>NC_086102.1:30020095-31270095 GCF_963921235.1 Mobula hypostoma | reverse complement strand
ACCCCTTCTCTCTATATAGTAATACTAGAAGTTAGGAGTTATTTCACAATCTCTTTCAAGTATGAAAGATTGAATGAGTGCAGAGAAAACTTACAAGGATACTGCCAAATCTTGAGGATCTGATTTATGGGGAAAGGTTGAATAAGTTAGGAATTTATTCCCTAGAACATAGGAGAAGGAGACTATTTAAAAAGAAGTGATGGATGTGGGTTCGATTTCAACATTTAAGAGAAATTTGAATAGGTACTTGGATGGGAGGGGTATGGAGAGCTATGGTCTGGGTGCTGATCGATGGGACTGTCGTGTTCTCGTACAGTGTGTTGAAACTCTGACTAAACACCAAGTTAAACCGGAGCCAATGGAGACAGAGTCGTAGTAAGATTAACCATTTACTGTTCACTCTTCCATATTAACATCATATGGTGAAAACTGTTGATAAAAAAATACAAACATATACAGGGTCTGCTTCATTCTGGAGACCATGTGCGCTCTCTTCTTTTAGCGAGTGTCTCCAGCCACCCCGAGTAGCCGGTGAGGAGGGTCCCATCAAACCGCCATCGGGCTCAAGCCGACCCTGCATTTGAAATTGAAAAGCCGCCCCAACCGCCGCTTCCTTAACAGAAACCGTGTTAATATTTTTACTTCAAATACTTTCATAGGAACTTATGGTGTTGTTTCTATAATGTTCCTTTGTGGGTAGAAACGGAGTTCTTCACAATCAAGCTGCACGCATGGCACCCCCCCTTCACATCTCCTCCGAACTGGAAGTTACCCATAAGACGCGGTGAAACCGTAGGTGACATCATCATATGCTGTGATATACCGTAGGCAATGGATTTACCTTTGTTATACTGTAACTTAATTATCAACCTTTAACTTTAACTAGAAAATAGTTACAAACAAATCATTTAAAACGTAGACCCAACAAAGTCAAATAAATGCTTTAAGGGCAACACAGGGACTAAGCAGATTAATAGTTTGGCATGGATTAGATGCGTCAAAGGGCCTGTTCCTAGTGTTCAGTGGCTGTGTGTGTCTATAATTGTGTTCTCATTGTTCAGAATATTGAGCAGATGTATTAAGCATAGCGGTTAGCCTGACGCTATTATAGATTGGGGTGCTGAAATTTGGAATTCAGTTCTGGTGTTCTCTGTAAGAAGGCTCTGTACGTCCTCCCCATGGAATGCACGGGTTTTATCCAGGAATTCTGGGTTCCTCCTACAGTCCAAAAACACACTAATCGTTCCATGACTAGGTTAGGGTTAAATCGGGACTATCAGCGGTTGCTGGGGCAGCAAGGAAAGAAAGGCCAGAAGGATCTCCTCTGTACTGACTCTCTAAATAAATAAATATACATAACCACTTGCAATGTACGTGGCTAGGCTTAGGATAACAGGACTTGCAGCAAGGCAAAAGGAAGTGGGAGGCCTGCTTACTGCATCTGCATGTCATGATCAGTTGTGGTTGGCATGAATTTCTGCAGAAAAAAATAATAAAAGCCACAAAAACAATTTAGATGGTAAGAGATTTTTGAAGCAAATTTTAATGGTCAAATGTTATGCTAATGACATGCAAAACAAAACAATCTTTGATGCATTTTAAACGTCCTTCTTCCTGGTGTGCTATTATTTGGCAAAAAGTATTTTAGCAATAAATCCACAAGAATCGCAGGCAAGGTACTGACAGATTAATTGATCTTCCCTTTAAACTGTGAGTCATACAGGCTTAGTGCCATTACATGGCATAACTGAGGCATATGAACATGCTGCAATCAATACGATCATTCCCTCAAGTTAATCAATTGTCAGGATTTGTAGAGGAGTCATGACCCAAAAGCAGAGCGGCAGAGACAATTTAGCAGTAAGTGATACTTTACTAATAAACTGCAAATTAAGAAGCCACGAGGTGCCACAGAAAGAGAGAGAGAACAGATATTAAACACAACAGGCAGCAACATAGTAACTGAAGGCTGGGAACAACTGGTTGAGGCTGGCTGGTTCGATGGGTTAACAAGGACTGTGGATGAGAGCTGGGTTTAAATAGGCTGCAAGTGATGAGTTGGAGATGAATGGATAGTGATTCTTTTTAGCTGGGTGGAGACTAGGAGGGCCTACCTGTGTAGGCCTGACTGGAGCTCCATCCTACGCTCTGCACTCAATGGCCCAGAATGATTCGGATAGGTCCCATGGATCTCATTAGTAAGCGATGAATTCAAGATGAAACCAGATGGTACCCTCTCCTCTGGGCCAAACACTTACCGATTTTACCGATTTTCCAGTTACTGCATACACCATCCATGACAACGTGAATCCATCAAACAGTGAACTTAAACATTGGGCCACCATCCACCATCCTAGGTGCTGGAGGTGCAGGCTCAGGCGGGTTAAGTGGTCCGTGGACGAAAGGCTTCAGGCAGAACATGTAGATGGTGGGCTGAGGTACTGGGTAAAACTGTTGCAACAGGGTGCCTTAGTGTTCTTGGAACCAGGTCAGTAGGAGATAGTGAAGCTGAAAAGAAAAGGGCCCAGTGAGCCTGATGTGGGTTGAGTTGGTAGGTCTGTTGTATGGATGAGGTTCTGGTGGTCAGTCTAGATCAGGAAGGGCTCGGTGTTTCTCATCAACCAATAGCTCCATTCCTCCCAGGCCCATTTAATGGTGAGTAGCTCCATGTTTCGTACTCCATAACGGCACTGTGTGGAGTTGAACTCGGGTGAGAAGAAGTCTTCCCATCCAGTCCTCACTGGGAGAGGATGGTCACGGCATCCACATCAGATGCGTCCACCTGTACCAAAAATAGTCAGGAAGGGTTCAGATGGCGAAGAATGGGAGCTGTGGTGAATCACTTTCCGAGCTCCTCAGCAGCGTTGCGCATGGTAGTGGACTATGTTCTCCGTGAGGCAGGTGATTTGGTGAGGGAGGTGAGAGAAGCGGTGATATGGCTCTAGTTCCTGATGAAATGGTGATAGAAGTTAGAGATGGCCAAAAACGCTGCAGCTGTTTGAGGGTTTGTGGTCGGGACCATTTAATGACATAGTGCACTTTCTCTGGGTCCATGGTTATGCCTCGGGTGAAAGGACACAACCCAAAAAAGGAAGTGACGAGGTGGTGAAACACATTTCCCTAATTTGCAGTATGCTGGTGTTCGAGGAGGTGTTAAAGGACTGAATGGATGCGGCAGATGTGATCTTGGAGGTCCTTGGAGAAAATGAGGATATCGTTGAGGTAGCCAAACACATCCCTGTGTAGTAAGACCGAAGCATTTCATGAATGAAGGCTTGGAAAATGCGGGACTATTGGAAAATCTGAAAGGCATTACCAAATATTTGTAGTGGCATGTCATTGCTATCAGCACCATTTTCCACTAATTCCCCTGGCAGATGCAGATGCATTCTGTAGATCCAGTTTGGTGAAGATCTGGGTGCCACAGAATGTTTCAAATGCACTAGCTATCAAGAGGAGGTGTAGCAGCTCATAATGGTGATTTTGTTTGGTCCATGGTAGTCGAAGAAGGAACGGAGACCTCCATCTTTCTTTCTGCCAAGGAAAAATCCTAGAGACCAACTGCAATGGTTGAATAAAACCATGCTGTAGCACTTCAGCGATGTCAATCATGGCTTGGGTCTCAGGAGGAGTGTGGTGGTGCCTGGCAGTGAGGTGGAAGGATGCTGGATTCCAGTTTATTGAAGACCATGGCTAAGTCTGGTATTCCTGAGGGAGTTTGGAAAAACCAAGCATTTCCTCCATCTCCACAGGTTTACGGAGTGAAGTCAACTGAGTTTGCTGGCAGATGGATCCCCAACTCTGCAGTGAACTGGATGACCAGGTGAAGTGAGGGTCATGACTGGAGAGCTCAGGGGTAACGCAGGATGAGAGGAGTGTAGAGTGAGTCGATAAGGAGGAATTGGATGCTCGCCAATGCTCATGGACACAGGCTGTGTGTGTCCTCTGAACATCTCTCAAGGTTCGAGGGAGTAAGCTTAGGACGGAGATGAGGAGGAGCTGCTTTTCCCAAAGAGTGGTGAATCTGTGGAATTCTCAGCCCAATGAAGCAGTGGAGGCTACCTCTGTAAATGTATTTTAAACAAGGTCGGATAGATTTTTGCATAGTAGGGGAATTAAAAGTTATGGGGAAAAGGCAGGTAGGTGGAGGTGAGTCCATAGTCAGATCAGCCATGATCTTATTGAATGGCGGAATAGGCTCGACAGGCCAGATGGCCTACTCCTGCGCCTATTTCTTATGTTCTTATCCCAGACCCCAAGGGACATCTGTCAATGGCTGTGATGCAGAAGGGGTGAGAGGTAGGCTCAGAAGGGAGTCCAGGCTGCACACAGTCCAGTCTAGAATGTCGCCTGCTGCTCCAGAATCAGCTAGAGCCTCCTGTGCATATAGAGCTGTCAGGACGCACAGGAGGACAGAGAGAGTAAGTCGGGCTATGGAATGAGGGGAGAGCTTACCAGATGGAATCCTCCTTGCCTTTATCTTCTGGTGTATTGAATGTGTGAGTGATCGGCGGCTCCTCAGTAAGTGCACAAGTTGTTTCTCCACTGACAGTCACGCTCTCCCTAACTGCATGGGTTCAGGAGCTGTTGCTGGTGAGGATGCCACAGCCTGAAATAGTTTTGGGAATGGAACTGGGGATTGGCTGATGATCTGGAGGTTTGTTCCATCAGACACTTGTCAATACGGAAAGTCAGAATGATGAGGCTTTCGAGGTCGGTGGGCATCTCCCGGGTAGAGAGCTCATCTTTCAAGCACTCTGAGAGGCTGTGATGGTAATGGGCCAACAGTGCTTTCACATTCCTGCCACTGTCCAGTGAGAGTCTTGAATGCCACCATGTAATCCGGCATCAAGCATGTGACTTGACGCAGGCAAAGACCCTCTTACTTCCCGGATGATTGAGAACCCGACATACCTCAGCTGTAAAATCCTCATATTGGTTGCAGATCGGTGTCTTATTGCAAGACAGATGGGAAGTTGTGGCTTTGGATTGCGGAATTGTCAAAGCATTCGAGCACTGCATTTCGGAGCTCCGAGGGAGGAGGTTGACTGTTGTAAGGTTGCTGTATCAAGATGGAGAATCGGCTGAGAGTGGCAAGTAGGTGATCAATGGTTTCCTGCTATGTCTGGAGCGTGAGCTCCTGTCAAAGGACGACTTCCAATAAGCAAGCAAACTTTGCTGGGTCAATCGTTGGTTCACCCATCCTGTCAGGAATTGTAGAGGACGCTTGACCCAAAACAGAGTAACAGAGACAATTTAACAGTAAACACTACTTTTCTAATAAACTGCAAAGTAACAAGCCATGATAGGCCACAAAACAACAAAGAGTAGAAATTAAGCGCAACAAGCAACAAGGTAACTGAAGGCTAGGTGCAATTGGTCGAGGCTAGCTGGTTCGATGGATGAATCAGGACTATGGATGAGAGCTGGGTTTAAATAGGCAGCTCAAGATGAGTTGAAAATAAGACTATAAGATAATAAGATATAGGAGCAAAATTAGGCCATTTGGTCCATCGAGTTTGCGCTGCCATTTCATCATGGCTGATCCAATTTTTCTCTCAGCACCTGTCTCCTGCCTTCTCCCCATATCCTTCATACCTTGACCAATCAAGAATCTATCCTCTGCCTTAAATACACATGAAGTCTTAGCCTTCGCAGCTGCCTGTGGCAAATAATTCCACAGATTCACCACTCTCTGACTAAAGAAATTCCTTCTGACCTCCATTCTAAAAGGATGTCTCTCTATTCTGAGAGTGTCCCCTCCGGTCATAGACTCTCCCACCTATGGAAGCATCCTCTCCACATGTACTCTATCAAGGCCTTTCACTATTCGATAGGTTTCAATTATGTCACTCCTCATTCTTCTGAATTCTGGTGAATACAGGCCCACAGCCATTAGACGTTCTAATGTGACAAACCTTTCAATCCTGGAATCATTTTTGTGAACCTCCTTTGAACCCTCTCCAGTTTCAGTACATCCTTTCTAAGATAAACCTGCTCACAATACTCCAAGTGAGACCTCACCAGTGCTTTATAAAGTTTCAAATTTACATGCTTGCTTTTATATTCTAGTCCTCTTGAAATGAATGCTAACATTCTGTTTGCCTTCCTCACCACAGACTCAACCTGCAAATTAACCTTTAGGGAGTCCTGCACAAGTACTCCCAAGTGCCTTTGCATCCCAGTTTTTTTTTGTATTTTCTCTCCATTTAGAAAATAGTCAACCCTTTCATTTCTCCTACCAAAGGTCGTGACCATACGCTTCCTAACATTGTATTCCAAATGCTATTTCTTTCCCATTCTCCAATCCGTCTAAGTCCTTCTGTAGCCTCTCTATTTCCTCAAAGCTACCTGCCCCTCCATCTATCATCTGCAGTTCAACATCACTAAGACAAAGGAGATGTTGATGGACTTTAGGAAAACTAAGCCTGCACTGCTCCCTGTTAGTATTGATGGTGAGGACATGATTGTGTTGAGGACCTACAAGTACCTGGGGGTGCACTGAATGACAGACTTGAGTAATGGAGCACCAATACAGAGGCTGTGCACAAGAAGCACCCGAGTCACCTCTCCCTCCTGGGGAGACTGAGGTCCTTTGCAGTATGCACGCCTCTCCTTCACATGTTCTACCAGTCTGTTGTCACCAGTACAATCTTCTATGCAGTGGTGTGCTTGTGCAATGGCATCAACATGAGTGATGCCAACAGGCTCAATAAACTGATTAGAAAGACTGGCTCTGTTATAGGAGTCAGCCTGGAGGCTCTGGTAGAACAAAGGGCCCTAGGGAAAATCCTGGCAATTTTGGACAATGTTCCTCACCCTCTGCATACCACCTTGGTTGAACAGAGGAACACTTTTAGTAATAGGTGAAGACAACTGTGCTGCTCGAAAGAATGCTATATGAGATGATTCTCACCCTCAGCAATTAGACTCTATGATGAGTCAACCTATAGCTGGGGAAGCGACCCCCTCTGTTACTCTGTGGTAGCTATTTTTTTATTCTTTCTTACTTCTCTTCTAATATTGGTATAGTTGTATATCTGTGCACTTGTAATGATATAGTGACACTGTAATTTCCTTTCAGATCAATAAAGTATCTTACCTATCTATCTTCGGATCATCTGCAAACTTCATAACAAAACCATCAATTTCATCACCCAAATCATGACATATAATCCAACACAAACCCCTGTGGATCACCACTAGCCACTGGCAGCCAACTAGAAAAGGCTCCCTTCATTACCACTCCTGCCAATCAGCCACTGCTTTATTCATGCTAGAATCTTTCCTGTAATACCATGGGCTCATAGCTTGTGAAGCAACCTTATGTGTGGCACCTTGTCAAAGGCCTTCTAAAAATCCAAGTACACAACATCAACCAATTCTCTTTTCTCTATCCTGCTTGTTATTTCTTCAAAGAATTCCCACAGATTTGTCAGGCAAGATTTTCCCGTGAGGAAACCATGCTGACTATGGCCTATTTTATCATGTGCCTCCAAGTACCCTGAGACTTCATCCTTAATAATTGACTCCAACATCTTCTGCCAACATCTGACTCACTGGCCTATAGTTTCCTTTCTTTTGCCTCTCTCCCTTCTGGAAGATAAAGTGACATTTGCGATTTTTCGGTCTTCCGGAACCATTCCAGAATCTAGTGATTCTTGAAAGATCATTACTAATGCCTCCATGATCTCTTCAGACACCTCTTTCAGAACTCTGGGGTGTACACCATCTGGTCCAGGTGAGTTATATACCTTCAAACCTTTCTGTTTCCCAAGAACCTTCAATCTAGTTATGGGAACTTAACATACTTCATGACCCCTGACACCTGGAACTTCCACTATACTGCTAGTGTCTTCCACAGTGAAGACTGATGTGCAACAGGGTCCTGAATTCCCCCTATTAACTGTGCTTTTGAAAAGAGAGAGAGAGTTATTTAACACCAACAACTTGTTTTGAACAGAGAGAGAGAGAGAGAGACGAAGACTAACTGTTGGACTGTCACTTTAAAGAATGAGAAAGAACTGGTTAACTTTTGGATTTTTGCTGAGTTGGAGACAGCACCGAGCAGCTCTTAAGTTGCTATGGTGACTGAGGGCGTTATTTAATGGACACTCGATGTTATGATTTTCTGACAGGTTGTTGATATTTCTCAAGGACTTTTGCCTGCTTGTGCCTTTCTTACACAGAGAGAGGAAGGAGGAGTTATCTGAGTGACAGTTGATGCTCAGCACGGGAAGATAAAATAGGAGGTCAGATGATTGACCTCAGACACATGTTTTGGACACTGAATGAGCATTGTTGGGCCCGCAGAAAAAGTGGGTTTTGGAGGATCGATCAGTCAGATCGATCAGTCGCTCTTGCAGTGCAAGTACAAAAGGGGTGGACTGGTGGGGAGTTGTCCATGTGTCCACCCTCGCCTGGGGGATAGCTCCACCACAGAAAACTGGTCCCCTTTGTTAAAGTCACAGTCGGTGACTTTGAGGATTTCGAAGGACAACAAGGAGATCGACGGCGTCAGCTCACCTGAAGACTCAAATCTCTTCCTCTCTCTCTCTCCATCACTACTCGACTCAATACCATGAACTGAACTGAACTGAACTTTACTCATCATCGTAAGACTGTATCTTTTTACCCCTGGACTTAAAGAAGCTTGGTTGTTCATACATATATTTCCACACTTACTGATATACTTACTTAAATATATAATCATTGCTAACCTGTTTGATTTATCTACATTTATATTACTGTATTGCATAGTTACTTATAAATGTTATTAGTTAATAGCAACACTGGACTCCAAAGTGTTTTCCATCTCTTCTGGTTCTTTATTCCCGTCACAGTATATGTGACAAAATTGGGGCCTGCATCCGCGATATGAACAAATTGGTTGGGAGGCTTGTTTGAATTGATTGGGGAAAATCCCTTCTGATTTGGTTGTGTGGAAATACAGCAGAAATGGATGTTAGTGTTGAGGAGTTTATGTTGGAACCAACCCTGGAAGCGTTGGATGATGGTACGAGGGTTGTGCTGTTGGGAATTGCTCAAAAGTTAAAACTAAAGGTGATCAGTATAATGAGGAGAGCTCAGATTCAAACGATAATAGCCCAGCATTATATAGATAAGGGAACGTTTGATGAGGAGGTGTTAGAGTTGTTGTTGGAAGGAAACCTACTGAGGCTGAGGTTCAGTTGAAACTGTAATTGAAATTAAAACAGCTTGAGGCTGTTGAAGCAGAAAATAGGAGGGTCCATGAGGCTAGAGAGGCAGCAAAACAGAGACAGCTCGAGAGGGAGAAATGGCAACGTGAAGATCACGTGGCAGAAAGACAGACAGTTGAAAAGGGAGAAGTTGCAGCAAAGAGGTTTAGTGTCAGACACTGATGATTTTTACAGCTCGGAAGGGCTTGTTTTGTGTGATGAATTTAAAAGTTGTGTTCTTGATGATGTAAGGGCATACCCAGATGCAGAGGATGCAGCTACCCTGCAGGGGTTTGATAAGAAAGCAGACGAAGAGGTTTTAACCCATGAGGTTGAGTTTACTCCAGAAATGAGTTTGCCAGAGAAAAGCTGGGAGGTTCGGGGTGACCTTGAATTTGAAACTGGGACAAGTGATGACAGCCCAGAAGAAGCAGCTGGTCCAATTGAATGTGTTCAGGTTGTGGAAGTACCTGTGAATTCACAGGATTCTGATCCTTATGTTCAGAATCAAAATACTTATTCAGATGCAAAATACTTATTCAGTTCATCTGTTGTTTTATTCTCCCGCATTACTACCTCTCTAGCGTAATTTTCCAGTGGTCCAATATCCACTCTTGCCTCTTTTCACTTTGTGTATCTGAAGAAACTTGTGGTATCCTCTTTAATATTATTGGCTAGCTTACTTTTGTATTCCATCTTACCTTCTTAATTACTTTTTAGTTGCCTTCTGTTGGTTTTTTAAAGTTTCCCAATCCTCTAACTTCCCACTAATCTTTGATCTAATATATGCCCTCTCTTTGGCTTTCATATTGGTTTTGACTTGTCAGCCATCATTGTGTCCTCTTTCCTTTAGAATACTTCTTCCTCTTTGGGATATATATATCCTGTGCATTCTGAATTGCTTCCAGAAATTCCAACCATTGCTGCTCTGCCGTCATCCCTGCCAGTGCTCTTTTCCAATCAATTCTAGACAACCGCTATCTCATGCCTCTGTAATTCCCTTTACTCTGCTGCAATACTGATACATCTGTCTTTAGCTTCTCCTCAAATTTCAAGGTGAATTTGATCATATCATAATCACACTCCCTTAAGGTTTTTTTTTACGTTAAGTTTTCTAATTAATTCTGGTTAGAATTCAGTCCAGAATTGCTGATCCTCTAGTGGGCTCAACTACCAGCTGCTCTAAAAAGCCATCTCATAGTCAATCTAGAAATTCCTCCTCCTGAAATCCAGCACCAACCTGATTTTCCCAATCTACCTACGTATTGAAATCCCCCATGACCATAGTAACATTGCCCTTTTGGCATGCACTTTCTATCTTCTGTTGTAATTTGTAGTCACATCCTTACTACTGTTTGTGTCATGGTCCGGTCGGTGAAGTCCGCATTCTGGTTCACGGTCTGGTCCATCGACCCTTGCTCCAGGTTTTCCTGTCTGCCCTGTTTCTGTTCCTGTTGAGCACTAATTGAGGCAGCTGATTCTCATTGGGGCTGGCTGCATAAATACCTCCAGAGACCAGGGTGTGGCTGCGGGATTGTTCTTGTCCTTACTGCTTGTATCCCTTCCCCTGCCTTCTGTTTCCTTGCCTGAAGCCTTGCCTTGCCTTGCCTTGCCTTGCCTTGCCTTGCCTTGCCTTGCCTTGCCTTGCCTTGCCTTGCCTTGCCTTGCCTTGCCTTGCCTTGCCTTGCCTTGCCTTGCCGGTAACTCTCACCTCACCTGAAGTTCTTGCCTCGCCTTGCATTGCCGGTAAATCTCGCCTCGCCTGAAATTCTTGCCTCGCCTTGCATTGCCTGAAGCCTTGCCTTGTTACCCTGCAGTGGATTCTGTCCCTTCCTGTCCCTTGCCTCTGTCGGGTAAGTCAGGCCAAATTACCGTTACCCTGCAGTTGGTTCTGTCCCTTCCTGTCCCTCACCTCCGTCGGGTGGAGATCCGCGCCCTGCCCAGGAGGAACTTCAAGACCACAAGCCTCAAGCCTCACCTCAAATCTCCGGTCTCGGGCCTCGCCTCCAGATTCTGGTCTCGGGCCTCGCCTCCAGATTCTGGTCTCGAGCCTCGCCTCCAGATTCTGGTCTCGAGCCTCGCCTCAAGTCTGAAGACTCCAGCCTTGTCCTGCCTGCCAGCCAAGTCATGTCCTTGCCTAGTTCTGGGGTCTGAGCCAGAGGCAAGACCCAGGTTCTGGGTCCTTGTCCAGTCTCTGGTTCGGAGTCCAAGCCGGGGCTCCTAGCTCTCTCGTTCAGTCCTTTTCCGGGTTCCCGGTTTTCATGTCCATGTTCTAGCCCTCACCCTGTATCCTAGTCCTGTCCCTAGTACTTCAGTGTCTGTGTCTTGTACTTGGGTCCGTCCCCAGCCACCCCCTTATGACAGTTTGGGGATTGTATACGACTCTCATCAGGATCTTTTTACCTTTGCAGTTCATTAGCTCTACCCACAATGATTCACAACCTTATGACACTATGTCACTTCTTTCTAAAGATTTGATTTCATTTTTTACCAGCGCCATCCCCTCTGCATTCCTGCCTATCCATTCGATACACTGTGTATCCCTGGACATTAAGCTCCCAGCTATAATCTTTCAGCCATGATTCTGTGATGCCTACAACATCATACCTGTCAATCTGCAACTGTGCTGCAAGTTTATCTACCTTATTCCATATGCTGCGTGCATTTAGATACAACACCTTCAGTGCTGTATTCACCCTTATAGATTTTGTAGCACCATGCTCAACCTTCTGACTTCTAACTTTGTCTCAGGTCTTACCAACATTTGCCTGTGCAACTGTTCTGGCACTCTGGTTCCCATTGCCCTGCATGCAGGTACAGCAGGCGGTGAAAAAGGCGAATGGTATGCTGGCATTCATAGCAAGAGGATTCGAGTACAGGAGCAGGGAGGTACTACTGCAGTTGTACAAGGCCTTGGTGAGACCACACCTGCAGTATTGTGTGCAGTTTTGAAACCATAGAAACCATAGAAAAACTACAGCACAGAAACAGGCCTTTTGGCCCTTCTTGGCTGTGCCGAACCATTTTCTGTCTAGTCCCACTGACCCGCACACGGACCATATCCCTCCATACAACTCCCATCCATGTGTCTGTCCAATTTATTCTTAAATGTTAAAAAAAAACCCACACTTACCACCTCGTCTGGCAGCTCATTCCACACTCCCACCCCTCTCTGTGTGAAGAAGCCCTCCTAATGTTCCCTTTAAACTTTTTCCCCCTCACCCTTAACCCATGTCCTCTGTTTTTTTCCTCCCCTTGCCTCAGTGGAAAAAGCCTGCTTGCATTCACTCTATCTATACCCATCATAATTTTATACACCTCTATCAAATCTCCCCTTATTCTTCTATGCTCCAGGGAATAAAGTCCTAACCTATTCAAACTTTCTCTGTAACTGAGTTTTTCAAGTCCCAGCAACGTCCTTGTAAACCTTCTCTGCACTCTTTCAACCTTATTTATATCCTTCCTGTAACTTGGTGACCAAAACTGAACACAATACTCCAGATTTGGCCTCACCAATGCCTTATACAACCTCATCATAACATTCCAGCTCTTATACTCAATACTTTGATTAATAAAGGCCAATGTACCAAAAGCTCTCTTTACGACCTTATCTACTTGTGATGCCACTTTTAGGGAATTTTCAATCTGTATTCCCACATCCCTCTTTTCTACTGCACTCCTCAGTGCCTTACCATTTACCCTGTATCTCCTACCTTGGTTTGTCCTTCCAAAGTGCAATACCTCACACTTGTCTGTATTAAACTCCATCTGCCATTTTTCAGCCCATTTTTCCAGCTGATCCAAATCCTTCTGCAAGCTTTGAAAACCTTCCTCACTGTCGACTACACCTCCAAACTTTGTATCATCAGCAAATTTGCTGATCCAATTTACCACATTATCATCCAGGTCATTGATATAGATGACAAATAACAATGGACCCAGCACTGATCCCTGTGGCACACCACTAGTTACAGGCCTCCACTCTGAGAAGCAATCCTCTACTACTCTTTGGCTTCTTGCATTGAGCCAATGTCTAATCCAATTTACCACCTCTCCATGTATACCTAGCGACTGAATTTTCCTAACTAACCTCCCATGCGGGACCTTGTCAAAGGCCTTACTAAAGTCCATGTAGACAATATCCACTGCCTTCCCTCATCCACTTTCCTGGTAACCTCCTCGAAAAACTCCAATAGATTGGTCAAACACGACCTACCACGCACAAAGCCATTTTGACTCTCCCTAATAAGTCCCTGTCTATCCAAATGCTTGTAGATTCTGTCTCTTAGTACTCCCTTCAATAACTTACTTACTACCGATGTTAAACTTACTGGCCTATAATTTCCCAGATTACTTTTCGATCCTTTTTTAAACAACAGAACAACATGAGCCACTCTCCAATCCTCCGGCACCTCACCTGTAGACAGCGACATTTTAAATATTTCAGCCAGAGCCCCTGCAATTTCAGTCTCCTAGTCTCCTTCAAGGTCCAAGGGAACAGCCTGTCAGGTCCCCGGGGATTTATCCACTTTAATTTTCCTCAAGACAGCAAGCACCTCCTCCTTTTCCATCTGTACAGTTTTCCTGATCTCACTACTTGTTTCCCTTAATTCCATAGACTTCATGCCTGTTTCTTTAGTAAATACAGATGCAAAAAACCTATTTAAGATCTCCCCCATTTCCTTTGGTTCCGCACATAGCCGACCACTCTGATCTTCAAGAGGACCAATTTTATCCCTTACAATCTTTTTGCTCTTAATATACCTGTAAAAGCTCTTTGGATTATCCTTCACTTTGACTGCCAAGGCAACCTCATGTCTTCTTTTAGCGCTCCTTTGATTTCTTTCTTAAGTATTTTCTTGCACTTCTTATACTCCTCAAGCACCTTATTTACTCCCTGTTTCCTATACATGTCATACTTCTTCTTTATCAGAGTTGCAATATCCCTTGAGAACCAAGGTTCCTTATTCCTATTCACTTTGCCTTTAATCCTGACAGGAACATAGAAACTCTGCACTCTCAAAATTTCTCCTTTGAAGGCTTCCTACCTACCGATCACACCTTTGCCAGAGAACAACCTGTCCCAATCCACGCTTTTTAGATCCTTTCTCATTTCTTCAAATTTGGCCTTCTTCCAGTTCAGAACCTCAACCCTAGGACCAGATCTATCTTTGTCCATGATCAAGTTGAAACTAATGGTGTTATGGTCACTGGAACCAAAGTGCTCCCCTACACAGACTTCCGTCACTTGTCCTAACTCGTTTCCTAACAGGAGATCCAACATTGCATCCCCTCTAGTTGGTCCCTCTATATATTGGTCCCCTAATCTGAGGAAGGACATTCTTGTCACAGAGGGAGTACAAAGAAGGTTCACCAGATTAATTCCTGGGATGGCAGGACTTTCAAATGATGCAAGATTGGATCGACTAGGCTTATACTCGCTGGAATTTAGAAGATTGAGGGGGGATCTTATTGAAACCTATAAAATCCTAAAGGGATTGGACAGGCTAGATGCAGGAAGATTGTTCCCAATGTTGGGGAAGTCCAGAATGATGGGTCACAATTTAAGGATTAAGGGGAAGCCTTTTAGGACCGAGATGAGGAAAAACTTCTTCACACAGAGAGTGGTGAATCTGTGGAATTCTCTGCCACAGGAAACAGTTGAGGCCAGTTCGTTGGCTATATTTAAGAGGGAGTTAGATATGGCCCTTGTGGCTAAAGGGATCAGGGAGTATGGAGAGAAGGCAGGTACAGTGTTCTGAGTTGGATGATCAGCCATGATCATACTGAATGGCGGTGCAGGCTCGAAGGGCCAAATGGTCTACTCCTGCACCTATTTTCTATGTTTCTATATAACACTAGTAGAAACCCCACCATCCAGTTCAGGTGCAAACTGTCCCTTCTGTACAGGCCCCACATTCCCTGGAAGAGAGACCAATGATCCAAAAATCTTATGCCCTCCCTCCTACACCAACTCCTTAGCCACATATTAAACTGTATAATCTTCCTAGCTCTGGCCTCACTAGCACACTGCATGGGTAGCAATCCTGAGATCATTACCCTGGAGGTCCTGCCCTTTAACTTAGCACCTAACTCCCTGAACTCCCTATGCAGACCCTCATCACTCGTCTTACCCATGTCATTGGTACCTACATGGACCATGACTTCTGTCTGTTCACCCTCCCTCTTAAGAATGATGAGGACTTGATCTGAGATATCCTGAATGCTGGCACCCAGGAGATAACAAACCATATGGGAATCTCATTCTTGCCCATAGAACTTCCTGTCAATTCCCTAAACAATGAATCCCCTATCACCACAGCATGTTTCTTCATCCCCCTTCCTGTCTGAGTCACAGAGGCAGCCTCAGTGTCAGAGATCTGACCTCTTTGACTTTCCTCTATTAGGTCATCCCCTGCAACAGTATCCAAAATGATATACCTATTGTTGAGGGGGAGGGCCACAGGGGTACTCTGTACTGGCTCCTTAAATCCTTTCCCCTTCCTGACTGTCACCCAGTTTCCTGTGTCCTGCACCTTGGGTATAACCTCTTCCCTATATGTCTTATCTATCACCCCTTAATTCTCCTAAATGATCTGGAGTTCATCCAGTTCCAGCTCCAACTCATTAACATGAATTGTTAGAAGCTGTAGCTGGACACACTTCTTGAAGTTGTAGTGGTCAGGGACACTGGAGGTCTCCTTGCCTTGTAAGAGGAGCTTTGAGCTATCCTGCCTGTCATCTCTACCTAGATGAGCAGATATAAAGAGGACAGGGAAAAAGCTGTTTTTCTTTCCCTGAGTGAAGTCTCTCTTTACTGAAGCCTCAAAGAGCTAAAACCTTAAGATCACCAGTCTGCCTATGCCCACTCAGATGACGGCTGCTGTGCTTGCTCCTGCCTTACTTTAATTTGCTCTTACTAATGAATCCTATATGCCAGTTGGCCACTATAAGTTCTATTAAGTTGCTGCAAACCAGTCCTGCCTTTTATCCTTGGGCAATGGACCTGATTAAATTCCCCTCCTCTCCTATTAAGATTTCCGAAATCTGGATTGGCCCTTGGTCAAAGCTCTATGAGTGACTTGCCAGCTGGGTGGAGACTGGGAGGTGCCTGCCTTTGCAGGCCTGACATCAATAAACTTCAAGTCCTTGGCTCAATACCCCCATGTGCAATTGGATTCCAAATTTCCTCACTTGCAGACCCCAGTCAGTTTGGATTGGCAACAAAATCTCCTCCACAATCTCCATCAGCACAGCTGCACCACAAGACTGTGTGCTTAGCCTCCTGCTCCACTAGCTTTATAATTATGACTGTGGGGCTAAGGACTGCTCCAATGCCATATATAAGTTTGCTGACAACACCCCCGTTGTTGGTCAAATCAACACTAGGCAATCAGATGTAGAGAAGGTTAGTAACTTTGAATACTCTGGTGTTACAATTTCAGAGAATCTGTCCTGGGTGCAGCACGTGACTGCCATTAAAAAGAAAGCATGGCAGTGCCTCTACTTCCTTGAAAGTTTGTGCAGGTTCAGCATGTCATTGAAAACTTTGACAACTTCGTTAGACACGCGGTGAAGAATACACCGACTAGTTGCATCATAGCCTGGCATGAGAATGCTAATGCCCTTGAATAGAAAAGTAGCGCATACATACCAGTCCATTGCAGGTAAAGCGCTCCCCTCCACTGAGTACACTTAAAAGAAATGCAGGTGCAGAAAAGCAGCATCCATCATCAAGGACCCCACCATCCTGGCCATGTTGTCTTCTCATTGTTGCCATCAGGAAGTAGCTACAGAATCCTCATGTTCCACTCCACCAGGTTTAGGAACAGCTATTACCCTTCAGCCAAATGCTGTTGAATTGGAGGGGATAGCTTCACTCACCCTAACACTGAGCAGATGTTCTCAGGGAAATGCGTGACAGAAATGTGGCAAACGTTCAGGAAACATTTGCATAGCGTTCTGCTGGGGTATATTCCATTGAGGCAGGGGAAGGATGGTAGGGTAAAAGAACCATGGTGTACAAAGGATGTAGTGTATATGGGTTTCAGTAAGGCATTTGATAAGGTTCCCCATGCCAGGCTCATTTAGAAAGTAATGAGGCATGGGATCCAAGGAAACCTTGTGGATCCAGAATTGGTTTGACCACAGAAGGCAATGGGTGGTTGTGGCTGGTTTGTATTCTGCAAGGAGGTTGGTGACCAGTGGTGTTCCACAGGGATCTGTTCTGTTCTAGGACCCCTGCTCTTTGTGATTTTCATAAATGACCTGGATGAGTAAGTAGAAGGGTGGGTCAGTAAGTCTGCTGATAATACAAAAGTTGAGAGCGTTGTGGGTAGTTTGGAACGTCCAAACGCCTGCAAACCTCTCCTTTTATACTAGCTTCACCAACCTGCATGTAACCTCTTCAGAGTGCTCTGCTCCCAATGTTGATTGGACCTCTGGAACAGTCCCATTTCAGGCCAAGATCCTTCATATGTCCTGACGAAGGGTTTCGGCACAAAACAATGACTGATTATTCCCTTCCATTAATGCTTCCTGACCTCCTGAGTTCCTTCAGCATTTATAGGTATTACTCTGGATTTCCAGTATGTATCTGCAAAATCTCTTAGGTTTATGAACAGGTTATCGTAGGTTTTAATGAATGATATAAAGATTTTTCATCTCCATCATGATTGTTATGAGATGTGAATGAGACTAGGACAACTTAATTCAATGAAGAAAGATAAATAATCAAGTCAATAGAATAAACCTTTGCTGTTTTAATAGCATGTTCAGAATTTTCTACTACTGATGGTAGATAGTAACAGTCTTAGTGTCCATCTTGAGAGCAATTTAATTAATTAATTTTGTTTAAGTGATTTTGAGTTATACAATTCATTTTAATTTATTCCAATTTCATTAGGACCTTCTCAGTTAAATGTAAGGGAATTTGCATGATCATATTTTCTCTGCAGGCACTTTCTAACTCTATGTGAAACCTTGCCTGGTTTCCTTGGCTGCGTAAGTCTCGAGAATATACACTCTGGTCCTGCCAAACCCATGAGACTGAGGCGGCTCCCCCACCCCAAATCTTGGTTTGGGAATTATATTTATGAATCTTAACTAAAGGGTTAGAAAAAAAACAAAACAAAGAGGGCCCATTATAAATAAACGGTCAAATGTGCACAAGTTGGAGCTCAGCTTTTCCAGAAGTCATAATCATTGATCCTCAGATGATTGCAGCACCTGGCTCCGTCGAATCACAGTCCCCCATCAGGTCTAATCCTACGACTGGTTCTCTCCAGCATCTACTCTCTCCATTTCCCTCCGAACAAATGACCCAGTCCACATTCCAAAGCACCCGTTACCTCTAACCATAACCCAAACACTGCTTCTACACAAAAAAACATTACATTGGCAGTGGAACCTTCCCCAGCATGTTACATATGAAAGGAATTGCTTTAGAAGAGCCATCACAAAATCTGCTATAGTTCAATATTTTAGAAAATGTATTTACATTAATATAGACATTTTTATGTTTAAGAGACATTGAAACCTTATTAGGTAGCATGGCCAAAATTAGTTCATTTGAAGATAAGCATGCCTGCCTATGCATGGAGCCAAAAGAGATGATCAAGAACTTAAATAGATTTTTTGCATTTTTATTTACTTGCGAGATGGATATAGAGTCTATAGAACTGAGGTCATGGACTGTATCCAGCTTACAGAGAAGGAGGTCTCTACTGTCTTGAGGTAAATTAGGGTAGATATGTCCCCAGGGCCTGACAAGGTTTCCCTTCAGATTGTGTAGGAGGCTAGCACAGAAATTGTAGGGGCCCTAGCTGGCATATTTAAAATGTATTTTGCCACAGGTGAGGTGCTAGAGGAATGGAGGATAGCTAATGTCATTCTGTTGTTCAAGACAGGCTCTAATAATAATTTAACGTGCTGTAAGGATTCACTGCTGATGTATTGGCTTCTCTGTAATGTTTCACTGCTAAGGCTAATGAAATGGCTTCTCTGTAATGTTCGCTGCAGAGGTAACAGTTTCTCTGTAGCAGCAATGTTTGGGTTATGGCTGGAGATAACAGGACTGTGGTATGCATGTTAGCCAATCAGGAGATCGTTGCTCTGTCTTGTGAATCTGGAAGGAGATTTTTCGCGGTCCTTTTGCCGGGGAGAGATGAGGAGAGAAGGCGCGAATGGAGAGAGTTGGTAGACCGCTGGACGGAGTGAACTTGGAGCGAGGCTCCGAAGGGCAGCGACAATCAGAGGAGGTCGATGGTGGACTATCGACTTATCTGTGAGCTCCAACTTTGCGCAACAGACTGTTTAATAAGATTGGGCCCTTATTTTTCTTTTTTTTCGTTTCTTTACTAACCATATAGTCAAAGTAAGAATTATAAATCTTAATCGTTTAATCACATATTGTGTACTGTTTATTATTTCGGGGTACTGATTTGTAACAGGGGACACATAACGCAGCATCCACCCAAACGAGATTTCTTAATTTTGGCCGGGCCGAGGATTATCACCCGCTATATTAAGCCGCTAGTCAAAGCGAGAGTTACAGTAAGGTGGAAAATTATAGACTGGTAATCCCAAGGGTAGTAGTGAGTAAGTTATTGCAAGGTATTCCAAGGGACTGGACATATATGAATTCTAGTTAATAGGACCTTTGGTTAATTGGGCAGCCATCTATTTGGACAACTCTTAAAGAACAAGAGCAAATCAAGAAAAGAGTTGGGATTCCCTTAGTTTATTTGGGACACTATCACTTAATTGGGGAAAGAGACTGTTGCTGAACAGTTTCTAACTAGTGCAAGTGGTGTGCTCTTGCATGGCCATTGGACAGTACACTTTACTAAGAACAATCAGTTTTAAATAGCATCAGTTGCTGTGTTTGTGTTGAAAAAGTGGTGATTTTTGTCACTGATAGTTGGTGGGAAATAAGCAGTGAGACAATTCGGAACTGTTACACTCACCACAGTTTCAAGCATTCCGGCTGAGAGATGCTGAAAGCAGTTGGGTGTGCAAATGAAATTATTTCACCATTCCACCCAAGTTAGGAATTACGAAGGTATCGGCAATCATCTTGAGTGTTACAATGAAAATGAAGATTTGGAGGATGCAATTGTCAAAGCACTGTATGAAGCCAGTCCACTAGGTGCCTGTGCTGATTTTATTCATTTGCAGTCGATCAGGAGAGCACAGTAGATGAATTCCTCCATTGATAACTATTAGAAACTAATATACTTTTATATTATTGTGGAGGTATTGTAGTGCTCGAATTTGTTTTGCATTTCACTCAAATGCATGAATTCTTACTCATAGAGTCATAGAAAAGTACAGCACAGAAATAGGCCCTTTGGCCCATCTAGTCCATGCTGAACCATTTAAACTGCCTATTCTCATCGAATTGTACCAGGACCATAGCCCTCCATACCCTTAAAACCCATGTACCTATCCAAACACCTCTTAAATGTTAAAATTGCGCATGCATGCACTGCTTATGCCGGAAGCTTGTTTAACTATCTCACAACCCTCTGAGTGAAGAAGTTTCCCCACATGTTCCCCTTAAACTTTTCACTTTTCACCCTTAACCATGTCACATACAACATCAGTGGAAAAAGCCTGCTTACATTTACCCTATCTATACCCCTCATAATTTTGTATACCGCTATTGAATCTCCTGTCAATCTTCTACATTCCAAAGAACAAAGCTATTCAACCTTTCCTTGTTCTTCAGATCCTCCAGACCAGCAATATCCTTGTAAGTTTTCTCTGCACTCTTTCAACCATTTACATCTTTTCTGTAGGTTGGTGACCAAATCTGCACACAATACTCCAAATTAGGCCTCACCAATGTCTTATACAACTTAACATGCCATCTCCTGTACTGAATACATTGATTTATGAAGGCCAATGTGCCAGAAGTTTTCTTTACGATACTATTTACCTGTGATACCACTTTCAATGAATTATGGACCTGTATTCCCAGATCCCTTAGTTCTACCACACTCCTCAGTGCCCTACCTTTCACTGTGTAAGACCTACCCTGGTTGGTCCTACTGAAGTGCAACACCTCTCACTTGACTGTATTAAGTTCTATCTGCCATTTTTCAACTCATTTTTCCAGCTTGTCCAGATCACACTGCAAGCCATGATAGCCTTCCTCACTGTCTGTCAATCTTGGTTTCATCTGCAAATATACTGAACCAGTTAACCACGTTATCATCCAGATCATTGATATCAATGACAAACAGCAACAAACTCTACGGCACACCACTAGACACAGGCCTTCAGTCAGATAGACAGCCATTTACTACTAGTCTCTGGCTAGGTAGAAAGCTGAGAAGCAGGACCTCCTGGGTAGTAATTTTTGGATTGCTGCCTGTGCCACGTGCCAGTGAGGGTAGAAACAGGATGATTCGGCAGATATAGGTCCGCTAGAAAATGTGGCAGGAGAAATAATAACGGGGGACAGGGAGATGGCTGATGAACTAAATGAGTGTTTTGTATCAGTCTTCACTGTGGAAGACAGTAGCAGTATGCCTGATGATGTAGTGTGTGAAGGAAGAGAAGTGGGTGTAGTTACTATTACATGAGAGAAGGTGCTCAAAAAGCTAAAAGAACTAACTGCACCCTGAGTTTCTGAAAGAGGTAGTGTTAGAGATTGTGGTGGCATTAGAAATGATCTTTCAAAAATCATTGGACTCTGGCATGGTGCCAGAGGACTGGAAAAATGCAAATGTCACTCCTTTCTTTAAGAAAGGAAGAAGGCTGCAGAAAGGAAATTTATGACTAGTTGGCCTGACCTCAGTGGTTGGGAAGATGTTAGAGTCAATTGTTAAGGATGAGGTGATGGACTACTTGGTGACACAGGACAAGATAGGACAAAGTCAGCATGGTTTCCTTCAGGGAAAATCATGCCTGATGAACGTGTTGGGATTCTTTGAGAAGATTACAAGTAGGCTAGATAAAGGGGACGTAGTGGATGTTGTATATTTGGACTTTCAGAAGGCCTTTGACAAAGTGCCACACCTGAGGCTTCTTACCAAGTAAAGAGCCCATGGTATTTCAGGAAAGTTACTAACATGATTAGAGCATTGGCTGATTGATAAGAGGCAGCAAGTAGGAATAAAATGATCCTTTTCTGGTTGGCTGCCAGTGGCTGGTGGTATTCCGCAGGGGTCGGTGTTGGGACCACTTCTTTTTATGCTGTATATAAATGATTTAGATGATGGAATAGATGAGTTTGTTGCCAAGTTTGCGCATTATATGAAGATGAGTGCAGGGGCAGGTAGTGTTGAGGAAACATGATAGATGCAGAAGGCAGATTAGGAGAATGGGCAAGAAAGTGGCAGGGGGCAAATGAAATACAATGTTGGAAAATGCATGGTCATGCACTTTGGTAGTTGAAATAAATGTGTGGACTATTTTCTAAACGGGGACAAAATCCAAAAATCTGAGATGCCAAAGGATTTGGAGGTCCTTGTGCAGAACACCCTTAATGTTAACTTTCAGGTCGAGTCGATGTTGAGGAAGGCAAATGCCATGTCAGCATTCATTTCAAGAGGTCTAGAATACAAGAGCAAAGGTGTGATGCTGAGGCTTCATAAGGTACTGGTGAGACCTCTCCATGAGTATTGTGAATATTTTTGGGCTCCTCATCTTAGAAAAGATTTGCTGGCATTGGAGAGGGTCCGGAGGAGGTTCACAAGATGATTCCAGGAATGAAAGGGTTATCAGATGAGGAAAATTTGATGGCTCTGGGTCTGTACTTGCTGGAATTCAGTAGGCTGAGGGGAATTCCTCTCGAAACCTTTCAAGTGTTAAGAGGCCTAGACAGAGTAGATGTGGAGAAAAGAGTGCGAGAGAGGAACAACACCTTATATTCCGTCTGGGTAGCCTCCAATCTGATGGCATGAACATTGACTTCTCTAACTTCCATTAATGCCCCATCTCCCCTACATACCCCATCCCTTATTTATTTGTTTGTTTGTTTATTTATTTATTTACTTTCTTTCCCTTTTTTTCCTCTCTTTATTCTCCCTCTGTCCCTTTCACTATAACTCCTTGCCCATCCTCTGGATTTCCCCCCTCCCCCTTCTTTCTCCCTTGGCCTCCTGTCCCATGATCCTCGCCCTTCTCCAGCTTCGTATCCCTTTTGCCAATCAACTTTCCAGCTCTTAGCTCCACCCCTCCCCCTCCTGTCTTCTCCTATCATTTTGGATCTCCCCCACCCCCTCCCACTTCCAAATGTCTTACTATCTCTTCTTCCAGTTAGTCCTGACGAAGGGTCTCGTCGACTGTACCTTTTCCTATGGATGCTGCCTGGCCTGCTGCATTCACCAGCACTTTTTATGTGTTGCTTGAATTTCCAGCATCTGCAGATTTCCTTGTGTTGTCATATTTACAATGCTTTCTTTGAACCACATGTAACAGCTTCAAATACCTGAATCTTCCCACCATCACACCCAAAGTAAGTATTCATTACTGTCATATCCATGCAATGGGATGTTAATTGGGTTTGTGCTTATGTAAACAGTTAGGTATGTGCCTGTTTCCTGGTCTGTCTGGTCTGCATTTTTACTGTTCTGAGCTGCATTTTAAATTTATTCTTCAGTGCATATTCAGATCTGAAAGTTAGTTGCCGAAGTCAATATTTGCTATATGTGCTAAACCCAAAAATGAACAATATGTATAAATGATTTGGGTGATAATGTGGTAAACTGGAACAGCAGTTTTGCAGATGACTCCCAAGCGTGTGGGCAGTGAGGAAGACTATTAAAGCCAGTAGATGGAGTTTAATGCAGACAAGTGTGAGATGTTGCACATTGGGAGGACAAACCAGGATATGCATATGAATTGGAAGGGTACGGAGTACATTGGCGCAGGTGCAGGTTCATCGATCTTGACAGAATAAATGTCTGGCATGGACGATGGGCCAAAGGGCCTGTTCTGTGCTGTAATGCTCTATGACTCTTATTGGGGTGTGCCCTATTGGTTAGATCGGCTTCTGTGGTTCAGAATTACTCTATTACATACTTTCTTAAAATGCTGAAAAAAGGGAGCAACTAATGAAGGCAACTGAGATCAAAGTAGGACTACTTGTGTTACTTACAAATGAGAATGAAAAATTGAGAAGGAATCTGGAAGTATTTGGAGAAGTATAAGTAAGCATCATTTAACATTCTCAAAATTACCAACAAAATCAGCTGAAAGAAATACCAAATCTGTGGTGAAAGTTTCATTGCTCTTTAAGTTACAAGATTTAAATTTCTGTGATAATGTTATTGGACTCTGTATATTCAGTAAGAAGAGTTGGTGTAAGCTGTCATGGGTATGAATGAAACAATACAGCAGTAGAAATTGTGCAGCCAACTCTGGAAATTGCTATGTCGGATGTCAAGATTTCTTTTCTAAAAAGCAGGCTGATTTGTGCATTAATAACTATGTGTGCGTATTAGCATGCTATTATTTTTCCAACAAGTTTCAGTCCATAGTGGTTATGTTGATTATACTTTTGAATAATGAAAGCCTGATGTAATTACAGAGCCTGCATGTTATCATGTTTTATTGCATTTTGAATACATTTTCACTGGAAAAATAATTTACCCAGTTGATCCAGTGAATTGTTGGCAAAAGAATTCTCCTCAATTTCACCCTTGATGTACTGTAGATTGGGAGAACCTTTTCCTTCACCGAGCACCTGCGCTTTGTCTGCTTGACAAAGCGGAATCTCCCAGTAGCCACCCATTTTAATTCCAGTTCCCATTCCCATTCCGATATATCTATCTATGGTCTCCTCTAATGTCGCAATGAGGTCACACTCAGATTGGAGGAACAAGACCTTATATTCCATCTGGGTAGCCTCCAACTTGATGGCATAAACATTGATTTCTCAAACTTCTGGTATTGCACCCTCCCTTCACCATTCCCCATCTCCTTTTCCCTCACTCACCTTATCTCCTTGCCTGCCCATCACCTCCCTCTGGTGCTTCTCGCCCTTTTTCTTTCTTCCATGGCTTTCTGTCCTCTCCTATTAGATTCACCCTTCTCCAGCCCTGTATTTCTTTCACCAATCAACTTCCCAGCTCCTTACTTCACCCCTCCCCCTCCCAGTTTCACTTACCACCTTGTGTTTCTCCTTGCCCTCCCCCCACATTTTAAATCTATTCCTCGTTGTTTTTTTTTTCTCCAGTCCTGCTAAAGGGTCTTGGCCTGAAACATTGACTGTGCTTTTTTCCATAGATGCTGCCTGGCCTGCTGAGTTCCTCCAGCATTTTGTGTGTATTGCTTGATGTTCTGTATTTTCTCACTGGTTTGACAGCCCTATTTGAAGCAAAAATGTTCAATAGGTTCAATAGGTCCATTTAGGTTCCAGGGTTGTCAAGCTGAGGAGTGGTAGTGGGGACAAGCTCCCACTACCTAAAAGTGCTCCTCCCGGCATGCATCTCAAATAGCCTCTGACAACCAAGTCCAACTCCTGGCCTTCTCGTGTGGCTTAGCTTCTAAGCCCGGCGGAACTATTTCTACTGACAGGGGAAGGGGCAAAGTTAGGTCCTGGTGCCTTAAAACCGGTGCTTCAGGTAGATAGAGCCCATCAGCCTGGGAAGGCAGCCCATCTAAGAGAGGGAAAACTCTGATTTCAAACCTCCGCTGCCTTGCGGCCATACCCACTTATGGGAAAGGCTTCAGGAGTAAACCCTGAGGACAAATCCAGAGCTGGAGACCCTAAGGCAGTCCGAAGTTGCTTTCAGCCTCGTTCTGGCAACTCCTGCGAAGTCACCAGTGCCAAGCTGTATCGGCCCTTGCCCTTCCCTTGGACAACATAGGTGGCGTGGAGAGGGGAGACTTGCTGCTTGGGCAACTGCCGGTCTTCCATACAACCTTGCCCAGGCCTGCGCCCTGGAGAGACTGAGGCAAGACTTTCCAGGTGCAGATCCATGGTCTCGCGAGACTAACGGATGCCATCCAGAATGTCAGAGAAATGTATACAATATACATCCTGAAATTCTTTTTCTTCTCAAACATCCATGAAAACAGAGGAGTGTCCCAAAGAATGAACGACAGTTAAATATTAGGGCCCCAAAGCCCCCCCCCAGCTCCCCCCTCGCACGCACAAGCAGCAGCAAGGCAATGAACCCCCCTCCCCCCCCGCATCAGCAAAAACAAAGCATCGGTGCCCTCCACTGTGCACTCAAGCATGCAGCAAAGCATCAGTAAAGACACAGACTTGCAGGACCCCAAAGACTACTCGTCCACCCAGTAATTCAACATACCACAGGCTCTCTCTCTCCCTAATAAGGGAAAAAGAGGTGTCCCCATTTCACAGCGAGAGGGGAGACATAACAAATAACTCACTGATTCATGATGTTAAAAGTCTGTTGTGTCATTTTTTCTGAGTTCTGTGCCTAGAGAGTCAACCCCAAAAAGGTTCAGGTCTCTGGACACACAGCTGGCAGCTAACCCACTGCTCCCAATGCTCCATGTTCTCTTGCAATGCCTTAGTCAGGGGCCCTGGTCTTGAGGCAGCCTGTCTCCAGAGCCATGAAAATCCAGCCCCCTGAAGGTGTGCTAGTCTTCTAGGCCATGTCCTTGGGATATGAAACCACAGCCGGTTGTGAGGCACAGAGAACGGGTCCCATTCCTGCAAAGGTCCAAAGTCAGAGTCTAACTCCAGGTCAGGGTCTTCAAAAAACCCTTGAAAACAAAAAAAAAAGCTACTAAAGATAGAATAGAGCTGTTTCCAAAGATGCAAGCAAAGGAGTTGCCGTTGAGCACCATCTTGTCTTTGCTCTGCCCTCTTTGCCCAGTCAACAACATTTAAAGGAGACAAAGTCCGATGAATGTAGTAACAGAAATGATGAGACTTTTAGTGCAATGATTCCACAAATATTAACGTAATGGAGACAAACCCTGAGCTTTGACATGATTGTAATCAATCAGGAAAGTTGCTGCTGTGCAAAATTATGGGCTGGATTGTTCTGGGCCCAGAACCACTCTCCAAACTCATTACCTTTTTATGATTGATCACATTTTGGCAGCACTGGAAGCTGTTACAAAGCAGTTTTCAAACTTTTTTTTTTGTTTTCAGAGACCTGTACAAAGTATTCAACTGCAGACAACCCCTGTTCTATGGGGTAGTGGGATGTTTCGTTCCCGTAGACCAGCTCAATCATGAATTTTCAATACGCAAATCCATAACATCTGTGCATGCGTCAAGAAACACATTGAAACTTGTTTTTAATACTCTTCTCATAGCAATTTTCTAAGAATGAATTCAATTCTGTATCTCTGATTTTTGTGTAGATATTTCTGAATTCTGTAAGGGCAAATTTCAGTTACACCAAACATCTACAGCACTGGGGCCACCTGTACCAGTCGATGAAAATAAAGAATAAAAATTATGAAAAAAAGTCTAATGGAAAAAATGAGAAATAAATACTTAAACCTATTATAATAATCACCATGAATGGAGGTATCATGCTTTGGATGGAGCTACTGGCCAGTTGCTAATTGCGACTGTTTTATTGTGATAGACACAAAACAGGCCAAGCATCATGACCCGGAGAGTGAACCCAACTAGTCTCACACCGACGGGGGAGGTGACCATCACACACCCCACTTGCAGTCAGAGTGACCCACAAATACACAAGTGAATAACTGTGTAACCCAAGCTAAAATGTAACAATAAATGAACTGAAACTTCCCATCATAATCCTACAAAAGCACTTAAACACAAGAACAATAAACAGTGCTGTTTATTAGAAATGCAGAGTGGGCTGTTGATCACGCGTTCCCCCCCCCCGCCCCAAAGCGTCACACTATCCTGCAGGGCAACATTAACCAAAAATTCCCTGAAAATTCCTCATAAAATGTAATGTGACATCGGGAGAACAGTACTCTGCAAAAGTTTTAGGCAGATACAGTATAGCTAGGATATTTAAGACTTCTGCACAGTAGTGTAGTAATTTAAGTTTTGCACAGTACTGCTACCAAAAAATATAAATTTAATGACATATGTGATTGTGAAATGGGTCTCTGTTGTGGTCTGAGAGTGGGGAGGGGGCAGGGAGAGGGAATTCATGGTTGCAGGAAGGGGACAGGGAGAGGGGAATCATTATTGGGGGAAGGGGCAGGGAGAGGGGAGTCATGGCTGGGAGAAGGGGAAAGAGCGGGAAGCACCAACAGACATTCTGTAATGATCAATAAACCAATTATTTTGAATCAGATAACCTTGCCTGGTGTCCCAGGGCTGGATGTGTCTGCACCTGCACCAACCCCCGTCCCTGGCATTCCTCTGCCACCTGTCACACACCCCTCTACTCTCGTCATTCTCAACATCCTTTGCCCCCACCAGGTTTACAGTCTCACACTTCACTCCACATTGACAAATACAGTACAGTGCAGAAGTATAAGGCACCCTAGCTATATATATTGTATGTGACAAAGTGTTATGCACAAAACTGTAGGTTAGAGGTAGAGTGTTCTGTTTCAAGTAACTCACCTTCTAGCTCCATAAAATTATTCTAACATTTACTTAGAATGTCAAATGGTTGATGAAATATTTCCATTTGCATACAAATTCATCCCTGACAACTCATGAGGCTCAATAACATTCATGACAAAGCAGTTCACTTGATTGGCAGCTCTTCCATTTCTATTTATTCCTTCACTGTGTCTGCGGCGTGAATGATCAGCAAACCGTGTTGCAAATAAATAAAGCTTCCTTGACAAAACTACACAACCCCACAACCTCTACTTCCCAGGAAGAGAAAAGCAGGCGTCCTGGTTAAATTCCCTTCCAAGCTAAGTACCAGCCTACCTTAGACATGTACAAAATGCTGGAGGAACTCAGCAGGCCACGCAGCACCTGGGAAAAGAGTACAGTCAATTCTTTTCCATAGATGCTGCCTGGCCTGCTGAGTTCCTCCAGCATTTTGTGTGTGTTGCTTGGATTTCCAGCATCTGCAGATTTTCTCTTAGATATATGTGCTTGTTCTATCATCTTAGATTTCCATCCCCTCATGGAAAGTATTTCATAAATACTTTCTTATTTCTATTTTTGCGCTACTTATTTAATTTAACTATTTTACACATACGGGAATGTTTATATTTACTGTACCTCAGGATTTTTTCTCTCTTTTATTATGTATTGTATTGTCACAAAGTCAACAACTTTCATGACAAATGTCGTGATATTAAATCTGATTATGATTCTGATATTAGTTACAAATTTGCAAATTGCCCAAAATGTGTAGGGAATTGCAAAATAAATCATGGCATTTATTGAATATTGTACAACTATTGCTTACGGCTGTCTCAATTTAAAGTGTCTCAAGCAGATCTCAAAAATATCCAAATAAATTGAAGCATTATTTTTGACACATTGAGGTCTGGCTCTCCCAGTGTAATTGGCTGTGTTCTTGTTGAATGGGAACCTTTGCTTGATGAGGTTTTGATAACCGGCCTTCCCTTGCGGTCAACACTCAAAGGATTACCAGCAGCTGTTCATTATATCAAAAGTTGTCCCACAGATGTTCTATCATCTTTTTCATTGGAACACGTGCTAAATAGAAATCTCTTTCAGCATGGTGAACTCCATGTAGGATTTAGGACATGTGCAACCAATTAAATGTATTGACTAGACCAATCATAGTGAAGGGAGTGAAGGATTTTTGATGAGCAAACCTGGAGTATAGACCAGTGTGAATAAATTAGAATGTTTAATAAAATATCAAAATTTGCATAAAAACAAATTATAGGGAAGATAGGATTAAGAGCTGGTCCGAAGTGGCAATCTGACATTCTTGCAAATGCTGCAGGCTAGTAGGCTTGTCTTGGTGAAATTAAAGCAAACAGCAAATGTAATTGATATTAGAATAGCAAATACTCTATCCGCTCCTTGTATGATGTTATTTTTATTCAAAATGATTTATATGAGTTATTTATAATATTGCTTGCACTGATAAATCAAGTGAAGTCTTATCTTTCACCTTCATATTAGGCTGGTATGTTTTCAATCCCAGAGTTAATTTTCAGTCCCTTTCCATCTCTGATTAAAAGAAAAATTAAAAAAAAATGAGAAATGGAGCAGAATTAGGACTTTCAACCCAATGGGGCTGTTCAGCCTTTCTATCATGGCTGATATATTATCTGCTGCCTTCTCACCATAACCTTTGACATCTTTACCAATCAAGAACCTATCAACTTCCACTTTAAGTATACTCAATGACTTGGTCTCCACAGCCATTTGTGGCATGAATTTCACCCTTTGGCTAAAAGAATCTCTCCTCATCTCTGTTCTAAAAGGACACCCTTGTATTCTGAGAATGTGCCTTCTTGTCTGAGACCCCCACTATAGGAAACATGCTCCCCACATCCACTAGGATATTGATGAAAACAACTTTCACAACATATGTCGGTGATATTAAACCTGATTCTGATTCTAATTCTGATATTAGTTACAAATAGGCAAATTGCACCTTTGGGTAGGAAAATGCAAAATAAATCAGGGTTTATTGTATATAATTTACAACTATTGTTTACGACTGCTTTCAGTACACTCGGCCTTTCAACGTGCAATAGATTTCAATAATTCTTCGAAACTCTTGTGAGTTCAGGCCCAGAGTCATTAAATGCTCCTCATTTGTTAACCCTTTCATTCCCTGTATCATTTTCATGAACCTAAAGGACAGACAATACTTTTTTTTCTATAATTTCCAAATAACTAAAATCAGAAACATTTATTTATGGGTACTGGAGAATTTAGCAGTGAGAAAATTATTCTATTAACGATGCACATATTTGGAAGAAGCTTGAATCTTTTGTTTAGAGAGTTGAATGGCCATATATTGTGGCAAGTACTGGAGCTTCACAGAATCAGAATCAGGTTTATTATGTGTTATGAAATTTGTTAACTTAGCAGCAGCAGTACAATGCAATACATGATAATATAGAAAGAAAAAAGTAAATCAATTACAGTAAAAAAAAATTATATATATATATATGTATATTAGATAGATTAAAAATAGTGCAAAAGCAGAAATTATATATATAAAAAGTGAGGTAATGTTCAAGGGATCAATGCCCATTTAGGAATTGTATGGCAGAGGGGAAGAAGCTGTTCCTGAGTTGCTGAGTGTGTGCCTTCAGTCTTCTGTACCTCCTACCTGATGGTAGCAATGAGAAGAGAGCATGCCCTGGGTGATGGGGCTCCTTAATAATGGGCGTCACCTTTCTGAGGCAGCATTCCTTGAAGATGTCTTGGATACTATGGAGGCTATTACCCAAGATGGAGCTGACTAATTTTACAACTTTCTGTAACTTTCTATCTTGTGTAGTAGCACTCCCCATACCAGACAGTGATGCAGCCTGTCAGAATGCTCTCCACGGTACATCTATAGAAGCTTTTGAGTGTTTAAGGTAACAAACTAAATCTCTTCAAACTCCTAATGCACTATAGTCCCAGTCTTGCTTTCTTTATTGCTGCAACGATATATTGGGAGCAGGTTAGATCCTTCGAGATCTTGACTCCCAGCAACTTGAAATTCCTCACTCGCTCAACATTTGTTGAACTCAAAACAGTGAGAGAGCCTTTGCTGGAAGTGAGTGTAGCAAAGCTTCTGGAGTAAGACCCTGCGGGAGCAAACTGAAAGATCACATAGAGCTGGTGTTCAAAATAATGTGACATTTATTAAAAACCGGTGCACACCAAGAGACCTGCCAAAGCTGATCGACCTGAGCATGAACTTGGTAGAGCTTTTACTTTCTCAGTTGATGAGATTACCAGTAAAACTACATGCCGATAATAATAATAAGTACTTTAATGATACCGAGTGGGAAATTATTTTGTTACAGCAGCAACATTTGAAAACACACATAGCTGTGTGCAGACTTAACTAATAATAACGTATCGATTAATAATATTATTAAAGTCTGTCGTGAGCCTTGTGGCCCATCGGGCCGGTGTTTATGCCGGTTTCCGTGGCGTAAAGCAACTGAGAGTACGAGCTTCCCCTCCTCCCCAGATAGGATGCCAGTCTATCACGAGGTTAACCCCCAGCACTTTTGCTGGCACCCATTCACAGCTGGGTAGACTGGAGCATTGTGTGGTTAAGTGCCTTGCTCAAGGACACACATGTTGCCTCGGCCGAGGCTCGAACCCACGACCTTCAGATCGCTAGTCCAACGCCCTAACCACTTGGCCACGTACCACACAGATTAATAATATGCACAATAATAATTTACCAATGTGCAATAATAATGTACAAAATAATAAAGCAGAAGTTATTGTACTATGATGTGTGTTCTCCTGTTGCACAGAGATGAACTATTGTGTATGCTTTTTGCTTTTGGTAGGAAAGATTTTCTGTAACAATCCTTGTGACAGCAGAGCTGAACGAGTCTGTTTGAAAGGGTGCTCCACTGCTTATTCAGTAGGTCATGGAGAGGATGTGCCAGATTGTCCATTATGGATAACAGTTTGTTTAGTGACCTCCTCTCCACCTCTCCACCACTATCTCAAAAGAGTCAGTGTTGTAGCCAAAGACAGATCCAGCCTTTCTGATGAGTTTATTTAGTCTTTTAGCAGCACCAACACCGATGCTGCTCCCCCAACGTAAATCAGCAAAGAAGACTGCACTTTCTACTACAGACTGATAAAAGATCGCCAACATCCTGCTGCACTCATTGAAGGATCTCATCTTCTTTCGAAAATAGAGTCTGTTTATCCCTTTCTTGTAAGCTGGCTTAGTGTTGATTTTCCAATCAAGTCTGTTGTCCAGGTGAACACCCAAGTGTGTGTACTTACAAAAGAATAGTGGCTACAGGAAGACTTTAATTAAGTAACAGAATATTGTAGGTCCTAATTACAGAATAAAATTATTATTTCCCAGTCTAACAGTAAATCCAGTTTTCTATTACTATAGTGGGTGCATGCTATAACATAATCAGTGAAGCTCCTGAAACATGGATACCATTGCTGCCACATTCCATTTCTCTACTTTTGATTGCCATTCCATGTTACCACATTAGTAATATCCACATCCCTATTTGCTAGTTATGAGCCCTCACTATTCTTTCCCCTACTGCAGCTCCAACTCAGAAAAGAACATCCTTTTTTAGATTTAACTGTATGTATGGTGTTGGAAAATGGTGTCCAATTGACTTTGATAATGGAGATGACTTTATATGGCTCATTATATTAGATTAGATTAGATTCGATTAGATTATGAGGACACGCAGTCCTCTTTTATTGTCATTTAGTAATGCATGCATTAAGAAATGATACAATATTCCTCCGGTGTGATATCACAGAAACATAGGACAGACCAAGACTGAAAAACTAACAAAAACCACATAATTATAACATATAGTTACGACAGTGCAACAATACCATAACTTGATGTAGAACAGGCCATAGGCACAGTAAAAAAGTTCAAAGTCTCTCGAAAGTCCCACATCTCACACAGACAGGAGAAGGAAGAAAAATCTCCCTGCCATGCCCGACCACAGTCCAACTCTGAGTCGTCCGAAAACTTCGAGCTCCGATCAGCCCTCCGACACCGAGTACCGAGCACCATCTCTGCCGAACGCTTCGACCCCAGCCTCGGTCACCAGCAGCAGGCAAAGCCAGGGATTTTGGGGCCTTCCCTCCGGAGATTCTCGATCACACAGTAGCAACGGCAGCGAACTGGGCATTTCACAAATTTCTCCAGATGTTCCTCTGTGCTTCTCACGTCTATCTCCATCAAATCAGAATTGTGCGCGGCATCCTACTTACAAATACGATATTTCACCGGAGAGCTGCGTGCGCTGTGTTGCGCCGCCATCTTCGCTTCCCGCCGTCTTAGTGTCAAAATATAGAGCTGCATAGGTATTGAAGTAGTAGGATGGAGATACGTCTCTAACAAAGGAGGTGTAAGGTGCTCCTTCCCTCCACTAGCCTGCAGGTCAACCTTGGGCAAAGTGTAATACCTATAGTCCCTTGGTCAGGGTCATGTGAAGCCATGGGGTGGGGGGGGGGCAGGTGGTGGATGGTTGTATGAGCAACTGATGCACATCAGAATCCTGGTTATGTGACCGCTGATGCCAGGCAGACAATCTCTGAAGAGTACTGATGATAGCTGTGGTCACCTGTCTTGTAAAGACACTGCCCAGAAGAAGGCAATGGCAAACCATTTCTGTAGAAAAAATTGCCAAGAACAATCATGGTCGTGAGACCATCATCGCCTACATCATATGACATGGAATATAATAACGATGATGATGATAATAGGTACTATCCTATTGAACTCAATATTCAGAAGAAGTTTGAATGGAAGTGAAGGTAATGTACGTTTCCTACTGATGTGGCCAAATCACCAGCTGATTGAACCTAATTGTACTAACTGAGCTATTTTTCAACTGGTACATTTTCCTTTTGTCTTCTATCAGCTAATATAATTTTGGGGATTGTAACTATAGCAAAAGCAGAGGATGTCTAACATGACATTTGAAGATAAGTTGCACTTACCTTACACTTTAAGATACCATTTATTTGTTTTAACAACAATGACTTAGCATCTCTAGGTGTACAAGATGATGACAGGCATTAATTATGGAGGATAGTCGGAGGCTTTTTCCCAGGGCTGAAATAGCTAGCATGAGACGGCACAGTTTTAAGGTGCTTGGAAGTAGGTACAGAGGAGATGTCAGAGGAAACTTTTTTTCGCAGAGTGGTGAGTGCGTGGAATGGGCTGCCGGCAACGGTGGTGGAGGCAGATACGATAGGGTCTTTTAAGAGACTCCTGGACAGATACATGGAGCTCAGAAAAATAGAGGGCTATGAGTAACTCTAGGTAATTTCTAAGGTAAGGACATGTTCGGCACAGCTTTGTGGGCTGAAGGACCTGTATTGTGTTGTAGGTTTTCTATGTTTCTATATCTAAGGAGGAACATGGTGATTGGTGAGTGGGACTTTGGGAGCAAAGGTTTGAATGAGCTGAAGTTGGTGTCAATACTTTAAAGGATGGAGAAGATAATTGATGGGTTAGGAACAAGGGAAGATGTGGAACTGCAGAGAGAAGATAGAGAAAATATACTCAAAAACACAATTACGTAACAAATAGGAAAAGGGAAAAGCCATATGGTAGCTCAATCCTGCTGTGTCATTCAGTATGACTATGAGTGCTCTACCTACCTTCCTATTCTCCCTAGGGACCAAAGATCTGCTTTCGGCTCAAATATGACTTCTCCCCAGTTACTGAGGTCGAGTAACGCCAAAGGTTCAGAGCACTCTGGGAGAAGCTACTCCTCATCATCTTTATTCTAAAAGGACCAAGGTTATTGCAGTTGCAGATGAGATTCTTGGCTCTTTCTTACTGTGGCCTCTTAAAGTTTAAAGATTGGGATGTAACGTGATTCAAACTTAAGGCTGTGCTTAACAAAGAACTGTATGAAAAGCATGCAGTGTTGGAGTCATTCAGTAAATTTAATGGAAAGTAGAACTTGCACCAGAAGAACACTAATTTGATATTTTTCTCCCATTTCCCTGTAGGTCAAGGAAATCATTTTTGCTTGGGTCTCCATTTCTATTTGCATCCTCCTCCTCTAACTGCCTCATTCAATTGCTGAAAATTGTTTTCTTGGGTTTCTTGAGTAAAGCAAATTTTTGAAGCGATCTGGTGCTTGCCCGCTGTTCTACTTATCATTGCCACAAGCACTGAGTAATTACTTAGTTTCCTGCCGATAAATTAGACCCAGGATTTAATGTGGTACAGGTCCCTTATTGAATCAATTCCGGTCACTTCCTGTGCATGTTTATTTAGTTATTTATTTATTTTGGGATACCGCCTGGAGTAGGCTCTTCAGGCCTCACTGCCCTAGCCTAATCACGGGACAATTTACAATAACCAGTTAACCTACCAACTGGTACGTCTTTGGAATGTGGGAGGAAACTGGTGCACCTGGAGGAAACCCACGTGATCGCAGGGTGAACGTTCAAACTCCTTACAGACAGCAGTGGGAACTGAACCCAGGTCACTGGAACTTTAAAGTGTTGTGCTAACCACTAACCACCCCATTTTAAAATCAAGGTGGAAGTATATATTGCTTGTTAAATTATACATCAACAGTGTATGGAATGAATCTTCTCAAACATGAAAAATAATTTATCTGAGATGCAAGGGCTGTTAGGTCAGTTCCCTCAATCCATGGACTCAAAATGTGGGTACATTTTCAAAATGGAACTTCTGTAGCAGCAAGAGCAGGTAAGGTTGATGTTTCACCTTGAATGACTCACCTTGTGAATCCTCTAAATCTTGCCACTGTCCTCTGATCCACCACCCTCTATCACCAACAAGGACAAAGGTAGCTAACACATCAGGGCACCAAGATGTTGAACTTCCCCTCTCAATCATGAACCATTCTGGCTTGGAAGTATAACATCATCCCTTCATTACTGTCAGATCAGAATCCTGGAATTCCATACCTGGCAGAACTCTGGAATTACCTACAGCAGTTCAAGAATTTCAAAGGTTTGGAGTTCTTTCTCAAGGAGCTGTAGAGGCCGAGATATTCAATATGTGGTCAATGGGCACACTATTTAAAGTTCAAAGTAAATTTGTTATCAAAATATATATACCATATACAACCTTGAAATTCATCTTGTAGTTGGCCATAGAACAAAGAAATACAATAGAATTCATGAAAAACCTCTCACCATGAAGATAGGCATGTATTCAATGTGTGAAAAAGAAAGAACAAATCGTGCAAACCATAAAAGAAGCAAACAAACAATCTACAGAAGATGAACCACATAGTCCCTGAAAGTAAGTCCACGGTCACGAGCCAGTTGAGCGCTGCAGCATTCCAAGATGGCCGCAAGCCACAGGAGTGGAGCCAGGCTCAGTGCTGAAGTGCGTTCTGATGGCTGCAGGCTGCAGTGGCAGAGTCAGTCCAATCCTGAGGTGAGTAAAGCCTTCAGAGGAGTGAGGTGAACATTAGTTCCTCCTCTGCCCTTGGCTTTGGCCCCTTTATCTTTTTAATCTGCTTCGGCCCTTATGTTGTGTATTTAATATTTCAGTAACATTTGAATAATCTTGTTTGAATAATATGAAATGTGTTGGTTGATTGATTAAGCATTCTTGTTTGTTAAACAAGTTTAGTTATCTAGACTATTCCTCTTCTCACCCTGTCTCTTGCAAAAACGCCATCCCCTTCTCGCAATTCCTCCGTCTCCGCCGCATCTGCTCTCAGGATGAGGCTTTTCATTCTAGGACGAGGGAGATGTCTTCCTTTTTTAAAGAAAGGGGCTTCCCTTCCTCCACTATCAACTCTGCTCTTAAACGCATCTCCCCCATTTCACGTACATCTGCTCTCACTCCATCCTCCCGCCACCCCACTAGGAATAGGGTTCCCCTGGTCCTCACCTACCACCCCACCAGCCTCCGGGTCCAACATATTATTCTCCGTAACTTCCACCACCTCCAACGGGATCCCACCACTAAGCACATCTTTCCCTCCCCCCCTCTCTCTGCATTCCGCAGGGATCTCTCCCTACACAACTCCCTTGTCCATTCGTCCCCCCCATCCCTCCCCACCGATCTCCCTCCTGGCACTTATCCGTGTAAGCGGAACAGGTGCTACACATGCCCTTACACTTCCTCCCTTACCACCATTCAGGGCCCCAAACAGTCCTTCCAGGTGAGGCATCACTTCACCTGTGAGTCGACTGGGGTGATATACTGCATCTGGTGCTCCCGATGTGGCCTTTTATATATTGGCGAGACCCGACGCAGACTGGGAGACCGCTTTGCTGAACATCTACGCTCTGTCCGCCAGAGAAAGCAGGATCTCCCAGTGGCCACACATTTTAATTCCACATCTCATTCCCATTCTGACATGTCTATCCACGGCCTCCTCTACTGTAAAGATGAAGCCACACTCAGGTTGGAGGAACAACACCTTATATTCCGTCTGGGTAGCCTCCGACCTGATGGCATGAACATCGACTTCTCTAACTTCCGCTAAGGCCCCACCTCCCCCTCGTACCCCATCTGTTACTCACTTTTATGCACACATTCTTTCTCTCACTCTCCTTTTTCTCCCTCTGTCCCTCTGAATATACCCCTTGCCCATCCTCTGGGTCCCCCCCCACCTTGTCTTTCTTCTCGGACCTCCTGTCCCATGATCCTCTCGTATCCCTTTTGCCTATCACCTGTCCAGCTCTTGGCTCCATCCCTCCCCCTCCTGTCTTCTCCTAGCATTTTGGATCTCCCCCTCCCCCTCCAACTTTCAAATCCCTTACTCACTCTTCCTTCAGTTAGTCCTGACGAAGGGTCTCGGCCTGAAACGTCGACTGCACCTCTTCCTACAGATGCTGCTTGGCCTGCTGCGTTCACCAGCAACTTTGATGTATGTTGCTTGAATTTCCAGCATCTGCAGAATTCCTGTTGTTTTAGTTAATTAATTACAGGTTATATGTAAAAATACACGAATTGTATATGTCATCACACTACCATGTGATGCATGCACGCCTTGTTTAAAGTAAAGAAGTTTCACCTGCATTTTAGACTCCTGTGTCTCCTTTGAATTAGTTTATGTTTTGAAATTACAAAACATAACATTGGTGACAAGCTTTTTTAAAATGAACCCGACATGACTACTGGCCTGTAAAGTGCAGCGAGACATTCGAAATAAGACAAAACGCGACATCAAAACAGAGCAGCCTGTGTGCTTTGGAAGGGAAGACACGATCGAGTTTAAAAAAAAGGCTCTCAACAGAAGCATTCACGATTCATAAAGTGTACTGACTGATAATAATCATTAAAAAAGCAGAAATGGCCGGTTACATCGGAAAGATAAAAATGATTGATTCACAACTGATAATTGGATTTTATATCCTGAGCATATTGTGCAGTATTTTGAAACAAATAAAATAGCCAATGAAAAATGGTACCAACTTTGCTAAGTGTATGAGGTTTAAAGGCATACAGTATGCTTCAGATTTTGACTGCTCCAGACAAACCATCAGAAATGAGGTTTGCTAAATATAGTAGAAATGATGCAGGAACACTTAGAATGCTTTAAGACCATAAGGCCATAAGATATAGGAGCAGAAGTAGGCCATTCGGCCCATTGACTCTGCTCCACCATTCAATCATAGGCTGATCCAATTCTTCCAGTCACCCCCACTCCCCTGCCTTCTCCCCATACCCGTTGACGCCCTGGCTAATCAGGAACATATCCATCTCTGCCTTAAATGCACCCAAAAACTTGGCCTCCACAGCCGCTCGTGGCAACAAATTCCACAGATTTACTACCCTCTGACTAAAGTAATTTCTCCGTATCTCTGTTCTAAATGGATGACCTTCAATCCTGAAGTCATGCTGTCTTGTCCTGGACTCCCTTACCAGGGGAAATAACTTTGCCATATCTAATCTGTCCAGGCCTTTTAACATTTGGAATATTTCTATGAGATCCCCCCTCATTCTCCTGAAGTCCAGGGAATACAGCCCAAGAGCTGCCAGATGTTCCTCATACAGTGGGCTTCATAAGCAGAATCAAAAGGAAGGGAAGTCCACTTCAGCGTATGTGGCTGAATTGAAGAGATTGTCTGACCATTGTCAGATTGGTAATGGGCTTACTGATACACTAGGAGATCGCTTAATTTGTGGAATCTTACTAGAAAGCAGTTAAAAATGGCTCTTAACTAAAGCACAGCTTACATTTAAAAGAGCAGTGGAAATCATTATTTCAGTGGAAACTGGAGACAGAGATGCAGAGAGTTGGAGTCAGGAATGAAAGCGAGTGTGAACAAAGATGCCACCTCTAAACAGAAACCTCTCTGGCCAAACAAACTGTGTTACCATTGTGGCAGGGGTTCACATACATCAGACCAGTGCAGATTTAGTGGCGAAACTTGCAAAAAATGCAACAAAGTAGAAAGATACAACGAGCGTGTTGAGCAGAGAAAAATAAATTAACTGCACAGAGAAAAGAAAAAGATAAAAGTTCAAATTGGAGTTTCAAGAAGAGCACTAATCTGCATGCTGTTGATGAAAATTCTGATAATGATGAGAGTGACAGAGGATTGTGTAGCCTTGAGATTTACAGTGTGAAAATTAACAATTGGCAAGTAATATGGCTTATACAAGAAGTGATCAGCAAATTAATTAAAATTAAATTGGACACATTTGGAAATTTCAGTCATTCCACAAAAAGGGTTTGAATGGCATTTCACAGATATTGAACCGAAGCAAATAGATATCCAAGTAAGAACTTGTACTTCAGAAGAAATAACTCCTATGGAAATGACATCTACTCTGTGCCTCTGATTGGAAAGCATATTTTATAACTGAAATACAACAACCAGCAAGCCACATTGAGTTTGAATGTGGTAAAAACAGAAGGGCCAGCATTGTGGGGGTATGTTTCGCTAAGACAACTACAACTTTATTGGAGATCCATCCACCATTTGCTTGCCACATCCTCCGCAATGAAGCCATACAAAAGCATATTAAGAAAGGTGCTGGATGATGTCACAACTGTCCCCATGCCAAATACCCTGAACTGTTGCCCGACAGAGAAGCAGCTGGTGTTGGTGCCAACCTCTGTGCCTTTGATTGGAAAGCACATTGGACCGAAAAACGACCATGTTGCTCAGAGGAAGCGTGAAAGTGATGAAAGCACTACAACAGTTTTTGTAGGCAACATATCTGAGGAAGCTTCTGCCATGTTATTTGTAAAATGTGTCTTGGTTTTAAGCTGGAAGAGAGTTCAAGGAGCTTCAGGAAAGTTGAAAATAAAGAAGCAGGATTTACTCTGTGTGTATATTAAGGCTATTGCATGACTTCAAGAGGAAGACAAAAAGCTGCTTGTAAAAGTAGATCCAATGACCAAAGCCCAGTTGGATGAGGAGTTAATGGAGATATGAAAACCAAGGATTTCTCAGATGATATTGTGGATGAGGAAAACAAGAGGAGAAATTATATCATGAAGGAAGCAATAGAAAGATTAAAAAGAGGATTCTCCAGTAAACTAAATGCACCTTTCCAAGATAAAGATGCACAAACTAGAAGAAGAAAAATGAGGAAAAAGATGGAGAGAAAGAATGTGAATGAGTAAGAGAATGGTGTGAAAGAGACAGGCAACATGAGAAAGAAAAAGAAAGAGATCCAGAGAGAGGAAAGGAGAAGAAAGGTGTCCAGAGCTGTCAGAAACACTTGCTGCAGTTTTACAGACAACTGCTATAACCACTACAGGGAAGGCCACAGAACCTGAGATTGGTTCACAGCCGTGATTCTCACCTGCCTAGCAGAGTGATCCCTCTTGTCAGGAAAGATGTTAACCCACAAGAGCAACAAATCTTCCACAGCAATTAAATCTTTAGGCCTGAATGGGACAATTTAAAAATTTACTCTGCTGCGGATCTCTGTATATAGTAGTTATATTATATAATATACTGTGTATATAGTTGCAATACGTTCTCTAGTAAGTTGGAGTTTAAAGCTAAGCAGGGAGGAGTGTTGAGTATTTAATATTTCTGTCATATTTGAGTTGTATATATATATAGGTTGATTAAGCTTTCTTGTTTGTTTAGATAATTATGTGTTATATGTAAAAATATGTTGATTGCACACATCATCACACTACCATGTGGCGTGCACACCTCGCTTAAAGTAAAGACAATGTTACACCTGCATTTCGGACACTTGTGACTTCCGTTGAATTAATTTATTGTTTTGAAGTTACAAAAGATAACAGCTCACTTGAGTTGCTGCCACACGAATGGCTGATTAGATATTTACATTAACTAGATATTTACATTAACAAGATATACAGGTGTACCTAAAAAAGTGGCCACTGAATGTAGTCACCTCCTCTTTCCAAAGGACAGTTTGAGATAGGAAATTAATTCTGACATTTCCAATAATGCTGTCAACCTGAAAATGAATAATAAAATAAATGGAATACTCCTTCAGATTTTCTTTTGTATGTGGGTTGCCCACATTGATCAGTGAACACCAGCAGCTGATAGCAGTAACCATTCTGTAGCCGGTGGCTGTCAAATCTGCAGGCAGCTTATTGCAAAGATTTCGCTTTAATTTATAGATGAAATCTGTGACAGCAAATCAATAGCGAATGTAACTATCTGAAGCTGTCCTCTTCTGAAGCTGTTTCCTTTAAATCAGTGCCAAAGGCTTGCAAAATCAACAGGTGGGTACAGACAGGTGTGTGAATGCAGCATAACCACAATAATGTTTTGACAAGTGAAAGGGAATTTTTAACCATATCAAATGTTTGAAACTGTCTTACTAAATGTTTGAATGATTCAATGTAGAGTTTACCAAGATCTTCAGGATCAAAATTTATCTATTGGGTAGCAGTTTATGTTGTGCTGTCAATCTAAATACTGTGATGTTTCCAATATTTCAAAATAAATAACTGATGTATCTTTAACTGCGGGTCTACAACCAGTTTGTCTTTTTTCACTTCTTGCAAAAGGTGCAATGGAATTGAATCATCACAGTGATTAATGCAGGGGAGAAGCTAGTGTTTAATATGGCTGCACTGTCACAATCTTGTGGCTGCAGATGGTATTATCCTTTGTAATTATCTCTAATAAATGAAAAATAAATCTGCTTGGAGAAATTTGATATTACTACAAGCCAAGAATGAATTTTGATTATATATTTTAGGATGGAAGTTTATTGTGCATGTTCATGAACTGGTCACAGGTAATATTAAAGATTAGATATTTTGATCCATTTAACATTAATTCAATTGAAATTAAACAGGACACACAAAAAAAAAGCCCTTCATATCAGAAACTGCAGATGTTAGAATCTGGAATAGCAGTAGTCTGCTGGAGGAGTTCAGCAAGTCAGACACCATCTATGGAGGAAAATGAAACTGTATGACTTGAGTTCCCCCAGCATTTTCTTTGTTATCCCTTTACAACAATCTTTTAGTGGTACTGATGATAATTGGAACCTTCCAAATACACACAATTTTGTTACTATACATATGTCACATACCCCATGACGGGTTAATGATCTGGCAGAAATGGAAAACACTTTGGAGTCCAGTATTGCTATTAACTAATTGTATTTATTAGTAACTACGCAACATAAACATAACATAATACAGTAACATAAATGCAGATAAATCAAACAGGTTAGCAATGATTATATATAAGTAAATGTGGATATATATGAAAACTAAGCTGCTTCAAGTCTAGGGGTAAATAGATAGTCTTACGATGATGAGTAAAGTTCAGTTCAGTTCGTGGTATTGAGTTGAGTAGTGATGGAGAGAGAGAGAGAGAGAGAGGGAGAGATTTGAGACTTCAGGTGAGCTGACGCCGTCGATCTTTCCGTTGTCCTCCGAATTCTTTTAGAAGTCACCGACTGTGACCACAACAAAGGGGACCATTCTTCTGTGGTGGAATTACCAACCTAGGCGAGGTTTGGACACACCAATAACTCCCCACCGGTCACACCCTTTTCACACTGTGAGAGCCACCGATTGATCTGCCCAAAACTCACTTTTCTGTGGGCACAACAAAGCTCATTCAGTGTCCAAAACCATGTGTCTGTGGGTCTATCAGCTATCTCACCATGCTGAATACCAGCTGTCCCTCAAGCAGCTCCTCCCTTCTCTCTCTGTAAGAAATTGGAAGCTGCCAGTGTCCTTGCAGAAAGTATAAACAAACTGTGAGCAGTCTTCGCCCCTCTCTCTCTCTCTCTTTCTTTCTCTCTCTTTTTAACAAGGTGTCTGTATTGAACAACTCTCTCTTTTTCCTTGGCAACCCTAAAGCTGACAGTAGTAGTCGGTGTCCTTGTAAGAGTGTAAACACGCTGAAAGACAGACCCTGCCCCTCTCGCTCTCAGCAGAAATCCAAAAGTTAGTCCCAGTTCTTTCTTGTGCTTTAAAATGACAGTCCACAGCAAAAAGGAACCCCAGGGGTACATAACACATATGTAAACTGGAAATGTTACTGTGGGCATGGAATGCAGTAAAACTCTGCATGTGTGTGCCAGGGCATTTGAATATTGCAAGTGGGCACTGTCCTGGGCAAATGGATGGACCTTTCAAGATTTATCTTCTCTACAGCATCAACACAGCAGGCAGAAAAAGATACTAAATTCTGCTGTAGTCAGTTTTGTTCATGAAACGAAGCAATAAAATTTGAAATTGCCTTCACTTGCCATAGTATATCTACAGGCATTCCATGTTTAATTGGTGGAGAAAGGTCTGAGTTGCCCTATCTAATGAACAATTCTACCATCCCCATAATAACACTTCCCCAATGCCAACACCTGGAAATTTAAGGGTTGAATCATAAATCAATTAATCATGGACAGATTGGATTAGCTTTATTTATCACACGTACATCGAAAATTCATACAGTAAAATGCTTATTTTTGCATCAATGACCAACATGGTCCAAGGTGTGTTGAGGGCAGCCAACAAGTTTTGCCACGCTTCCAGCATCACTATAGTATGCCCACAATGTACTAACCCTAACTGTAACACTCTGCAATGTGGGAGGAAACAAGAGCACCCAAAGGAAACCCACATGGTCACAGGGAATATGTACAAAACTCTTGCAGACAGCTGTGGGAATTGAACCCTGAACAGTGATTGGTGCTACTTTAAAGCATTGTGTTACCTGCTACACAATTGTACTGCCCCTCAAATATACTTAATTATTCAGAAGTTCAAAGTAAATTTATTATCAAACTACATTTATGTCACCATGCACAGCCCTGAGACTCATTTTCTTGTGGGCATTCACAGTAGAACAAAGAAATATAATAGAATCAATGGAAAACTCCAAGGAAAGACTAACAAAACAACCAATGTGCAAAAATAAAACTGTTCAAATAATAATAATAATAATAATCCCTTCTTGGAAGAAATCCCCATGATCTGAGCAGAATAGATGTTGACAAGGAAGTGTCAAACGCCTGGCTCGAAGTAAGAGACCTCTTCCCAGAATCAGAGGGGTTCCTTGTGGCAATACAGGACCAATTAACACCAAAAATGATCAAAAATACATAATAAAAGACCTACAAATTCAAGATGGTAGGTGCAGAAAATGTCAAGGGATACCAGAAACAATTCAGCACTTTACAGGATCCTGCAGCAGTTTAACTCAATTTGATTACTTACACAGGCACAATCAAGTAACAAACATCATTCACAAAAACGCAAACACGAGGAATTCTGCAGATGCTGGAAATTCTAGCAACACACATCAAAGTTGCTGGTGAGCCAGGCAGCATCTGTAGGAAGAGGTACAGTTGACGTTTCAGGCCGAGACCCTTCGTCAGGATTAACTGAAAGAAGAGCAAGCTGACGAAGGGTCTCGGCCCGAAACGTCGACTGTTCCTCTTCCTACAGATGCTGCCTGGCCTGTTGCGTTCGCCAGCAACTTTGATGTGTGTTGCTTGATCATTCACCAAAATTTTGCTTTGAAATAGAAACTCATAAAAGACACCATGAGTTACCATAAATGCAAGCCTGATCCAGTTAGAGTCAGAGTCCTACAAATTATATAATGACCAATCCATGATTACAGATAAGACAATCCATAATAACTGACCAGATGTAATATTACAGGATAATCAAGCAAGAACAACATACTTAATAGATATAACCATTCCAAACACACATAACATAAAAAAATCAAATAGTGAAAAACACCAGAAATGTGCTGAATTCGAAGAGGAATTTGAAAGACTATGAAACATGAACAGGGTTTACATTTTCCCAACTGGTATCATCCCAAAATCACTACACAAAAGCATTAAACAATTAAGCCTACACAGCAATATTTATGTAAATCTCCAGAAAACCACAAAAACTAAGCCACACAATAACAGCCTGAAAGTTCCTAGCAATTGAGAAATGAGTGTGCTTGGCTATGTCAACATTTTTACCAGTTTGAGCTGAGAAAAAATAAGGTGTAATAATTATTAATAATACTGTGAATATGAGCTGTACAGTCCTTGAAATTGAGTTCATACGTTGCACCCAGTATATCAATTATGACCAATATTAAGCAAGGAACAGTGCAATTCAATTAATGCATGGAGAGTAAGTTAAATGCATTAAATTTCCTGTCTTTTGGCACATTTACAGGAATTTAATTGTGTCTGCTTTATTCAAGGTTAAACTATAAATTAGTGTACAAAGCTGCAGAATCACTTATCATTCACCAGATGGCCATATGTTAAATTTATTTAATGTTAAAATAAAACATTGTAATGATTTAATGTGTAAACCAGAGTATCACGAGCAACTAGGGTGACAGAGATTCATTGATTAGTCCCCTTCAGATTATTGTGCATTGTGTGAAAGAACAATTAAACACCCTCTTTGAAGTGTGGGAAAAAAATCAGAGTGCTAGGGTAATTTGAATTAAGGGATTTGAGTGCCTAAAGAGTGCTTCATCCACATGCTGGTTTGAAAGGCAGGTGCATCATAAAATAAACCCCTCATCACCATTGTTCTGAGCCTACCTTACAGTCTTGCCTTTCCCCACTATGTCACATGCCTCATGTTCCCTCCTGTCCACCCGCTCCTATTCACCTTGCCAGCGCCAGAAGATTATTTGGCAACAGTACTCAGTCGTGATCTAATACTTCTATTGACTGCCGGTGCTCAATATTCCAGCTTTGTTCTTCCCTCGGTATCATTAGCGTCGCACATGAAGTGCATCAAAATTATATTAATGATCTGACCTCAGTTTATCAAGAGCAGTCATTGCATTTCAGCACAGGTACACATAACAAACCACCAGTGGTGAGGCTGTATATTTATCATATTAATCCATTATATGATTATTTATACAACAGAATTCACCTCTCTCTCTCTTTTCCATCAGTTTGTCTGTCTGCCTCTCTCTCTCTCTGTGTTCTGTTTGTTTGTTTGTCTGCCTCTCTTTCTGTCTCTCTATCCATCTATCTATCTCTTTCTCTCTAGAAACAGAGAAATAGAAACAGAGGAATAAGGAAATAAGATCAAATTTATGGGCACATCTGCAAGAGGCATGAAGGAGTAACATAAGGGAATTCATTTACTCTAATAGTAACAGGAATCAAGTTAAAGTAAGGAGAAAAGAGAAGGAGGCATTTTTGAAACGTGTTCAAGAGAATATTTTAAAAGTATGTTTTTGCCTTGTGTAGAATGAGGCAAAATAATATCAAGAATATTCTTGCAAACACGAGGAAATCTGCAGATGCTGGAAATTCAAGCAACACACACAAAAAATGCTGGTGAACACAGCAGGCCAGGCAGCACCTATAGGAAGAGGTACTCTTTCTTTCAGTTAGTCCTGACAGAGGGTCTCGGCCCGAAACATCGACCGTACCTTTTCCTATAGGTGCTGCCTGGTCTGCTGCGTTCACCAGCATTTTTGTGTGTGTGTTTCAAGAATATTCGCTTGAGTACATTTTTGGAAGATCTGGAAAATGTGTAAATGAAGAAATAATCATTGGCATTGGTATTGGTTAATTATTGTCACAGGCACCAAGATACAGTGAAAAGCTTGTCTTGCGTATTGTTTCTCATTGAACAGTACATTGAGCTAGAACAAGGTAAAACAATAACAACGCAGAATAAAGTGTAAAAGCTACAGAAAGAATACAGTGCAGGTAAATGACAAAGCACAAGATCATAAAGATGTAGTCTGTAAAGCCAAGAGTCCATTTTATTTTACAATGGGCCCATTTAAGAGTCAAGTAACAGTGGGGCAAAAGCTGTCCTCGACACCAGTGATAGTGCTTTCGGGTTTTTGGATCTTCTGCTCGATGGGAGTGGGGAGAAGGGAAAATACACATAGTGGGTGTGGTCTTTCATTCTGCTAACTGCCTAACTGAGGCAGTGAGAAGTATAGGCAGAGTCCATAGAGGGAAGGCTGGTACCTGTTATGAGCTGAGCTGTGTCCACAACTTTCTGCAATTTCTTGTGGTCTCGTGTAAAGTAGTCGCCATACCAAACAATTATGTATTCAGACAGAATGCTTTCTGTGGTGCTTCAATAAAAATAGGTATTTGTGCATGGGTCATGCTGAATTTCCTTATCCTCCTGAGAAAGACGAGTCGTTGATGAGCTTTCTTGTCATCAAGGTGGTTAGAGCAGAGCTTGCTATTGGTAATGTTCACACTTAGGAACTTGAAGCTCTTATCTCTTTAAACCTCGACGTCATTATTCATGGGATCACATGAATCCACTCCCTCACCTTTCTGAAATCAATGACCAGCTCTTTTGTTTTGTTGACATTGTGAGCGCCTCCATCAATCAGAGTTGACCATGGATATTGCCTCCTAACTGTCCAGGTACACAAGCCTGGGCAGTATAACATGGAGAACAAGCTTTTGCCCATATAGCAAGCTCCCCCTCTCCATGCATCTGACAAACCCAAAGGAATGGCAGAGACCAATACAGTTTGGTACTAGAAGCACTGCAGGAGTTGCCATTCAGCATAGAGCTGCCTTAGGGTCTCCAGCTCTGGATTCTTCTCTCGGGGTTTACTCTTGAAGCCTTCCCTATGAGTGGGTATAGCTGCAAGGCAGCGGAGGTTTGAGATTAGAGTTTTCCTTCTCCTAAATGAGCTGCCAACCACGGCTGATGAGCCGAAGCAACTGGTTTTAAGGCACCAGTAACCCGCCTTTCCCCCTTCTCCTGGCAATAGAAACGGTTTCACCGGGCTTAGTAGCTAAGCCACATGTGAAGGTCAGGAGCTGGACTTGGTTGTCAGAGGCTATTTGAGGCACACACCATTGGGAGCATTTAATAGGTAGCAGGAGCTTGTCCCCATTACCACCCCCAGCTATAAAAAAAACCTTAAGGAACCTGTTGACATTGAGGGAAAGGTTATTGACATGAAACCATTGCTCAAAGGTTTCTATCTCCTGTACTCCAGCTCATCATTATTTGAGATGCAGCCCTCTGCAGTGCTACAACTGCAAACTTGTAGAGCAGAAATAGGCACACATTGTTGAGTTTACAGGGAGTAGAGAAGAAACAGTTTCTTCCCCTCTGCCATCCGATCTCTGAATGGACATTGAACCCATGAACACTACCTCACTACTTTTTTATTTCTATCTTCTTGCACTACTTATTGAATTTAACTATTTAAGATATATATATATATAGTTACGTACCCCATAACTGGGTTGTCAAACCAGCAGAAATGGAACATTCGTTGAAGTTTGTGATTACTAGAAACTAAGAAAGTTTTATTATCAAAGATAAGTAATACAGTACACTAACCGCAAGGATATAAATGTAACAGGTTAGCAATGATAGTATACACATATACACAGAAATAGGTTAATAGGAATCAACCAAGCTCTATCGCAGTCTAGGGGTAAAATGATCAGTCTTAAGGTGAAGCAGAGTTCAGTTAAGTCTAGTGTAGTTCGAAGTAATGGCTATTGTTGTACCGTTGGAGAGAGAGTGAGAGATACAGTTGAGGTTGCAGGCAGACCTTTCGATGCCTTCTGATCCCGCTGTGGTCACCGACTGTGACCCCTCCGTTCCGGATGTGACCGTTCTTCCGTGGTGAACCCGGCACCCAGGCAAGGGCGGACACACAACAGGTCCCCACCGGTCGTGCCTTTATACCCTGTGAGTTCTGACCGATTCCTGCGAATCAGTCCTCCAAACTCCCAACAACTTGTGGGGCACAATGCTCTTTCCAGGGTCTCGTGGCGTGTTTCCTGTGCCTTAGCAAACCTGCTATTTTTATCCCTCTGATGGGGTATCACCTGTCCATCAAACTTCACACTTCCTATTCTCTCAGCAGGATTGTTAATGAACAGTTCAGGTTAAAAGCAAACTGTCTGTTGCAGATGCCAACATACTGAATTATGTGTCTCTCTCTCTCTCTCTCTCTCTCTCTCTCTCTCTCTCTCGCTCTCATTATCTCTCTCTTCTCTCTTATTAGCATTTTGAATGGCTCTCCATTGTCTCTCATTATCTCTCTCTCATTAACAGCATCTGTTCTAAAGCTCTGCTTGGTTTCACACATGACAATATATACACACACACACTTAGGGTAATTGATTTACTTTTTTCTATATTATCACGTATTGCATTGTACTATTGCTGCAAAGTTAAGAAATTTCATGACATATGCCGATGATACTAAATCTGATTCTGATTCTGACTATCACACTTTGATGTTTTAATTTGATTCCTAGATTCTTGATGCTTCCTTTGAGAAGACGGCCCAAGAGATCCAGTCCGGAGAGAATGCTGAGGAACAGAAAATAGAAAAGTACCATCCTTTTCATGCATTTATTCACCCACTAACTGGAACTTCGCCATAAAATGAAACACTCGTGTATACTGTTTATTCACTGGAATGTAGCGTCCACAGTACTGCCATGAAGCCACTCTTTTAATAGTCGACCACTGTGACAGAACAGATAACAAGTGCAAAGCAGAGGCAATCACAATAGCCAGAGGCAATGTCTACAGTTAGACTGCAAAACAACTTGCAACATATGACACTACTGTGAACACCCGTCAAAACTGCCTGGTGAAATGAAGGTTCTGTATTTGTTGTTCCGTACACGAATCCAGGTTAGTCAGAAATTGTACTTGCTTGTGGTTGGGTGATTTACATAGTGCTTGGAAATGAACAACTCTTTATTGAATAACCACCTTCCTTTATATACTCAATGGAAGTAAGTACCAGTTATTGAGTTATAAGTATTTGTCATAAACCAAATCAGAAAGTTAAGCAACGAGCAGCACAGTTGTGCAATAAGGCTGCCTCACACCTCCAGACTCTCCGCTCCAGGCGTGACTGCTGGTATTGTTACTGTGGAATGTGCATCATTCCAGTGACAAACTCTCCACCAGATTAATTGGCTCTGTAGGTGGGTGGGAGCGGATGGGCATATGAGACAGAATAGATCACAAGGAGAATTGGATTGATAGGATTGTTCTGAGACATGATGAGCCAAAAGCCTCCTATTGTTACAAGAAAATATGAAATCCTAGATCTCGTTTGACCAGAATTTCAACTGGACCACTCACAGACATTGCAGTGAAATTAGGAACAAGAAAACTACTGTAGCAGGCTTCTGGGGAAGCTGCTGTGCACAGCATGGTTCTTTCTTTTAACCTTTAGTTAATGAGGTGATATTGTGAGCTGTGAGGAAGGTGCAAAGAGACAGAGACAATTTGATTGGAAACTCAGTAAGCGAAATAGAAAAACAGTATTATTTAAATAGAAATAAGGGAATGGTGCACTTGTGCAGCATTTACTTCCTACAAGTATTCTAAGCAGCTAAGAAAGCAACTAGCATGTTGGCTTTCATTATGAACAGTTTGGAATAAGGAGCAGAGGTGTCTTACTCCATTTTTGCAGGGCCTTGGCAAGATCACAGCCAGGGAATAGTGTACAGTCTACCCTTGCCTAAGAAGGGATGTACTTGCCATCAAGGGAAGGTGAAATGTTCTACAGACTGAATCCAAGGATTGTTGAACTGTTGTATGAGAAGAAATTGGGTTGTCTACAAATAGATTCAATTGAATTTAAAAAATGAAGGATGATATAATTGACATAATTCTCACAGGGCTGGAAGCTAGAGATCAAGAATGAGGGATCACAGACTCAGAATATGGGACAAGACCTTTAGGATTGAGTTGAGGATAAATTTGTTCACTCAGATGACATTAACCTGTGGAATTTCCTACAACAGAAGGAAGGTTGATGAATATAATAAAAAAGGAGGTAGATTGATTTTTGGACACAAATGGCATCGGGGTATGGGGAGAGGGAGGGAATGTGATATTACGGTGGAGGGTCAGCCATGATTGTTTTCAATGATGGAGCATCCAGGAAGGTTGAATGATCTATTCTTCCTCATATTTTCTGTTTATAATAGTCTGGGAGGCTGAAACACAGTGAAATGTTTAATTTTTAATTCTTAGATCTACTTTCTACAGCTACCAATAGGTAGGATTCCTTAGGCATTCTTGCCCTGGTTAGAATGCAGACAGAAAGAACAGACGGTATATTGAATTGAACTGAACTGAATTAACCTTATTACTTACCTCCTTCATATACATGAGGAGTAAAAATCTTTACGTTATGTCTCTGTCTAAATGTGCAATTTATAGTAATTTGTAATAAATAGTATGTGCAACAGGACAGTCAATGTAACATAGAATTTGCAGGGAGTCAAATCCACATACCACTGAATAAAACCAACAACATTTCAGTTGCCCTCTCCCCATTGATTCTCTATTGTACTATAAGCTGTTCTGACTGGTTAAAGCAATGATCTATAATTGCTACTGATTTATATCTAGCTGATAAAAAGAGTGTCAATTTAGCCTTGACTTTACTTGACTCTTTGCTCAAAGCCAAGATTAGTGATCATTATATAAAATGCAACCTCCCGGTAGCTTGATTTACTTATAATGTTCAGCACTTGCACAACAAGATTGAGAAAATGTTCGCTTAAGCTCTTTTGAATAATTTAGCATTTTTCCATAAACAAATCTTTAGCTTTTTAAAGACTGTGTATGTCATTTGCCTGTCAGATTCTTTCTCAACTGATTTCCGTTGCTCAGTGTTCAGGTAGGGTGCCGTCACTCAATGTTCAGGTAGGGTGTCGTTGCTCAGTGTTCAGGTAGGGTGCCATCGCTCAGTGTTCAGGTAGGGTGCCGTGCTCTATGTTCAGGTAGGGTGCCGTCGCTCTGTGTTCAGGTAGGGTGCCATTGCTCAGTGTTCAGGTAGGGTGTCATCGCTCAGTGTTCAGGTAGGGTGCCGTGCTCTGTGTACAGGTAGGGTGCCGTCGCTCTGTGTTCAGGTAGGGTGCCATTGCTGAGTGTTCAGGTAGGGTGCTGTTGCTCAGTGTTCAGGTAGGGTGCCGTCGCTCAGTGTTCAGGTAGGGTGCTGTCGCTCAGTGTTCAGGTAGGGTGCCGTCACTCAGTGTTCAGGTAGGGTGCCGTGCTCTGTATTCAGGTAGGGTGCCATTGCTACAGTGTTCAGGTAGGGTGCTGTCGCTCAGTGTTCAGGTAGGGTGCCATTGCAACAGTGTTCAGGTAGGGTGCCGTCGCTCAGTGTTCAGGTAGGGTGCCGTCACTCAGTGTTCAGGTAGGGTGCTGTCGCTCAGTGTTCAGGTAGGGTGCCATTGCTACAGTGTTCAGGTAGGGTGCCGTCGCTCAGTGTTCAGGTAGGGTGCCATTGCTACAGTGTTCAGGTAGGGTGCTGTCGCTCAGCGTTCAGATAGGGTGCCGTCGCTCAGCGTTCAGATAGGGTGCCGTCGCTCAGTGTTCAGGTAGGGTGCCGTCGCTCAGCGTTCAGATAGGGTGCCGTCGCTCAGTGTTCAGGTAGGGTGCCATCGCTCAGTGTTCAGGTAGGGTGCCGTGCTCTGTGTTCAGGTAGGGTGCTGTCGCTCAGTGTTCAGGTAGGGTGTCGTTGCTCAGTGTTCAGGTAGGGTGCCATTGCAACAGTGTTCAGGTAGGGTGCCGTCGCTCAGTGTTCAGGTAGGGTGCCGTCACTCAGTGTTCAGGTAGGGTGCCGTGCTCTGTGTTCAGGTAGGGTGCTGTCGCTCAGTGTTCAGGTAAGGTGCCGTCGCTCAGTGTTCAGGTAGGGTGCTGTCGCTCACTGTTCAGGTAGGGTGCCATCGCTCAGTGTTCAGGTAGAGTGCCGTGCTCTGTGTTCAGGTAGGGTGTTGTCGCTCAGTGTTCAGGTAGGGTGCCGTCGCTCAGTGTTCAGGTAGGGTGCCGTTGCTCAGTGTTCAGGTAGGGTGCCATTGCTCTATGTTCAGGTAGGGTGCCATCGCTCTGTGTTCAGGTAGGGTGCCATCACTCAGTGTTCAGGTAGGGTGCCGTCGCTCAGAGTTCAGTTAGGGTGCCATTGCTACAGTGTTCAGGTAGGGTGCCATTGCTACAGTGTTCAGGTAGGGTGCCGTCGCTCAGTGTTCAGGTAGGGTGCCATCGCTCAGTGTTCAGGTAGGGTGCTGTCGCTCAGTGTTCAGGTAGGGTGCCGTGGCTCAGTGTTCAGGTAGGGTGCCATTGCTACAGTGTTCAGGTAGGGTGCCGTCGCTCAGTGTTCAGGTAGGGTGCCGTCGCTCAGTGTTCAGGTAGGGTGCTGTCGCTCAGTGTTCAGATAGGGTGCCGTCGCTCAGTGTTCAGGTAGAGTGCCATCGCTCAGTGTTCAGGTAGGGTGCCGTGCTCTGTGTTCAGGTAGGGTGCCATTGCTACAGTGTTCAGGTAGGGTGCCGTCGCTCAGTGTTCAGGTAGGGTGCTGTCGCTCAGTGTTCAGGTAGGGTGCCATGGCTCAGTGTTCAGGTAGGGTGCCATTGCTACAGTGTTCAGGTAGGGTGCCGTCGCTCAGTGTTCAGGTAGGGTGCCGTCGCTCAGTGTTCAGGTAGGGTGCTGTCGCTCAGTGTTCAGATAGGGTGCCATTGCTACAGTGTTCAGGTAGGGTGCCGTCGCTCAGTGTTCAGGTAGGGTGCCGTCGCTCAGTGTTCAGGTAGGGTGCTGTCGCTCAGAGTTCAGGTAGGGTGCCATTGCAACAGTGTTCAGGTAGGGTGCCGTCGCTCAGTGTTCAGGTAGGGTGCTGTCGCTCAGTGTTCAGGTAGGGTGCCATGGCTCAGTGTTCAGGTAGGGTGCCATTGCTACAGTGTTCAGGTAGGGTGCCGTCGCTCAGTGTTCAGGTAGGGTGCCGTCGCTCAGTGTTCAGGTAGGGTGCTGTCGCTCAGTGTTCAGATAGGGTGCCATTGCTACAGTGTTCAGGTAGGGTGCCGTCGCTCAGTGTTCAGGTAGGGTGCCGTCGCTCAGTGTTCAGATAGGGTGCCGTCGCTCAGTGTTCAGGTAGGGTGCCATCACTCAGTGTTCAGGTAGGGTGCCGTGCTCTGTGTTCAGGTAGGGTGCTGTCGCTCAGTGTTCAGGTAGGGTGCCGTCGCTCAGTGTTCAGGTAGGGTGCTGTCGCTCAGTGTTCAGGTAGGGTGCCGTCGCTCTGTGTTCAGGTAGGGTGCCGTTGCTCAGTGTTCAGGTAGGGTGCCGTCACTCAGTGTTCAGGTAGGGTGCCGTTGCTCAGTGTTCAGGTAGGGTGCCATTGCTCAGTGTTCAGGTAGGGTGCCATCGCTCTGTGTTCAGATAGGGTGCCGTCACTCAGTGTTCAGGTAGGGTGCCGTCGCTCAGAGTTCAGGTAGGGTGCCATTGCTACAGTGTTCAGGTAGGGTGCCATCGCTCAGTGTTCAGGTAGGGTGCCGTTGCTCAGAGTTCAGGTAAGGTGCCATTGCTACAGTGTTCAGGTAGGGTGCCATCGCTCTGTGTTCAGGTAGGGTGCTGTCGCTCAGTGTTCAGGTAGGGTGCCATTGCTACAGTGTTCAGGTAGGGTGCTGTCACTCTGTGTTCAGGTAGGGTGCTGTCGCTCAGTGGTCAGGTAGGGTGCCGTCGCTCAGTGTTCAGGTAGGGTGCCATTGCTACAGTGTTCAGGTAGGGTGCTGTCGCTCAGCGTTCAGATAGGGTGCCGTCGCTCAGTATTCAGATAGGGTGCTGTCGCTCAGTGTCAGGTAGGGTGCCGTCGTGTTCAGGTAGGGTGCTCAGTGTTCAGGTAGGGTGCCAGTGTTAGATAGGGTGCTATCGCTCAGTGTTCAGGTAGGGTGCCGTCGCTCAGTGTTCAGGTAGGGTGCCATCACTCAGTGTTCAGGTAGTGTTCAGGTAGGGTGCCATCACTCAGTGTTCAGGTAGGGTGCCGTGTGTGTTCAGGTAGGGTGCCGTTGCTCAGCAGGTAGGGTGCTGTCGCTCAGTGTTCAGGTAGGGTGCCGTCACTCAGTGTTCAGGTAGGGTGCCGTGCTCAGTTTCAGGTAGGGTGCCATTGCTCAGTGTTCAGGTAGGGTGCCATCGCTCGTGTTCAGGGGTGCCTCTCATGTTCAGGTAGGGTGCGTCGCTCAGGTTCAGTAGGGTGCTTGTCAGTGTTCAGGTAGGGTGCCTGCTCGTGTTCAGGTAGGGTGCCGTCTCAGGTTCAGGTAGGTGCCTCGCTACAGTGTTCAGGTAGGGTGCCATCGCTCTGTGTTCAGGTAGGGTGCGTCGCTCAGTGTTCAGGTAGGGTGCCATGCTCGTGTTCAGGTAGGGTGCCATCGCCGTGTCAGGTAGGGTGCCGTGCTCAGTGTTCAGGTAGGGTGCATTCGCTACAGTGTTCAGGTAGGGTGCCGTGCTCGTTTCAGGTAGGGTGCTCGCTCAGTGTTCAGGTAGGGTGCCGTCGCAGGCTCAGTGTTCAGGTAGGGTGCCTGCTCAGTGTTCAGGTAGGGTGCCTTTGCTACAGTGTTCAGGTAGGGTGCCGTCGCTCAGTGTTCAGGTAGGGTGCCGTCGCTCAGTGTTCAGGTAGGGTGCTCGCTCAGTGTTCAGGTAGGGTGCTGCGCTGTGTTAGGCAGGTGTGTTCAGGTAGGGTGCATACTCAGTGTTCAGGTAGGGTGCTGTCGCTCAGTATTCAGGTAGGGTGCCATTGCTCAGTGTTCAGGTAGGGTGCTGTCACTCAGTGTTCAGGTCGGGTGCCGTCGCAGTGTTCAAGTAGGTGCCATTGCTACAATGTTCAGGTAGGGTGCTGTCGTCAGCGTTCAGATAGGGTGCTGTCGCTCAGTGTTCAGGTAGGGTGCCGTGCTCTGTGTTCAGGTAGGGTGCTGTCACTCAGTGTTCAGGTAGGGTGCTGTCGCTCAGTATTCAGGTAGGGTGCCAGGGTAGGGTGCTGTCACTCAGTGTTCAGGTGGGTGCCGTCGCTAGTGTTCAAGTAGGGTGCCATTGCTCAATGTTCAGGTAGGGTGCTGTGCTCAGCGTTCAGATAGGGTGCTGTCGCTCAGTGTCAGGGGGTGCCGTGCTTGTGTCAGGAGGGTGCCGTCCTAGTGTTCAGCTGCCGTCGCTCAGTGTTCAGGTAGGGTGCCATCGCTCTGTGTTCAGGTAGGGTGCCGTCGCTAGTGTTCAGGTAGGGTGCCATCGCTCTGTGTTCAGGTAGGGTGCCATCGCACTGTGTTCAGGTAGGGTGCCGTTGCTCAGTGTTCAGGTAGGGTGCCATCGCTCTGTGTTCAGGTAGGGTCTTCTAGTGTTAGGTAGGGTGCCGTGCTCTGTTTCAGGTAGGGTGCCATCGCTAGTGTTCAGGTAGGGTGTCTTCTGCTCAGTGTTCAGGTATAGGGTGCCATTGCTACAGTGTTCAGGTAGGGTGCCGTCGCTAGTGTTCAGGTAGGGTGCGTCCTCATGGTTCAGATGCCTCGCTCAGTGTCAGGTCAGTGTTCAGGTAGGTGGGTGCCGTCGCTAGTGTTAGGTGCCGTCGCTAGGGTGCCTGCTCAGGTAGGTAGGGTGCCGTCGCTCAGTGTTCAGGTAGGGTGCTGTCGCTCAGTGTTCAGTGTTCAGGTAGGGTGCCATTGCTACAGTGTTCAGGTAGGTGCCGTCGCTCAGTGTTCAGGTAGGGTGCCGTCGCTCAGTGTTCAGGTAGGGTGCTGTCGCTCAGTGTTCAGATAGGGTGCCATTGCTACAGTGTTCAGGTAGGGTGCCGTCGCTCAGTGTTCAGATAGGGTGCCGTCGCTCAGTGTTCAGATAGGGTGCCGTCGCTCAGTGTTCAGGTAGGGTGCCATCACTCAGTGTTCAGGTAGGGTGCCGTGCTCAGTGTTCAGGTAGGGTGCTGTCGCTCAGTGTTCAGGTAGGGTGCCGTCGCTCAGTGTTCAGGTAGGGTGCTGTCGCTCAGTGTTCAGGTAGGGTGCCGTCGCTCTGTGTTCAGGTAGGGTGCCGTTGCTCAGTGTTCAGGTAGGGTGCCGTCACTCAGTGTTCAGGTAGGGTGCCGTTGCTCAGTGTTCAGGTAGGGTGCCATTGCTCAGTGTTCAGGTAGGGTGCCATCGCTCTGTGTTCAGATAGGGTGCCGTCACTCAGTGTTCAGGTAGGGTGCCGTCGCTCAGAGTTCAGGTAGGGTGCCATTGCTACAGTGTTCAGGTAGGGTGCCATCGCTCAGTGTTCAGGTAGGGTGCCGTTGCTCAGAGTTCAGGTAAGGTGCCATTGCTACAGTGTTCAGGTAGGGTGCCATCGCTCTGTGTTCAGGTAGGGTGCTGTCGCTCAGTGTTCAGGTAGGGTGCCATTGCTACAGTGTTCAGGTAGGGTGCTGTCACTCTGTGTTCAGGTAGGGTGCTGTCGCTCAGTGGTCAGGTAGGGTGCCGTCGCTCAGTGTTCAGGTAGGGTGCCATTGCTACAGTGTTCAGGTAGGGTGCTGTCGCTCAGCGTTCAGATAGGGTGCCGTCGCTCAGTATTCAGATAGGGTGCCATCGCTCAGTGTTCAGGTAGGGTGCCATTGCTACAGTGTTCAGGTAGGGTGCCGTCGCTCAGTGTTCAGGTAGGGTGCCGTCGCTCAGTGTTCAGGTAGGGTGCTGTCGCTCAGTGTTCAGGTAGGGTGCCATTGCTACAGTGTTCAGGTAGGGTGCTGTCGCTCAGTGTTCAGATAGGGTGCTGTCGCTCAGTGTTCAGGTAGGGTGCCGTCGCTCAGTGTTCAGGTAGGGTGCCATCACTCAGTGTTCAGGTAGGGTGCCGTCGCTCAGTGTTCAGGTAGGGTGCTGTCGCTCAGTGTTCAGATAGGGTGCCGTCGCTCAGTGTTCAGGTAGGGTGCCATCACTCAGTGTTCAGGTAGGGTGCCATGCTCTGTGTTCAGGTAGGGTGCTGTCGCTCAGTGTTCAGGTAGGGTGCCGTTGCTCAGTGTTCAGGTAGGGTGCTGTCGCTCAGTGTTCAGGTAGGGTGCCGTCACTCAGTGTTCAGGTAGGGTGCCGTTGCTCAGTGTTCAGGTAGGGTGCCATTGCTCAGTGTTCAGGTAGGGTGCCATCGCTCTGTGTTCAGATAGGGTGCCGTCACTCAGTGTTCAGGTAGGGTGCCGTCGCTCAGAGTTCAGGTAGGGTGCCATTGTTACAGTGTTCAGGTAGGGTGCCATCGCTCAGTGTTCAGGTAGGGTGCCGTTGCTCAGAGTTCAGGTAAGGTGCCATTGCTACAGTGTTCAGGTAGGGTGCCATCGCTCTGTGTTCAGGTAGGGTGCTGTCGCTCAGTGTTCAGGTAGGGTGCCATTGCTACAGTGTTCAGGTAGGGTGCTGTCACTCTGTGTTCAGGTAGGGTGCTGTCGCTCAGTGGTCAGGTAGGGTGCCGTCGCTCAGTGTTCAGGTAGGGTGGCATTGCTACAGTGTTCAGGTAGGGTGCTGTCGCTCAGCGTTCAGATAGGGTGCCGTCGCTCAGTATTCAGGTAGGGTGCCATCGCTCAGTGTTCAGGTAGGGTGCCGTGGCTCAGTGTTCAGGTAGGGTGCCTTTGCTACAGTGTTCAGGTAGGGTGCCGTCGCTCAGTGTTCAGGTAGGGTGCCGTCGCTCAGTGTTCAGGTAGGGTGCTGTCGCTCAGTGTTCAGGTAGGGTGCCATTGCTACAGTGTTCAGGTAGGGTGCTGTCGCTCAGTGTTCAGATAGGGTGCTGTCGCTCAGTGTTCAGGTAGGGTGCCGTCGCTCAGTGTTCAGGTAGGGTGCCATCACTCAGTGTTCAGGTAGGGTGCCGTCGCTCAGTGTTCAGGTAGGGTGCTGTCGCTCAGTGTTCAGATAGGGTGCCGTCGCTCAGTGTTCAGGTAGGGTGCCATCACTCAGTGTTCAGGTAGGGTGCCGTGCTCTGTGTTCAGGTAGGGTGCTGTTGCTCAGTGTTCAGGTAGGGTGCCGTCGCTCAGTGTTCAGGTAGGGTGCTGTCGCTCAGTGTTCAGTTAGGGTGCCGTCACTCAGTGTTCAGGTAGGGTGCCGTTGCTCAGTGTTCAGGTAGGGTGCCATTGCTCAGTGTTCAGGTAGGGTGCCATCGCTCTGTGTTCAGATAGGGTGCCGTCACTCAGTGTTCAGGTAGGGTGCCGTCGCTCAGAGTTCAGGTAGGGTGCCATTGCTACAGTGTTCAGGTAGGGTGCCATCCCTCAGTGTTCAGGTAGGGTGCCGTTGCTCAGAGTTCAGTTAAGGTGCCATTGCTACAGTGTTCAGGTAGGGTGCCATCGCTCTGTGTTCAGGTAGGGTGCTGTCGCTCAGTGTTCAGGTAGGGTGCCATTGCTACAGTGTTCAGGTAGGGTGCTGTCACTCTGTGTTCAGGTAGGGTGCTGTCGCTCAGTGTTCAGGTAGGGTGCCATTGCTACAGTGTTCAGGTAGGGTGCTGTCACTCTGTGTTCAGGTAGGGTGCTGTCGCTCAGTGGTCAGGTAGGGTGCCGTGGCTCAGTGTTCAGGTAGGGTGCCATTGCTACAGTGTTCAGGTAGGGTGCTGTCGCTCAGTGTTGAGATAGGGTGCTATCGCTCAGTGTTCAGGTAGGGTGCCGTCACTCAGTGTTCAGGTAGGGTGCCGTCGCTCAGTGTTCAGGTAGGGTGCCATTGCTACAGTGTTCAGGTAGGGTGCCGTCGCTCAGTGTTCAGGTAGGGTGCTGTCGCTCAGTGTTCAGGTAGGGTGCTGTCGCTCAGCATTCAGATAGGGTGCTGTCGCTCAGTGTTCAGATAGGGTGCCGTCGCTCAGTGTTCAGGTAGGGTGCCATCGCTCAGTATTCAGGTAGGGTGCCGTCGCTCAGTGTTCAGGTAGGGTGCTGTCGCTCAGTGTTCAGGTAGGGTGCCATCGCTCAGTGTTCAGGTAAGGTGCCGTGCTCTGTGTTCAGGTAAGGTGCCGTGCTCTGTGTTCAGGTAGGGTGCTGTCACTCAGTGTTCAGGTAGGGTGCTGTCGCTCAGTATTCAGGTAGGGTGCCATTGCTCAGTGTTCAGGTAGGGTGCTGTCACTCAGTGTTCAGGTCGGGTGCCGTCGCTCAGTGTTCAAGTAGGGTGCCATTGCTACAATGTTCAGGTAGGGTGCTGTCGCTCAGCGTTCAGATAGGGTGCTGTCGCTCAGTGTTCAGGTAGGGTGCCGTGCTCTGTGTTCAGGTAGGGTGCCGTCACTCAGTGTTCAGGTAGGGTGCCGTCGCTCAGTGTTCAGGTAGGGTGCCATCGCTCTGTGTTCAGGTAGGGTGCCGTCGCTCAGTGTTCAGGTAGGGTGCCATCGCTCTGTGTTCAGGTAGGGTGCCATCGCACTGTGTTCAGGTAGGGTGCCGTTGCTCAGTGTTCAGGTAGGGTGCCATCGCTCTGTGTTCAGGTAGGGTGCCGTTGCTCAGTGTTCAGGTAGGGTGCCGTGCTCTGTGTTCAGGTAGGGTGCCATCGCTCAGTGTTCAGGTAGGGTGTCGTCGCTCAGTGTTCAGGTAGGGTGCCATCGCTCTGTGTTCAGGTCGGGTGCCATCGCTATGAGTTCAGGTAGGGTGCCGTGCTCTGTGTTCAGGTAGGGTGCCATCGCTCAGTGTTCAGGTAGGGTGTCGTCGCTCAGTGTTCAGGTAGGGTGTCGTCGCTCAGTGTTCAGGTTGGGTGCCATCGCTATGTGTTCAGGTAGGGTGCCATCGCTATGTGTTCAGGTAGGGTGCCATTGCTCAGTGTTCAGGTAGGGTGCCGTGGCTCAGTGTTCAGGTAGGGTGCCCTTGCTACAGTGTTCAGGTAGGGTGCTGTCGCTCAGCGTTGAGATAGGGTGCTGTAGCTCAGTGTTCAGGTAGGGTGCCGTCACTCAGTGTTCAGGTAGGGTGCCGTCGCTCAGTGTTCAGGTAGGGTGCCATTGCTACAGTGTTCAGGTAGGGTGCCGTCGCTCAGTGTTCAGGTAGGGTGCTGTCGCTCAGTGTTCAGGTAGGGTGCTGTCGCTCAGCATTCAGATAGGGTGCTGTCGCTCAGTGTTCAGGTAGGGTGCCGTCGCTCAGTGTTCAGGTAGGGTGCCATTGCTCAGTATTCAGGTAGGGTGCCATCGTTCAGTGTTCAGGTAGGGTGCTGTCACTCAGTGTTCAGGTAGGGTGCCATCACTCAGTGTTCAGGTAAGGTGCCGTGCTCTGTGTTCAGGTAGGGTGCTGTCACTCAGTGTTCAGGTAGGGTGCTGTCGCTCAGTATTCAGGTAGGGTGCCATTGCTCAGTGTTCAGGTAGGGTGCCATCGCTCTGTGTTCAGGTAGGGTGCTGTCACTCAGTGTTCAGGTCGGGTGCCGTCGCTCAGTGTTCAGGTAGGGTGCCATTGCTACAATGTTCAGGTAGGGTGCAGTCGCTCAGCGTTCAGATAGGGTGCTGTCGCTCAGTGTTCAGGTAGGGTGCCGTCACTCAGTGTTCAGGTAGGGTGCTGTCGCTCAGTGTTCAGGTAGGGTGCCATCGCTCACTGTTCAGGTAGGGTGCTGTCGCTCAGTGTTTAGGTAGGGTGCCATCGCTCTGTGTTCAGGCAGGGTGCCGTCACTCAGTGTTCAGGTAGGGTGCCGTCGCTCAGTGTTCAGGTAGGGTGCCATCGCTCTGTGTTCAGGTAGGGTGCCGTCGCTCAGTGTTCAGGTAGGGTGCCATCGCTCTGTGTTCAGGTAGGGTGCCATCGCACTGTGTTCAGGTATGGTGCCGTTGCTCAGTGTTCAGGTAGGGTGCCATCGCTCTGTGTTCAGGTAGGGTGCCGTTGCTCAGTGTTCAGGTAGGGTGCCGTGCTCTGTGTTCAGGTAGGGTGCCATCGCTCAGTGTTCAGGTAGGGTGTCGTCGCTCAGTGTTCAGGTAGGGTGCCGTGCTCTGTGTTCAGGTAGGGTGCCATCGCTATGTGTTCAGGTAGGGTGCCATCGCTATGTGTTCAGGTAGGGTGCCGTGCTCTGTGTTCAGGTAGGGTGCCATCGCTATGAGTTCAGGTAGGGTGCCGTGCTCTGTGTTCAGGTAGGGTGCGATTGCTCAGTGTTCAGGTAGGGTGCCATCGCGCAGTGTTGCATTTGTGCAGCTTGCACCCAAATGACATGATCTCGCAGGACTATGCCAGAAGCCTGCAGACATCTGAAGCAAGGCTCGTAAATATTAGCTTACAGATCAAGCATCCAGTGCAATCCAACCAATCATTAGAAGAAAGGAATAATATGGAAAATGAGAAAATAAGGATAGTACTTACAGTTATGGAGCAGGGACAAAAATAAGGGATAAAATCCAGAGATTTAAAGTTTAAAATTCAATGTAAATTTATTATCAAAGTACATATATGTCACCATGTACAGCCCTGAGATTCGTTTCCGCGTGAGCATACTCAGTAAGTCCCCGAAACATAGTAGAATCGATGAACAACCGCACCCAACGGGGCAGACAAACAACCAATGTGCAAAAGACAACAAATTACACAAATACAAAAAAAAGGGAATAATAATAAAAAATAAATAAGCATTAAATATCGTGGCCATAAGATGATGACTCCTTGAAAGTGAGTCCACGGTTTGTGGGAACAGTTCAATGATGTGGGTGAGTGAAGTTGGGTGAAGTTATCCCTTCTGGTTCAGGAGCCTGATGGCTGAGGAGTACTATCAATTCCTGAACCCGGTGGTGTGAGTCCTGAGGCTCCTGGACCTTCTTCCTGATGGCAGTGGTGAGGAGAGAGCATGGCCTGGGTGGTGGGGGTCCTTGTTGATGGATACTGCTTTCCTATGACAGCGCTCCGTCCAGATGGGCTCAATAGTGGGGAGGGTTTTACCCATGATGGACTGGGCTATATCCACTACTTCTTGTAGGATTTTCCATTCAAGGGCATTGGTGTTTCCATATCAGGCTGTGATGCAACCTGTCAATATACTGTCCATCACAAATCTACAGAGGTTTGTCAAAGTGTTCGATGTCATGCCAAGTCTTTGCAAGGAGGTTGAGGTACCGTTGTGCTTTCTTTGTAATCACACTTACGTGCTGGGCACAAGACAAGTCCTTTCAAATGATAACACCGAGGAATTTAAAGTTGCTGACACTCTCCATGTCTGATCTCCTGATGGGGACTGGCTCGTATATCTCTTGGTTCCTCCTCCTGAAGTCAATAATCAGCTCCTTAGTCTTCCTGACATTGAGTAAGAGGTTGTTATTGTGGCACCACGCAGCCAGATTGTCAATCTCATTCCTATATGTTGATTTGTCACCACCTTTGATTTGGCCCATGACAGTGGGGTCATCAGCAAACTTAAATATGACATTAGAGCTGTGCTTAGCTTCACAGTCATAGGTGTAAATCGAGTAAAGCAGGGGCTAAGCACACAGCTTGTGGTGCACCTTTGCTGATGGAGATTATGGAGGAGATATTGTTGCCAATCTGAACTGACTGGGGGTCTGCAAGTGAGGAAGTAGAGGATCTAATTTCACAAGGAGGTATTGAAACCAAGGTCTTGAAGCTTATTGATTAGTTTTGAGGGGATTGAACTGCAAACTGTAGTCGATAAAGAGCATCCTGATGTATGCATCTTTGCTGTCCAAATTTTCCAGGGTTGAGTAAAGAGCCAATGAGATGGCATCTGCTGTAGACCTATTGTGCTGGTAGCCAAATTGGAATGGATCCAAGTCGCTTCTCAGGCCTGAGTTGATATTTTTCATCACCATCATATCAGAGCACTTCATCACAGTGGATGAAAGTGCGACTTGACGTTAGGAATTGATGCAGGTTACATGTTCTTCTTAAAGTAGAAGAGGATGGTTTTTTTTCTGGAGGAATTGTTCTTATCTACATGCAGTGTATGCAGGAAATGATTAGTAAGATGCAACAAGTTTTAAGATGTCAAGTTGTAAGAGAGCCTAAAGTTCAAGGTAGAGCAGCAGTGAGTGCAGTGACAAATTCCCATCACAAGTGAGAAGGAACTTCTGGTTACTTTCAGTGAAAAATCTATATAGATAGTGTGACTGATTGTGGTATCCATCTTGTCGACAAGAAGACCCAGATGTGAACATTCTTATATCTCCCTGAGGTGTAGTGAAACAGTAAGATATGGATTGCTGGTCTTTAAGGGAGAATGCACACTGGAAACCACCTGGTGTTTGTATACCTCAAAGATTCAAGGATTCGAAGATTCAGAGTACATTTATTATTAATGTATGCGGTATGCGTCCCTGAGATTCACCTTCCCGCAGGCAGCCACGAGACAAAGAAATGCCACGGAACCTGTTCTAAGCAAACATTAAACACCAAGTGCACAAAAAAACCCAAGTCATACAAATGGTAAAAAAATGAGTGAAAAGCACTGAATAAAAAACATCAAACCATTGAAACAGTCTCGGAATGTTCATAAAACTTAGTTCAGTTCAGTTCAATGTAATGCTGTGTTGTTCATTGACTGCAGGCCACAGAAGCAGAACTCTCCAATCAAAATCACACAAAATAGCAATGAAAAAAGAAGTAACCGGAAACACATGATCTACTGAGTCCTATCCACAAATTGCCCAAGACCCAAGATTCTGGCACCATACTCTGACAGCACTGAGTGAGAGGGAGGGAGAGACCAGTCATATGCAGGTAGACAGCACTGAAGACTCGCTAGCCTTCTGCTCCCAGCTTCAGTGATTTCAATCTTGCCTTCTGCTTTAATTGGCGAGAGCCTGAGCCTATCATGGTCTCCAGGCTTCGTGTCTGCCAGGCCGCATACTCTGCTCCAAACCTCTCCGAACTCCCTTGGAGACAGCAAGGCACCAGATTGCTCAATTGGCGCAAAAACACGCCATCAAAATGGAAATCTCAGGTTCCAGTAGTAGCAGAATGTATTTGGGAAGAAGAAGAAGTAAAACAAGTTTTGTGAGCTGTCTGAAAGACTTCACCTTTGGTTTGTTGTTTGCTGGCATCATCTTCTTCTGACTCTATCGTATTGATAGAATTGCATCTTGTTGTCAGGAGATTGTAGAATGCTAGTAAGGAATGACATCAAAGATTAAATTAAATGTTTTAGCCTGAGGGTAGTGAATCTACAGAATTCATTGACACTGATGGAGGACAAGTCATTGGCTATCTTTAACTCGGAGGTAAATAAGTTCTTGATTAGTAGGGTGTCAAGGGTTATGGGGAGAAAATAAGAGAATGGTTTTGAGAGGGATTATGAATCAGCCATGAGGAAATGGTGGAGCAGACTTAATGGGCCAAATGGCCTAATTCTGCTCCAACATCTTATGGTCTTACATCATTGGTGCATGGATATTTCCTAAGAGTTTCAGATGAGGCAATAGCTAACAGTTTCTGTGTTCCTTACATGACTGACAGCCAGTTAATCCTTATGCATAACCCTTGCACCAGCTTTCAAAACAGTCAAACAGACTGCATGTTTGCATTCGCCTTGAAAAGCATTCAAGAATTATTGTAACTAAACTTTATTATTGGAAAGTTAAAGATAAATGTGCTTAAAACAAGTATATATCAATTAAAACAATTCAAGAACATGTAAGTTACCTGAAAACTCCAAGTCTCCATTGGAATGAGTAATGTTATTAAACCTGGACTGGGTTAGTAAATCTGCACAGGTATTGTGGGCAGATTTCCCATTGAAATGATAGAGGAAACTGGAGGCATGTCTCACTGTGCTGCTGCTCTACATTAAAATGGTGGCAAGGACCGCTCAGAAAATGTAAGACATCATGTACATGCCAATGTGCCATCCTCCTGATGGCTACCTGTGGAAATGAGGACATTACATGGAGAATTGCTAGTATTTCATAGAAAAACTGGGCCAAGACCCAACTTGGGAAACTAGAATCTAATGTAATAATATAAGACAAATGTGCCACATAACCCATCGTGCTTACTTCATTATTAGCGTCATAGACTAGTACATTATAGAAACAGGCTGCTTAGTCCAACTCATGTCAACCACGTTGTCCAGTTAAGCTAATGCCACTTTCCAGCACCTGGCTCAATTCCTTTCCTTTATGATATGGCTCTTCCTGCACCTCAGCTCTAATTTTGTGTCCCCCATAATGTTCCACCATCAGTGCACTGTTTCATTTAGGCAAAACAACTGTGCAAAGCCTATATAATGGACAGTTAAAAAATACGGTGCTATTCTGTAACATTCCGACCTGTCTGATGAATTTTTATGGTCTGAGCTCGTATCTAGATTTTCACTGAATGCAATCATAAACATAAAGACAAAGGTATGAAATAACTTTGCCGACCGACAAATGTTGCAGGTCAAATTACATAGAACTTAGAACAGTTCAGCATGGGAACAGGTCTTCATATCCACACTGTTGTGCCAAACTAATTAATCTACTAATTAAAAACCTTTCTGCCTACACAATGTCCATATCAACCGCCCCCCCACCATTTTCTGAATATCACTGTGCCTATCTAAGAGCTTCTTAAATACGACTGTAGTATTTATCCTTATACCACTTCTGGACCTGCAGTCACCGCTACCTATGGGAATCTTGTAATTAAACCCTATTGTTCCCTGGACTGGTCTCCTGGCCCAATCTTCCTCAGGCAAACTAGCTTCCAAACAAATCGCAAAACCAAGTAGAGAGCAGGGACACAACAGATTCTGCAGATGCTGGAAATCCAGAGTAACATGCAAAATGCTGGAGGAACTGAGCAGGTCAGGCAGCATCTATGGAAATAAAAATAGTCGACATTTCGATCCTCAGCCTGAAACACCCATTGTTTTCATTTCCATAGATGTTGCCTGACCTGCTGGGTTCCTTCAACATTTTGTATCAGGAACAGAGGGATTTCCTGATCTACAAGCTGACAGACCCTGTCCACAAAATTGTTTCAGTAGCCACCTAAGCTCTGCTCACAAGTTTAGCAGTGCTCAGACCTAATAAAAAGATTATATTTCCCTGATTTTACAAAGTATTCGGATGCCAAAAGCTATTAAAGATACTATTGAAAATCTTAGTCACGGGGAAAATATGCATAAATAAAAGGACATTTTAAAATGCAAGGACACAATTAAAATAAACTAAAATGATTTCATCTCAAATAAAAAACAAAGCTATTTCACAACTCTTCCAACAGCTTTTTCTTCTAATTGAAATCATTATACAACATAGAACATAGAATATTACAGCACAGTACAGGCCCTTCAGCCCACAATGTTGTGCTGACCCTCAAACGCTGCCTCCCATATAAGCCCCCAACTTAAATTCCTCCATATACCTGTCTAGTAGGCTCTTAAACTTCATTAGTGTATCTGCCTCCACCACTGACTCAGGCAGTGCATTCCACGCACCAACCACTCTCTGAGTAAAAAACCTTCCGCTAATATTCCCCTTGAACTTCCCACCCCTTACCTTAAAGCCATGTCCTCTTGTATTGAGCAGTGGTGCCCTGGGGAAGAGGCGCTGGTTATCCACTCTATCTATTCCTCTTATTATCTTATACACCTCTATCATGTCTCCTCTCATCCTCCTTCTCTCCAAAGAGTAAAGCCCGAGCTCCCTTAATCTCTGATCATAATGCATACTCTCTAAACCAGGCAGCATCCTGGTAAATCTCCTCTGTACCCTTCCCAATGCTTCCACATCCTTCCTATAGTGAGGCGACCAGAACTGGACACAGTACTCCAAGTGTGGCCTAACCAGAGTTTTATAGAGCTGCATCATTACATCGCGACTCTTAAACTCTATCCCTCGACTTATGAAAGCTAACACCCCATAAGCTTTCTTAATTACCCTATCCACCTGTGAGGCAACTTTCAGGGATCTGTGGACATGTACCCCCAGATCCCTCTGCTCCTCCACACTACCAAGTATCTTACCATTTACTTTGTACTCTGCCTTGGAATTTGTCCTTTCAAAGTGTACCACCTCACACTTCTCTGGGTTGAACTCCATCTGCCACTTCTCAGCCCACTTCTGCATCCTATCAATGTCTCTCTGCAATCTTTGACAATCCTCTACACTATCTACAACACCACCAACCTTTGTGTCGTCTGCAAACTTGCCAACCCACCCTTCTACCCCCACATCCAGGTCGTTAATAAAAATCACGAAAAGTAGAGGTCCCAGAACAGATCCTTGTGGGACACCACTAATCACAAACCTCCAATCTGAATGTAGTCCCTCCACCACCACCCTCTGCCTTCTGCAGGCAAGACAATTCTGAATCCACCTGGCTAAACTTTCCTGGATTCCATGCCTTCTGACTTTCAGAATAAGCCTACCATGTGGAACCTTGTGAAATGCCTTACTAAAATCCATATAGATCACATCCACTGCACTACCCTCATCTATATGCCTGGTCACCTCCTCAAAGAACTCTGTCAGGCTTGTTAGACATGATCTGCCCTTCACAAAGCCATGCTGACTGTCCCTGATCAGACCATGATTCTCTAAATGCCCAGAGATCCTATCTCTAAGAATCTTTTCCAACAGCTTTCCCACCACAGACGTAAGGCTCACTGGTCTATAATTACCCGGACTATCCCTACTAACTTTTTTGAACAAGGGGACAACATTCTCCACCCTCCAATCCTCCAGTACCATTCCCGTGGACAACAAGGACATAAAGATCCTAGCCAGAGGCTCAGCAATCTCTTCCCTCGCCTCGTGGAGCAGCTTGGGGAATATTTCGTCAGGCCCCAGGGAATTATCTGTCATAATGTATTTTAACAACTTCAACACCTCCTCTCACTTAATATCAACATGCTCCAGAATGGCAACCTCACTCATATTGTCCTCACCATCATCAAGTTCCCTCTCACTGGTGAATACCGAAGAGAAGTATTCATTGAGGACCTCGCTCACTTCCACAGCCTCCAGGCACATCTTCCCACCTTTATCTCTAATCGGTCCTACCTTCACTCCTGTCATCCTTTTTTTCTTCACATAATTGAAGAATGCCTTGAGGTTTTCCTTTACCCTACTCACCAAGGCCTTCTCATGCCACCTTCTTGCTCTTCTCAGCCCCTTCTTAAGCTCCTTTCTTGCTTCCCTATATTCCTCAATAGACCCATCTGATCCTTGTTTCCCAAACCTCATGTATGCTGCCTTCTTCCACCTGACTAGATTTTCCACCTCACTTGTCACCCATGGTTCCTTCACCCTACCATTCTTTACCGGGACAAATTTATCCCTAGCATCCTGCAAGAGATCTCTAAACATCGACCACATGTCCATAGTACATTTCCCTGCAAAAATATCATCCCAATTCACATCTGCAAGTTCTAACCTTATAGCCTCATAATTTGCCCTTCCCCAATTAAAAATTTTCCTGTCCTCTATGATTCTATCCTTTTCCATGATAATGCTAAAGGCCAGGGAGTGGTGGTCACTCTTCCCCAGATGTTCACCCACTGAGAGATCTGTGACCTGATGCGGTTCATTACCTAGTACTAGATCTAGTATGGCATTCCCCCTAGTCGGCCTGTCAACATACTGTGACAGGAATCAGTCCTGGACACACTTAACAAACTCTGCCCCATCTAAACCCCTGGAACTAATCAGCTGTCAATCAATATTAGGGAAGTTAAAGTCACCCATGATAACAACCCTGTTATTTTTGCACCTTTCCAATCTGCTGCTCTGTATCTCTGCTGCTACCAGGGGGCCTATAGAATACCCCCAATAGAGTAACTGCTCCCTTCCTGTTCCTGACTTCCACCCATATTGACTCAAAAGAGGATCCTGCTACATTACCCACCCTTTCTGTAGCTGTAATAGTATCCCTGACCAGTAATGCCACCCCTCCTCCCCTTTTTCTGCCCTCTCTATCCCTTTTGAAGCACTGAAATCCAGGAATATTGAGAATCCATTCCTGCCCTGGTGCCAGCCAAGTCTCTGTAATGGCCACTACATCATAATTCCATGTATGTATCCAAGCTCTCAGTTCATCACCTTTGTTCCTGCCTTTGACCCTAATGAGCAGCTTTTCCAGATCAGCACTGGAAAGAGCATGGGCACCTGCGCTTCCTTCCTCACAAGCCTTTGTTAATGTATTGTTCTTTTTGTTAGTGCATTGTTTTTCATAAATTCTATTGTATTTCTTTATCTCACTGTAAATCTCTGCAAGAAAATGAATCTCAATTTAGTATGTGGTAACATACAATAGACTTACTTTGAAAATAAATTTTACTTGGAATTTGATGACTTCATGTGGGGCCCAGTGGCAAACTACATTTGTCCTGAGATCAGCAGAGACTTCCACCTTTACTCAGGAATCCTAGACTTCTTCCCAGATGTGACCTCTTTGACTTGCCAAATATTATGATGAAAAATTTCGCAGCTGTTATGGTTATGAGTTTAATCATCCAATATTATATTAACATATTCAGGATGCTGTTAAAGGGTTATTTATTTAGAGATACAACATAGAAACAGATCCTTCTTACAATGAGCCCATATCACTAATTGATCCACTGTCATGCCAGTTAATGTTGAAAGACACAAAACCTCTCTGGACACCTTTGTGGAAATTATGAATCAGAGTTACCATGTTAAGTCCTTATATGGTCAGGCAGTGTGCCTTGGTTTTGCATTTACTGCAGATATAGAATCACTGTGTAGGATATTGAAAATTGTTTTTCTATATTAATACCTAAACCCACTTACACGATATTTAAAACACTCCTCTTCACAACTGATATTGTGCTTTGTTTGCAGATTGTATAAATGCCACAGGAGCTTCTTGCACAAGTGAACAGGATGGATTTGGAAAATGAGACGTACTCAAACTTTACTTTGGAAGAACTGGCAAAGGGGAAAACGTCCAAGGTGCTGGTGTCACTTTCACTCTCTGTCCTGACCACTCTGACCACAGTCATTAATTCCCTGGTGATAACTGCAATAATTGTGACAAGAAAACTGCACCATCCAGCAAATTACCTAATATGCTCCCTCGCTGTTACTGATTTACTCGTTGCAGTCCTTGTAATGCCCTTCAGTATCATTTATACTGTAAAGGAGACATGGGTCATGGGTCAAGTTGTCTGTAACATCTGGTTAAGTGTGGACATTACATGTTGCACATGTTCAATCCTTCATCTGGCTGCAATTGCCTTGGACAGATATAAGGCCATAACAAATGCTGTTGAATATGCACAGAAAAGGACACCTAAACGAGCTGGAATAATGATCACCATTGTGTGGGTCATATCCATCTTTATATCATTACCTCCTTTGTTTTGGAGACATCAAGGAAATAACAAGGAAGATGAGTGTCTTATTAAGCATGAACATCTTCTCTACACAATTTATTCTACATTTGGAGCATTTTATATCCCCTTGGCTTTGATTCTCATCCTCTACTACAAAATATATCGAGCAGCTAAAACTCTTTATTACAGAAGGAGTGCAAGCAGACGCCTCAATGAGGATGTAAATGGTAGGATGTCCATCATTGCTGTCAAACCCTCCAGGTCACTTTCTGAGAAGTGCACTTCCGAAAAGTCTGTGTCAGACCATTCCACGATTGAAGAGGGGGAGAATGCCCTTATCACAGCCAGAAACTCCAACCCTGGTGGCCAACAAGAAAAAATGCAGAAGAGATTGAAAATTTCAGGCACAAGAGAAAGGAAAGCAGCGACCACTTTGGGCTTGATTCTGGGGGCATTTGTAATATGCTGGCTGCCGTTCTTTTTAAAAGAACTTATTGTGAATGTCTGTGAATCCTGTGATGTCTCTCCAGAGATATCTGACTTCCTGACATGGTTAGGTTACCTCAATTCTCTAATCAATCCCCTTATTTATACAATCTTCAATGAAGACTTTAAGAACGCATTTCAGAAACTAGTACGCTGCAGATAATTTCTGTAAATACAATGGCCGTATTCACAAACCAATTATCTTTGTAATTAAAATAGCTAGACCTTCTGCAGAAGCTTTCTGCTTTGAAAGAAATTTTAGTATTCCTATTCTGGTGGTTTACAGTAGCTTTGGATTAAAGATAATGAGCAAAGCATTATCTAGAAATTCTGTCACAGATGCTTAAAGCTCATGGATATAAGCAAGAAATTAATTGGTACTTTTTTTTCCTTTCCATATCTAGTGGAATTCAGTGAGCGGGTAGAGCTTAGCCTGAAATATTGGAGAGGATCTTTTGTGTATGTGCATAAAGTGTGTTTAAAAAAAACATTATATAACTTTCTCTATTATTCTTTGTGACATGAAATGGGTATATTAAGTGTAATTTAAAAAGAAAATGGATTATTAAGGGCCGAATAAGACAAAGAAAGTCCTGTGTAAAAAAAAATAAATGTGTATTTTCTTTTATGGGGTGTATTGAAATGAATTGCACCTGTTTAATATGGAAATATAACTGGCCATTAATCAGCACCGGACTTCAAGGCATATGGTCCTGAGTTCGAATCTGGCTGGCTCTCTGTACACTTTCCATCCATGCTGGGTTGAGCATTGAACTTGCAACTTGGCCTTGTAAAAAACAGACAAATGGTATGGAAATGGCAAAATTGCCATCCAATGTGAAAAGGAACAACAATATGGAAGTATATGTGAGGAGTGAAATACATGGGCACAATTACAAAGATGAGAAGATCTGCAGATGTTGGAAATCTAGCAGATGTTGAGTCCCGATGACAGGTCTCAGCCCGAAACGTCAACTGTTTACACGTTTCGATAGAAGCTGCCTGACCTGCTGAATTCCTCCAGCAAGTGCATAATGGGCGTCAAAGTCAGAAAGAATTACGAGTGAGGCAAACTTGTCCAAAGAAGATTGTGTGTATAGATTTTATGCCATAAAGCATTTACAGACATACAGAAAGGAGCATTAGAGAGATGGTTGCAGGGCAGTTCAATGAGTCACTTTTTCGTCTCACACTCAATTACATACACCTAACTGGTCACCAGCTGTACACCAGGCACACAGCCAAGGACACAGATGAAGGAGGATATTTCCGACTGGTTGTTCTCCCAGTTCCAGTGCATTAGCAGTTAGAACATTTTTATTGAATCTATTTCTAATTTCAAAATTTAAAGTTGCTTACTTTTCCTGACATGTATGTAGTTACTTCATGTTAGCAAAGCTTTCTCTTTGTTATCTGCAAAAGGAAAGAATGACAGACTTTGTTGTACGTAACTGAAGTAAAGGAACTTACCTTGTAAGTCATATGATACTGCAATTTATGCAGGATAAACAACTTGTTTTTGAATATGTTGGAAACTTAACGATTCCCAGTTTCTATTTCCATAAAGTGGCCACCTTGATGTCATTGTAGGTAGGGGCTAGAAACACTGGACATGTACACAGATTAGGGAACAGTGTGTAATTAAACAGGCACAATGGTTTTGAAATTTAACAGGTGTTCTTCTGGTCTCCCACTGTAATTCTTTTCAGAGTAAAGCAGAATTATTGCCATCTCCAATAGAGTATAGAATGAGAGCTGTACAAGTGGATTTACTGATGGCATTTCTACTTAACCATCCCATGTGAGTTATAGCAGGAAATGCAGAGAAAGACTGTGGAATTTGAAAGGCATCAATAACATCCATATTTACTTCTGAACTGTCAGCATCAGGAAACCACTTGCTGTATTTGTTGTGGGATCAATACCCCTGATTATCCCATCTGTCTGCTGCTGCTGAAATGTACATTTTGTGGGGATACATGGTAGACAGTTGTGAGTTCTCCCAGACTGTCTCTTGTCTTTGCCTCTACATGTAGTACAAAAGAGATGAAATGATCGATGACTTCCTGAAGACTGTGCATACCACCTCCATCTGCTATGGATATAACACACCAAAGTCCGCCTCATGGACATTTAAGTAGTGGTTGTCTAATTTGGGGGAGCCTTCACACAGTGCTGTCTAATAATGTATCATTGGGGCATGACATATTATTAGGGTGGAACAGTAGTGTAGCAATTAGCATACACAATTACAGTGCCAACAATGACCAGTTTGGGTTCCCTTCCCACAGATGTCTGAAAGCAGTTTGTACGCTCACCTCGTAACCATGTGGGCTTCTTCTAGGTGCTTTGGTTTTCTCCCAAATTCCAAAAACATAAGGTTGGGGTTAGTGAGTTGAGGGCTTGCAATATTGGTGTTGAAAGCATGCCAGCGATTGTGGGCTGCCCAGTGCAATCATCACTGATTTGATTTGACATAAATTACACATTTCACTGATAATTTTGATGTTTCGATGTACATGCTAATCTCTTTAATCTCATTTGCTTGAAGTGTTAACTCTTAGCTTCCCTATATTTCTTGACCCGTTCTGCTTCCATTTTCTAGCATCTGCATATTTTTGTTTTTCTTGCATGATATAAACACAGTCACAGCATCATATCTTGTACGCTCCTCCATCATGATCTCTGGGTCTGTCTTGTTTTTACATAACACAGACCTGTACAGAAATAACAGACCAGGAGGGAACTGACTGAGAAACAAACGTGATGCTGGCAGTCCAAAGCAACACAGACAAGATGCTGGGGGAACAGACTGGGAATCACTTACATTGAGTCCAGACTTTATGATGACTGATCGCATCACTCCCAGCAGGAAAGCTTCCTCCCAATTATCACCTTTCCCTCAGCTGATATTACTCATCCATATTGAACAAGACTTAGAAAAGCACTGAAGCTCAGTGAATAGTCTCTAACATGCAGATTTCAATCTTCATAATCAAGAGCAGTATGGTTGCACCAGTTCAGACCAACTTTTCAGAGTTCAGAAGAATACAATTATCAGAATATGACCGCGGCAAATAGTGAATGAAAAAGCATGAAAGGGAGACCTACTTGACCTATTCATGTCCAACCTGCCAGATTAGTCAGTCTATAGCAGTGCCAATGAAGCCAAGCAGCCATTGTACTTGGGAAGTGGTAAGGTTATGCTTTCTTGTGCCGCGCCACACTGCAATATTGTTAACTCATGATGGAACATTGATATATGCAAGTCAGACCTGACACCTCACAGCTCAAAACCTTTGTGGAATTGTGGACATAATAGGGGTAGCTAAAACTAGAGGGCACAGTGTGAAAGGGAGAGAAGAGATTCAAAGTGGATTTGAGGGGGTAAATCATTAACACCAAGAGTAGTTGGTGACTGGAATGAATTGATAGAGGTGGTGGAAAAGCAGGGACAGATACTGACAGGTACTTTAATGATCAAGCCTTACAGGGAAATGGAATTAATGTAGGCAAGTGGGATTAGTGTGATTGTTGGCATAGGCATAAAAGACCAAAGGGACTGATTGTATGTTGAAGAACTGTATAACATTGTATCCTGAGGAACCACTGAGTAAAACATCAGTCACATCAGTGGATAATCACTACAATCGTGTGAATTGACATATGCAGATCAGACCTGATAGCTCAAAATTGGGTACCTTTGGGGAACTATGAACAACAACAGAAATGTAACCTGCTGGTGCAGCTTATCTCTCACCCTGCCATTTATATCAAGCCAGAAGATCAACTTTGATGCAATGATTAATGCAGAAGGCCATGCTGGGACACAATGTACTTAACAAAAACATAATATTCTAAGGGACTGGGATAGGTCTTACACAGTGAGCGGTAGGCCAGTAAGGAGTGAGGTAGAACAAAGGGATCTGGGAATACAGGTCTATAATTCATTGAAAGTGGTGAACCTTCTTGATCAATCTCCCATGGGGACTTTGTCAAGTGCCTTACTGAAGCCCAGGTAGACAACATCCACGACCATGCCTTCATCAACTTTCCTGGTAACTTCCTCGAGGAACTCTATAAGATTGGTTAGACATCACCTACCACAAACGAAGCCAGGTCCTTAATCAGTCCATGTCTATCCAAATATTTATATATCCAGTCCCTCAGAATACCTTCCAATAACAGGACAGCATGGAGAGTTTAAAAAGGAAGGTTACTTCCAACGGCTTTCTTTTGGATCGGGACAACAGAGCAGCGAGGGAGCTGAATTCTGAAGGAAGGCAGTTTTTTAAAAAACTTCTTCGAGTGCAAGAAGGACAAGACTGTGCAGGCGTGTCACGTAACAGGACAGCGCGGAAAGTTTAAAAAGGAGACCATCCTATACAGCGGGCAGCTGTCGGAGCAGGTAGCAGAGTGAGTGGTAGCAGAGTGTAGGGCTTTGGCTTCAACAGGCTTCGGCGGTAAACGGGAAGAGGCGAGAGCGAAGCGCCAACTCTTTTTTTACCCTCTTGGTGAATCGGCCCAGACGGACAGGAACAGCAGGGCTCTCACAGCTAACGGTACAAGCTAACGGTTTAAAAAGTTCATCTGTTTGGTGAGGTAAGTGGTGAGTAGATTTATTTTTCCTGTTTCATTCCTGTAGAATTAGATAGCATGCCTGCAGGGTGAGTGCTTTGTTCAGGGTGTCATATGTGGGAATCCTGGGAGACCTCCAGCCTCCCTGATGACCACATCTGCGCCAGGTGCACCGAGATGCAGCTCCTCAGAGACCGTGTTAGGGATCTGCAGCTGCAGCTTGATGACCTAATGCTTATTAGGGAAAGTGAAGAGGTGATAGACAGGTAGTCATCCCTAGGCTACAGGGGTCAGAAAACTAGGTGACTATCAGGAGAGGAAAGGAAAATGCCCGGATAGTGGAGAGCACACCTGTGGCTGTCCCCCTCAGCAACAAATATCTTGTTCTGGATGCTGTTGAGGGGGATGACCTGACAGGGGACGGCCGTGGTGACTGGGTCTCTGGCACTGAGCCTGGCGCTGTTGTGCAGGAGGGAAGGTTGGAGAAGAAGAATGTGGTAGTCATAGGGGATTCCATAATCAGGGGAATAGACAGGAGATTCTGTGAGCCTGATAGAGATACCTGCATGGTGTGTTGCCTCCCAGGTACCAGGGTACGGAATGTCTCGGATTGGGTCCTGAATATTCTGAAGGGAGAGGGTGAGCAGCCAGTTGTCTTGGTACATGTTGGTACAAATGACATAGATAGGACAAGGGAGGAGGTCCTGAAGAGAGATTTCTGGGAGTTAGGAAGGAAGCTGAGAAGCAGGACCTCCAGGGTAGTAATCTCGGGATTGCTACCTGTGCCACGTGCTAGTGAAGGCAAGAATAGTAGGATCAAGCAGATGAATGAGTGGCTGAGAGACTGGTGCAGAGGGCAGGGCTTCAGATTCTTGGATAATTGGAATCTCTTCTGGGGGAAGTATGACCTGTTCAAAATGGACAGGTTACACCTGAACCCGAAGGGAACCAATATCCTGGTGGGAAGGTTTAATAGAGCTGCTAAGGAGGGTTTAAGCTAATTTGGCAGGGGGTTGGGAACCGGAATGATAGAGCGGAGGAAGGGGAAAACAGAAATAAATCTAAGACAGTGAGCAGTAAAGATGTCAGGAATGACAGGCAGGTGATGGGGCAAATTTGTAGCCATTGGGATGAGTTGCAGTGCAATAAAGTTGCAGTGAAATCAAAGTGAAAAGTACCAAATACTGGTCTTAAGGTGTTGTACATAAATGCACGCAGCATAAGGAATAAGGTGGATGATCTTGTTGTACAGCTACAGATTGGCAGGCATGATATTGTGGCCATCACTGAGACATGGCTAAAGGATGCATGTCTCTGGGAGCTGAACGTCCAAGGATACACGGTGTATCGGAAGGATAGGAAGGTAGGCAGAGGGGGAGGCATGGCTTTATTGGTAAGAAATGATATTAAATCATTAGAAAGAGGTGATATAGGATGGGAAGGTGCAGAATCTTTATGGGTTGAGCTAAGAAATCGCAGGGGTAAAAGGACCCTGATGGCAGTTATTTATAGGGCTCCAAACAGCTGCAGTGATGTGGACTACAAATTACAACAAGAAGTAGAAAAGGCTTGTCAGAAGGGCAGTGTTATGATAATTGTGGGAGATTTTAACATGCGAGTGGATTGGGAAAATCAGGTCCGCACTGGATCTCAAGGGAGAGAATTTGTAGAATGTCTGCAAGATGGCTTTTTAGAACAGCTTGTTGCTGAGCCCACTAGGGGATCGGCTGTACTGGATTGGGTCATAGTCATAGTCATAGTCGTACTTTATTGATCCCGGGGGAAATCGGTTTTCGTTACAGTTGCACCATAAATAATTAAGTAGTAATAAAACCACAAATAGTTAAATAGTAATACGTAAATTATGCCAAGAAATAAGTCCAGGACCAGCCTATTGGCTCAGGGTGTCTGACACTCCAAGGAAGGAGATGTAAAGTTTGATGGCCACAGGCAGGAATGACTCCCTATGACGCTCTGTGTTGCATCTCGGTGGAATGAGTCTCTGGCTGAATGCACTCCTGTGCCCAACCAGTACATTATGTAGTGGATGGGAGACATTGTCCAAGATAGCAGGCAACTTGGACAGCATCCTCTTTTCAGACACCACCGTCAGAGAGTCCAATTCCATCCCCATAACATCACTGGCCTTACAAATGAGTTTGTTGATTCTGTTGGTGTCTGCTACCCTCAGCCTGCTGCCCCAGCACACAACAGCAAACATGATCGCACTGGCCCCACAGACTCGTAGAACATCCTCAGCATCGTCCAGCAGATGGCAGGGTATTGTGTAATGAACCGGAGATGATTAGAGAGATTGAGGTGAAGGAACCCTTAGGAGACAGTGATCATAACATGATTGAGTTCACTGTGAAATTTGAAAAAGAGAAGCCGAAATCTGATGTGTCGGTATTTCAGTGGAGTAAAGGAAATTATAGTGGCATGAGAGAGGAACTGGCCAAAGTTGACACTGGCAGGAAGGATGGCAGAGCAGCAGTGGCTGGAGTTTATGTGAGAAGTGAGGAAGGTGCAAGACAGGATATTCCAAAAAAGAAGAAATTTTCAAATGGACAAAGGATGCAACCGTGGCTGACAAGAGAAGTCAAAGACAAAGTTAAAGCAAAGGAGAGGGCATACAAGGAAGCAAAAATTAGTGGGAAGATAGAGGATTGGGAAGTTTTTAAAAGCTTACAAAAGGAAACTAAGAAGGTCATTAAGAGGGAAAAAATTGACTATGAAAGGAAGCTAGCAAATAATATCAAAGAGGATACTAAAAGCTTTTTCAAGAATATAAAGAATAAAAGTCAGGTGAGAGTAGATATAGGACCAATAGAAAATGACGCTGGAGAAATTGTAATGGGAGATAAGGGGATGGCGGAGAAACTGAACGAGTATTTTGCATCAGTCTTCACTGAGGAAGACATCAGCCGTATACCGGACACTCAAGGGTGGCAGGGAAGAGAAGTGTGCGCAGTCACAATTACGACAGAGAAAGCACTCATGAAGCTGAATCGTCTAAAGGTAGATAAATCTCCCGGACCAGGTGGAATGCACCCTCGTGTTCTGAAGGAAGTAGCTGTGGAGATTGCAGAGGAATTAGCGATGATCTTTCAAAAGTCGATAGATTCTGGTATGGTTCCGGAGGACTGGAAGTTTGCAAATGTCACTCCACTATTTAAGAAGGGGGCAAGGAAGCAAAAAGGAAATTATAGACCTGTTAGCTTGACATTGGTGGTTGGGAAGTTGTTGGAGTCGGTTGTCAAGGATGAGGTTACGGAGTATCTGGAGCCATACGACAAGATAGGCAGAACTCAGCATGGTTTCCTTAAAGGAAAACCCTGCCTGACAAACCTATTACAATTTTTTGAGGAAATTACAAGTAGGCTAGACGAGGGAGATGCAGTGTATGTTGTATATTTGGATTTTCAGAAGGCCTTTGACAGGGCTACTTAACAAGATAAGGGCCCATAGAATTATGGGAAAGTTACATACGTGGATAGAGCATTGGCTGATTGGCAGGAAACAGAGAGTGGGAATAAAGGGATCTTATTCTGGTTGGCTGCCGGTTACCAGTGGTGTTCCACAGGGGTCCGTGTTGGGGCTGCTTCTTTTTACATTGTACATCAATGATTTGGATTATGGAATAGAGGGCTTTGTGGCTAAGTTTGCTGATGATACGAAGATAGGTAGAGGGGCCAGTAGTGCTGAGGAAACAGAGAGTCTGCAGAGAGACTTGGATAGATTGGAAGAATGGGCAAATAAGTGGCAAATGAAATACAATGTTGGAAAGTGAATGGTAATGCACTTTGGCAGAAGAAATAAATGGGTAGACTATTATTTAAATGGGGAGAGAATTCAAAGTTCTGAGGTGCAACGGGACTTGGGGGTCCTCGTACAGCATACCCTTAAGGTTAACCTCCAGGTTGAGTCGGTGGTGAAGAAGGCGAATGCAATGTTGGCATTCATTTCTAGAGGAATAGAGTATAGGAGCAGGGATGTGATGTTGAGGCCCTATAAGGCGCTGGTGAGACCTCACTTGGAGTACTGTGGGCAGTTTTGGTCTCCTTATTTAAGAAAGGATGTGCTGACGTTGGAGAGGGTACAGAGAAGATTCACTAGAATGATTCCGGGAATGAGAGGGTTAACACATGAGGAACGTTTATCCACTTTTGGACTGTATTCTTGAAGTTTAGAAGAATGAGAGGAGGGCTCATAGAAACATTTCGAATGTTGAAAGGCATGGACAGAGTGGATGTAGCAAAGTTGTTTCCCATGATGAAGGAGTCTAGTACGAGAGGCCATGACTTAAGGATTGAAGGGCGCCCATTCAGAACAGAGATGCGAAGAATTTTTTTTAACCAGAGGGTGGTGAATCTTTGGAATTTGTTACCGGGGCAGCAGTGGAGGCCAAGTCGTTGGGTGTATTTAAGGCAGAGATTGATAGGTATCTCAGTAGCCAGGGCATCGAAGGTTATGGTGAGAAGGCAGGGGAGTGGGACTAAATAGGAGAAAGGATCAGCTCATGATAAAATGGCGGAGCAGACTCAATGGGCTGAATGGTCGACTTCTGCTCCTTTGTCTTATGGTCTTATGGTCAATAACTTTCCCACTTATGTTGTCAGGGTAACTGGCCTATAATTGTCTTGAACAGCAGAGAAACACCTGTTGCTAAGGAAAGTCAAGAAGGTTCAGTCGCTCAGCATTCAAGATGAGGTAGTGAACCGGATTGCACATTGTCTTTGTGGGAGAAACCAGGGAGTGGTAGTAAGTCGGTCCCTCTGGTGACTAGTGGAGTGCTGCAGGCATTGGTGCTGGGTCTGTTGTTTGTCATCTATAGTTGCAGCTGGCACCAAGATTGGAGGTGTAGTGGACAGCAAGGGGGTGTAGTGGACATCATAGCTTGCAGTTGGATCTGAATCAACCATCTGAAGACTGGGCTGAAAAATGGCATATTGTCCTTCATAAATCAAAGTATTGAGTACAGAAGATGGGAAGTTATGTTGAGGTTTTATAAGACATTCATGAGGCCTAATTTGGAGTACTGTGTGCTGATTTGGTCACATACCTACAGGATAGATGTAAATAAGGTTGCAAGAGTATAGATAAAATTAACAAGGATATTGCTAGATCTGGAGGACCTGAGTTATAAAGAAAGATTGTATTCCTTGGAATGTAGAAGACTGAGAGGAGAGTTGTTAGAGGTATACAAAATTTTGAGGGGTATAGATAGGGTAAATACAAGCAAACTTTTCCTATCAGAGGGTCACGAGAGTGTGGAACAAACTGCTAGCACAAGTGCTGCACTCAAGCTCAATTTGAATGTTTAGAACTGTGGATAGGTACATGAATGGTAGGGATATGGAGGGCTATGGTCCCAGTAGGTAGTTTAAATGGTTCTGCATGGACTAGATGGGCTGAAGAGACTATTTCTGTGCTGTACTTTTCTGTGACTCTATGACTCTATTAAAATTGCAACACAGCCGAATATATACAGTATGCCAAACCTCAAATAAAGCATGTAATACACATCTAAACAAGCTCAGATCAGATCAGTCTGGTCATGAATGGTGGAATCAATTGAACAACAAAGGTGAGAAAGAAGCTCCAAAAATATTTATATCCTCAACATCAACTGGACCAACCACATAAATGTTAAAGAAAAGGCTAAATGCTTTTCCCAGAAATGCCAAGAAAATGAATCATCTCAGTTTCCTCCTGAGACTGCAACTTCACAGAAACCATTCTTTTGTCTGTTTGATTCCCTCCACATTATGTCAGGAAACAGCTGTAAGCACTAGATACAGAAAAGACAAAGCAACTAGACAATATGTCAGCAGTAGTACTGAAGACATGTGCACCAGGACCAGCAGCAACTCCAGCCAAGCGGTTCAGTCAAGTTACAGTGCCCACTTCTTCTCAACAACGTGTGGCCAGTTCACAAAAGCAAAGGCAAATCCGGTGTGGCTGACTGCTGCTCAATCATAAACACAAGGAATGCTGCAGATGCTGGAAATCCAAAGTGCTGGAGCATCCATGGAACAGGACCCTTGGAGATAGAGAAGGAGGATGGGGCACAGGGGTTGGTGAGAAGAGGTAAGAAGTCAAAGTGGGGAATAGAAGGGGGGGGGAGATTTTTTTTAACCAGAAAAAGAAAATGATTTCATGCTATTAGATTAGAATATATGGTGTCGGCCTTCCACCCTGAATAGCCTCATCGTGGCATAAGAGGGGGTCATGGACCAACATGTCAGAAAGGGAATAGGAATCAGAAGGTTCTCCTTCTTCGGTGAAGAGGTTTCCCCTCTTCCACCATTAATGCTGCCCTTAACAACATCCCTTTCATTTCCTGGACATGTATGTTTACCCCATCTTCCCACAATCCTAACAGTGATGGAGTCCTCTTGTCCTTACCTCCTACCTCATGAGCCTCTGCATCTAACACATCATTAGACACAGCTTCCACCATCTCCAAAGTGATTCTACTCATAAACACACCTTACCTCCCCACATTCTCTGCTTTCTGCAGGAATCTCTTGTCTATTCATCCTTCCCCACTAATATCCCTTCTGGTACTTAGCAATGCAAGCGGCTAAATTTCTACGCCTGCCCCTTCACCTCCTCACTCACCTCCATTCAGGACACCAAATTGTCCTTCCAGGTGAGGCAACACTCCACCTGCAGACCTGTGAAGTCGTCGATTGTATCCAGTGCTCCCAATGTGGCATCCTCTAATTTGATGAGATCTGTTGTAAATTGAGGGAATGCTTCGTCAAGCACCTTCACTCTATCCACCAAAAGCGGAACTAACTGCTGCCAAAACATTTTTATTACAATTTTCATTTCTGTTCCAACAAGTCCGTGCATGGCTATAATGAGGATGGAGGAGCAATACCACCATCTGGTAACCTCCAACCAAATGGTATGAATATCAATTTCACCTTCTGGTAAAAAAAAATTCCATCCCCCTTCTCCTCTTCTTCTATTACCCATTCTGCCCTCTTACTTCTTCTTAACTGCCTGTCACTTCCTCCTTCCCTTTCTCCTATGGTCCACTCTCCTCTCCTGTCAGATTCCTTCTTCTTCAGCCCTTGCCCTTGCCCTCCCACCTGGCTTCACCAATCACCTTCAAGCCAGCCTCCTTCCGCTCCCCCCAGCTTTTTATTCTGGTTTATTCCCCCTTCCTTTCCAGTTCTGAAGAAGGGTCTTAGCCCAAAACATCAACTGTTTGTTCATCTCCATGGGTGCTGCCTGATCTATGTTGCCAAACCAGCAGAAATGGATCACTCAGTTGGAGTCTGGATTACTAGAACTAAGAAAGTTTTATTAAAGAAACAAGCAACACAGTACTCTAATCAAAAGGATAATGAATGCAACAGTTCAGCAATGATAAACATACATGTACACAGAATTCAGATAACAGGATCAATCAAGCTCTATCGTTGTCTAGGGGTAAATGACCAGTTTCAAAGTGACGCAAAGTTCTGTTCAATTTAGTTCAGTTCAGTTCGCAGTAATCGCTGCCGTGGGAGATGGACAGTGTGGGGGAAGGAGAGAGAGAGCAAAAATGAATGAATATTCAAGGCTTCCACACAGACCTTCGCAGTCAGCTTTCGGGCGAGTCCTTTGTGATGTCATCTGAGGTCACTGACCGTGACCCCTCCGTTTCCCGATACGATCGTTTCTCTGCAGTGAACCCAGCACCCAGGCAAGGGTGGACACACACCAGGTTCCCGCTGATCGTGCCTTTCCACCCTGAGCATCTATGGCTTGATCCCGTGATCAGCCGTCCAGAAGCTTTCCACCGACTTGTGAGAGGCGCACCGCTTCCAGGGTCTCGTTACCTCGGGTGTCGTGTGTGTCCTACCTTAGCGAACCTGTCCCTTTTTATCCCCCTGCTGGGGCATCGCCTGTCCATCACTTCAAACAGTTCAGGGTTCAAAGGGGGAGCCGATCTTGACAGCTCTCCTTCCCCTTCATTAACACCTCCAAATGCTGCTCCATTGTTTTCCTTATCTCTCTCTCTCCTGAAGACAGGTGGCAGACCAACTGCTGATTCCACTGGTGCCAGCCCAGGCCAGCTACATCTTAATCTATGTGTATTCTTGTCACACAATTCAAAGTGGTACATAGAGTTCACATGTCTAAAGACAGGCTCTCGTTTCTATGCAGATATTTCCCCTTACTGTGATAGATGTACTAATGGAGTGGCCACACTAGTTCATATGTTTTGGACATGTCCAAGCCTTGAAAAATTTTGTAAAGATGTATTTCAAAAACTCAGAAGTCAAACATAATAAATCTCTGTTAAAAAACTGGTTTAAGCTAAAATGAAATTAAATTTTTCTAAAGGTAGTCGAAGTTGATTTAATTTAAATAAAGGTTGTAAATTGATTTTAATTATTTCTATTTACAATACCAAAATTTATTGACAATGTTGAACAGTAAAGTTACTAACAACCATAAGCCAAAGCAATATGAATAAAAATATAGCCTAAGGCACAATTTTATACAAGACTTTGAAAAAACATTTTCTGATGAGGTGACGTGATCAGGCTCAAAAATAGGCCTAGCATGTGAAGACTTTGTTTTTCCTGCACAAATACTCAATTCTGGGTTGAATTTGAAATAAGCATACACGGCTGTCACCTTCAACTGAAATGAAACGATTTTTATCCTTGCACTTGATAATTGTTAAACATGAAAACACTTGCTCCCACGTGTAAGAAGTTGAAAACTGCAGCAAAATGTTCATTGCTTTCCTATGAATGGCAGGATACTATTCTTTCACAGAAATCCAGAACTTGTCCAGGGGCAAGACACTAAATCTCATCTTGAGAGCACAATCAGACTGCAGCTCACAAAGTCCCTCCTCTTCTCTGATAGTCAAGCTCTCAGGCTGAGCAGAAGATTCATGGAAAGGGTCCCTCACCCAGTCATACACTTGTGCTGAAAGGGAGGAAAAATACTGTTCAATTTTGTTCTGCAGTGTTTCCAGGTGGTTTTCAACAAGACTCGAGACTTTCTGAGATCCCTCCTCACTCTCAAGCCAAAGCAGCATTGGAAACATTTCAAGTCAGGTCACAGATCTCTCTGTGGGTGAGTATCTGGGGGACAGTGACCACCGCTTCCTGGCCTTTAACATTATCATGAAAAAGGATAGAATCAGAGAGGACAGGAAAATTTTTAACTGGGGAAGGGCAAATTATGAGGCTATAAGGCTAGAACTTGCAGGTGTGAATTGGGATGATGCTTTTGCAGGGAAATGTACTATGGACATGTGGTTGACGTGTAGAGATCTCGTGCAGGATGTTAGGGATAAATTTATCCCAGTGAGAAAGATAAGGAATGGTAGGGTGAAGGAACCATGGGTGACAAGTGAGGTGGAAAATCTAGTCAAGTGGAAGAAGGCAGCATACATGAGGTTTAGGAAGCAAGGATCAGGTGGGTCTATTGAGGAATATAGGCAAGCAAGAAAGGAGCTTAAGAAGGGGCTGAGAAGAGCAAGAAGGGGGCATGAGAAGGCCTTGGGGAGTAGGGTAAAGGAAAACCCCAAGGCATTCTTCAATTATGTGAAGAACGAAAGGATGACAGGAGTGAAGGTAGGACCGATTAGAGGTAAAGGTGGGAAAATGTGCCTGGAGGCTGTGGAAGTGAGCGAGGTCCTCAATGAATACTTCTCTTCGGTTTTCACCAGTGAGAGGGAACTTGATGATGGTGAGGACAATATGAGTGAGGTTGATGTTCTGGAGCATGTTGATATTAAGGGAGAGGAGGTGTTGGAGTTGTTAAAATACATTAGGACAGATAAGTCCCCGAGGCCTGACAGAATATTCCCCAAGCTGCTCCACGAGGCAAGAGAAGAGACTGCTGAGCCTCTGGCTAGGATCTTTATGTCCTTGTTATCCACGGGAATGGTACTGGAGGATTGGAGAGAGGCGAATGTTGTCCCCTTGGTCAAAAAAGGTAATGGGGTAGTCCGGGTAATTATAGACCAGTGAGCCTTACGTCTGTGGTGGGAAAGCTGAAGGAAAAGATTCTTAGAGATAGGCTCTATGGGCATTTAGAGAATCATGGTCTGATCAGGGACAGTCAGCATGGCTTTGTGAAGGGCAGATCGTGTCTAACAAGCCTGATAGAGTTCTTTGAGGAGGTGACCAGGCATATAGATGAGGGTAGTGCAGTGGATGTGATCTATATGGATTTTCGTAAGACATTTGACAAGGTTCCACATGGTAGGCGTATTCAGAAAGTTAGAAGGCATGGGATCCAGGGAAGTTTGGCCAGGTGGATTCAGAACTGGCTTGCCTGCAGAAGGCAGAGGGTCGTGGTGGAGGGAGTACATTCATATTGGAGGATTGTGACGAGTGGTGTCCCACAAGGGTCTGTTCCGGGACTCCTACTTTTCATGATTTTTATTAACGACTTGGATGTGGGGGTAGAAGGGTGGGTTGGCAAGTTTGCAGACAACACAAAGGTTGGTAGTGTTGTAGATAGTGTAGAGGATTGTCAAAGATTACAGAGAGACATTGATAGGATGCAGAAGTGGGCTGAGAAGTGGCAGATGGAGTTCAACCTGGAGAAGTGTGAGGTGGTACACTTTGGAAGGACAAACTCCAAGGCAGAGTGCAAAGTAAATGGCAGGATACTTGGTAGTGTGGAGGAGCAGAGGGATCTGGGAGTACATGTCCACAGATCCCTGAAAGTTGCCCCACAGGTAGATAGGGTAGTTAAGAAATCTTATGGGGTGTTAGCCTTCATAAGTCAAGAGATAGAGTTTAAGAGTCGCGATGTAATGATGCAGCTCTATAAAACTCTGGTTAGGCCACACTTGGAGTACTGTGTCCAGTTCTGGTTGCCTCACTATAAGAAGGATGTGGAAGCATTGGAAAGGGTACAGAGGAGATTTACCAGGATGCTGCCTGGTTTAGAGAGTATGCATTATGATCAGAGATTAAGGGAGCTAGGGCTTTGCTCTTTGGAGAGAAGGAGGATGAGAGGAGACATGATAGAGGAAAACAAGATATTAAGAGGAATATATAGAGTGGACAGCCAGCACCTCTTTCCCAGGGCACCACTGCTCAATACAAGAGGACATGGCTTTATGGTAAGGGGTGGGAAGTTCAAGGGGAATATTAGAGGAAGGTTTTTTACTCAGAGAGTGGTTGGTGCGTGGAATACACTGCCTGAGTCAGTGGTGGAGGCAGATACACTAGTGCAATTTAAGAGACTACTAGACAGGTATATGGAGGAATTTAAGGTGGGGTGTTATATGGGAGGCAGGGTTTAAGGTTTGGCACAACATTGTGGGCCGAAGGGCTTGTACTGTGCTGTACTATTCTATCTTCTATGTTCTAAGATTTCCTTTAGCAACATGATTTTTCCAAAGATTCTGTTTTCTTTTAAATCCAAGAAACCTGTTACTTGGAGTCAAAACTTTTTTAGGACCTTGCAGAGACCTGTTCAACTGTTCCATATGATGAAAAATGTCTGCTCAGTAGGCTAGTTTCTGCAGCTATTCTGCATCTTGAAAGCACTCTGCAAAATCTGACCTACTATTTTCTTGAAAGTACTCCAACAATTCATCTTTCATCTCCAACACCCTGTTGAGAACTCTTCCTTTGTTAAGCCACTGGATTTCTGTATGGAGCAGGATTCTGTATGTGCTCTTTGTCCAGATTTTCACACGGTTTTTTAAACATTCTTGAGTGAACTGGTCTTTGTTTAATAAAGTTTGTTTAATGTAGCATCATACCCAAACTTTTTCCTTTAATCTCCAAGATTTTTTGACATCGGCACCTCTCTGTGAAGAAAGCAATGTGTTGTGACAACATCAGGATTTTCTTTTTTCACAAGAGAAACAAAACGTCTCATGAAGTCAACCATTGATGGAGGAGCATCTGTGCAGATGACAACACCGTTCCTCCAAGACAGAGCTTTTCTTTCCAGATATGAAGACAGAACATTAAATACACTTGACCACTCTTTGCTTGTTTCGGGCAGCTCCTTGCAACAGAAAAAGTTTTCTTGAGTTTCACCATCATTTACAAATCAGTCGGCAACGCGTAAGGGGAAGTTGGGTGAGGTAATTCGGGAGGGAGAGGTTGACATCACAGCCTAAGTTAGGTGAGCCCATTCATTGCTCGTAAAATGCACTTCATGCTCCTCATCAGCCTACCATCCTCCCCTCCGTGCAATACAGCACTCACCCATTGTCAATGGCCTCCTCTATCTCACGTCAAAAACTGAGAGTGGACTCAATAAACACGGTGCTACTGCGCACTTCCACACTGGGCTGAAAGACCTCCCACGAGATTGCTAACGGGGCTGCTCGGTCAACGCCCACCGTCGCGAGCACCAGCATCGTGCAAAGTTAAAAAAAAAATGCCTATATTTTTTAATCATGATCTCCTGTGGAGCCCCTGGCAACTTCTGTGTTGGATCAATATCTTGGAGTCACTATTGACCAGAAACTCAATTGGATGAACCACATAACTACGGTGGCTACAAGTGCAAGTCATGGGCGATGTATCTATCATACAGTGAAAGACTCACTTCCTGGCCCACCAAGGCTTTTCCACCGCTTGTAATGCAAAAGTTGGGAACCTGATTAAATTTCCCACTTGCCTAGGTGAGTACAGTTCCAACGCATCTCAAAATCATTCTGGTCAAAGCAGCCAGCTGAATTGGCACTCTCTACCCTGCCATTAACCATTATTCCCTTCAGCGTCATATAATGGCTGCCATCGCTTACTCAGCACCGCTTATAGCTGATGACCATTACCCTCAAGAAGCAGCAGGCCCATGGTAACATGGCCACCTGTAGGTTCCTTTTCAAATTGCACTCCATTCCAACATGGAATTGCATCTCCGCTCTTTCATCGAGGGTCTAAATGCCGGAAATCCCTGCGCATCGTCACTGTGGGAGAAGGACTGCAGACTCACCACCACCTTCTAAAATGTATTTATTTATAGGCAATAAATGCTGCCCTTGTCAGCACTGACCAGAATCAGAAAGGGAATAAACTATTATGCCAGGTGTCAGAGCAATATTATGTAAACACTCAGTGGCCACAGTCTTAAGTACACCTCTATACCCCTGCTCGTTAATGCAAGTATATGTAATCAACCTAATATGTGGCAGCAGCTCAATGCATAAAAGTGCATAGACGTGGTCAAGAGGATCAGCTGTTGTTCAGACCAAAAATCAAATGTGATCTAAGTGACCTTGACAGTGGACCGATTGTTGGTGCCAGACAGGGTGGTTTGAGTATCTCAGAAACTGCTGATTGCCTGAAATTTTCACACATAACAGTCTCTAGAGTTTACAGAGAATGGTGGAAAAACCAACAAAAAATAAAAATTCAGTAAGCAGCAGTTCTGTGGGTGAAAACACCTTGTTAACAAAAGAAGTCAGAGAAGAATGACCAGACTGGTTAAAGCTGAAAGGAAGGCAGCAATAACTCAAATAACCATGTGTTACGACAGTGATACACATCAAACCTTAAAGTGGATGTGTATAGCAGCAGAGGACCATGATCAGTGGCTACTTCATTTGGTATGGTAGGTACATAATAAAGTAGGTACTACGTGCATTGTTTTGTATTTAATGTATCAGTAATATTGGAGTAATATTGTAAACATGTTGCTTGATTAAGTATTCTTTGTTGTTTCAATAATTCATGTATGAAGTATGTGAATGGCATACATCATCATGCCACCGTACCATAAGCATGTGCCTCACTTAAAGTAAAATTGAACATACATGAGTAGTCTCCAGGCTCCTTTGTTTTCCTTTCAGTTCATTTTTATGTTTTGGAGTTACAAATCATAACCATGGTGACAAAGATGTTTTAATCCTGTTGAAGCGCAGCAAGACAGTTGAGTTTTTAAAAAAGCTCAGTGAGAAACGGTTCAGGTTAAAAAAAGAGCAGCATGTTTACTTTGCAAAAGGAAAGATGATAAATTTGAAAACCGAAGAATTCATGTGTTCATAAACAGTGAGTACCAGGTGATAATAACAATAAATTAAAGAAGGCAGAAATGGTTAGTTACATCAGAAAGATAGACATGTTCTATGGCAAAACAGATAACTGGCTCATGAGTATTGAGCAAATTGAACAGTATTTTGAGTAAATGGAATAACCAATGAGAAGCATGTGCCAATTTTGCTGAGTGCATTGGATTTAAAAGCACTTAAAAATTTAAATTTAGTCAATTTAAAAATTTGACTGCTCCATACAAACCAGAAAAAATGAGCTTTGCTGATATCATAAAAATAATGCAGCAACATTTAGGAACAAAATCATTCTTGATTGCAGAACACTTTAGGTTTCATAAGTGGAACAAAAAGGAAGGGAGTCCCTTTCAATGTACACAGCTGAATTGAATAGATTGTCTGAGCATTGTCAGTTCAGTGATGACATTAATGATGCACTGAAAGACTGGTTAGTTTGTGGAATCTTGCAAGAAGTCATTCAAAAATGGCTCCTAACTGAAGTACAACTCACTGATAAAAGAGGAGTTGAAATAGCTATATCAATGGAAACTGCAGACAGAGATGTAATTGAGTTGCAGTCTGAAATTAAAGTTAGCGTGAACAAAATTGCAACGTTGAAACAGAAACTGGCTGGCTGAACAAATTGTGTAACTGTTGCGGCAAGGGCTCACATACAACGGGTTTAGAGGTGAAGTCTGCAGATAATGCAATAAAGTAGGAAACATACAAAGAGCATGTTGGGCAGGAAAAAATAAATGGACTGCACAGGGAAGAGAAGCAGAGAAAAAAACCAAGTTGCAGTTTCAAAAACAGCACTAATCTGCATCCTGTTGATGAAAAATCCGATAATGATGAGAGTGACACAGGACAGAGTAGTCTTGAGATTTACAATGTGAAATCTAAAATTAGGTAAGTATTATGGTTTAGACCGTAAGCAAATAGAAAATTAATTTAAATGGAATTGAACACTGGCTCAGCTGTTTCAGTCATTCCACAAAATGAGTTTGAAGGACACTTCAAAGATACTAAGCTGAAGCCTACAAACATCCAACTAAGAACTCATACTGGAGAAAGGATAACATCTGTGGTAATGACTTTTTTTAGCAGTGAAATACAACAGCCAACAAGCCACATTAGGCTTGTATGTGGTTTAAAAACAGGAGAGCCAGCATTGTGGGGGGGGGGGAGGGGTGTTTGGCTGAAACAACTACAACTTGTTTGGAGATCCATCCACCATTTGCTTGCCACATCCCCAGCAATAAAGCCAACTGAAAGTGAATTAGGAAAGGTACCGGATGATGTCACAATTGGCTTCATGCTGTATATCATGAACCATTGCCCAAAAGAAGGAAAATGGTTGTTGGTATCACCCTCTATGCCTCTGGTTAGAAAGAAAATTGAACGAAATAAGGACATGCTGCTTAGAGGAATCATGAAAGTGACAAAAGCAGTGGGGTCTCACTTGAATAGTTTTTGTAGGCAACATTTCTGACAAAGCTTCTGATATGTTAATTGGCAGGTACATGTGAAATGTGGCTTTGTTTTAAGCTGGAAGAAAGTTCAAGGAGTTTGGGGAATGTTGCAAGCATGCAGCTTTTGTCAGTATAAAGAACCAGGGTCTACTCTGCATGTATTAATGTTATTGCACGAACTTCAAGTGAGAGACAAAAAAAGCTACCTTTAAAAGTAGAGACAAAGCCCAAAGTCCAGCTGGATGAATGGAAGGCCAAGAAGAAAGGAGTCAATGGTAATACAAAAACAGAGGATTCATCAGATGATATTGTGGATGAGGAAATCAAGAGGGGAGATCAGATTGTAAAGGGGGCAATAGAAAGATTAATAGGAGAATACTCCAGTGAACTACCCTTCCCAAGATCAAGATGCACAAACTAGAAATTAAAAAACGGAAAAGAAAGAGGAGGATGACATAAGTGCTATGGAAATAGAAGAGGATAAATGAGAACTAACTTCTCAGCAAATTCAGAGATACTCACGAGAAACTAGAAGAAAAAAAAGGAAAGTAAAATAAAGAAAGACAAGAAGTTGAAAAGGAGAAGGGATATAGAGAAAGAACATGAACGAGAAAGAGGCATGAAAGAGGGAAGGAATGTGAGAAAGAAAAAGAACATGATAAAGAGGGAGAAAGAAACTGGGTCTGGCAGAGAAGCAGGGATCGAAGTAAAGAGTTACTGCAATTTACCAGCCTATGAGTTAGAAAAAAACCTCTTCCTATTGTCTCTGAATGACCAAATCTTTTTCAGAGAAAATGCCACTTGATTGCACTTGACTAACCTATGGAAAACATCTCTCACTCCAACAGTTGAAGGTGAATTGTCTGGGAAAATAATGAGACAGTCATAGCATTAAGTAGCATTCCTCCCAGCCACTGACTTAAAGGCGCTCACCTGAATAATTGTTTCAATCATTGAACCTGGCATTGTTTACTGAAATAAAATTCCTAATAAATTTGTTTAGTGATGAAGTGTCCAGTTAAGTGTTACCTGAATAAGTCAGTATTGTGTCAAGTGTATATGGAGTGACATTGGAAGTGCTCAAAACACTCTGAATATATATTAATTACATGAACAGCATGATCCACTGTCTTAATGCATGCCTTTCTCATCTTATTGGATCAATTCCATTTAATAGTTTCACACTATAATTCAATAATGTCACAGCTGCACTACGTGCTTGATTTTTTATGCCAGCAGGAGGAAAATAGGTTACCCTTGATCTTCATTATGTTTTTATTATCTGTGCTGACATGGCTGTGTTTAGCAAACAGCCCCAGCAGTCCTACAAGAAGTAACAATTTATTTTCCCTTTGAAAAACCACATACCTTATGTTGATCATGCTCCCACAGAATATGAGATAAGGCTTTATAACATTTTAACTCAGCTGCATATAGTGTAAGACTTGGAGTGGAATTTCATCTTACAGTGCACGAGGTAATCTGCAGAGGTAATCTGCTGGAAATACATGCGACACACACAAAAAATGTTGGTGAACGCAGCAGGCCAGGCAGCATCTATAGAAAGAGGTACAGTCAACGTTTCGGACCGACACCCTTCATCAAGACTAACTGAAAGAAGAGATAGTAAGGGATTTGAAAGTGGGAGGGTGAGGGGGAGATCCGAAATGATAGGAGAAGACAGGAGGGGGAGGGATGGAGCTAAGAGCTGGAAAGTTGATTGGCATATATATTGGTGAGACCCGACACAGGCTGGGAGACCGTTTTGCTGAACACTTAATGCTCTGTCCGCCAGAGAAAGCAGGATCTCCCAGTGGCCACACATTTTAATTCCACGTCCCATTCCCATTCTGATATATCTATTCACGGCCTCCTCTACTGTCAAGATGAAGCCACACTCAGGTTGGAGGAACAACACCTTATATTCCACCTGGGTAGCCTCCAAACTGATGACATGAACATTGACTTCTCTAACTTCTGTTAATGCCCACCTCCATTTCGTACCCCATCCCTTATTTATTTATTTATTTGTTTGTTTTTTCTTTTCCCTTTTTTTTCTCTCTTTTTTCTCCCTCTGCCCCTCTCACTATAACTCCTTGCCCATCCTCTGGGCTTCCCCCCTCCTCCTTTCTTTCTCCCTAGGCCTCCCATCCCATTATCCTCTCCCTTCTCCAGCCTCGTATCCCTTTTGCCAATCAACTTTCCAGCTCTTATCTCCATCCCTCCCCCTCCTGTCTTCTCCTATCATTTTGTATCTCCCCCTCCCCCTCCCACTTTCAAATCTCTTCTTTCAGTTAGTCCTGACGAAGGGTCTCGGTCCGAAACGTCGACTGTATCTCTTCCTATGGATGCTGCCTGGCCTGCTGCGTTCACCAGCATTTTTTGTGTGTGTTGCTTCATCTCACAGTGTTGTCTTGAACTTATCATTTTTCCTACAACATAGAGGAAGGCCTTCTCGCCCACTAAAGCTATGCTCAGTGTTATAACATTTCTATTAGTTCCTACTTATTTCCTGTTACCTGTTCTGTCTCCCATAACCATCAATTCCCTTCAGATTCTCCAGCTACCCACCTATGCTTATAAACAAGCAACATTAACAAATTACTGTACTAACCAACATGTCTTTGGGATGGAGGAAATCACACCATCTGGGAGGAACCACATGTCCACAAGACGGCACAAGGTGCTGCAAATCTTGAGCAAAACATACCAAATGCTGGAGGAACAACTCTCTACGGAAGGAAATAAGCACGATGTTTTGGGACGAGACCCTTTATCAAGTCTGGAAAGGAAGGGGGCAGAAGCCAGATGAAGATGGTGGAGTACAAGCTGGCAGGTGATAGGAGAAGAGTCCCAGAGAGGAGACATGGCTGTGTTGGTGAGGCTGGATAAGCACATAGTAGAAGATGCAGACAGCAGCGAGATCACAGTGGGGAAGCAGTGAGAGAGGGCCTCACTGAACACCTGTAGAAGAAAGGAGGAGAACATCTTCTGGGTAGGTATACCTCGCAAAGACTTCACAGTGGAGCAGCAAATCAGAGGCCCAAGGGATTCTGCTAATGCTGGAAATCTTTAGCAATACAGTACCCACAAAATGCTGGAGTGACAGGTGCTGCCTGGCCTGACAAATTCCTCCAGCATTTTGTATGTGTTGTCCACAGGAGAATTTGCAGAGATACCTTAAGAGATCAGGATTGAACTGAGTCACTGGAGTTGAGATACAGCAAACAATCTGCCACACCACTCTGCCGCCCCTTATGCTTCTCAGTCCTACGGGGTCTGAGAGAAGAATTTGCTGTCAAGGAAAGAATGGAGAGTTGCCTTGATGTCTCCAGAAGATTGTACATATTGTGGCTGTGATGTACCCCTAGTAGTTGCAATGCCTCTGGTACAGGTCAATTAAATTGCAGTGTGCGGGTGGTACTTAGCTTCTGGAGTAACATTGCAACTAAAGTTCAAAGTAAATTTATTATCAAATATGTACATATACAAGGGGTGATTGATAAGTTTGTGTCCTAAGGTGGAAGGAGATGAGTTATACAGCTCTCGTTACATGCACATGCAGATCAACTCTTTGAGTGAAAATCCAGGAAGTTTGAAGTTAATAACTCACCTCCTTCTACCTTAGGCCACGAACGTATCAATCACCCCTGCTGTGGACCACTTCTGGACTTCTACAAAGAAGGGATCCGTATGCTCCACAACCGCTGGACTAAGTGTGTAAATGTAGGAAAAATAAATGTGCCTAGGTTTCCTAAAATTGACTCCTTCTACCTTAGGCCATGAACTTATCAATCACTTCTCGTATGTCATCATATAACCCTGAGATTCAGTTTCATTTGTGCATACTCAATAAATCCATAGTAGAATAATAACTACAATAGAATCAATGAGAGACCAGACCAACATGTGTGTTCAACCAACGTGCAAAAGACAACAAGCTGAAAATACAAAAAGAATGAAATAATAATAATAAATAAATGAGCAATAAATATCAAGAACATGAGATACAGAGTCCTTGAAAGTGAGTCGATAGGTTATGGAAACATTTTAATGTTGGGGCAGGTGAAGACAAGTGAAGTTATCCACTTTGGTTCAAGAGACTGATAGTTGAGGGGTAATAACTGTGCCTAAACCTAGTGGTGTGAGTCCTAAGGCTCCTGTACCCACTTCCTGATGGCAGCAGTGAGAAGAGAACGTGTCCTAGGTGGCGGGGGCCCCTGAGGATGGATGCTGCTTTCCTGCAACAATACATCACTGAATGGTGGGGAGGGCTTTACCCATGATAGATTGAGCAATATTCATTACTTTCTGTGGGATTTGCCTTTCAAATGTATTGGTGTTTCCAGACCAGACTATAATGCAAACGGTCAATACACCTCCACTACACATCTATAGAAGTTTATCAAAATATTAGATGTCATGCTAAATTTTCACAAACTTCTAAGAAAGTGGAGGTGCTGCGTACTTTCTTCTTAATTGCACTTATATGCTGGGCCCTGGACAGATCCTCTGAAAGGATAGTACAGAGGAATTTAAAGTTGCTGACCTTCTCCACTTCTGATCCTCTGATAAGGCCGGTCTCATGGTTTCCTCCTCTTGAAGTCAATAATCAGCTCCTTGGTCTGCTGACATTGAGTAAGAGCTCGTTGTCGTGGCACCACTGAGCTGGGTTTTCAACCTCCCTCCTATATGCGGATTCGTCACCACTCTCGATGGTCAACAACAATGGTGTTGTCAGCAAACTTGAACATGGCATTGGAGTTGAGCTTAGTCACACAGCCATAGGTGTAATGTGAGTATAGCAGGGAGCTAAGCGCACAGCCTTGTGGTGCATCTGTGCTGATGAAGATCCTGGAGGAGATGTTGTTGCCAATCCAAACTGACTGGAGTCCACAAATGAGGAAATCAAGAATCCAATTGCACAAGGAAGTATGGAAGTCAAGGTTGTGCAGCTTATTGATTAGTTTTGAGGGGATGACGACATTGAATGCTGAGGTGTAGTCGATGAAGAACATCCTGATTTATGCAACTTTGCTGTCCAGATACTCCAGGGTTGAGTGAAGAGCCAATGAGATGGCATCAGCTGTGGACCTGTTGCTCCGGTAGGAAAATTAGAGTGGATCCAAGTCACTTCTCTGGCAGGAGTTGATATGTTTCATCACCAACATCTCAAAACGCCTCATCACTGAGAATGTAAGTGCTTCTAGATGATTGAGACAGGTTACCACGTTCTTCTTAGACATCTTCTAGACATCTAAGAGTTCGGCACGGCCTAAAAGGGCCGAGATGGCCTGTTTCCGTGCTGTAATTGTTATATGGTTATATCAGTATCAGTTAAGCCTACTTTAAGCTGGTGGGTACCTCAGACTGCTGAAGTGAGAAGTTAAAGATCTCTGTGAATACTCCAGCCAGGTGATCAGCAGAGGTCCTTATCATTTGGCTAGTTACTCCACCTAGGCCAGATGTTTTTTGTGAGTTCACCTTCCTGAAGGTTGCTTGCACAGCTTCAGGGACTAAAGTCCATTGGGGGCTGTGGGAGTTTGTTATGGTTCCTCTATGTTTTGATGGTCAAGGCAAACATAGAAGGCATTGAGCTCATCTGGAAGCGAAGTCCTGCTGTTGCCTACGTCATTTGATTTAACTTGCTAAGTATTCAAGCCCTGCCTCAATGATCAAGCATCCTTCGTTGATTCACGTTTAGTCCAGAATCGGCACTTGAACCATGAGACAGCTTTCTGGAGATCGTACTTGGACCTCTTGTAACTTTCTTGGTCACCAGACCTGAATGCTTCTGATCTAGCTCTGAGCAAATTGCAGATATCATGGTTCATCCAGAGCTTCTGGCTGGAGAAGATTCTGAATGATTTTGTGGGGCACACTCATCTACAACTGTTTTAATAAAGTCCGTGATAAACATGGTGTATTCATTCAGATCCATAATAAGTCCTTGAACACAACCCAGTCCACGGACTCAAAGCAATCTAGTAGCCATTCCTCCGCCTCCTGCGGCCACCTCCTTGTTGTCCAAATCTCTGGAGCTTTGCTCTTTAGCTGCTGCCTGTATGCAGGTAGAAGGAGGACAGTCAAATGCTCTAATTTATTGAAATGCGGTCTGGACATGGAACGGTAGGCATTCCCTATCTTAGTATAACAGTGGATCTCTGGTGCTGCAGGTTATATGCTGATGGTAATTGGGCATGGTTTTCTCCAAACAAGCTTGGTCGAATTCCCTGATTGTGATTTGAAATGCACCAGGATGGACTGTTTCTTATTTGATAACGGCATCATGCAGTATCTCAAGCACTTGATTACATTCAGCCGCTGGTGGTATACAAACTGCGGTCAGGATTATGGAGGAGAACTCACGAAGTAAATAGAATGGATGGGATTTACCCATTAGGTGTTCAAGACTGGGGGACCATGAGTTATATAAAACTGCCACATTGGAACACAACCAAGAGTTTATCATAAACACACATCTCCACCTTTTGCCTTTTCCAAATCGGCACTTCAGTCCATCCTGTGAATCGAGAAGTCTTTGGGTCAAATTGTTGTATTGGGAGTACTGGGAGTAAGCCATGTCTTGTTCAAATTTAAAACACAACAATCTCTCATTCAAATCTTTCGAATCTTTTACTAGCTCTTCCTTCAGTTAGTCCTGACGAAGGGTCTCGGCCCGAAACGTCGACTGTACCTCTTCCTAGAGATGCTGCCTGGCCTGCTGAGTTCACCAGCAATTTTGATGTGTGTTGCTTGAATTTCCAGCATCTGCAGAATTCCTCATGTTTGAATCTCTCTTTCTACTCTCATACAGCAACCGTGCCCTCAAGTCCTCAATTTTGTCTGCACATTCACCATCAAATTGCTGGATAGAGGAGGCCTCATTCTTTTGTGTTTCAGACTGGCTTAGAGTACCCCCAACCTGCCTCACTCCATCCACTTAAATGTGTCGTACCTGCTTGCTTGAGAGTTACGTCCACCAAGTCCTTCACTCCAGACCTATAGTGAGTATTCACTGTGAGCCACCTGTCACAGGATGTCCAGTTTCTTCAGTGGTTTTAGCGACCCATAGGGCAGAAGCATAGCAACAATAAGAAGAACTCTGAGACATCAGTGGTAAAATAAATGAGATGGTTTCATTGCTGTTGAAGGCCAGAATGGAGTGATTGGCATAAAATCGTACAGTGCAGAAACAGACAGTTTGGTCCATCAGGTGAATGCCAAACGTAAAGCTGCTGACCATTTTATCCTGCCACATTGTCCTGAATTTCTCACATACGACTCATCTACGCACTAGAGGCAATTTACATGCAGGAAACCATAACACCCAATGGAAAGATGATACAAAAACAGGAGGAATGTACAAACTCCACATGCACAGGGCTTGGGGTCAGGATTGTACCCAAGTTCCTGGAGCGGTACACCAGCAACTCCACCAGCTGGAGTATTATGCCGCCAATCGGCTTTTGTTGTTTAAAGTTAGTCACTGCTACCTCTTATTTGAGATTGCAAAGTCTCAGGCCAACTACGGATGCTGTTCAAGAACTGCTTTAAATTCACGAGTTACTTTGTTGTTCCAAGACTTGCAAAAAACTGTGGAATCAAAGTTCAAAGTAAATTTATTATCAAAGAACATAAATGTCACCATATATAAACTGAGATTCGTTTTCTTGCGGGTTTTCACAGTAGAACAAAGAAATAAAATAGAATCGGTGTCAAACTACACGTGAAGACTGACAAACAAACAGGATGCAAAAAAAGGCAAACTGCGAGTACAGAATGATAATGTTGAGAATATGAGTTATAGGGTCGTTGAAGAGTAGAGGAACCATAATGGAGAAGTATTATTCCTAAACATGACAAAGGTTGAGGTCATTGCTGAAATAGCTAATAATGGATGGACTAAGCATGCACTGTACCTCTATCAAGAATATTTTGGGTCTGGCATCATTGGTCATGAAGCACCAAGGCCAATTTAGATGTTACATTAATGACTAGTTTGCCTCAATTTTGATGGAATTACTCAGTATGACGGTAACTTAACATCATGCACAGCTACTTCCTCCTCTCTTAATGGTCTAATATGACAGTTTTATACACCAGTTCATCATACTATGTAGATACATTGGATATAATACATTCATAGAGTTTTAGAATATATGTTACGGATTTAGCCCTCAGTCTTAGAATATCTCCAAAGCTTTTCAGTCTACTAATGACTGATTTCATTATTCATTCAGAATTTCTCAATGGACCTTTACTGATTCCATGAGAGAAATCACAATTACATGTATTAAAGCAGATTAAATTGAACCCTATTGCCTTATCGGGGAGAAGGCAGCAGAATGAGGTTGAGAGGGATAATAAATCAGCTATAATGGTACAGCAGAGCAGACTCAATGGGTCAAATAGCCTAATTCTGCTCCTATGCCATATGGTAGTATGTCAATTGTCTTTGATGTCTGATGATGACAGAAGACCGGTGAGGGAGAGTTTTTAAAGTGGAAAAGCCATTGCACTAGGGAAGTTCCACTCTCTTGACTTCAGAAGTCTGAGTCTAGTGGTATGAACATGTATCGCAAACTGGGGCTTCCTTGGTTGCTCTAGGTGACCAGCACACCTTCTGTGCCTTGTCATGCCCTTCACTCTCCATGGAGCATTGCAGTGCTGCCTTCCTGGCCATTGGATCTCACTGATCTCATCCACCCAGTCTACTGGAGCTGACTTTCCATGCTGTCCATAACTCACTGGAATATGGGGTCACTGGCGATCATCAGCTCGCTTAGCCCGCCTGTCAAAGTGATATACTGGGGTGTGACCACTGTCGCATGCAAACAGCTATTGGGAGCCACAGCTGAGAGTGCTCAGTGGGCACCAAGGGTGAGTGAGCTGCCCCAGAATGGACAAGCCTCTTCACCAGAGGCGCTACCCCTCCCTAGACAGCCCCTACACCCCTTATGGAGAACCCTCACGGTCTCATGGAAACACAAATTTATTCATACAGAAGTTTTCTCAGATACATGAAGAGTAAAAAAAGAGAAGAGAGTGGATATCAAACCACTGGAAAACGATGCTGGAGAGGTAGTAATAAGACCATAAGACCATAAGACAAAGGAGCAGAAGTTGGCCATTCGATCCATCGCGTCTGCTCTGCCATTTTATCATGAGCTGATCCATTCTCCCATTTAGTCCCACTCCCCTGCCTTCTCACCATAACCTTTGATGCCCTGGCTACTCAGATACATATCAATATCTGCCTTAAATACACCCAATGACTTGACCTCCACTGCCGCCCGTGGGAACAAATTCCACAGATTCACCACCCTCTGGCTGAAAAAATTTCTTCCATCTCTGTTCTGAGTGGATGCCCTTCAATCCTTAAGACATGCCCTCTCGTACTAGACTCCCCCACTGGGGGGACAAAGAAATGGCAGATGAACATAATAAGTATTATGCATCAGCTTTCACTATGGAAGACACCAGGAGAATGCCAGAACTGTGAGAGTGTTGGGGGCAGAAGTGATTACCGTTGCTATTACTAAGGAGAAGGTACTTGGGAAGCTGAAAAGTCTGAAAGTAGGAAAGTCACCTGGACCAGATAGACTACACCCAAGGGTTCTGAAAGGGGTACCTGAAGAAATTATGCAGGCATTAGTAATAATTTTTCAAGAATCTATAGATTCTGGAATGGTTCTGAAGGACTGGAAAATCGCAAATGTCACTCCACTCTTTAAGAAGGGAGGGAGGCAGAAGAAGGGAACTTGTAAGCCAGTAAACCTGACTTCAGTGGTTAGGATGATGTTTTTATTAAAGATGAGGTTTTGAGTACTTAGAAGCATAGAAACGTAGAAAACCTACAGCACAATACAGGCCCTTCAGCCCACAAAGTTGTGTCGAACATGTCCTTACCTTAGAAATTACCTAGGGTTACCCATAGCCCTCTATTTTTCTAAGCTCCAGGTACCTATCCAGGAGTCTCTTAAAAGACCCTCTCGTAACCGCCTCCACCACCGTCAACGGCAGCCCATTCCACGCACTCACCACTCTCTGCATAAAAAAAACTTACCTCTGACATCTCCTCTGTACCTACTTCTAAGCACCTTAAAACTGTGCCCTCTCGTGCTAGCCATTTCAGCCCTGGGAAAAAGCCTCTGACTATCCACACGATCAATGCCTCTTGTCATCTTGTACACCTCTATCAGGTCACCTCTCATCCTCCATTGCTACAAGGGAAAAAGGCTGAGTTCACGCTATCTATTCTCATAAGGTATACTCCCCAATCCAGGCAACATCCTTGTAAATCTTCTCTACATTCTTCCTGTAGTGAGGCAACTGAGCACACTACTCCAAGTGGGGTCTGACCAGGGTCCTATATAGCTGCAACATTACCTCTTGGCTCCTAAACTCAATCCAACTGTTGATGAAGGCCAATGTACAGTATGTTTTCTTAACCACAGAGCCAACCTGTACAACAGCTTTGAGTGTCTTATGGACTGGGACCCCAAGATCCCTCTGATCCTCCACACTGCCAAGAGTCTTACCATTAATACTATATTCTGCCATCATATTTGACCTACCAAAATGAACCACCTCACAATTATCTGGGTTGACTTCCATCTGCCACTTCTCAGCCCAGTTTTGCATCCTATCAATGCCCCGCTGTAACCTCTGATAGCCCTCCACACTATCCACAACACCTCCAACCTTTGTGTCATCAACAAATTTATTAACCCATCCCTCCACTTCCTCATGCAGGTGATTTATAAAAATCACGAAGAGTACGGGTCCCAGAACAGATCCCTGAGGTACACCACTGGTGACCGACCTCCATGCTGAATATGACCCGTCTACAACCACTCTTTGCCTTCTGTGGGCAAGCCAGTTCTGGATCCACAAAGCAATGTCCCCTTGGATCTTATGCCTCCTCACTTTCTCAATAAGACTTGCATGGTGTACCTTGTCAAATGTCTTGCAGAAATCCATATACAGTACATCTACTTCTCTACCTTCATCAATGTGTTTAATCACATCCTCAAAAAATTCAATCAGGCTCGTAAGGCATGACCTGCCTTTCACAGAGCCATGCTGACTATTCCTAATCATATTATGTCTCTCCAAATGTTCATAATCCTGCCTCTTAGGATCTTTTCCATCAACTTACCAACCATTGAAGTAAGACTCACTAGTCTATAATTTCCTGGGCTATCTTTATTCTCTTTCTTGAATAAAGGAACAGCATCGGCAAAGCTCCAATCCTCCGGAACATCTCCCGTCCCAATTAATGATGGAAAGATCATCACCAGAGGCTCAACAACCTCCTCCCTCACCGCCCACACTAGCCTGTGGTATATCTCGTCCAGTCCCAGTGACTTATCCAACTTGATGCTTTCCAAAAGCTCCAGCACATCCTCTTTCATAACATCTACATGCTCAAGCTTTTCAGTCCTCTGTAAGTCATTCCTACAATTGCCAAGATCCTTTTCCATAGTGAATACTGAAGCAAAGTACTCATTAAGTACTTCTGCTATCTCCTCCAGTTCCATACTCATTTTTCCACTGTCACACGTGATTGGTTCTATTCTCTCATGTCTTATCCTCTTGCTCTTCATATATTTGTAGAATGCCTTGGGGTTTTCCTTAATCTTGTCTGCCCCTTCTGGCTCTCCTAATTTCTTTCTTAAGCTCCTTCCTGCTAGCCTTATAATCTACTAGATCTCCATCATTACCTAGTTTTTTGAACCTTTCGTAAGCTCTTCTTTTCTTCTTGACTAGACTTACAACAGCCTTTGTATATCATGGATCACGTACCCTACGATCATTTCCCCGTCTCGTTAGAATGTCGCCTCACTATAGGAAGGATGTGGAAACTATAGATAGGGTGCAGAGGAGATTTACAAGGATGTTGCCTGAATTGGGGAGCATGCCTTAAGAGAATAGGTTGAGTGAACTGGCCATTTTTTCCTTGGAGTGACGAAGGATGAGAGGTGACCTGATAGAGGTGTATAAAATGATGAGAGGCATTGATCATGTGGATAGTTAGAGACTTTTTCCCAGGGCGGAAATGGCTAGCACGAGAGAGTACAATTTTAAGGTGCTTGGAAGTAGGTACAGAGGAGATGTCAGGGGTAAGTTTTTTTACACAGAGAGTGGTGTGTGTGGAATGGGCTGCCGGTGACGGTGGTGGAGGCAGATACGATAGGGTCTTTTAAGATACTCCTGGACAGGTACCTGGAGCACAGAAAAATAGAGGGCTATGGGTAACCCTCGGTAATTTCTCAGGTAAGGACATGTATGGCGCAGCTTTGTGAGCCGAAGGGCCTGTATTGTGCTGTATTTCTATGTTCTATGTTTCTATGTACCTATGCAGAACTCCACGCTAATATCTACTGAACATTTGCCACATTTCTTCCGTACATTTCCCTGAGAACATCTGTTCCCAATTTATGCTTCTAAGTTCTTGCCTGATAGCCTCATATGTCCCCTTACTCCAATTAAACGCTTTCCTAACTTGTCTGTTCCTATCCCTCTCCAATGCTATGGAAAAGGAGATACAATTGTGATTGCTATCTCCAAAATGCTCCCCCACTGAGAGATCTGACGCCTGACCAGGTTCATTTCCCAATACCAGATCAAGTACAGCCTCTCCTTTTGTAGGCTTATCTACAAAGTGCATATTGTGTCAAGAAACCTTCTTGAACACACATAACAAACTCCACCCCATCTAAACCCCTTGCTCTAGGGACATGCCAATTGATACCTGGGAAATTAAAATCTCCCACCACAACAACCCTGTTATTGCTTGGAGGCATATGACAAAATAGGCCAAAGTCGACATGGTTTCCTCAAGGGGAAATCTTGCCTGACAAATCGGTTGGAATTCTTTGAGGAAATAACAAACGGGATAGGCAAAGGATGGTCAGCGGATGTTGTATACTTGGATTTTCAGAAGGTCTTTGATAATGTACTGCACATGAGACTGCTTAACAAGATGAGAGCCTATGGTATTACATGGAAGATTCTAGCATGGATAAGGCAGTGGCTATATGGCAGGAGGCAAAGAGTGGGAATAAAGGGAGCCTTTTCTGACTGGCTACCAGTGACTAGTGGTGTTTGTCAGGCACATGCCAAAATAGGCCAAAATTAGCATCCCTCCCTTTAGCGAAAATTTTTCCTTACAAACCTGCTGGAACTCTTTGAGGAAGTAACAGGTGGGATAGACAAAGGAGAATCAATGGATGTTTTGTACTTGGGTTTTCAGAAGGCCTTTAACAATGCGCTGCATCTAAGGCTGCTAATCAAGTTAAGGGCCCAGGGTATTACAGGAGGGATACTAGCATAGATAGGACATTGGCTGACTGGCAGGAGGCCAGATCAGAATAAAGGGGGCCTTTTGTGTGCCACAGATTTGGTGTTGGGCCCACTTCTTTACATGTTATATGCCAATAATTTGGATGAAGGAATTGATGGCTTTGTGGCCAGGTTTATGAACGATACCAAGATAGGTGGAAGGGCAGGTAGTGATGAAGAAGAAGGGTGTCTGCAGAAACACGTGGATAGATTGGGAAAATGGGCAAAGAAGTGGCAGATGGAATATAGTGTAGGGAAGCGCATGGTCATGCACTTTGGTAAAGGGAATAAAGGCCTAGACTATTTTCCAAATGGGAAGAAAATTAAATAATCAGCGGTGCAAAGGAACTTTGGAACTCTCGTAAAGTTCTAACTTGCAGGTTGAGTTGAGGGTAAGGAAAGCAAATGCAATGTTAGCTTTAATTTCAAGAGGACTAGAAAACAAAAACATGGGTGTAATGCTGAGGCCTCATAAGGCATTGGTCAGGTCACACTTGGAGTATTGTGAGCAGTTTTGGGCCCCTTGTGTAAAAAAAGTTGTGTTTGCATTGGAGAGGTCCAGGGGAGGTTCGTGAGAATGATTCCAGGAATGAAAGTGTTGACATATGTGAAGCATTTGATGGCTCTGGGCCTATACTTGATGGAGCTTTGAAGACTGAAGGGGAATCTTATTGAAACTTATCAAATATTGAAAGGCCTAGATAGAGTGGATGTAGAAAGGGTGGTTCATATAGTCTTGAACCAGAGGGAACTGCTTCAGCATTGAGGGACATCTATTTAGACCAGAGATGATGAAAAATTTCTTAGCCAGAGGATGGTGAATCTATGGAATTTATTGTCAAAATGGCTGTGCAGACCACGTCATTGGGTACATTTAAGGCCAAGGTTGATAGGTTCTTGATTAACCAGGGTTGTGCGGCAGAGGCAGGAGAATGAGGCTGAGAAGGATAATAAATCAGCCATGATGGAATTGCAGAGCGGCCTTAATAGGCCAAATGGCCTTTTTCTGATACCATGCCTTATGGTCTTTTAATTCTGTCAATGCAAAATATTCAATTTCATATCCAGAGCCATGTTATCACCATATTAGAAAAGAGCACTACATAGTAATTGTATATTAATTCTTTTCATATTTTGTACTATATTTTCTTACAGGATGGGAAGCCTTTCAATCAGCTGAGTTTCTGCTATTTCACCAGAGCAACCTCATCAATTCCATTCTCCTACTCATTTCCATAAAAGCTATTATTTCTGAAAGGCCCTGATTCACCAACCACTCAGTTGCTTTACAGATATTTTGAGTAGCTAATTAGCCTAGTAACCTGTGGGGTGTTGAAGGAAACCAGAGTATCTAAGTTAAGCCCGAACTGCTTTAGGAAGTATTTGCAAACTTCACACTAATACAACATCGTGAGTAAGTTGAATTTGGTTCTGGATTTGTGAACCAGCAACTCTACCCGCTGTGTTACTGTGTCACCCCAGGCTAACAAACATATAATATATGTATCAATAAATTAACAATTCAGTAATCTTTCTCACATCTTGTGCATTTCTCAGCCTTCATGTATATTTGTTTCTTTCCAACACAATAAGAGTTTCTGCTGTGCCAGATGGTTTGTGACCTTGCATTCATGTGTTCTTCAAGCATTACCAGGCTCATTACCATGTATCACATGTTGCCTTCAAAAATATGCTCTTTTTTCAGCTCATTCCGAAGTCTATTGGTATCTGTAAATCTTGCTTAGAAGATGTTCCTACTTCTTACACATTCCGCAACTGACTGCACAAATTATTGCTATTTTTAGGAAAATAACTGTTTCTGTTTCAGGCAAAAGGGAGTTTCATATGTTAACATCCCAAAGAAAATGTACATGTAAAGAAAATTATCTTTAGCAAACAGGTTCCCATTTAACATTATATTTATCATTCCAACTTTACTATACAATGTTATGTGTTTTTTTATAGCACAATTATCTAACCAGATATTTGCTCATTCGGTAAGGTAAACTGTGAAAAGAGGCATTAGATGTTTTAAAGGTTTTTTGCTTTATGCTTTCTTGTAATGGACTTGTATTTATTGACTTATTTTAATTCAATTGATTATTTCTGTCCCTTTTTTTGTTGGGAGTGATTCTATTTCATGTGCCATGTAATTTAAATTATCATTTATCTACTCTATTCCAAAGCAGCAATAATGACTGAGTCAGTTCCGTTTCTTTCCTAAGGTGTTGAAGAAATTGTGTAATATAATTTTTTTTTGAACCAGGTGATTACTGCCTGAATTTCCCAGCCTCTGGCTTTCTCCATAATGACACGATCTGGCATAAGAATGCAAGCTGATAACTCTGCATTTACTGAAGTCTGGACTATGATGACTGAAGGGGAAGCTCTGTACAAAGTTCAATTTAAAATAAATTATCTGATTATCTTAATAGTATTATCATATTTTTATAATATGACTTATTTCTATTTATTAACATCTTTGGTATTGATAATCATTGTAATACTGCTTAAGCAAGGCGGATACACACACAATATAATGTAAGGATTAGTTATATTTTTTCAAATTTAAATAAGGTTAGCAGTTTTGCAGGTTTGAACTGATCTTCATGCTTTCATATTAGATCAGTTAGAAGACAAGTTTAACAAATGCACAGGACATCGATAATAATCAGTTCTCTTTAGATGCCTACCATTTCTCTTACTCAATTTTTTGTATAATATTTGCTGAAAAACTAAACCCTTTAGTATTATCAGTTTTACCTCCTTGACGATTTGATCATAGCTGAATAGACTGGAAATAGCTTTATCATTTATTGCTTGTTTAAACCATGAATTTTGCTTTAACCCTACTTTATCACATAACCACAAATTCTATTAATTATTATTTTGAGAAAAGTGAACAGCAAATATCCTCATGCCTCTTTTTAAATAGACATTTGATATTCAATATTAGACCAAGTTTGTGACTTTTTTCCTCAGAAGGAGCATCTTTTGGGATTCTATCACCTGCCCGTTTTGCATTTGTGCAGCTTTACATTTGGTTGAAGACATTTAGTACATTGGTTTCTAAATCTTCTTGCATTTGTATCACAACATGAGATGCTAGAAATCCGGAGGAAAACACACAAAATGCTGGAGTAACTCAGCAGGTCAGGCAGCATCTATGGAGAATCCTACTGAAAAGTCTTAGCCCAAAACCTCAACTGTTCATTCCTCTCCATAGATGCTGCCTGACGTGATGAGCTCCTTCAATGTTTTGTGTGTTGTGCTTTGTATTTATATCTATAGAAAAGCAAACTAATATGGATATATTAAATCAGGACTAAAAGCTATGGGGATGCAATAGTTCAGGCAGAAAGAATTCATTTTTTAAAAATAATTTGGACATTTTTGTCAACACACAAAAAAGTTGCTGGTGAACGCAGCAGGCCGGGCAGCATCTCTAGGAAGAGGTACAGTCGATGTACCTCTTCCTAGAGATGCTGCCTGACCTGCTGCGTTCACCAGCAACTCTTATGTGTGTTGCTTGAAATTCCAGCATCTGCAGATTTCCTCATGTTGGCACATTTTTGTCCTCTTGAGAACAATGGATATTTGTTGGTCTTTGTTTAGCGTGCTTTTTTTCATGGATTCTATTGTATTTTGTTTTCTTGTGGATGCCTGCAGGAAAAGGAATCTCAAAATTGTATATTGTATAAATTTACTTTGAAATTTGGAAGCCTGGCTCAGGCTGTGAGGACATCAGAGAAAGTAATCTAGCTTCTCCTGGCCCTCAAGCAATATAAAAGTAGTGCCATCCTCATCCATGCTGTAGTTTCCACTTTTCTTTAGCTGATGGATTTCCTAAAGCCAGGGAATCCTGGATGGCCAGAATTAAATCTTGAAAATAATTAATGGGTTGGATTTTCTAGCACAAAGGCTATGCTAATATGTGTTTCTCAAGAGAGGTCCCATTTGCAGAGTTGGCAGGGACTGAAACCAGCCATGGCGCCTTTGGACCTGCTACCTGGCTGCTACCTGCCGTGTTCTCTCTGTCGATGAAGGATGGAATCAAGCAGCACAAAATGCCACTGACTTCTTTCATGTTTTCTCTCAGACTAGGAAGTCTGCCAGCTGAACCTGACTCAAGGACACCCAAGCAAGCTGAAGTGATCAGCTCCTAAGTGGAACTATTTTTAAAAATCCAATTAGGTTGCTTAAACTATTTTAAATGTCAAAGGTGTTAACAGACATTTAATAGCAGTGACTATTGTGATAGTTGGGAGTGGCACCTCACCACTGACATTGTCATTGTATCAGCTGCTTGCAATGTGACGACCCCTGCCATGCCAGCTAGCCTGGAAGAATCACTTAGAAGAATGTTGGCATGAAGTTTGGCAAGATCATTAACAAGAGCTCAGAAACCTCATGCCAGCAAAATATCTGCCCAAACATTTCAAGCAGACAACCACATTAGAGCATTTAAGATAGGGCCCCATGGACCCTTTTGTTACTGGCATAAAAAAGAATGGGAACCCCTGATTTAGGAGCAACCTACCCCCTGGGTGAGTTGATTTCCCCTTGGCTTCAGTTATAATTGGAACTTGATACTGTGAGTATTGATTTAAGAAGCATAAGCTTTTCAGACCTTCAGCTATACCAATCCTACTTACAAAATGCTTGAGGAACTCAGTAAGCCAGACAGCATTTATGGAAAGGAATAAAAAGCTGACATCTTGGGCTGAGACATTGGCCCTCTATTCCTTTCCACAAATGATGCCTGACCTGCTGAGTTCCTCCAGCATTTGTGTCTGTTACTCTGGGTTTCCAACATCTGCAGAATTTTTTGTATTTACCAATTACTCCCACATAATTAGATAGGTTAAAATTCCCCTAACTCTTTTTTTCTCCACTTGTTTTATACCTGATATAAATTTACTCTTTCCAAAGCATTACATTTTTAACTGTTGGGTTACAGCTGGTGTGCTACCACTACAGTAGTGCAACTAACTCTGTGGCAGGTACATTTCTATGAAGTAGGAGCCTGGAACAAGAGCAATTCTAGGCTGCCTAGCTCAGACAGTAAGTGCATTTTTAAAGTCAAAGTAGAGTTATTATTGTATGAACAAGTACACTCACAGGTGCAATGAAATGCAGTACTTACAATAACATCACAATCACACAGCATCAGATACACTACATTCACAAGAAGAAAAAAAACGGAATTAAACAACAAACACAAATATTGGTGGAACTCAATAAGTTATAAACACAAGAGATTCTGCAGATACTGGAAATCCAGAGTAACAAGCACAGAAATTAAACATGATTTCGAAAGTGATTGGTGGAAAGTATAGGCGGGGATGTCAGAGGTAGTTTTGCTTTTACAGGAAGTGGTAATTGTGTGGAACTCTTTGTGAGGGATGGCAGTAGAAGTGAATTTATTAGGTAGATTGAAAAGTTTCTTAGATAAGCATATAGGTGAAAGAAGAAATGGAGGAATATGTGGTGGTGGGAGGGAACATTAGATTGATTATGGAGTCAACATAACATCATTGGCTGAAGGGCCTGTACTGTGCTGTACTGTTTTATGTTCTGGGCCAGGAAGAAAGCAATTAGAGCAACAAAAAATTGATTGTAGTGTAATAGAAACATAGAAACATAGAAAATAGGTGCAGGAGTAGGCCATTCGGCCCTTCAAGCCTGCACCGCCATTTATTATGATCATGGCTGATCATCCAACTCAGAACCCCACCCCAGCCTTCCCTCCATACCCCCTGACCCCCGTAGCCACAAGGGCCATATCTAACTCCCTCTTAAATATAGCCAATGAACTGGGCTCAACTGTTTCCTGTGGCAGAGAATTCCACAGATTCACCACTCTCTGTGTGAAGAAGTTTTTCCTAATCTCGGTCCTAAAAGGCTTCCCATCTATCCTCAAACTGTGGCCCCTCGTTCTGGACTTCCCCAACATCGGGAACAATCTTCCTGCATCCAGCCTGTCCAATCCCTTTAGGATTTTATACGTTTCAATCAGATCCCCCCTCAATATTATAAATTCCAACGAGTACAAGCCCAGTTCATCCAGTCTTTCTTCATATGAAAGTCCTGCCATCCCAGGAATCAATCTGGTGAACCTTCTTTGTACTTCCTCTATGGCAAGGATGTCTTTCCTCAGATTAGGGGACCAGAACTGCACACAATACTCCAGGTGTGGTCTCACCAAGGTCTTGTAGAACTGCAGTAGTACCTCCCTGCTCCTGTACTCGAATCCTCTCGCTATAAATGCCAGCATACCATTCACCTCTTTCACCGCCTGCTGTACCTGCATGCCCACTTTCAATGACTGGTGTATAATGACACCCAGGTCTCGTTGCACCTCCCCTTTTCCTAATCGGCCACTATGCAGATAATAATCTGTTTTCCTATTTTTGCCACCAAAGTGGATAACTTCACATTTATCCACATTAAATTGCATCTGCCATGAATTTGCCCACTCACCCAACCTATCCAAGTCACCCTGCATCCTCTTAGCATCCTCCTCACAGCTAACACTGCCACCCAGCTTCGTGTCATCCGCAAACTTGGAGATGCTGCATTCAATTCCCTCATCCAAGTCATTAATATATATTGTAAACAACTGGGGTCCCAGCACTGAGCCTTGCGGTACCCCACTAGTCACTGCCTGCCATTCTGAAAAGGTCCCGTTTATTCCCACTCTTTGCTTCCTGTCTGCTAACCAATTCTCCACCCACACCAATACCTTACCCCCAATACCGTGTGCTTTAAGTTTGCACACTAATCTCCTGTGTGGGACCTTGTCAAAAGCCTTTTGAAAATCCAAATATACCACATCCACTGGTTCTCCCCTATCCACTCTACTAGTTACATCCTCAAAAAATTCTATGAGATTCGTCAGACATGATTTTCCTTTCACAAATGTGGTCATGTGGTCATAGTGTTGCTATGCTGAGGTGGTGGTTAAAATTGTGCAGGGCAGGGTATTTGAATGGAAGTAGCTGTTCCTGAACCTGGAGTTGTGGGTACCTCCTGCCTGATGGTAGCTGACATGACCTGGATGGTGTGGATCTTTGATGTTGGGTGTTGCCTTCTTGAAGCAGTGTCTTATGTAGATATACTTTTGAAGGCCTTTAACGTTAGTGCAGTGGTATGAACACTATTTAGAGATTATAGAGACTTCCATGCATTTAAAAGCGATTTAAAACATTGGTCTGCATTGCAGAAGCTAAGATGCCAGCAGCACAGTGAACATAAAGTTTTCACTTTCCATAGCTGGCTTATTTGAATAATTATTCATAGCTGACTGTATAGTCTTGGCCTTGTAGTGACAGCAAACTTAATGAGAGAAAAAAAAATCTGTCTTTCAGATATGAGTGACAGGAATATTTTCATTTTGAGATAATGCATATTGGAGACCAAGATTCTTTCAGTTTTTATGCAGTTTCAAAATTAATTTTAGATAGTTACCAACCTTGGAAAGGTGAATTTTGAAGGGAGTGTGGAGGTGGATGGTGTAAGGAGAGTAGATTCATGTATAAATATGATGAATGAAAACAAATGGAAGCACGAACTGACCTGGGCAAATAACAGATGAGTGCAATCCCCAATCCTTGAAATGGGAAATGGCCAAGTAACACATTACTGTGTAAAGTACTGTGATGTGTGTTGAACTAATTGGCAGCTTAGGACGCTGTCTAGAAATGGCTATCAAACATTCCTAGATGTAGGTACCTCTGGAATTTAGATCTAGAAATACGTGTAAATGAATTCAATATAATTTAAAAGTTCTGAGTGAAAACCATCCAATATGCACTTTATGAATGATTCAAAATTGTGCAGCGTCATGTTTTTTTCTAACTTTCTACAGTAGTCCATACCAATCTTGTGCCTTGACACAACCTTAGACTGTCTCTACTGGTACATTCCTCCCAGGCTGTCAGGTCGTGGTGGTTTCTGTTCCATTTTGTTGTACACAGTCATGGAGCACCACATCTTAGTTATCACTGTTTTCACTGATTATTCACTGTTTTGGGACAAATTCCCATAATATTCCTTATTTTAATTGCATTCCAGTTATCATTGAGTGGTCCAGGAAAGAATTTATATTGCATCCCACCATCACCTCCACTATTTGTAGACTTTCATTCTATATGTTTTCCTATGAACACTCTAGGAAATTAACTAACACCACTGAGTACCTACCATCATTGTCATTATTTGTGTAAAGATTAACATCCTTTGCCACTTGTACCTTTCATATTCCCTCTACAGCCCGTATTCTGCACATGCTCTTCCAAAGTAAATTTATTATCAAAATACATATACATCATTGTATACTGCCTCGAGATTCATTTTCTTGCAGGCATTCACAATAGAACAAGGAAATACAATGGAATCAATTAAAAACTATGTATAAATAAAGACTAACAGACAACTAAAGTGCAAAAGAAAACAAACTGTGCAAATACAAAAATAATAAATAAATAAATAAATAAATAACACTGAGATTATGAGTTTTTAAGTCTTTGTAAGTGAATCCAAAGGTTGTGGATTCAGTTCAGAGTTGAGCCAGCTGAAGTTATTCACGCTGATTCAGCAACCTGATGTTTGAAGGATTCCCAGTTTCCTGAACCTGGTAATGTGGGACGGAAGACTCCTGTGCCTTCTTTCTGATGGCAGCAGCAAGAAGAGAGCAAGACCTGGATGTTGTGCATCCTTGATGATGTGAATGTGTCCAATTGACATTCAAGTTCTCCAGGTAACATTTCTGCCAGCGCAACAAGGCAATAATGTACCCCCATGGCACAGGGAGATCTGTCTCCCTCACCAACTGAATATGATGCCTATTGTTGAAATTGATTGACAAAAGTTAAATTATATTTTCAATGCATGGTTCCAACTGTCGAAAATGCTTTATATTCTAACTCGTATTGCTGCTGTGTCTTCAGCTTTGTGCTAAATGGTCAAATGTTAAAGTGAATTTGACATTTCAGTGATTACTCTGCACTGTTTATGGTACAGATGATTAATTTGTTCTTTTTTCTTAAAGTGACTCTGATATTAAAGTTTCACTATCAGCATCTAGAATCATCATAAACTATCATTTTGTTTTATTAACAAAGTTATTGAATAGTGAGTGTTGATGACATTACCATAGGAACTCGCTTGGTAGAGTTATCTAATTTGTCTGTGGAAAGTGGCTAAACTGGAATGCGGCTAGATTGCTGGACTGTTTCAGGGCTAACACTGATCTACATGTCTCTACTCAATTATTCCTCTCTATATTAGCATGGTCAAGCAAAAAAGGAAGCTTCGACAGATAGGTGCAAAATCTTCTGCAAGTTAATTGTAATTCATTTTATCTGTTCCTTGTGTTTACAAGTATGGGACTCTCGTGTGGTCAATTCATCCCCTTTTCTCTCCATCAGGTTAAAATTATTAAAAGGACTATCACAGGCCAATAAAACAATACTTTGATAGGGATTCATTTATATTATGTGTGCTGTAATACATGCAAAATGCTGGAGGATTTCAGCGGGTCAGGCAGCATCTATGGAGAGGAAAAAATAGTTGCCATTCAGGACCGAGACTCTTCATCAGTCCTGACCTGCTGAGTTCCTCCAGCAATTTGTGTGTTACTCTGGATCTCCATCTTCTGTGTTTATGGACTGAGTTGTATTTACGACCTGAATTAATTTCCCCACTTACTCATATTAGCAGAATTTCTCTGCCTCAACAGAAAAAAATGCTTATGTGGTTCTGGATGGACAGGTGTGCATTCTATAATTTCCTTTGTCAAGAAAGGCACTCAGCAGCCTTAGAAAATCAAACCTTATGGAGGAGGAGGTAAAATATTGGCATCGAGAGAAAATTCAATGGTTAACAGGGAGGCAGAGAGCAGGCCATTATCTCTCATTGGCAAGTTATCACATGTGTTCTGCCACAGGTATTAGTGTTAGAGTCTTAACTTTATAAAAGTTATATTAATAATGTGGAGAAAGCAATGAAGCTCTGGTTGTCAAATTTGCTGACAACACAAGGGTGAGTTAGAAGGTAAGTTATGAAGTAAGTTGTGAGGAGGCTACAAAGTAAATTAGTAGCAAAGACCCGCAAAATGGAGTATAAAGCACCCAATATGAAATTGTACTCTTAGGCAAGAAAATATGAAAGTGTGTTATCTAAATGAAGATTCTCATGTGAATATTTCCTTAAAATGCTTCCCACCACAGCAGCTGATAAACTTCCTGTTATATGTTCCTTCTCATAATGGAACAGTATGTAGCTGTGTTAATATTTGTATCATTGCCTTGAATATTGTCCCTTGATATAACTTTGAAATCTTGCACTCTTAAAAACTTGAACTACGTACATTCATCCATCCATAAGTCCAAGTATGAAACCGTCTCTCAGCATGCAGTTCAAAAATACACAGGTTACTATATCATTAAAGGTTTTCCAAAATAATAATGTTGCCTCCAACCATTTCTCCTAACTTTCGAATGCGGTTCCTAAATGTATTACTCTTTGTGATTTCTGAAAATACTAGTAGAAATAGTTTGTCAAATTCCCCCGTTTCATTAAATGGGATATCAATGAAAATGTGAAACATGACATGCTAATATCAAAGCATGCCCATTTTTTACTCATAGGCATTTCACATCCGGCCCCTCGGGAACTTTGTGTGAATATTGATGCAGCCTAGAGAGCTGTTAGTCATATGGCACGATACTTAAAGAAATCTAGGCAATACTTCCAAATAAGTCTTCATGATCTACAAGGTGCTTTCATAAATTTTGGGTTGCAATTAAAATTATTAATAACATATTCCTTTATAAACTGGATATTGAATCTTTTTACATTAATATTGTACCATCACAGATGCAAATACTGTTTTTACTGACCAGAGCAGAACCCCTTAATGTAGAAACAAGAGCAGGTTATGGTGACCGTTGTCTCGTGTCCATGCACCAGGATAATTCAGTCAAATGCCTTTGGGTGAATTTCTGTCTACAAATTCCTCTAACACTATTCACTAAAGATCTTACCTCTGACCAGTTGTTTTGATCATTATCTCGAGAAGTTCCTTAATATGGCAAATATCAATAGTATCAAATGTCAGTAGACAATAGACAGTAGGTGCAGGAGCAGGCTATTTGGCCCTTCGAGCTAGCACCGCCATTCACTGTGATCATGGCTGATCATCCACAATCAGTACCCTGTTCCTGCCTTCTCCCCATATCCCTTGACTCCACTATCTTTAAGAGCTCTATCTAACTCTTTCTTGAAAGAATATAGAGAATTGGCCTCCACTGCCTTCTGAGGCAGAGCATTCCACAGATGTCATTTGATAACATTGCTGAAATATTTAACTAAGTTCCAGACATTGCATAAAGACTCATGTTGTCATTATTAACATTGTGATCCACTGTTTTGGACAGAGATCTGACTCTGGACACCCTTGAGTGGTGTTTATTTAGATCCGAGCGTCTCACTTATTCTTTACGCTGGGGTGCTCTCATCCTCTTCTCCAGAGTAATATAACCGTCAATAGCCACTTTGTCCCTGTTTCTGAGCGGGAGGTAATGAGCTTTCCTTGCCATGGTGGTGATAATTGTAAATCCTCTTCATTATTAAACTCATCACCCCGGCCCTGTTGATGGACTGTGATGCTCTCTGCTTGATTTACTCTGTGACTTTCAATTCACCATTACAAGTAAAACTCAGCTCTTTTCCTGATAAAGTGCTGCAATATATTTTCAAAAAGGTAGGAATGATCAGAGGAAACTAGCATGAATTATGTATTAATACTTAGCATTATTTAATAATTTAGTTAATCACACTTCTTTCAGATAAATAACTATGGCATAAAGCTGATCTGTATAAGCTTAGCTCAAAACAGCCATTGAGAAAAAAGCTCTAAAATTATATCAGTGGTTGCAGAATATTCTCAAGGGAGAGGGGGAGCAACAAGAAGATGTTTACTTTGGTGCAAACAACATTGGTAGAAAAGGGTATCATGTCCTGCAGAGTGAAAATAGGGAGTTAGGAAGGAGGTTAAAAAGCAGGACTTTGAATGAAGTAATCTCTGGGTTACGTGCTATTGAGGGTAAGAATGGGAGGATATGGCAGGTGAATCTGTGGCTGAAGAGTTGGTGTGGGGGCAGTGATTGAGATTTTTAGACAATTTTGGACCTCTTCTGGGATAGAGGCGACCTGTACAAGATGGATGGGTTGCACTGAACTAGAGGGAGGAACTACTATCCTGGCGGGCAGATTTGTCAGCATTGCTGGTTAGGGTGAAAACATGGTTAGCAGGGAGTGGCAAGTAAAGCAGTGTTGAAGCTGATGGGTGGCTGGAAGATGTCACAGAATTCAACTGCAGTAAGTTCAATAGACAATACAGGCAGCAGCATTGCTGGGAGAAAGAAAAGATTGTTGGACTAAATAACATTTATTTCAATGCAAGAGACATTACAGGGAACTCAGGGAATGGATAGCTATGTGGTACTGGGAAATTACAGCCTTTGCATGAACATGACTCAAAGCTGTCAATTAAATGTTCCGGGATACAAGTGCTTTACAAGGGATTGAAATGGAGGCAAGAGAGGAGAAGGGGTTGTATATCTGATTAAGGAAGGCATCCAGACCGTGGTCAAGATAAAATTTCTGAAGGGTCATCCTGTGAGAATTTATAGGTGTAGCTGAGAAATAGGAATGTACTAAAGGTCCCTTAATGGGCAACAGAAATTAGAATGCAGGGAGTTTGCAAAAAGATGCAAGAATAAGTGTTCTTGGATACCTAATTAGTCCCCAGAAACTGAGTAGGGGATTTTAGTTTTCCTATTATAGACTGGAACTGCCAAAGTGAACTAAGACCTGAGATAGACCGGAATTTCAGTAAGTTCAGGAAAGTTTCCTCCGGCAATATATAGAGGGCCCCACTAGGGAGAAGGCAAAGCTTCATCTACTCTTAGGCAATGGGGCAGAACAAGTGACTGAGGTGTCAGTGAGGAGCACTTTGGAAACACTGACCAGAGTTCTGTTAGTTTTTAATTAGTTATGGAAAAGGACAGATCTGGTCCACTAGATAAAGTACTAAATTAGAGTAAGACAAATTCTGACAGTATTAGACAATGGGAGTAAGTTGTTTGCCAGCAAAACAGAGCCTTGCTTTTAAAAGTGAGATAATGAGAGTTCAAGGTATTCATGTTCTTGATAGAGAGATAAGAGTAGTGAACCCTGTTCAGAAAACATGGAGGCATGGGTCAGGAGCAAGCACTTTAGATCATGTGAATCCCTCACGAGCATAGGGAATGCAGGAGTATATTTAAGAACAAAATCAGAAGGGCAAACAGGGGTCAATATTAGCTTTAGCAGAGAAGATTAAGGAGATTGTAAAGATATTTTACAAGTATATTGAGGGGGTAGGTGAATAGAATCTGGGACCCCTTAATGACCAAAATGGACATGTATGTGTGAAGCCACAGGAGTTGGGCATTGACTATTTCTCCTGTTTTTACTGTGGTGAAAGACAAGAACTTGAGATAGTTGATGGGAATTTTGGAATTTGAGATAGTTGATGGGAATGCCTTGGGAATAGTCTGCAATACACTAGAAGCAGTGCCAGACATTTCAAAACTTGTGAAGGTAGAAAACTTTCTGGGACCTGATCGGGTACATCCAAGAAGACTGTATGAGAAACTAGAGCATAAATTATGAGAGTTCTGCCTGAAATGTGTGCATTATCCTTAGCTACAGGTGAGGTTCTAGAGGTCTGGTGTGTGACTAATGTTTGCCTATATTTAAGAAGGGGTACAAAGGAAATGCTGCTAACCATAGACCTGTAAACCTGACATCTGTGGTAGGTTAAGTTACCGGAGGGGGTTCTGAGAGATATGTTACAGAAGAATTAGGAAAGTCAGGTTTTGATTAGGGATAGTCAATAAGGCTTTGTGCATGGCAGATTATATCTCATGGATTTGACTGAGTTTTTTGAAGAAGTATCCAAGGATATTGATGATGACAGAATGTTAGACAAAGTCTATGTTGACATCAGTAAGGCCTTAGTTATGATTCCTCATGGTAGATTGCTATGCCATGAGATTCAGGGAGGGCTAGCTAGGGTACACACTTAGCTTCGTGTTAGAAAGTAGAGGGTGAAGGTGGAAGGTTGTTTGTTGGAATGGAGACCTGTGCCTCAGGGATTGGAGCTGACCCCTGTGTTGGTTGTCATCTCTATCAATGATTTGAATGAGAATGTACACGGTTAGTTTATTTACAGATGATTCTAAAATAACAGTTTTGTTGACAATAAAGATGGCTATCAGGAATTAGAGGGATCTTGAACAGCTGGATAATTGGGATGAGGAATGGCAATGAGATGCATGGGAAGATGTTACTTCCTGCTTAGTATTGCTGCCTGCCACATCACCAACACTGCCCTTGAGTCAGCTGTAGGTTCAACAGCCAGGGACCACCATTCATTGATGTTTCACTCCCTAAGCTCTCATACATCTCCTGTTAACGGAGCAGTGGCAGGAACGTCTTCCTACCACCCCCGGCAGCTTCCAATGGGGTTAGTTAGTCCCTCAATTTCTGGACTTCCTCCTCAGCCATTGCTAAAAGCTGCCCTTTTCTGCTTCTTCAATCAGCTCTCTGGTGGTCCTCTTGAGCCTCACTGCTGTCAGTGCCATATCAGGGAGTAACCCTGTCATCGGTACATTGACAAAGCCCTGGCATCCTACCTCTGCAGGGTAGATGATAGTCCTCTGGCCAGCTTCCTTACACTCAGCTGAGTAGTTCAGTCTCTTCCACTCATGGACAGATTCCACTCCTTCCTCCCATGAGATGGTTAACTCAATGAGGAGGACTGTCTTGGTAGCTGTGGACCACAGTACTTTTTCTGGGTGGAGAGATGTGGTGGTGATTTCTGTGGGGAACTACAAATGATTTTTAATTTGGAAAAGTGCAAAGTGTGGTACTCTGGGAAGACAAATTAAGACAGAACTTTCTATCAAGTGGTAAGGCTCTGGCAAGTGTTGTAGAACATAGAGATCTTAGAGTCCGAGTGCATAGTTCCCTGAAGGTGGCATTAAATGTAGACACGATGGTTAGAAGCCTTTTGGCATGTTGGCCTTAGTCAATCAGGGCACTGAATATAGAAGTTGGGATGTTGTGTTGCAGTACATGTTGATATGGCTGCATATGGAATTTTGCCTTCAGTTTTGGTCATCCTGCTGTAAGAAAGATGGAAAGGGTGCAGAAAAGATTTAAGGATGTTAGCAGGAGATATGCGAGGGTTTATTCTGGCAAGGACTTTATTCATTGGAGCAGGTGATGAGAGATGTTCTTATAGAGCTGTATAAAATCATGAGGGTCATAGATAGAGACAATGCACAGTCTTTATCCCAGGTTTTGTGAATTAAGTACGAGAGCTCATAGGTTGATAGTGAGAAGGGAGAGGTTAAATAGGAACCTGTGGGGCAACTTATTACCCAGAAGGCGGTCCATATATGGGGGAAAATCTTCCAAAAGAAGTGGTTGGGACAGGTACATTAAAAGGGCCAAATGCAGCAAATGGGACTAGCCTAGATCAGAATATCGGTCAGCATGTCAGCATGAACCAGTTGGACTGAAGGGCCTGTTTACATGCTGTTTGACAATGACTCTGTGACTCACACAGCTTATTTCATTCAATCAATAAATGAGAAATACTCTTTATCTAGTTGGATACCAATGATCTGTCTTAGGCTAGAAAAGAGGTTTTAATTCCATAGGAATCAGAAAAAATATTTTCTATCAGCAATCTCCTGGATGGAGTGATGATCATCATCAGCTGCTTGACTTCATAGTTTAGCATGTTGATAATATTTTATTCACATCCACACTTTGCAAATAAATGCCCAAAAGAAACAGAAATTTATAATCCAGTTGCTATTGAGATTGATTGAATATTAATCAATTCATGAAAAATATACAGAATTAAAAATATATCAGAATTATAAAAATATCCATCCTGAAGAAGAGTCTCAGCCTGAAACATCGACTGTTCATTTCCATAGATCCTGCCTGACCTGCTGTGTTCCTTCAGCATTTTGTGTGCATTGCTTTGGATCTCCAGCATCTGTGGAATTTCTTGTGTTTATATCGAACTGGAACTAGATATGGGTTCTGGAGCAGTCAGGTTATAGTGATTGATTAAAATGTGAAAGAGCTTAGCAGATTGCAGTTGTAGGTTCACCAATCGCTCTATCTGTTTCAAATATGACCTTATGAAAAGTGATGGGCTAATGGAAATACAGATACCTACAGGGAGAATATGGGTGAATTTGCCTAAGACCAATAAATCCTGCAAGACAAAGAATTATGCAAGTCTTGTCAAACTTAATGGCAAAAGTCAGAATCACTTCCCAATATATTTATCAAACAGCTGCTAAATTGGCTGCTTGTCTGTTGGCTAGGAGTGTAAAATTATCGGCCAGAGACTTTTAGATAAGGTCTCTGTTCATCAGTTAAGACCACTAACATTGCAGGAAGTGAATTTTTGTCGGGTATGCAAGGAGAGAGTACAGTAGATTTGAGTTTGCAGAGTTTGGTGATTACAGCCAAAATTGTAGAGCGAAAACAACAATTGAAAATAAATATCTGAGAGTAGACATTCCTGTTCTTTGTAACCCACAAGAAATTTCTGAAAAAGCACTTAACCATGTAGAGCTTTTGGTTTTCTTCCATGTTTCACTGCTGTTTCTCAACCATGATCTATGAAGTGGCTGTGAGATGTTGGGGATGGGGGCATGACTGGGAAGTCCTGATTTAAACATATTAATTAGTTACAGGAGCCTTGGGTCCTTCACCACCAGGTTCAGAAACAGTTATTACCCCTCAACCATTAGGCTCCTGAACTAGAGTGGATAATTCTCTGGCCCCACTACTGAGCTGATTCCACAACCTATGAACTCACTTTCAAGGACTCTACACTGATGTTCTCAATATTATTTATTACCTATTTATCTTCTGTTATTATTTTTTCATTTTGTATTTGTATAATTTGTTGTCTTTTGCGCATTGTTTGTTTGTCCATCTATGTGTGTAGCTTTTCATTGATTCTACTGTGTTTCTTTGTATCTACAGTGAATGCCCACAAGAAAATAAGTCTCAGAATGGTATATGGTGATGTACATGTACTTTGATAGCAAGTTTAATAATAAATGTGGTAATAGTACTTCGTGTGTGAGTAATGTTTTGCGTTGGGCACCTTGGTCCAGAGGAATGTTGTTTCATTCAGTGGTATACATGTTCAAAGTACATTTATTATCAAAGTATATATACTATATACAGCCTTGAGATTTGTCTCCTTACAGGCAGCCACAAAACTAAGAAACACACTAGAACCCATGTTAAAAAAGAGACCGTCAAATGCCCAATATGCGGGCTGGGGTGGAGGGGACACATTGTGCAAATAATCAAAATAAACAAGTAAAATTCAGATGTGAAGTTCACGAAAGTGAGTCCACAGCCACAAAGCCAGTCACAGCCAATCCAGGAGCCCGTTAGTTAAAGGCACAGCTTCAGTTCAGGGCGGAGATGAGAAAACCTCACAGAGCAGCGAGCTGAACACTGGTCTATCCCTTGCCTCCAGCTGATTGATAATTTGAACTTGAACTTGATAGTTAATTTGAGCTTTGAAGTTTGGGAATCACATTAGAATTTAAGTTCAAACCAAAATTCATCTCACCCTGCTTCCCGTCAATACCCATTCATCATATACATGATAAATGATTCCTGGGAATTGGAGGGGTGAAGGAGGCAGAGGGAATGGAATATGTGATCACAAAATCCCTGTATTACATTGTCTAAAAAAATCTCTGTGTCACCTTGTGCAAAAATAATTTCTGGAGAGTTAATTATTTCAAAAATTTGAAAAGGGAAAAATAAGTCTCTTGGTAATAGCAATGGCCATTTACACAAGCATTGAAATGGAAATGGGAACAAAGCACTAATGGCAAAAGGTGATGCAATATGAGATATTATCCAATTCCGTTTTTTAAAAGCGGCCAACTTGTTAATTTATTTCCCCATCTACTGGCTGAAATCATAGCTTTGATAAGCTGCTGGCAGCTTGCAAAAGATCTAACATGTTTGCTTTTCCAGTTTGAAGAGAGATTTGCTGCATTGAGAAATGTGGCTGATTGCCAATGCCTGGATTTTGTGGTAAGTGCGCAGAGTGGCAACTTTCCCAGCTGTAGACAATGAATACAAACTACAGAATGCTTTAAAAATGACTAACATTAATAAAGTACAACAATTAAAGCCAAATGAAGGACAATTTTGAGCTGTGGATTTGTGAGTACTGGGATCTGTAAATACCAGGATTTAAATTCATATGATACAAAAACATCCCATGTAGAATTCTAATGGAGGAGAATTACCTCAGTCTAATCCGGACCTCCTCAAATATAAAAAAACTACAGTTAATTAAGAACACATAACATATTTGTAATAAAAATTCTCAAAATAAAATAAAAATCATTTTTTAGACTGGAATTAACTCATGTCGCTAACTTCTGGCTCAAACTTTATGGCTTGATGTTTAATGTTTTGTGTGTATATTTGTTCCCTTTTTGCTGTTTGTGCAATTTATTCTTTTTTTCACACGTCTGGTTTGTCTTCCTGTGTGGGGCTGTTCTTCAGATGGGTTGGATGGTGTTTTTTTTTGTTTTGTGGCTGTCTGCAAGAAGACAAATTCCAAGGTTGTATTCTGTATACAAACTTTGATAATAGATATACTTTGAACTTTCTATTGTCGAAAATGGAGTACTGCGCTCTGAAGTCAGAAGGTTATTATCTGGAAGATCATAAAAGAGACCATTATGGTCATAAGCAATTCCTTAATGATATACGATACATACGGCTCAATCATGCTGACATCTGCCTTTGGGATGCAGGAGTTTGGAGCTGAGTTTGAAGTGAGTCCCAAAGCCCCAAAATATGCTCTGATGCAGGATCTCCACCCATGAAATCAACTACTCCTTCACCTCCACAGGTGTTACCTGACCTGCTGAGTTCCTAAAGCAGTTTTTTTTTGTGCAAACACTCCAGGATCTGCAGGTGGGTTAGGAAGAACTGCCTGTTTGTCCTGCTGCTGTACTCCAAGTGGAATCCAGCAAAGGAGCACAAATTGCTGGAATTCACCAATGGAATCATGGAATAACCCATTGGATTTGGCAGCAGGTTAGGATTCACTGATTTCAATGGGAAATGTGAGGCAAAGATTAAAGAAACAATAGAATGTAATAAGAAAATATTTTTATTTAATTATTTGTTTTTATTGATTTAGAACATTTAATAACCATTAAAATTAATATCTAACATTAGAGGCAAATACAGAGAAGTTTCTCCAGGTTACTTTCTGGAGTGAAGGAAAAGATGAACAAGTTGGACTATACTGAACTGAGTGTAGAAGAATGACAGGAATTATTGTAGAAGCATACAATAATCTAAAAGGTTTATGAGGGTAGATGCTAATAGGATGTTTCATGCGATCTGGACAAGATCTACCTCAAGGGAGCAGAATATCAACTTAAGGGGTCGACCACTTAAATTGAGATTAGAAACAATTTCTCTCTTCAAAGGATTATAACTCATTGGAAATTTCTAACTCAAAGAGGCTTCATCATTGTAAATCTTTTGAGGCCAACATAGATTAGCTTTTGCCTTTGGAATGAAAGGTATGCAAACGGACAGAATAGTGGAGCTGAGCTGAAGATTAGATTTGTCTGGATTTAATGGCAGAACAAAGTCTAGGGTATGATGCACTATAAATTACTCCAAAAGACTGGAAGTAGAGTAGATACAGACAGGTAACCCAGTTACAACATATTTATATGGTTTGCTACAGAGTAGTGGGCAGCCATCGATCCCAGGAGATCATGGGTTTGTACCTCTGGTGGACTGTGTCCTCTCCAGGGCGCTAGCCTGGACAGGAAGATTTGAAGAACCGGATGTTGCTCGTGCAGTGGGATCCCCCACTCCACATCACTGAAGAGCAAGCGCTGATACAGCTTGGCACCAGTGTTGTCACAGAGTTTGCCAGAGTAAAATTGTAAACAACATCAAACTGCCTTAGGGACCCTGGCTCCAGATTTTTCCTCGGGGTTTACTCCCAAAGCCTTTCCCATGGATGGGTATGGCTGCAAGGCAGAGGAGGTTTAAAATCAGAGTTTTCCTTCTCCTAGGTGGGCTGCCGTCCAAGGCTGACAAGCCCCACCTGTGGTCCTCCTTTGCCCCTTCTCTTGTCAGTCAAACAGATCTGCCGGGCCTAGTAGCTAAGCCACACGTGAAGGCCAAGAGCTGGACTTGGTTGTCAGAGGCTGTTAGAGTCGCACGCCATGTGGAGCACTTTATAGGTAGTGGGAGCCTATCCCGACTACCACCCCTGGCTATGACGACCTTAGGAACATGTGAAACATACTCTGTTCTTAAGCCTCACTCCTATGATGGTTTTCACAACTGGCAAAGGCTGTCAAAGCTGCTTTGGGGAAGTGCTCCATTATACAGAGCCTGAGGCCTAGCTGCCAAACAAGCTGTGCTGCTTGGACTCTGAGGAGGCTGGAGAGGGAGACCAGTCAAACACCATCCACAACTTTACGGTAATGTTTAGAAGAGAAGAAACATTACAAATTCACAATATAACCCCAGCCAAAGATTAAACTATGCTGGATGCACACAGTGTCCACTTTAATAGGCACACTTGTACAGCTGCTCGTTAATGCAAATATCTAATTAGCCATTGTGTGGCAGCAACGCTATGCATGCGGACATGGTCATGAGATTCAGTCGCTGTTCAGACAAAACATCAGAATGGGGAAGAAATATGATCTAAGTGACTTTGACGGCAGAATGATTGATATCAGACAGGGTGGTTTGAGTACCTCAGAAACTGCTGATCTGCTGGGATTTTCATGAGCATCAGTCTCTAGAGTTTTCAGAGAACGGTTGGAAACACAAAAAATCCAGTGGACGGCATTTTTATGGGTGAAGTTGCCTTGTAAATGAGAGAGGTCAGAGAAGGATGGACAGACTGTTTCAAGCTGCAGGAGGGCAACACTAACTCAAGTAACCATGCATTACAATAGTGGTGTGCAGGAGAGCATCTCTGCATAAAACATCAAAGGTTAAAGTGGATGGTGTACAGCAACTAAAGACAGGGTTCCACTCCTGTATCTAATAAGATGCCTTCTTCATGTATGTTTCATGGTTGTCTTAAAGCAGCAGTCAATGACTATTAAAATACATAACAATCTCTGGGCAGAGTTCATTGCCCGCCCTTAATTGACCTCACTAGATCGGCTATTTGCTGGACCAACTTAAAAGCAGTTATGAAGTAGATTTCTTTCTCAAAATCAAAACGTTGAGCATGGTGAGACAAAACTGAAAAGGGTGAATACAGGACTGGAGGTGTTGTATCTGAGTGTGCAAGGCATATGGAATAAGGTCGATGAACTTGCAGCACAGTTGCAGATTGGCAGGTATGATGTAGGCATCACAGAATCAGGGCTAAAAGATTATAGCTGGGAGCTTAATGTCCAAGGATGCACGTTGTATCAAAAAAGATAGGCAGGATTGCAGGGGGGGCAGCATTGCTCTATTGGTAAAAAATGAAATCAAATCATTAAAAAGAGGGTACATAGGGTCAGAAGGTTTTGAATCATTGTGGAAAGGTAAAAAGACCTTGATGGGAGTTGTATACAGACCCCCTAACAGTAGTAAGGATGTGGCCCGCAATTTACAACAGGAGCTAGAAAATGCATGTCAAAAGGGAGATGTTACAATAATTATGGGAGCTTCAATACCGAGGTAGATCGGGAAAAACAAGTTGGTGCTGGATTACAGGAGGAGGAGTTTCTAGAGTGTCTACAAGATAGATTTTAGGAGCAGCTCGTGGATGAGCCCACTAGAGGATCAGCAATTCTGGACTGGGTGTCATGCAATGAACCGGAATTGATTAGAGAGCTGAAGATAAAAGAACCCTTTAGGGCAAGGGATCATAATATATCAAATTCACCCTGATATTTGAGAAGGAGAAGCTAATGTCAGATGTATTAGTATTACAGTTGAGAAAAGGGAATTACAGAGGTATGAGAGAGGAGCTGGCCAGAGTTGACTGGAAAAGAACATGGGCAGGGATAATGGTACAGCAGCAATGGCTGGAATTTCTGGAAGCAATTCAGAAGGCACAGGATATATACATCCCAAAGAGGAAGAAGTATTCTAAAGGAAAGATGACATAACCATGGCTAATAAGGGAAGTCAAAGCCAACATAAAATTCAAAGACAGTGCACATAATAGAGCATAGTGGGAAGTTAGAGGATTGGGAAGCTTTAAAAACCAACAGAAAGCAACTAAGAAGTCATTAAGAAGGTAAAGATGGAATATAAAAGTAAGCTAGCCAATAATATTGTAAGAGGAAACAAAATATTTTTTCAGATACATAAAGTGCAAAAGAAAGGCAAGAGTGAATATTGGACAGTTGGAAAACTATGCTGGAGAGGTAGTAATGGGGGACAATGAAATAGCAGATGAACTGAATAAGTATTTTGGATCTGTCTTAACTGTGGAAGACACTGGCAGTGTGTTGAAAGTTCCAGATGTCAGGGGTCATGAAGTGGGTGAAATTACCATAGATAAAGAGATGGTTCTTGGGAAACTGAAAGGTCTGAAGGTAAGTAAGTCATCTGGACCCAATGGTGTACACCCCAGAGCTTTGAAGGAGGTGACTGAAGAAATTGTGAAGGCATTATTAATGATCCTTCTAGAATCAATAGATTCTGGAATGGTTCCAAAAGACTGGAAAATTACAAGTTCACTCCATTCTTCAAGAAGGGAGAGAGGCAGAAGAAAGGAAACTATAGGTTAGTTAGTCTGACCGTAGTGGTTGAGAAGATGTTGGAGTCGATTATTAAGGATGAGGTCTCAGGGTACTTGGAGGCACAGGATAAAATAGGCCATAGTCGACATAGTTTCCTCACGGGAAAATCTTGCCTGACAAGTCTGCTGGAATTCTTTGAAGAAGTAACTGGCAGGATAGACAAAGGAGAATCGGTTATGTTGGGTACTTGGATTTTCAGAGTGCCTTTGACAAAGTGCCACACATGAGGCTGCTTAGCAAGCTATGAATCCATGGTGTTACAGGGAAGATTCTAACATGGATAAAGCAGTGGCTGTTTGGCAGGATGCAAAAAGTGGGAATAAAAGGAGCCTTTTCTGATTGGTTGCCAGTGGCTAGTGGTGTTCCACAGGGGTCTCTGTTGGGATGAATTCTTTTTACGCTATATGTCAATGATTTGGATGATGGAATTGATGGCTTCGTTACGAAGTTTGCTAATGATATAAAGGTAGGTGTAGGGCCAAGTAGTTTGAGGAAGTAGAGAAGCTACAGAAGGACTTAAACAGATTAGGAGAATGGGCAAATAAATGGATGATGCAATACAGTGTCGGGATGTGTATGGTCATGCACTTTGGTAGAAGAAATGGAAGGGTTAACTATTTTGTAAATGGAGAGAAAATATAAAAATCTGAGGTGCAAAGGGACTTGGGAGACCTTGAGCAGGATTTCCTAAAGGTTAATTTGCAGGTTGAGTCTATGGTGATGAAAGCAAATGTAATATTAGCATTCATTTGAAGAGGACTGGAATATAAAAATAAGGATGTAATGTCAAGACTTTATAAAGCACTGGTGAGGCCTCACTTGGAGTATTGTAAGCAGGTTTGGGTCCCTTATCGTAGAAAGGATGTAATGTAACTGGAGAGAGTTCAAAAGAGGTTCATGAAAATGATTCCAGGATTGAAAGGCTTTTCATATGAAGAGCATCTGATGGCTCTGGGCCTGTATTTACTAGAATTTAGATGAATGAGGGGTGACCTCATTGAAACCTATCCAAAGGTGAAAGGCCTTGATAAGGTGGATGTGGAGAGAATGTTTACTATAGTGAGAGAGTCTAAGACTGGAGGACACAGCCTCACAATAGAGGGGTGTACTTTTAGCTGGAGATGAGGAGGAATTTCTTCAGCCAGTGAGTGTTGAATCTTACAGAATTCTTTGCCACAGGCAGCCATGGAGACCAAGTCTTTATATATATTTAAGGCAGAGGTTAATAGATTCTTGATTGGTCAGGGTATGAAGAGATACAGGGAGAAGGCAGGAGATGGGACTGAGAGAAAAATTTGATCAGCCATGATGTAGTGGCAGACCAGACTTGATGGGCCAAATGGCATAATTCTGCTCCTATATCTTATGGTTGAATGAACTCAGCAAAACAGATTGGATTTTCCAGTTCAGTTAGCTTCATGGTCTCCATTATTGATTCCAACTTTTTACACAAGATTTAACTGAGAATTTTAATTCACTAGCTGTGAAAATGAAATCTGAACTCATGGCTCAAAGCATTTGTTCAGGCCTTTTGATCGCCAGTCCAATAACAAAGCCAATGATCTAGGGTACCCTGAACTGTCATAAATTCATTGAAAATAAACCTCTCACTAAGTTACCTCACAGGATAGAAATTTGAAACTTTGGCTAATATATTTGCTTCAAACCTACCGGAATATTTGAATTCTACTGTAGATTCAGTTGATGGCAGTGTCCACCTGAGATAGATCTTGATACCACTACTTCTAATTGTCATTATAAATGAGCGGAGTACAGCAAGTATACTTGTACATGGAACTGGTGTCTATTTAACAGTAAAGAAGACGATTCAATTCCAAAATCCTTACAAAATCAAAATGCTGGTGATGCCAGAAATCTGAAATACCGAAAATGCTGCGAGTAAGCCAGTCAGCCAAAATGTATCTGTGCTCTAATGACGACATTAACTGTTTTCTTTTCCTGCTGTTGACTTCAAATATTATAAATGCACGAAGAAAATGGGACTCATGATTTTTAGTGGTGTTTAACTTTATCAAATGTGTTGTCTGGCATGTTGGCAGGGTTAACTTGAAATGCAGTGAACATTTCGGCAGAACAGATGGAGTGAAGAAAACTGAAGAAATGTTATTGTGCACAGATTTCCAAAGGTAAGTGCAGAGAAACTGTTGCCATTGGTATAGTAAAGGATTCAAGATTGTTTAATGTCATTTCCAGCGCACAAGTGTAAAGAAGATCGAAGTGTCACTCTGGATCCGATCCAGCATATAAAAAGACACACTAAAATAAAGAACACAATAATAAAAAGGGCAATAAATATAAGATACTGTTGCTTATACAGTATACAAAGATTGATTGTATGTACATAAAGTGACGCTAGGTACGGGAGTGTTCTGTACATAAGGTGACTCTGACAGGAGCTGATAAAATAGTGGTAGTGGGTGAAGGTGTTGATCAGTCTTACTGACTGGGGAAAGTAACTGCTTTTGAGTCTGGTGGTCCTGGTGGGATGTTGCGTAGCCTCCTTCCAGATGAGAGTGGGACAAACAGCCCATGAGCAGAGCATGTGTGCTCGATCCTTCATGATGTTGCTGGCATTTTCCCAGCACCTTTCTGTATTTATGCCCTTGATGGTAGGCTGATGCCAGTGATACGCTGGGCAGCTTCGACTACCTGTGGTAAAGCCTTTCTGTCCATTGCAGTGCGTTTTCTGTTACATGCAGTGATGCAGTATGTTAGGATGCTCTCTACTGTGCAACTGTAGAAGGGTCATGAGTACAGGCACACATAGTCCAGCCCTCTTCAGCCTCCTCAGAAAACAGAGGAGTTGCCAAGCTTTGTTAACTGTATCTGGTGATCTGGCACCATGAGAGGCCGTGCAAGATATGCGCTCCCAGGACCTTAAAGAAGCGCAACATTTCCACTGCTGTGCCGCCAAGATAAAGAGTGAGGTGAGTGGTATAAGCCCTCCTTCGTCGTATTGACATTGAGAAAGCGGTTCTTTTTCTTGTTGTACCATTGGCAAAGTTGACAATGTGAGTGCTCGAGTGTTTGCCTGTGTAGTCGTGAGGGAGTAGAGTGTACAGCAATGGCCCCAGCACACACGTTGAGGATGATGCGGAGGGAGGAGCAGTTCTGCATCCTGACTACCCTGATGCCTGCTGGCTGGGAAGTCCAACTCCCAGTTGCACAGTGCTGCATCTAGACAGAGGGGTAGGAGTTTGTTTACCAAGGTCCGTGGGTCAATAGTGTTGACTGCTGAACTGAAATCCAGAAACAGCAGTCTGATAGTATCCTTGTTTGCTAGGTTTCTCAGGACCAGGTGCATGACAGATGCGATGGCATCTGCCGTAGTGTGGGTTCTGTCAGTAAGCATACTGGTGAGTGTCAAGTGTGGCAAGAATGAAGTTGATATGTGCCATTACCAGCCATTCAAAGCACTTCATGATAACTGGCATCAGTGCCAGTGAGCGGCAGTTGTTTAGTTCTGAAAGTGTAGCGTTCTTTAGGGAAGCCTTTTAGGACTGAGATTAGGAAAAACTTCTTCACACAGAGAGTGGTGAATCTGTGGAATTCTCTGCCACAGGAAACAGTTGAGGCCAGTTCATTGGCTATATTTAAGAGGGAGTTAGATATGGCCCTTGTGGCTAAAGGGATCAGGGGGTATGGAGGGAAGGCTGGTACAGCGTTCTGAGTTGGATGATCAGCCATGATAATACTAAATGGCGGTGCAGGCTCGAAGGGCCAAATGGCCTACTCCTGCACCTATTTTCTATGTTTCTATGTTTCTGTGTTTCTAGTACAGGGATGATGGTGATTGATTTAATTGGATGGGTGCACTATTCCTGAACTGTGTAACTGGGAGTTGGTCTTCCCAGGCAACAGGCATCAGATAGTCAGGATGCACAACCACTCCTTCCTCCTCATCATCTTCAACATGTGTGCTAAGGCCATTGCTGTACGCTCCACTCACTCATGATCACCAGTGAAGATTATGAAGATGAATGCAGATGGTTAGATATGGATTGGATTCCTATCCCAGAAGTCAGGGAAGGGCATTAGAAAAAAGAATAAACAATGTAAGTAAGAAAGCAAAATACATATTTTTAAGGTTTTCTTCACTTACTCTCGAGGGAGGAAGATTAAACTGTATAATCATTTTTAAGAAATTTAAGGCTTAGTTTGGGTAATGACACCGGTGAGTGTGGGGAAGGAAGGAAGAAACTGGTGAGCAGATGATTTCGGGAGGTGTTTATCCATAATGGCCTGGTCACTAAGGATTGAAATAGGTTTAATGCAGTTTTACATTTTGGCCAGTTCTGATGAGTGATTACCAGATTGTAACTGTTGTCAGCTACCCTCACAAAGATGTGCCACATCAAAGAATCATCTTTCTCATGCATCGGCTACTGTGATGCTTTACAGTGCAAGTGTCTAAGTTCAAATCCTGCTGCTGGTTGTAAGGAGTTTGTACATTCTCCCTGTGATATCCAGATCCTTTCGTTTCCTCCCACATTCCAAAGTCATACCAGTTACAGTTAGTAAGCTGTGGGCATTTACTGTGGCTGAAGCCTTTGATTTTGTGGCTAACGATTTGCATGATTTCCAGTGGGCCAAGGGTTTATCATTTTACCACCCACTGGATCACTTGGTCTAGCACGTAATGTCAGGATTGGTGTCCTTTTGGATTAACGGGGTCACGGCGAATAATGCCTGCCGAATAATCACGGGCACACTGCGCCCCACACCCACTGACATCATTTACAGACTTGCAAACATTGCTCCCCCAGAGATCAGAAGACACACTACAACAAAAATTGAAAAAGGTAAACAGAACTCGGATCCACAGCACCCACATCATCATGTGCCAGTTTCCAACTGCCTAAAATCGAGGAAAAGCTTTGCTACAGTGGAGGAACTACCACACAGAACATCCCCCCAAACATACAGGATTGACCTCTGGCAACAAACAGAAGCCAGAACTCCACCAAACAGTACAGTGCAAGACCCCACAGAAATGTTGCCAGACAGGGCACTGCTTGACAGACGGAAGTGGTGCACTCTCGACAGAGCGAGAGCGGGAGTTTGTAGGACGGGAGACAATATGGTGAAGCGGGGTTTAAAGACCAGCGAATCCTGTGAGTGTGGCGAAAGGGTGCAGAACATTGAACACATTCTGTGCAACTGCCCTCTCTTACTTTATTTAGCTGAACAACACTAAACAACACTAGAGTAGCTGGCTGTCTGGTGTGACAAGCTATGATGATGAGTTGTGTGCATGCTATGTTGGCACTGGAAATGTGGTGACAATTACGGGTGGCCCCCAGCACATATGTAGACTGTTGGTCATTGACAACAAACCACACATTTCACTGTATGTTTCCATGTTTTGATGTACATCTCACCAATGAAGCTAAATTTTAAAAGATCTCTTTAAAGTATTTTTACAAATTTAACCAAGGCACTTCCTATCTCATTCCTTCTCTTGATAATGTCCAAATTGTTCTTCCGTACACTTTAATTTCTTAAAAATGATTATACAGTTTAATCTTCTTCGCTCAAGAGTAAGTGAAGAAAACCTTAAAAATATGTATTTTGCTTTCTTACTTAAATTGTTTATTCTTTTTTCTAATGCCCTTCCCTGACTTCTGGGATAGGAATCCAATTCATATCTAACCATCTGCATTCATCTTCATAAACTTCACTGGTGATCATACACCTCCTTAGATAAGTAATGGCTGATTCAGCTTTTGATAAAATTTCTTCCAGAATGCTATGACTTTGCAAAGAAGATGACATTGATCTTCCATCTGAGATCTGTTCATTTTGTATTCAAATCCTCATAGTCCTAGGTTTTAAAAACAACCCTAGTCAGCGTTTTCCATATTTTCAACATATTCTTATTTCTGCTCAACTTCACAGTTTTCCGCAAGCTACAGAAAGTGTTCATTGACACATACTTGAAATCCAGGAACCAGACAAAGTGTGGTTAGTTAGTTTATCTTGTATATCAGTGTAAAATGTAGAGAATTGAATAAATTAGTGTAAAAGACTGATCAAGCGGAGTTGCAATTAAATTACACCCATAGATGCATGAGGAACTCTGTCATCTTTTGAGTTGTCAGAGTCAATTTGCCTGAAGTGTTCCATGATCAGAAACTTCCTGGGTTAATTAGGCAGGATTCCAACAACTGCATTTTTATGTAGGCACTCATCACTTACCATCCAGAATATACAGTTCACTGACGACTTGTATTCAAATGAGTCCTTGATTCATGACCAGAAATTAACTGAAGCCTTGCTCAGCTCTGATTCCCACTTTAGTACTATAATTACTTCAAATTTATTTTAAAGGTCAGGTTCAATAATCTGACACGTGAATCTGTTACAGCAGTTGGGAATTTTTCCTTTGGCTGTGATAAAGGTATGAACAGATAATCCAGTTCAGATTAACTTAAAAGCCTGTATGTTTCAATTGGAAAATGACTGGTAGCGAAATTATGCTGTCACTCATTCTCTGACAACTCAAAAGATGACAAAATTCCACATGCATCTATGGGTGATAGCATAATTATTGCAATGTTTCAATATAGCAGCACTATATTTCTAAAGATTCCCAATTATTTTCCTTGTTACTATGACTACAGTTAATACATTTGTCAAGTTAATTCTGTGAATATAAAGCACTTTCTGAACTTGTTTTGGAAATATATGTTAAAGCAAATTAATTTTTAAAAAAGGAAGAAATTTATATGACGGGTAAATACTGGTAGTATGTGAGATCACGCTCTGCTTCTCCCTTACTTTTTTCTCCTCGTTCCCTAAAGACGTGGGAATTCACGTCCAGGCAAACTTCCAGGATACTTGTGGATCAGAATTTGTAGCATTCTGCCTTGGGTAGAGGCATCATTGCCTTTTTACCATAACGTCCATTAATCAGGATTTGAATATCTTCTACATTTACCTTCACCTACCCTTGTAGTTGTGGGCATGCTATGTTGGCACCAGAACCACTTGCAGGCTGTCCCCAGCATATCCACAGACTCTGTTAGTCATTGATGCAAATGACACATTGCACTGAATGTTTCGATGCACATGTGACAAAGCCAACCTTTGGTTAAGAATAGTGGATAACAGAGCCATCTACTGGGTAAAAAAAATGCTGGGAATATTCAGATGGACATGCAGCATCAGCAGACAGATAAGTAGTATATGTAGATGGGGGGGGGGCGCAGGAAGGATAAGGTCATGAAGTCAGATAAAGGAGCAGTAAATGGCACTGAACCATAAAAATGTGAACCAGAGTTCCTGGCTGGTTTAAGGAAATCTTATAGCATTTCAGATAGTCATCTTGGGAAATGTGAGACTCTTAATGCGAAAGCATTAAAGATTGATACATGTAAATTTATAATCTGCACTGGACAAGTAAGGAACACTTAAGTGTGAAAGAGTGACAATGCTTTCGTCATTTCTTCTAAAATTTCTTGAATCTTTGAATCTTTAAATAAAAGGAGCGTTGGATTGTATTGGATGCAGGCATTCATCAAATTCTCATAATTTAATATATTACAAAGAGAAGTGTTGTGGTAAACGCATCTTCAGATGGTATATAGCAATGGAAATCTCACAATGTGGATCAATAGACAGAATTCTTTCGTGGTTACGTATGTGAAATGGGTAGAAACACAGAGAATGACTCTTAGGAAATGTGGGTGGTTTTGGAGATCAGAACATCCACCCAGTGGCCACTTTATTAGGTACCCCTGTGCACCTGCTCTTAATGCAAACATCTAATCAGCCAATCGTGTGGAAGTGACTCGATGCATAAAAGCAAGCGATTCAGTTGTTGTTCAGACGAAACATCAGAATGGGGAAGAAATGTCATCTAAGTTACTTTGACTGTGGAATGATTGTTGATGAGAGATGGGGTGGTTTGAGCATCTCAGAAACTAATGATCCCCTGGGATTTTCATGCACTATGGTCTCTGGAGTTTACAGAGGATGGTGCAAAAAAAAACAAACAAAAAAAAAATCCAGTGAGCTATAGTTCTGTGGATGACAATGAGAGAAGTCAGAGGAGTATGGCCATTCTGTCAAGCTGACAGTAATGATATAACCACATGTTACAACAGTGGTGTGCAGAAGAGCATCTCTGAGTGCACAACATGTCAAACCTTGAAGTGGATGGGCTACAGCAGCAGAAGACCACAAACATGCACTTGGAAAGTATCTGAAAGAGTGGCCACCGAGTGTTTATATTTGTCAGTTGACTACCCCTGACAAGACAGATACACCTTGGGCTGAAATTGGATCTTCAGTCATTTTTTTTGGCTCCAAGACCATTTGAAAATCTTGTGACACTACCTATTAAAGAACAAGGAATAACATAGCAAAAGTACTTTGGGTGCTTAGGTTTGCCTGAGGCTGTAACAGTCTGTCTCCTACATTCCTACCTTCCTTCCCTTTTCATTTCTTTTCACATGTGCCAGCGCTCCTAAAATAACTATGGCATCATGTTGTGTTACTGTATAAAAGGGCATTGACATATAGAGTGTAAAAAGGGATGAAATTAAACTTTTAGAAACCATAATTAAACCTTGTTCTAGTCTCACATTTGCAATTTTAAGTGATTTTCTGTTAATCTTAAATATTAATATTAATATTATTTAAACAGTCGCTATTTGAATTGCTGATAATTTTATGGCTTTATTTAAAATGTCTCACACGTGCAATGTTTCACCTTCATGCCAGTAAGTTTCCAAATCTTGTAAACTAGCATCCTCTAGTGGCCTAAATGAGCACTGCTTTGAAAAAGCAAATTGGCAGGATATTACCCAGAATGTAATATGATAGTCGTTTTACATGGTTGTTGACCCACTCTGCAAATTTTACCATTTTATAGCTAAGCTGTTTATTTCCTTGGCTGTACCCTCCACCCGCACCCTGTCTACTGCCGGACATTAATCACATGACCTCAACACTCCATCACCGCTCTTCAGACACTAAACACATGATGCACTATCAATTACTCCAAAAAACTGGAAGTAGAGTAAGTACTGAAAGGCTTTTATTAGCAGTAAAATGTGACCTCGACCATGCTGAGTATCTGCCCTGGACTGAGAGGAGGAGAAGTGGCCAAATCGCCTTTATTCAGGGGTCTGTGGGAGGAACCACAGGAGCAGTCAGCAGAGGGATGTATCCAGGCATGTCCAGACAGGTAACCCAGTTACAACATATATATATATGGTTTACCACACCACATGACCAAAATTCTTCTGCCCATGATGCTGATCGTCTGACCTGAAATCTTTATTTGCATCCATTCCCTGAATCAAATGCACTCATCCACTATCTTTAATGCACAATCACATCTGCTTCAAACACTCCCATCCGAGTTACCTAACGCACTACTTGAGGGTGACAAACCTCACCGTCACTGATCACTGTCCCCTTTACGATTCACGATTTTCCACCTCCCTACGGTTTCCTTCTCCTGATGTTTGTCCTTGCCTGAAAACCTTTTGAGTTCCCTGTACTTCCATAGTGCACAAAGAAAGAATATAAAGCATGGCCAGATAAGAAGGGCAAGATCTTGGAGTTTGTGTGCTACCAGATTTCCTAGCTGTAGGCCTCATCATTTGCATACCATGCAGTGGGTAATCTTGCTCTACTAAAGATGGCATGGAAATTCCAGGCACATGTTTAAAGGCGAGTGCAACGGGAAAACAAATATTGCAGATAAAGCCGGCAGAAAATATAATTATCAACTGATTAATGGATAGATCGAAGTGAGATATTTGATATAAACATATTTGCTTCTGTTATGAAAGAAAACTGAGTGTCTTGGGTCAAGACAAGTTACGCAGGACAAATAAAAGAAGTATAGTTTTGCATCTTTTAAAATAAGTGCGAGCATTTATTTTAAAATTTAAATATGCCACCAATTAGCAACATTATTTTGAAGGCTGATGTTGTAATTGCTGTAATGAAGGACCGTTATTACGTGTGTTCTCTTCTGGTGGTAAAAGGGTTGCTTTTCTGGTGACGTGGTTGGGATATGTAATAAGTTGAACTTACTTAATGAAGGCATGGGTGAAGTAGAAGACAATTTGGTGGGTTCATGGTTTGTGCTGCTTCAATACTCATCATGCCCGGGCATATAGGTAAAAAAATCTCCCTTAGCTAATGCTCAGTGTTCCAAATGACTAGCATTAAACCACTAAAAGTAAACTCATATTTTAACAATGACATATAGACTGGGCATTATCGCACATTAGTTTGATTTGCAAATCCTTCATAAGATGATGAGAGGCATTGATCGTGTGGATAATCAGAGGATTTTTGCAAGGGCTGAAATGACTAACATGAGAGGACACAGGTTTAAGGTGCTTGGAAGTAGGTACAGAGGAGATGTCAGGGGTGAGTTTTTTATGCAAAGAGTGGTGAGTGTGTGGAATGGGCTGCCGGCGCCGCAGTTGGATACGACAGGGTCTTTTAAGAGACTTCTGGACCGGTACATGGAGCTTAGAAAAATAGAGGGCTATGGGTAACACTAGGTGATTTCTAAGATAAGGACATGTTTGGCACAGGTTTGTGGGCTGAAGGGCCTGTATTGTGCTGTACGTTTTCTATGTTTCTGTGTTTTTAAATATTGGATGATTAAATTTATATTAACTTGTTGATCCATACATCTTCATTTTTTCATTTTTGAATCTTTTTTATTAATTATTATTGAAGATCAACAAAAAATACATTAAAGTAATCAAGTCAACATGTCAATGTGTGCAATGAGAATTAAAGTATCAAATAACTGATTAACAAAGCTGAACAATATATCAATAATAAGAAGAAAAACTACATCTTCATTATTTCATACAATAATTTGACAAAGTCCCTCATTGTAGGTTGATCCAGAAGGTTATGATACATGGTATCCATGGACACTTGGTTGTTTTAACTTAGAATTGGCTTGCCCATGGAAGACAGAGGACAACAGTGGTATTGTAGCGGTGTGCTACACACAGTGCTAGAATAAGCACACAGAGTCGGTGAGTTAGAGTTGCGATGAAAGAGATTTATTCAAACTTCGCGGCCCGCTTTAAAGCCTTCCCATTCCCGCCCTCCCTGGGGCAGGACTGCTGTGGGGAATGCATATTCCCAGACCCTTTCTGCGCGCGGGATTTTCCCCCTGCTGGTGAAGATGGCCTGGCGCCCTTTCTGGGGCCGGCCCTCTGCCTGCGTGCGCTGTTGTGAGCCAGTTCGTGTGTGCCAGAAAATGAGTCGCCACATAACCCCCCCCCCCCCCAGAACCGGCGATACCACTCCCAATGTCCACAGTCTGGATCGGCCTCTGTTTGGGAGGTCTGCCCCTGCGCCGCAGTGCCTGAGCCTGGACCGGCTGTGCCAAGTCCACATGGGCTGGTTTGAGTCGGTCCACCGTGAAAACCTCCTCTCTCCCCCCAATGTCCAGCACAAACGTGGACCCGTTGTTCCTGATCACCTTAAATGGCCCCTCGTAGGGCTGCTGTAGCGGTGCCCGGTGTCCGCCCCGTCGTACCAGAAGAAACTTACAGTTCTGCAGGTCTTTGGGTACGTAGGTCGGGCTCTGACCGTGCTGTGAAGTGGGGATGGGGGCCAGGTTACCGAGCCTCTCCCGTAGTCTGTCCAGGACTGCTGTGGGTTCTTCCTCTTGCCCCCTTGGGGCTGGTATGAACTCTCCTGGGACTACCAGGGGTGCGCCGTACACCAACTCGGCCGACGAGGTGTGCAGATCCTCGTTGGGCGCCGTGCGGATTCCAAGCAGGACCCAGGGAAGCTCGTCCACCCAGTTAGGCCCCTCCAGGCGGGCCATGAGAGCCGATTTCAGGTGACGGTGGAAGCGCTCCACTAGTCCATTCGACTGTGGTTGGTAGGCAGTTGTGTGGTGCAGCTGAGATCCTAAAAGGTTGGCCATAGTCGACGACAGGCTGGAGATGATCTGGGCGCCCCTGTCGGAGGTAATGCGGGCCGGTACCCCGAAGCGTGCTACCCAGGTTGCGATCAGTGCTGGGGCGCAGGATTCGGAGGTGGTGTCGGTGAGCGGGACTGCCTCTGGCCATCTGGTCTATCATAGCTAGGAGGTACCGCGCTCCTCGTGACACTGGCAGGGGCCCCACGATATCCACATGGATGTGGTCGAACCTCCGGCTGGTGGGTTCGAACCGCTGCGGTGGAGCCTTGGTGTGCCGCTGCACCTTGGCCGTTTGGCACTGCATACACGTTTTGGCCCATTCACTGACCTGTTTACGAAGCCGATGCCACACGAACGTGTTGGCAACCAGCCGGATGGTTGTCCTGATGGAGGGGTACACTAAGTTGTGAATGGACTTGAAAACCTGCCGCCGCCAGGCTGCTGGGACGACGGGGCGGGGTTGGCCGGTAGCTACGTCACATAGTAGGGTCCTCTCACCTGGGCTTACAGGGAGGTCTTGGAGCTGCAAACCGGAGACTGCAGTCCTGTAACTGGGGATCTCAGCGTCTGCCTGCTGTGCCTCTGCCAGCGCTACATAGTCCACCCCCTGGGACAGGGCCTGTATGGTAGGTCTGGAAAGTGCGTCCGCCACTACGTTGTTCTTTCCAGAGACATGCCGGATGTCCGTCGTGTACTCGAAGATGTAGGACAGATGTCGCTGCTGGCGAGACGACCAGGGGTTGGACACCTTCATGAACGCAAAGGTAAGCGGTTTGTGGTCTGTGAACACGGTGAAGGGTCTACCTTCTAAGAAGTACCTGAAATGCCGGATTGCCAGGTATAGTGCCAATAGCTCCCGGTCGAAAGCACTGTATTTGAGTTCAGGTGGTCGTAGGTGTTTGCTGAAGAACGCCAGGGGTCGCCAGCGACCCTCGATGAGTTGTTCCAGCACTCCACCGACCGCTGTGTTGGATGCGTCCACTGTGAGGGCAGTAGGAACGTCTGTTCTGGGGTGCACTAGCATCGCGGCATTTGCCAAGGCTTCTTTGGTTTTAACGAAAGCGGTTGCGGCCTCTTCGTCCCAGGTAATGTCCTTGCCCTTACCCGACATCAGGGTGAACAGGGGTCGCATGGTTCGGGCTGCTGAGGGGAGGAAACGGTGGTAGAAATTCACCATACCCACGAATTCCTGCAGGCCTTTGATTGTGTTGGGTCGGGCTGTCTCCTGGTCGAGTGAGCTCAGCACGTAGTAGTAGCGAGTGGACTCCGAGGTTATCTTCCGAATGTGGAATTGTGCTTCTGCTTGTTCGAACCATAATTGGAGTCGCAGCGTCCAGAAGCTTGGCAGTTTTAACGAAACTGCGTGAACAGATGCAGCGTCAGTCATCTCTGGTCCAAATATCGTTTGGGCCGTTGGGGTCACAAATTGTAGCGGTGTGCTACACACAGCGCTGGAATAACCACACGGAGTCGGTGAGTTAGAGTTGCGATGAAAGAGATTTATTCAAACTTCACAGCCTGCTTTAAAGCCTTCCCGTTCCCGCCCTCCCTGGGGCAGGACTGCTGTGGAGAATGCATATTCCCAGACCCTTTCTGCGCACGGGATTTTCCTCCTGCTGGTGAAGATGGCCTGGCGCCCTTTTTGGGGCCGGCCCTCTGCCTGCGCGCGCTGTTGTGAGCCGGTTCGTGTGTGCCAGAAAGTGGGTCGCCACAGTAGGGTGCTTTTCTGCTGAGAGATTCATGACCGGTGGTGTTCCACAGGGATTGCTCTTGGGGCATCTGTTGTAGGCAATACGTAAATTACAGGAGATTTACTGGCATGGTTAGAGCATGGGATGATTGGTAGGAGGCAGCGAATGGGAATAAAATAATCCTTTTCTGGTTGGCTGCCAGTGACTGGCAGTGTTCTGCAGAGGTTGGGGTGGGGATCACTGCTTTTTATGCCGTTTTTCAATGATTTAGATGATGGGATAGATGGCTTTGTTGCCAAATTTACAGATGATGTGAAAATTGATGGAGAGTAGTGTTGAGGAAACAGGTAGGCTGTAGAAAGGCGTAGACAGATTAGGAGAATGGGCAAGAAAGTGGCAGGGGCAAATGAAATACAATGTTGGAAAATGCATGGTCATGCACTTTGGCAGTAGAAATAAATATGCAGACTATTTTCTAAATGGGGAGAAAATCCAAAAATCTGAGATGCAAAGGGACCTGAGAGTCCTTGTGTGGAACACCTTAAAGGTTAACTTGCAGGTTGAGTTGGTGGTGAGGAAGGCAAATGCCATGTTAGCATTCATTTCAAGAGGTCTAGAATACAAGAGCAGGGATGTGATGCTGAGGCTTTATAAGGCACTGGTGAGGCCTCACCTTGAGTATTGTGAACAGTTTTGGGCTCCTCCTCAAAGAAAAGATGAGCTGGCATTGGAGAGGATTCAAAGGAGATCACAAGGATGATTCCAGGAATGAAAGGATTACCATGCAAGAAACATTTGATGGCAAACAACAGGTCTGGGTCTGTACTTGATGGAATTTAGAAGGATGACAGGGGATCTCATTGAAACCTTCTGAATGTTAAAAGGCCTAGATAGAGCAGATGTGGAAAGGATGTTTCCCATGGTGAGGAGTCTAAGACAAGAGGGCACAGCCTCAGAAAAGAGGGGTGTCCACTTCGAACAGAAATGCAAAGAAATTGCTTTAGCCAGAGCCCAGTGAATTTGTTACCACAGGCAACTGTTGAGGCCAGGCCATTGGTGTTTTTAAGGCAGAGATTAATTAGTTCTTGATTGGACATGGCATCAAAGGTTATGGAGAGAAGGCTGGGGAGTGGGGCTGAGGAGGGGGAAGAAAAGATCAGCCATAATTGAATGGCAGAGCAGACTCGTTGGGCCAAATTTCTTAAGTCTGCTCCTATGTCTCATAACTCTGGACAACAAATTTTTTCAAAAGTGTTGCTTCCTCAGAATTTTTTTTTGTTTATGATAGACTGCTTGAAGATGAACACAAATATAATTTCAGACTACTTCTATCATGTAGGAATTTGGAGAAACAACAAAATTAACTTTTATTGAATATAATATGTTTAATTTCATAATGGTGCTGATGCTTTGCAATATTCAACTAAGTTAAAAATATTGCGGACAACTCAATAATCAGTTGATATTGTAGAAGATTGCCAAAGGATACAACAGAATATAGATCATTTATGGGTGGAGAAGTAGCAGATAGTACTTAATCCAAGCAAGTGTGAGGTATTACACTTTGGAAGGTATGTATAATGTAATGGTAAGATCTTTCAGCATTGATGTACAGCAGGATCTTAGGATCTTATTCCAAATTCCACTGAAAGTGCGACAAAAGTAGATAGGATGATTTTTAAAAAGGCATTTGGCATGCATGGCATCATTGGCCACAGTATTGAATTCAAGCATCAGGAAGTTATGTTGCAGCTATATAAAACTTTGGTTAGACCTCATTTAAGAGTATTCTGTGCAATTCTGGACAATCCATGACAGGAAGGATGCAGAAGCTTTGGAAAGGGTACAGAAGAGGTTTATCAGGATGCTGCCTGGTTTAGAAGTTATGAAACATAAAGTGTGGTTGGACAAAACTTGCTTTACTTTTACTGGAGGCTAGGAGGAGACCTGATGGAAGTTTATAAGATTATGAAAGCCATGGATGCAGCAGACTGTCAGAAACTTTGTCCCAGAATCAAAATGTCAAGACTAGAGGACTTGCAGTTAAAGTGAGAGGGAGAAAGTTTAAAGGAATTATGTCAGGCAAGTTAGGGAAGGTGTCGAACAGGCTGCCAGGTGGAACGGTGGAATTGGAGATAATGATATAATTTAAGAGCCTGTGAGACACATGAATATACTGGGAATGGAGGTAGATTCATCATATACAATTAGAAGAGACTTAGTTTAGTTCAGTGTTGTATTCTGCAGACACATTATGGACTGAAGTGCCTCGTCCTGTGCTGTACTGTTCTACATTCTATATACAACTGCTGCAAACATTTTTTTTTACCAGTGCTGTAAAAAGAATATGACCAGTATGTAAACAACAGGAATTCTGCAGATGCTGGAAATTCAAGCAACATACATAAAAGTTGCTGGTGAACGCAGCAGGCCAGGCAGCATCTGTAGGAAGAGGTGCAGTCGACGTTTCAGGCCGAGACCCTTCGTCAGGACTAACTGAAGGAAGAGTTAGTTAGAGATTTGAAAGTTGGAGGGGGAGGGGGAGATCCAAAATGATAGGAGAAGACAGGAGGGGGAGGGATAGAGCCGAGAGCTGGACAGGTGATTGGCAAAAGGGATATGAGAGGATCATGGGACAGGAGGTCCGGGAAGAAAGACAAGGGGGGGGGGGTTGACCCAGAGGATGGGCAAGAGGTATATTCAGAGGGACAGAGGGAGAAAAAGGAGAGTGAGAGAAAGAATGTGTGTATAAAAATAAGTAACAGATGGGGTACGAGGGGGAGGTGGGGCCTTAGTGGAAGTTAGAGAAGTCGATGTTCGTGCCATCAGGTTGGAGGCTACCCAGACGGAATATAAGGTGTTGTTCCTCCAACCTGAGTGTGGCTTCATCTTTACAGTAGAGGAGGCCGTGGATAGACATGTCAGAATGGGAATGGGATGTGGAATTAAAATGTGTGGCCACTGGGAGATCCTGCTTTCTCTGGCGGACAGAGCGTAGATGTTCAGCAAAGCGGATCCTGCTTTCTCTGGCTTTACTGAACATCTACACTCTGTCCGCCAGAGAAAGCAGGATCTCCCAGTGGCCACACATTTTAATTCCACATCCCATTCCCATTCTGACATGTCTATCCACGGCCTCCTGTACTGTAAAGATGAAGCCACACTCAGGTTGGAGGAACAACACCTTATATTCCGTCTGGGTAGCCTCCAACCTGATGGCATGAACATTGACTTCTCTAACTTCCGCTAGGCCCCACCTCCCCCTCGTACCCCATCTGTTACTTATTTTTATACACACATTCTTTCTCTCACTCTCCTTTTTCTCCCTCTGTCCCTCTGAATATACCTCTTGCCCATCCTCTGGGTCAACCCCCCCCCCTTGTCTTTCTTCCCGGACCTCCTGTCCCATGATCCTCTCGTATCCCTTTTGCCTATCACCTGTCCAGCTCTCGGCTCTATCCCTCCCCCTCCTGTCTTCTCCTATCATTTTGGATCTCCCCCTCCCCCTCCAACTTTCAAATCCCTTGCTCACTCTTCCTTCAGTTAGTCCTGACGAAGGGTCTCGGCCTGAAACGTCGACTGCACCTCTTCCTACAGATGCTGCCTGGCCTGCTGCGTTCACCAGCAACTTTGATGTATGACCAGTATGTTATCTTTTAGTTAACAAATTACCTTCAAGCCTTTCTGTGTCAGAGAAATGAACTTTAAAACAATGAAAACTGCTTTTATTGAAACATACAGTGTTCTTGCAACGTTGACAGGCTAGATGCATTGAATGTTTTTCCTTGCTGGAATTCGAGAGCCGCGGTAATAGTCTTGGAATATTTAGGACTAAGACGAGAGGAAATTGCTTCACTTAGCATAGTGACAACTTGGAACTGTCTGCCACAAAAGTTACTGGATGCTCGGTTGCTGAATATATTTAAAAAGAAGTTAGATAAGAATTAAGACACAACAGACATCAAGGGGGATCTAGAAATGGCAGATGAACTGAGTAAGTATTCTGCGTCAGTCTTCACTGTGGACACCAGTGGCATTCCAGAAATTCAAGTCTCGGGGAAAAAGTGAGTGTAGTTGCTTTTACTAAGGAAAAGATGCTTAGGGAGCAGAAAGCTCTGAAGATCGAGTAGTGAATATTGCACTGGCTATGCTGTGAATTCTAATCTTAATCCATTATTTTTATAAAATTTATGCCTGATACGTCTGTAGTTATCCCTGCATTTTCGGAACCTTTATTTTAGTTTGTCTTTCCATCCCACTGTAACTATATCCCTTTGATGAAAGGTCTTATAATGATCATTTCTATCTCTCCAATCTCCTCACCAGATTCTCAAGTAAGATTTTTAAATAATATCTAACCTAGGAGATGTATTTATTTTCACTTTAATTGAAACTATGAATTATTTCTCAACATTCCTAAGGTAAGGACAAATTCGGCATGTCTTTGTGGGCCGAAGGGCCTATATTGTGCTGTAGGTTTTCTATGTTCTACGTTCAATGTTCTAATCTATATTGGAAATAACTCAGAAACTGTGTCGCTTGAGTGGCTGATGGTTTGTTTGAGATGTTCTCCAATCTTGGCAATTTACTTGGAAACATTTCATCACCACATGAGGGAACATGTTTGCAAGTAAATTGCCAAGATTGAAAAACAACTCAATCCATTCTATATTTCTAATGTTTAAAATTTTAATTAAAAATTTTGCTTGTTACATTCCTATTTGTTGTCCGTGTTAATTTGACAGTGGGTTGGCTCATTACTATCATTATGATATCACCATTTCAGGATGCCAGGGATCTTTTCTCCTAATGTTTGACATTAACTGCAACCAGAAATGGTAAAACCAGAACCCACAATTCAGTGGGTAATTATATGCAATATCTTTTATTGTCAACAATGTTCTGCCGTTGATTGCAAGATTAAAGCCAAGAACACAGTTCAGCAAAGTTCTCCAGGGAAGAAGATGACCTTCTGGAACCCTAGAACTTAATTGTCTTAATTGTCTTCTGACATGGAACAAGCTACTCATCTGAGGGTAATTAAGGATGTGCAAAACACAATGATTGCTACTGAGGTTAACGTTCCATGAACAAGTTAAACAATAGAGGCCACTTCAGCCTTCCAGACGAAGATAAAATAAAACACTTGTGTTAATTTGCGATGGCAGTATTTATTTTTCAAATCACATCATTGATAATCACGTTGCATACTTATTACTGTATCATAGTTTGTGGGATCCTTCTGTGCGCTGCTTTCCAGCAGTGACCAACAACAAACAAAATACTATCTGCAAAGCACGCAAAGGCACATAGGATGAGGTGTTCATCTTTAGTCATAATTCCTTATGAGATTGAATAAAACAATTTGGCCTATTGAGACTAGGCCAGCTCTCAGCACAATCCCATCATCGACGTCTACCCTCTTACCCCCCTGTAGCCTACCTTCTCACTGGATCCTCATACTACAATGAAGGGGTGATTTACAGTGGCAAATTAATTGAACAACCAGCACACGTTTGGGATGTGGGAGGAATTGAGGGCAGTAGGGTGTACCGTCATGCATTTGCAGGGAGAACCTGCAATACCACCAGGGGCCAAAAGCAAATCTCAGTCACTGGTCCAGTGAGACAACTGCACCATCTGTAGCACCACAGGATTATGTAAGTGCAACTTATTTTGTGTTTAAACAGCAATGAAAGCATTTTAATGGGGTGGAGCAGGTGGTAAATTCTAACCTCCCCAAATCAATCAATCACCCATTAGCACTAATCTTACATTAAAAACATTTTTTTATTCTTCCCACCATTCTCATCATCAACTATTTGCCTATGTGTTAGGAGCAATTTAGTGCTACATAATGGTTACTTTTGTCAATATAGAAACTGGACCTCAACTGAGTTTGATAGCTACCAATGAATCTTTGCTTGTTGATGAAAGAATGCCTAACCAATCAGAAGGCAAGATGGGAACTAAATATAGCTTCAGAAGTGTTGAAAATAATGTATTCGATGCTGCGACTGGTAAGTTGAAAGATGAAAAAAAAAGAAGTAAATTTATCACAGTTCTATCTGCAGAGAGGTGTGGTGAGAGCAGAAGTGAGTGAAACTTTGGAGATGTGAGTGAGGCTATTAGCACAGCAGAAGGAAGCCATGCTTCCTGAAAAAGGAGCGCATCCCAGATATCCTGGAATGGAAAGACTCATTGTTAAGTTTTGTAACCCCAAAACCTGAAAAAAAGGAATCTGGAATGTGAGTCCAACTTCATTTTTACTTTAAGCAAAGTGCACGCGTATGATATGGCAGCGGAATGACGTATGCTATTTACATATAACCCGCAATGCATGATGTAAACAAAGAATGCTTAATCAAACAATATATTTACAATATTACTCAAATATTACTGAAATATTAAATACACAACACTCTTCACTGCTTAGATATAAACTCCAACTCAATATAGAATGCAGCTCAGCCTGTATACATACAGTGTGTATACATACAGTGTGTACACATGGTATGTAAAACACATGCTATTAAATACAATTACTATATAGACATCTACAGCTTAGTTAAATTCAAATTGTCCCATTCAGGCCTAAATCTATGGAGGATTTCTTACTCTTGTGGAATAATGTCTTTCCATTATTCCAACAAGTTCTGCAGATTCACCACCCTTTGACTAAAGAAATTTCACCTCATCTCCATTCTAAAAGGATGATCTTCCATTCCGAGGCTCTGTCCTCTGGTAACTACCCCTGGAGTCTTTGTTTTTTAGCTTTCTACCGAGCTCCCTAAAATCTCTCTCCAGGATCTCCTCACCTTGTCTGCCTATGTCATTGGTGCCAGTACGCACCAAGGCTTCTGGCTGCTCACTCTTGCCCTTGAGAATGCCATGGACCTGAACCAAGATACTCCTGTCCCTGGCACCAGGGAGGCAACATACCATGTGTGTGTGTGTCTCTATTGCGCCCACAGAATCTCCTTTCCATTCCTCTGACTGTGGAATCTCCTACCAACACCGCAGTCCTCCACTTCTCTGCTCTTCTGAGCCACAGCACCAGAGTCAGAGACCCAGTCTCTGTGCCTCCACCCCCATTAGGTTATCCCCCTCAATAGCATCTAACGTTGTATATTTATTATTGAGGGAAATGGCCACGGATGTACTCTGCACTGGCTGTGCATTTCTCCTCCTTCTCCTGGCAGTCACCCAGTTACCTGGCTCCGGCAACCTAGGGGTAACGACCTCCCTGTAGCTCCTGTCTATCACCACCTCAGTCTCCCATATGAGTCAAAGATCATCCAGCTGCAGCTCCACTTCCTTAATACATTCTATCAGGAGCTGCAGCTTGCTGTACCTAGTGCAGTTGTGCTTACTTGGGAGACTGGAGGTCTCCCAGACTTCCGACATCCCACACACAGTACAATACACTGCCCCTGGAGCCATTCTCACTACACTACTATGCCCTAACAGATGTCGAATGAACAAATGAGAACAGAAAGAGAGAAACTTGCCAGATACTTTACTTCACCCAAGCCTGATGAGCCAAGGCCATTCTAAATACTGGCACACTCACAAGAATGGCCTTTTAAATCTCATGCATTAGGCAACTCCAGTGAAGGGTAAGCTCATCCTAACACTGGTAAAAATGAGGGAACTAGAGTTGCTGCTGCCCATCCCAGCTATTTTGGGTGGTCATGTAGATCTACAACAGTGTGGGGGTATTTTCTGGTTTTCCTTCACAACATCCCTGTCATAAGAGGGAGACAGATATTTACATTAGGTCAAATATGTAAAGAGGAGTATCATCTTTTGTACATTTTCAGGTATTTCCTATTCCAAGAGTAATTAGGACAATCTATCAACATTTCCATGATTAGGCATCCACCTGAATTCAATCTTGTAATTGTGTCCTCCAAGAAACAGAGCCCATCTCTTCATTCGTGCTGCTGCTGTCAGTGGAACACCCTTCTATAGATTGAAAATGGACACCAGTGGTTGATGATCGGTAACAAGGGTAATCTTGCTCCCATACAAGTACTGGTTGAATTGTTTACACCCCAAACCAGACTCAAAGCCTCTTTATCAATCTGTGCGTAATTTCTCTCTGCAGTGGTAAGGGAACATGATGCAAACACTACGGGCGTACTCTTGCATCAGTCATAACATGTAACAAGACTGTACCTATCCCATAAGGTGAGGTGTCAGAGGCAAGCTTCACTGGATGATGTGGATCATAATGTATGAGCACAGTGCCTGACATCACCTTTCCTTTGTCTTTTTGAAATGCTTTGCCCAGTGACATTTTTTCCCAATCTGTATTAATGAGTTCAAGGGGTGGAGCACAGTAGCCAGGTTTGGCAGGAACCTGTTACCGTAATTGACAAATCCTGAAAAAGACCACAACCGAGACATGTCCTTTGGACTTGCAGCATGCAGATTAGTGCTCTTTTTGAAACTGCAACTTGACTTTCTTTTTCTTTTCCCTGTGCAGTACATTTATTTTTGTCTGCCTGACGTTTTTTGCATGTATCCATTTTTGTTGCATTTTTCACAAGTTTCATCTGTAACTCTGCATTGGTCTCGCGTATGTGAGCACCAGCCACAATGGTAACACAATTTGTTCAGCCAGGCAGGTTCTGTTTAGATGTTGCATTTGGTTCATGCTCACTTCCATTCCTGACTGCAGCTCAAATGGGTCTCTTTCTGCTGTTTCCATTGAAGTAGTTATTTCAACTGCTCTTTTCAATGAAATGTGTGCTTCAGTTAGGAGCTGTTTTTGAATGCCTTATTGTGATATTCCTCAAACTAATTGATCTCTCAGGGCATTGTTAAGCCCATTGGTGAACTGATAATGCTCAATCTCTTCAATTCAACCACGTACACTGAAATTAACTCTCATTCCTTTTGATTCTGCTTATGAAACCTAAAGGTTTCTCCAACTGGCTCTGGTTTCAGTTCTAAATGTTCCTGTATTATTTTCATGATATCAGCAAAGCTCATTTTGGCTGGTTTGGATGTAGCAGTGAAACTTCTAAGCAAAGCGTTTGCCTTTCAACCCAATGCATTCAGCAAAACTGTGGCTCGTTTCTCATTGGTGATTGTGTTTGCTTTATAATACAGCTCAATTTGATCAGTGTACAATTATCTGTTGTGTAATCAAAGACGTCAATCTTTCCAATGCAGTCAGCCATTTCTGCTTTTTTATGATTATTATCACCTGGTACTCACTGTTTATGAACCAGTGAATACATCCTTTATTTGCCTTTTTTTTTATCTTGACAGTCTTCTCTTGCAATGATACATGCTAATCCAAAGGAAAAAAAATTACTGTGCTTTTCTTTTAACTTGAACGTCTCACTGTGCTTAAACAAGCAGAGAGTTGTCTTGGGCTCATTTAAAATTTCCTCGTTGTCACAGTTATGTCTTATAACTCCAAAACATAAAACACTAATTGGAAGAAAAACGAGGAAATCCAGAGTGTGAGTCTAATTTCATCTGTACTTCAAGTGAGGCATGCACGTTTGTATAACACAGTGGTGCAATTATGTATGTCATTTATGTACTTTTACTTTAACCCACAATGCAATATGTTTAATCAAACAACGTATTTACAGTATTACTCAAATATTACTGAAATATTAAAAACATAACACTCATCTTGAGAATAGGTGAGGCAAAGGTGAAGAAATTGAAAGGATGCCATGCTCATGAGAGACTGGGTGGAAGGTGGTGTGGTCTAGGTAGTTATGGGAGTCAGTGGGTTTGTATTTTGTAGTAAATAAGATGGCGACAGAAAGTTCGAGAAAAAGGATGGAGTTTATCAGAAATGGTAGAAGTGAACTTTAGTGAAAGTTGGAAGTTATCAGTAAAGTTAATAAAATTGATAAGTTACACATGAATGCAGGTGCAAATACCAAGTCAATTGAATTGAATTGACTTTATTACTTACATCCTTCATATACATGAGGAGTAAAAATCTTTACATTACATCTCCATCTAAATGTGCAATGTGCAACTTATAGTAATTTTAAATAAATAGTATATACAACAGGACAGTCAATTTAACATAGAAATACAATTGTGTCAGCATGAGTTGATCCGTCTGATGGCCTGGTGGAAGAAGCTGTCCCAGAGCCTGTTGGTCCTGGCTTTTATGCTGCGATACCACTTCACAGATGGTAGCAGCTGGGACAGATTGTGGTTGGGGTGACTCGGGTTCCCAATGATCCTTCTTTTCACACCTGTCTTTGTAAATGTCCTATTGTAGATGTAGCAGAGAAAGAGTTATTTAGCTGTGCCACAGTAGATATATGCCCGACATATAGCTATTGGTAAAGCAGGGATGGCTAGAGAGAATGTGAGTGCCCATTGCCAGACCATTGATTTGTTTGGAAGTGAAAGGAATCAAAAGTTTTTTCAGGATAAGAACAAGTGACAGCTAGAGGAGAATGTTAGTACAGGAACTTGATTGGATCTACATTCCAGAATGACAGGGTTGAAAGTCAGAAACCTTTTTCCCCAGGGTGGAAGTGTCAAATAGTAGTGCGCATAGATTTCATAAGAGAGGAGAAAAGTTTAGAAGAGATTTGCAATACACATTTTTAAACAGTGAGTGGTAAATGCCTGCAATGTGCTTCAAGAGAATATGGTGGAAGCAGATACAGTAACAACATTCAAGAGACATTTGGGCAGGGACGTGAAAAGGAGAAGCTTGAGGGATTTAGACCACATGCAGGCAATAGGATTAGTTCAGATCGGTATAATTGCTTGCACAGTCATTGTAGACGGTAGGGCCTGTTCCAATGCTGTACCAGTTTATGTTCCATACACAATGGAGACGAAGACCTTCTTGAGGAGGGATGGGGGTATATACGGACTGGATGCCAATGGTGACAGCCACGGCATTGGAAGTTGTCAGAAGGGTGGAGAGCCTGTGAGAAGGGACTGGATGGAGGTGGGGTGGAAAACTGGATGCTTGGAGATGTTCAGTGGGGCAAACATAAGCCGAAACAATGGACATACTAGGACAGTCTTGTTTGTGAAGCTTGGATATGAGCTAGAACCCGGCAAGACTAAGACGCATTTGCCAATTTTGCAGCAATGTTTCCACTTTTTATGGTGGTTTATGATTATTGGCTGACTATGCGTCAATCACCAGAGAAACCACCCCCTTTTCCCGTAAAGGCCAGCACAACAACTCGGGCGTCACTGCGGAGACACGTCACGTCCTCGTGCAACGCAGCGGCGAGGGGGAACCAACTGGAATGTGGGGGATAGGAGACGGTGGGGGCGGGACCATGGATGGCAACGTACGTGCCCGAGCGTGGTGCGGTGACGGAGGCGCGTCCGTACGTTGGGTACGCGCAGGTAGGGCTGAGAAGCATGGCGGAAGAAGAGGAGTTGGAGGGAGCGAGTCTGAGGAAAGAACTGGAATATATAGAGAACGAACTGCGGATGTCCCTGGGTCTGGTCGCTGCGTCCAACGAATACTGCCTGAAGTTTTGTCGAGTGAGTGCGCCTCACTGTAAGGGTATTTAATTTTGTGGGGGGGAGGGGGGTGCTAGGGAGGAATTCAGTGATGTGGGAGTGAGCTGCCTGACAGCCCCCAGTACCCCTCCCTCCCTCCTTCCCATCGCTGGGCAATGCCACAGTTGCAGTACTTGATGTGTCTTGTTCCTGGTGGAGCTGTTTGACCCTTTCCTCTACCTTGCTTGGCTATTAATTGTGAGAGTTTGAAGGACGATCTTCATATAAGAAACTTTTTTTTACCCCCCCCCCGGAATAGAGTTGTTAAGTCTCATCTGAAACTCCTTTTTTGTAAGTGCGAGTTGTGATCGCTCTCTCAATCTTGAAGGCAGCATTTTATTATCACTGTGTATCAACAAAACTGTCAGGCCCTATGATGATAACTAAAGTTTCGGTGAAAGATGGTAAGGTGTTATCGACTGGATAATCGTTGGCCTATCAGTTAATTGGATTCTGGTAACTGGAGAGGGTTTGCTGTCCTGAATAGGGCGAAAGGAATGGATTGTTTGTTTGACTTCAGCTTTTCAACCTGCAGTTAAAATATTGTGCTAATTTAAATGCATTAGTTATTTTTTTTAAAACTTCCAGAATTTATTACATTAAATAATTTAGGACTGATATAGAACCTGACCTGTGTAACATGTAGATTTTTTTCTCTCCCAGTATTTGGCTAAATATAATTGTTTTCAGGCCAGTTGGGCCAAGCAGTCTGATGTTTAAGTGCCTCCCAGCTGTATATGTAGGTAAATATGTCAATGGGGTACCTTAAATCTGCAATATTAGCATTTATATGGTTGATACTATAAAGGTGCATACATAGTTCATACTTTGTGTTTGTATGTAGGCACGTGGTGCAGAGGCTGTCAGTGAAGCACTGACTGTTGTCAAACCAAGCCAAAAGACACATGAGACCCTGCAGATACTGGAAATCTTGAGCACCACACACAAAATGCTGGAGGAGCTCAGCAATTGATACAGCATCTATGGCAGGGAATAAGCAGCTGGCTGTCCTATTCTCTATCCTATCAGGTTCCTCCTTCTGCACTTTATCTCTTCCACCTATCACCTCCCAGCTTCTTACTGCATCCCCTCTTCCCCTTCACCAGGGCATTTATTCCCCTGCAGTTTGTCCTCCATCCCCTCCCTCTACCTTCTTATTCTGGCTTCTGCACTACTTCCCAGTCACGACGAAAGCTCTTGGCCCGAAATGCAGGCGACTGTTTATTCCACTCAATGGATGTTGCCTGACTTGCTGAGTTCCTCCAGCATTTTGTGTGTGCTGCTTAAACTGAGGTTTAAACTGGGCAGGGTGAAAAGCATTATCAAGGATGCATCTCACCCTAACCATGGACTTTTTACTCTCCTCCCATCCGGTAGGCGCTACAGGAGCCTCCGCTCCCGCACCAGCAGACACAGGAAGAGCTTCTTCCCTGAGGCTGTGACCCTGCTGAACTTCATATCACAGCGCTAAGCAGTATTGCACCCATATTGTTCTGACTCAGTGCTTTTATATTTGTGTGCTGTAGCACTTACTTTTTATTCACAGTTGTTTTGTAAATAACACTATTCTTTGCATTTCTGGCCAGATGCTAACTGCATTTCATTGGCTTTGTATCTGTATTCAGCACAATAACAATAAAGTTGAATCTAATCTAATCTAATCTAAAATGGGGCCAAGAGGAGACAAAGATGACTCTTGAGACTCTTACCAGCAAGAAGGCAGGTGGTAAGGTAAGCATGCCAAGTAAGGGAGTCCGAGGATTGAGAGGAAATTGACAGCAGATGCTTTTTAGGGATTTGTACATTTGCAGCATTCCACTTCTTGGTATTCCAAGATATAATGCATTTTACAGTTTTGCACTTGTTTTTTGCTTCCAAACTGTGATTTTACTTTACAATTCCTGTGGCTTGTTAATCTGTAGCTGAGACCATGTTATATCTATTGTAGAGAATAGCTAAGCAAAGTTGCATTGTAAGCGTGAAACATAATTGATGCAAATTTTCTTGCCTTGCTGGACCATTACAACCACTTCAACACTGCCGTAGTTTACTCTTGATATTAATAATTCTTGCACTGATTATTTTACATTATAGCATAAATGTTGCTACTCGAATTTACAACATCTTCGTTTTTAACTGAGTGTTTATAGTTATTATGGGAAGACGTGTTGTATATACAGTAACTTTTTTCCCCTTTGGATTTGCGTTTGCATCATCGATGTTTAATGTGGATTTTATCACGACAGTTCTTTAATAAACCACTTAAGATTTGATCATCAAAATAGCAACTATTTTCTATTGCATGCAATATGAAGATTAGTGATTGCCCTGGTTTATTGCTCAAATTATATTTTCTGAAAGGGTTCGATGTTGAGAAGACACCTAAGGGGATTATATAGTGTAGTTCATAAAGCAGTAGTGTTCTTTTAATAAATCAGAATCAGTTTTAATATCACCAGCATATGTCATGAAATATAACTTTAAAGCAGCAGTACAAAGCAATACATAAGAATAGAGAGAATAAAGAAAACTGAATTACAATAAGTATACATATTTTAGTTTCAATAACTAGGAATTGAAAATAGTAGTGTTGTTGATGGGTTCAATGTCCATTCAGAAATCAGATGGTAGGGATCTTGGAAATTATTTTTCAGCAAGTTATCCTTTTTTTTTCTTATAGAGAACAGCATTTCTGAATCTTTCATCAAAAAGTTACAAAATTGACCAAGGAGATATGAAATACAAATAGACAATACTGGAAACACTCATCAGGTTAGGCAGCATCTGTGGAAACAGATAATGTTCTGACAAATGTTAACTTTGCTCTTTCCATGGGTGCTGCTTCATTCACATGCTGATTGTTTCTAGCAGTTTCCTTTTTATTTTGGGTTTTCTGCCTCTGCATTTTACTTGATGCGGAAGGAGGTGTGATGGTTTATCCGGTCTGGTCATTACATTACTCATTACATACATGTCTATAGTCTGCGAAATCTAGCAAATATTTGCGTTACTATATCAGGGCCCAAAATGTTTAAGAAGTCCCAATGCTGAATTTTGTGTGACGTAAGTGTAAATGATAGTTTGCCTTTTTTGTTTTTGAGAAGAGTACAAACAGGTTTTGCTTTATATTTTAGCAATCATAGATTTGCTCATGATTGACATTTAACCTAATTTGAGCATATCTAATAAAGTTTTCTCCTGATAGTTACAATATTTTGCTTATAAGAATGTTTGACATTGGAATCGGAAAATAAAAAATTAATACAGCAAAGATAAACTCAATGTTGTTCTTTATTTTGAAATAATAAGCAAAATAAAGTAGACAATAGACAATAGGTGCAGGAGTAGGCCATCCGGCCCTTCGAGCCTGCACCGCCATTCACTGTGATCATGGCTGATCATTCACTATCAGTATCCAATTCCTGCCTTATCCCCATAACCTTTGATTCCACTATCTTTCAGAGCTCTATCCATCTCTTTTTTGAAAGCATCCAGAGACTTGGCCTCCACAGCCTTCTGGGGCAGAGCATTCCATATATCCACCACTCTCTGGGTGAAAAAGTTTTTCCTCAACTCCGTTCTAAATGGCCTACCCCTAATTCTTAAACTGGCCTCTGGTTCTGGACTCGCCCATCAGCGGGAACATGCTTCCTGCCTGCAGCGTGTCCAATCCCTTAATAATCTTATATGTTTCAATAAGATCCCCTCTCAGCCTTCTAAATTCCAGAGTATACAAGCCCAGTCGCTCCAATCTTTCGACATATGACAATCCCGCCATCCTGGGAGTAGCTTGAGAAGTAAACCAATGAAATCCATCTTCTGGACAATAAATTTAGAATTGAGAACGCCAATGTAGGCTGTTTAAATGTGGAAATTTGATGGATTGTCCTGAATAGGCATGGCTCCTTTGGAAATATTTGTATCCTGGATCATTCCTTCTCAGAGTTGGAAACTGTAATAACTCTTATTAGTTAAAGAGATAGTGACACACCAAGGGAAAACTTTGAATATCTTCATATCCCTTTCAGAGTGCAGACACTTTAGATGGAGTGTGATGTGTGTAACTGTCTATCATCAGGGTAAGGCAAACCATCTCATACCAAAATCTGATGCTGCACCACAGGGATAATGCAAAGTGGAAGTCCAGTCAAAAGGGAGAAATAAGGAAGCTGAGAAAAATTCTGGTTGTGTAGGATAAAATATGAAAAATAGTGTACAGGAACTCAATTGAGTGATAACTGGTATGTGGATCTGTTGGGAACATGCATGAGACTATAATGAATACCAGGGAAACTGCAAACTTGTTCATTAAAATGTTATAACATTCTGCCAGCTAAAAGTCAAGTTCAAAACATCTTCAGAGAGAACTTAAAAATTACTGTAGTTGCAAGGATAAAACCCTTAAGTTTTTTTTTAAGTATTGAATATAAGAAAACTCAAGATTGACAAATCTGTAGATCTTGATAGAAAGGGTGCAGAGGAGATCTACAAGGATGTTGTCTGGATTGGGGAGCATGCCTTATGAGAATAGGTTGAGTGAACTTGGCCTTTTCTCCTTGTAGTGGCAGAGAAGTGAACTAATAGAGGTGTACAAGATGATGAGAGACATTGATTGTGTGGATAGTCAGGCTTTTTCCCAGGGCAGAAATGGCTAGCATGAGAGGGCACAGTTTTAAGGTGCTTGGAAGTAGGTACAGAGGAGATATCAGGGATAAGTTTTTTACACAGAGGGTGGTTAGTGCGTGGAATGGGCTGCCAGTGACGGTGGTGGAGGTGGATACGATATGGTCTTTTAAGAGACTTCATAGAGCTCAGAAAATTAGAGGGCTTTGGGTAACCCTGGTAATTTCTCGGGTATGGACATGTTCGGCACAGCTTTGTGGACCGAAGGGCCTGTATTGTGCTGTAGGTTTTCTATGTTTCTATGTTTTGCAGACCAGGATGGTTCAAGAAATAGTAGAGGAATTCTGGATCGCTGCTGATTTTAATTTTTCCAAGCAATCCAGTTGGAATTCAGAATTCTGTTTTTGGAATAAAAAATTAAAATACTGTAAAACTATGATTATTTATTAGATACTGATAGTTTGGCACCTGATACACCTGGTTCTGTTTCCCATACTTCCTTTATATTCACTGGTGCCCTTTTTCTGGTGTTTGTCTCAAGCTCATTTGGTTCGCTGACATATACATATTTTTTATATTTCTTTGAAACTAGTGACTTGTCAGTTTGCCAGCAGTGTATGCTCGCAGTCTATGGACAGTGTAACTGAGTTCTTAAATGTATATCAATGTCAAAAAAGCAAATCAGTATTGTGAAAAAGCAGAATATTTTCGTGAAGATTTATTTTTGATAAATTCTAGTTAAAATAATAAGTCATATATGAGGCATGTCCATTGATGTCTTTTTAAAACAAAAACAGAAAACACTGGAAATCCTCAGTAAGTTGGGTAGTGTCAGTAGACCGAGAAATAAGGTTAATGAATCTGTACTTCAGACTTCATCTATTGATGTCTACATGGACTTTAAGAAGGCAAACGAGATGCTTCCAGTAAAAAATACATGGGTTAGAGGTGATATGATTTGATTTGGGGTAGCACTGCGTGTGGCCGGCAGAGCTGCTGCCTCACAGCTTTTGTGTCCTGATATGTGGAGTTCACATGTTCTTCCTTTGCCTACATGGTGTCCTTTCTCATCTCAAAGACTTGCAGGTTAGGAAATTGTAAATTGCTTGTACCATGTGGATGAGTATCAAAAGCTGAGGGGAGTTGACAGGAATGTGGGAGATTAAAGAGGGATTCATAGAAGTGAATGCTCAACCGGCAGCTCAAATTCAGTGGGTTTCTCCATGCTGTATGACTGAGTCAACAACCTTACAACTGGCTGGTAACTGTTTGGGTGAACCTTTTTAACAATGATTGAAATGCACGAATAGGGAGTTGTAAATTGAGGATTTTGAATGATGGTCAGTTGGAAAGCAAAACAAATTGTTTTGTTGGGAGGAGGAAATTGCATTAAAAAACATAGATTAGTTTACCATGCAGAAGTATTGTAGGCTGAATATAATATGGGGAAGTGTGATGTCATTTCACGCTGGATATGAGGAGTAAAGATAAGTAAGGATTTTTTTTACTGAAGTTAAGAGTTGCAAAGTACAAGATGATTTGGATGTACATATGTACAAAGTAATCACAAAACATATGGAAAGCTTGCTTTGATTTTGGAAGTATAAAGGTGTGGAAGTCATTCCTCATATGTTGGGCTTGCCCTATGTCCTCTGCTTGCCTCTGATATTGTCCTTGCGACTTCAGTTACTTTATGCTCCTGAGCATCTTGCTGCCATGACTGTTTCTTGAAACAAAGTGTCTGACTGCTGATGAGGTGACTCCGCCACAAACAGCAAGTTCTCGGCCCTTGCCACCACACTATCCTTTGACAGCTGGCTGCTGTCGGAAGTCAATGAGCCATATAAAACAATTAATAGCATTAAGAAACTACTTAAGTAATAGCAAACCCTTAAGTTTGTAAGATGTGCTGGAAGAAAAAGTACCTGTGCTTTTCAATCTAGGTCAGTGACCCTGTTTATATAAATAGAATTGTGTTACATTTCCATCTATGACTGGCATAAAGCTGAGGGGCCAGACACAAAGTGCACTTAGCCTGGCAGCTCAGTGTGACTGAGTTCCTCCCATGAACATGCTAAATCCAGCAATGGAGCGAGAGATCAGATATCTGTGTATATGGTCTCCAGCTTATTTCACTTCATGAATCACTATATGAAGCATCTATGGGAGTTGGAGTCATTCTTTTTCATGAAGAGCACCTTATGGGTGGTTTAGCAGTAAGTATAATTTGGACTGTTCAGTTGTAGGTACTGCATTTTGACATTGTCTTAATCAGAGCACAGTGTAGATTTACCTCAGTGATACTAAAGAGTAAAGAGTTAACATCTGTTGACAAGGTTGATTGACAGGTCTCGTTTTCCTCTAGTTGAGGTTAAAATGCAAAAGGAAATGTGTTTTGAATCCAGAGCATGAGAGCAACCTTAAAATTACTTGGAAGAAATTGAACTGTTACAGTGGTTTTGCCACCCCAAACTAATGTAGAGGCTGGTTCATTTAAAATGTTCAGTTCCATAGTTATTTGTTAGATGTGTGGTACAGAGATGGATAGCTAGATTTGAGGTATACATTGATCAAATGACCAATGTCACTTGCACACTTGTCTGAATGGGACAGGTCTGGGGCCTTTAGATGGGTTTTATTCGATTATAAACTATGTATCTTGTAGTCAGGCTTGTCTGGAACCATTATTTAAAGAATTAAAACATGGCTAAGACTTATTAAAAATTATATTGTCGAGTGGTCAGGTGACAAATAAGGTGCATTTTTGTCAAATACACGTTTAGATGTTCAAAATGCTTATGCATAGTTCAGAAAAAAACATGCCTGAAACATTTTTTACTGAAGAATATATGGGAGTTGCAAAGGTGATTTGAAATGCTAAATTACCTGTAGTTGATATATTAGCTTTTGATTGCCAATAGCTTGGTTTAAATACAATGGAATTTTATCATCTGAGACAAAGTTCAAAGTGAAATTTACTATCAGAGTACATACATGTCACCACATACAACCCTGAGATTCTTTTTCCTGCGGGCATACTCAGCAAATCTATAGAATAGTACATGTAAACAGGATCAATGAAAGAACAAGCATCGAAGACTGTTAAAATGTCTAACTATAAATAAATAACAAGAACTTGAAATAACAAGATAAAAAGTCCTTAAAGTGAGATCATTGGTTCTGGGAACATCTCAATGGATAAGTGTAATTATCTCCTTTTGTTCAAGAGCCTGATGGTTGAGGGGTAGAAACTGCTCTTGAACCTGGTGGTGCGAGTCCTGAGGCACCTGTACCCTCCTCTACCTGATGGCAGCAGCGAGAAAAGATCATGGCCTAGATGATCTTTGATTGATGCTGCTTTTCTACGGCAACGTTTCATGTAGATGTGCTCAATGGTTGGGAGGGTTTTGCCCTTGAAGTACTGGGTCAAATCCACTACTTTTTGTAGTATTTTCTGTTCAAAGGCATTGATGTTCTCATACTAGTCTGTAATGCAACCAATCAGCATACTTGCCACTACAAATCTATAGAAGTTTGCCAAGGTTTTCAATGACATGCTGAACCTCTGCACTCTCCTGAGAAAATAGGGGCACTGTTGTCCTAACTCCACAATAATATTTATATGATAGCTGGTTCTCTAAGATAGTAACACCCAGGAATTTAAAGTTACTGTCCCTCTCCACCTCTGATCCTCTGATAATTACTGGCTAATGGGCTTCTGGTTTCCTTCTCCTGAAGTCTACAATCAGTTATTTGGTCATATTAACATTGAGTAAGAGGTTGTTGTTATGACACCACTCAGCCAAGTGTTTCGTCTTCCTCCTTTGTGCTGATTCATCACCCCCTTTGATACAGCCCACAACAGTGATTTCATCAACAAACCTGTATATGGTGTTGGTGTTGGAGCTGTACTTAGCCACACAAGTTGTGAAGTGAGTAGAGCAGAGGTCTAAGTACACATCCCTGCAGTGCTCCTGTGCTGATGGAGATGTTTTTGCCAATCCAAACTGACTGGGGTCTACAAGCGAGGAATCCAGGATCCAATTGCACAAGGGGGTATTGAAGCCCAGGTCTTGGAGTTTACTGATTAGTTTTGAGGGAATGATGGTGTTAGGTGCCAAGCTGTAATCAATAAAGAGCATCCTGATGTATGCATGTTTGCTATCCAGATGTTCTGTCTTTGTGTGAAGAGTCAACAAGATAGCAACAAGTCTACAGCAGTTGCTTTTGGTAGGCAAATTGGAGTGGATCCAGATTGCATTCAGACAAGGGCTGATATGCTTCAACACCAGTCTCTCCAAACACTTCACTGTGGATGTAAGTGCCACTGGGCGATTGTCATTTAGACAGGTTCCCATGTTTTTCTTGGATACCTGTACAATTGAAGCCTGCTTGAAGCATGTAGAAACCACATACTGCTGGAATGAGAGGTTGAAGATGTCTGTGAATACACCCGCCAGTTGGTCAGTGCAGGTCTTCTGTTCTTGGCCAGGTACTCCGTCCAGACCAGATGCTGTCCTTGGATTCACTCTCTTGAATGCAGCCCACATGTCATCTTCCGACACTGAAACCAAAGGATCATCAGGAGACATGGTGGTGTATGATGGTTCCTCCCTGTTCTGGTGATCAAAGTGAGCATAGAGACATTAAGCTGATCTGGAAGTGAAACTCTGCTGTCGCCCTATGTCATAAGATTTAACTTTGTAGGAGGTTATGGCATTCAAACCCTGCCACAGCTGTCAAACATCCCTCACTGGTTCCAGTCTAGTCCAGATTCTTCACTTTGCCTGAGAGGTGGCTTTCTGGAGACCATACCTGCACCTCTTGTAGCACTCTTGATCTCCAGTTATGAATATCTCTGATTTGGCTCTCAGCAGGTTACAGATTTCGTTGTTCATCCAGGGCTTCTGATTGGGGAAAACCCTAAGTGATTTCATAGGGACACACTCATCCACACCTGTTTAATTAATGAAGTCTGTAACGACCCTGGTGTCGTCATTCAGGTCCTTAGTTGAGTTCTTGAACGAGGTCCAGTCCACTAACTCAAGGCAATCTTGTAATCGTTCCTCAGTCTCCCGCGACCACCTTTTGGATGTCTTGATCTCTGAGCCTTGCATTATTCATAGCTATATATCTGTATCCTTAAAATTAATAAGGTACTTAGCGATAGTGGAGTCACTTGCTGCTGAGCAAGTTTAACAAAAAAGTAAATCCTTATTCTGTAGAACCCCCATGGAAATAGTTGAGCAAAAATTAACCACGTGTTAAAAGAAAAAACTTCTGTAACATGAAGGGTGTTTGTCTGACTTGATGTTTGATTATAATCTTTGTTGCTGTGATCAACGTGGGGCAAAAAAGATAAAACTTGCTGGATTGTTTGTCAACCATTTAATATTGCAAAACCATTTCTTAAATATAAAATATTTTTTATTGAAAAAGAAAGATGGTACAGTATATAAAAGATACCAGATTGCATTTTACTGTATTTTTTCACTCTGGATTACACTTCAACAGATTGTGTATTTGCTTTTATTCTCGGATTTGTCACAGCATTGGTCCATTGTGCCTGTACCAATCCATTTATTCTGATGCCTCTTTCAGGATAATATATTTTTTAACTCTTTCAGTCCTAATCTCTACATTTGACAATTGAATTGTGAACTATGCAAATAGAGATTTGGATTGTATCTGCAACATTTTAGTAACTGTTGTAGAAAGCTAGAAAAGTGATGGCCAAAGAAGTCAGCATATAACCCTCTGTCTTCTCTTCCTCAAACAGGTAACTGAATGGCATGCTGGGAAATGGCAGGTGCCTTTGCCACTACTTCAAGTGCTTAAAAATGCGATTTGCTGTTTTACCAAAGCAAGACCACTTCTCGCTGCAGAATGTGAACATGTTCAATATGTCTTGAGCCGGCTGGCTTTGTAAGTAGTTTTTAATCTTTCTATTTTAGTGTATCTGGCTTTAATATCATTGCAGTAATACTCTTAATCTGGCATACTTGGGATTTCTATGGTGCCTGCCTGGCTGCCAAGTTTTCTGGACTATTACCCCAGCATACTTTTTAAACTACTTAACTTATTTTCTAGTGAACATAGTAAGAACCTGTAGAGTATGAGGGGATGGCAGGAAGAGGGCCTGTGGTGAATTTCAAGGGAGTGCAGGAAATGGGACTTGGGTGAGTTTCCCAAGTCTCCCAACTGCTTAATAGATAATCAGAGTTACTGTGAAAAGTGAAATTGATAAATGTAATTGTTAATGTTGGTTACTGTATCTGCTGCTCTACAGTTTTATACAAATTAATTGTGCAAGACTTATGGCCGACAACTGCCCATGAGTCTATCTTGGTATGTATTCACTGGATCTTCAGATAAACATGCATGCCTATTGGAGCAACACACACAAATGCTAGAGGAACTCAGCAGACCAGGCAACATCTATGGAAAAGAGTACAGTTGCTGTTTTGGGCAGAGACCCTTCAGCAAGATTGGAGCTCTTTTTGTGTTAGATGTATGCTTTCCTTATTTCTCTTCCCAGTTGCATCTTATAATACAAACTGTCGCACTTAAGGGATACTGCAGAAACCGGAAATTTTGAGCAACACACGAAATGCTGGAGGAACTCAGCGAGTTAGACAGAATCCATGGAAGGAAATGAATAGCCGAATTCTTGGACCTGGCTCGAAACGCTTGTGTCTAAGGGTCTCGGCCTGAAACGTCTACTGTCAATTTCTCTCTAGATGCTGCTTCAGCTAAGTATGAATTGTTGTCTGCCAGGCTGTTCTGCTTTGCTCTTGGCTGTCTACTTAACAGTGTGACCTTGCTCTTTTCTCCTTTCCTTTGGGGATTATCGTATATTTCCTAATTTCTTCAGCACAGTAACATGATGCAGTTTAGAAATCTGTACACACATTTGTACTTGGTGTTATCTCTGGGGAGGCTAATGTTAATTATGATCCCTGCAATTTAGTTAAAACTTCAAGTGGATAGTAGTCAGTAAACCTACAAAGTTACTAATTGGCTTTTTAATTCATGTCAAAAAAGAACGATCAGGATTTTCAGTATTGTCATGGGATTTATTTAAATGTTTCAGTTCATTACTCGGGACTAGTATGTACTATTATAAATTTAAAATTGCCTACTCACCTGCGCCATGCACCAGTGTTAATGCTCTAGCTACTAAGAACAATAGTTGTCACAGATGAAAAATTATAGTGAACAGTGGACTTCAGTTCAAAGTAAATTTATTATCAAAATACATGTCACCATATACTACCCTGAGTTTCAAATTCTTGTGGGCATTCACAGTAAATACAAACAGACACAAATGGATCAGTGAAAAACCACACACAACAAAGACAGACAGCCAACCAATGTGCAAAAGTCAACAAATTTGCAAATGCAAAAAGGGGGTAAAGACAGAATAATAATAAATAAGCAATAAATATCAAGAATATAAATTATAATCCTTGAAACTGAGTCCATAGGTTCTGGAACCAGTTCAGTGTTGAGGTGAATGAAGTTGAGATAAGCATTTGGCCTTAAGTTTTTTCACCTTATTTCTGTAGGCTGTCTCATCGTTGTTGATGATGGTCCCCAACACTGTTTATGGAGAATCAATATCAATGGAGAATGAAATGGTTCCATTTGTGAGAACTAGGAATAGCTGGAGAGAAAAAAAAACATCCATAGTACTTACTAACTTGCATTATCTTCCAGTTTGTTAACAAAATATTTTTGAAATCCTTTAATTTCAAATTACCAGCCCCTGCTTTCTAGCTTGCTACTAGACAATAGGATCTGTCCTCTAAATCCCTCTGTGTTTACTTATCTTTATTCCTTTTAAGATGGGTAATACTTTAATAATGCTTTATACTTTATTGTCGCCAAACAATTGGTACTAGGACGTACAGTCATCACAGCAATATTTGATTTTGCGCTTCACACTCCCTGATTACAAATATTAAATATTAAAGATATTAAATAGTTAAAAATAGTAAATACTAAAAATTTAAATTTTAAGTCATAAATAGAAAATAGAAAAATGGGAAGTAAGGTAGTGCAAAAAAACTGAGAGGCAGGTCCGGATATTTGGAGGGTACTGCCCAGATCTGGGTCAGGATCCGTTCAGCAGACTTATCACAGTTGGAAAGAAGCTGTTCCCAGACGTCATTTAATAAAAAGATGTCATTTAATTCCACCATACTGAATCAGAATTAGATTTAATATCACCAACATATGTCGTGAAACTTGTTAATTTTGCACAGCAGTACAACGCAATACACGATAATATAGAAAAAAAACCTGAGAATTAATATATTTTTTAAATAGTTAATTAAGTAGTGCAAAAACGGCAGTAAAAATAATAATGAAGTAGTGTTCATGGGTTCATTCAGAAATCGGATGGCAGAAGGGAAGAAGCTGTTCCTGAATTGTTGAGTGTGCGCTTTCAGGCTTCTGTACCCACTTCTTGATGAGAAGAGGGCATGTCCTGGGTGGGAGGGGTCGTTAATGATTTATGTCACCTTTTTGAGGCACTGGCCCTTGAAAATGTCTTGGATATATGGGGGCTAGTGCCTATTATGAAGCTGATTAAGTTTGCACCTCTCTGCAGTTTACTTCGATCCTGTGCAATAGGCTCCCGCCTCCCCCATTACCAGGCGGTGATGCAGCCAGTTAGAATGCTTTCCACGGTACACCTGTAGAAATTTGTGAGTGTTTTAGGTGACAAACCAGATGTCCTCAAACTGTGTATGTTCTCTCATTTGACCCTTTCTGAAGTCCACAGTCAGCCCTTCGCTTACTGATAGACACAGGATCTCCCCCTCCCCCTCCCACTTTCAAATCTCTTACTAGCTCTTCTTTCAGTTAGTCCTGATGAAGGGTCTTGGCCCGAAACGTTGACTGTACCTCTTCCTAGAGATGCTGCCTGGCCTGCTTCGTTCACCAGCAACTTTTATGTGTGTTGCTTGAAATTCCAGCATCGCAGATTTCCTCGTGTTTGCTTACTGATGTTGAGTGCAAGGTTGTTGCTGCGATACCTCTCAACTAGCTAATATATCTCGCTCCTATACGCCCTCTGGTCACCATCTGAGATTCTGCCAATAAAGGTTGTACATCAGCAAATCTATGTATGGCATTTGAGCTGTGCCTAGCCATGCAGTTATGGTTGTAGAGTAGAGCAGAGGGCTAAGCACACATCCCTGAGGTGCGCCTATGTTGATTGTCAGTGACGTGGAGATGTTCTTTCCGATCTGCACAGATAATGATCTGGTTAGGAAGTCGATGATCCAGTTGCAGAGGGAGGTATAGAGGCCCAGGTTCTGCAACTTTTCTGTCAGAGCTGTAGGAATGAAGATGTTAAATGCTGAGATGTAGTCATTGAACGGCATCCTGACCCTTTCTGAAGTCCACCATCCTTGGTCATCTGAGTTTTTTTTTGATCAGTAACAAAAATGCTTTAGTTGAGTAACATGGGATATTTTGCCTGGTTAAAGATACTGTATAAAAGTGTCCTATAAAGAGTTGTCAGGTAAAATAGTCCTTGCATCCACCTTCTAGTATGTATATGGTGGGCACTTCTGAAAACTTGTGTTCATTGTTAAACCTGGCTTGTTTAAATTTCTGCTCAATATCGACTCATTTGCTGCATGTTGAAATTTTGATTGTAGTATCAACATCAGGCAAGGGTTGTTTCATAATTTTTGGAATTGTGAATGATAGCAAGGATATGTAGTTAACATCAAACATGTTCCCTTCTTATTGTGTAGTTGCTTAAAAATGGTTAGACCAAGGCCAATTCCATGAGAAGTGCTTAGAGAAAAATCCTGAGGCTGGGTAGTTGGTCACTTCTATGTGGTAGGTATGATTAGAGCCATTGATTTCATTGTTACTAAGATTCCATGATTTGCATTATTCCAAAACTGTCTTGTGACCAAAATAAGGTATTCTTATGTAATCTCTGCCATGCAGATCATTTATCCATATTTAGGAATATAAAGATTAGTTAGAGCACATTTGACTTGATGGAACTCATGGGGAGCATCCTTGAGCAGGTGTTGAATGAGTACAGGTTAAATGAAAATCCATCACTCATTTCTTTGATTTACTTCATTTACATATTTAATGTGAACAATGATCTGTTTTCTGTGCTTTAAAGGACTCAACATTTTAAATTTAATTCATGCTAGTGGTTATAGCAGTAATAAGTAAAACAAGAAAACATTCCAGAATATTCAAAACTGAGAATGAAAGCAGACTCTTAAGTACTCCAGTAGTTTTATATACATTAGATAATTTTAAGGAAAATCTGGGTGAACTATTTGAGCTTTGCAGTTCTGCAGATTTTATTCCAATACTGTACTGCTGTTCAAAGAGGAAAAACACAGTAGATCCTGCAGTTGCTGGAAATCCAGGGTGCAAAACACAAAATGTTGGAGGAACTCAGCAGGTCAGGCAGCTTCTTTGGAAAGGAATAAAGAGTTGACGTTTCAGGCTGAGACCGTGATGAAGGATTTTGTATGTTGCTCAAAGGGATAAATGTTTTATACGTGGTATTAATAGAATTTGAAGAAAAAATTGAGAACTTACTAACTATATAATTGGAGACTTCTGATGTTGATGGTCTCCCCAGAGACCCCAAGCTGTTCCCCCACTGGGCCTCCACTAAGTTTCCCGACACCTCTCTGATCAGCTGAACAACTGAAGGAGGGGCATGATCCCCTGAAATGATCCCCCTGGCACTGCATGCAACTTAGCTGCCCTCCTAGCTAGAGAAGACACACTGAAAACTTTCCCCCCTCTTTCAAATAACTGATAGCTGTCACTACGGTGTAAGTGAACCTGACAGCTCTAATACCGTCACCAGCCCACCTACTCAAACTTTCAACCAATCCCTGTCACTCTCCCTCAACCGAGCACTGCCACTCATCTAACAACTGAGAGATCCGCTCCGCCCATGTCTCCGCCCCTCTTGGGGTGGACACTATCCCAAACGCCAGGCGGAGTCTGCCAGAGCTAGAACATTTATTCGCAGACCCGACTTCCAAATCAGACCACTCTTTCCTCTCTCTCCCAACCGCATGGATAGCCCCGAGTGCCACCTCCAACTCGTCAATGCCAGCCCGATCTCGAACAAAGACTGTACCCACAACGCATACAGCAATCAATAGCAAATAACCCACAGAGACACACACTACAGATTTAAACAGGGCACCCACACAGCATACCAGTAGACCCAATCCTGGACAAAGCCCACACAATGTAGCCCCCCTGGCCACCCTCAGGGTCGCTTGGCTCGCTGTCGTCTAGGGAAACAGCCCTCGGCCCCGCCAAACTGGGTAATAGTTTATGTGGATGCTGTGTGATGTACCCCACCCCGCCCAAATAGCAGACAATACACCAGATACGATTAAATGATTTACAGTTTATAGATATTACTGGAACTATATAATTAATAGAGAATAAAATATAAAAGGAAAATAAAAGGCGCCACACTTATCAAAGTTCAATCTCTTCGTGCACACAAGTTGGAGCTCAGGACCCTTCTTCACCCTGCGACCCCTCGGACCACCTTGACCGGCCACCTGGGAGCAACAACGGTGGTCAACCAGACGCTCCACATGAGTCCGAGTCCGTCTCCGTCTCCTCGCCGAACGCCCTCCTCGGGGTCCGACTCCGTTAGTGGACTTCACAGCACCTGGTCCATCCTCTGTCTCGCTCTCCCGCCTTCTGCCCCAAAACCCCGCACATACAATATCTTACAGATACACCAAAAACATAACAACTATCCCAATTGGTTCATAACACCTTCTTATCAGTAACGTGATTCAACAAACTGCTAGCGGGAGGGCTTTCTCAGCATTTAACATAACAAAGAAGCATTCCCAAGTATAACATAACAAAGAAGCCATTTTAATTAGCCTAGGCAGTAGAGACAAACCCCCCCTACAATGGGTTGCAAAGTAATTTCTGATTACAAAAATTTTGTTTATCTTTAAAATTAATATGTAGGATAAAAGTGATTACAAATTTTATTTTGTGGTGTAAATATGATCTACACAGCAAATGAAAGTGAAATGATGTACATTAAACTGAACAGCAAAATGTAACTTGCAGCTTAGTATTAAGACCATTTAATAGGCATCAAATTGGAAATAAAACTTGACAATTTAATTAACTGGCCACACAGTGAAATTCACTTTGAATGTATGTGCCTTGTAGCAGTAGGTCAGGTTGGTACGGAAAAATGCACAGAAGTACAGTCAGCCCTCCGTATCCGCGGGTTCTGTATCCGTGGAGTCAACCAACCGTGGATCGAAAATATTCAAAAAAAGTTCCAGAAAGTTCCAAAAAGCAAAACTTGAATTTGCCACATGCCGAGCACTACGCAGAATCCACGTGAATGAAGTGATGTGTAGGCATACCCAGCTGTAGCCTCCCGCCATTTCACAGATCCACAGTCTCTCTCCAGCACTCATTGTTTGAGCATTGTTCGCCTCGCGTCTCGTTCGTTCGCTACTTGTGTTGTGAGCGAAAGGAAGGAGTTTAAGGCTAGTAAGGGATGGCTGGCTAGCTATGTAAAGCGCTACAGCCTCAAGAACTTAAAGATCGGGGGGGGTGGGGGGAATCGACATCAGCTGATGCCGAGGCAGCATCAGCGTTCCCAGAAGAGCTACGATGGTTGCGTCTGTACTGAACATGTACAGATTTTTTTTTCTTGTCATTATTCCCTAAACAATACAGTATAACAACTATTTACATAGCATTTATATTGTATTGGGTATTATAAGTAATCTAGAGATGATTTAAAGTATACGGGAGGATGTGCGTAGGTTATATGCAAATACTGCGCCATTTTATATAAGGGAATTGAGCATCAACGGATTTTGGTATTCGCGGGGGGTCCTGGAACCAGTCCCCCGCGGATACCGAGGGACGACTGTACTCTGGTTGTAGCCTTGGCTGTGGTGTCACCAAGTTGCTAATTCTGCTGAAGAGAACAGAGCAGAGCATTTGAATATTTGACATCAGTTGGGACATTAATATCCTTGTGTTAGTTCTGTCTGAATGAGAGGAGGGCATCTATCCCAGTTTTCCTGAGCAGCTAGAAGATGTAACAATGGAGCTATTGCCTGCAATTCCATCTTTTACAAACATACAGTATTTATGCTAAGATTCTTCTTGGCATATGTGTCATTGGGGCAAACATTAGAGAAAAAAATACATAATGTTTCCAGATAATCTTGGTTATCAAGTCATTGATACTGCTTCCTCAATTTTTGCTTAAGTTTTTGCTAGGTGTATGATGTATATGATCTTCTATTTTGTGGATGGAATATGCACTCTTAACTTGAGGAGGAGCTGTTTAGCTATTTGGAAGGAGTGTATGCGGAGGATCCATACATTGCGAAGGCAGTATAATTCCTCTCAAAGTAGACGAACCACTCTGTAATTTGCATGGATGGATTTAACTGCTTGTTTAAAATCTGAGGTGCTCTGGCAGGCTCTGCTGTTCCAAGATCAAAGGAGGAGAAGGTGAATTTGTGCCAGAAGTTCCTCTTTGCCAAGGTAGCAGCCAGGCAGAATCTCCAAATATGTTGTGAAATAAATCAAGGAGGCTAGGATCAAAGACAGGCTTGTTTTAAGGAGTTCTTCCAAGTACTACTTCCAGTGGGTGCTAACTATCTCTACTGTGAAGTTTGAAAGAGTTAAGTATTGAAGAATGACTCTATGGAGAAACATGTTACTTGTTTTACTTGCCACAGTTCACATACAACTTCTAAACTGGAAGGAGAAATTAACTTTAGGTTATTATCAAAAGTACAGTGAATGGGAGAGAATTCATCTATGAAATTCTCATGAAATATCAAAGTTCAAAGTAAATCTGTTATCAAAGTATATATGAATGTTTGAACATTGTATCTGATGATGACAAAAGACCTATGTGGCAGGGTTTTTAGAAGTGAAGAGAAACTGTTGCATTGCAGCAGTTCTACTCTCACAACCTCAGAAGTCCAGGTCCAGTGGTATGAGTAAACTTCACAACTGGAGTCTCTCTTGGTTGGCGTGGATGAACATGTTGTCTTCTGTGTCCCGTTCTGCCCTTCGCTCTCCATAGAGTGTTGCAGAAGCACCTCCCTGGCCATTGGATCTCACTGTATACCTCATCCACCCAGTCCGCTGGAGCTGACTGCATGCTAGAACATGCATGTCCATATCTCACCTGGGCATGAGGCCCGCCTGTTGAAACTATTTGCTGGGGTGCGGCCGCTGTCACATCCAAACAGCGACTTGGAGCCACAGGTGAGTGCTGAGTATCTGGTATTAGCTGATTTAACACCACAAGCTCCTTCACCAGAGGTGGTATCCCTTCCACACACCCTAATCAAAGTACATAAATGACGCCATACGCTACCATGAGATTTTTTTTCTTGCGGGTAAATGCTAACAAACTATTGTTTGGCAATTTAGGTTGCCAAAACTCCCACATCTTTACAGATTGTCCTGGAATAACTTCAAACTATGAAAAAGGTATTTTTTTTCCTTTCTAACTGGAAGGAAGCTCGGGGCCTAGGTTTGTTTTTGGATTTGTAACTTAGCTAATGTGTTTTCTAAAAAAAATCCAATATTTTGGAGTTGTTGTCGTTGAAACTTAATATATTTTTGAAAATAGAACAATGTAATAAACTTGTTTATTACTTTTCCTTTTAAGCTTTTTCTTCCAAAAAATTGTGACATTCTCTTGCTCCCTTTGGTCTTTCATTAGAAATTGAGTAACTTCCAATTAACAACACATGCATTATAATCTAATTAAATCCTTCTCCCCTGTCTCCTCTGCCCTTGGGTTTTATATTTATTCTCTGCATCTGGGCATCACTGGCTGGGCTAGCATTTATTGCTCATCCCTAATTACTCCTGAACCTCAACAGTTCTGCTGAAGTTACTCACACAGTGCTATTGGACAGAAATTCCAGGATTTGGACCTAGTGACGAAGGACTAGTAATTATAGTGCCGAGTAAAAGTATTCAATCCCCAACCCTTTGTTCACATAAATGAGTATAACAACCAGGGATTTTGATGAATTTAACTGAGAATTTTTATTTGTGAATCACATGCTCCTTTTTCACAGAGCCCCCAAAACAGGGAAAGTTGTAAGGCATGAAAAATTAAAAATTCAAAAGCTGAGATGTCAGCAGTTTAAAAGTGTTCATTTTCCCCCCTTTGCTCAGTTACTTATTTGAACCAACTCTCACAGCTAGTTTAGTCAGTAGCCTTTTTGTATAAGTCTCTACAGTCGGCCCTCTTTATCCGTGAGGAATTGGTTCCAGAACCCCTCGTGGATACCAAAAAACGCGGATGCTCAAGTCCCTTATTCAGCCTGTCTCGATGCGATGGACCTTAGGACCCAGTGGAACCCCGGACCTTATTTAACCTGTCTCAGTGCGGTGGACATTAGGACCCGGCGGCGGAGCTCTGAATCTGCAATGTTTCTGTTCACGAATATAATCACGATTGAAAATAAAGTGGAAATAATAAAGCGATCGGAAGGAGGTAAAACACCATCGGTCATTGAAAAAGTGTTAGGCTACAGTCGGTCAACAATCGGAATAATTTTAAAGGATGAATTAAGAAAGGCCCTGCCCCAATGAAAGCAACAATTATTACTAAGCAACGCAGTGCTTTAGTTATTGGATTTTTGGGGTTTGGGGTTTTGATCCTCACATCAACCCGACATGGATAGAGAGCGCACTCGGGAGCGGTCTGTCACTGGATCAAACTCGAGAACTTCTGTTCCCAAGCCCAGTGCTGAAACATGCGTTTCTTAAGTTTTATATGCATAGAAAGGTAAAGTATATACTATATGCTAAGACAAACATTTGACTAACTGACGCTAAATAATACCAGATGTACCTGTTCCGACTTACCTAGTAAGAGAACTTCCGTTTTTTTCGATCCCAATCCATGATAACCTACACACATCCTCCTGTATACTTTAAATCATCTCTAGATTACTTATAGTACCTAATACAATGTAAATGCTATGTAACATAGTTGTTATACTGCATTGTTTAGGGAATAACGACAAGAAAAAGGTCTGTACTTGCTTGAACAGTAAGTGCTGGAAGAGCAGTTCCGGGTTTTCTCGATTCGCGGTTGGTTGAATTCGCGCATGCGGAACTCGTGGATAAGGAGGGCCGACGGTATTAGCTTTGCACAACGTGATAGAGCAAGATTTTCCCATACTTCCTTGCAAAATTGCTCAAGCTGTGCTAGGTTAGTTGGGAATTGGTGGTGGACAGCAATCTTGAGATCTTGTCCGAGATTTTGATCAGGACTTGAATGGGCCATGCTAGGATATCAGTTTTCTTCATTTGAAGCCACTCGGTGGTTGCTCTGGCAGTGTGCTTTGGGTCATTGTCCTGATGAAAAATGAACTTCTTCCAAAGTGTAAGCTATCTGGCAGAGGCTAGCAGGTTTTATCCAGGATCTCCCTGTATTCAGCAGTATTCATCTTCCCATCAATCCTGACCAAATTTCCAGTCCCTGCTGCAGAAAAGCCTCGCTAGAGCATGATGCTACCTTACCTGGCTGATGTGCAGTATTAGATTTGTGCCACTTAGTGTTGAGGCCAAAAGTGTCCCACTTTAGTCTCATCCGACAACAAGGCCTTCTCCAACGTCTTTACAGTACAGGTTTCCCCCGCCATCCGAAGGTAGAGCGTTCCTATGAAACAGTTCGTAAGTCGGAATGTCGTAAAGTGAAGAAGCAATTACTATTTATTTGTACGGGAAAAATTTGTGAGCGTTCGCAGACCCAAAAAATAACCTACCAAATCATGCCAAATAACACATAAAACCTAAAATAATAGTAACATATAGTAAAAGCAGGAATGATATGATAAATACACAGCCTATATAAAGTAGAAATACTTTTCTACAATCATTGCCGCACTGTTCTCTGTAGCAAAAATCTCACGCAAGTGCCGTCGGCAGAAACACAGCGCAAGCGCTCACCGCAGAAACACTCTCCAGTAACCTTTAAGCTATGAAGCTGCCAAATCATACCAAATAACACGTAAAAATACACAGCCGATATAAAGTAGAAATAATGTATGTACAGTGTAGAATCACTTACCGGAATCGAGAAGTCAGTGCCGAGCACACTGATGATTGTGTGTTAGGCTGAGTCGTTGGAGGTTGGGGTGGTGCAGTGGTTCCCAACCTCCGGGCAGCAAACTGATACCGATCCGCGGAGAATGCAGCGGTAGCCGGGACGCACCCAGCACATCTTTAAGAAAGAAAGGCAAAATGAACAAGCTAATTAATTAGGTGCCGCCCGGCACGTAAATGTTGGCCCAGATCAGAGGCAACGCAATCGGCAATCGCCTCTGATCTGGGCCGACATTTACGTGCCGGGCAGCACCTGATTAATTACAATGCGCTGGAGGAACTCAGCAGGTCAGTCAGTATCAGTTGAAAAGATTAGTCGACGTTTCGGGCTGAAACGTCGACTAATCTTTTCAACTGATGCTGACTGACCTGCTGAGTTCCTCCAGCGCATTATGAGTGTTCCTTTGACAACAGCATCTGCAGATTATTTTGTGATTACCTAATTAATTAGCTTGTTCATTTTAGCTTTTTTCTTAAGGATGTGTTGGGTGCGTCTCGGCTACTGCTGCATTCTCCGTGGCAATGTATCGGTCCGTGGCCCGGGGATTGGGGTGGTGGGACACTGGGGTGTCATCTCATTGTCGTCTCTTTCCATCAGGGCAGGCAGGTTATCTTCTTCTGTGTCTGCCTGCCTCAGTGTCGAAGTTTGAGGTTCGTCGTCTGCTGTGGCTAATGTGGAAGGCTTGAAAAACAACACTATGCTCGACTGCTTAGCCGCGCACATTTTTCTGTCAAACAGTTCTTTGTAAGCACTCAAAACATCTTGCAAATATGCCCTAAACTGATGTACCCTTTCAAAATTAAAGTCGTACTTTTCTGGCAATAATTGCGGGGAAAATCTCACAGAGTTGCTTCACGTTCAGTTCCTGGACGACTTCACTTTCAGTCCGTTCGCTACTGCATTCAGTTTCAATTGTTATCCTTTCCTCTTCCAATTGCATCAGCTCTTCATCTATCAGTTCTTAATCATGGGATGCCAAAACCTCTTCAACATCATCTTTGTCAACTTCCACAAGCCAAACTCACTTTGTCCTTACTTCGTTCACCACGATTGAAACGCTTAATTATGTCTAGTTTTATGCTAAGTGTAACACCCTTACGAGCTCTTTTAGGCTTTTCCGATACCTTAGAACTCATCTTGCTAACGGCTGCTCACAGGCACGTGTTTAAGCAGTGCTGGCTAGAATGTAGTTCTGGGGGAGAAGCTTGGGTGCTTGGGGCGCGTGCTGCCTTTTTTTGTAACAGTGAAGAACACCTTTTGTTAGCGAAAACAGGTAACTAATGTAGGTCTTTCGTAACAGTGAGGTTTCATATAGCGAACGTTTGAAAAGCGGGGGACACCTGTATCTTCTAAGTGATGCTTTGTAAAGTCTTTATGGGCAAGGATGTGCAATTTTTTTTAAAGTCAGGGCTGCTTCTTTGTGACTGTTTCATGAATACCCTTTTTGTGCAACTTCTTAGAGATTGTGGAGCCATAATCTTCATTTCCATTTGTAGCCACTCAGTCTCAGAGTGACTGTTGGCATCACAGTAGCCTCTTTTACATGTGCCTCTCTTCTCCGGCAACGAAGTTTAGAGGGGCAGCCTGATGTAGGTAGTGTGGCTGTTGTTTCATATTTTTTTCTGACTTTTTCATGATTTGACTGCATTGAGTTCTAAGTAGGACTTTACAGAGCAAGGAATATTTATTCTTATGAATTCATTGAGAACAGATGATTTACAGTTTTCTACCTCAACAAATTAGCCGGCTGGTGGCAGAGTGACATCAGCACCAGACTCCAGAGCGAAGATTCCGGAGTTCGAACCCAGTCGGGCCGCTCCCGAACATGCTTTCCATCCATGCCGGGTTGAGTGTCAAGCTCGCAACTCAGCCTTGTAAAAAAAAAGAAACTGCGCTGTGAGAAGGACGTGGGGGACCACTCACAGAATCTTTCCTCCAAGCCAACCACTTGGGAAAAAAAAGTGGTCGCGGAGGCTCTGGCAGAGTATGGCACACAAAAAAAAACTCAACAAATTGAGTGAGTTGTTAAGGTAATATACAGTGTTGCGCCTAAGGAAAGTTAGTGTAGTTATTAACAAGGGGATGAATACTTTTTCAGCCTCACAGGTTTGGTTTTAATTTTCATTAAATTAAGTGTTTAGAATTTTTCTTTTGATTTGACATGATGCACAATGTTTTGTAGATTAACTCAAAAAGTCCTAAAGAGAAATTTTTAAAGAGAAGCAGTTGTGGAGGCTGAATACTTTCTCTTGGCACTGTACAGTCAGCGGCCACTTTATCAAGTAAAGGACTGGAAGCAGGTGTGGTCTGCTGCTGTAGCCCATCCACTTCAAGGTTTGACCTCTTATGTGTTCAGAGATGCTCTTCTGTACACCACTTACACATCTTACCGTCCTTACACATCTTACCGTCCTTACACATCTGGAGAAGAAGGATGCTAATGTGAGAATGCTGTTCTTAGACTACAGTTCAGCATTCAACACCATAACTCCATCCAGGCTTGACAGGAAGCTGAGAGACCTTGGCCTTCACCCTGCCTTGTGCAGCTGGATCCTGGACTTCCTTTCAGATCACTAGCAGGTGGTAAGAGTGGGCTCCCTCACCTCCACCCCTTTAATTCTCAACACAGGAGCCCCTGAGGGCTGTGTACTGAGCCCCTCCTTTACTCCCTGTATACCCTTGACTGTGTCGCCACCCACAGCTCTGACCTGCTAATTAAATTTGCTGACGACACTACATTGATTGGCTTGATTTCAAGCAATAATGGATGTCATCTCTCTGGCACAGTGGTGTCATGAAAACAACCTCTCCCTCAATGCCACAAAAACAAAGGGTCTAATTGTGAGTTACAGGAGGAACGGAGATGGACATCAATGGATCTGGGGTTGAGAGGGTAAACAGCTTTTAAGTTCCTCGGCATAAACATCACTGAGGACCTCATGTGGTCTGTACACACCAGCTGTGTGGTTTAAAACAGCGGGCCCCAACCACCGGACCGCAAAGCATGTGCTACCTGGCCGCGAGGAAACTATATGATTTGGCGATATGAGTCATCTGCACCTGTCCTCATTCCCTGTCATGCGCTGTTGAGCTTGAAGGCGCGCGCGAGGTTATTATGCACGCAAGGTCATTACCCGCGCGTCATCCATGTCAGCGCGGGAAGGAGATCAACTCCTCGAGCTTGCAAATGATGACGGGCTGAAAAGTATGTTTGACATAACATCTCTGCCGGCATTCCGGATCAAAGTCAAGTCTAAATATCCTGAGATAGCCACGAAAGCACTGAGAACTTTGCTTCCATTTCCAACATATCTCTGCAATGAATGCAACGAAAACTAAATTGCGGAATAGACTGGACATAAGGAACCCCCTTCGAGTATCGCTGTCTCCCATCACCCCTTGATGGGACTGTCTTGTTGCAGGAAAACAAGTATTCAGCCCAGGGCTCCCACTGATTCAGCGATATTGTTGCGTTGCAATGATTTTATATGTTCATATGGGGAAAATATGTGCTGTGTGTTTAATATCCAAACGTTACTTAAAATGTTATGATATTATTGACTTATAATTGACTTATATAACCATATAAAAATTACAGCACAGAAACAGGCGATCTCAGCCCTTCTAGTCCGTGCCGAACGCTACTTTCACCTAGTCCCACCGACCTGCACTCAGCCCATAACCCTCCATTCCTTTCCTGTCCATATACCTATCCAATTTGTCTTTAAATGACAATATCGAACCTGCCTCTACCACTTCTACTGGGAGTTCGTTCAACACTTACTTCAGGCTCCCCTGGTAATTGACATCACTATATTCATGAGAGGAAAATATGCGCTGTGTGTTTAATATTAAATTTGTTAGAGAAACCGTTTTAGAAATGAAATTGAGTGTATTAGCCACTTATCATCGATATTCCGGTCGTGATTAACACTCCGCCCCCCCCCCCCCGAACAGAGTCACCAAAAACGATTTGTAGGGGAGAGATAGCGGCACACGTACATGCATGTGCACTGGTGCCCGTGCAAGGCTTCATGGTCATTGTAGTCTTTCTCAGGGTAGGCACAACAGATTTGACTGCTACTTTTGTCTGTTGGCAACTCTACCACCCCACCCCCAGTCAGCCAGTCCGCAAGAATTTTGTCAATATTAAACCGGTCCGCAATGCAAAAAAGGTTGGGGACCCCTGGTTTAAAAGGCACAACAGCACCACCTCTTTCACCTCAGATGGTTGAGGAAGTTTGGTATGGTCCCCCAAATCCTAAGAATTTTCTACAAGGGCACAATTGAGAGCATCCTGACTGGCTGCCTCACTGCCTGGTTTGGGAACTGTACCTCCCTTAATTGCAGGATTCTGCAGAGAGTGATGTGGACAGCCCAGCGTATCTGGTTGTGAACTTTCTATGATTCAGGACATTCACAAGGATCATTGGGGACCCGAGTCACCCCAACCACAATCTATTCCAGCTGCTACCTTCTGGGAAACGGTACTGCAGCATAAAAGCAACAGGCTCCGGGTCAGCTTCTTCCACCAGGCAATCAGACTGATTAACTCATGCTGATTTGAGTGTATTTCTATGTTACATTGACTGTTCTTTTTATTATAAATTATTATAAACTACTATGATTGCACATTTAGACGGAGATGTAACATAAAGTTTTTACTTGTGTATGTGAAGGATGTAAGAAATAAAGTCAATTCAATTTAATTCAGTTCAATTCACTATTGTAACAATTGGTTACTTGAGTTATTGTTGCCTTCCTGTCTGATTGAACCAATCTGGCCATTCTCTTCTGATCTCTCATAAACTAAGTGTTTTTGTCAACAGGACCACACTCACAGGATATTTTCTGTTTTTTGCACCATTCTCTGTAAAATGTGTGTGTTAATCTCAGGAGATGAGCAGTTTCCGAGATGGTCAAAGCACCCCATCTGGCAACAATCATTCCACGGTCAAAGTCACTTAGATCACATTTCAACCCTATTCTGCTGTTTGGTCTGAACAACAACTGAACCTCTTGACCATGTCTGGATGCATTGAGTTTCAGCCACATGATTGGCTGCTTAGATATTTTCATTGACAAGCAGGTGTACCTAATAACGTAGCCACTATGTGTATTTCCACGGTGGTAAGTTGCACATGTTGGAGAGCAGTCTGCCGGTAAAGGTGTTTCCATTCATCTGCTCAGTTCGTGTTGCTGGTGGTTATGAATTTGGGTGAAGCTGTGAGAGTAGGCTGGGCAAATAGCAGCAGTGTATTTTGTAGATGGTGCATACTGCAGCTAGTGTGCATAAGTGGAAGTATGTGATGGGCTATTGGCTATGTGGAATGGAACTTCTTAACTGTTAGTGACTTTGAACTTGTAGAGTCAAGTGCACAATATTCCATTGTGCTCCTGATTATTGTTTTGCATGTGCCTTTTTGCACCCTCTTCTTCCATACATAGATATCTGGCATTTGTAAATTTTTTAAAAAGGAATTGTGTTGCTTTCTGTAAGGCTGCTGTTGGTTTTGTGTTTAGATGTCTTTTGTAATTTTGGTGCAAGTGTCTGAGAGCCAGCCTAATTGAATACTGGATATATATTTGAATATTTGTAGCTAGATTCAGTTTCCATGTAGAAGCGAGAACGTGCATTACAGATTTGTCAATCATATCTTCAGGTGCAATCATATGGTGCAAAAGTATCACATGCCAAATGGTCCAAAATGTAATAAAACTAGTGTTGCCAGAGATGTGCTAAGTTATTTCAAAGAATAATATTCTTTAAAGGGACAGTAAGTGTTAAACTCTTTATGTGAACAAGGTTGGATGTAGTTTTTTTTATTGGCTATTATTATTTTGCATTTTTTCAATATAGCTAGATGATAATTTTAAATATTTGTACTTTTTTGATCAAATTTGTAAATATTGCTGGAGTGGTATTTCTGTAGCAGTGCTGGGCCTTTATTCGGTCAAAATACCTGAGGGCATTTCGCAAGCATTATCAAAAACTCAATTTATTGGGTATCTTCAGCTGGTATCAAAACATAATTTACTCAATGAGCCTGTTCAGTAAGCTTGTTCTCTCTTCTGATTTCTCAGCCACAGGACCATTATCAAAAAGGGAACAATGTCCCAAGGGATTGAAAAAGCTTATTAAAGAAGAAAGGTGCATAGCAAGACAAATATGTGACCAGAATGAACATTAAAATATCCATGAAGTAAATTTGAAGGAATCGGGCTTGCTGGGTCGGGTTTGGAATTAAATGTCCGATGTAATGATGGATTTGGCCTTGAATAATCACAGAAAGATTCCATCGATTCCTAGTTGGAATGACTTCTTTGGCACCAAAGGATGTCATTTGGAAAAGGCAATTGTACTGTCTGATGTTCTTCCTGAACTCATTTGCAATAGGTTTATCATTGCTGTACAAATTGAGGAGTTCATTAGGTAGAGGCTGCAAATTGCCTATCCTGACCTTTCCCTTCATACAGCAGAAATGTGTTGTTTCTCCAGTGAATAGGAAGGCACGACAGTGAGGGCATACTCTCATCATCGAACCAACATCAGCAGAAATGTGCCGGCATGCGAGTCATGCATTTTGCCTTGCTCTTTCTTTGTCGAGGTATTGTCGTCGAAAACGGCCATTGTCGTCTTCAGCAACTCTCGCAATAATTACTCTGTGCTGCACATTCTCGAGTTGATCTTTCCTTTTCTCCTCTGTCTCTTCCTCTCTCCTCCTCCTCTCCCTGTTTTTGTCATTCTGGAGACGCGCAGCCCTTTCATCCTTCGTCTCTTCATCTCTTCTACCATTTGTTCTTTCTCTTTGATCCTGGAGTCGTGCGACCCTGGCCTGATCGGATTCTTGTTCTCTCCTCCGTCTGTGCCTATTGTTGTCATTTTGGAGACGTGCATGCCTGTCCTTCTCTGTCTCGTCTTCTCTCATCTTTTTATTGTCCTGACTCTTTGATCCTGGAGTCGTGCGGCCCTGGCTTCATCCGATTGTTGTTCTCTCCCTCTCCTTGCCGCTTCCCAATGATGTTTGGCGTCATCTCTTGACCATAATGTCCCCCTTCTCTTTCCACGCGGCATAATTAGGCTATCCATATATTTTTACCTTAATGCTTGGTAGAAGATAGGAAGCAGTAACACCAAAGCCTCTAAGCTGCTGAGGCTGGCTGTGCGCATGCGTCGGGCTGTGACGTTGCGGTCTCCATGGAAGGTGGAAGCAGCTCTGTGAGTATCGTGAGGCACTGCTGAGGCTGGCCGTGCGCATGCATCTGGGGTGGCGTCGCGGTCTCCGTGGAAGGTGGAAGCAGCTCTGTGAGTATCATGAGGCGCTGCTGAGGCTGGCCGTGTGCATGCATTGGGCTCTGGCGTCAAAATTCCACGATTGCCGATCGGGTCTAGGGTGAAAGGCAACCTGTTGATTTTTGGTGAATGAGCAATTTTATACAAATATAAACTTTGCCTGCATTCTGTAAGTTAGTGCATCTTAATTCGATTTAGCCAAAAAAAAGTGCCGCTGTAATGCGCTAATTGGAGGTCACAAACAGACAGACAAAGCATGAGAGTTTTAGTAGTATATAGATTACCATTCCTGATCCTTACCAGAAACATTTTGCCAGAAGTACGTTTGTATCCACTGGCATTATATGATTGCATATGCTTGATATTAAGTATACTTCCTACATGATGGTAACTTGAACAAGATACTAACTATTGATATTGGAACTTGTTGAACATTATAACTTAAATATTGCAGTATCCTTTAGGGTGTGGTGATAAAAATAACCTAGCCACTTCTTCACATAATTCTGTTTTCAATGTGCATTTTTTATAGGAGCTGCTTTGAAGTATTGCTATACTGTAGAGAGGATGACTCGCCAAAAGTGTTTTGGGAAGAATTTTTAAAAACTATTCAGGTAACGTCTGCAATTTTGTGTCTCAAAACTATTGATGACAGTGGTCATTGTAAACCACATTTCAAGGAGAAATGTGCAGTTTATTTATAGCTGCTGAATGTCAGTTTTTATAACACCTCTTCTATATTAAAATCAACATAACTTTCATCCTTTTTCACATTTAACTTATTTTTCTATCTTTTACAGGAATGTTACGTTGTTTTACAGAAGGACTTGAATGCAGAACTTGATGTACTTATCAGGATGAGTAAAAATGGAGGGCCATGGCAAAATCCAGTTCTGATGTCCATCCTTAACCAAGAGTTAGTTACTCAGGAATTAGGTACGGTTATTGACGTCCTGAATATAGCTTCTCAAGTAATGTCCTTTTTTTTCTCTCTTCCTCAACTTCACAACATTAAGGAGTTTAATCTATTGCAGTAAAACCTAGTTTTTATTTGTATGATTGTTATGACTAACAGCAAATGTTGATTAACATGCTTCAGAAAGAAAATGACACAAATGTGAGATACTGTTGCTTGTGTTGCTTAATTTTCTGACTTAGAAACCTCGAAATGCTTCACAGGTGGATGTCAGGGCAGACAGGTTACAGTGGACTGCACAGATGTTGCCTGACCTGCTGAGCTCTTCCAGCACACTGTGTGTATTGCTCTAGATTTCCAGCATCTGTTGTACCTCTTGTGTCAGTGGACTACTATTAATAGGGAGTTTCATGTTCAAGTGTTGATTGGGTAGTGTCCTTTTTGCAGACTTTCTGACTTCTTTGGAATTGAATTCGCTGCAATGTTTAACATAGAACATAGAATAGTACAGCACAGTACAGGCCCTTCGGCCCACAATGTTGTGCCAACCCTCAAACCCTGCCTCCCATATAAGCCCCCACCTTAGATTCCTCCATATACCTGTCTAGTAGTCTCTTAAATTTCACTAGTGTATCTGCCTCCACCACTGACTCAGGCAGTGCATTCCACGCACCAACCACTCTCTGAGTAAAAAACCTTCCTCTAATATCCCCCTTGAACTTCCCACCCCTTACCTTAAAGCCATGTCCTCTTGTATTGAGCAGTGGTGCCCTGGGGAAGAGGTGCTAACTATCCACTCTATCTATTCCTCTTATTATCTTGTGCACCTCTATCATGTCTCCTCTCATCCTCCTTCTCTCCAAAGAGTAAAGCCCTAGCTCCCTTAATCTCTGATCATAATGCATACTTTCTAAACCAGGCAGCATCCTGGTAAATCTCCTCTGTACCCTTTCCAATGCTTCCACATCCTTCCTATAGTGAGGTGACCAGAACTGGACACAATACTCCAAGTGTGGCCTAACCAGAGTTTTATAGAGCTGCATCATTACATCACGACTCTTAAACTCTGTCCCTCGACTTATGAAAGCTAACACCCCATAAGCTTTCTTAACTACCCTATCCACCTGTGAGGCAACTTTCCGGGATCTGTGGACATGTACCCCGAGATCCCTCTGCTCCTCCACACTACCAAGTATCCTGCCATTTACTTTGTACTCTGCCTTGGAGTTTGTCCTTCCAAAGTGTACCACCTCACACTTCTCCGGATTGAACTCCATCTGCCACTTCTCAGCCCACTTCTGCATCCTATCAATGTCTCTCTGCAATCTTTGACAATCCTCTACACTATCTACAACACCACCAACCTTTGTGTCGTCTGCAAACTTGCCAACCCCCCCCTTCCACCCCCACATCCAGGTCATTAATAAAAATCACGAAAAGTAGAGGTCCCAGAACAGATCCTTATGGGACACCACTAGTCACAATCCTCCAACCTGAATGTACTCCCTCCACCACCATCCTCTGCCTTCTGCAGGCAAGCCAATTCTGAATCCACCTGGCCAAACTTCCCTGGATCCCATGCCTTCTAACTTTCTGAATAAGCCTACCGTGTGGAACCTTGTCAAATGCCTTACTAAAATCCATATAGATCACATCCACTGCACTACCCTCATCTATATGCCTGGTCACCTCCTCAAAGAACTCTATCAGGCTTGTTAGACTCAATCTGCCCTTCACAAAGCCATGCTGACTGTCCCTGATCAGACCATGATTCTCTAAATGCCTATAGATCCTATCTCTAAGAATCTTTTCCAACAGCTTTCCCACCACAGACGTAAGGCTCACTGGTCTATAATTACCCGGACTATCCCTACTACCTTTTTTGAACAAGGGAACAACATTCGCCTCCCTCCAGTCCTCCGGTACCATTCCCGTGGACAACGAGGACATAAAGATCCTAGCCAGAGGCTCAGCAATCTCTTCTCTCGCCTCGTGGAGCAGCCTGGGGAATATTCCGTCAGGCCCCGGGGACTTATCTGTCCTAATGTATTTTAACAACTCCAACACCTCCTCTCTCTTAATATCAGCATGCTCCAGAACATCAACCTCACTCATATTGTCCTCACCATCATCAAGTTCCCTCTCATTGGTGAATACCGAAGAAAAGTATTCATTGAGGACCTCGCTCACTTCCACAGCCTCCAGGCACATCTTCCCACCTTTATCTCTAATCGGTCCTACCTTCACTCCTGTCATCCTTTTTTTCTTCACATAATTGAAGAATGCCTTGGGGTTTTCCTTTACCCTACTCGCCAAGGCCTTCTCATGCCCCCTTCTTGCTCTTCTCAGCCCCTTCTTAAGCTCCTTTCTTGCTTCCCTATATTCCTGATCCTTGCTTCCTAAACCTCACGTATGCTGCCTTCTTCATCCTGACTAGATTTTCCACCTCACTTGTCACCCATGGTTCCTTCACCCTACCATTCTTTATCTTCCTCACCGGGACAAATTTATCCCTTACATCCCGCAAGAGATCTCTAAACATCGACCACATTTCCATAGTACATTTCCCTGCAAAAACATCATCCCAATTCACACCCGCAAGTTCTAGCCTTATAACCTCATAATTTGCCTTTCCCCAATTAAAAATTTTCCTGTCCTCTTTGATTCTATCCTTTTCCATGATAATTATAAAGGCCAGGGAGCGGTGGTCACTGTCCCCCAGATGCTCACCCACTGAGAGATCTGTGACCTGACCCAGTTCATTACCTAGTACTAGATCTAGTATGGCATTCCCCCTCGTCGGTCTGTCGACATACTGTGACAGGAATCCATCCTGGACACACTTAACAAATTCTGCCCCATCTAAACCCTTGGAACTAATCAGGTGCCAATCAATATTAGGGAAGTTAAAGTCACCCATGATAACAAGCCTGTTATTTTTGCACCTTTCCAAAATCTGCCTCCCAAACTGCTCCTCTGTATCTCTGCTGCTACCAGGGGGCCTATAGAGTACCCCCAGTAGAGTAACTGCTCCCTTCCTGTTCCTGACTTCCACCCATATTGACTCAAAAGAGGATCCTGCTACATTACCCACCCTTTCTGTAGCTGTAATATTATCCCTGACCAGTAATGCCACCCCTCCTCCCCTTTTTCCACCCTCTCTATCCCTTTTAAAGCATTGAAATCCAGGAATATTGAGAATCCATTCCTGCCCTGGTGCCAGCCAAGTCTCTGTAATGGCCACTACATCATAATTCCATGTTTGCATCCAAGCTCTCAGTTCATCACCTTTGTTCCTGATTATTCCATATTTGCAATGTTGTTTTTGTTAGGTTATGTGAATTGACAGAGTGAATGAAGTGGTTGATGGTTGGGCGATTACCAGAACATGTCTCGACACGAACGGTATGGATATGCCTGCTGCCCCTCACTAACGACAATGAAGGTGCAGGCCCTTATACTTTTGGATGTTGCCATCAGGCCTTGTGGCTATGGCAAGATTATGTTCCAGGCATTTTATCAGAAGAAGGACTACACTAAAGTTAGATTTCTCCACTCCACCCCTTGACAAATGAAATTTTCCAGAGTTTCGTGTCCTTTTCAGTTTTAGTACTGTAAGAATATAATTGACTTTGACCTCATCTGTTGCTTCCTAAATTAGAGTTGTAGTATGCTGGATCCATATTAAAAAGAGCAGGACGGTCACAAGATATTTGATTATTCCACAGGATTAGTCATCAGGATCCCATCATGCTTGATGTTGAAGCCAATCTGAAGATTGTATTCATTTTACAGTATAGCCTTCCAAAAGAAGATGTTTCTGCTGCCTTGTTGTTTGAGCTGCTCTTCTCCATTGTTTCTCACTTGGGGCAGTTAATTTATTGATGGAATTCTCAGCGGTTATCACTGTGGATTATCTACAAGAAGCTTGGTGTTCCAGGTTGCAGGCTTTAATTTGGGAAGTAAATGCATTTGTCTTGACCATTACAACATTGGCAGTTAGTCAGTTCAGATGATAGCAATGGGTCAGTGTTGACATATTATTGGAGCCCTCTGCTACACATGGCTATCATTTTCGTAGGTGCATTCATAGACAGCCATATTGTACAAACAAAACTTTTTACTTTGAAATGAAGTGCTAAAATGTCTTTGTTGAAAGACTTTGAGCTAGAAGTCAGATACAGTGCCTATAAATAGTATTCATCCCCCTTGGAAGTTTTCATGTTTTATTGTTTTAGACATTGAATCACTGTGGATTTAATGTGACTTTTTTTTTTACATTGATAAACAGAAGACCTTTGTGTCAAAGAGAAATCAAATTTCTACAAATTTACCTAAATTTGTTACAATTATTAAACACAAAGTTGATTGCATAAGTATTCACCCCCTTCAAGTCAGTATTTAGTAGATGTACCTTTGGCAGCAATTACAGCCTGTGTGGATAGGTCTCTATCAGCTTTGCATATCTGGACCCTACAATTTTTCTCCATTCTTCTTTACAAAACTGTTCAAGCTCTGTCAGATTACATGGTGATCGTGAGTAAACAGCTCTTTTCAAGTCCAGCCACAAATTCTCAATTGGATTTTGGTCTGGACTCTGACTTGGTCACTCCAAGATATTAACTTCCACAAACGAGAAAATCTGCAGACGCTGGAAGACCAAGCAACACACACAAAATACTGGAGGAACTCAGCAGGTCAGATAGCATCTATGGAGAAGAATACAGTTGACATTTCGGGCTAAGACAATTCAGCAGAACCAGCTGACGGGTATCAGCCTGAAATGTTGACTATACTCGTTTTCCATTAATGCTGCCTGGCCTGCTGAGTTCCTCCAACATTTAGTGTGTGTTGCTAAGCCATTAACTTTGTTGTTTTTAAGCCGTTCCTGGTTAGCTTTGGCTTCATGCTTGGAGGTGTTGTCTTGCAGGAAAACAAATCTTCTCCCAGGTCACAGTTCTCTTGCAGACTGCATCAGGTTTTCCTCCAGGATTTCCTTGTAGTTTGCTGTATTCATTTTACCTTCTACCTTCACAATCCTTAAAGAGCCTGCTGCAGTGAAGCATCCTCACAGCATGATGCAGCCACAACCATACTTCACGGTAGTAATGGTGTGTTTTGGATGATGTCTGGTGTTTGGCTTATGCCAAATACAGCGTTTAGTCCAGGGGTCCCCAACCTTTTTTGCACCGTGGACGGGTTTAATATTGACAATATTCTTGCGGACTGGCAGACGGGTGTGGGGGGGGTGTTCAAGTAGGGTTGCCAACTTTCCCACTCCCAAATAAGGGACAAAAGTAACAGTCAAATATGGGACACTTGTGTTTACCCTGAGAAAGACTACCATGACCATGAAGCCTTGCGCGGGCAACTGTGTACGCATACATGACGTGCACATGCATGTACGTGCCAATTTTTTTTCTACAACTTCGGTTTTGGCTTAATCTTCCCGATTCTGTTAAGTGAAACTACACTGTACATACATTATTTCTACTTTATATAGGCTGTGTATTTATCATATCAATCCTGCTTTTACTATATGTTAGTGTTATTTTAGGTTTTATGTGTGTTGGCTCGTGGCCAAGTGGTTAAGGTGTTCATCTAGTGATTTGAAGGTTGCTAGTTCGAGCCTTGGCTGAGGCAGTGTGTGTGTCCTTGAGCAAGGCACTTAACCACATATTGCTCTGCGACGACACCGGTGCCAAGCTGTAAGGGCCTTCCCTTGGACAACATCAGTGGTGTGGAGAGTGGAGACTTGCAGCATGGGCAACTGCTGGTCTTCCATACAACCTTGCCCAGGTCTGCACCCTGGAAACCTTCCAAGGCGCAAATCCATGGTCTCATGAGACTAACGGATGCCTATAAGGTTTTATGTATTATTTGGTAGGTTATTTCACGTTCAACAGTGCGTGACAGGAAATGAGGAAAGGTGCAGCTGACTCATATTGTTTCATATCACCAAATCATATCGTTTCCTCGCGGCCCGGTAGCACATGCTTTGCGGCCCGGTGGTTGGAAACCACTGGTTTAGTCTGATGACCAAAAAGCTCAGTTTCGGTTTCATCAGACCATAGAACCTCCTTCCAGCTGACTTCAGAGTGTCCCACATGCCTTCTGGCAAACTCTAGCCAAGATTTCATGTGAGGTTTTTTCAACAGTGGCTTTCTCTTTGCCACTCTCCCGTAAAACTGCGACTGGTGAAGCACCCGGGCAACTGTTGTATGAGCAGTCTCTCCCATCTCAGCCACTGAAGCTTGTAACTCCTCCCGAGTTGTCATAGGTCTCTTGGTGGCCTCCATCACTTGTCCCCTTCTTGCACAGTCATTTGAGGATGGCCTGCTCTAGGTAGACTCACAACTGTGCCATATTCTTTCTATTTGATGACTGACTTATCTGTACTCAAGGATATTCTGTGACTTGGAAATTTTCTTGTATCCATCTCCTGCTTTTCATAACCTTTTCGCAGAGTTGCCTGGAGTGTTTTTTTTTGTCGTCTTGGTGTAGTTTTTGCCAGAATTCTGACTCACCAGCAGTTGGACCTTCCAGATACAGGTGTCTCTTTACTACAATTAATTAAAACACCTTGACTGCACACAGGTGATCTCCATTTAACTAATTATGTGATTTTTAAAACCAGTTGGCTGCACCAGTGAATCAATTAGTTTGTTTTATAATTGTAATTAATTTAGATCACTGTCGAGATCTGTTTTCACTTTGACACGAAAGAGTCTTTTTCCATTGATCAGTGTCAAAGAAAAGCTAAATTAAATCCACGGTGATTCAATGTTATAAAACAGTAAAACATGAAAACATCCAAGGGGAGGTAAATACTTTTATGTTACTGACAAGAGAAACCCCTAGATATATTTAATCTCTTCAAAATTATTAATCTACACCGAGAATTCCTGTCAGTGAAGGTAGAGACAGTGGTGTATTCGAACTGATAAAAGATATCACAACTCATTTAGTTCAGCGTTTTTAGATTTTTTTTCCTTTGAAGTGATCAAAATTTGTTTCTACCTTGAAATTTGTTAAATTGAAATTTAAACTGATGTTTGATTTCCTTTTAAATTTTGCATCTTATTAGTTTCTCCATTGAATTGTAGAGCTAAAAGTAAGATACAAGCTGAAATAGGTAAAGAACAATGTGGTTTTGTGAAAGACAAAGGTACAAGAAACACAATATTGATGTTAAGGATACTATCAGAACGAGCTATTCTTTCTTTCTTTTTCAATCTTTTTATTTCATAAAATATAAACATAACATAGCAATATTACAAATTGTTGGAAATATATTGTTATACTTAAAATGAGTAATTATAAAACCAAATAGTATAAATTGACAAAACTCCCAATCGTGTAGGATAACAATGAATAATACAGGACAAAAAAAACTGGAGAAAAATCATGAAAAAGAAAAAAAATAGAAAAAAAACAAACCCCACCCCAAAAAGAAACTAAACTAAACAGAATTAGTCAACTAAACTAAAAAGACTTGGGCAATTCTGACAATGTAAAAATGGAAGAGAAGAAAACCTTAGTGTCGACGACTCCATTCCTCTCAACCAGCAGTACAGAGAGATAAAATAAGTTTAGAAATGGTCAAATTACATCATATGAAAATGCTGAATAAATGGCCTCCAAGTTTTTTCAAATTTAATGGAAGGGTCATAAACCACACTTCTAATTTTTTTCCAAATTCAAACACAACATAGTTTGTGAAAACCAGTGAAATACAGTAGGAGGGTTAATCTCTTTCCAATTCAGCAAAATGGATCTTCTAGCCATTAAAGTAAGAAATGCAATCATCCGGCGTGTTGAAGAGGTTAAATGATTTGAGTCTATCATTGGTAATCCAAAAATAGCAGTAATTGGATGAGGTTGTCTGTATTCAAAACCGTTGAAATAATATCAAAAATATCTTTCCAATATTTTTCCAACAAAGGACATGACCAAAACATGTGAGTTAAAGAGGCTATCTCGGAATGACATCTATCACATATAGGATTAATATAAGAATAATAACGAGATAGTTTATCTTTGAACATATGAGCCCTGTGCACTACTTTAAACTATATCAACACATGTTTAGCACCTATAGAGAATGAATTAACCAATTGAAGAATTTTTTTCCCATTTTTCAATCGGTATAATAATCTTAAGTTCTCTTTCCCAATCAGCTTTAATTTATTGGAAACATCAGGACATAAATTCATAATTATGTTGTAAATAATTGCTACAACACTTTTCTGAGAGAGATTTAGATCTAAATTTTTTTCCAAAGTATCCATTGGATATGAGTGTGGAAAATTAGAAGCAGTAATTAAAAAGTTTCTAATCTGTAGGTATCTAAAAAAGTGAGATCTGGGTAAGTTACATACATCAAAGTTGCTGGTGAACGCAGCAGCCCAAGCAGCATCTATAGGAAGAGGTACAGTCGACGTTTCAGGCCGAGACCCTTCGTCAGGACTAACTGAAGGAAGAGTGAGTAAGGGATTTGAAAGCTGGAGGGGGAGGGGGAGATGCAAAATGATAGGAGAAGACAGGAGGGGGAGGGATGGAGCCGAGAGCTGGACAGGTGATAGGCAGAAGGGGATACGAGAGGATCATGGGACAGGAGGTCCGGGAAGAAAGACGGGGGGGGGGTGACCCAGAGGATGGGCAAGAGGTATATTCAGAGGGACAGAGGGAGAAAAAGGAGAGCGAGAGAAAGAATGTGTGCATTAAAAAGAGTAACAGATGGGGTACGAGGGGGAGGTGGGGCCTAGCGGAAGTTAGAGAAGTCAATGTTCATGCCATCAGGTTGGAGGCTACCCAGACGGAATATAAGGTGTTGTTCCTCCAACCTGAGTGTGGCTTCATCTTTACAGTAGAGGAGGCCGTGGATAGACATGTCAGAATGGGAATGGGATGTGGAATTAAAATGTGTGGCCACTGGGAGATCCTGCTTTCTCTGGCGGACAGAGCGTAGATGTTCAGCAAAGCGGTCTCCCAGTCTGCGTCGGGTCTCACCAATATATAAAAGGCCACATCGGGAGCACCGGACGCAGTATATCACCCCAGTCGACTCACAGGTGAAGTGATGCCTCACCTGGAAGGACTGTTTGGGGCCCTGAATGGTGGTAAGGGAGGAAGTGTAAGGGCATGTGTAGCACTTGTTCCGCTTACACGGATAAGTGCCAGCAGAGAGATCAGTCGTGAGGGATGGGGGGGACGAATGGACAAGGGAGTTGTGTAGGGAGCGATCCCTGCGGAATGCAGAGAGAGGCGGGGAGGGAAAGATATGCTTAGTGGTGGGATCCCGTTGGAGGTGGCGGAAGTTACGGAGAATAATATGTTGGACCCGGAGGCTGGTGGGGTGGTAGGTGAGGACCAGGGGAACCCTATTCCTAGTGGGGTGGCGGGAGGATGGAGTGAGAGCAGATGTACGTGAAATGGGGGAGATGCGTTTAAGAGCAGAGTTGATAGTGGAGGAAGGGAAGCCCTTTTCTTTAAAAAATGAAGACATCTCCACGCATTCTTTCTCTCGCTCTCCTTTTTCTCCCTCTGTCCCTCTGAATATACCTCTTGCCCATCCTCTGGGTCACCCCCCCCCCGTCTTTCTTCCCGGACCTCCTGTCCCATGATCCTCTCGTATCCCCTTCTGCCTATTACCTGTCCAGCTCTCGGCTCCATCCCTCCCCCTCCTGTCTTCTCCTATCATTTTGCATCTCCCCCTCCCCCTCCAGCTTTCAAATCCCTTACTCACTCTTCCTTCAGTTAGTCCTGACGAAGGGTCTCGGCCTGAAACGTTGACTGTACCTCTTCCTATAGATGCTGCTTGGCCTGCTGCGTTCACCAGCAACTTTGATGTATGTTGCTTGAATTTCCAGCATCTGCAGAATTCCTGTTATCTGGGTAAGTTATATTTATTAGAAAGTTGATCAAAAGACTTAAAACAATTATCCAAAAATAAATCCCGAAAACGTACTATACCTTTGGCTCTCCAATCAAAGTAAGCTTGATCCATAGTGGAAGGTTGAAAAAGGAAATTAGATATAATAGGCTAAAATAAATTGATTGAACCAAAAAAATCTTCGGAATTCAGAACGAGCTATTCAAGTGCAAAAAGATTTGTTTGTTTGTTTTATCCACTACACAAAAGCTTTTGATAAAGTGAAGCACAATAAGTTATTTGAAATATTACAGAAAACTGTAGATCTAGATTCGAAAGACCTCCGCCTATTCAGAAATCTGTACTAGGAACAAACTGCTGCTGTAAGAATAGATGGAGAAGTGAGTCAGTTTACGAAAATCAAGAGAGGCGTTAGACAAGGGTGTGTTTTCTCCCCTGATTTATTTAATATGTACAGTGAAACAATATGACAAAAAATAAGAGACATCTTGGGAATCAAAGTTGGCAGTGAAAACATCAATAATTTCAGATATACAGATGACACTGTGTTAATTGCAAGTACGGAAGAAGAACTACAAAACTTAATTGATATAGTTGTTGAAGAAAGTGCAAAAATGGGTCTATCTATCAACTGCAAGAAGACAGAATGTATGGTGATATCCAAAAAGATGGAGAATCCTACCTGCAGGCTGAGAATAAACGGGGACGACATAAAACATGCAGAACTTTTGCTACTTAGGAAGCTGGGTGACATCAGATGGCAGGTGCGACATGGACATCAAAAGAAGAATAGGGATGGCAAAAGACACCTTTACGAGAATGAAGAGTATACTGACCAATACTAAACTAGGCATGACAACCCGCCTCAGAGTACTGAAATGTTACTTTTATCCAGGTATGTTATATGGCTCAGAATGTTGGATAATATCTAGTAATATGAAAAAGCGAATTGTAGCAGCAGAGATGTGGTTTTTTGAGGAGGATGCAAAGAATATCATGGACGAAACGAATATCTAATGAGGATGTCATGAACAGAGCAAACACAAAAAGAAATAATATGAGATCATGAAAAGGCAACGTAACTTCATTGGACATGTGATTAGGAAAGAGAAGTTAGAATACATGGTAATTGTGGGAAAGATTGAAGGGAAGAAAGCAAGAGGAAGACAAAGACAAATGATGATGGAGACAGCAGCCAGAGAACTGGAAATGAATACCAATGAATTGATCCACTTGACTGGAAACAGGAGTGTGTGGGCCATTGCAGTCAAAACTCAAACTGGGCATGGCACCTGATGATGATGATTGAATTGTAATGTATAGAATCCTAGAAGTTAGGTGGATACAGAAAGAGAAAGACAATGAAAAGTTTAAAGACTTAGATAGTTGCAATGATTAAATATTCAAACAAATTAACCTTTTTTTCCAAAATAAAAGTTCTTGACAGAGATATGCATTCAATATTGATTGATGAAATGTATGATGTAGAAGAGAATTGCTCTATAAAACTATAAATTTTATTTTGTCAGTGAACAACAATTGGCCAACTTAATGCACTAGTGCAAAGAAGACAAAATTAAAATTCTCACTGTAAAGAAGTCATACAAATATTGAAACCAACTAAAAGAAGTTCCACATCTGTTTTGATAGGCAACTGCATTTGTCAGTTTGAGGATTTTTTTCCCAATTTAGTCACCTGCATCACTCTCAGAAAATGACAACTGTGTAAAAGCAGACATAAAATCAAAACAAATAGATACAGTTGCTTATTGTCTTAAAAACAATAGGGTAATCTTGACCAAGGACTCCCTGAAAGGGTCCTATACACACTTGTGGAAAATCCAGATATTTCACTAAAAGCAAATATTTAAATGTACTGTTGAAATTAACTTGAGTGCTACTTGCAGCTATACAAATATCCTGGTTTAAAAAAACGAACTTGATCTTAGCCACGATTTTTCAATTTATCCAAGTACTAGTGCTTAGTAAAGTTTATATAGGGTCTATTTTAAAATAAGATGTTACTTTAAAAGGATTTAATTACATGATTTGCCTATGGAGGGAAGGAAGTATAAAGTCTGCCTTGTTCCTAATTCACCATAATTTCAGGTGATTATGTTGTCAGTTTGGATGATGTGGCCTTTGATTTGGAATTTTAAGTCTCAAGATGTGTAGTTGGATAAGTTGCTACAAAGTATGTTCACATCATTGTTACATATTCTTGGGAAGATCCTGTATGTACAGCCCCCTGCTGTACTCTCTGTGCACCCATGATTGTGTAGCCAAGTTTCCATCAAACTCAATATCTAAGTTTCCTGATGACACCAGAATTGTAGGCAGTATCTCGGGTAATGATGAGTTTCAATACAGAGAGGAAATTAAGAACCTGGTGGCATGGTGCGAAGACAATAACCTATCCCTCGACGTCAGCAAGATGAAAGAATTGGTTGTTGACTTCAGAAGGAGTAGCGGACAGCACAACCCTATTTTCATCGGTGGTACGCAAGTGGAACAGGTCAAAAGCTTTAAGTTCCTCGGGGTCAGTATCACAAATGACCTGACTTGGTCCAACCAAGCAGAGTCCACTGCCAAGAAGGCCCACCAGCGCCTTTACTCCCTGAGAAAGCTAAAGAAATTTGGCCTGTCCCCTAAAAACCTCACTAATTTTTATAGATGCACCGTAGAAAGCATTCTTCTAGGGTGCGTCACAACCTGGTATGGAAGTTGTCCTGTCCAAGACCGGAAGAAGCTGCAGAAGATCGTGAACACGGCGCAGCGCATCACACAAAACCAATCTTCCGTCTGTGGACTCACTTTACACCGCACGCTGTCGGAGCAGTGCTGCCAGGATAATCAAGGACACGACCCACCCAGCCAACACACTTTTCATCCCCCTTCCCTCCGGGAGAAGGCTCAGGAGCTTGAAGACTCGTACGGCCAGATTTGGAAACAGCTTCCTTCCAACTGTGATAAGAGTGCTGAATGGATCCTGACCTGGATCTGGGCCGTACCCTCCAAATGTCCAGACCTGCCTCTCGGTTTTTTTTTGCACTGCCTTACTTTCCATTTTCTATTTTCTATTTATGATTTATAATTTAAATTTTTAATATTTACTATCGATTTGTACTCCAGGGAGTGTGAAGCGCAGAATTAAATATCGCTGTGATGATTGCTCTAGTATCAATTGTTTGGCGACAATAAAGTAAAGTATATAAAGTATCTATGTTTTCTTCCAATGGTTATTGGGATACTACAGTATCTGTACCTGAAGAATTCAGCACCATTCTTGATGCTCATTTGACTAATATGTTTGATGTTTGAGTTTAGTTGGCTTTGACAGCATTGGAAAAACTGAATATGTCAGCAAATTGCTGAGTGCTCTCTCTATCAACCAAATATTCCTTGTCATGGGTTTTCAGCTGAATCTCTCATTTCAGATGTCTGTAAAATCCTTCTTTCTAGGAGTGAATGAGTTACAATCCAGGAAGGCCTTGCATTTGCAGTTAATTAATACCTTAATCTCCTGACCATTATCTTCAAACCAGTCCTAATTCTTTGTGGTGCAGAAGCATATAAGCTGTGGGTACTATGCAAGATGCTGATTGATAAGAGATATCATAGTTGTGTTCTTGAGCTTTGTCGTTGATTTTATTACAACAGCAGTTTTGTGATATTGATGCTTTGGGTCTGTGTTGCCTCAACCAGCTATATATTAGGCCAGGCACATTGTCATTGTGCTCACAATGACTCCCAACACAGACAGTTTGTTCTGAGCTCTGTCATGGGAAAAGTGTATCAGATGACTGGAAAAAAAAAGATCAAACATCTAGAAATCTTTGACTGCTCAGGTGGTGAAGGAGTTTTAAACATGAGAAATTCTGCATTCTGGAAATCCAAAGCAATACATACAAAATGCTGGAGAAACTCAGCATATCAGGAAACATTATGGAAATGAATAAACAGTTGATGTTTCAGGTGGAGACCCTTCTTCAGGACTGGAAGGGAGGAAGGTGCCTCCATAAAAAGGTGAGGGAGGGGGAAGAGGATAACTGGAAGGTTATAGGTGAAGCCAGGTGCGTAGGAAAGGTAAAGGGCTCGAGAGGAAGGAATTTGATAGGAGCAGGGAGTAGACAAGTTCCCATGAAGGATACATGGCTGTGGTAGCAAGTCTGGATGAGTACATGGAGTTGGTGGGCAGCAGAGATGTCAGAGGGAGAGCAGTAAAAGAGGGTCTTATTGAACCCTCATTGAAGCAAAGATTTAAACGTATTCAGGGTAGGCATCCCTTGAAGAGACTTTGCAGTGGAGCAACAAATCCTGAACATGTGAAATTCTGCATATGCTGGAAATCCCAAAACAACATTGGGCACTCTTGAGGCATGAACTTGAGGCTCTCAATAACAATGTTCCTGTATGAATGGCAAAAGTCCATTGAGTCACATTGGTCTAATCAGCCAACTTGGAACCCTCAAAAGTCATCCTTACTCCCAAAGGACTGTTTAAGAAAAAGAGTTGCAAAAGAAAGTTATTTATTGTTCAGTCAGTAACAAGCTGAAACAACTGTGTAGATGTCTTTTTAAGATTGAGAATTGATGTGAGAAATGTATTCATAGAACAGCAAAATAGAGGAATGAAGAGATGAGATTTAGATGGGAATAGGTATAATTTACAGTGGTAATATACTAAAACACCCTAACATTTTCCATTCTGGATGTTGATGGTTCTCATCTTCTGCTGGAACCTGGATCCTGCATATCAACAGGACATCTCAGCCAAAAGAAATTCTATTTAACTTGATTCAGAGTTGGAAGTAAATTTATTATCAAAGTACATATATATCACCCCATACTACCTTGAGATTCACCTTTTTGCAGGCATTCACAGTAGCATAAAGAAATGCAATAGGTCACCATGTTCTTCTTGGGTACTGGTATGATTGAAGCCTGCATGAAGCAGGTGGGTAACTATCTACTTGTAACTAATAACTATATACTTGAATTTTTCAGTGAGAAGTCTTTGAATATTGAATTGAAGCTTGAATTGTGGCTGATTATTTTGATCCAGCTGCCATTAGTGATTATGGTTGTTCTGCCACAATCTGCTGAGCTCAGCTAGATCAGTTCATGACAGAAATTGACCCTTGGACATTTTTATTTATAAACTATGTTTGTCTTCACCAGTTTGTGAGAAGATCATTAAACTTCAACTCCTAAAATCAACTTCTTCTAAAATAAAACAAAATCGGTTCCAAAGGTTTGAGCACCCAGCTTTTCAACTAAAAATTTGAAAAGTAACAATGCTGTGCAGAATTAAAATTCCCTGAAAGTGTAAGCAGTCATGGTTAAAGCAGCAAAGGGAATTGCCTCAACTATTTGGATTTAATGACAAGCCTGCTTAGTATTTGGGGATGGTGCATATTTATTCATGCAAGTTAAAATCATTTTGATTTACTCTGCCTTTTTGTTTAAATTGTTCAAAAAATCTGAATAAGCAGTTGCACATCCAGTTTTGTATTTTAAGTGTACAATTAACCAAAATGTTTTTGTGTTCACATGTGCATATTATTTTAAATCTAGTTTCTCGAAGGGGTGTGTATTAAAACTTTATCTTCAGAACAATTCTGATGCATAGGATACTAATTGTTATAGTGGCATGCCATCAACAATCTATCAAATTGAAAGAACTGTCGGGAACTGTATTGCCAAAAATGTCATTTTATCAAATGGATTGTAACGATTGCACATTTGCAGTTTCTTTCCATCTTTCAGCCAACTGTAGAACAATGATCGACTTGCTTTGCAGTTCCATCTGCTGATCCAATATATCTAAATAAGCATTGTAGGGCTGTTGTGTTGACACATCCTTTGCCTTGCTTTCACAGTGTGAATTTGTTTTGGAAAAATACTGTGTTTTATAAATGTATTTTTTGCAATTGCAAAACCCTGCTGGACGTTAATAACTTGGAGTACTGCAGGTCTACCCCATCAGCGAGTTGCTCGTATGCAGAAAAACTGAATGAGCAGGATTTAGTGCGCGTCATGCTGCTGCCTGCGTCAGAATGGGTGTGTAAAGGAGGTGTGCAGTCTAACAGCGAGTGATTGTCTTAGTCACTTTTCTTGTGATTGCAAGACCCTGTTGGACATTAATGTGAAATATTGCAAGTCCAATTCAATGGTTCATTGGCAGCCAGCACACAGTGTGGGTGTAGGGGGGCAGTGTACATGCTGGAGTTGGTGCTGCTCTTCAGTGTTTGCTCAGCAGAAGACAAGATGTTTTCAACTGCAGACTGTTGCAACATTCATGGACTCAGGGACTTGGTCTTTTTTGTGTGACTGTATTTTACTGCTGGCTTGTATGTGCTATGTGTGACTGATGGTATTGTGATTTGCACCTTGGTCCCAGAATCATGCTGTTTCATTTGGCTGTGCTGTATGGTTGAACGCCAATTAAACTTGAACTTGAATATTGCATGGAAACATGCATTGATTTCTTTTTATAGAAATATTAGTTCATGGCATGTACCACATAAGTCAAATTGAAGAATTTATAAATAGGATCATTGATGTTGATATTGTACCAGTGTTATAAATTGTTATATTTGCTGAAACTGCATTTTCATTATTGATTTGACTGCATAGAATTAGACTAACAGGAATGATCTGGTGGACTTCATTTTGTGTTCCTGTTTATTGTGTGCTTTTTACAGTAGATGAATATTTGGGATCAGAATCTCCAGTGTTCTTTGAATATAGAGTGAAATACTTGATGAAGTATAAGCATATCAAAGAAGCAATGACGCTGACCAAATACTGTGTGAATCACCCGCAAACTGGCAAAAACAAGTATTTTCTCCACTTATTTTTAACATGGTTATGCCGTTCATTCCCAGAAGAAATCATGTTGCAGGAGGTAAGGATTTGTATGAGATTTTGTAAATTTCAACAAAAAAATAGTGTTTATTAAATTTAACATACATTGTGATGTATTTTTGTCAGAAGATGTGACTATGAAAGGAGTAGGAAGATAAATATTTCAAAGGAAAGATGCACTTTACAATTGCAATTAGTTTTCTTGGCTGTTTGCACAACTTTGCAAATTTTAGGGGAATATGAGTTTTTTTTAACTTTTTTCCATTTGTTTTCCCTCAAAGATTTCTAGAATTGACTGCCAGGAAGCCCTTGATGTTATTTGCAGACTGGATTCAGAAGGGCAAGTGGAATTGTCATGGATATTGTGTGTGGCTTTTCTTACTCAGCAGCTAAGAAATGGAGATATGTATTGTACAAGGTAAATATTCTTTTTCTTTGTAAACGTCATTCCAGATAGTAAGCAAATTTTAAATGGATCTTAAATCCGTTTAAATTTTAGATCTGTTTACATCTTATATTTGTCCTTGCTTTGTATGGACATGTTGTAAATCCATTTTAAAATTAGTTATTTATTATTTGTAATCAATTTCTGATCTATGGCTATTATTTACTGGATTCCATTTAAAAAAAACTAAAATTTATTTGTTATGTAAAAAAAACAGAAAAAAATTCAGGTCAGATTATTTTAGTTAATGGGGAAACAGTTTTAATAACCGTCAGAGATTCTGCAGTTGCTTGAATTCCAGAATAACTTGCACAAAATGCTGGAAGAGCTCAGCAACATTATATATTATTTATGGAGAGGAATGAAAGGCCTTGGCCTGAAATATTGACTCTTTATTCCTCTCCATAGATGTTGCCTGACTTGCTGAGTTCCTCCAGAGATTTGTGTGTGTTGCTCAGCCTTAATAATGTAAATTGCTATAAATTTGATTTTTTGTGTTATTAACTTCAATATTTTAGGTGGTTTAGTTTTGAATGAATTTGTCAGTAATCTTTTTTTAATTACTATGTTTCATGTTGTTTAAACACACATTCATGTTTGAATTTTGTGTTTGTTGTGATATCATAAGTAATAGTATAATGTAGTATTAGCCCAGATTTTTTTCTGCATGTTCGTATGGTCCCACCATTTCTTCAGATTAGTGCCAGTGCATTTCAGAACCGCAATATAACCATGAAAAACTGAAGTTTACTAACAGTTTCATGGGGACTTACTAAGATTTCTCAACATTTATATTTGCATTTATATAAGGAAATCTGCTTTTGAATATTCTGACAGTTAGTCTTTCTGTAGGATCCATTTACCCATTCTTCGAATAGTGATTGCATTTCTGTCAGAAACTAATGTGAGCTCTCATCTTAAATGCTTTAGGATAAATTCCATTTTCAGATTTTTAAAGCTTTAAAGTGATTTAATTTTTAACATTTTTGAATGTCATGGATCTTTAGAAGCACTGGATTTTTTTGATGGCTTTGACATCATTCAAGGCCCTGTTGTTGCTAAGGACTTTGTTCCTTGTCTGGTTGAGCCAGCATGCTGGCATGCAAATTCAGTCTGCGGGGCTGGGGAACGTAGTTGCTGAATGCAGATTGCCAGATCCATTCAAGGAAAACCCAGGCTTCAGAGAAGTCTATGTAAAGAAATAGCCTTAACCAAGTCTCCATTACTTTTATTCCCCAGACTTTTGTTTACACTTTCCCACTATAACCTGAGTATAGTTCTCTATTCAAAATTTACGAGGGGTGATTGATAAGTTTGTGGCCTAAGGTAGAAGGAGTCAATTTTAGAAAACCTAATACATTTATCTTTCAACCTAGTCCCCTCCTTACATGTACACACTTAGTCCAGTGGTCGTGGAGCATACGGATCCCTTCTTTGTAGAAGAGGTCCACAGCAGGGGTGATTGATAAGTTCGTGGCCTACAGTAGAAGGAGATGAGTTATTAACTTCAAACTTTCTGCATAATCACACAGAGTTGAACTGCACATGCATGTAATGAGAGCGTCTTGGACCTCCAGGTGGTCCACAGCAGGGTGATTGATAAGTTTGTGGCCTAAGGTAGAAGGAAATTAGTTATACAGCTCTTATTACTTGCACATGCAGTTGAACTCTTTGAGTGATTATGCAGAAAGTTTGAAGTTAATAACTCATCTCCTTCTACCTTAGGCCACGAACTTATCAATCACCCCTGCTTTGAACCACTTTCTGGAGGTCGAAGACGCCAACTTCTACAAAGAAGGGATCCGTGCCACGGCCACTGGACTAAGTGTATAAATGTAGGAAAAATAAATGTGCTAGGCTTTCTAAAGTTGACTCCTTCTACCTTAGGCCACAAACTTATCAATCACTCTTCGTACTTTCTAAAGGTCGCTGAGCCAAATGATTTCATAGTCATTCAATAAACTTGAGTTTGGTATTCCCCCTGTGCATTGGTTTGTAGTATTATTAACTTTTGGTTTTTTTTAATGGAGAACAACAATTGGGTTGAAAAGTTGTATTCCTTTAAATTACTTGCTTAAATCCTAATTGAGCATGCCAAACCAGATACCTTCAAATGATATGCCACTTAGTTAAGATAAGTATGTAATTATCCCACAGTAACTTTGTAATTTAATGCTATCTACTTCACCTTACTTAGGGAGTTGATATTAGTATGGAGTAAGCTGCAGCTGAAACTTGATGCATCCAAGCAACACTTTTTAGAGAAGTGTCATCACCTTCTATTAACATCCAGAAATGTCAACCATATCTTTCTCTTTATCAGGGTTATTCAGAATGAGGTGAGTTACTGCGCTGCATTGTAAATGAAAGGCTGTGTATTTTAAGTTTATTACTTTGGATAGTTTTATTTTATTAAGCTTGGATCATCCTCTGCAGTGAATAAGAGATGGTGTACCTAATAAACATGACAAAGCACATAATTGTTGATTTCTGGTGGGCAATATTTTAAGAGTTGCTCTGCTAAAATTTATAAAGCTCTATTAATCATACTTTGAATACATTGTTTAATTGTGTGCACCACAGGAAGAATATATGAGCTGTAGAGGGAAAGCAGCAAACATTTATTACAGTTTTGTTTGAATTAGAATGAGGTGTTACACAAATCAGAATTATGTTCTCTTGCATTTGGAAAATTTGTATTGTGTTTTGAATTTTGAAAATACAGGTTGAGTACCCATATCCAAAATGTTTGAGCCGGAAGTGATTTGGATTTCAGATTTTTATCAGATTTTGGAATATGTAATAAGATGGCTTGGAATCACCATTATTTCTGACTCTGAATGTATGTGTTACCGATAAGCAGTCTATGTTCGTCACACTTATGTACTGATGCAGCCATTCTGTGTGTTCGATTTTCATTAGTGATGACCTTGGCAACCTCATGGATGAAATTCTCTGCTGCTTTATGATCAGTAGACACTTTATCACCGCAAATCTTTAAATATTTAATGCTGTGCCTTTTCTTGGGCTACTTCCACACTGTCTGTCTAGGTACCGTATCCGATGCAGACTTTGGTGACCATGGTTTTCCATATAGATCTACCCTTCGTTTTTTAGATGACTTCCATTTCCTCGATGTGTAGCCACCTGGCTATGCTTTTGGTGTACATAATCAGAGGTCTTCCTCTAGGTTTACTCCCCTCAGTCTTTCCAGAGAGTATGAATTTTTCCAGTTCATCTTTCCACATGATGTGTCCTAGGAATCTGAGTTGTCTTTCTCTTATTGTTGGTATGAGTGATCGAACTGCTTGGGCTCTTCTGAGAACTTCTTCATTTGATGTGTGTGTGGTCCATGATATTTTTAACATTCTCCTGTAGAACCATAATTCAGCTGCTTTTAGTCTTTTTTTCCATTGCTGAAGAAATGTTCCAGCATTCACTTCCATAAGTCAGGATAGAATAAATGTAGCACTGCAGTATTCTGTTTTTAGTGTACGTGCTCATCTTTCTGTCTGTTAATATGGTCTTCATTTTTTGGAAAGCTTCTTTCGCCATTGCTATTCTGTATTTGATATCTGTGTTGCACCTGCCATTACTTGTTATTAGGCTGCCAAGATATTTGAATTTGTTGACTTGCTTGATGTTTGTATTTCCAATTTTGATCATTGTGGGATGTTTGTCGTTCTGGAGATGACCATGCTTTCTGTCGTCTTTGTGTTGACTGAGAGGCCTCTGCTATTACTTTCTGCTGCCACTATAGTGAGTAGTTCTTGAAGTTTTGTTTCTGAGTCAGTTATTAGTACGATGTCATCAGCATATCTGATGTTATTTATATTATGACCTCCAATTGTGAATCCTTTGATGTCTTTGATACTTCTCAAGATATTTTCTCTATACAGGTTAAATATGTCTGGTGAAAAGACACAACCTTACCTGACTCCTCTCATGATATTCACATACTCACTCACTTCTCCTTCTATTCTGATGGATGCTGTCTGGTCCCAGTATAAGTTTCTTAAGAAACATATATCTTTCCCATCTATGTCAAGATCTTGAAGCATTCCCAGAAGATCTTGCTGTCTGACAGTGTCAAAAGCTTTTGTATAGTCAACGAAACATAGGTAGATGTCTTTTTGTGCCTGGATGGCTTGCTCACAGATCATCCGTAGCATGAAAATTGCATTTCTGGTTCCAGTGTTTTCCACAAAGCCGCATTGTTCTTTACTGATTTCTGGTTTTATACAGCGCCTTGCTCTCATCATGATTACTCTGAGAATAATTTTTGCCACGTGGCTCATCGGGCTTATGGTATGATGTACCTCACATTCTGTTCCTCCCTCTTTCTTTGGAAATTGTCAAAAAAGCTCACTTTACAATTTAACTCTCACGCTGTTCACACCGACTGCGCATTATAACAGCCGTACGACAGTGCTTGCGCAGTACCAAGCAGAAGCAGAAAAAGCATTGTTGTTGTGGTGTTGTCATGACAGCATTTTTAAGTATCTCCGTTTACACCGTCCACACTACAATGCGAAACAATTGTTTTCAAATTTACACACTCTGGAGAGTGTTTTAGAAAAGCTCCGTTTTCGGGGGATGAAAACTCCGTTTCAATGTGGACGGAGGGTCCATTTACTTAATGATTCATTTACTTAAATCATCAGGTATCTCCCCATGATCATAGATTTCATTTGCTATTTCTGTTACTTTCTCTATTCCAAAATCGTCCACACTACGCCGGATAATTTTGAAAACGAAGCTTTTTCTCTTGGTTTTGACCCTCCGTCCACATTGAAACGGAGTTTTCATCCCCCGAAAACGGAGCTTTTCTAAAACACTCTCCAGAGTGTGTAAATTTGAAAACAATTGTTTCGCATTGTAGTGTGGACGGTGTAAACGGAGATACTTAAAAATGCTGTCATGACAACACCACAACAACAATGCTTTTTCTGCTTCTGCTTGGTACTGCGCAAGCACTGTCGTACGGCTGTTATAATGCGCAGTCGGTGTGAACAGCGTGAGAGTTAAATTGTAAAGTGAGCTTTTTTGACAATTTAAAAACGCTGTCATGATGTGCCGGAACAGATGGCGGCAGTGCGGCATTTCATTGTTTTCTTGAACGCAACCCCCCACACAACCTAACAATTTCAGAACAGACAGCAACGAGACTGAAGCTAGAAGAGTTGGAAATGTACTCACCAAATACTTTGACCCATAGCTTACTGAATAAACAAGTATACTCACTTCGCCCTGTTTTCTGTCCTTGCTTGTATGAAGGTGGTTTACCTATTTATGCAAGTACTTCTCTGACAATAGATGTGTAACAGCCTAATGTAACGTTGTATGGAAATACAAGATAACACTGATGCAGACATGTTTTATACATTTAACAAGGTGCTTTATTAATGTAACAGAGTTAGTCAGATTCTTAATATTCATCGTCAGCCGGGTCATACTGTCCATGAACTCCCTATCGGTTGCCTCCATACGCTTCAGTATTTGTTGTTTTTTAGTTTTAATTCCTCCTGCGCGAGAGCCAACAGCAATTCCTTTGAAGTTTTTCTACTCTGTAACTGGAGAAATGCGCACCAAGTATACCATTTCCTCTTCGCTTGTTTTCTGTGTGTCCTGCGCATGCCCAGTAGGAGGAGATTCGCCCAAATATCCGTTCTAATGTGGACAGAGATATTTTGAAAAACGCTTGGTGTGGATGCCTGTCATTTTTACTTGAAACCGGCGTTTTCAAAATTATCCAGTCTAGTGTGGACATAGCCTCAAATTTCTGCAACCAGCCTGCTGAATATTCGTAATTACCTTCAATTTTCAGTTCATCATGATAGATCTTTGCTTCATGTTCAGCATACTGTTTAGTGGCATATATTTACTCTGACGCTGACAAATCAACTCTTTCAATACACGATTGAGATTTTCATTTTTCACTATGCAGTGTTTTTCTATTTTTCATTTATTTTTGTCCATTGCATTTGTGATCAATTCTCAGAAACTTCTGTGGTGTGCGCATTGCATGGGAACCTGTTGCCTTGTGGAATTTTCTATTTGTGACATCATGTCAGCACTCAAAAAAGTTTTGTATTTTGGAATTTCAGATAAGGGGTATTCAACCTGTATTAGGGGAAAGCATTAGGGTAAATTGAACTGTAACTTTGGAACTGTCTTTTGCAGATTGAAATTGACATGAGGTCAATTGTTACTTTTAAATTTAAAATTATTTTTTCCTCATTTCAGATATTAAGGGCAAAGTTGCTCTGTGGAATTGAATCACACATCTTTATCCAGTTGATCCTATTGTGTGACACTTTTCAGCTTAATTGTAATGAACAATGCCTACTAATATGCACTTGTTTATTTTGGAGATTTGGAGATTTTTCTTTTGTGATCAACATTCCAGGGAAGCATGATAATTGCATACCCTGTAGGTGATAACTTTATGACCTACTTATTTCACAACTGTAGGTCCTTTTAATTTAATGTCTGCATGTTAGATTCTTGAATTCCTAAACCTTTATTTCTTGTGGAAGCTTTTGGTCGTTGTTTGAGCTTTTATTTTGAGTGCTAAATGGTTGAATTGTTCAGAAGAAAATTTTGTCCTTCACTGGTTTGTAGAGTGTTAAGTTATTTCATTAGTGGAGTGTATTGGGGGTATAACAATAGTACTACTCTTCTGCCATAGCCTCTTCAAAAATGTTTCTTGTCGATAAACTGTCTAGCATTATTCCTTATCGAAATAGTTTTATATGATGATATAAATCAGTGTCTCATTGCAAGTCTATGGAGAAATATACTTTTGCTACTAGATAATTTTACATTTTTTGTCTGTTTGTAATGTGAATATCTCTAAACTTGTGAATATGTAATGTTGAAACATTGTAGGTTGGAGCTGAAGGTCTGCAATTCTGCGTTGAGCTCTGTGCACGTGCTCTACGGATGGATTATCAAGATGAACCAAATACAAAAACTTTAGTGTGTAAAACGCTGTCATATCTGCTGCCAAATGATTTGGATTTCTGTAGAGCATGCACTATTACAGTTTTTTTCTCTGAGTGTACATTAGAAACTTTTCATGCTGTTGAAAATCTATACAGTCAGCCAGATCAGCCATACACTGAAGATACCAGCTCAGTTCCAAGTTTCCTTCGTTGCGAGCTGCTGCTTGTTTTAAAGAACACCTGGCCTTTTGATCCAGAATTTTGGGACTGGCGGATTTTGAAGAAAAACTGTCTTGCTCTAATGCGTGGCAAAGTGGCCTTAATTAAAGCTCGTGGAAGAGATTTGCTTGTAAAGTTTGGAAACAACGTGTCAGTTAATAGCACCACAGATATCAAGACCACGGAGAAACCTGATAGGCTGCTGCTCAGCCGAGGCACGTCCCGGGCAGACGGCCACAGTGCCGTGATGCATCGTTGTGTGTTGTGTAAAAAAGAGTTCCTTGGTGGACACATTATGCGACATGCACAGGTTCATCAGCAAAAAGGTGCCTTTCCTTGTCTCATTTGTGCAAGGAAGTTCAGATTGAGGGGACAAATGCTGAAGCATTTAAAGACTCATCTGAGGAAGATTCAAAAACAAGAACTTGCTGCATACAAAAATACTCAATCTTCTAGTGCTGCCAATGACACGCAGGAAACCGATCCTCTCACAAATGGGATTCTTGATGCAAAAGTATCAACTACTTCAGAATCTGCAAATGCAGATGAACAGACTTGCTCTAAAACGTTTACAGAAAAAGAAGATATTAAAATTGTTGATCTTCCAATTGAGCCACACAGTTCAGCTGGTCTGGATGGAGCACTGAATGAAAATTTCAAAACTCAGGAAGATCCTAACAAAGATGTTGCTCCTGATACAGCTGCTGATAATGCTACAGGTGCTCAGGTGGTAGAAGAAGAGTCTGCTTCAGATGTGTCTGCTGTTCCAACCAAAAAGAAAATGAAGAGCAGTTTTCTTGCCAAGCAAAATTCAATAGGTCACAGACATAATGGAGCTCTATGCAAACAAGAACAGGTAGAAGATAAAACTATGTCAAAAGAAAAAACAGAAAATGATACAGAAAGTGATGGTTTCCTTAATTGTCCAAGCCATGGCTGTTCAAAGGTATTTACTAAGATCCATTTTTTGATTAAGCATGCACGGAAATTTCACTCCTCCGATGAAAATGTACGAGATTACCTGATGGAGTGGTATAAAGGGAAGTGCCGTTATTGCCAAAGAAAATTTATTCACTCTCAACATTTAATTGACCATCTAAAAAGGCACGTGTATCCCAAACTATTCTTCTGTTTACAGTGTGGTTGTAGTCAGAGGTTTAAATCAGCTTCAGAGCTTTTAACCCATTCTAAAAGTCATGAAGTTTTTCAAGCACAGTGCAGCTTTGGTGACTGTGACAAGTTGTTCGATAGAGTTGATGTGCTTTATGAACATGAGGCACAGCATTACTTAAGTAGCAAACCTATTCACATCACAGATTGTGACGGCAGTAAAACTGAAGCAAACAAAATACTAAGCCATCAAGCAAAGGCAAATGAAGATGCGAGCTTGGAAAATGAACAGAACGTTGTGGAATTCCCAGTTCCATCGTGGAAGTCACGGAAAGAGTTATTAGAACCAAAGACTTATCTTCACAGTTTGTCTGGCAAGCAAAGTGGAAATCAAAATGAAACAGGCACACTTAATGATACTCCACATGCTTCCATTGAATTGGAACAAAAATTGTTGACTGTTGAATCAGGCAATTTAAATTGTATTAATAATGAACAAATTATAAACGGACATGATGAATTAAAAGGGAATTTCAATAATTCAAATGCAGATACACTTTCCTCAGGTAATATGCCAAATGATGGCATTGCTGATTTGGATAAGACCGGTCTTTCAATGGATGTTTCAAGATCAGAGTCTACATCAGCAGTGTTGAATAATAGCATTTCAAAAGAAGCTTTAAGGGAGCAAGCTACAGGAGTGTCACAAAACAGTGGCTGCCCGTCACAGCAAAACAAGACTCCTTCAGGTTTGCAGTCATCCTCCAATCAAGAACAGAACGGCAGTAGTAGTAAGAATAATAGCAACAGTAAGGGAGAATCTGAAAGTGGTGGCAGGCAGCACAAGTACTATAGGCCTCAGCCACCAAGCTACCTGGATGAAAGGTATATCAGTATGCCAAAACGAAGGAAGTTGGCTACTAATATAAACCAGTCTCCCACGTCACATGAGAATGCAGTTAATGTAATAAACGATCGACACATATGTCGGAAATGTTTCAGGATCTTCAACAGCATTGAAGCACTGGAAGGACACAGCTCCCAGAAGAATTGTAGACCACTCTTTGTTATGGAATCAGATAGTGATGAGGGTAAGTACATGATTAAACTTAATTTATCAAATATAAGCAGGTAATTCAGTTAATAAAATTCATTGTATTTTGAAATGATAAGCAGTGCCTCAGTTACAATTTTCCAGTTAAACTGTGTTTGACGAAAGAGTTGAATAAAATTTACAAGTGGTTGTATACATTGCTTAATAAAGATTCACAGGTGAATCAAATCAAAGAGTTCCACTGCCTGTAACATAGAAAATAAATCCAAAGCTCATTTGAAAACCATACAGTATATGTAGTAATTCTGTAGCTTCTATTAATTTTGAACAAGTCTGTTCTGATATTTCTTGCAAAGTTCATTTGTCTAGATCGAATGAAGCAGAAATGCAGCAGACCAACTGCTGTTGCTGTGGTTTATTATCACTGATATAATGTTGTGAAATTTGTTGTTTTGCAGTAACAGTGCAATGCAGAAAAAAATGGATGTTACAATAAGAAATGCACAAAAAAAGGTGCAAAAAGAGAGCAAACAGTGAGGTAGTGTTCATGGAAGGTTCAGAAATATATTGTCAGAAGGAAGAAGCTGTTCCTAAAATGTTGAATGTGTGTCTTCAGGGTCCTCTACCATCTTGCTGATGGTAGTTATGAGAAGAGAGCATATCCAGGGTGATGGTGTTCCTTAATGATTGATACCAGCTTTTTGATGCATTACCTTTTGAAGATATACTTGATAATGGGGTGGCTAGTGTCCATGATGGAACTGGCTTGAGTTAATAGCCCTCTATAGCTCTTTCTATATGGTGACGCATCCAGTTAGAATGCTCTCCACAGTACATCTGTAGAAATTTGCTAGAGTCTTTGGTGACGCACCAAATCTCCTAAAACTCCTAACGAAATAGTGAAAAATTTGTTCTGCTCTGATCGGCCTTACCTGTATGGCAACCCCTCTTCCATTTTCAGGTACATCAACATTAAATGTAGTGTGCTTAAGCATAGAAGTGTCAGCTGTTTTCATTCCAACCAATTATATTCGTCTTCAGTGAACTGGATTAAATTGCTTCAAGTTGATAACCTGTAACAAATGTTTAAAGGTACGCTATATTTCTCAACTGATTCCATTAAGAAATATAAACTCAGAGTTATAACAAAAATTAGTTGAATAGATCAGTAATACAAACCAAATGATTTAAAGAAAGGCTTAAAGATTAAAATATGGTTAAAAGTACTCCCAATAAAGTTGGTAAGCATGGGGATTGTTAAATTTGAGAGTCAGTAATGGATGACCATAAAAATCTGATGAAATAGAAATAGAATGAGAATAAGTTTTACAGAAATGTAATAAATAAAGATTAAGATCTGCTACAGTGTAAAAAGAGAATAGTAAAAAGATGTTTAAGCCACTGAAGACAAAGGTAAGAGCAAATATAATGGAGAATAATGGAATGATTTAAGTATTAACCAAGGATTTTGTATCTGTCTTTACTGTGGAAGACACAAATATAAATAATGAAGTAGTAAAGATCTAATGATAATGAAGATTTTAAAAAATAAGAAATACTCAAAATTAAAGTAGTCAAAATGTGTTAATTCCTTTTGCTCTAATAGCTTGCATCCCATTTCAAAAAGATACAGTGATGACGATCTTACAAAATTCCATATTTCCGGCTGACTGGAAGGTAGCAAGCATAACAATGGTGTTCAAAAGACTTCAAAAGCATAGAATAACAACTCCAGCAAACCATTCACAAACAAGAGAAAATTTGCAGATGCTGGAAATCCGAGCAACACACCCAAAATGCTGGAGGAACTCAGCAGGCCAGGCGGCATCTATGGGGAAAAAAAAGTACAGTTGACGTTTCGGGCTGAAACCTGAAAAAAAAAGCTGAGGAGTAGATTTAAATCTGGGGGAGGGGAGAGAGAAGCACAAGGTGATGGGTGAAACCTGGATGGGGAGGGGATGAAGTAAAGAGCTGGGAAGTAAATTGATAAATGAGACAAAAGGTCATGGAAGAAAGAAAAGTGGTAGTGGGGGGGCGGGGAGAAGGGGCACCAGAGAGAGATAATGGGGAGGCAAGGAGATAAGGTGGGAGAGGGAAAAGGGGATGGGGAATGCTGAAGGAGGTGGGAGGAGGGGCATTACCAGAAGTTGGAGAAATCGATGTTCATGCCATTAGGCTACCCAAACGGAATATAAGGTGTTGTTCTTCCAAACTTATGTGTAGCCTCATCACAGTAGTGGAAGAGGCCATGGATAGACATATCAGAATGGGAAGTGGAATTAAAATGGGTGGCCACAGGGAGATCCCACTTTTTCAAGTGGATGGAGCATGGGTGCCAGGTGAAGTGGTCTCTCAATCCACATCAGGTTTCGCCGATATATAGGAGGCCATACTGTGAGCAACAGACACAGCATATGACCCCAACAGACTCACAGATGAAGTGTCACCTCACCTGGAAGGACTGTTTGGGGCCCTGAATGGTAGTGAGGGAGGAGGTGTAAGAGCAGGTGTAGCACTTGTTCCGCTTACAAGGATAAGTGCCAGGAGGGAGATCAGTAGGGCGGGACACAAGGAAGTAGCATAGGGAGTGATCCCTGCCGAAAGCAGAAAATGGGAGGCAGGGAAAGGTGTGCTTGGTGGTAGGATCCCGTTGGATATGGCTGAAGTTTTGATGAATTGTGTGCTGGACGCAGAGGCTGGTGTGATAGGTGAGGACAGGAGGAACCCTACCCCTGGTAGAGTGGCAGAAGGATGGGTTAAGAGCAGACATACGTGAAATGGAACTGATGCAGTTGAGGGCAGTGTTGATGGCGGAGGAAGGGAAGCCCCTTTCTTTGAAAAAAGGAGGACATCTTCTTCATTCTAGAATAAAAAGCCCCATCCTGAGAGCAGATGCGGTGGAGATGGAGGATTGAGAGAAAGGGATGGCATTTTTACAAGTAACAGGGTGGGAAGGGGTATGGTCTAGGTAGCTGTGAGAGTCCATGGGTTTATAATAGACATCAGTAGATAAGCTGCCTCCAGAGACAGAGACAGAGACAGTGAGATCCAGCAATCCATTTTTGCTTGTATCAAATGGCCTGGACCAAGCTGCAACTATTTCTAGTTTTAGTGCAGAGAAATTGTGGAAAGCAGTGGAACAAGATTTGCAGTTGTATATTTCTGTTCTGTTTTTTTTTGTTTTAGATACATGTATAAATTAACCCTTGCTGTTATAATAAATTGAGACTCTGCATACTTGACTTAATTGTAGAAAGCAAAATAAATGTGTTTTTATACGCTGGTGGTATGTAAGAGCAGTTTATAGGAAAGCACATATGTAATATATCTGCGTAAACAGCAGCAGCCTTTGAGTAACTTAGCATACCAATTAACCTTTAAATTGCACAGGAAGACCCTGGTGTTTATTTAACCTCAATAGAAAGTGAGGACATATACAGATATTAAACTGTTTTATCAGAAGAACCTAGTGCAATTCTAATTCAAGTAGATTTTACCATCTGGTATGATGAGAAATACTTATCAAAAATAATGTACCCTCAGTGACCAGTTTATTAGATACTTCCTTTACCTAATAAAGTAGCTACTGAGTTTATGTTCATGGTCTTCAGATGTTGCAGACTGTCCACGTCAAAGTTTGAAGTGTGTGTTCAGAGATGCTGTTCTGCACACCACTGTTGCAATGCTTGGTTATTTGAGTTGCTTTCCAGATAGTTTGAACCTGTCTAGCCATTTTCCTGTGACCTCTCATTAACAAGACATTTTTGCACATAGAACTGCCACTCATTGGATGTGTTTTTTTTTCACCATTCTCTGTAAACTCTAGTGACTGTTGTGTGTGGAAAAAGTCAGGACATCTGCAGTTTCTGAGATACTCAAACCACCCCAACTGGCACCAACAATCATTCCATGACCAAAGTCACTTAGATCACATTTCTTTCCCATTCTGATGTTTGGACGTTGAACCTCTTGACTATGTCTACATGCTTTTCTGCATTGAGTTGTTGCTACATGATTGGCTGATTAGATATTTGCATTAATGAGGAGGTGTACAGGTGTGCCTGATAAAGTGGCCACTGAGTGCATGTGAATAATTGTGAATAATTTCTGCCTTTCAGGTGACTAGGAATTCCTTGAAAGTGAATGGCCGCTCCGACATAGCAGTTGACAGTCAAACAAGGGAATCAACTTGCAGAGTTCACCTTCACTTAATCCAAGTGCCATGTAAGGACAGAAAGGATCAAAGACAACAAAATAGCAAGCTTCTGTCTTTAAGAACATCTTTTTAAAAGTGGTAGCACTTATTCAGGAAGGGCTCTTACACTGAAGAGTCTGGAGAAGTATGGAGAAAAGTGTGATGCCTTGTAGAAATGGATTTGAAGTGCAGAACCTTTGTTTTACCTCCTCAGATTGGAAACTCGTATGTTTATTTTTCATTTGTTTTGGGCCAACAATCTAACAGCACAATAGAGAAGCACCTGACAACTTGCATGGCCAAATTTTGCTGGGGCTGAGCATCTTGTGGTGTTAATTAAACTTCCTGCATACTTTAGCTCAAATGTAAATGCTTGGATATCATTTGGACTGATGTCATGGTATTTGGGACCTTGGTAATGACCGGATCAGCTATCTCATCATTGATAGTTAAAGATTGAGATAGAAAGGAAATGGGTGAACTAGAGCCACATCAAGTACATATCTCATGGTATAGCAATGTTTTTTATCAAGAAAACAAAAATGGAGAAAGGGAGTAAAAAAAATATAAATTTTTAACTTTTTAAGAAGTATATTACTACATAGGAATGAGATTTAATGGTTTAAAAAAAATCCCTTTCTGAAATGGTGTGATCATATTGGCATTTCATTGACTTTCATCCTGGGATTAAAAGACCATGTGCTTCTAATTATAAACTTAATCATGTTGCAATAAGCCTTTGGGCTTTTAATAATACAAATCTGAGAAATTCTTAAAATTGGAAAGTTGAGGATGAGGGGCATTGTTAGGAGCCAGTCCATGGAGCAAGTTCTGGAGATTCAGTGCAATGGTGTATCCCTTGCTGTGAATCTGCTGGTCAGTTTGTGGAATAAGCAACACTCTGCATCATGAACAATAATTATCCAGGTAGATTTGGCCCAATGTAGGTGCCTTTGAGCACAATTATAACACATCCAATTTGATTTAAATTCAGCCAAAAACCTTAAAGCTGCTTATTATAATAGCTGAAGAGGATTGCTCACAAGTGTAATTACATATGTGGCTAGTTGTCTTCCAAAACAACAATGTTGAAGAGTTACTGCTTTCTGCATTTGCTGAAGAAATAAGGGATGAACACAAAGTTCAAATTTGACTAGCTTAATAAATATTTTTTTCTTGATGCAATATCTTCTGCTGTAATGCAGTGAGGATACCATATTAATGTATGTATTAGTATTGTTAAGGCTAATCCTATCATTTATAAAACAGTGGACTTTGACTCCCTGCATTAGATTTTAAAGTTACTTTGATGAAGTGGCAAGTATAGTAGCATGCACATCAGTATGTCATTAGTATGTCTCCCGAAGAAGGCTATTAATAGATTTTGTTTTGTTTACCACAACAAATGTGTTAAGTGTTCTCCTAATGCACTACAATATCTCTTGAAGCTTGTCAGTTCTGAACATTTTGTTCATCTTTACAATAAACTTCCAACGTTGAATTAGTTATTTGCAAATCAGACTGATTTGGGGATTAAATTACATCCCCATAATAATTATATTTTTAAATTTTAAAATGGGGGTGGAGAAGCAGTGCTTAGTGAAATTTAAAATCTACCTTGCAGATCAGAATGACCAGAGGTTGCCTTTATGTAACATCTCTGAAAAGCTAAATGTATTCTAATCCAGAGCATTATAACAATTACAAGGTTTTTTTTTAGAAAAGCAATAAAGCCACATTTGGGATAATATGAAAAAATGAGTTTGTATAGAAAACTCACTTATTGGGCAAACAGGACTTCAACTTAGATGCCTTATGTTGTGCGCAGGGATCCTTGGCTGTTGAAGAGTACAAGGCTTTATTTTAAATTAATTTGTAGAAAATAACTTGAGATTTTGTTATATTCCATGATAGCCAGCGGTCTGAAAGTCCACCATAATATTTAAAGACGACATCATCAACTGAAAAATTTGCTTTAATGCTCTGTGCTGGTTGATTAATGCATTTAGGAAACAAAGCAGGTGAAAAGGTAAATGTACTAAACTCTCTAATGCTGAAGAAGTCTGCCATTTCAGAGTATTGCCTATAGTAATTTGCTCCCTCTAAATTCTACCATTGAAGTTGTAAAAAAAAGCATTTGTAGATGCAAAGCGAAAAGTGCGTACTCCACTCACCTTCTTTGACTCACCGAAGATCAACAGAGGGACCACGCTCATTCTCCATTGGTAATAACCTGTTGGCAAAGCTGGTTGCTGTGCACCAAAATAAATGCTCTGAATGGAGATAGGGGAAATGGTCACTTTTTCATATTTGGACCTGGAAAATAACATACTTCTCACTGTATATTTTGAAAGCATGCGACGTGGTAGATGATTACTACAATGATGACCTGAGGGTGCACCTTTTTTTTAAAAGTGTTCTTAGATGCAAAAATAGATTACACAGTGCAATTTTGTTGTCCAGTAACATGATGAAAAGGCTCAGTCAATATTTATAGTTTGTTTTTCATTCACCTTGAACAGTCTTTATGGTCAACAAACTGCATGTAATCCAACTAAGTTTTGAAGACTAATTTGCTTTTTACGTTAAAATATATATTGTGTCACATATTACTGTGTGATTGGTTTCACATAACTCAATATTCTCTAAAATTTACTTTTTTGGATCAACACTAGAATAATTTAAATCAAAATAAAGGCTGGATAAAGGCTTGAACAAAAGATCTTTAGCCATATAAGGCATAAGGAAAATTGTTAGTGTTCAATTTGAAGAATGAATTTCTGTTAACTGCTAGACAGGAGCTGTAATTCATTTAATTTGATAATTGTCTGAAAAATAATGAAAATATGGTGAGAAATGTCACATATAGTAGGTATAAATGAAACTGGAAAAAGTTGAGCCCATTTGGAGATGTACCATCTTGTGACAAGGCCACTTGCTATTAAATCTAGATTGTAAATCATGCAGGCATTTAAAATTGCTGTTAAATGTTCAGAGATTAAACTTTATATTTGGGCCTTTTCCTACTTTTAGAATTGAGTATGCTTAATTGTCTATTTTTAACATGTGCACTAAACTATGCTGGAAAGTGTTTTCTATTGATAATTTCCAGTAAATAATGAAAGTAATTGTATCTTAGAGGTAGTTACTGTAAAATTTGCAGAGAAGCATAATGTAAATTCCCAATGAGCATTACACTGTTTCCAAGTATGATTTATCCATTCACAGTTACTGTGGTGCCTGTAAAATAATAATATGAACTACTGTTTTAAGTAGGAAAGTGTACATTTGAAGACATTTTTACCATTTATACAATTTGGTTTCATATTTTCAATTCAAACAATCTTGTAATTATTAGAGATTAAATTGTGAATGGGTAGTCTTTTAAAATATAGATGGATTACATGGAAATAGAGCTTGCTTGCTTAGAAGAAACCAATTGCAGATCATAATAAATTGCCCTTCTGTCCATGGTAGAAGTTTGTCCTTCATTAGCACTTTGGTTACAGTTGTCATGCTCAAGTCATCACAGCATTATTTTCCTTATGATTTAAGAATAAGCCTTTAAAGAACTATTTATTTCTTTATCAAAAAAGGCACTGACAACTAAGAGAGGAAAGCCTTATATGGTATCAATGTTTTCTTATATTTGTAAATTGATATTGGTAAAGGTTTCCACACAAGATTAAATACACTTTTGAAATGATAACTTTTGCACTTTTCTCTATTGATTATTTGTATCGGGGCTATTTAAAATTAGATTATATCTGGTCTAGCAAGTTCTACATTTTGTGCTTCCTTGTTGAACATTTGTACATTATTCTACTTTTGTGTTTGTTAATACAAAGCTCAAGCTGAGCCATAATTGAACTGCAGTCATTCTAGTGGATGTGGCCTAGGACATTTAATTTTGATGCAGTTCTCTGAAAACGATTTGAAAAATTAGCGTTTCTTTTGTATTTTGCCTGAATTTATTGATTAAAAAATCACTGTCTCTATTTGTGGTTATTATTTTTCCAAAGTAACTGTAAAATCGATGGAAGTGAACATATGGTGAGTAACTTGTATCGTGTTTTCTAATGAATTAAGAGATTCAGGGTGGTTTGATTATAAATGTTCTCTTATCCATAATTCTCACAAAAGTGAATGTTTCTAGCCTAAGGAGAACAATGTGTTGGTGACCTTTTTAAGTTTCTCCTTTCTCTCTGTAACTGACACAAAAGTGAGAACATTTAAAAGATTAGAGTTAAAATTGGCAATTCATTACTTGTAAGCGACAATGCAAATTGACAGTACAGTTTGGAGACAAAAGAGACTGCAGATGTGAAAATCTGGAGAAACACACAAAATGCTGGAGGAATAGTAGGTTAGGCAGCATCCATGGAAGGAAAGAACAGTTGACTTTTTGGGCCTCTCCACCAATCCCCCTCCTTGCAACAATGCTAAATATTATACCTGCTCCTATACCACCTTCCTCACCACTATTCAGGGCTCTAAATAGTCCTTCCAGCTGCAGCAGCTCTTTACCTGTAAATCTATCCGTGCCACTTATTGCATTTGGTGTTCCCGATATGGCCTCCTTTACTGCCATGTTGAAGCCAGATGCAAATTGGAGAAGCAGCAAATGTTTTGTCTTGGTTGTCTCCAATCTGATGGCATCAACATCAATTTCTCTAACTTTCTGTAACTATTATGCGCCCCCCCACCCCGATTTTTTTTCTCTCTCTCCTGCTTATGGCTCGTGTACTCCTCTTACCCCTCCCCTATCCTCATAACTGTCGCCTTCAGCTTCCTCTTTCCATGGAGGACTGGAGTTCTTAGGCTACGTCCACACTACGCTGGATAATTTTGAAAACGCCGGTTTTGAGTAAAAACGACAGGCGTCCACACTACGCGTTCTTCAAAATATCTCTGTCCACACCAACACGGATATTTGGGCAAATCTACTGGGCATACGCAGACACATCTGAAGAGAACAAGCGAAGAGGAAACGGTATAATATTTACGTTTCCGTGGCGGCATTGTGCTATTTCCATAGAATAAAACTAGAGTACCAACAACAGCGAAAGAAAGTTTTTAACAATGTCTTCGAAGAATACAAAGAAAATCTCCGCTGGAAAAATCAGACCGGACTTCTCCTTTTAGACAGACAATGAGGTCGAACTGTTTCTGCAAGTTACGAACGACTACAAAGTCAGCAAAGCAGTAGGGATGTTTAATTCCAAACAAATTATTAACGTAGACAATAAAGTAAACAACACACGCATGAAGCTGTCCTCTACCCAAGATCAACAAGTGAGTGGAATCTTCGGCTGCCAGACCTGAACAGTATTTCTGACATTAATATTTTTAAAGATAGACTCAATCAAATCAATTTAGGAGATCTAGTCAAAAAAACTCACTTTACAATTTAACTCTCACGCCGTTCACACCGACTGCGCGTTATAACACCGGTGGTCAGTCAGTGACAGTGCCGGCTTGGAGTCCCCGGGGTACAGGAGATCGAGGGTACAACCACCGCAGACTGGGAGACCGGAGGGTACGGGCAGAAGAACAGAGGATGCAAACAGAGAAACCGAGGGGACCAGCTTGAAAGCCACCTCCAGTTTAAATTCCATGCGGAATATTTTGGAGGATCAAGAACCAAGAACAGCCGTCCAGCAATGCTTGCGCAGCAGAAGCAGAAAAAGCATTGGTGTGTTGGTGTCATGACAATATTTTAAAATCTCTCCGTTTACCCCATGCACACTACAACGTGACACAATCGTTTTCAAACTTAGACACTCTGGAGAGTGTTCGAAAATCTCCGTTTTCAGGGGATGAAAACGCTGGTTCAGTGTGAATGGAAGATCAAAACGAAGAGAAAAAGCTTTGTTTTCAAAATTATCTGGCGTAGTGTGGACGTAGCCTTAGATTCTTCAGCCCTTTGCCTCTTCCATCTATCCTGCCAGCTCATGCTCCTCCCCCACTACCCTTTTATTCTGCCTTTAGCTCCCTTCTTTTTCAGTCCCAATGCAAGGTCTTGGTCCAGAACATTGCTCATTTCTCTCTATCGATGCCTGACAGTCTTAGTCATTCCAGCACTTTGTGTGTTGTAACCAGGTAATTTGTTTGGGTTTGGGTACAGATACTATTGTGATCCTGAAAAATAAGCTGATTCTAAACAGCATTATCCTACCACGAGGAGACAGAAGTCATCCCGCCTATTTGCCCATCAAGAATTTCTAATGCTTGTTGAAATATCCCATACATCGTACAGAGTTGTCAGACCCAACTTTTTAAGATTTGTATGCCAGCCTTTTAGGGAATGTATTTTTATTTAGAGATCTGCATGGTCCTTGGCTTGCTCATTGCAGAAGTACCATACTCACTGGTCCTTTACAGCATATTTTCCAATGAACTGCTGTTCTTCTCTTTTGAACATTTTGCTTACATGTAAAGACTTGGCCATGTCTCTCTGTCATAGTGACAATTTTCTGCTTTAAAAGATTTTGCACTATAAGCACAACGTTTGTTCTTAAATTCTTCTTGAAATTGCAATTATATATAGGATTGACTGTGGGGTGTAACAAGGAGTTTTAGTACTTTTTTTTAAAAAAGTGAGAAGGTAAAATCATAGTAAAAGGCAGAGCTGAGTTAAAGAAGTTTTGAAGATGTTCTTAATCAGTCGTAATTTTAGAAGCATGTCAAGATCCATGATTTGTATTTTTGCATAAAGTTCACTGGACAGTATACATCCATAAAGACCATTAGAAATAGGAGCAGAATTGGGCCATTCAGCCCATTGAGTCTCCTCTGCCATTCTATCCTGGCTGATCCCAGACCCCAGATCCCACTCAACCCCATGCCATATCCTTTGATGCCTTGACCGATCAGGAAGCTATCAAATTCCACTTTAAATATACACATGGACTTGGCCTCCATTGCAGTCTGTAGAAGAGCATTCCACAGATTCACTACTGTCTGGCTTAAAAAAAAATCCTCCTTACCTCTGTTCTAAAATGTTGCCCCCTTCTATTTTGAGGCTGTGCCCTCTAGCTCTGGCTACCTCCACCATAGGCAACGCATCCATCCTATCTAGTCCTTTCAACATTTGGTAGGTTTCAATGAGATCAGACCACATTCTTCTAAATTCCACTGAGTACAGACCCAAAGTTGCCAAACACTCCTCATGTTGACCCCTTCATTCCCAGAATCATCCTCATAAACCTCCTCTGGACTTTCTCCAATCACAACACACTCTCTGAGATATGGAACATAGAATAGTACAGCACATTACAGGCCCTTTGGCCCACAATATTGTGCCGACCCTCAAACCCTGTTTCCCACATAACCCCTCCCCCGCCCTTAAATTCTTCCATATACCTGTCTAGTAGTCTCTTAAACTTCACTAGTGTATCTGCCTCCACCACTGACTCAGGCAGTGCATTCCACGCACCGACCACTCTCTGAGTAAAAAAAACCTTCCTCTAATATCCCCCTTGAACTTCCCACCCTTTACCTTAAAGCCATGTCCTCCTGTATTGAGCAGTGGTGCCCTGGGGAAGAGGCGCTGGTCTTATCTGTTCCTCTTAATATCTTGTACACCTCTATCATGTCTCCTCTCATCCTCCTTCTCTCCAAAGAGTAAAGCCCTAGCTCCCTTAATCTCTGATCATAATCCATACTCTCTAAACCAGGCAGCATCCTGGTAAGTGTCCTCTGTACCCTTTCCAATGTTTTCACATCCTTCCTATAGTGAGGCAACCAGAACTGGACACAGTACTCCAAGTGTGGCCTAACTTTATAGAGCTGCATCATTACATCGCGACTCTTAAACTCTATTTCTTGACTTATGAAAGCTAACACCCCATAAGCTTTCTTAACTACCCTATCTGTGAGGCAACTTTCTGGGCTCTGTGGAACATGTACTCCCAGATCCCTCTGCTCCTCCACACTACCAAGTATCCTGCCATTTACTTTGTACTCTGCCTTGGAGTTTGTCCTTCCAAAGTGTACCACCTCACACTTCTCCGGGTTGAACTCCATCTCCCATTTCTGCATCCTATCAATGTCTCTCTGCAATCTTCGACAATCCTCTACACCATCTACAACACCACCAACCTTTGTGTCGTCTGCAAACTTGCCAACCCACCCTTCTACCCCAACATCCAGATCAATAATAAAAATGACTAAGTCCCAGAACAGATCCTTGTGGGACACTACCAGTCACAACTCTCCAATCTGAATGTACTCCCTCCACCACAACCCTCTGCCTTCTGCAGGCAAGCCAATTCTGAATTCACTTGGCCAAACTTCCCTGGATCCCATGCCTTCTGACTTTGAGTAAGCCTACCGTGTGGAACCTTGTCAAATGCCTTACTAAAACCCACGTAGATCACATCCACTGCACTGCCCCCATCAATATGCCTGGTCACCTCCTCAAAGAGCTCTATCAGGCTTGTTAGACACGATCTGCCCTTCACAAAGCCATGCTGACTGTCCCTGATCAGACCATGATTTTCTAGATGCCCATAGATCCTATCTCTAAGAATATTTTCCAGCAGCTTTCCCACTACAGGCGCAAGGCACACTGGTCTATAATTACCCGGACTATCCCTACTACTTTTTTTTAAACAAGGGGACAACATTCACCTCCCTCCAATCCTCCTGTACCATTCCCATGGACAATGAGGACACAAAGATCTTAGCCAGAGGCTCAGCAATCTTTTCCCTCGCCTCGTGGAGCAGCCTGGGGAATATTCCGTCAGGTCCTGGGGACTTACCCGTCCTAATGTATTTTAGCAACTGCAACACCTCCTCTCCCTTAATATCAACATGCTATAGAACATCATGTTGTCCTCACCATCATCAAGTTCCCTCTCATTGGTGAATGCCGAAGAGAAGTATTCATTGAGGACCTCGCTCACTTCCACAGCCTCCAGGCACATCTACCCACCTTTATCTCTAACCGGTCCTACCTTCACTCCTGTCATCCTTTTTTTCTTCACATAATTGAAGAATGCTTTGGGGTTTTCCTTTACCCTACTCGCCAAGGCCTTCTCATGCCCCTTCTTGCTCTTCTCAGCCCCTTCTTAAGCTCCTTTCTTGCTTCCCTATATTCCTCAATAGACCCAGCTGATCCTTGTTTCCTAAACCTCATGTATGCTGCCTTCTTCCACCTGACTAGATTTTCCACCTCACTTGTCACCCATGGTTCCTTCACCCTACCATTCTTTATCTTCCTCATCGGGACAAATTTATCCAAAACTGTTGACGTTACTCCCAAGTTTGGTCTGACTAGCATCTTATAAAGCTTCAGCATTATCTCCTTGCTTTTATATTCTATTCCCCTTGAAATAAATGCCAACATTGCATTTGCCTTCCCTACCACAGACTTAACTTGTAAATTAACCTATGGGAGCCTTGCATGAGGACTTTTAAGTCCCTTTGCACCTCTGATGTTTGAACCTTCTCCCCATTTAGATATTGGGGAGAAGGTTCCTTTTACCAAAATGCACTGTGATACATTTCCCAACACTATATTCCATCTGCCACTTTTTTTTTTGCCCATTCTTCCAATTTGTCTTGCTGCAGTCACGTCTTCCTCAGCACTACCCACCCCTTCACATACCTTCATTGCCACAAAGCCATCAATTCCATTATCCAGATAATTGACAATGTGAAAAGTAGCAGTCCCAATACTGACCCCTAAGGAACACCACCGGGCACTGGCAGCCAACCACAAAAGGCTGCCTTTGTTCCCACTCACTGCCCCCTGGCTGTGAGCCATTCCTCTATCTATGCCAGTATCTTCCCTGTAACACCATCAGATTTCATCTTTTTGAGCAGCTTCGTGTGGCACCTTATCACATGCCTTCTGAAAATCCAAGTAAATGGCATCCACTGCCTCTCCTTTGTCCACCCTGCTTGATACTTCCTCAAAGAACTAACAGATTTGTCAGGAAAGATTTTCCTTTACAGAAACCATGCTGACTTAGACTTATTTTATCATTAGTCTCCAAATACCTTGACTCCAACCACTGAGGTTTGGCTAGCTGGCCTATAATTTCCTTTCTTTTGCCTTCCTCCCTTCTTAAAGAGCGGAGTGATATTTGCAATCTTCCAGTCCTCTGAGATCATGCCAGAATCAAGTGATTCTTGAAAGATTATGATCAATGCATCCGTTATCTCTTCAGCAACCTCTCTCAGGATTCGGTGATGTAGTCCATTTCGCCCAGGTGACTTATCCACTTTAAGACCTTTTGAGTTTTCCTAGTGGTTTTTTTTCCTTTTGTAGATAATGGTGCTCACTCCTGCTCCAAGACACTCATGGACCTCTGGCAGACTGCTAGTGTCTTCCACAGTGAAAACTGATTCAAAGTACTAAGTTCATCTGCCGTTTCTTTATTCCCCATTACTACCTCACCACCATCATTTTCCAGTGGTCCAATATCAACTCTCACCTCCCTTTTACTCTGTAACTGAAAAACTTTTAGTATCCTGCTTTATATTATAGAGTTGTAGCTGCTTTATATTATTTACTTGTAATTCCAATGCTACATAAAGAATTAACCCCAGCACTTTTGTCTCAACAGATATATACCAATATTAACTTCAAAGTGGCAATTAAATTAGATTAGATTAGATTAGATTAAATTGCCCAATAATTTAAACCTTGCCAAGTAGAAGCAAACATTCCTTCAAGGGGCCCACTAGAAATTGCTTGAACTAAGCTGGCAATGCTGGTGTTATAAGAATCACCCCTTGTAATAATGATCAGAGAGAATCTGTATTAACCAACAAGTAACCTTTATTGTCTCAACTAAAAAGCACTTGGGTTCACAAACTAACTGTGCACACACCCACAAGAATTCCCTGAGCAGTCAATGAAAAGAAAAGGTATTACTCCAGAGAGGAATCTACACTGGCTGGGCATTCCTCGTGGTCCTGATCTCCATCTGTCCGTGGGGTCTTCCTTATCCACAATGGTTCGTCTCTGGTTGCTGGGGAGTTATCGCTGTTAAGTATTTGGAGCTCCTGACTCTTACAGTGTTCCTCATCAGTTGAATTGGTGGACCTCCCCCCTCATTGGCTCAAGGTCACCTGACCTACCTGGCTCACCTTCCTGTTTCTATTCCAGGGCTGCCACCAATGTTTTATGGTTCTTTCCTCCACCTCCCACTGGTGTCTATTTGTTTCTTCTAACTCTGGCTGGTCCAAACCAGTTAAACCAAGCAACCCAGACACTGAACCTAATGAGATTAGAATGCTGCTTTGGTAGGTCTGGCACTTTACATAATAAATAGCTACTTGTCCGAGAATGATCTTGGGTTTAGCAGGCCATTCTCTGAAGCTCCGTGTCCACATTAAATTGCTCTGGTTAGATTATCCCAGCAAAAGAATCAGTTCAGAGGTCAAAAGATTGGGGGGGGGGGGAGATCAAAGATGATTGGTTTGTCTGCTTCCCCTGTCCTTGATTCATCCAAATTCCCTAATTTGTAAACTATAGTTCTTTGTCAACTTCCACTGTCCTTGATTCATTCAAATCCACTAATTTATAGACGAGTTCCTTCTGGCCAACAAAAGTTTTTGTTTGTAACCACTAACACTGAACAGAATTCATTGGTTTGGAAAGTTCAGATAAGTTGAAGCGAAACTTTATGCTCTGATATGGTTCATTCAACAGAAAGTTTTCTGTTTAAAATAAATGTCATCTTGTAACATCTGCCTGAGACATTTTAAAATGACCATACGCATTCCCATGTACTCTATGAAAGGAAAATACTAAAATTGAGTTTAAATAGGTGTATCCTCCAAATGTGCAGATGCCTGCCTGGTAATTATTTGGGGCTGTCCTGACTTTGGCAAGAACCATCTGTGTTGGGTAAAACTATTGACCAAACCCTGGTGTTATTTCTATAAGCTACATCATAATGAGACAAACAGAGTAACTAACTCTTACTGCAATGTGAAACTTGCCTGAACCATCCAGCCACTAAATTATGTCTGGTGTTGAACACAAGTGGTTACAAAAAAAAATATGCAATGCCAGCATAACTGAAGCATAGGCCCTCTGAAGCCGTGTGTTTGCTGCAATGTAGCTGGTAGTTTAGAACTTTGGTATATTTAAAATGGAGATGTTCTTGATTAATAAGGGTGTCACAGATTATAGGGCAAAGGGAGAAGAATGGGTTTGAGGGGGATAATAAATCAGCCATGATGGAATGGCAGAGAAGAATATGGGCTGAATGGCTTAGTTCTACTTCTGTGTCTTGTGGTCTAACAAGTAATTGCTGAGTTCAAGTTAGTAAATCTTGTTATGAGCGGTTGATTGTATTAGTTTAAATTGAGCCTAATAATTTATGCAAAAGTAGGAATTTCTGAAAGGAAATATTTACTGTAGACAACAGTAACATTTTTTCCAAATGTGCTAGAAAGGATTAAGTCTTGCCAGATTTCTTCTTTTCTGAAACTTTCTTTTCAAACTACTTAAAACCATGATTTTCATCCCTATGCTGTATCAATATCTTGCCAATAAATCTCACCTACAATTTGCTTTTAAAATGTCTTCTAGCTCTAAAACCCACTGGCAGTTGAGTAATTCTTTCTTGGATAAGTGCCTGGTAACAGTTGCTAATGGCAAAGACACCAATACAAAATGTACTCTAGTCCAAGTGAGCTGAAACAAGGTCAAGGAGAATTTCTTTGTTTGGTGTTACACAGAGATATTTTTAAAAAAATTGTTGACCTACATTGTTGAAACAAGTTCTCATGGTCCATTTAATTCCATGAAACAAAACCTTAAAATAGATGAGATTTCTCTATTGAAACTAAGAATTCAAATTGTAAAAAACTACTGTTTTGCAATCAATTAATCAACATTAAATTCAGAAATAAAATCATTTTCAAAGAATGATCAAAAGAATGGAAATTAGTAGTTCAAAAACAGGAAATCTGAATTACGCCATCACATTGATTAAGTTACAGCACAAGTCTACAGTGGATTAAATCTGTAAGGTCAGAAATTCATAAGTGAAGCTACTTCAAACTGATTTGATTGGATAAGCATAGTTGGATAATTTAGGCATCAGGCAATAAGTTCCATGCCCCGCCAGCATCAGTCCTTAGAATTTGTTGACCAGTTATATGGAAGATAAACAATTTTGACGATTTCATGGTCCCTGAGTTCTTTCAGTGCTTTCTTCTTTGGTGAATCTTGTAGGTGCTCGAACACCCATTGCAGCAACTAAACAGAGAACAAATTATTTTAAATAAGGCACAGTCTTTTACATTGAGGAATATACTTTTTTTAAAGTGAAAATAGGAATACATTTTTAAAAACAAAATAAATTGGAAGTTTTAATATTTAAGGGAAGTGGTAATCTGTCAGTCTGAACTAATATTTCTGGTCACTAAATACATGGATGGGAGAAATATGGAGGCTATGATCTAGGTGCAGGTCAAAGGAACCAAGAAGAGTAACAGTTTGGCATGGACTAGGTGAGCGCAAGAGCCTGTTTCTATGATGTAGTGCTCAGACTGTAATCATATCTAACCAACTGGCCTTAGCACGATTTTTATTTTTTTAAGTATAATAATTAGAGGTGAACAAAGTAATCCACTGTCTGAAAGGGCAGTGGAGCAGAAGTCCTCATGTTTTAGTGAACGCTTTGTGAATGGCAGATATAGGTAAGATGGCAGTGCGTGCAATTACAGCAGCTTCTACAGAGTCAACCAAAGGTGTTATTGTCCTTTCTAAATGCATCTTTTACAATTGCAAGACCCTAATGGACATTAAGAACAAAGTACTCCAGGTCTATCTTCAACGAGTTGCTCGTCGGTGGAGAAACTGAAGGAGCTGGACTTGTGCAACTGCTTGCATCAGAGAGGCTTTGGAGGAGTCAGTGCATGAAGGTGATGTGCAGTGTAACGGTGAGTGATTGTCTTTGTCTCTTCACTGGTGATTGCAAGACCCCAGTGGACAATGTAGATGCAGAATGCTGCAAGTCCAGTTCTCTGATTTTAGTAGACAGTGGGGGAGCTACATGCCCTCGATTGTAGCAGTGTCACCTGTTTACAGCTGCCCAGGAGAGAGGTGTCAGAACTGGTGCGCTCCACTGGGACCAAACTGGAGACTCTGCTGCCCACCCCCCCCCACCCCCATTGTTCGCTGGACAGAAGCAAAACTGTTTTGTGTTCGACTGCAGATTGCTGCAACGTCCCTGGACTCAGGTTCTTGGACTATTTTTTTTTCCAGTGTGACTACTTCACTGACATGTGCCTTGAGCTGTGTGTGACTGTTAGTACTGCGCTTTAAACCTGGCCAGTAATGCTGGTTCATTTGGCTGTATTTATTGGTATTCACATATGGTTGAATGACAATTAAACTTGAATTTTCTGGGTTTTATTGTGTGGGGGAGGGGGATTTGGGGGTCGATGTGCCTGTTCTGTTTTTGTTCATTTTTTTCTGTGAGGAGGGATCTGGGGGTTGATGATCATGCTGCCGTTCTTTCTCGGTTTCATGGCTAACTAGAGAAAAAGAATTTCTGAGTTGTATACTTTGATAGTAAATAAACCTTTGAACTTGAATGCAGGATTGGATGCTGAGAAATGGGATTTAATCTATTTGTGACACGGAATATTTGAACACCAAGAAAACGACTTCCTCCTTTATACAAAGTTGTTCAGAATCTGAAGTTTGTACATCCTTCCGTGAGTGTCCTCCGCCTGCTCTGGTTTCCTCCCACACTCCAAAGATGTACTAGTTAGGAGGTTAAGTGGTCATTGTAAATTGTTCTGTGATTAAATTTAAGAATCTTAATTTTTTAAGAACTCTAATTGTAATTTGTTCTGGAGAACTCACCTAGTGAGGCATTATGGGTGGAAATGAGAAATAAGCAAGGTATGACAATGTTCATGGGAATATTACAGACCACCCAGCAGTCCAACAGAACAGATTTGTAGAGTGATCGCAGACTGTTGCAAAAAACATAAGGCTGATAGTGGGTGATTTCAACTTTCCATATATTGACTGAATTCCATACTGTAAAAGGACTAGCTGGGATAGAGTTTGTCAAATGTGTTCAGAGAAGATTCCTGTTCAGTACATAGAACTCCCAAAGATAGTGTGTGATACTGGATCTGCTATTAGGGACTGAGACAAGGCAGGTGACAGAAGTTTGTGTACTTTGTGACTGCAATTCCATTAGTTTCAAAGTAAATATGCATAAAAAATAGGTCTGGTCCATGGATTGAGATTCTAAATTGGAGAAAGGTCAATTTTAATGGTATTAGAAATGATCTGGCAAAAGTGGATCGGGACAGGCTGTTTTCTAGCGAAGGTATACTTGGTAAGTGGGAGGCCTACAAAAGCAAAATTTTGAGTACAAAGCTTGTATTTTCCTGTCAGAATAAAAGGTAAAGATAAAAGTATGGAACCTTGGTTTTCAAGAGATATTGAGGCCCTGGTTTAAGAAAATAAGAGGCAGATTTGTAAATGACACCAAGATTGGGGGTATAGTGGGCAGTAAGGAAGGCTATCATGGCTTGCATAGGGATCTGCATCAGCTGGAAAAATGGGCTGAGAAATGGCAGATGAATTTTAATACAGACATGTGTGAGGTGTTGCACTTTGGTAGAACAATGGGATCTGTGAATATAGGTCCATAATATGTTGAAAGTGACATCACAGATAGATAGGGTTGTAAAGAGAGGTTTTGGCACATTGGCCTTCATAAATCAATCTACTGAGTGCAGGAGATGGGATGCTATGTTGAAGAGACCTAATCTGGATTATTGTGTGCAGTTTTGGTCACCTACCTACTGTAAAAACATAAGTAAGGTTGAAGAATTACAGAAAATTTACAAGGATGTTGTTGGGTCTGGAGGACCAGAGTTATAAGGAAAGATTGAATAGGTTAGGACTGAATTCCTTAGAAAGTAGAAGATTGAGAGAATATTTGATAGAAGAATACAAGATTGAGATAAATGGAAGCAGGCTTTTTCCACTGAGGTTGGGTGGGACTACAACCAGAAGTCATGGGCTAAGGCTAAAAGGTGAAAAGTTCAAGGGGAACCTGAGGGGAAACTTTTGAGCTGCCAGCACAAGTGGTGCACACAAGCTCGATCTCAATGTTTAAGAGAAGTTTGGATAGGTGCAGGTCGATGGGAGCAGGTAGATTAAACGGTCAAGGCATGATGGGCCAAAGGGCATGTTTCTGTTCTGCACTTCTCTAGAACTCTATTACGCTAAGGTTGCTGGGTGGTGCGGTTTGTAGGATCAGAAGGGCCTATTCCGTGTTGCATCTTTAAGTAAATAATTTAATGAAGATTGAGTTTACCCCACTGTTAATGTTCATTCAAACACTGGGCCATAGGACTAGATAGCTTACTGCTCCTTCGAGTCTGCGCTGTCATTCATTGAAAACACATCTCATCCTTTAACTCAGCACTATTTTCTTACACTAGCTCTATATGACTTGATTATCTTGATGCCCAGAAACCTTTCTACCTCTGTTTTGAAGTAACTTTGGGAACAATTGAGTGACTTAAGTGTCAGCTGGGGAGCACTTTGACCACAGTAACTATAACTATTAATATTCTAAAACTAACAGAGTTATGAACAAAGGACTTGTCCAAGAATTGGTCCATCTTTCAAACTGGAGCAAGGTCAATTTTGGACATAGGGGTCTTATTAGGTGGGATATTTAGCCCATAAAGACTGTTAAGTGGGAGGCTTTTAAGTATTGAAGAGAAGTGTGCTCTTGAAGGAGAAGGCTGGCAAGTTTACGAAATACTGGTTGAAGAGATATTCAGGCTCTTAGAAAAAAGGTACAGACTGAGCTTAAGCAACCAAAAACAAGCAAGTTCCTTGATGGCTTACAAGAAACATTGTACAGTAAAATGTGATGGAACAGCAGTCTTGGTTAAGGAAAATCTCAAGAGACTCAATGGGTATATTAAGAGAGTAAAATGCTGTGTAGGAAGAGAATAATCCCTTTAAAGATCAACATGACCATCAATGTGTAGAGCCACATGAGATGGGTAAGATTATTAATGAATATTTTCATCAGATGTTACTACAGAGAAAATAACAGCTTATGAAAGGAGTGCTGTCTATGACCAGATATGACTTGCCAGTGAGATGGTGTAAAAATCCCCAGGCCCTTACCAAGTTTGCATTCTTGAATCTTGTGGGAAGCTAGGGAACAAAGTACAAAGGTGCTTGCAGAGATACTGGCTGACATTCCAGAAGACTGGAAGTTGCTAATGTACTGTTAATTAAGAAGGGCAGCAAACCCAGGCCAGTAAATCTGATGTCAGTGTTGAGAAAGTTACTGGATGGGATTCTGAGGTACAGGATCTATTAAAATTTGAATTGACGAGGTCTGGTCAGGGATAGTGTGGTTTAGTGTGTAGGAAATTGTGTCTGACAAATCTTAGTTTTGGCAGGAGGATAGATAAGGACAAGGCAGTAATCACCATCTCTATGGGTTTTAGCAAGGCCTTTGATAAGGTCCCATATGGCAGGCTAAACTGAAAGGTTAGATTGCTTGAGATACGCAGAGAGATGGCTAACTGGATTGAGATATGCTCAATGATACGAAGCAGAGTGATGGTCAAAGGTCATTTCTTGGACTGGATCCCTTGTCAAGTGGTGTGCTACAGAGGTGGATGTTGGGACCTCTGTTTATGTTGATGCTTTCTGAGGTACAGGTACAAAGCATAGCTACTAAGTTTGTGGATGATAGTAAAATAGGTGGTATCAGTGATGGTTATCAAAAATTACAAAGGGATCTTATTCAGCTAGATAAATAGGTTAAGAATTAGCAAAGTTTTCAATTTGGACAAATGTAAAATACATTCTGGGAAGTCATACCAGGGAAGGATTTATTCGTCAGGGCAAACATTCATTGTATATTGTGGAACAAAGTGACCTCAAAGTACAATTACATGGTTCACTGAAAATGGTGACTTTTAGTCCGGAGATGAAAATTGCAGATTACTTCCTTACCTTTTCATCTGTTCCACCAAAATCAACTTTGTACCATTTGAAAATTTGACTCAGACGAAGTTCCTTTTTGGCCACATCAACTTGACAGCTTTCAGCACCATCAAGAAAAGCTTCAGCTGAAATCTTTAATTGGTGTTCGATGTCCTACATTTGGGTATCAAGATACAGTTTTAATTTAGCAAACTACACCTTATTACCACTTGAAAAATGCATTTGTACATTGCTTAGAAGCATGCAAGTACTGAAACAACAGCTAAACTTTAGGTACAAACTACTTGCAGGGCTCTAGAAACCCTCTGAAAATGGCTTGTATCACATGTACCAATAAGCATTAGGAGGCTGCTACTTGTGGAAAAACAGCCTGACCCTGTTCTATGTTCAAGTTTGATTGTCATTCAACCACACACATGTATACAGCCAAACAAAACATTGTTTCTCCAGGGTCAACGTGCAAAACAATCCATATAGCCACACAGGGCACATATAGTTACGATCGCACAGCCACAAGATAATATTAGCACAAGTCCCTGGGTGGTATGCCCTCAAGATTGATGGTGCATTAGAATCAGTCCTGGAGCCATGTTTCTGCAAGAACAAACATGCAGCAGTTCCTCATCTCATGCTGGATCAGCCAATCCAGTTTGTCTTCCAGGGAGCAAATACTGGACAGAAGCACTGATGGGAGAACTGACTGGTAGGGACCAGCCCTCAATCTAGTATACCAACCATACCCCCGTTCTCTCCCCTGGGAGGCTACAACCAGCGCATGTCGCGCATAAGAGCCTGATCCACACACCAGGGCCACACAGGTTCTCTGCCATCAGTCTTGCCAATTAACTGATTTTACAATATTTTGTCTTATCAATTCCATCAAGGTCTTGCAATCACATGACAAATATTTAAGATAAATTCGGTGGACCCAGAGAGGCTGCTGCAACTAAGTGTGCCTCCATTTTATCGGAAGTTCTCAGTACTTTCCACTGGTGTTATTTAATGTCCTTGTCTGTTCTTGCTTCATTTAGGATCTAATGGTTAACTTGCATTACAACACAAGTTCAAAATCGGGTAAAATCATTATTTTTCTGCGGGAAGGGGCATGAGGAGCCATTTTCTAATTCTGTTTAGAGTTTATCACCTGGCTAATTCAAGTTGAAAGTGATTGGGCTGCTTGTTTACCTATCATGGCCTTGTAGTTTTCTTGCAGGCCAAGATTTAAAATGTGAAATAAAATTCTAATTCAAATAACTGAAAACTTTTTAATTACATGGTTACAACCCAAACAGGATTTGCCAACATCATTCTAAATTTAAGCCAGAGTATTGACAGTGGAAAGTGATACTGAAAACCTTGCAACATTTTGAAATGGTATTTGGAACAAACCTTCGCAGAGTAGGTCTTGATGGGAGGACAGCTTTGAACTCCACAGTTTAAAGCAAAATGAATCAGTGGCTCCACTTCCTCCAGTGCAGCCTGAAAAGTTAGAGCTCAACTTAAATTAATGAAATAATGAGTGAAATGTTTTTCAAAATGAGGTAACAATTGTTATTCCGACTACCAAGTATACCCTCTTCTCGCTACTGCCATTGGGCAGGAGCTACAGAAGCCTAAGGTCCCACACCGCCAGGTTCCGGAATAGTTATACATAACCTTACAACCATCAGGCTCCTGAAACAGCAGGGATCACTTCATTCACCACCACTGTGAATTGATACCACAGCCTACAGACTCACCTTCAGGGATTCCTTACAACTCACGTTCTCAGTATTATTTTTATTTGCACATTGTTTGTTTGTCAGTCTCAATTTTTTTGTAAAATTCTATTGTATCACTCTTTCCCTGTAAATACTTGCAAGAAAATGAACCTCAAGATAGTATTTGCAATGTATACAGTATGTATTTAAATAATAAATTTACTTTGAGCTTTGACTAGAGGTCTGTAAGCAGTGTTGACATCTGTTGTTTGTGATGTATACAAACAAGATGGACAAAAATGTAGGTGTGTGATTAGTAAACCTGCAGATGAAGTGAGGACGCTCAAAATCACTATTGCCAGTATGTGAAACATACCAGAATTGATTGCTATTCGGTGCCAAGCACAAAACACAGGACAATAACATAACAGACAACAGAATAGCAACCAACAATCTACAAGACAATAGTGCAAACAGCCATGAGCCATCAACAATTAGCAGAATGGTAACATGCACAAACATTAATAACCAAACATAAATAAATGTGAACATAGGAACAAACTTCATAATTACCAACAGGACAAGGAGACTATTTAACAGATGTTCTACAAAGACAGTTAGGTTATTAAATCTTGAGTGAGTTTTTTTTTGGAGAAGCTGGGCAGCTACAGGAAAGAAACTTTGGAGATGATGTGTAATTATGGTGGTGATGGACTTGTAGAGTCTCCCTGATGACAATTTGGTGAATAGGTGACTGCTAGGGTGGGTGGAGTCAGCGGTAAATTTTTGTTCTTCATTCTGGTGATGAGTAGGTCTTCTAATATTGGTGGCCGAAAGCCAGTGATCTTCGCTGAGTGGACCACTTGCTGCTACCTGGACTTGGAGAGGGAGCTGGTGGCGAGAAACTAAACCATTGTCAATGATGGCTGAGTAAAAATTCATTAGGTTACAGCCTGAGATGTTAAGTTTCCTACGCTGGCTTGGGAAGAACAATCTGCTTGGCTTTCCTAGTGATGAGCATGATGTGCTTGTCCTACTTCGATATATCAGTAATGGTAGTCCCCAGGAATTTAAATGACTTGACCATAGACACGGCATGACCATTAATTTTCAAGGCGGGGGGAGACAGGTAGGGGGATTGTTGGCAGAAGTCAATCCTCATTTCCACTGTCATGACAGCATTAAACTCCAAGTTGTTACGAGCACACCATGCTGCATGACGGTCCATCTCTCTTTGAGAGTGGGTCACATCATTATTAGAGACGAGACTAACTACCTCCGTGCCATCCGCAAACTTTGGCATTCTAATGGATTTGTCTGTAGAGGTACAATCATTTGTATAAAGTGAGAACAGGAGGGATGAAAGAACAGCCCTTGGGAAAGCTTGTGCCGATAGACATTGGATCAGTCAAGGAGAAGCCCGTCAGGAAGATTGTAATCCACTGACAGATACTGTATGGTACAGCTAGCTGGGTTAGCTTGCTGTTGAGCAACTCTGGAACAACAGCTTTGAAGGTGAAGCTAAAATCCACAAACAGGATCCCCATATAAGTGTTGAGGAAATCCAAACGTTGAAGAAAGTAATAAAGGCACAAGTTAAGTGCATTCTTAACTGAGGGATTTGCTCTATAAGCAAACTAGTGGAACAAGAAGAGGATCAGTAGTGTACTTAAGGTAGACCAACATCAGACATTCAAAGGTTTCCATAACTACTGAAGTCAGAGCAACTGGCCTATAATCATTAGGTCCAGCAATCTTGTCTTTCTTGGGAACTGGAACAACTGTAGCAACTTTAAAGCAGTCCAGAATCCTGCATAATTGCAGGGAATTGTTAGAAATATCTCAGTGAAGACAGGTCTGGGAGTACCAGGGGAGACACCATTAGAGCTTGCAGCTTTCCTAATGTTCTGTTTTCCAAATAGTCTTCTTGCTTCACAGAAATACAGGATGAGATGGAGTGAAGGGGAGGAGGCTGAAGAAGGTGAATGGGGCTGGGGTGAAGTGGGGGATGGTGATTGTGAAAGGGAGGGGGTAGGTGCTCAGCAAATCAGGATCAGAGGAAGTGAAATGTTGATGGTGCTTATCAAACCAGCAATAAAGTCGATTGAGCTAATTGGCCAAGCTAGGGGAGGGGGAGACTTGGGAGCACTTCTGTTTGAAGTTGTTAAGACTTTGTAGGGAACTCCAAACTGTCCAACTATTGATGAAGTGGAAGATGAAGTTTAATCTAGATAAGTGTCGTACTTTGGGAGTTCAAATACAGAGGGCAGTATATAGAAAGTGGTGGGACCCTTTGGAGCAATGACGTACAGAGAAATATTGGGGTGCAAGTTCACAACTCCCCAGGAGTGACAATACCAGTAGGTATGATGGTAGTGAAGGTACACTTGCCTTCCTTGGTCAGATGTTGAGTATAAAAATCAGGAAGTTATGTTGCAGTTCTATAAATCTTTAGTTAGGCCACATTTGGCATACTCTGTTGTTCTGGTCATTGCATTACATGAAGAATATGAGGCTTTGGGACAGTGTTGATGAAGATCACTAGGATGCTGCCTGGATTAGAGAGCATTAGCTAAAGGGGGAGGTTGGAAAGACTGGGACATTTTTTCTGGAGCATTGGAAGCCAAGGGGCCTGAGTGGAAAAGAAGTAGGTGCCTGGAATGTGCTGCCAAGGGCATTTAGAAAGGCACAAACTGGCAGGGAATAGGGGGATATGACCTATATGCAGGCAGATGGGGTTAGTTTGGATTGCTACCATGGTCAGTGTAGACATCATGGGCTAAGGGCTTGTACCAGTGCTGTACTAGGCTACGTATTCTACATGGACCTCAGCAAAGTTTGAGATTGTCCTATATGGAAGCCTGGTCCAAAATATATGGGATCCACAACAAATTGGAAAAATGAATCAGATATTGCCTTGATGACAGGAGACAGAGTATGATCATGGAGGGTTGTTTATGTGATTGGAAGCTTTTGACCAATGGTTCACCAAGGGAAGTGTTAGGACATTTACTGTATGATTTTGATATGAATACGAGAGGTATTCTTAAGTTTGCAGGTGACACCAAAATCACTCATGTTATAGAGGTGTAGGCTAAGGTATGACATCGATCAGTTAGTAAGATGGAATTTAATCCTGACAGGAGCAGGGTGATGCATTTTTAAGACTAATATCAGTCGCACAATTGCAATGGTAGAGCCTTGGGGATTGTTAAGGAACAGAAGGACTTAAGGTGTACAATTCCAAGGATCGCTGTAGGTGGCAGCACAAGTAGAGAAGGTAGTATACAGTATGAGATATTTGTCTTCATTGGCCAAGGCAAAAAATACAAGTGCAGGAGGTTATGGTACAGGTTTATAAAACATGGTTAGGCCACAAAAGGAGTACTGTGTACAGTTCTGTTAACCACATTATAGGAGGAGCCTGACTGGTTTGGACAGTACACAGAGGGGATTCACCAGGGTGTTGCCTGGGCTAAAGAATGGAGGTATACACAATCATGAGCAGCATAGACAGGATAGATACCCTGCCTTGAGTAAAAGTTTCCTGCTAAATATGGAGGGTACAAAGAGCAAAGAGTAAGAGGTTTAAATGGAGGCAGAGTTTTTTCATCAAAAGATGCCTGCATTCTGGAACGCCCTGCCTGAGTAGGTGATGAGGATAGGTCTCCATGATATTTACATATCTAGGTGAGTATTTGAATTACCAAGGCATTGAAGGATATGGTCCAAGAGATGCTAAATTAGATGAGTATGGATGGGTACAAGATGGTTGGCTTGACACATGCTGAAGGGCCTGCTTCTGTGCTACATGACTCTGACTCGAAACACAAGGCTAAGCATAGATTGAAAACCAAACAACACTGAACAATCGTGTGCAGTTTTGGTCCCCTAATCTGAGGAAAGACATCTTTGCCATAGAGGGAGTACAAAGAAGGTTCACCAGATTGATTCCTGGGATGGCAGGTCTTTCATATGAAGAAAGACTGGATGAACTGGGCTTGTACTCGTTGGAATTTAGAAGATTGAGGGGGGATCTGATTGAAACGTATAAGATCCTAAAGGGATTGGACAGGCTAGATGCGGGAAGATTGTTCCCGATGTTGGGGAGGTCTAGAACGAGGGGTCACAGTTTGAGGATAGAGGGGAAGCCTTTTAGGACCGAGGTTAGGAAAAACTTCTTCACACAGAGAGTGGTGAATCTGTGGAATTCTCTGCCACAGCAAACTGTTGAGGCCAGTTCATTAGCTATGTTTAAAAGGAAGTTAGATATGGCCCTTGTGGCTACAGGGGTCAGGGGGTATGGAGGGAAGGCTGGGTTCTGAGTTGGATGATCAGCCATGATCATAATAAATGGCGGTGCAGGCTCGAAGGGCCGAATGGCCTACTCCTGCACCTATTTTCTATGTTTCTATGTTTCTAATCCCTCGATCTGCATTGTGAGCTGGAAATACACTTAAAAGTTTAAGTAAAACCCTGCTTCACTCAGGATGAATATTTACTGCCTTCAAAGGTGATGATGACCTTAAATTATGAGTCTGTAACCTTTCATTTCACATGCCTTTTCACGTGATCAGCGCAGGATACAGATCATAAGCCATTTGCCTTTTGGGCTTGAATGATTGAATGATGTTGCTAAGGAAGACAGACATGTACAATTAGCTCTGGCTTGGCACTCTGACCGGGTGCAGCTTGTTCAAGTATCACAATTCCGGAGCACATTTTCCGCTACTATATAATGTAGCTCAAGGAATAGCAAATTAAGCCAATAAAAATAAATTTGCAGAATAATTATCTGCCTGATAGGGAATTATCATAAAATTATTTATCAATACACACACACACACAATGAACTAACCTTGAGACGTGGATCACCCTTTGAAAAAGGTTTTGTCAATTGAGCAATGCCCTTTTGGTTCCCCCGCAGTACACCATTTTCTATATCTTGCAGTGTAAAGACTTCTCCACCAATCACATAACTTGCAGTATTAAAAAACTAAAAAACAGCATGGAAATAATTTTCAGATGAGGTTTCCTTTAACACAATAATAGATCATTAAATTAATCTGGCTGTGTGGCTCTACATCACTAGCACCTTCACTGAGGAGACAATGGTAATGAACGCATGGTACTTTTCCACCATGTTTTCACACTTATTTTCTTAAAACCATTTTATAATGAATGAATAATCAAGACCCCTTGTTACTTTTGACTAGAAAACTTGCCATCTGATAAACTGGGTTTTGCATATTCAAATCTGAGCTAGAACTATTCCTAGTATGAAATCACAGGTACAATGGTGGTATTAAACATAATTTGTTACTAGGTAGCAAGCTCACAGGAGAGAAAGTAGAACTATTATATTAGCATAGGGACGCTCTTCCAGCGATCGGAGTGAATGATGTTATTGGAACAGAGCAGATAGATCTCTATCCTGTTGGCTGCATGAAATGGAGAGTTTTATGTCCCAGCTCTGCCTCATCATGCTCAACAAAATATCCTCGTCACCCTCCATACTACTAAACAGGGACAGGTGGATCCTAAATGAGACTATGTCAAGTTTCAAAACAGAATTCCCCTAGAGTGAGCCTTCAGTGTAGACAAATGTATGATCCACCAAGTTTTTTTTTTACTTTTCACAAGTTATGATTGGGATCATTGCAAATAACACTGAATGATGCAAACAAATTTGAAAAGATGTTTCCTTTTGGTTAAATCGGCAATGAATATAAGGCAGAAGTTCCTACAAAACGTGATTAGGAACACAGTAGAGTATAAAGACAAAGCTTGTTTCTATGGAAAGATGACATGGAATGACTAGTAGAGACATCTCATTAGTTTCACAGAATATAATTGCAACATATACAGTAGCTGCACCATGATATCAAAAATGTATCCAGGCTGCATTGAGGTTCTAATTTTGCCTCTCAAAGTAAAGGCTATGATTATCTGATAACAGAAACAATAATACTGCTGGGAAGTTTGAAAAATGATGTTGCTATGATTCTAGGTATAATAAAAGTATAAAATTCTGGAAATACTCAGCAAATCTTTGGCTGGTCTCACAGTATGGAGGAGGAGGCAGCATTATGAACTGCAAATGCAGTACCAGATTAGAAATAGGTAATTAATTTGATCTGTCACCTGGAATAGATATTTCAATGGTGAACAATGGGAAACAAGAGCAAATATGACAGGTACTCCACTCCCCAAAAATTATGGTGCACTAGAAATGTAAAAAAACTGATGGAAATAATCAGCAAAAAAGTATTTATAGAAGCAGAAGATTGTTAACATTTCCGACTTTCAACTTTAATCCAACTCCTGCCTGTTCACACTTGACTTTAGGCCCTGGGAATTGAAGTTCTCAAAGGATTTCTGCCGGTTTTATACAAAAATAATGCTTTCTTGGGTGTTCAAATCAATCCACTGAGTTTAAGGTAGGAGCACGGTTGAACGGTTACTGAGAAAATATATTTGCAGAAAATAATGACAGTATGCTTTCAATATGTTGAATTCTACAGACGACTGGCATATATTCTAGCTGAATGATGTCGACAGACATAGGTATTGATTAAAAGGATTAAAAACCTTAAACATAAGACCATAAGATATAGGAGCAGAAGTAAGCCAATCAGCCCATTGAGTTTGCTCTGCCATTCAATCATGGGTTGATCCAATTCTTCCAGTCATCCCCACTCCCCTGCCTTCTCCCCATACCCTTTGATGGCTAATCATGAACCTATCTATCTCTGCCTTAAATGCACCCAACGACTTGACCTCCACAGCCACTCGTGGCAACAAATTCCACAGATTTACCACGCTCTGACAAAGTCATTTCTCCGTATCTCTGTTCTATCATCCTTCAATCCGGAAGTCGTGCCTTCTTGTCCTAGAATCCCCTACCATGGGAAATAACTTTGCCATATCTAACCTGTTCAGACCTTTTAACATTCAGAATGTTTCTATGAGATCCCCCCTCATTCTCCTGAACTCCAGGGAATACAGCCCAACATCTGCCAGATGTTCACGTTCCTTTCATCCATGGAATTATTCCCGTGAATCTTCTTTGAACCCTCTCCAATGACAGTTTATCCGTTCTAAGATAAGGAGCCCAAAACTACACACAATACTCCAAGTATGGTTTCATGAGTGCCTTATAGAGCCTCAACATCACATCCCTGCTCTTATATTCTATACCTCTAGAACTGAATGCCAACATTGCATTTGCTTTCTTCACCACCAACTCAACCTGGAGGTTAACCTTCAGGGTATCCTGCACAAGGACTCCCAAGTCCCCTTGCATCTCTACATTTTGAAGTCTCTCGCTATCTAAATAATAGTCTGCCCATTTACTTCTTCCACCAAAGTGCATGCCCATACACTTTCCAACATTGTCTTTCATTTGCCACTTTTTTGCCCATTCACCTAAACTATCTAAGTCTCTCTGCAGGCTCTCTGTTTCCTCAACACCAGCCGCTCCTCTACCTAAGTTTGTATCATTGGCAAATTTAGCCACAAATTCATTAATCCCATAGTCCAAATCATTTGACATACATCATAAAAAGCAGCGGTCACAACACTGATCCCCGTGGAACTCCACTGGTAACCGGCAGCCAGCCAGAATAAGATACCTTTATTCCCACTCTCCGTTTTCTGCTGATCAGCCAATGCACCACCCATGCTAGTAACTTCCCTGTAATTCCATAGGATCTTATCTTGCCAAGCAGCCTCATCTGTGGCATCTTGTCAAAGGCCTTCTGAAAATCCAAGTACACCACATCTACTGCATCTCCTTTGTCTGTAATTTCCTCCAAAAATTGCAGTAGGTTAGTCAGGCAGTATTTTCCTTTCAGGAAACCATGCTGGCTTTGGCCTATCTTGTCACGTGCCTCCAGGTACTTCATAATCTCATCCCTAACAATCGATTCCAACGATTTCCCTACCACTGATGTCAGGCTAACAGGTCTACAGTTTCCTTTCTGCTGCCTCCCACCCTTCTTAAATAGCGGAGTAACATCTGCAATTTTCCAGTCATCCAGTACAATGCCAGAATCTATCGATTTTTGAAAGATCATTGTTAATGCCTCTGCAATCTTTCCAGCAACTTCCTTCAGAACCCAAGGGTTCATTCCATCAGGTCCAGGAGATTCATAATTCATCTTTTCCTTCCTAATGACCTTCCGCAAGTTTTTAAAAAAGCTTCCCAATCCTCTTTCTTCCCACTCGCTTTGGCTTCCTTGTTTGCCCTCTCTTCTGCTTTTACTTTGGCTCTGGTTTCACTTGTCAGCCACGGTAGTATCCTTCTTCCATTTGAAAATTTCTTATTTGGAATATATAACAGCCTTTTTAACAGGTCTTATTTGGAATATATAACAGGTCCTTTTACCCTTGCCATTTAGATACAAGAAGAAATTACTTCTCCCCTCACCAAGCTAAGGCCAAAATAAAGGAATTAATGCAGTTTTCCAACTCTTTTCTTTAAAAAAAAAGCTGTCTGTACAAATATCTGGTTCAACAGGTCCTGAAGGATACAGGGTGAAGTATAAACTGGAATGATAAAATTCTACTGTGGTACAATAGGTTAGTGAGTTGACCACAGAGAGCAGCAGACCGTAAGGATGTAATACTGGCCCTAGGTTTTAGAAATAGAGACAAGGAGTGAAAAACCCAAAGGATATGCTAACTCAATAAATAAAGTTATTTATCCTCAGTTGTTGTATTGTCTTGACCACATAAGGACAATAAAGATTTTGAAGAGGATACCGAAGAGATTCACTAGAATTATTGCAGAGTTGAGGCATTAAGGTTAGACCAGGAAGCTAGGGATATTCTCTCAAAGGGTTTAGAATCACTAACAGGTGAAAAGGAAATGCTTCTTTTTTCCCCCGCAATGAATAAAGGATCAATAGTCAGAGGGTGAAGAAGAGACACAGGGATTGTATGGTCATGTATCATCTCCTAAGATCTGTCAATACTTTGGCCAGATGTTAATTTACTCTTGGGTAAAGAAAAAAACAATTTTGCCATTCTGCTTTGATGTGGATGGACCTTTAGTTAGTTCTCATTTCTAACATTTGCAGGTTTCATGCAGCACATACCCAATGGCCCATGGTAAAGTAAAACTATTTTTGGCTTTGTTACTATATACTGTGGTTGTGATAACACTGCATTAAAACTAATCTATACAAATGTGTCCCTGAACAACGTAACTTGGCTCAATTCCCTCCCTCTGCACCTCGCACCTTTTATACATTGAAAGTGTTACTGTACAGTTGTGTTGATATTCAGAGCAAAATAAAAACTGAGTGTTTGAGATCTTACTTTATATCTCTGCCACATGTTCTTTGGTGCTTTGTATTTAATAATTCCATGAATTACTAATGCATTGTACACATTGATGAAGAATGCCAGTTTCTCATTTCTGCTGAGATCATCAAACTTCAGCCGCTGAAGCTGTATTGCAAGTTTGCAATACTCCTCAAAGGATGGACTATCAGCCATGGATTTGTAATCCACAAACTACAAAAGTAAAAAGAGTTATTTGTTAATTAGATCAAAGTTCCTTCAGGAATCTGGTGATCAAGTATCAGGAAGAAATTCCTATTTAGTAGTTGCCTCTCAAATCAAAGTAAACATTTTAAAGCAGTTCATAAGGTAAGTGAAGAAAGTGAAAAATAATTAAGGCAAACTGAATAAGAAACAGTGGATTTTAGATACAAGAATTTTTCCTAGAAAAAGCATTGACTAACCTTGCCATCAGGTGTAATGTGTTCTGAGAACAGCTTCAGAATTAAATCTCTCATAACTTCAGAATGTCTAGATGCTAAAGTATGAAAGATTATTCAGTGAATTAACATTAAAAAACAAACACTGAAAAATGACAACGCATAGTATTACCTCTGACCGGAGATGATATACATGAATCCCAAAATTTCACCTAAATTGGACAACCTTGTCACAGAAAATCACAATTCTGCTTTCAACTTTATTTTATGTGATTTGTTAGTGTGGCAACAGATTGGGTGACTGTAACCCCTCTGAGGATTAGCCAGCACTTTGATTCTTGAGTTTAAAAAGATGAATTTGCTCTTTCTATTCTGTTTTGGGTGGAAAAACTTGTGTCACAGACACAGATTCTGTTCTATTTCCAGTATTTATGCATTGCTATATTATCTTCCCCCTTGGGTTACAACCTCCCTCAGCTGTGCTTTTATCTCTTCAATTACTTCCACTTTTTCCTACCTGTTCTTGTCCATTTACTCCACCATGATGAAGGTATATTTAACATTTATTACAGTTCTCTGAAGACACAAGAGTAGTTCAAATCAGTAGATGTATATACATTTCCAAAAGACTTTAACGTTCCTGAAGTTAATTAGCTGCCACAGAAAATTATGCTACACAAATTAAGACCCTGTAGAATTGAAGTTATTATGCAGTAGTGTGTCAAGTAGTATTAACCAGTACATCCTTACCAATCCCTCAATCAATGACACCAAAATAAATTCTGTCATTATCAAAGTTGCTCCTCTTTTTTGCAAGATGCAATTGGCTTCAAAATGCTCTGGGCCATCTCCAGAGACATGAACCAGAACTGTACTGCTCAGTACAACTGTATGGGAACAGATTTAATAAAATGCTCCAAAATAAACATATTAACTTGTGAATTGCTGCCTGAGCTTGTTTACTAATTTCCTGTTAGACATCAACAGTATAGAAAATAAGAATATTCTAAAAAAGCACCTTTTGCCAGCAATTTAAAGCTGAAGCTCTGTTCAGAGAAAATAAAGATTCTGATCTGAAACACTGTTTTTATATTTCAGTCTAGCCACTAAAGCAATTTTGCTAAGCACCATAAAAGTAGGTCAGGTGAAGACATTTGTTTGAAATTAAATGGAATTAACAGATTCTGCTGAATTCTGTATGTCTCCTTACCACTATCACAAGTTAAATTTAACACAGATCTGCTTAGGTGAAATTTTACATTTAATACAGTACTTAAAATTGCACATTTTGCTGTTGTCAACCTTCCATTTTTAATATCCACATATACCAGTCTATCTACAAGAACCTAATCCCAACATCAGAATATTGCAACTGCTGCAACAATTTGATTTAGTCTACACTCTGAACTAATTCATCTTCTCTGTTGAACAGCTTGATGCAAACTACCAGCTTTTAAATTGGCTGAATTTACTTGGTTATCTTACAAGATTGTAGCAACCTTACAATACGGAATTTTCACCAATTAGCTATGGATTCAAACCACAAACAATATTCTAACTAGCTGCACCTCCCAGTTCCTATGTTTTAATCATTTATGTAGAGGTAACTTGATGATGAATTTTAAAATATCTGGGGGTAATCTTACAAATTATTGTTGAATTACATTTAATTAATTCTTTATGAGATATTTATCAGGGAGACTGGATTAAATGTCACTCCACTCTTCAAGAAGGGAGAGAGGCAGAAGAAAGGATATTACAGACCAATTAGTCTGACCTTAATGGTTGGGAAGATGTTGGAGTCCATTGTTAAGGATGTGGTTTGGGGGTACTTGGAGGCACATGATAAAATGGGCCATAGTCAGCATGGTTTCTTCAAGGGAAAATCTTGCCTGACAAATCTATTGGAATTCTTTGAAGAAATAACAAGTAGGATAGACAAAGGAGAATTGGTTAATGTTGGGTACTTGGATTTTCAGAAGGCCTTTGATAAAGTGCCACACATGAGGCTGCTTAACACCCCCATTGTATTACAGGAAAGATTCTAGCATGGATAAGGCAGTGGCTAATTGGCAGGATGCAAAGAGTGGGAATAAAGGGTGCCTTGTCTGGTCGGCTGTGGTGTTCCACAGGGGTCTGTGCTGGGACTGATTCTTTTTATGTCAATGATTTGAATGATAGAATTTATGGCTTTGTTACAAAGTTTGCAGACAATAGGAAGATAGGTGGAGGGGCAGGTAGTTTTGAGGAAGTAGACAGGCTACTGAAAGACTTAGACAGATTAGAAGAATAGGCAAAGAAATGGCAGATGCCATACAGCGTTGGGTAGTGTATGGTCATGCACTTTGGTAGAAGAAATGAAAGGGTTGACTATTTTCAGAATGGAGAGAAAATACAAAAATCTGAGGTGCAAAGGGACTTGGGGGTCCCTGTGCAAGATTCCCTAAAGGTTAATTTGCAGGTTGAGTCTGTGGAGAGGAATGCAAATGCAAAGTTATCATTCATTTCAAGAGGACTAGAATATAAAAGTATGTAATGTTGAGACTTTATAAAGCACTGGTGAGACCTCACTTGGAGGACTGTGAGCAGCTTTGGGCCCCTTATCTTAGAAAGGATGTGCTGAAACTATTGAGAATTCAAAGAAGGTTCACAAAATGATTCCAGGATTGAACAACTTGTCATACGAAGAGTGTTTGATGACCCCAGGGCCTGTAATTACTGAAATTCAGAAGAATGAGGGGGTGACCTATTTGAAACCTACCAAGTGATGAAAGGCCTTGATGGAATGGATGTGGAAAGGATGTTTCCTAAAGTGGGAAAATCTAAGACTGGAGGACACAGCCTCAGAATAGAAGTGGGGCGAAATTTTAGAACAGAGATAAGGAGGAATTTCTCTAGCCAGACAGTGATGAATCTGTGGAAATCGTTGACACAGATAGCTGTGGAGGCCAAGTCTTTATGCATATTTAGGGCAGAGGTTGATAGATTCTTGATTTGCCAGGGCATGAAGGGATACGGCGGGGGGGGCGGGGGGCAGGGGGGAAATGGATTAGCCATGATGAAATGGCTGAGCAGACTCAATGGGCCAAAAGGCCTAATTCTGCTCCTATATCTTGAGGTCTTCTGGTCAATATCTATCACGGTCAGACAGGCTGGGCTACGAATCCTCTGCTACATAACAAGTGGAAAAGTTCAAAATATTACATACCGGAAACTGCTCGATATTCTGCTGTGGCTCCAGAATTTAATGCTGATGCAGAGTCATCCTCCACCAATCTGTACAGGGCGTCACTATCTTCAAATCTTTTTTCACTCAGAGGGTTAAAAAACTTTCTGTTTATCAGATTGTTTCCAATTTCAATTGCTGCAGCTTTGTCTAAATTAAATAAACATTAATTTAGTAAAATTATTTAAATGATTAAATCTAAAGCAATTTTTATCCATAGATAATGGAAATGGCCAGGAAAGATTTGACCTGCATTACTGTCAGAAACTCATGACTTCCATACGTATATCCAACATTTAGGACCCCCATCAGCCAGGATGTGCTCTCTCCTTGCTACCATCAAGGAGAAGATACAAGAGTCTGAAGACACACACTCAGTGTTTTAGGAACAGCTTCTACCCTTCACCATCAGATTTCTGAACGTACAACTGACCAACCCATTAACACTATCTCACTATTTTTATACATACCAACACACACATACACAAAGTACTGAGCAAAAGCCTGGGGCAAATGTAAAAAATATTATGCTTTCAAAAATAATGTAGGTTTCTAAATATCAAAAAATACTATAAAGAAGCAACAAACAGTAAAAAGAAGCTAAATCAGTATTTGTGATCACCCATTGCTTTTAAAACTGTATCAATTCTCTTAGGTACACTGTCGTGCAGTTTTATAATTGGCTGGTAGGTTGTTCCAAGCTTCTCGGTGAGTTTGTCACAGATCTTCTGCAGACTCTGACTCGCTTGATATTACTGTAAACCTGATTCAGATATAACTCCCAAAGCAGTGGTTGACAGCTTACTATACAAGCTGGTTTTGTTAACTGTGCTGTAATGTTGGAGTTCTTTACAGAGGAGAATCTTCATGAATGACTTGCAGCATCATAACAGGTACTACCTTTCAATTCATTTCAATAGATGGGTAAAGCTGAAAGGGACAAGTGTTTAACTAATTCAATTTTGAAAGATTATTAATATATTTAAATATCTAACTTCTAATTTTTTTAATAGTTTGAATAGCTACAAAAACACTTAAAATTATCTTTAATTCAGAACATTCAGAACTGTTCCTCCTCTCCAGTGCCTCCTTCCCCAACCCTTCCTAAAGGCATCAGGTTGTGGACAACCCTGTGTGTCAATGAAACTATCTATTCACAAGTTCATTCTGGGGAACAGCATAATGCAAGTTCACATTTTGAGCACGAGGTGCTTGCTGCAGACAGAAATTTCTGGGTGATACATGCTCTTATTCAACTCTCAGCTACATTGCTTTTGGCTCTCAATTTGTCATCCACTCACCTTGCATTTTTAAAATTCCATGAGTTGAAACTGGATCCAAAAAAAAAATCTATGTGTTTGTATTATATTGTGTATAGATAGAGAGATCAGAATGAGAATCAAGTTTAGTATCACCGGTATATGTTGTAAAATTTGTTAACTTTGTGGCAGCAGTACAATGCAATACATAACAAATAAAGAAAAAAAACTGAATTCCAGTAAATATATACAGTGCCTATAAAAACTATTCAGCCCCTCCTGTTGGAAGTTTTCATATTTTATTGTTTTACAACATTGAATTACAGTGGATGTAATTTGGCTTTTTTGACACTGATCAACAGCAAAGACTCTGTGTCAAAGAGAAAACAAATTTCTACAAATTGGTCTAAATTTATTACAATTATTCAACACAAAACAATTGATTGCATAAGTGCTCACCCTCTTCAAGTCAGTATTTAGTAAATGAACCTTTGGCAGCAATTAAAGCTTCGTGCCTGTCTGGAAAAGTCTCTATCAGCTTTGTGCATCTGGACATTCTTCTTTACAAAACTGCTCAAGCTCTGTCAGACTGCATGGGGATTGTGAGTGAATTCTCAGCCACAAATTCTCAATTGGATCGAGGGCAGGACTCTGACTTGGCCACTCCAAGACATCAACTTTGGTTTTAAACCATTCCTGTGTAGCTTTGGCTTTATGCTTGGGGTCATTGTCTTGCTGGAAAACAAATCTTCTCCCAAGTCACAGTTATCTTGCAGACAACATCAAGTTTTCCTCCAGGATTTCCTGTATTTTGCTGCATTTATTCTACCCTCTACCTTCACAAACCTTCCAGGGCCTGCTGCAGTGAAGCATCCCCACTGCATAATGCAGCCACAAGCATGCTTCACAGTAGGGATGGTATGTTTTTGATGATGTGCGGTGTTTGGCTTATGCCAAACATAGCATTTAGTCTGATGGCCAAAAAGCTCTATTTTGGCTTCATCAGACAATAGAACCTCCTCCCAGCTGACTTCAGAGTCTCCCTGATGCCTTCTGGAAACTCAAGCCGAGGTTCATGCAAGTTTCGCCCCCCCACCCCCAACAGTGGCTTTCACTTTGCCACTCTCCTTAAAAGCTGCAACTGGTGAAACACCTGGGCAATAGTTGTATGCACAGTCTCTCCCATCTCAGCCACTGAAGCTTGTAACTCCTCCAGAGTTGTCCTTACTGGTCCCCTTCTTGCACTGTCACTCAATTTTTGAGGATGGCCTGCTCTATGTAGATTTACAGCTGTGCCATACGCTTTCCATTTCTTGATGATCAACTGAACTGTACTCCAAGGGATATTCAGTGACCTTGGAAATTTTCTGGTATCCATCTCCTGACTTGTGCTTTCCAATAACCTTTTTGTGGAGTTGCCTGGAGTGTTCTTTTGTCTTCATGGTGTAGTTTTTGCCGGGATACTGACTCACCAGCATTTGAACCTTCCAGATACAGGTGCATTTTTACTATAATCAATCCAAACACCTTGACTGCACACAGTGATCTCCATTTAACTAATTATGTTACACCTGAACCTAATTGGCTGCACCAATGATGATTTGGTGCATCACATTAAAGGAGGTGAATATTATTGTGTTTTATATTTGTAATTAATTTAGATCACTTTGTAGAGATCTGTTTTCACTTTGACATGAAAGTCTTTTTCAGTGTCAAAAAAAAAACAAATTAAATCCACTGTGATTCAATGTTGTAAAACAATGAAACATGAAAACTTTCATCAAGGGGTTGAATAGTCATCAGTTAATAACTCATCAGGTTGATTGATAAGTTCATGGCCTAAGGTAGGCGATGAGTTATTAACTTCAAACTTTCTGCATAATCACTCAAAGAGTTGACCTGCATGTGATGTGCATGTAACGAGAGCTGTATAACTCAACTCCTTCTACCTTAGGCCACGAACTTATCAATCACGGTGTGTGTTAATTAAATAGCTTAATTAAGATAAGTAGTGCAAAAACAGAAATTTAAAAATAAGGTATGAGGTAATGTTCGTGGGTTCAATGTCCATTTAGAAATCAGATGGCAGAGGGGAAGAAGCTGTTCCTTCAGGCTTCTGCATTCCTTCCTGATGGTAACAATAAGAGGCCATGTCCTGGATGATGGGGGTCCTTGAAGATGCATAACCACTCAGAGTTCCTTGAAGATGTATTGGGATACTATGGAGGCCGGTACACATGATGGAGCTGACTAATTTTACAATCCTCTGCAGCTTACCAAGATCCTGTGCACCCCGCCCCCCATACCAGACAGTGATGCAGCTGGTTAGAATGCTCTCCATGGTACATCTGTAAAGTCTAAGTGTTTTAGGTGGCAAACCAAAGCTCTGTATGGATCTGAAGGATTTGTGCTCCTTTCCAAATGTTCCACCAAATAGATGTCATCATGTATGAATCGGAAGACTCAATCCTGCTAATGATGGCATCACATACAGTATGTGAAACAAATGGGTACTGATACCCCCAGACACTTTGATGGCATCATTAATGGGACTGAGTCGTTTCCAAATCTGCCTGAACCCAAGGTCCTGGAAATACAGATAAATAGAAGTATACAAGTTCATGAGGGACACAGGGTGAAAGCACATGTATTTTTTTGCCAGGGAGAGGAGTGTTCAAAACAAGAGGGCACAGGCTCAGGATCTGCAATGACAGATTTTAAAAGGGTCATCAGGGACAGCTTCCTCAAGGAAAAAGTGGTGCATATTTGGAAATGGCTGCCAAAAAATGGTGATTGAGCTTGACACATTCGAAACATTTAAAAGCCATCTGGCTAAGTATATGGATAGGAGAGGTTTATAGGGCTATGGGCCAAACCCGGGCAGATGGGATTTGCTCACTGGGTAACACAGTTTGCTTCGAGAAGCGGGGCTGAAGGGCCTGTATCTATGCTTGTATGACTCTATAACTCTATGATCTCTATAATCTCTATAACTAATCTGGTAAGTGGGGAAGGTGTGTGTTGGCAGGTGGGATTGAAAGATTCAGGGGAAAAATATAAATTTACAGTATGAAAATAAATGAAAGGAGGGTTAAATCTTATTTAGAAATTTTACTATATATGCTACAGTTGAAAGTACAACTATGCAGAAGGACAGTTAGGGGTATGGAGGTAAGCATAAATGCATGAAGTATATGTAACAAACTGAATTGTAGTTGAAGTACTGAATATTGTGTAGAGATGTAACTGGTAACTAAATATACAAGGTTATTAGGTCTGTCAGAAAAATATTGGAAATGATACAGTAGCTCTGAGGATGAGCGATGAAATTACTTCACTGATGCAAGAGTATAACAAAAGGCAAACAGGAAGATAATTTTATAAACAGTTTTTTTTAAGAAAATTATTCAAAGCTATTTTGAGTTGCCAACTGATCCATTGTAGTGGCTGTGCAGATATATTACAAAGGCAGCAAAGTTTCAATGACAAAATTCTAACTTTCCTTTAGATTGTGATAAGCAAGTTAGCTCATGTAGTGCAATCCTTAAACATACTCTGGATAATCATTTGCAAAATATCCATAGAGGCAAGACACTTTAGGTTCACCAATGAGAAGTAAACCAAAGTTAGATAGCAGATCACTGGAACATAAATATTTAGATCATGAATCAGAATGTGAGCAAGTTCAATATTTTTTTTTTAAAAAGGAGGAAACACAAAACAGCCACTGAAATTTAAGGTCTGGATAAAAAATACTTCGGGTAAGGCAGTAGAGATTGATTACCCATGGCAGAAAAAAACAGTTAAGTAGATAAGTATATTAAAGAGGAGGTGTTCAAAGAATGTAATCTCATATAGAAACAGCTTTCAGCCCTAAGGGTAAAAGATGCTCCATGCCAAAATGCAGCCAATTGAGTGAACAGATAAAGGATCACACAAAACTAAAATGGTAAAAGCCTTCAAAGCATTTGAGAATTGGAGTGTAGATCTGAATAACGAGATACAAAATATCAAAAGGAGGGTGATAAAACTTTAAACGCCTGTCAATATTAATGTTCATCCAAGAGCAACAGGCTTTAGTTTTCTCTATCGAACAAAATGTGGAAATGGAAAGAGCTGGTATATGAAGTCAGACATGAGATCAGCCACTGTAAGGCAGAGCAGACCTGAAGAACTGAATGTCTTCTATTATTGCAATACATTAGATTCCCTAGCCGCCAACAATTTCCCTCTTCACTTTCACAAAATTGTAATCCTTTTTGATACACTAAATATTCACACCACAATTGAGATAAACAACATTCACATTTGGATGGCAACCTATCCTCCACACCATGCCCAGCTCATCTGATTTTGAAAATATTTACCCGTGACAGTATCAGGTCTAAACCCAGCTATTCCAGGGTCTTTTGGTCACTATAGTACATCAACTCAAAAGTAAATTTGGGTTCATTGAGAACTCATCTGCCCTGATCCAGTCCTGACCTACACTGCCATAGAGGGAGTACAAAGAAGGTTCAACAGATTGATTCCTGGGATGGCAGGACTTTCATATGATGAAAGACTGGGTTGACTAGGCTTATACTCGTTGGAATTTACAAACGTTTGTAGAAGATTGAGGGGGGATCTTATTGAAACGTATAAAATACTAAAGGGATTGGACAGGCTAGATATAGGAAGATTGTTCCTGATGTTGGGGAAGTCCAGAACGAGGGGTCACAGTTTAAGGATAACGGGGAAGCCTTTTCGGACTGAGATGAGGAAAAACTTCTTCACACAGAGAGTAGTGAATCTGTGGAATTCTCTGCCACAGGAAACAGTTGAGGCCAGTTCATTGGCTATATTTAAGAGGGAGTTAGATATGGCCCTTGTGGCTAAAGGGATCAGGGGGTATGGAGAGAAGCAGGTACAGGGTTCTGAGTTGGATGATCAGCCATGATCATACTGAATGGCGGTGCAGGCTCGAAGGGCCGAATGGCCTACTCCTGCACCTATTTTCTATGTTTCTATGAAGCATTTGCAGACTGAGGCCAATTTAAAACTTCTCACCTTCACTTACAAAACTTTCTATTCTCTCTTCCTGCTAACCATTGCAATTTCCTCCAAAGGTCTTTAATTCTGGCACCATCAGCATCCCAATTTTAAGTCTTCCATCATTGGTACTGTGCCTTTGTTTATTGAGACACTAAACCCTAGAATTATTTTGCTAAAACTTTTTTCTGCTCTCTTCCAAATTCCTTAAATTCTACTTCTGAACAAACTATTTTATTTATTTAGAGATACAGCATTGAAACAAGCCCCTGCAGCTCATCAAGCCTACACATTCATTTACACTCAAGTGACCAATTAGACTCCCAAACCACACGTCTTGGAAATGTGGGAGGAAACCAAGCACCCAGAGGAAACCCACGTGGCCACAAGAAGAACTTACCAACTCCTTACAGACAGTGATGGGAGTTGACCCCAGATTGCTGGCACTATATTAGCCTTATGCTAACTACAACACTACCATGAGATGAGTGTAGAAGGCCTCAATCTGTCTGCACTAGGGCTCGTTTATACAGTGCGGGTTCTGGGCAATCAGCCTAAGCCTGATAGGATCTGGTCTTCCCTCCAATCATACATGGTATTTGTACAGCTTTGAGTAGTTCTATTTCAGATCTTACACCATTCTCCCATGCTAAATCTGTCAAAAAAAAAATTTCTGCAGAAATTTTAATCCATCCTATATGGATCAGAAACTTTTGTCTGAAATGCCCAAAACTCCTCTGTAAGTTGTGGAAGAAAATGATGAAGATTTGGATCAGAGGCTCTATCCCACCAAGCTGGAAAATAGCTGAAGGATGATTTGTTCCCAAGGTAGAAGATTTGTCTACAATCACCCAGTTTAGGACAATCTCCCTCCGTAGGATTGAGTTCAAAATATTCTCGGTGCTAATGAGAAGGCTGACCTCTTACTTAATGGAGAGCCACTATATCAACACATTCATTCAGAAAGGTGGCATCCGTTTTTTTTCTGGGTGCCCTGAACACACCTCAATAATCAGCCAATTGATCCATGAGGCCAAGCAGAAGAAAGGCAACCTAACAGTCATCTGGTTAGACTTAACCAACACCTATGGAGCAATTCCCCATGTCCTCATCCAGTTTGACCTGGACCACTACATATCCCACCAGTAATGTGAGACATGATCACCAGCTACCCAGGAGGATTCAAGCTATGCTTCACTTCAGCCCGCTTTACCACCAGGTGGCCAGAGCTCCAAAAAGAAATTTCAAACAGCTGTGCCATCTCCCCCATCTTGTTTGTCACGGATATGAACTTCCTCATATCAGCAGCAGCAGCAGACATAACCCAAGGCCCAGTGCTGGAGCCCAGCATCCAACAATCTACAATACAGGGGCTCAGGGATGACATCACAGTAAAGACTGCAACCCACGTCCAAGCAACATGGGTAATGGAAACCCTGGACAACGTAACTACCTGGGCTAGATGACCTTCAAGGCCAGGAAGTCCAGATGCATGATGATCCAAAAAGGGCAAGGTTACTGACAAGTTCAGTCTTCAAGTACAGGGAGAAGTCATTCCTTCCATAGTGGACAATCGAGTAATGTGTCTTGGGAATGCAGCAATGCCAGACAGCACCAACATTACCGACACTATAAAGCAGACTGAGGAGTGGCTGAAGATCAACAAAACCAGACTCCCTGGTAAATTAAAGACATGGCTGTACCAACATGGTCTACCAAGGCTGCTCTGGCTTTTCACAGTATACGAGCTCCCCAGGACCACTGTAGAAGGCATCGAGAGGAAAGTCAACATGCACCTGCAGAAGTGCCATCCCCCCGCCAAGTTTTTCTTCAGTGAAGTTCTACACAAGATCAGGCCAGCTACAGCTCCCGTTGTCACCAGTACTGGAGGAATTCAAGGTGGCAAAGTGTTGAGTCGTGTTAATACTGAGGAGCTCCAATGACAAGCTAATAAACTAAGCAGGAGTCACAACAAGATTGGGCCGAAAGTGGGCCACCAACTTGGACACAGACCAGGCAGTGAGCTCCCTGTAATTGAGAGACATCATTGGCAACCTGTGCCTAGGACGTCAAGGCCTCAGCTCAGTACACTTCCAATGATAGGGGAGCGAGCGCAAGTGCAAGAGATAGGCGGGACATAGTCGAGGCAGAGGTATGGAACCATGAGGAAGATGAGTATTCAAAAGGCAGATGTTGAAAGCAGTGGAGTTGGTGTCACAGGGTGCCAGGACAAAATGGGATCTTCCTAAGTGCAAGGTGACTTGGGCAGAGTTTTGGAGACTGGAGCCCTTCCACATTTCTTTCCTCCTGCAGTCCGTGTATGACACTCTCCCTACACCATCACAGCTGCATACATGGGGTCTGAGACAGAACCCCAAATGCAAGATGTCAGGATACAAAACAGTTTCAACACAAGAACAGCAACACACATCAAAGTTGCTGGTGAATGCAGCAGGCCAGGCAGCATCTCTAGGAAGAGGTATAGTCGACGTTTCAGGCCGAGACCCTTCGTCAGAACCAACTGAAAGAAGAGCTAGTAAGAGATTTGAAAGTGGGAAGGGGAGGGGGAGATTGAAAATGATAGCAGAAGACAGGAGGGGGAGGGATGGAGCCAAGAGCTGGACAGTTGATTGGCAAAGGGGATATGAGAGGATCATGGGATAGGAGGCCTAGGGAGAAAGAAAAGGGGGAGGGGGGAAAAAAACCAGAGGATGGGCAAGGGGTATAGTCAGAGGGACAGAGGGAGAAAAAGGAGAGTGAGAGAAAGAATGTGTGTATAAAAATAAATAACGGATGGGGTACAAGGGGGAGGTGGGGCATTAGCGGAAGTTAGAGAAGTCAATGTTCATGCCATCAGGTTGGAGGCTACCCAGACGGAATATAAGGTGTTGTTCCTCCAACCTGAGTGTGGCTTCATCTTTACAGTAGAGGAGGCCATGGACAGACATGTCAGAATGGGATCGGGATGTGGAATTAAGATGTGCGGCCACTGGGAGATTCTGCTTTTTCTGGCGGACAGAGCGTGTGTTGCTTGAATTTCCAGCGTCTGCAGAATTCCTGTTGTTTGCGTTTTTAACACAAGAAGATCCTGCTGTCCCTAGCTGACACACTGCAGCAGGAGAGGTGTAAAAAGAGACCAGCTGGCAAAGAGGCAAACAGGGCAGTCATTTTCATCAGGGAGAGGGTCACACCCGTGATATCAAAGAAGCCCAAGTCCACCTGCTTCAATCTGCCAAATCAAGGGAGACAAGGGTCAATGTAGTGAATCTGCAGTTTCCAGAGGTGGTGCAAACCACACTTCAGACATCATACTGTAGTCCACTGAAGGCAAGAAAATCATCCTGGTGGAGCTCAAAGTACTATAGGAGGAAGGATATGAGAGGCTCATGAGAGGAAGGCCCCGAAGTACCAGTCGTTAGTCCAGGAATGCAGGGATAAAGACAACAGATTCCCTGTGGAGATCAGCTGTAGAGGGCTCCTGGCAAGGTCAGCATGGAAGTTGCTGTCTGCACTGGGCCTTGATGAAAAGACCAAGAACTAAGCAGCTTGCAGGATGGGGGAAGTAGCAGAGAGAACCTCTTGCTGGATATGGAGCAGGCGAGAGGAGTTGAGCTGGAAGTCAGGAGCAGGCGGGCAGTGTCTTGGCCACCACTGCTGACCCGCCAACTAGAGAATGTAGTGGTTAAGGGTCAAAACACAGTATGAAGGTTGGGCGCCACCTGACAACATCTGCTCCTGGACAAAGGCTATGGTTACCTCATCAGGTAACTATAGAGAGCATCCCGGTGTACGATGCAAGCGATAACTTGATTTTGAAGAGAAACTTCTTGGCTTAGTATGCTCTAAACAAATATTCCACTTTAAGGTCTGAGAAATCTAAATCCAGATATTAGTTTATGCATAAAAAGAACCTGCCTGACGTGTGAGGTGCTAAACTGAAATGTAGTATTTCCTTCTAAAGGGTTGCCAAGATTAAACAAGAAACACCTGCCTAACAACTCCACTGTATTCAACTCTTCATTTTAATTGTTTTTTTTTAAAAAAGGGCTTTAGTTTTAAATTCCTTCCTTGCACTGTCACTTCTCGTTAAAGCTATCTTCTTTTGTTGATCTTTCAAAATGAATATTTAGAAAACGCTCCAGTTGTCCCTAAATATTCTGTTACAAAGTATACCTCCACAATACCATGCAAAATGCAGCTGCATAATTTTTATAATAAATGGAGCAAATACAGCAAAAAGAAATGGTGTCAGACTTTGTCTTACTTCCCTAACCCAGTCTGAAACAGACCAGAAAAAGGCAATCCACATTTCAGGGTCTGCGGATACTGCTGCATGCTCCCTTACATTTACTTGAATCAGTATTACATTCCTGCCTTTACATCTGTAAGTACAGCTTAACTGCTTGAAGATGAGACTGCCAGCCCACATTTCCTTTTGTTTCTCTTCTGCAATTATTACTGGAATGTCAAATGTAAAAATACCCCATGGAAAACTTTAATCCCAGTAAGGGTAGGAAAAGGGATCAATTTTGAAAATGGGGAACTTATCTGCAGCCTTTTGGTTTAACTAGCCTGATCTGGAGGCTTAAGTGGTAATACTCCCTTTTGGCTTTAGCAACATTAAATTTCACCAGCATGGTGTAATACTAAAAAGAACTCAAAATGTAAAAGGAGACAAAAATAAGTCAGTCAGTCACTGTGGGTCAGTCACTTTCCAGCAACTTGTGGGGCAGCATGCTGGCTCTGTCCCCACAGCTCCAGAAACTTGGGTTCAACCCTGACCTCTGGTGCTGTATGTGTGATGACTGTGGGGACTGCACATTATCCCTCCTGGGACTGTGAATTTCCCTCCTGGTGCTCTGGTTTCCTCTCAAATCCCTGTGAAACATAGCTTGGTAGGTTAATTAGCCACTGTAAAATTGCCCCCAATATGTATGCGAGTGGTAAAATAGAAGGGGAGTAGGTGGGAATGTGGGGAAATTAAAATAAGACTAGTGCAGGCATATTTAAATTGTTAGTTATTTGAGATAAGACCATAAAATATTGGAGCAGAATTAGGCAAGTTGTTCCATCAAGTGATCCACCAATCAATCATGACTGATTTATTATCCCTCTCAACCCTATTTTCCTGCCTTCTCCCCATAGCCTTTGAAACACTTCTATTCAAGAACCTGTCAACCTCTTCTTAAAATATACACAATGACTTGGCCTCCAAAGCCTTTTATGGCAATGAATACCACAGATTGACTACCCTATGGTTATAGAAATTCCTCCTCATTTCTGTTATAAAAGGATATCTTTGTATTCTGTGGCTGTGCTCTCTGGACCTAGACTCTCCCAATATTGGAAACATGCTCTCCACGTTTCAATGAGATTCCTCCCCCCCCCCCCCACACACACACACAATTCAATATGAATGCACAATCTTTTGCTGTTTTCTTTTACAGTACCACTTTAATAAAACAGATGTCAGGTATCTTTTTCCAAGTCCTCTCGACACAATATTTAGATTGTGGTACGTTGGAGTCGTGCCAAAGAGCAGCATGACACAGCTTTTTGTTTTAATTCTGTGCATGGTTTCTCAGAAACCTCCTATGAGATTCCATTATCAAGAGTGTTAAATTCAAAAAAGTACCAACAGTTACAGAGAGTAGGTTGAAAATTTGGCAAATTTTAACAGCACGAATGTTTGGAAATACAGAATTCATGGAGATCTTGCCTTAGCTAATTATCATATTACTATTTAACTATTTATGGTTCTCATATTACTATTTAACTATTTATGGTTCTATTACTATTTATTATTTATGGTGCAACTGTAACGAAAACCAATTTCCCCCGGGATCAATAAAGTATGACTATGACTAAGTCAATCCATTTTCTTTGGCTCGCACACAGACAGCCTGAAGGCTTGTCAGATAGGAGAAAGCCTCTGCTAGAAGATGGGGAGGAGAGACAGTGCAAGAAAAGATGAAAATCTGTGGATTGGCCTCAGATCAAGGTGATGTAGAAACTAAACGCCAGTTAGTTTGTGAGGTGGAGAATGAATACTGTAGGGAACTTTCCCAGGTTGTTGGAAGTGTAACATGTAAATGGTGAAATTTAATAGTTGCTATACTCAAGAGTAGCATTCTCATTTAGATATTAAAACGATGGCACTGCAGCTTGATAGTGGATTAATACCTCATCTCCAATGAAACTGAAAGTTAAACTATCTCCACTTAAATCAGCCTTTAACCAAAAGTATACAAGAAGAAACATCAAGCTTCTAATCTTATCTCATATCTAACCACTTTCAGCAAATCAGTGAGGGGAGATCCAAAGATAAAATTATGCAGATGAAAATCTGAAGTGAAAACAAAATTATGTCAGAAAGCATTTACAGAGAAAGAAATGGAATTGATTTTGTTTTTTTCCAGGGTGGCGGGGGGATTGATTCCTGTTTGAAGGACGGTGTATAGAAACATAGAAAATAGGTGCAGGAGTAGGCCATTCGGCCCTTCGAGCCTGCACCGCCATTTATTATGATCATGGCTGATCATCCAACTCAGAACCCAGCCTTCCCTCCATACCCCCTGACCCCTGTAGCCACAAGGGCCATATCTAACTTCCTTTTAAACATAGCTAATGAACTGGCCTCAACAGTTTGCTGTGGCAGAGAATTCCACAGATTCACCACTCTCTGTGTGAAGAAGTTTTTCCTAACCTCGGTCCTAAAAGGCTTCCCCTCTATCCTCAAACTGTGACCCCTCGTTCTAGACCTCCCCAACATCGGGAACAATCTTCCTGCATCTAGCCTGTCCAATCCCTTTAGGATCTTATACGTTTCAATCAGATCCCCCCTCAATCTTCTAAATTCCAACGAGTACAAGCCCAGTTCATCCAGTCTTTCTTCATATGAAAGACCTGCCATCCCAGGAATCAATCTGGTGAACCTTCTTTGTACTCCCTCTATGGCAAAGATGTCTTTCCTCAGATTAGGGGACCAAAACTGCACACAATACTCCAGGTGTGGTCTCACCAAGGCCTTGTACAACTGCAGTAGTACCTCCCTGCTCCTGTACTCGAATCCTCTCGCTATAAATGCCAGCATACCGTTCGCCTTTTTCACCGCCTGCTGTACCTGCATGCCCACTTTCAATGACTGGTGTATAATGACACCCAGGTCTCGTTGCACCTCCCCTTTTCCTAATCGGCCACCATTCAGATAATAATCTGTTTTCCTATTTTTGCCACCAAAGTGGATAACTTCACATTTATCCACATTAAATTGCATCTGCCATGAGTTTGCCCACTCACCCAACCTATCCAAGTCACCCTGCATCCTCTTAGCATCCTCCTCACTGCTAACACTGCCACCCAGCTTCGTGTCATCCGCAAACTTGGAGATGCTGCATTTAATTCCCTCATCCAAGTCATTAATATATATTGTAAACAACTGGGGTCCCAGCACTGAGCCTTGCGGTACCCCACTAGTCACCGCCTGCCATTCTGAAAAGGTCCCGTTTATTCCCACTCTTTGCTTCCTGTCTGCTAACCAATTCTCCACCCACACCAATACCTTACCCCCAATACCGTGTGCTTTAAGTTTGCACACTAATCTCCTATGTGGGACCTTGTCAAAAGCCTTTTGAAAATCCAAATATACCACATCCACTGGTTCTCCCCTATCCACTCTACTAGTTACATCCTCAAAAAATTCTATGAGATTCGTCAGACATGATTTTCCTTTCACAAATCCATGCTGACTTTGTCCGATCATTTCACCGCTTTCCAAATGTGCTGTTATCACATCCTTGATAACTGACTCCAGCAGTTTCCCCACCACCGACGTTAGGCTAACCGGCCTATAATTCCCCGGTTTCTCTCTCCCTCCTTTTTTAAAAAGTGGGGTTACATTAGCCACCCTCCAATCCTCAGGAACTAGTCCAGAATCTAACGAGTTTTGAAAAATTATCACTAATGCATCCACTATTTCTTGGGCCACTTCCTTAAGCACTCTGGGATGCAGACCATCTGGCCCTGGGGATTTATCTGCCTTCAATCCCTTCAATTTACCTAACACCACTTCCCTACTAACATGTATTTCGCTCAGTTCCTCCATCTCACTGGACCCTCTGTCCCTTACTATTTCTGGAAGATTATTTATGTCCTCCTTAGTGAAGACAGAACCAAAGTAATTATTCAATTGGTCTGCCATGTCCTTGCTCCCCATAATCAATTCACCTGTTTCTGTTTGCAGGGGACCTACATTTGTCTTTATCAGTCTTTTCCTTTTTACATATCTATAAAAGCTTTTACAGTCCGTTTTTATGTTCTCTGCCAGTTTTCTCTCATAATCTTTTTTCCCCTTCCTAATTAAGCCCTTTGTCCTCCTCTACTGAACTCTGAATTTCTCCCAGTCCTCAGGTGAGCCACTTTCTCTGGCTAATTTGTATGCTACTTCTTTGGAATTGATACTATCCCTAATTTCTCTTGTCAGCCACGGGTGCACTACCTTCCTTGATTTATTCTTTTGCCAAACTGGGATGAACAATTGTTGTAGTTCATCCATGCAACCTTTAAATGCCTGCCATTGCATATCCACCGTCAATCCTTGAAGTGTCATTTGCCAGTCTATCTTAGCTAATTCATGTCTCATACCTTCAAAGTTACCCCTCTTTAAGTTCAGAACCTTTGTTTCTGAATTAACTACGTCACTCTCCATGTTAATGAAGAATTCCACCATATTATGGTCACTCTTACCCAAGGGGCCTCTCACGACAAGATCGCTAATTAACCCTTCCTCATTGCTCAAAACCCAGTCCAGAATAGCCTGCTCTCTAGTCGGTTCCTCGACATGTTGGTTCAAAAAACCATCCCGCATACATTCCAAGAAATCCTCTTCCTCAGCACCTTTACCAATTTGGTTCACCCAGTCTACATGTAGATTGAAGTCACCCATTATAACTGCTGTTCCTTTATTGCACACATTTCTAATTTCCTGTTTAATACCATCTCCGACCTCACTACTACTGTTAGGTGGCCTGTACACAACTCCCACCAGCGTCTTCTGCCCCTTAGTGTTACGCAGCTCTACCCATATCGATTCCACATCTTCCCGGCTTATGTCCTTCCTTTCTATTGCGTTAATCTCTTTTTTAACCAGCAACGCCACCCCACCTCCCCTTCCTTCGTGTCTATCCCTCCTGAATATTGAATATCCCTGAACGTTGAGCTCCCATCCCTGGTCACCCTGGAGCCATGTCTCTGTGATCCCAACTATATCATAATCATTAATAACAATCTGCACTTTCAATTCATCCACCTTATTACGAATGCTCCTTGCATTGACACATAAAGCCTTCAGGCACTCTTTTACAACTCTCTTAGCCCTTTTTAATGCTTGCCCTGGATTTGTCGGCCTGCCACTTTTACTTTTCCCCTTTGTACTTTTTGCTTCTACGCTCACTTTACACCCCTCTGTCTCTCTGCACTGGTTCCCATCCCTCTGTTGTGAACTAACCTCCTCACACCTAGCCGCTTTAATTTGATTCCCACCAAGCAGTCTCACCAAGGCTTTTATAATTGACCAGCCAGGCAACCAGGTTTTTGCCAGTAAAGGTCTTGTGGTGATGTTTGAGACATGACCAGTGACTGCCAATATTGCCACTATGTTTGAATTCCAATATCAGATCTGCAAATTCATCTCTTTCACTTTTCAGTTCTGTAAAATAAACAAACACAGATTTGCAAATTTCAACAACTGCATTAAAATTATTTTATTACATTACATACTTTCTAATTATCCTTGGTCACAATAGAAGTGCACTTTCTATTGGATCCATGTTCCTTTGAAAGGAGGCCACATCGCTTCATGCACAATTAGGTCCAATGTAGGAGCAAAGATTAGGTTTAATATGTACATCAGGATTAAAAGTATTACAACCATTGTGACTGGCTTCTCCTTGATAGCAAAAACAAAAACTAGAGTTCAAGCATATTATTGCATTATTTCTTTCTCAAATATAGATAACATGGGTGTTCCAGATGGTCATTAACTACTAAACCAATAAGATTTTGGAACTCAGAAGGATATTTTGATATGGCCTTTAATATTTCTTTGAATAATTAAAGCAACCAAAATTTTGAGGAAATAAAGTACTTATTTACAACTGGAGTAAATGTAAAGTCAAATTAGACATGGTTGCCTATTGTATGTGGGTCATACAGGAACCTTAGCATGAGTACATACGTTTTTTTCTACTTACCTTCCTTTGGTTCCTCATCTTCAACAACTTTTGGTTCAGGGAGTGGAGGAGCATCAGAAGGTGCGGCTTCATGCTTAACTAGTTCAATCAGTTTGTTAAGTTCTTCCTGTGACTGATGAGAGCAAATAATTTATGGCTTCACTGCCATATTATTGTAATCCAACAGATAATTTGCATACCTGTTCATTTCAGCTAAAAGTAAAACCGGTTGAGACATCTCCATCTAAAGTATACACCTAAAAGTATTGCCACATGCCCATTGTAGTGCATCTTTGGAATATTCCATATCATGACAGGTACTACAGTCCTGTAATCAGAATATTCAGATGAGTCCTTTGAATCAAATTTCTGCTAACAGAAAGACAGCTTCTATGCTGCTGTCATCAGATTCTTGAACGAAGCTCTTGTACGATAAGATAGACTCTTGACCTCACAATCTACCTCATTATGATCTTGCGCATTGTTTACCTGCACCTCACTTTCTCTTCAGCTCTTACACTTTATCCTGGTTTGTTACAGTTTTACCTTGTTCTACTTCAATGCACCACGTAATGATTTTAATCCATATGAACAATATACAAGCCGAGCTTTTCCACTGTATCTTGGTACATGTGACAATAAGAAAACACTATTATCGTCCACAATACAAACTGTCAGCTTTACCATGAAGTAAATACACAAAAATACAGTAGATGCTGGAAGTTGGAGCAAAAAAAAACAAAACAAATTGAAGGAAATCAGTGAACCAAGCAGCATCTGTGGAGTGAAAGGAACTGCTGATGTTCTGGGACTGGGACTGGGAAAGGAGAGTGAAGATGGCCAGTATAAAGTGGAGAACAGAGGAGTAATACAGAGAGAAGTAGGCAATACATGAAAAGCAAAACATGAAGCCAGCAGGGGAATGGGTGGAATTGGGAGACAGAGGCAGGTGGGTGATAGGTGGAAGCAGATAAGTGTACAAAAAAAAGGGACAATGGGAAATGTGACTAGTTGAGATGGAAATCTTGGTTTACATAGACCAATGGGTGAAAGAACTTGTCTATATGCTGTATGACTCGATGATGAATGAAGTCTGAAAGTGAGAGAGGGGGTGAAGTTGGAGAGAGTTTCTAAGAATGATAAGCAGGGACACAAAGGCAAGCCTGTGCTTGAACCTGACCTGATAGGAAAGATGAAAATGGGAATCATTAGGGAAGAAATGGAATCAGAAGGGCAAGGGGGTCTGTGAGTGAAATGTGAGTATTGGGTGGATGGAAGCAGGTAGGGAAGGGGGCAGCCCAAAGGTATGAACATAGAATCTTACAGTTCCAGCTCACCCTTAGCTTGTGTTTCTTTCTCTCTCTCTCTCTCTCTCTCTCTCTCTCTCTCTCTCTCTCTCTCTCTCTCTCTCCCCCCCTCGCTCCCCTCCCCAGACTTTGCTTGAACTGAGTATTCCCAGCATTTTGTTTTTATATCAGAATGCCAACTTCTTTCTGCTTAATATTTCATTTTTGATATACAATACTGTGCAAAAATCTTAGGCACATCTATCTAGCTAGGGAACCCAAGACTTTTGTACAGTATCGTAGTGATTTTATGTATTGCACTGTCACAAAACAAAACAAATTTCATGACATATGTGAGTGATGATAAACATGATTCTGATGTGTTTCTACTGTGGACTGAGAGTGAGAAGGGGGCAAAGAGAGGGGAATCTTGGTTGGGAAAAGGGGAAGGGAGCAGGAAGACATTTTGCAATGATCAATACACCAATTGTTTGGAATTAAATGATCTTACCTGGTGTCTCAGGGCTGGATATGTCTACACCCACGCCACTGCCCTCTCCTCTGCTGTTCCTGCCCTCCTAAACGTCGACTATCTATTAATTTCCATAGCTGCTGCCTGACCTCCTGAGTTTCTCCAGCATTTTGTCTGTGTTGCTAAAAATAAACTGACCCAAGAAACTTTTGTTATACTAGATCAAAGTGGAACCCAGCTGTTTGTGATACTCTGCTGGTGACAGAATCATACAAGATGCAAATGGATCCTTCAGACTACCGAGCTACATTGGGCATCAAGTAGGCACACATATCGCATCTCACTCTACGCACACTTCCTCAATACATCCATCTCTACCATGGCCACTTACCTAAGACTTTGCATACTTGTGGGGGGAAACCAAATGTGGTCACAGAGAGAATGTGAAAACATCGTAACACCTGAGATTGGAACTGAGATCGGTAGAACAAAGGGGTCTGGGAACACAGGTACATAATTTGCTGAAGGTGGCATCACAGGTAGACAGGGTCGTAAAGAAAGCTTCTGGCACCTTGGCCTTCATAAATCAATGTATTGAGTGCAGAAGATGGGAAGATGGGATGACATAGGTAGGAAAAGGGAAGAGGTCCTAAAAGGAGAATATAGGGAGCTAGGAAGGGAGTTGAGAAAAAGGACCGCAAAGATAGTAATCTCGGGATTACTGCCTGTGCCACGCGACAGTGAGAGTAGGAATGCGATGAGGTGGAGGATAAATGCGTGGCTGAGGGATTGGAGCAGGAGGCAGGGATTCAAGTTTTTGGATCATTGGGACCTCTTTTGGCGCAGGCGTGACCTGTACAAAAAGGACGGGTTACACTTGAATCCTAGGGGGACCAATATCCTGGCAGGGAGATTAGCGAGGGCTACTGAGGTGACTTTAAACTAGAATGGTTGGGGGGTGGGAAACAAATTAAAGAGGCTAGGCAAGAGGAGGTTAGTTCACAACAGGGGGATGGGAACCAGTGCAGAGAGACAGAGGGGTGTAAAATGAGGGTAGAAGCAAAAAGTAGTAAGGTGAAAAGTAAAAGTGGCAGGCCGACAAATCCAGGGCAAGCATCAAAAAGGGCCACTTTTCATCATAATTGTATAAGGGCTAAGAGAGTTGTAAAAGAGCACGTGAAGGCTTTGTGTGTCAATGCAAGGAGCATTTGTAACAAGGTGGATGAATTGAAAGTGCAGATTGTTATTAATGATTATGATATAGTTGGGATCACAGAGACATGGCTCCAGGGTGACCAAGGATGGGAGCTCAACGTTCAGGGATATTCAATATTCAGGAGGGATAGACATGAAGGAAGGGGAGGTGGGGTGGCGTTGCTGGTGAAAGATGAGATTAACGCAATAGAACGGAAGGACATAAACCGGGAAGATGTGGAATCGATATGGGTAGAGTTGCGTAACACTAAGGGGCAGAAAGCGCTGGTGGGAGTTGTGTACAGGCCACCTAACAGTAGTAGTGAGGTCGGAGATGGTATTAAACAGGAAATTAGAAATGTGTGCAATAAAGGAACAGCAGTTATAATGGGTGACTTCAATCTACATGTAGATTGGGTGAACGAAATTGGTAAAGGTGCTGAGGAAGAGGATTTCTTGGAATGTATGCGGGATGGTTTTTTGAACCAGCATGTCGAAGAACCAACCAGAGAGCAGGCTATTCTAGACTGGGTTTTGAGCAATGAGGAAGGGTTAATTAGCAATCTTGTCGTGAGAGGCCCCTTGGGTAACAGTGACCATAATATGGTGGAATTCTTCATTAAGATGGAGAGTGACATAGTTAATTCAGAAACAAAGGTTCTGAACTTAAAGAGGGGTAACTTTGAAGGTATGAGACGTGAATTAGCTAAGTTAGACTGGCAAATGACACTCAAAGGATTGACGGTGGATATGCAATGGCAAGCATTTAAGGATTGCATGGATGAACTACAACAATTGTTCATCCCAGTTTGGCAAAAGAATAAATCAAGGAAGGTAGTGCACCTGTAGCTGACAAGAGAAATTAGGGATAGTATCAATTCCAAAGAAGAAGCATACAAATTAGCCAGAAAAAGTGGCTCACCTGAGGACTGGGAGAAATTCAGAGTTCAGTAGAGGAGGGCAAAGGGCTTAATTAGGAAGGGGAAAAAAGATTATGAGAGAAAACTGGCAGGGAACATAAAAACTGACTGTAAAAGCTTTTATAGATATGTAAAAAGGAAAAGACTGGTAAAGACAAATGTAGGTCCCCTACAGACAGAAACAGGTGAATTGATTATGGGGAGCAAGGACATGGCAGACCAATTGAATAATTACTTTGGTTCTGTCTTCACTAAGGAGGACATAAATAATCTTCCGGAAATAATAGGGGACAGAGGGTCCAGTGAGATGGAGGAACTGAGCGAAATACATGTTAGTAGGGAAGTGGTGTTGGGTAAATTGAAGGGATTAAAGGCAGATAAATCCCCAGGGCCAGATGGTCTGCATCCCAGAGTGCTTAAGGAAGTAGCCCAAGAAATAGTGGATGCATTAGTGATAATTTTTCAAAACTCGTTAGATTCTGGTCTAGTTCCTGAGGATCGGAGGGTGGCTAATGTAACTCCACTTTTTAAAAAAGGAGTGAGAGAGAAACCGGGGAATTATAGACCGGTTAGCCTAACGTCGGTGGTGGGGAAACTGCTGGAGTCAGTTATCAAGGATGTGATAACAGCACATTTGGAAAGTGGTGAAATGATCGGACAAAGTCAGCATGGATTTGTGAAAGGAAAATCATGTCTGACGAATCTCATAGAATTTTTTGAGGATGTAACTAGTAGAGTGGATAGGGGAGAACCAGTGGATGTGGTATATTTGGATTTTCAAAAGGCTTTTGACAAGGTCCCACACAGGAGATTAGTGTGCAAACTTAAAGCACACGGTATTGGGGGTAAGGTATTGATGTGGATAGAGAATTGGTTAGCAGACAGGAAGCAAAGAGTGGGAATAAACGGGACCTTTTCAGAATGGCAGGCAGTGACTAGTGGGGTACCGCAAGGCTCTGTGCTGGGACCCCAGTTATTTACAATATATATTAATGACTTGGATGAGGGAATTAAATGCAGCATCTCCAAGTTTGCGGATGACACGAAGCTGGGCGGCAGTGTTAGCTGTGAGGAGGATGCTAAGAGGATGCAGGGTGACTTGGATAGGTTGGGTGAGTGGGCAAATTCATGGCAGATGCAATTTAATGTGGATAAATGTGAAGTTATCCACTTTGGTGGCAAAAATAGGAAAACAGATTATTATCTGAATGGTGGCCGATTAGGAAAAGGGGAGGTGCAACGAGACCTGGGTGTCATTATACACCAGTCATTGAAAGTGGGCATGCAGGCGGTGAAAAAGGTGAATGGTATGCTGGCATTTATAGCGAGAGGATTCGAGTACAGGAGCAGGGAGGTACTACTGCAGTTGTACAAGGCCTTGGTGAGACCACACCTGGAGTATTGTGTGCAGTTTTGGTCCCCTAATCTGAGGAAAGACATCCTTGCCATAGAGGGAGTACAAAGAAGGTTCACCAGATTGATTCCTGGGATGGCAGGACTTTCATATGAAGAAAGACTGGATGAACTGGGCTTAAACTCGTTGGAATTTATAAGATTGAGGGGGGATCTGATTGAAACGTATAAAATCCTAAAGGGATTGGACAAGCTAGATGCAGGAAGATTGTTCCCGATGTTGGGGAAGTCCAGAACGAGGGGTCACAGTTTGAGGATAACGGGGAAGCCTTTTAGGACCGAGATTAGGAAAAACTTCTTCACACAGAGAGTGGTGAATCTGTGGAATTCTCTGCCACAGGAAACAGTTGAGGCCGGTTCATTGGCTATATTTAAGAGGGAGTTAGATATGGCCCTTGTGGCTACGGGGATCAGGGGGTATGGAGGGAAGGCTGGTGCAGGGTTCTGAGTTGGATGATCAGCCATGATCATAATAAATGGCGGTGCAGGCTCGAAGGGCCGAATGGCCTACTCCTGCACCTATTTTCTATGTTTCTATGTTGAAGTTGCACAAGATGTTGGTAAGGCCTAATTTGGAGTATTGTATGCAATTTTGGTCACCAATAGTACCTACAGGAAAGATGTGAACAAGTTTAAAAGAATGCAGAGAAAATTTACAAGCATGTTGCCAGGTCTGGAGGACCCAAGTTATAAGGAAAGATTGAATAGGTTAGGACTGTACTCAGGATTTGATAGAAGTATACAAATTTATGAGGGGTATACACAGGGTAAATGCAGGAAGGCTTTTTCCACTGAGGCTGGGTGGGACTACAACCAGAGGTCATGGCTTCATAGTGAAAGGTGAAAAGTTTAAGGGGACCATGAGGGAAAGCTTCTTCTTTCTTTCTTTTTAAATCTTTTTATTAATTTTTCAAAATGATAAACTCAATAACAAAGTTGGTACAAAGAGATTGGAAAAATGTTCATCAGCATATATAAAATGAATTTTAAGTAACATAGAAATAAAGACTTCCAAACTCATAATGAGATTAAACATTAACAAAGAAATAAAAAGAAAAAATATATAAACAAAAAAAAACCCAAAAGAAAAAGAGGAAAAAAAAAACCCCAAAAAAGGCAAAACAGGGCTAGATCAGACAAGACCCATAATGTCGCTAACTTCGCTCCTCTCATCATATAATTTTAGAAAAAAGATTCGGAAAGGTCAGACTACATCATATGAAAATGTTGCAGAGGAAGCTTCTTCACTCAGAGGTTGCGAGAATATGGAATGATCTGCAAGTGGTCCATGCGAGCTTGATTTCACAGTTTAAGAAAAGTGTGGATAGGTATATGGATTGTAGGGATATGGAGGGCTACAGTCCAGGTCATTGGGAGTAGGCACTTTAAATCATTTCAGCATGGACTAGTTAAGCTGAAGAGCCTGTTTCTGTGCTGTGCTTCTCTATAACTCTCTGAACCCAAGTTGCTGCAGCTGTGCACCGTCAGCTATAACCAATTGTTTCATCCGTAAGACACAAATGGAGCAAAATTACACCATTTGGCCCACCGAGTCCCTTCCACGATTCCACCACGGCCGATTTATGATCCATCTCCTTTCTTCTCCTCGTAACCTTTGACACCCTTACTAATCAAGAATCCATCAGCCTCTACCTTAAATATACCCAATGACTTGGCCTCCACAGCCATCTGTGGCGATGAATTTCACAGATTCAGCATTCTCTGGCTAAAGAAATTCCTCTTAATCTCTATTCTAAAGGGGCGTCCTTCTTAAAGCTTCCATTGTTCGTCGATTAAAGCGACGAGGGAGATTGAAACATCAAGGTGAATGCAGAAAGTGAGCGCTGGCTGCCTGCCTTTTGATCACTGGTGGGATCACTCTGCTGTGGAGAGGGGAGACGGCCTTTCCATTGCTGGGGAAAGTCGCTCTGCTAAGGAGAGGGAAAGGCCTGCCACTGTGTCTGGAGAATGTTACCCATGTTTTCTGCATTTTGGATATGGATTTGGACTATAGACTTCTTTCACACTTATAGTCTTTTTATATTCTGTATTTTTCACCCTGACTTTCTCATTTTTTTTTTGAGTATGGGGGAGCGAGGTTGGGGGGGGGTGGTTGTTGTGCTTGTTCTGTTTTCATTAGTTTTTAGTGCAGGGAGGAGGGTTTTGGCGGTTGATGATTGTGCTGCCCATTCTTTTCTTATCACGAACAAGACAAAATCTGCAGATGCTGGAAATCCAAGCAACACACACAAAATGCTGGAGGAACTCAGCAGGCCGCGCAGCATCTGGGGAAAAGAGTACAGTCAATGTTTCAGGCTGAAACCCTTCTCCAGGTCCCACCAAAGGGTCTCAGCCCAAAACGTCAACTCTACTCTTTTCCACAGATGCTGCCCAGCCTGCAGAGTTCCTCCAGCGTTTTGTGTGTGATGCCATTCTTTTCTTTCTTGGTTTTGTAGCCACCTGGAGAAGAATTTCAGAGTTGTATACTTTGATAATAACTGAACTTTTCCTCTGGTTCTAGACTCCCTCCACTATAGGAAACATTCTCTCCACATTCACTCTATCGCGACCTTTCAATATTCAATAGATTTCAGTGAGATTTCTCCCCCCCCCCCCACCCATTCTTCCAGGCCAGAGCAATCACACACTTCTCATATGGTAACCGTTTCATTCCGGAGATCATTCTTATGAATCTCCTCTGGACGCTCTCCAATGCTAGTACATCTGTTCTTAGATAAGGGGCCCAAAAATGCTCACGATACTCACTTGAAGATGATGTGCAAATGAAACTCAGATTTTCCCTAAATTTCAGGTTATATTTCTTCAGTATTGATCAGCATACATAATTGTTTTGTACCTCTTGTGAGCATGGTAACATAATAGGTTAACAAAATAGATGTTGAACGTTTCATAGTCTACTTATTTTTACCCAGACATTTTCTTTTCATACTTCAGATTTACCTAGCATTTTACGTTATTCTATGGCAAGCCATTTGCACTGTTGAACAAGAACACAGCCAAATTCATTTGAACTGTTTCTGTTTGTTACAGCAGATTAAACTAGTTGAGCCAATGCAATAGATATTGTCCTATATGCTAATACTGGTACACGTTATAATTTCTACAACAAATTGCATTTAGAAGTTACAATATCCTGGAAATCCAAACAACACACATGCAGACAGTTTTTCTTTTGTTTAGCCATATTATCAGCAACTATGAAGTTCAGTGAACAGCAATAAAAACATGAACAATGACTAATCACAATATTTGACAAACTCAAACTAGTTGCAGTAGCTACATATTCTTTTACTTTCAATGTCTAAACTAGTTATGCTGGCCTTGTTTCTAATAACTACTTTTCACTTTTAATATTTATCATTGATAAAATACAGCAGTAATGCACAAGATTGAGATGATGTAAAATCATATGCCTTAATTTCAGCACCGGTTGTACCTACCAATTTCTGAAAATCTTCATTTCCTCCAATAAATTTGTTGTTGAAGAATATCTGTGGTACAGTGTGACGCCCAGTGAGGTTGATAATCTGATCCCTTATTTCAGGATTATCCTTTATATTTACTTCAACGAATGGGAGACCCTCATTGGTCAGACGAGCCTTTGCTCTAAGGCAATGAAGACATCCCGTAATGGTATAAACAGTAATTCTGCCTACCAATTCCTGCATGACCACTTGCTCTTCCTGCTCCATTTTAGATTTGCTTGACCAAATGATTTTGTTGTCAATTTACTTGTTGTACATTTATTTTCTTCCTTGTTTCACTGTTGCCTTGGGTAGCAACTGGTAAGCATTTGCATGTCAGGACTGCTTCATTCCATGGGCTCCTTTTCGTACTTGTGCGTGACAGTGAATTATTGATGCCTAGAATCACCAATTGAGATACATGAATTCAGAATACAGCAAAAACGAGAATGCTGATGCTTATAGGGCACGGTTCAAAAATTTCAGCATTCCAAAATATTTCACAACTAATATATACTCTTGAAGCGGGAGTAGTACTACTTTGAACCTGGTACAATAAAAAAACTATTCATTCCTCATTCTTACCCTGATAAGCAAAGCATACTTTATCATTTCCAGCATACAGGTAAAGCTGTTGCCAACTTCACTATGGAAATCGGAATTCAATGTAAGCAATGTAAACTGGGTTAAATAAAAACCTAAAGCTCTCGGGAAATCAGGCAGCATCAGTGAAGAAGCCATTTTCCCTTCTTCATTGCAAGAGCATTGAGTATAGGAGTTGGGATGTTATGTTGCAGTTGCACAAGATGTTGGCGAGGCCACATCTGGAACACGGTACAGAGTTTTGGCTACCCTGCCATAAGAAATAGGTCATTAAGATGGAAAGAGTGCACAGGAGATCTGACCTGAGGGCCTATTACAGGAGATGCTGAGCAGGTTAGCACTTCATTCCTTGGTGCATAAGAGACTGAGCAGATACATAAAATCATGAGGGGCAAAGACAAGGTTAGTGCAAAGGTAAGGGGAATCAAAACTAGAGGAAATAGGTTTAAGATGAGAGGGGAAAGATTTAAAAGGGACTCAAGGGAGCTTCTTCAAGCAGAGGGTGGCATAAGCTCTACAGGAAGTAATTGAGGCAGGTACAATAGCAAAATTTAAAAGACACTTGGACAGGTACATAGATAGGAAATGTTTATAATGATATGGGTCAAACATGGGCAAGTGATTCTAGCTTAGATGGGCATCCGGAAGAGCGTGGCCGAAAGGCCCACTTCATACTGTATTACTCAAGTTGGTAAGAATAATGGCTCCTCTAAATTGCCCCTTGCATAAAGGAGAAAAAGAAGTGTACAAGACAGAACAGAAGACATCTTACTTATATGTATTATTGAAAGGAGTGAGATTAAACCTGATAGGAAAGAAAACAGACAAAGAATATAAAAATAAAATTGGTTTATTATTATACCAAGATACAGTGAAAAGCTTTTTTTGCATGCTGTTCATACAGATCAAATCATTACACAGTGCATTGAGTAGTGCAGGTAAAACAAAAACAGAATGCAGAATAAAGTACAACAGCCACATGTAAGGTGTAGTGCAGATAGACAGTAAGGTACATGATCATAATGAAGTAAATTGTGAGGTCAAGAGTCCATCATACTGTACTAGAAAGCTGAATAACAGTGGGGTTATAGAAGCTACAGATGAAGATTGAACACTCAAAATATTGGTGCGGTAGCATTAACATATTTAGCTCTACAAATGTTCACAAAGTGATACGAGTTTGTATACATGTAACGAATCAAATTTGGTAAATGTACTTGAAAATCCGTAGTATTTCTGTTATGAATAGTGTGGAACTGTTAATAGTAGCAAAATTAGTTTTTACTTTCACTTGTACTGAGATACCAGAAACTTTGTTTTTCATGCCATCCATACAGATCTTTTCATCACATCAATGCACTGGAGTACAAAGGAAAAGAATAACAGAAAGAAGCATAAAGTATTACAGTTACAGAAAAAGGGCAGTGTAGGCAGATAGCAAAGTGCGAGGTCATAACATAACAGATTGTAAAATCAAGAGTCCTCGTGCATTTTTGGCACATAAACTACACTTCAGGACTTAGCATACCCTAGAGGCAAGAGGTACAGTCACAACCCCAAGCTCAGGTGTGAACTTTTAGTGGTATTTTAACAGATTCCTGTTATAACAATTCACTAAAGCAAAGCTGGTAAACTTATGGAATGTGTGCCCAAGATGGCATGCACAAAAATTTGTTTTTAAACCCTCGATTCTTTAAGCTCCACTCATAAAAAGAAATATAATTAACTTTACTGCCAAATGAAGCAGACAATGATTTTTTACACCCTGAGAGCAGTTTTCACAAGAAAGGTCTCACATCAGCTTGGCACCAGCTAGATGGTTATTAGAACATGTGACATTATAAGGTAAGTTTTGAAAACCTCGCAGACTTGGTATAGGCATCAGTATTTGAATAGTAAACGGTTACAGTAATAATACCATTTAGAAGTTATGTTATCTTTTCAATTGTCTTTTTAAAAGGTTAAGATGAACAATTTTTGAATAGGTTTTCTAAAATGCATTTAATTGCAACTGTCACTGTTATCTATTAATATTATAACAATGAATACATGTAAATCAGCAACTGGACTCATCTTTTTTCCTTATAAAAGTCCATAATTTTTGTTACTAATTCATTCATCAATAAAAAATCTCTGCTTAAAGTTACCATGGTATATGAAATAAATTTTTATAAGATTATCATTGATTTTGCACAAGCTCTAAAAGTTCCACCCCTGCACCAATACATGGTCTACAAAACACCATTTACTTATGGAAAAATGCATGAAGAAATGTAAAGTGCGATCACTTGGGGCACAATGGCATTGTAGCTGTTGTTACTACTTCACAGCCAGGTTTACCCTGACCTCCAGTACTGGGTGTGTGTGAAATGTTCACCTGCCCCCGCACACCACACAGGCTGCTCCAGTTTCCTCCTCCTTCCTATGAAAATTACATTTGCATTCTCCCTGGCTAGAGGAGTGGTACCCGAAGATTAAAGGGCGGCAAATGTTGTTCTATTGCTCAATATAGGTAATAAGGATAATGCTGGGGATTATAGACAAGTGAGTCTTGCATCAGTGCTGGGCAAACTGTTGGAGGGAATTCCTAGAGACAGGATTTATGAGCATTTGGTAAACTATAGTCAACATGGTTTTACAGACAGTGTGTAGACCCACAGAGCCTAGTTGAGCTTTTTGAGGTGGCAAAAAAAATTGATGAACAGACAGCAGTGGATGTGGTGTATATGGATTTTAGTTAGGTGTTTGACAAGGTTCCCATGTTAGGCTCATACAGAAAGTCATGAATCATGAGATCCATGGGGACTTGGCTGTGGGGATCTGGAATTGGCCTGCCCATAAAAGGTAGAGGGTGGCAGTAGATGGATGTATTCTGCTTGGAGGTTGGTGATCAGTGTTGTTCCACAGGGATCTGTTCCAGAGGCCTCTGCTCTTTGTGAATTTTATAAATGACTTGGATGAAGAAATAGAGCGATGGGTTAGTAAGTCTGCAGAAAACACAAAGGTTGGAGGTAGAAACATAGAAAAACTATTTTACAATATAGGCCCTTCTGCCTCCAATGCTGTGCCGAACATGTACTTACTTTAGAAATTACCAAGAGTTACCTCTATATTTCTAATCTCCATGTACCTATCCAGGGGTCTCTTAAAAGATGCTATCGTATCTGCCTCCACCACCGTCACCGGCAGCCCATTCCACACACTCACCACTCTCTGAGTAAAAAACTTACCCCTGACATCTCCACTGTACCTACACCCCAGCACCTTAAAACTGTGCCCTCTTGTGCTAGCTACTTCAGCCCTGGGATAAAACCTCCGACTATCCACATGATCAATCCTTCTCATCATCTTATACACTTCTCTCAGGTCACCTCTCATCCTCCACAACTCCAAGGAGAAAAGGCCGAGTACACTAAACCTATTCTCATAAGGCATGCTCCCCAATCCAGACAACATCCTTGTAAATCTCCTCTGCACCCTTTCTATAGTTTCCACATCCTTCCTGTAGTGAGGTGACCAGCACTGAGCACAGTACTCCAAGTGAGGTCTGACCAGGGTCCTATATGGCTGTAATATTACCTCTTGGCTCTTAAACTCAACCCCACAGATGAAGGCCAATGCACCGTATGCCTTCTTAACCAGAGTCAACCTGCATAGCAGCTTTAAGTGTACTATGGACTCGGACCCTAAGATCCCTCTGATCCTCCACACTGCCAAGTCTTACCATTAATACTATATTCTGCATCATACTTAACCTACCAAAATGAACCACCTCACACTTATCTGGGTTGAACTCCATCTGCCACTTCTTAGCCCAGTTTTGCATACAATCAATGTCCCACTTTAACCTCTGACAGCCCTCCACACTATTCACCACACCCCCAAACTTTGTGTCATCAGCAAATTTACTAACCCATCCCTCCACTTCCTCATGCAGGTCATTTACAAAAATCAGGAAGAGAAGGGGTCCCAGAACAGATCCCTGAGGTATGCCACTGGTCACTGACCTCCATGCAGACCCGTCTACAACCACTCTTTGCCTTCTGTGGGCAAGCCAATTTCTGGATCCACAAACCAAGCCTCCTTACTTTCTCAATAAGTCTTGCATGGGGTACCTTATCAAATGCCTTGCTAAATCCACATACACTACATCTACTACTCTACCTTCAATGTGTTTAGTCACATCCTCAAAAAATACAATCAGGCTCATAAGGCACGAACTGCCTTTGACAAAACCACGCCGACTATTCCTAATCATATCATGCCTCTCCAAGTGTTCATAAATCCTGCCTCTCAGGATCTTCTCCATCAACACACCAACCACTAAAGTAAGACTCGCTGGTCTATAATTTCCTGGGTGTCGTGCATAGTGCAGGAAGTTGCCATGTGTTCGTCCATCGTCGATGTCAATGAGGACCTCGACACCATTACGATGGTGTCGAGACTAGCGCGTGATTTGGATTTAAGTGACGGTGACTTGCGCAGTGTCAGCCTCAATCTCTCTTCCCAGTTCCCATCTGGATCCAGTGGCAAGACAGAGTCAAGACGGCTGGATATGGGACTAGGCACAGTGGATGACCAGGACGTCTTCTGGGTCTTGTCTTGCTCTACACATTCCACGACGCTTGCAGAGACCACCTCCTTGACCGTTGGACCTTCCAATGGTCTCGTCCGCTCAATCCACCGGAGTCTGTCTTCACATGCTGGGATAGACAACTCCCTATCTCACCGAGGGTTTGAGACCCGTCGGCTACCCTCACCTGGTTTAGCCGGCTTGTCGAAGCCGTTGCCTGGGGTGTGGCCGCTGTCGCATGCCAACAGCTACGGGGAGCCACAGGTGAGAGCTGAGTGCCAAGTGGGGACCAAAGGTGGACTAACCGCCTTGAAAAGGATGCGACATGCTCCCTCAGCAGAGGTGCTACCCCTCTGACACCCCATACACCCCAGGAAGTTGCCATAGGTTACAATAGGATGCAGACAAGTAGTAGAGTTGGACAGAGAAGTGGCAAATGGAGTTCAATACAGAAAAGTGTAAGGTGATGCACTTTGGAAGATCAAATTTGAAGGCAGAGTACATGGTCAATGGCAGGATTCTTAGTGGTACAGGGAACACAGAGGTCTTAGGGTCAAAGTCCATAGATCTATCAAAGTTGTCACGCAAGATATTTGCATCTTATCTCATGTTCTCGATATCTGTTGCTTATTAATGTATTATTTCTTTCTTTTTGTATTTGCAAAGTTTGTTATCCTTTGCACACTGGTTCAACATCCAAGATGGTGCTACTTTTCATTGACTCTGTTATAATCATTATTATATGGATTTATTGAATATGCCCGCAAGAAAATGTATCTCAGGATTTTATATGGTGACATATATATGGACTTTGATAATCAATTTACTTTCAAGTTGATAGGCTGGTTAAGAAACCTTCCTTAGTGGGGAAATTGAGTTCAAGAGCCATGAAGTAATGCTTTGCTCTAGGAAACTGGTTAGACCACACTGTTCAGTTTTGGCTGCCTCATTACAGGAAGAATGTGGAAGCTTTAAAGAGGGTGCAGATGAGATTTACCAGGATGTTGCCTGGATTAGAGAACATATTTTATAAAGAAAGGCTGAGTGAGCTAGGGCATTTCTCTTTGGAGTGATGGAAGCAAGTTGACAGAGGTATACAAGTTTATGAGAGGTTTAGACAGAGTGGATTCCCAGCAACTTTTTCCCAGGGCAGCAATAATTAATACCAGAGGACAGATGAATGGAGGAGAGTTTAGGGGAGATGTCAGAGGTAGTAGACAAAGAATGGTAGGTGTCTGAAACTCACTTCCAGGGATGTTGGTACATGCTGATACAATGAGAACATTTAAAAGACACTTAGATAGGCACAAAGATGTAGGAAAAATGGAGGGCTATGGATTGTGTAGGAGGAAAGAACTAGATTGATCATGAAGTTTATATACGTTAGAACATCTTGAGCCAAAGGGCCCATACTGTGCTTTACTGTTCTATGTTATGCTATTGAATAAATTAATTGGCTACTATAAATAATCCAATGGCCATAGAAGAATCATCATGAAGCAGATGTCCATATGAGATGAAAGGTTACAGGGAAATACATAGAGGCATAGAATTGCTCTGAGAACTGGCATTGACTTGATGGACATAATGGCCTCCTCCTACAACAAATGAAAATATGAGAGTATGAGATCAGGCATAACTTCACTGAATGACAGAACATGACTGAGGGTTTAAATAGATTACTCCTGTTCTTATCTTCTTTTCCCCTCCCTGATTTTTGCACACCGTTATGAGCTGTTCGGTCTATCATAATGATATATTCCTTATTTCTGAAATGGGCATTGAGAATGAGATTTCTGGTGAAAGATAACAGAAAAAACACCATGTACCTGAAGTCCATTTGTTTTGTCTCTCAAACCTATTTCCTAATTTACACTATACTTAATGGTTTTTGAGTTTAGTAGAAGATGTAACACATTTTAAAAAATCCAATTGAAAACATTCTGAGTTCACATAAACTATTCACAAATTGAAACTTCTGACATGATGAGCAATCAAATAATGGCAAAGGAATTAACTTCTTTTTGATAAAGTATTGTTTCAAATACTTCACAAATTCTTGAATTTAAATGAGGAAAGTGCTATAGTTAAAGAATTCATCAGAATAACTAAGCAATGGTTTTATGTTGAAGAAACCATTTCTCCTTGCAAATTAAAATTAAGGCTATTCATATAGTACCTGTGTGTGAAGTAATTTATATTTCTATAACACTACGTAGCAAAATACAAATAAAATGACTTACCAAACCTGTTGAAATCTTTAAGTCTCAAAGCAATAACGATGTTCCCAAATCATCACCATACTTACTAAATTTTAAACACAGGGAACCAGCACCCTTCTCAAATGTCAACTACAATTAACATAATATTTCACTGCCAAACATCCTACACAACCAGTCACCATCCTATCCTTGTGCATACGTTTCAAGGTTTTGTTTTTAAAATGCAAGGCCACTTCAATGAGATCACAAAGAATCTTTCAGTGACATCAAACCTAATATTAACGTTGCCTCATATTTTGGGAAATTAAAAAAATATTATTGTAACCTTTAGGGGCCACAATGGAGGGTAAACAATGATACAATCGGATCAAGGTAGTAATTTTATGTCTGGATTGTTTCAGCAGATAGTTTATAAACTGGGAGCAAAACAGGTTATTTCATCAGCCTATCATCCAGAATCGCAAGGAGCCTTGGAGATTCCATTCTACATTAAAAACTATGATTAGGACATATTGTGTGGAAAATGAAAAGGACTGGGATGAAGGTATACATTTACTACTTTTTGCAGTACGAGAGGCAGTGCAGGAATCATTAGGTTTTAGTCCCTTTGAACTTGTGTTTGGAGATAGAGTTCGAGGACCTTTGGCCTTGTTGAAGGAACAGTGGATTAATAAAGAGGTACACACTAATTTGCTAGATTATGTTTTAAAATTTAGAGAAAGATTATATAAAGCTTGTAGCTTGGCAAAGGAAAATTTAAAATTGGCTCAAGAGAAGATGAAGACTTGGTATGATAAGGAAGCTAGGATGAGGTTATTTAAGCCTGGAGATAAGGTGTTGGTTCTTTTCCCGGTGCAAATGAACCCATTACAAGCTAAATTTCATGGTCCTTATGAGATTAAATCTAAGGTAAATGATGTAGATACATGATAAAACCCCCAGATCGAAGAAAGCCAACACAGCTATGTCATATAAATATGATAAAACCGTATTATGAGAGAGAAGCTGCTACTATGACTGTTGTGATCAGTAATGAGTCTGATCTTGATAAAAACTTAACAGATGATTCATCTGAAACTCATTTTAAACCCAACATTATTTCAGCCAGGTTACCAAATTCAAAAATTCTAGAAAATATTGATGAAAAACTAGCTCATTTACAGCCAGAGCAGAGAGAGCAGATGAAACAGTTAATTTTTAAATATAGAGATTTACTTCCAGATGTTCCTAGAAGAAACACGATAGCTACACATGATGTAGATGTTGGAGATGCAAAACCCATAAAACATCCGTATCAAATGAACAGGGAAAAATGTGAACTTGCTGAACAAGAAATTAAGTATATGTTAGAGAATGATATTATTAGACATTCTAATTCGAATTGGAGTTCGCCGTGTGTTATGGTGCCTAAGCCAGATAATAGTATTAGGTTTTGTACAGATTACAGGAAAGTGAGTGCTGTGACAAAAAAACTGATGCATATCCAATCCCTAGGGTAGATGATTGTGTGGATAAAGTTGGACAAGCCAAATTCCTTACAAAGATTGATTTGTTAAAAGGTTGTTGGCGTGTTCCATTGACGGATAGAGGTAGAGAGATTTCAGCATTTGTAACCCCATCTGGGTTATATGAATATAATGTTCTTCCATTTGGGATGAAGAATGCACCAGGTACTTTTCAAAGGATGATTAATAGTGTGATTCATGGATTAAAAGATACAGATACCTATATTGATGATTTAGTTACCAGAAATAAGAGGTGGAAAGTACATATTACTGCAGTGGAGAAACTATTTGAGAGACTTTCAAAAGCTAACTTAACTAAAAGTGAATTTGGCCATGCCACTGTGACTGTTAAGAAAAAGGGTTAAGGAAATCAAGCTCCAATTTAATATCACAGTTTAATGTTACAGGAGTACAATATTTTGATCACTCATATTAAGGGTAAAGATAATGTGATTGCTGATTGTCTATCTAGATGCTAAACGTACAATGTAACTTGTTCTTATGGAGTGGTATTTTAACATTTGTAACAATCCTACTGTATATTAGTTTGTAAAGTGTTGAAAGATAAGACTGTATATATTGTGTATGTTGTAAATTTTATACCTTGTATTTTTTGTGTAAATTGTTAATTGTTAAAATTTTGTTCCTTGAGACCAAAATTTTTTCTTGGAGGGAGGTGTTACATACCACAAGGAGATCTTGTGACTTTCTTGTGAGAATGATGTAATGGTCTTTTGGAGGTCACCTGATGTAATTTTCCCAATGCGAGGTCACGTGATGACATGCTCACCACAGGTATAAAAGGGAAGACCTCTGATGACGCAGTTAGTTTCCAGTTAGAACGTCAATGAGATACTCCGCTCCACTGTGTATTTGTAGTATGACGCAGTTTTGATTTTAAACGGAGTTTTATGTTCTAATGTAAGATACAGAAGTCTCAGCCAGCAGTTTGACAATCGCTGCTGGGTTTGTTAATGTATCTTTTCAGTAACATTGGAGAGTGAAGACTTCTTTCTTTTCAAATCTTTTTATTGTTATATTATACAGGAAAAATAACATGAGTAAATAGAAGTAACAACACTTACAATGCCTAAAAAAAAACATTATCTTAAAGATTGAAAAAAAATCAGGATATGAAGGATTAAGAGAAGTCAGGAATGTTAGGCAACTTAATAAAGGATCGACCTTATTGAGTCTTCGTTGAAGAAGTAGCGAGCTGCATCGAAGATAACTCTTGCCAAAAGAGCAAGGAAGTTCATGCAAGGTGCTCTCTAGAAATTAAGGTCAGTTGTTTTAAGCTGTTTATTTCCTTCATCGTGAATCCTTTGGACAGAACCAACAGGAAAGTCGCGTCTAGGAAGAAATCCTTCTCCAGAGAAGTCTCTCCCAATTGAATGTATAAATCTGTTTGACTTTCGAATTTACTATTTTAAGAACTGTGTTTGGCTTTACCGCTTTAAGAACTGTTTTCGCATTTATCGCTTTAAGAACCAGTAGCGAGTGATGATTTGTTGAATGGCCGCATAGCGGTTAACTCCGGTTAAGGTTTTCGTTTGTGTTTTATTGTTTATTCGTGTTTAATAAATGTTTGGTTGTTTTTATATAACCTGACTCAATTGATATTCATTGTTGCCGGTTATGTAACACCACTAACACTAAAGGCCACTTGTACGTCAAATCAACGCCGTAGGTACGGTGTAGCCGCGTACCCTATGCTGTAGCCTGATGCCCACCTCCCCAAAAATGTAACTACGCGTCGTGGCGACACAGACCACAACAACTGTGATTGGTCCGCTTGGTAGCATCGCATTTCCTCGTATGCTGCAATAGCTTCCCATTGGGCAACTGAAGGGCAGGGAAGGAACTCTGGCTGCAATGCCTTCCATAGAGCTTTATAGACCTCCGAAATTATGGAGGACCCTGTGCTTGACGCCAGTTTGTAGCTAGCTGCTACAGCCTGTTGACTTCCACCTGAAGCTAAAACTCGAATAGTGATTGCCAGTCCTGAGTATACTGTGCGTACACTGATGCGAAATAAATGGTTGGAGACAATGAACCAAATCATCAAATCTACCTGCCCACATCTGAAAATATTTGAAATGCATTTCCTAGTCTCTCAGTGGCCAGACAAGCACAGAAAATTCATCCTCTTTCAGTTTCAGTCGCCATTGTTTGAAGATTGAGTTTCTTCGTGTTGAGTTTCAAGACGAAGAGACTCAACACAGTAGCATAGAAACCCCACCGCCAACTAGGGTTTTGGTGATGAATTGCAGAGTGACGCAGACACACCAACGCACAAATATAAATGCTCACAACGGCATAGCCCACTTACGTAGGCTACAGCGTAAGCTAGTACGCACAAGTATAAATCAGCCTTAAGCCTGTCGTCAATTGCACACACCCCAGCAAAGTCATGAAAAGACCCAAAATGTCCCAAGAACTTTTCCATCACATGCTTTACAGTCCTGCAACCCGATCACTTCAGTATTTTAAAGTTTAGTCTTGTACTTCGACGCTTTGAAAATTAAATAAACTAGCAGAGCGAAGGGGGATTTCTTGAAATTTTTGTGTGGATGGGAAGTTCACAAAGGTAAGAGGTTAAATACCTGGAATGGACAGAAAGCTTTGCTGCTGTTTAGATTTGAATCTTTGCTACAATAACTTTGAGGATTGGAAATTCTACTGTGTAAGTAAGATTTCAATTTAACTTTAGATATGATTCTATCACACTGTTCTTGCTTCTGACTCTGATGTTTGTAGGTTGAAACCAAATTCTAGAGTGTCAAACACAATAGACTAACATCAACATAACACTGATCTGACTAACATGTGGATCACACAGAGCAGTGTAAAAGCATTGGAGAAATGCCACTAACACAGTCCCTGTAAAGTCCTCCAAATCCACTGCCAGAACATACCATACAACAGGAGCATTCTCTCTCGAGCTAACACCCACAGCACTGAGGCCCCAATTACACAAAGCCAGCCCACATCTGATGCCAAGTTCTTGAACATCCTGCTTTCAGCTTCATCATGGCAAGCAATTACCAAGGGGACAGAGGACATGATACGAGGATACTATCTCTGAGAAAGCATCACATCACCAGCAATTTGAGTTAATCCCTAGACCTTGGCCGCTCAAAATGGAGGAGGAGTTGAGAATTGAGTCCAATTACTGGGAACATTTCAGTAATATTAGCAAGTCAACACCACTGAATATTAAGGGAAATTATATGCAATTATAAAATATAGATCTTTCAAAACTGGTTCAACAAAGAGTGACAAAAACAGAAAGAATGCACCACCTCCAGAACTGCCCACACCCGTCTGTTCAGTGACAGAATCTATGGGAACCAGTCAGACTCATCGGGAATCAGTTAGAATAAAGCAAGTTATCCTTAATCCTGGGGAGGCTGCCTAAAAAGACAACTGAGATAATCACTTTAGAACTGCAGATGTTAGATACAATATTAAATGAGCCCGAAGCAACACACTCAAAATGCTGGATAAACAGTCAACGTTTCAGGCTGACACCCTTCTCAGGACTGAGAAGGAAGGGGAACAATGTCAGGTTAAATGGTGGAGGAAGAGGGAAGAGGCTAGCAGGTGATGGACGACGCCAGGTGGGTGGGAAAGCTCAGGGCTGGAGAAGAAAGAATCTGACAGGAGAGGACAGTGGGCAATAGGAAAAAGGGAAGGAGGAGGGGACCCAGGAGGAAGTAATTGGCAGTTGAGAAGAAGTGAAAGGTCAGAGTGGGGAATAAAGGAAAGGTGGGGGGGGTGGATTTGTTCACTGTAAGGAGAAATCGATATTCATGACATCAGGTTGGAGGGTACCAAGATGGAATATAAGGTGTTGCTCCTCCACTCTGAGGATGGCTTCTCCTTGGCACAAGAGGAGGCCATGGATCAACACGTCGGAACAGGAACGGGATTTGGAATTAAAATGTTTGGCCACCAGGAAGCCCTGCTTGAGGTGACTATCTAGTCTCACCAGTGTAAAAGAACGCACAGCACAATGTGAACACCAAGGGAGCAAAAACTTTTAATTTATTACCAATATAATTATAGACAAACAAATTATATGTTTACCTCATTGCTTGTGGAAGCTTCCCAAGGTAAAATAGTGCCTGCACTCCAAAAGAATTTTAAAAAGTATGAAGTAATTCAGACTTTAAGAGTTAGGCACAATATAACAGAAATGCAAATTGCTCATTGGCTGCATGTTACCTTGAAGAGTTATGTCACAACAGAGCAGCTGCTTCTCTCCGATTTCAATTGTATTTTATGATTATACCTATTTATTTTAATTTTTTCCTGCTTTTTTTAGTTTAAAGTCTATTTATATTTTCTATTTGAGATTATTTTTGACATCTAACCAGATTCAATTTTTTTTCTTTTCATATCCAGCAAAAAATGGATGCTTCCTTTGACTCCAGTTTCAACCCCCAGCTCCACCCAGTGCCTATTCGTAGCTTTAGAAATAAATAAACTACTGACTTAGCTTGTCCACCTGGCTGACTATCTTGTCCTCATTACAGTATTTTCAACTTCTACTTGACTGAATAACCAAGTTCACAGGATATAAAGCATTCACAAAACAACTCCAATAAAAAAGTTCTATCAGAATTAAAAACAATACAATTTATTGACAAACAAGAGAAAATGTACAGATGCTGGAAATCCAAGCAACACACACAAAATTCTGGAGGAACTCAGCAGGCCAGGTAGCATCTATGGAAAAGAGTATAGTCAAAGTTTTCAGGTCAAGACCCTTAATCAAGACTAAAAGTGTTTTGAAAAATCTATTATATTTCATAATACTATTTAATTTCCCTTTACTACGAGTGTTGACATACTAAAAAACTGAAATAAAAAAGAGAAGTCCTGGGCAAATGTCTGGTTCCTACAAAAGGGAAGTCAAGGTAACATTTGCCTAAGTGGTAGGTGTTGCCACTGTTAAGTTCAGTCCCAAACCTGTTAGCACACTTACCAGAGACGCTTATTTTGATCAGTTCCGGCTTAAGAATGCTGCTGAATCGGAAGGTTCCAAGTTCAGCCCTAATGTAGAGGTTTGAGCCACTACCCCATTTCTTTTGCTGAACATCTACGTCCGCCAGAGAAAGCAGGATCTCCCAGTGGCCACACATTTTAATTCCACATCCCATTCCCATTCTGACATGTCTATCCACGGCCTCCTCTACTGTAAAGATGAAGCCACACTCAGGTTGGAGGAACAACACCTTATATTCCGTCTGGGTAGCCTCCAACCTGATGGCATGAACATTGACTTCTCTAACTTCCGCTAGGCCCCACCTCCCCCTCGTACCCCATCTGTTACTCATTTTTATGCACACATTCTTTCTCTCACTCTCCTTTTTCTCCCTCTGTCCCTCTGAATATACCTCTTGCCCATCCTCTGGGTCACCCCACCCCCGTCTTTCTTCCCGGACCTCCTGTCCCATGATCCTCTCGTATCCCCTTTTGCCTATCACCTGTCCAGCTCTCGGCTCTATCCCTCCCCCTCCTGTCTTCTCCTATCATTTTGCATCTCCCCCTCCAGCTTTCAAATCCCTTACTCACTCTTCCTTCAGTTAGTCCTGACGAAGGGTCTCGGCCTGAAACGTCGACTGCGCCTCTTCCTATAGATGCTGCTTGGCCTGCTGCTTTCACCAGCAACTTTGATGTATGTTTCTTTTACCTCCCAGTCCCTTTTGAAACATCTAAATCCCAGAATCTCCAGAAGCTATTTCCTGCCCTTACATTTATCCCCAATCAACATTCCTACAGCAGATGGCTGAGGAAAGAGCTGAAACAGTTGCAACAGATGATGCATCTTGGCTTCCATCCAAGATCCTAAACACCTCCACGTATGATCAGCAAATGGCTGAGAACAATGGATACTGTAAAGACTGGGGAATCACACAACATCTCAGCTGCACAACTGATGATCTATGCTTCTGGCCAGGTTGTTCCAAGAGGTGTTGAGTGGAAATAAAGGGAGCCTTTTCTAGTTGGCTGCTGGTCTTCCACAGGGATCAGTCTTGGGACCGCTTCTTTTCATGTTATATGTCAATGCTCTGAATGACAGAATTGATGGCTTTGTTGCCAGGTTTGTGGACAATACAAAGATAATTGGAGGGATAGGTAGTGTTGAGGAAACAGGGAGACTGCAGAAGGACTGAAGACAATTTGGAGGATGGGCAAAGAAGTGACAGATGGAATTTAGTGTAGGGAAGTGTATGGTCAGGAACTTTGGTAGAAGGAATAAAGCTGTACACCATTTTCTAAATTGGGAGCAATTTCAGAAATGGAAGGTGCAAAGAGAATTGAGAGTCCAAGCAGGATTCATTTACAAGTTGAGTTGGTGATAAGGAGGGCTAATACAATGTCAGCATTCATTTTGAGAGGACTAGAATATAACAGCAAAGGTGTAATGCTGAAGCTTTATAAGGCACTGGTTAGACCACAATCGGACTATTGTCAGCAGTTTTGGGCCCCCTCATCTAAGAAAGGATGTGCTGGCATTGAAGGGGGTTCACAGGACGTTCACGAGAATAATTCCAAGAGGGAAAGATTAGCATATGAGGAGCTGAGTTCCTCCATTGCTTTGTGTGTGTTGCACTATAAGTAGAATCTCAGTCATCATCATACACATTCACAATGTTCATAATTTCTGCATGGTCACCAGTAGGCTTATCTTTCTAGAGAATATACATCCATCTTTGTCAAACTATCAATTGCTCCTGATAGGTACAATCTCTTTATATCATCATCAGTCTCCTCTATCATTTCTGTTATGTGTGCGCTTCCATTGTAGTTATTCCTCTTTGTGGAGCAATAATCTTAGTAGATTAAAAACATGAATATTTTCTGCATCACACAGATTTTCATTCATTGAAGCATATATAGTGCATTGAGTTGGCCTTCTCCTAACGAGCCTGCAGTAGGTTACTCGATCTTTGACCACACTGTGTTTGGATTGTCCCAGATATAGTCTCCCAGCTCAGTGTGGCTTTCGGGGTGGGAGCTATATGTAGCTGCAGATTTAGAAGAATCTACCCCAAATTAGTTCCAAGCCCAGAGTCCAAAGGCTCAGACCTGCTGAGACAGACTCCTCTAAGCAAAACTGAGGTTTCATATATGGTAGGCAAGTCTACCTTGGCACAATTTCCAGGCTTTGGCAAATAGCTCCATACAATGGGATATAAATTACGAGCCCAAACCAAGTACAACCATACTGGCATGTTAACTTTAGAAACTGAAGCAAGAGTGTTCCATGTCACACCCTCCTGGTGTCTGCTTCCTCATTCAGTGAGTGGCTGATTTTTACATCAGCACTGCCGTACTGTATAACCCCAGTTCCCTTGATTCACTTTTAGTTTTATTTAAGACCAGATCACGGGGTCTTCAGTTTGGGGCGCTGCAGCATCTGCTTCAAGAGAAACATTACTTATCTAATTATGTTTGCGATACAAGTACTGGAGATCAATTACCAGACTGATAATGTTGAAGTGGTGCTTAATATTACTTGTTTTAAAATTATATTTCTCCTCCAGACAAATGGACTGATCATGTATGTCGTGGTCCTGCACCTCCAAAGTTCATTTTCAAGTGCTATCCATTTGGCCCATATTATTTTTTACTGCACGAAACCACATTAGATTGTTATGAAAATTAAATTAATTGACATTTCACACCTGGCACACCCTAGAAACAGCCATGTCAAAATAACCCACCGTACTCTCCCTTAAAATATTAAAGGTTCCCTTTCCATCTTATTTTGTTTTAAATTAAAATAACAAAAATTAGAAACTGAATTGAGTATTTTCTATAATGGTTTTGCCACCTGCTTGCATCCAAGTAATTACTTTTTGTTACGCAAGTTGCATTACTTTTAAAAGAGTTCCATAATATTAGGCAGAATGTTTACAGTGCTTTGGATTTTAGGTTAGATAATACTGCTGCACAGAGGACTTGGGAGTGCTTGTGTATGAATCGCAATAGGTTGGTTGTAAGCTTGATAGTAAGCTATCAAGGCGTCAAATGGAATGTTGGCTTTAATTGCCAGAGGAATTGAATTTAAGTGTAGGAAGGTTACGCTGCAACTGTACAGGGTACTGGTGAGGCCGCAGTTGGAGTACTGCATGCTTTACTTGAGGAAAAATAAACTGGCTTTGGAGGCAGTGCACAGGAAATTCACCATGTTGATTCCAGAGATGAGGGGGGTTATACTATGAGGAGAGATTGAGTCACGCAGGACTGCATTTGCTGGAATTCAGAAGAATGAGTGGAAATCTTATAGAAATATGAAATTAAGAAAAGGATAGATAAGATAGAGGGAGGAACACTGTTTCCACTGGTAAAGGGGACTAGAACTAGGGGACATAGCCTCAAGATTCAGGGGAGTAAATTCAGGACGGAAATGAGGAGGAACTGCTTTTCCCAGAATGGTGAATCACCCCAGTGAAGCAGTGGAAGCTACCTCCGTAAATATACTTAAGACAAGGTTGGATAGGTTTTTGCATAGTATGGGAATTAAGGGTTATGGGTAAAAGGCAGATAGGTGGAAAGGAGTCCATGGTCAGATCAGCCATGATCTTACTGAATGGCAGGGCAGGCTTGACAGGCCACATGGCCGACTCCTGCTCCTATTTCTTATGTTCTAATATTTAATGGCTCTTGAATTGTACCCACTGGAGTTTAGAAGAATGACGGGTATCTCACTGAAGTCTATTGAAAAGCCTAGATAGAGTGAATGTGGCGAGGATATTTCCCGTAGCGGGTGAGTCTAGGATCAGAGAGTACAGCCACAGAATAGAGGGAGGACCATTTAGAACAGAAATTAGAAGGAATTTCTTCAGCCAGAGGGTGGTGAATCTGTAGAATTCATTGGCACATGGTAATGGAGGCCAAATCATTGGGTATATCTAAAGCAGAGATTAATAGGTTCTGAATTAGTCAGGGCGTCAAAGGTTAAGGGAAACAGAAAAATGGGATTGAGAGGTATAATAAATCATTCATGTTGGAATGGTAGAGACTTGATGGGTTGATTAACCTAATTTGCCCCTATGTTTTATGGTCTTAGCACAGCGACTGCTCAGCAACTCCACCCCTGACAAGGAACTTCTCACCCTACTTTTGACACAGGAACTCATCACCCGTACGTCACCACTATTCACACGGGGTATCTTCATCCTCCCCCCTACTCTTAGCACGGGGACTCACAACTCCCCCGCCCACTCTTGACAAGGGGGCTCTCTTCCCGACTTTGGACACGACGACTCACACCCGTCCCTCACCCACACACAAACACAGCCTTGTCGCGGGGACTCACTCACTCTGCGTTGTTGCACCTTCCTCTGCTCTCGTCAAACTACTACCTCCCCCGCCGCACGGAGCTGAGGAACTGTCCCTGCCCTAACGCAGATCCGTGACGATGCACCAACCTGAAAGGGGTGAGGAGAGGATAGGTGATCTCTGAGGTCCCGTGATTTAATACGTCCGACAGCGGATACATTCCACTGATATCACTATGAAAATCCTATTGAATGCCATTCTAGCTTCACGTTTTGATTTTACCTATAAAAAAAGCCTCTGGAATTGTGCTTGATTCTTTTGGCTGAATTTAATTACGAATAGATTAAAAAAAACGAATATTTATTGGTATCAGTGCCGGAACTTTTATCTGGGTGCGAGATGCTGTCCGGACGAGAAAGGGAACAGGAGCAGAAGCCTGTTCGGTTCTATGTGTGAGTCGCGCTGGCAATGTTGATCCTTGTCAAAGAGCGGGCGGTGCGGCTGCCGGGAGGTCATCCCAGCCCTGAATCCGTTGGAGCATCTGTTCCTCGATATGAATGCGGAGACAGAACTGCTCACGGATGCAAGATCCCAAACTTCCACCATCCAGCCAGACTCTCATCCACATTCACTCCTCAACAAACCCGATCCTCATCTAGGTCCATTTCCAATCACAATCTCCATCGTTTACCCCTTCTCATCCTGACCGACCCGCATCTCTGCACACTTGTCACCACGCGATCCTCATACCCATCCACGCTGATCATATCACCCTCATCAACCGCAATTTTCATTCGCGAACATCTTCCTGGAGATGCTGCCTGGCCTGCTGCGTTCACCAGCAACTTTGATGTGTGTTGCTGTAATTTTCATTCGTCCGTTTTTCTTCCCCAGTACAACCAATCCCATGAACCCGTCTCCATCCATCCCAGTTCCCTTCCCCATCTGCATTCCTGTTATCCCCTTCTCCATCTCCCACTGATCCTCTTTTACATCCGTATCCCCGATTCACTTCTCCATCCATCTCATTCGATCCCCTTCTGCATCCCCGGTCCCCTTCTCCATCCTTCTCCCCCGATACCCCTCTCCATCCGTCCCCCTCCCCATCCCCCATACCTTTCTCCATACGTCTCCCCGATACCCCTCTCCATCTGTCCCCCAACCGCCTTCTCATCCATTCTCTAACTGTCCCCCATCCCTTCTCCATCTATCTCCCCTTCTCTCCGTCCCCCCCCAACTTAACAATGAGAAATAATGGCCCGCTCTCTGCCTCTGTCAACTATTCAATTTTCTGTCAATGCCAATATTTTTCCTCCTACTCCACAAGATTAGATTTTCCAGAACTGCTGAGTGCCTCCAGCATTTTGGGTATATTACTGTACATTGGAAGATGTTTCTGAAGTGAATCTCAGGTGAACCTCAATGTTGCTAATAAGGCATGATGTTGCAACAAAATGGAGACTGGAATAAAATAATATTCCAGTGACTTTTGGGACATATAGAACCTTTTCATGGTGGCACCAACACCGTTGAAGAAGTCACAGGAAGTCATTAGTCAAACTAATGGCTCAGTTAAGTGTGTAAAACATGTAACATTATGAAATATATTGTGAAGAACAATTGCTCCTTTCACGGAGATAAAATCTTGAAGATTGTATCATGTGACTTACTCTGACAGCAATGTTTATTGTAAGTTTCAGAGAGGCTGTTTATCAGCAATCCTTCAATAAAGAGGACACACTTTGATTTGAGCTCATTTATGTTCCATGTGTCTTTGAAATTTCTGCAGTGATTCTTTGGAACTTCAGAAATCCACAGGAAACACATTTCCCACAAGGTTTACTTTGGCACATAACCCAGACAGTAGTGCTTCACACAATACAACTCTGAAGTTCCAGTCTAACTGTAAGCTGAGTCATCTGGATAGGGGTTGGTCCCGCACCTTTTGCTTCACCTCTGCATATTACCATTATCAATGACAACATCTAAATTTCAGAAGTTCCAGAATTTCTCTGCCAATCATTAGAATTAAGGTTCATGAAGAAATAAAGAAACAGGGTGTGAAAGTGGAAGATCAACCATGATCTTATTCAAAGGTAGAATAAGCTTGAGAAGTCTTATGCTTTACTCCTCTTCATATTTCTGATCTGTTATTAATGTTTTATTTCATTGCCATTAACAATTGTATTTTCAGTATATGAACATTTCAAAATCACACTCCCATGATCTTAAGTAATAAGCATCTTCTAAATCATAGTTATTTTTTTCTGGAACAGAGGAAATTATAGAATGCACACCTGCTCCATCCCCAACCACATAAGCATTTTTTTTCTGTTGAGGCAGAGTAAAACTGCTAATACAAGTCAATGAGGAAATTACTTCTGATGGTAAATACAACTCAGCCCATAAGCACAGAAGCTGGAAATCCAGAGTAACACACAGAAAATGCTGGAGGAATCAGCAGGTCAGAGCTGATGAAGAGTCTCAGCCTGAAATGGTGACCATTTTTCCCTCTCCATAGATGCTGCCTGACCTGCTGAGTTCCTCCAGCATTTTATATATGTTACAGCACACATAATAGAAATGAATCCCTATCAAGGTATTGTTTAACTGGCCAGTGATAGTTCTTTTTAATAATTTTAACCTGATGGAGAAGAAAGGGATGAACTGACCACTCTTACGAGTCCCACACCTGTTCACAAAAGAAACAGTTAAGAAGAATTACAATTAACTCCCAGAAGATTTTGCACCTACCTGTTGAAGCTTCCCTTTTTGTTTGGCCATGCTAATATGGAGAGGAATAATAGAGTAGAGAAATGCAGATCAGTGTTAGTCCTGAAACAACCCAGCAATCTAGCCCCATTCCAGTTTAGCCACTTTCCACAGTCAAATTAGATAACTCTACCAGGCCCCAGCCCTTGAGCTTGTTCAACTGGTCTGAGATTCTTGCTCCCTGTGTAGATTGGGGAGGGGGGGGTGAAGATGGGGACTGGACTGGACTTGACTTGAGAGATGGGGACATGGAACACAGAGCCGGGACCCCTTCTTGGGAACAGGACGTAGGGTTGGGAATCATACACAGAATGCTGAACATGACAAGATGGTTCCCAACACTAGGTAGCGGCAAACGGCCGGACCTACCTAGTGAAGGCGTGGACACAGAGACAGTTCCAACTCAATGATAGACAGTTCATTAACTTGACGCAGCAAGGCTCCAATCTCGCTCTGGTGGTTGAACTTGACAAGGTTGCAGGCAAGGCTCCAGAAGGAAGGGGAAGGGAACAGTCCAGCCTCAGGGTAACAGCAAAGATGGCCTGTCTCACCCCCATGGAGGTGAGGACGGGATACTGACAAGACAAACCAGCAACCACACTCGAACCCAAGGCCACTTATATTCCCAGCCCCAAGACGAGCATCAGGTGCCCATGATTAAGCCCAACTGAAACAAGGGACAGCCAGAAGACCCAGAGTCCGAAGTTCACGGACTGGACTGTGAACCAGAACGTGGACTTCACGGACTGGACCATGACAGTATCCCCCCCCCCCCGCCCCCCGCCTCTATGGGAGCCTCCTGGCAACCGAACAGGCTCTCCAGGACAAAGGACGACATGGGCGGGTGGGGGGTGGGGGCATTCAACAGGAGGGAACTTAGGATAGCAAGAGTAAAACAGCAGTGTCTGTGTCACTGGGTCCATATTTGGCAGGACTGTTCTGTCATAAGGTGGGCGGCATTGATGGCAGACCCAAATTCAAAACACAGACACTGAAGTACTAGGAACAGGACTAGGTGTGTCAAGAAAGCAAGGGAAGTGGGGAAGAAATAACATTGAACAAGACACAGGCCCTGGGCGAGACTAGGATACAGGTCCTGGGCTAGGACTAGACTAGGAAAGTGGGAATAAGGAACTTGGAACCTGGACAAGGACTCCGAGCCAGAGACTGGACAGGGACCCCAGAACCTAGGTCTTGACTTGGGCTTGGACCCCGGAATTAGGCAAGGATATGATGTGGCCACAGGACTGGATGTGGAACTCCTGCACAGAACGAGAACACAAAGCCGTGGCTTGGACTAGACGAGGTACTTGGGCGTGGCTTGGACTAGATGAGGTACTCTTGGGCTGAGCAAGGCACAAGGGCAGGACGAAACCCCGAAGCCTTGACTTGATCTTGGGAGACAGGAACACAGAACACAGAGCCTTGGTCTTGGGAGACAGAGATGGTTCTCAACACAAGGTAGCGGCAAACAGCCAGACCTACCTAATATAGGCATGGACACAAATAGGTTCCCAACACTAGGTAGCGGCAAATGGCCAGACCTACCTAGCAAAAGCATGGACACAGTGAAAGTTCCAACTCAACAATACAGTTCCTTATCTGCCAGAGACTCATTCCACCAGGATGCAGCACTGAGTGTCATGGGAAGTCATTCCTGCCTGTGGCCATCAAACTTTGCAGCTCCTCCCTTCGAGGGTCGGACACTCTGGGCCAATGGGCTGGTCCTGGACTTATTTCCGTCTGGCATGGTTTACATATTATTATTTGATTGTTTGTGTTTTTTCTATTGTTACGTTTGTACTCTGTTCTTGGTTGGTGCAACTGTAACAAAATCTAATTTCCCGCAGGATCAATAGAGTATGTCTATCTATCTATCTATCTTGACACAGCAAGGCTCCGGTCTCACTCCAGTGGTTAAACTTGACAAGGTTGCAGGCAAGGCTCCAGAAGGAAGGGAAAGGGAAGGGAACAGTCCAGCCTCAGGATAACAGCAAAGACAGCCCGGCTTACCCAACAGAGGCAAGGACAGGAAGGAACAGATCCAACCACAGGGTAACAGCAAAGACAGCCTGACTTACCGCACAGAGGCAAGGACAGGATACTGACAAGACAAACCAGCACCCACACTTCTTCTTCTTTGAGTTTTTACGGCAGTTGGCATCCACACTGTTGCATTACTGCCATCTTCAGGATTTATTGTTCTTCATTGTCCATTCACTTTAAAGCCGTCTTTCCAGTCCTGTCACTCTTAAAAAACTAAACAACCATTTCCTCCTCTGGTCACTCTCCCCACATTCCAATAAACCTTTGACACTGTTCTCTACCAGTCCTATTTTGCGTAATTGTTTAACGTTTGTTGCCTTTCCTGTGCAAATTTCCGGCATGAAATAGGGATATGCTCTACTGATTCAGTCTCCTGACATAGATCGCAAAAACCTGTTGGATGCTTATTTATGTGGCCAGAGTGCCATTAAGGTTGCTGTACCCAATTCTCAGTCTACTTATAATTACTTGCACTTTCCATTTTACTCCCCTACTTCTTCCCATATCTAATCTGTTCTGAATTGAATGTAAATGTCTTCCCTTTATTGCTCTATCCCAATGCTGCTGCCACTGTTGATTTATCCTTCTCCACACTATGCTCTTCCCCTCTGATTTTGATAGTTTAACATTGACCTCTATAGATCCTTTCTTGACTGCTGCTTTTGCCAGCCTATCTGTGGTCTCATTTCCCATAATACCCGAATGTGCTGGAACCCACACGAATGCGATATTTTTGCCTTGTCTAGCCAGTCTTGAATTTGTAAACAGGATTTCATAAAGCAGATCCTTGTGACCTCTAGCTGTACCCGCCTTAATGCTTGCAAAGGCCGATACAGAATCGCTACATATCACAATATTATTACAATCAACCTGCTCACTCCATTCTAGTGCTAACAATATGGCAAACATTTCAACTGCATATACACTCAAGCAATCAAGTGTTCTCTTGCTAATTTCCACTCGATAACTTGGTACAACAATTGCAGACCCTGTTGCACCTGTTTCTGGATCCTTTGATCCATCCATAAAAATCTGTATGCCTTTATACACACATTCCCTATAACTATGATATTCACTGAGTATATCAGCCATCTTATTACTGTGCTTCATCTTAAGCAATTCTGAATCTACAGAGGGATTTTCTAATACCCAGAAAGGTCTGACAGGCCATACAACACTTGGACAAAACTCTTTATCATATACACCCATATCTTTTGCTTTTTCTCTCCAGTCCAGCCAAAATTTTCTTTTTGTGTCCTCCCCTTCTCCCAGCATGTCTGCAACACCCTTTCTGTAGGATGGCTATCACCATGCCCCCTTAAGTTAATCCAGTAATTGGCCTCCAGCTGTTTACGCCGCAGCCCCAATGGCATTTCATTTGCTTCAACTTGGAGTGCACACACTGGGGAAGTTCTAACCGCTCCCAAGCACACTCTTAGAGCCCGAGCTTGTACAATATCCAGTTCTGCCAGCACAGATTTTGCTGCTGACCCATATAGAATACTTCCATAGTCTAATCTTGATCTTATTAATGCTACATAAATATACTTCAGTGATGCAAAATCAGCACCCCATTCCAATCCAGCAAGACACCTCATGACATTTATCACATTTTTACATTTACTAACTACATATCTAACATGTTCTCTCCATGTTAATCTCAAATCGAAGTGCACTCCCAAAAACCAAAAACTTTCAACTTTCTCCACGTTACTTCCATACAGATTCAAATTAAGTCCCCTAAACTTTTTCCTTGTAAAGAAGATGGCTTTTGTCTTCTCCACTGAAAATTTAACACCCCACTTTGTCCCCCACTCTTCAACTTGATTAATTCCATCTTGCATTTTCATAACTATATGTTGAACATTTCTCCCTCTTTTCCACAAAGCCCCATCATCTGCAAACAATGACCTCCCCACTTCCATTGGAATATTTATGAATATATCATTTATCAAAATGGAGAATAAAGTTGGACTCACTACACTCCCCTGAGGCATCCGTTTTCTACAACATACTGGCTTGATAGCTGTGATCCTATTTTCACCTGAATAGTTCTCCCGTTTAAAAAGTCCTTAACCCAAATGAACATCAATCCCCAACCCCAATTCACATTCGCTTGATTAGGAGCCCCTCTTTCCATATCATAAGCTTTCTCAACATCAAAAAAAAACTGCAACCACTGTCTCTTTACTTACTTGAGCTTTTCTTATTTCATCCTCTAGACACAACACTGGATCCACAGTATTCCTTCCTTTCCTGAACCCGCTTTGATACATAGCCACCATACCTCTACTTTCCAAGAAGTACACTAACCTCTCATTTATCATACATTCCATAAGTTTACATACATGTGACATCAAGGCAATTGGCCTGTAGTTTTCTGGCAGCTGGCATCTTTCCCAGATTTCCTTACTGGAATAACTATTGCCTCTTTCCAGCTCCCTGGTATTCTCCCTTCATCCCAGACTTTGTTATACAGAAGCAGTAGTTTCTCCAGACTTCCTTCACTCAAGTGTTTTATCATACTATAACATATTTCATCTTTACCTTGCACAGTCTTTCCTGTTTTATCTAGTGCCTTCCTTAATTCTCCCATGCTGAAAGGGACATCTTGCACACCATCAAGGTTAGTTTTTCTACATAAAGCCTCCATATTTTCAGCTTTTGTTCTCTATCTATCTCTTCTTCCCCTCTCAGACAAATTATCAGAACTATGTACCATAACAAAAGTGTTTGCCAACAACCCTGCCTTTTCCTTATTTGTTACTGCAGTCACATTTCCATCAACCATAACTGGATACGTCACGTCACGCCACGTCACGTCACGTCACGTCACGTCACGTCACGTCACGTCACGTCACGTCACGTCACGTCACGTCACGTCACGTCACGTCACGTCACGTCACGTCACGTCACCACACCTCTCCTACTTGAGCCCAGCACCCACATTCAACCCCAGGGCCACTTATATTCCCAGCCTCAAGACGAGCATCAGGTGCCTATGATTAAGCCCAACTGAAACAAGGGACAGCTGGAAGACCCGGAGTGCGGAGTCCACGGACCAGACCATGAACCGGAACAAGGAATTCACAGACCGGACCATGAACCGGAACGAGGACTTCATGGACTGGACCATAACAGACACAGCATGGATTCATCAAAGACAGGTTCTGTTTGACAAACTTTCTGCAGTTCTTTGAGTTCTGGAGTTCTTCGAATGCAATGTTGGCATTCATTTCTAGAGGTATAGAATATAAGAGCAGGGATGTGATGTTGAGCCTCTATAAGGCACTCATGAGACGACACTTGGAGTATTGTGTGCAGTTTTGGGCTCCTTATTTTAGAAAGGATATACTGACATTGGAGAGGGTTCAGAGAATATTCATGGGAATGATTCCAGAATGAGAGGGTTACCTTATGAGGAACATCTGGCAGTTCTTGGGCTGTATTCCTTGGAGTTCAGGAGAATGAGGGAGGGTTCTCATAGAAACATTCCAAATGTTAAACGGCCTGAACAGATTAAATATGGCAAAGTTGTTTCCTATGGTAAGGGATTCTAGGACAAGAGAGCACAACTTCAGGATTGAAGGACGTCCTTTTAGAACTGAGATGCTTAGAAATTACTTTAGTCAGAGGGCGGTAAATCTGCAGAATTTGTTGCCACGAGCAGCTGTGGAGGACAAGTAATTTGGTGAATTTAAGGCAGAGATAGGTAGGTTCTTGATTAGCCAGGGCATCAAAGGGTATGGGGTGAAAGCAGGGGAGTGGGGATGACTGAATGAAGTGGATCAGCCCAAGATTGAATGGCGGATCAGACTTGATGGGCCAAAAGACCTACTTCTGCTCCTATATCTTATGGTCTTACATAACAAGTGCAGTGGATGGAGGAGAACAGTTGACATTACTTGGATTTCGAGAAGGCATTCGATAAGGGGCTGCATAAAAGACTTATGCATAAGATAAGGATGCATAGAGTTGGGAGTGATGTATTAGCATGGATAGAGGATTGATTAACTAATAGAAAGCAGAGAGTAGGAATAAATGGGTATTTCTCTTGTTGGCAATCACTGGTGAGTAGTGTACTGCAGGGGCTGGTTTTGGGCTTACAACTGTTCATGATATACATTAACGATCTGGAAGAGGGGACCGAGTGTATTGTATCCAAGTTTGCTGATGACACTAAATTGAGTGGAAAAGCAAATTGCACAGAGAGATGTTAAGTGAGTGGGCAAGGGTCTGGCAGATGGAGTACAAAGTTGGTAAAAGTGAGATCACCCAGTTTGGAAGGAAAAATGGAAGATCAGCTTATTATTTAAATGGTAAAAGATTGCAGCACATTGCTGTGCAGAATGACTTGGTAGTGCTTGTGCATGAATCACAAAGGCTTGGTTTACAGGAGCGGTAGGCTACTGAAACGGTAAATGGAATGTTGGCCTTCATCGCTAGAGGGATTGAATTTAAGAGTAGGGAGGTTATGCTGCAACTGTACAGGGGACTGGTGAGGCCGCATTTGGAGTACTGTTTGCAGGTCTGGTCTCTTTATTTGAGGAAGGATATATTGGCTTTGGAAGCAGTGCCGAGGAGGTTCACCAGGTTGATTCCAGAGATGAGAGGTTTAGACTATGAGGCAAGATTGAATCGCCTGGGATTGTACTCGCTGAAATTCAGAAGGATGAGAAGAGATCTTATAAAAACATAAAAAATTATGAAAGGGATAGATAAGATAGAGGCCTGTAAGTTGTTTCCACTGGTAGGTGAGACTAGAACTAGGGGACATTGCCTCAAGGTTCAGGGGAGTAAATTTAGGGCGGAGATGAGAAGGAACTGCTTTTCCCAACGAGTCGGGAATCTGTGGAATTCTCTGCCCAATGAAGCAGTACAGGCCACTTCAGTAAATATATCTAAGAAAATGTTGGAGGATTTTCACAGCAGTCATGGAGTCCATTCTCATGTATGGATGCGAGGCGTGGACACTCACCAAGACGATGCAAAAGTTTCTAGATGGTTGCGATACACGAATGCTCCGGATGGCTCTTGACGTGAATTGGCAACAGCACATGACGAACCTTGAGCTCTCTGACAACCTACCGGTGCTCTCCACTAAAATCGAGGCGAGAAGACTGCAACTAGCGGGGCACTGTCTACGCCACCCTGAGCTACCTGCCAGCCTAGTCATCATATGGGAGCCCATGCATGGGAGGGTGAACCCTGGGCACCCTCCCAAGACTATGGTCAACACGTTCCTAGAAGACAGCGGTGCAGCTAATGTAGATGAACTGAACACACTGATGAGGGAGAGGGAGAAGTGGAGAGTCCATCATTGTGTCCGAAGCCGGCCCCCTAGGCCTGAGTCAACGTAGTAGTAGGATAGATTTTTACATAGTAGGGGAATTAGGGGTTCTGGGGTGATGCACCATCAATAACTCCAAAAGACTGGAAGTAGAGTAAATGCTGAAAGGCTTTTATTAGCAGTAAAATGTGACCTCCACCATGCTGAGTATCTGCCCTGGACTGAGAGAGGAGGAGCAATAGCACAATCGCCTTTATTCAGGGGTCTGTGGGAGGAGCCACAGGAGCAGTCATATGGTTTACCACATGGTGAAAGGCAAGTAGGTGGAGATGAGTCCATGGTCAGATCAGCCATGATCTTATTGAATGGCAGAGCAGGCTCGATGGGCCAGATGGCCTACTCCTGCTCTTATTTCTTATGTTCTGATGTTCTTATGTTCTCTGGTAATGTCATCATACCTCACTATTCAATAAATTTGTTAATAAAACAGAAATAATAATTATGAAGATTCTGGGCATCGATAATGAAACTGACCACTTTATATCAAGGTCACTTTGAGAAAACAGAACAAATAAATCTTCTGTCCCAGTGTGGAGGAAAATATTGTGAGTTAAAGATTTTGATAGAAAAAGAGTTAATTGGCATTTTGAGTATGGAAACCAAGTTGCAGCTTAGTTCGTTATTGATATGGCCTTGGCTCTCAGCAAAGATGACTCTTAGAATAAATACTTGCAGTTGCTTTTCTTGCAAGAATTAGACTCAAGGATATGAGACAAACTGTTTGTTAATACAAAGATGTACACAGGACTGAATTTTTAATTTTTGGCTGTTGCTATGGGTATAGCTTATCAGAAGAGAACGGCATGTGAACCTAGCTTATCTTTTCTAATTCACAAGGTTAACAGAACAGTCTTTACTTTTGCAATCCATTTGTACATGCATAAAAGGAGTTGTGCTCTCTATATTATTTGGAGTTTGATACCGACTGTTAGAGGCTCCGCTCTCCATGATATCATGAATAACACTCTCTTTATTTCGAAATCCATGTCTGACTGACTTCCAATCAATTTAAATCAAATTTCTTTAACAACCAGAGACGGTTCAGTGTAATCATAGAAATGTCAAATTCAGCTTAATGTTTGACCATTTAACCTTAAACTGAAGTCGCAGTAGCAGTGAGAATTTTGCTACAGTTTGAACCAAACATTAAAAATACAACTTATCTTCTGTCAATCAATTTCAACAATAGCATCATATTCAGTTGGTGAAGGAGACCCTTACCCTGACCTTATCCAGAATACAGGAGGTACCTTCCCCAGAAGAGATCCCAATGATCCATAAATCTGAACCCCTGCCCCCTGCACCAGTTCCTCAGCCGTGCATTCACCTCCCAGATTATCATATTTTAAACCTCACTGGCAGGCAGCACAGGCAGCAATCCAGAGATTACTACCCTGGAGGTCCAGTTTCTCAGCTTTCTACTTAGGCCCCTAAAATCTCTCTTCAGGATCTCCTCACCTTGTCTAACTATGCCATTGGTACCAGTAAGCACCTAGACTTCTGGCTGCTCACCCTCACCGTTGAGAATGCCATGAGCCCAGTCTGAGACACCACTGACCCGTGCACTAGGAGGGTCTTTCTCGCACCCACAGAATCTTGTCTCTGTTCCTCTGACTAGAGAATCTCTCTAGAGGATTGCAACAGTGCAATCCTCTTCACCTCTCTGCTCTTCTTTTTTTTTTAATTAAAAAAATACATTTTATTTGCAGAATAGGAATCTCCATTCAGATTCATGGGTATTTCTATCTTACAGCAGGTTTTTTTTAATATAATTTTTACTGAGTTTCAAAGTAAATACATGGGAAAAAAATGTATCTACCCTCCCCTTAACCGTCCCTCCCCCCCCCCCTGATATATACTCTTACCTAAAAAGAAAAGAAGAAAAAAAAGGGAACTGCCTGAATACTGGAAGGTTTGCACGTGCTCCATGGGATTAAAAATAAATTTAATATATATTTGTTACTTTCCCCAAGGAACCAAGATCTTTATCATCGGAGCTATAGATAAGGGCTCCAAATATTCAAAAATGTTTCATATTTATCTCTTAAAATCTAAAACATTACTTAGCTTCTCAACTCTCATAGTTCCCTGGGGAATCTCTTGAACTTCACCATGTTGCTATGTGTTTCCCTCCCAATCATCCAGGCAGAAAGAAAAAAAATAAGATACAAAAAAAGAAAAAAAACAAAATACCCCCCCACTAATGTTGTGAATGAAAAGGTACACAACACTACCCCCCTCCATTGTGCGGGTCGTGGCTATTGCCACGTTGCACACATGAATAACGTAGCGATTGGTCAGTGTTTCTTCCAACTCCCCCATAACAAAAAAATTGTATATATATAAGAAAAATTAATATCATTATTCCCAACTAATATTCCTCAAATTTTAACTTTTCTTCCCCTCCCTCATATAAATAATAATATATTTATATATTCATCCGCCTAAAAATCCAACAGGTCTAATCCTTGATCCAGTCTTCATCTTCAATCCATCTCGCTCCCCTAAGTTTGTTCTTGTATCTGGTGAATCTTCAAAGAATCTCGCACAAACTCCTCCGCTTTCCGGTAATCGTCAAAAAATCTTTTTTCTCCACCAGCCAGAAAAGTCTTCAAGGTTGCAGGATAATGCAATATAAATCGATAACCGTGATCCCATAGGGCTTTTTTCACTGGATTAAATTTCTTCCTTCTCTTCAAAAGTTCATAACTTATATCAGGGTAGAAAAAAATTTTCTTCCCTTCTATCATCAGTGGCCCTTTTCTCTTCTTGGTAGCTTGGGCAGCCGCCTGTAGAATCTTTTCTTTGTCTTGGAATCTTAAGAATTTTATTAAAATTGATCGTGGATATTGGTCATCTTGTGGTTTTGGTCTTAGAGCTCTATGTACCCGCTCAATTTCAATTGATCGGTCTTCCTCTTTCATTTGCAAGGTTTTCGGGATCCATTTTTGAAAAAATTCTTTTGGATTATCCCCCTCTATACCTTCTTTAAGACCAACAATTTTAATGTTATTACGTCTACTAAAATTTTCCAACACGTCCACTTTCTCCAAGAGTCGATTTCTTTCCGTGTTCCAGACAATCGCATCATTTTCTGTTTTTTCCACTCTATCGTTAATATGCTCCATTGTTCTTTCCATCTTTCTGAAGTTTCTTATCCATTTTATCCTGTCTTTTCATAGCTTTATCATAGCACATCTTCACGTCTCTAAGCTCTGTTCTTAATTTTCTTAGTTCAGCTGTTAATAAGGCCTCTCTTATGTCTCCGTCGTCTCCTTTACTTCCAGTCTCTTCCAGGTCTTCCTCCTCTTCTTCGTCTGTATTCTCCGTGATATCCAATTCTGACTCTGAGTCGCTTTCAGTTGCAGTGGCCGTCGGTTCTTGTAGTTTAAGTTGTGTCGATTTGCGCATGCGTACTTCTTTACGCATGCACATTTCCGGTATCTTCTTCCGAGAGACCGCTACTGCCGCCATTGCTCCCTGTTCTTCTACACCAGAGATAAAATGCGTCTCCTCTGAAGGAGATCCAACCTGAATCCAAGGCTCCATCGCTGCAGTAGGCCCTTTTTTCTTCCCATCTCACGGCGACTTCACAACAACAGACTTCTTCTGTTGCGGTTTACGAGGCATATCGTAGAGTAGTCATAGGAAGTTTATAAGTAGTTTTCGGAAAGTATTTATTAACTTTACGTTGTTTAAATGGTACTTTGCTGATTTTTTACGGGAGAGCTGGAATTACACGTCTCAATCCCACGTCATAACGTGACGCCCCTCCCCCCCCAACTCTCTGCTCTTCTGAGCCACAGCATCAGACTCGGTGCCAGAGAGCCGGTCGCTGTGGCTCCCCCCAGTAGGTCGTCCTCCTCAAAAGTATCTAAAGTTCTGCACTTATTATTGAGGAAAATGATCACAGGGATACTCTGCACTGGCTGTGCATTTACCTTCCTCCTCCTGACTGTCACTGAGTTACCTGTCTCCCATCCTAAGGAATCCCTCCCTGCTGATTGGTTACGACGCAACTCGGAGAAACTGCCACAAAGCTCTGCCTTTTAAACCTTGATTGTGGACCTAATTGCAAAGGTAGCTCTTTTTACGCACTCCTACTCTGTTGATTGGTTGCCGCATACCTCCCCTTCTCCATCGGTACCCCCCCCCAGATCCGCTTCCCCCCCCCGATTTCCTTCTCCATCCATTCCGCCAGATCGCATTCTCCATCCATCCCCCTGATGCCTCTTCTCCATCTGCCCACATGAACCCCTTCTCCATCTGTCCCCCAATCTGCTTCTACATCCGTACCCTCATTCCCCTTCTCCATCAATCCCTGATCCCGTTCTTCAACCATTCCTTCAATCTGCTTCTCCATCTGTACCCACCATTCCCCTTCTCCATCTGTCCCCCTTTTCCCTCCATTCATCCCCCAATGCCCTTCGCGAACCATCACCCCACTCCCTTTCTCTATCCAACCCCTGAAACCATTCTCCATCTGTCACCGCGACCCCCTTCTCCATCCCCACAATACCCTTCTCCATCTGTCCCCAAATCTTTGTCTCCAACCATCCCCTGATTCCCTTCTCCATCTATTCCCCCAATCCCTTTCTCCAACCATTTCTCCGATCCCCTTCTCCATCTGCGCCCCCCCCGATTCACTTCTCCGTCCGTCCTCCAATCTACTTCCACATCTATACCCTCAGATCCCCTTCTCCATTCATCACCGCAATCCCCTTCTCCATCCATGGTCCCGATTCCCTTCTCCATCCATCCGCCCGATCCCCATGTCCAACCACCCCCCTCGATCCTCTCCTCCGTCTATCAGTCCAAACCCTTTCTCCATCTGTCACTCTGATCCCTTTCTCCATCCATCCCCCAATCCCATTCTCCATCCATTTCCCCAATCCCCTTCTCCATCCGTCACCCTGATCCCCTTCTTCAACCAACCCCTGATCCGCTTCTCCATCTATCCTCCAATTCACTTCCACATCTGTAAACCCAATCCCCTTCTCCATCCGTCACCCTGATCCTATTCTCCAACCCCCCATCTCCTTCTTCAACCATCCCCCAATCCTCTTCTCCAGCCATCCCCCAATCCGCCTCTCCATCCGTCCTCCAATCCACTTTCATATTTCTACCCCCAGATCCCCTTCTCCATCTCTCCTGATCCCCTTCTCCATCTGTCCCCCATTCCCTTTCCCCATCTATTTCCCTCATCCCCTTCTCCATCCGTTTCCCCGATCCCCTCTCGATCAGTTTCCCCGATCCGCTTCTCCACCTGTTTCCTTCATCAGGATTCTTGTAGGGTCTTCACCTGAAATCTTGACTCTTTATTTCTCTCCATAGATGCTGTCTGACCTGCTGAGTTCCTCCAGCATTTTGTATGTTTTATACCGGAATCTTAGTAGTGTGCAGAAACAGAGAGGTCTTGGGGTCCATGTCTATAGATCCCTGGAAGTTGGTGCGCAAGTTGATAAGGTTGTTAAGAAGGCGTACGATACATTGTTCTTCATTAGTTGGTGGACTGAGTTCAAGAGCTGCAAGGTGATGTTGCATCTCTATAAGACCACTAGACTGTGCTGGGAATATTCTGTTCAGTCTGGTCACCTCATCAGAAGGATGTGGAAGGTTTAGAGAGGATGCAGTGGAGATTTAGCAGGATGCTGTCTGGATTAGAGAGCATGTCTTATAAGGATAGGTTGAGTGTACTATGGCTTTTGTCTTTGGAGTGAAGAAGGAAGAGAAATGACGATCAAGGTGTACAAGATGGTGAGAGGTATAGATCAAGTAGATAACCAGAAATTCTTTCCTAGGGTGAAATACGTGGCTAATAAGAGGGGGCATAATTTAAAGATTATTGGAGGAAAGCATAGCGGGGATTTCAGAGTTAAGTTTTTTACACAGACGTTAGTGGGTGTGTGGAACACACTGCTAGGGGTGGTGGTACATTAGGGACATTTATGAAACTTAGAAAGGCATATGGAGATAAAAAAATATGGAGATTCATGTAGGAGGGAAGGATTAGATTGGCCTTAGAGTAGGGTTTAAGGTCAGCACAACATTGTGGGATGAGGAACCTGTACTGTGCTGTAGTCTTCTATGTTTTATGTTATTTGAAAAGCAAAAACAAAACATGGATGCTAGAAATCTACAATAGGAACAGACAACGAAAGTACTTGACAAGACAATATCTGAGAAATATAACACCAGCAAAATCTCTTGTTAATATTAATTTCTAAAATTGAATGCCTAGAAAATGACTGTAAATTATCCCTGTAATCTGCTACATATAGTGTACCCTGAGTTACTGCTGTTTGGGCGATGGAAAATTGCCCTAATGGAATTTCACAAATCTCTACCAGAAAATTTGAGATATAAATGAAAATTCACTCCTGCAGAATTTTATGGAATAAAAATACAAAATGTGGAATCAGAACAACAAATAATTTCAATTGCTTTTTTAGAAGTTCAGTTCACATTTCTTGATGCCAGACAGGGTGGTCTGAGTATCTCAAAAACTGCTAATCTTGGAGTTTCAGCCATACAGTCTCTGGAGCAAAAACAAACAAAAAAAAATCCAGTCAGTGGCAGATCTGTGGGTGAAAACACCCTATTAATGAGAGGTCAGAGGAGAATGGCCGTACTAGTTCAAGCTGACACGGAGGCAACAGTAGCTCAGATAACCATGCATTACAATGGTGGCTTGCAGAAGAGCATCTGTATGCACAACGCATCAAAGCTTAAAGTGGATGAGCTACAGCAGCTGAAGACCATGGACATACACTCAGTGGCCACTGAGAAAAACATCTCATAGGTACGGATCTCCACTTAAAACAAGGGAATCATGGGAGGGGGGGAGGAAGGGTTTGGATTATGGGAAATTGAAACACGAATGGTTTTTCTAGGAAGATATATTAAGAACATCTATCAAGACTAATGTTGGAAGAGAAAACACTTAGCTGTGTTCTGTTTGGGGACCAGGAAAGGAATTATTTCCTCATTCTATGATTTTGTTTTGCTCCCTCTTCATGCCAACATGTTTTGATTTTCAATTTTCCTCAAATCCTCACTTTAAATTGATCTTGTTTTCTGAATCACTAAATTGGCTTTCTGAAGTTTTCGTCTTTAATTGTGAAATGCTCAGTTGTAGGAGGGAAATTACTTTTCGTTATATTTCATTACAACATCTTAATACTCAATAAAGTTAAGTGGGAAAAGAAAATGAACTGTGGCAAAACCTAACATAAACGTAGTCATTGAAGGCCTCTTCTCTGCCAGTAATGTCTATTGTTGTTTCTTTTGCTTAGAACAGCTAAATTATCAGAATTTTTCCCATCACTGCAGTTCTTAAACGGGATAGAGTCATAGAGCACAACATAACAGACACAGGCCCTTTGACCCATCTAGTCCATGCCAGCCTTGTCTTCAGTCTAGCCCTATCTACCTGCACGCAGGCTATAGCTCTTTATTCCTCTCATACATGTATCTATCCAAATTTTTCTTAAATGTTACAATGGAACTTACAACTACCACTTCCACTGGCCGTTCATCCCATACTCGCACCACCCTTTGAATGAAGATGTTCCCCTTAAATATTTCACCTTTCAGCCTAAACCTATGACCTCCAGTGCTAGTCTTGCCCAACCTCAGAGGTAATACACATGCATACACTCCTGCACTTCAGTGAATGAATTCCAAACCTGTTCAACTTTTCCCTATAACTTGGGTCCTCAAGTTGAGGCACCATCATTATAAATTTTCTCTACACTCTTTCAAGCTTATTGATATCTTTCCTGGAGGTAGGTGACCAGAATGGCATACAATACTCCAAATTCAGCCTCACCAATGTCTTATACAAATTCAACCTAACATCTCAACTCCTGTGCTCAATGCTATGATTTATGAAGGCCAATGTACCACTTTCAAGGTATTATGGATCTGTTTTCCCTGAACTGTTTGTTTTACCGCACAACTCAGTGCCATATCATTCACTAAGTCCTCCCCTTTCACACATGTCTGCATTAAATTCCATCAGCCAGTTTTCAATCCACTTTCCTGGTTGGTCCAGATCAATTCACAAGCTTTGATAGCCTTTTTGATGTCCACTACACCGCCAGTCATAGTGTCATCCACAAATTTGCTGATCCAGTTTACCACATTATCATCTAAATCATTAATATAGATGATAAACAACAATAGAAGATTTTCCTGGTGGTGGCTGATGGAGTAACAGCAATCTGCCATTGCTCCAACACTAGTTATCTTGCTATTTCCAACCTGTCCTGAAACTTCTTTTTTAAGTGTGATATTCTTTCATGATGACTGGAAGGAGTGCCAGAGAACCTAAAAAGTATGATCTCCCTGCTTCTTTGGATTCTATTATGGATCTGCTGCAAAGTCATACACGACAGGCCTCTGAGAAGTTTCAACAATTCAGCTCTGAATTTAAATAAATAGTTGGTAAATTGGATTCTATTCAACAAACTCTTAATAAACACAATAAATGCATAAAAAATAATGAAGCAATTTTGTCATCTCTGGAAACGGAAGTGGATGAATTGCAAAAGCTTTGTGAAAAGCAATTGAATTCCAACGAAAAGTTAAGACAGAAGATGATCAACCTAGAAAATAGAAGTAGAAGAAACAACCTACGGGTTCTGGGTCTCAAAGAATTAATCCAAGGTAATCATCCTATGGAATTTTTTGCAAACTTTTTGCAAGAATTATTTCCGGAAATTTTGACGTCTTTGCCTATGATTGATCGAGTTCACAGATCTCCTGTGTTTAGACCTCCTAAGGGAAATAAACCAAGATCAGTAATAATCTGTTTTCATGAATTTAAAACAAAGGAGCTGTTAATTCGTGAATCTCGTTGAATAGGCATGATTGACTATAATGATCGTAAGATTAGAATTGTCGAAGGTTACTTGCCTGAGGTTATGCGGGAATATGCTAAATTCAACAACGTTATGTCTGTGTTTTTTAGCAAGGGTTTCAAGCCTTCCCTTTGCTACCCAGCCCGACTCAGAATCACACTTAAAGATGGATCTTTCAAATGGTTTCGCTCGACTGTTGAAGCACAAAGGTTTTTAAAATCTGAAGGCTAGCTGTTTAATTTGTCTTTACATGAAGACACAAGATTAAATGAGAAACTTTTAATTCGCGAATCCCGTTGAAGGAGCATGATTGGTTATAGGTTGGAATATTAAGATTCTCGAAGATTATTCATTTGAGGTTATGCAGGGACATGCTAAGTTTAAACAAGTTTTGTTGGATTTTTTTTTAACAAGGGTTTCAAGCCATCTCCTGGCTACCCAGTTTGACTGAGAATCTCATTAAGGATGGATCCTGCGAATGGTTTCATTTGAATGCTTAAGCACAAAGATCTTTTAAATTTGAAGGCTAACTGCTTAGTCTGTTTTTTCATGAAGATACAAGATTAAATGTTTAATGTCTTTCTGTATAAATAATTGCATCTTTCACTTTTGGTAAATCTTTGTAACTAATTTCCTTCTGTATTTTTTAATACTGTATTTTTGATATATGAGAATTGAATTTCTTGTTTGGATATTGTTTTGTCTAGGTTGGAATATAAATAACCTTGAAACTAATTGGAGCGACCACCAGGTTTTTTGGGGGGGTGTCCGTAGTTGTAGATGTCGGCTTTCTATTGGTCTGCCTTCTTTCTTTGGGAGGTAGGCGGGGGTATGGTTTTTTCTCTCAGAAGCTGTTTTCGAATTTTTAGCCAACTTGTTGCTTAGATTTAGATTATGAGGACACTCAGTCCTCGTTTATTGTCATTTAGTAATGCATGCATTAAGAAATGATACAACGTTCCTCCAGAGTGATATCACACAAAACAGGACAAAGCAAAGACTAACACTGACAAAACCACATAATTATAACATAATTACAGCAGTGCAAAACAATACCATAATTTGATAAAGAACTGACCGTGGGCACGGTAAAAAAAGTCTCAAGTCCCGATCCAGAAACTCCCCTGCCATAAACCTCCAGGCACCGACAACTGCCAACTGCCGATGCATTGGAAGCACCCGACACAGCCAACTGAGTCTGTCCGAAAACTTAGAGCCTCCAACCAGCCCCTCCGATACAGCCTCCCGAACGCCATCCTCTGTCAAGCACCTTCAACCTTGTCCCGGCCACCAAGACAGGCAAAGCCGAAGACTCAGAGGCCTACTCCTCCAGAGATTCCGGTTACCACACAGTAGCAGTGGCAGCGAAGTGGGCATTTCAGAAGTTTCTCCAGATGTTCCTCCGTGCCCTCACGTCTGTCTCCATCAAATCAGAATTGTGCATGGTACCCTACTTAACAAATACACATATCATTCCAGAGCGGCCGCGGGCGCTGCATCGCACCGCCATCTTCTCCTCCTCCCAAAAGTTAAGAAACCATTTCTCAAGGTTTATGGGTCGGCTTTAACTTACATTTTAACCCGTCCTTTAAATAATATTAAAAATGGACCAAACTATTAATTTACTCATTTTTAACGTGAAAGGGTTAAATCACCCTGTTAAACGTAATAAGATTTTTGCTTATATTAGGAAATTTAAGGTCCCTATTATTTTGATACAAGAAACTCGCATACGCAAATGTGATAATTTACATTTTTTTAGCTGTTGGAATGGACTTTGTTTTCATTCTTCTTTTCAGGCCAAATCTAGAAGAGTTTTGATTCTTATAGATAATACACTTTCCTTTGTCCAACATTGTGTCTGATACCAATGGACATTTTGTTACAGTTTCAGGAAAACTAGATAATAACTTAATAGTATTTGCCAATGTGTATGCCCCAAATGTAAATGATCCAGGATTCTTTGAGTTTTTTTTGTTTTTAACAAAAAACTTCCTTTATTTGTAAGTAAGCTAACTGAAAATTTAATAGTTAAACATATTCTGAGGATCTGGATACAATTTAGAAAACACTTCGGTTTATTGAGATTTTCCCTTTCAAGTCCCACTTATTCTAACTTTTTTTAAAACCCTCCATGACTGATTTAGTTTTTAAAGAATGGGACAGGTTGGGTATTAAATGTTTTTGGGATTTGTTTGTTGGAGGAAATCCTTTTTCATTTGAGCAATTGTCAGCTAAATATAGTTTACCCAAAACTCACCTTTTAGATATTTACAAATCAGAGACTAAGATCTCAATTATGCACATTTCCTATAAGCTCAGATAAGAACTTACTAGATATAATTTTCAATTTGACACCTTTTCATAATGGTTCAATATCTAATATTTATGGCATGTTACTGGAGATGAGGAATATTCCTTCAGACAAAATTAAGAATATCTGGGAACAAGATTTACAGACATCAATATCTGAGGAAACTTGGAATGCAAATTTTAAACTAGTTAATACTTCATCGTTATGTGCTCGCCATTCCCTCATACAATTTAAGGTGGTACATAGAGCTCATATGACTTAGGGTAAGGTATCTCGTTTTTATTCAGATATATCTCCCTACTGTGACAGATGTAATAATGGAGAAGCTTCATTAATTCATATGTTTTGGACTTGTCTGAGTCTTGAAAAATATTGGAAGGAAGTTTGTCAACTTTTTCTTTACTTTTCAAAGCCAATTTTAAGCCTAATCCTCTGATGGCCCTATTCGGTGTTGTTGCAGGACAAAATATCAAGCTGAAGACATCTGATTTACATTTTTTGACCTTTAGCTCTCTTATAGCTAGGAAGGCACTTTTGTTTTAATGGAAAGATGCTTTCCTCCTACTCATGCTCAATGGTTATGCGACGTTATGTCATGCTTAGATTTAGAGAAGGTTCGTTGTTCAATTTCTGAATCTTGTCAAGACTTTCGAACATTGTGGGGACCTTTTCTGAATTATTCGTTGTTTAAATTCAGATGTTGACTATTATTATTTTTTATTATATGAGAAACCTTTTCCTCCTTAATAAACAGCTTCGGTCTTGGTAGGGGTTAGGGGTTAGATTCTTTTTTTTTGGTAATAAATTGTATATTTCAATATAATTATTGATTAACTTACATGAATATGGGGTAATGAGATGGTTATTATGAATAGATATAATGTAATTGATAGTTTTTTAAAATCTTTTTTGACCTTTTATATATATTGTACTGTATTCTTCTATGTAGAAACTAATAAAAATATTGGAAAGATAAACAACAATGGATACAGCAATTCCGGTGGCACACCACTGATCACAGGCTTCCCGTTATGGGATGGCATGCTAGCGAAGTGGTGAGCATAATGCTATTACAACGCCAGCTGTAAAATTGGGGTTCAGTTCCTGCTGCTACCACATGGATTTCCTCTTGGTGCTACAGTTTCCTCTCACACTCCAAAAAGACAAATGTGTAGTGAGTGAGTTGGGGGCATGTTTGTGGGCACCAGAAGTGTGGCAACACTTGCAGGCTGCCCAGCTCAATCTTGCTGGTTTTATTTGATGAACATGGCACACTTCACCGTACGCTTCATTGTACTTGTACAAATAAAGTCAATCTACTACTGCTCTCTAGCAAAGGCAAATCCTTCATCCTGAATGCCAAATGATTTAACCTCCTGAACCAGTCTCCCGTGCGGACTTTGTCAAAGACCTTGCTAAAGTCCATGCAGACAAAGACCACTAACTTTTCTTCTTCAAAATTCTTGATAACTTCCTCAAAAAAGCTCTCTAAGATTGGACAAATTCTGTTTGTAGCTTAATTTTTCCATTTCTCACAGCATTCACAAACTTACAACGTCTAAAAGCTATAATGCTGGGGGCTTTAGGCACCTGGGAACATCATAATCTGCATGTTCCCTTTCAAGTTGCACACCATCCTGACTCGGAAATATATTCCTAATCCTTCATCGTCTATGGGCTTAAATCCTGGCACTCCCTCTCCAACAACATTGAAGAACTAACTTGAAAGCTCGAAGAAAGTGGCTCATCACCATTTCCCAAAGGGCATTTAAGAATGAGAAATAAATGTTAACCTTTGCTGTGATCCTTGGATGCTGAAAATGAATTAATAAATAAAAGAGGCCTTTTTCTAAAATATTCAATAAAACTGAAATTAAATAGTTGAAATTAATTGTCTTGCACTGTCTTTATTGGCAGTCTGAGAAAGTCAACTGTTATATCCATACAACCTTTCGTAGCTGACATGCAAACACTAAAGCGCTTGTTACAGTTATATTAGCAGATAATTCATCATGAAGGTCTTCACAAAAAAATAGTTAGAGAGATGGTAATATCAGTCTGAAAAACATTTGGCTGAATTGACATATTCCATACCGTTTTAGTCAGAGAAGGAGAAAAAAATTGAAGCTATTATTCCTTTTAGTTATTCTTTTATGACTAAAACATCAAGCTTAGACTGTTTTTGAAGACATGAGTTCTGCATTGTCATACAATTGCATAAGAGAGCAAAGTACTGTAACAAACTGTAATGAATACTAAGGTGCTTGCAGATATTTATATCAAACACCCTAATGGTTGGTAAATCTATAGCATAACACAACAACAAAAAATATTAGACAATATTGGTAAGGATCACTGGATGGTGAATATAACGGAGCCAATAGCTTTCAATGCCTCTTATCATCAGTCTTTAGAATTCGTTGACCAATCAAATAGAAAATAAACAATTTTGACTGTTCCATGGTCTAGGAGTTCTTTCAGTGCTTTCTTCTTTGGTGAATCTTGGAGATGCTCCAACACCCATTTCAGCAACTGTACAAATGATCAAATTACAAATACATTCAACCAGATAATATATTGTCTTGCTTTCAGGAATATTTTAGGTTCAATTGTAGAAATAAATAAGGGTGAAGCAAGTTTTAGTCTTTGAGAAATTATCACTTTTTTGACAGTGAGAAATTACCTTTTTAATCAAACCTTATCACTTCAGGACATCTGAGAACTTGACATCCAATCAGTTTCCTTTTACATTTAAATACATACATGCAATCTACTGATATGCACACAAAATCTTGAAAATTGAACCAATTAATTTATATTCTCAATAACAGAGTGATGGTGAAAATCAAGGAGGATTTATATGCTTTTTTAAAATAATGGAATTGATTATTTTCTATGTGGCAGTCCTTTCAAACTTATCTATGGTGTTAGTAACATCTTCAAAATATTCTATTAGATTTAGGAAACATATTTCTTTTCCTAGAAGGTTGTTGCTATATTATGATTTTCTATGTGTCTTGTTACCATGCTCTCAATGATCCTCATAACCTATCATTGTTTCTTCATGGTCACTGGGTTTAAAAGCTGGAACTCCACAACCAAAAGTACTGTGGAGGTACCTTCACCAGAGGGGTTGCAGCTGTTCAACACTACCTACTCAACAGCAATTAGATGAGCAACAAATTCTGGCCTTGCTAGAAATGCTCCAATCCTGTAAAATGAATAAAAGATAAAGGACTTATCTGTTCCTATCCCTTATGTTCTTATGATTTGTTTCCTCTAGGACCAGAGAGCACAGCCTTAGAATAGAGGGATGTCCAATTAGGTCTGAGATGAGGAAGAATTTCTTTAGCCAGAGGGTAGTGAACCTGTGGAATTCATTTACACAGACAGCTGTGGAGGCCAAGTCATTGTGTGGATTTAAAGCAAAGATTGAGAGGTTCTTGATTAGTTAGGGGGTCAAAGGTTTCAGGGAGATGGCAAGAGAATGGGGTTGAGAGAGATGATAAGTCAGTCATGATGGAATAGTGGAGCAGACACGATGGGCAAAATGGCTTAATTCTGCTCCTGTGTCTATGATTGCAGCACTTTGCCAAACATGGGTGTCAGGTGATCTAGTGAAAATGACATTTTCTAACTCGATACAGTGGGAGGCATAGAGTCATACAGCACAGAAACGGGCCCATCAGATCATGCTGACCATCAAGTCCTGTCTAGGCTAATCCTTTCCAGCACTTCATAGATTGTTGTGCCTAGACAGTTCAAGTGCTCATCCAGAAACTTCTTAAATGTTGGGAAGGTACCTGCCTCCCTGACATTCTCAGACAATGCATTCCAGATTTTAATCACCCTTGGGTGAAAAAATATATTCATTCAATCTCTTTAATCGTCATCTTAAATCTATGCCCTATGGTTTTGGACATCTCCATCATGGGGAGCAGTTTTTCACTCTCTCATTGCCTGCCACAGTTCTGCACACCTCAGTTGTGTGCAAGGAAAACAAACCACCCTACGCATACTCTCCTTATGGTTGAAACTTTTTATTCCAGGCAACATCTCAGTGGATCTCCTCTCCAGTCCAATCACATCCAGTGACCTGACTGCACACAATATTCCAGCTGTGATCTAAACAATGCTATATAAAGTTGTACCATGACCTCCTTGCTTTTTGTAATCTATGCCACAGCTAATGAAGGCAATCATCATGTATGCCTTCTTCACCACCCCATCTATCTGTGCTGCCATGTTCAGGAAACTTTGGACTTGTATACCAAAGTCCCTTTGTACCTCTAAACTCCCCAGAGCCCAATCATTGATTGTATGTGTCCCTATTAGATCTGACAAGTTGACAGGTATAAAATTCCATCTGCTATTATCTTACTCAGATTACCATCTGATTAATATAATTCTGTAGCCTAGAACAAACTTATAACTATCAAGCTCTGCAAAGCTTGAATTCGAAGGTTGGTGTCATTACTAATTAATCTATGGGACCTTAAAATAAAGCCATGGAGTACAAATCATGCTAAATAAGTTAACGACAGTTTATTTATTCACGTTATTTTTGACAACAGACTCATTCAAAAGAATTGCAAAAATTACAAGTCTTCAGGATGCGGCCATTATTATCAAAACCATAATTCACTGCCCAATCTAATTAACTCTGGAAAAAAAAAGTGATGGGATTAAATTCTCAGTGTTTGTTTCTAGGTCAGTATACCGTATGACCTGGTGGAGAAAATGTAGGGGATGGTGTTCCCATGCACGTGGCTGCTGTCTCATTCTTGATGGATCAGTTTATGGGCTTGGATGGTATGCTGATGTTGAAACAAATGAATATTTAGAGTGGTAATTAGTGTGCCAATTAATGGGAATGCTTCGGGTGAGTTGGTGTGGAGAGTTGAACTAAACTTTTCCATTTTTATTACTTTTAAGCTAATTGCTACTAACAGTTACCTTCATGTAAGGTTAAGTATCTTCCATTATTAAAACCATGAAATGTGATTATTTTTTCTTAATTGAATCTGTGTTAATTTTGAACATTTTAATCAATAAATTGATATGGATAAAAATTGTCTTAAACCATGATGCTTTATGAAAATTGTATACTTTGTCGTCAGTTCTTTTCAATTAGTTCAAGAGCATAGTTTGGAAGTCAACATGAATATTTTACCTTCTCATTTGTTCCACCAAAATCAATCTTATACCGTTTAAAAATTTGACTGAGACCAACTTCCTTTCTCGATACATTGACTTGGCAGCCATCAGCGCAGTCAAGAAAAGCTTCAGCTGAAATCTTTAGTTGATTGTCAACATCCTGGAATTGGGGATTAAAGCACAGTTTTGGTTGCAAAGTTCTACACCATCTGCATTCTGCTATCCATCCAAATATATTTTGGCAGCTTTGACTTGTATCTGAAAGTCACGTATCACCAAGTAATTTAAAATAACTACGTTATACACGCCTATAAATAATACAGGCTCTGGAACCCCTTCAGAATGTTACTCATTTTGGATAGGATATCAGGTGAGAAGCTAATTGCCTACAGGAAGCTCATTTAACTACGGCAGAGAAAAGTATAGAGCTTGATTTCACCTTCAGACAATACATGGGAATGTGTAATCCTTACAGGAGCCATTCAGAAGCCCTGACAGCCCTTGCCTTTCAGTGACTTTGGGACCCAAAGGCTATTTATACTCAAGTTGAAATCAGCTAACATGATGAAAAAGAAATTAGTATGAAATTTTGGGCAAATTGTACATTCCTTTATAGATACACTTTAAAATGAACCTGGACATTCTGTTATCAATCTCCAAATTTTCTTTAAACATTGCAACATAGCTCATTTTATAATTCTGCGTTCTGAGTTCATCAGCTAACCAGTTCAAGTTAGCCAGAGGAGCAAATGTCTCCTGCAACACCCAAAATGCTGGAGGAATCCAGACAGCCAGGCAGCATTTATATCAGTCAATATTTCAAGTTGAGACCCTTTATCTGGACTGAATGATACTGGGGAGATAGCCACAATAAAGAGATGGAGGGAAGGGTGGAGCAAGAGCTGGCAAATGGATCCATTTGAGGAGGTGTGACAGGCAGATTGGGGAGTGGAGATTGGAAATAGCACCAGAAATACTTTAGATCTTGGCTGGGACCAAAATGGGAGGTATGGAAGTTGAGTTGGAAGCCACACAAGACAAGAAGGCAGTGGAGATCAGTACAAAGGAAAGACATGTTTTAGTAGTGAGTCTGGGTGATAGTGTGGTTGAAGAGGGGGAGCAGTGAGACAGGATCTTACAGACCTCCTGCCAAAGAGAGGAGGAGAACTTCTTCAAAGTGGGCATACCTTGAAGGGACTTTGTGGGGGAGCAACAAAATTCAGACACGAGAACCTGGAGCAACACACAAAGTTTATTCAACATTTTATGTTTTACTCTAGATTTCAACACCCACATTCTTTGTGTCATGAGGAAGTGTATCCTGCTGGACCATTATTTGCCCTTCTTTGTCAATTAGGCCATCAAGTATAGACTTAAACTTTCCATCACATCAGAAAAAAAGTCAAAATAATACTCTGATATCATCAAGTTATATGAAAAGAGAAAAGACTGTTGGAAAATTCAGGCAGTCATTTATGAGATTTAAAAATTGCAACATAAAATAAGTCATTGGTAAAATGCATCCTAAATAAGGAGACAACACCAGAAAGTGAAAACTTTCGAATGTTCAAAGTTTAAAGTTTTATACTTTATACTTTATACCTTATTGTCGCCAAACAATTGATACTAGAACGTACAATCATCACAGCGATATTTGATTCTGCGCTTTGCGCTCCCTGGAGTGCAAATCAATAGTAAATATTAAAAATTTAAATTATAAATCATAAATAGAAAATAGAAAAATGGAAAGTAAGGTAGTGCAAAAAAAAACCGAGAGGCAGGTCCGGATACTTGGAGGGTACGGCCCAGATCCGGGTCAGGATCCGTTCAGCAGTCTTATCACAGTTGGAAAGAAGCTGTTCCCAAATCTGGCAGTACGAGTCTTCAAGCTCCTGAGTCTTCTCCTAGAGGGAAAAGGGACAAAAAGTGTGTTGGCTGGGTGGGTCGCGTCCACGACTATCCTGGCAGCACTGCTCCGACAGCGTGTGGTGTAAAGTGAGTCCACGGACGGAAGATTGGTTTGTGTGATGTGCTGCGTCATGTTCACGGTCTTCTGCAGCTTCTTCCGGTCTTGGACAGGACAGCTTCCATACCAGGTTGTGATGCACACTAGAAGAATGCTTTCTACGGTGCATCTATAAAAATTAGTGAGGGTTTTAGGGGACAGGCCAAAGTTCAAAGTAAATTTATCATCTAAGTATATTTATGTCACCATATACTACCAGGAGATTTATTTTCTTGCAGGCAACCATAGTGGAACAAAAAAAAACAATAGAATCAATAAATAAACTGTACGCAAGCACTGACAAACAACTAATGTGCAAAAGAAGGTAATCTGTGCAAATACAAAAAAAATTAATAATCAATAAATAAGACTGAGAACATGAGTTGTAGAGTTCTTGAAAGTGAGTCCATAGGTTGTGGAATCAGCTTGGAGCACATGGTTTAAAATGGTAATTGGAACAAACCTCGGCGGTGTAAATCTTGATTGGAGGGCAGCTAATTGCTCCATAGTTCAAAGCAAAATGAATAAGTGGCTCTACCCCCTCCAGTGCAACCTGAAAAATTAAAGAAGGTGTTACAGTGCATTTCAGATAGCAAAAGAAAAACACCATTAAGTGCCAAGGGCAGAGGGAGCTGAATGAATGATGAAAATGCCAAGTAATTAGACCCTCAAGGTCATGCTTTAGGAATTAATTGATCTGTTGCTCAAAGCAGTTGATCAATCTTCTTTTGATAACCTCACTGAAGAGGAGTCTCCATCATGAACAATAAGCACAGTAAGTAATATTTTTTAAAAAATCATCATCTCATCTGTAAATAGATTTAAGCCCTTTGACCTCCGAGTCCATGGCAAAAGAAAAAAAATAAAAAATAAAAATAAATAAATAAGCAATAAATATCCAGAATATGAAATGAAGAGTCCTTGAAAGTGAGTCCACAGGTTGTGGCAACAGTTCAATGATAGGGCAAGTAAAATTGAGTGAAGTTACCCCCTTTGGTTCAACAGTCTGATGGTTGAGAGGTAATAACTGCTTGAACCTTGTGGTATGAATCCTGAGGCTCCTGTAGCTTTTGCTGGCAACTGTGAGAAGAAAACATGACTTGGCTGGTGAAATTCACTGAAGATGGATGCTACTTTTCTGCAGCAATGCTCCATATAAATGTGCTCTGTGGTGGAGAGGGCTTTACCTGTGATGGATTGGGCCACATCCACTACTTTTTGTAGGATTTTCAATTCACAGGGACCAGACTGTGATGCAACCAGTCAATATAGTCTCCACCATGCATCTATAGAAGTTTGTCAATGTTCTAATCTCCCAGTGAGGACTGGTTCATGGATCATGGACCATGAAAGGGAATTTCTAACATTTGCATCATCATACATATACCCAAAACCTCCCATGTAGATTGATTCAGTTTCTAGATAATAAAGTTGTTGAGTTTTTGGGTTACCTAAGTTGTGAAACTGTATTTTTAAAGCAGTGACAAAACACAAAATGCTGGAGGAACCCAACAGACCAGGCAGCACCTGTGGAAAAGAAGACAGTTGACATTTCGGGCCATGACCCTTCACTGGCCCGGGACGTTGACTGTACTCTTTTGCATAGATGCTGCCTGGCCTGCTGAGTTCCTCCAGCATTTTGTGTGTGTGTTGCTTGAATTTCCAGCACCTGCAGATTATCTCTTGTTTGTGTTTTAAAACAGTGAAATTAGTTTATATCAAAGATTATATTATAGAATATAGTTGACGTTAATTTTCTGCTCAATGGTCAAGTAGAGCCTTTATAAAAATCCACTTTGCATTGATGAAACTCTGTGCAAAATGGAAGAAAGTTTAATACATTCAATTATTACAGATTCTATGTAGTATTGCCTTAAAGAGCAAAATAAGCATGCACTCTTATAGACTAGCTTTCGAAGTAAGTTGTTTTGATCCTTTATTGTTTAAAGTATTCAATCACTGGTGATTTGAAATTTTGATAAACCCAATAGTTCAAGCACTTGCGGCATTACCAGATAATTTTTTTGGAACTTGCTCATATATTGGCCAAATATCCCACATTGCCAAATCTCCTTTTGATTTTTAGTGAGATTTTTGCTGTAATAATTTGATGGGACAGTTACAATCCAGGCAGAGTAAAAACATATATTCCTGATGATACCTAGATCATCTTATAAGATTGAGATTTGGAGAAAACATAACAAAGACTAGGATTTGCAATCAAAGAAGACAATTCACCAAAAAGTTCAAGTGCTGGAATAATCATTATAATTATTTTAAGGACATTAATCAACAGAGTTAACTTATTTATATAAATTCAGCAGTATATTCAAGCAGTAAAGCAACCTTAAGACGTTGATCATTTTTTGAGAATGGTTTTGTAACTTGAGCTGGACCTTTTCGATTACCACGAAGTACACCATTTTGAATATCATTCAGCGAAAACACCTTTCCACCAATCTTGTAACTTATGGAATTAAAAAACTGAAACGGTACAAAATTGATTTCAGAGGACATTATTATAAACATAAATCAAATAAAAAAGTATCCACTTTGGAAAACTCCTCAAAATAAATTATTATATTTATTTTAATATGGCATTTGATCTGTTCAACATCTTCAATCAGAAGACAGCAAATATGGTGAGGGATAATTCTTGATTGAGGAGATATCTGAAAGAGGTGTTTAAAATCACAGCAAAACTAGATGGAGTAAACAAAGAAAAATTGTTTCCAATGGCTGTTATTTCAATAACCCGAGGACACAGATTTCTATCAATTAACAAAAAGGTCTGGAGGTGTCCGTTATGCAATAAATATTTAGGATTTCAAATGCACCAACTAATACAGACTGCTAGATAAAGTTTTAGCTATCACCTTCAAAAGGAAATGAATATAAGGAAGAATTATGTGGGGGGGGGGTAAAAAACAAATGATGGAACCTTTATATATCGAGTTTCAAAACATTGACGCAGGCATGATGGGCCACCATCTGGTTATTTTGTCCTTTTAATGAACTATGTAAATGGCAGTTAAAATGGTTGCCAGAAAATACAGAGGAATCTAGATCGGCTGGGTAAGTGGATTGAGGAATGGCAAATGGAGTTTAATTTAGATAAGTACGAGGTGTCGCATTTTGGGAAGACATATCAGGGTAGGAATTTTACAGTGAATGGTAAGGCCCCAGGAGCAATGTAGTACCGAGGGACTTAGGAGTAGATAGATTGCAGAAATTGGCGTCACGGATAGACAGGGTAGTAAAGGTGGCTTTGGGTATTCTTGCTTCCATCAGTCAGGGCATTGGGTACAAAGTTAGGATGTTATTTTGTAGTTGCACAAATCATAGATGAGGGTATACAGTATTTGAAAGATTGTGTTCAGTTTTGGTTGCTCTACTATTGGAAAGATACCATTAATTGGAAGGTGTACAGAAAAGATTAAAGAGAATGTTACTTGGACTTGAGGAACTGAGTTATAGAAAGAAGTTTGGGAGAGTAGGACTTTACTCATTGGAAAACAGATGAATGAGAGGGTGATCTTAATGATCGGCATTGGTAGGGTTAATGCACTCAGCTAAGTAATAGCTAATGCACCCTGTCTTTTTTCCCCAGGGTTGGGGGAACCAAGAACTATAGAGTCCATACTTTTAAGGTGAGAGGGAAGAGATTAAATAGGACCCTAAGGGGCAACTTTTCCACCTAAGGGGTGGTCTTTATATGGAATGAGCTGCCAGAAGAAGTGGTTGCGACAGGTACTGTATATTAAGAACATCTAAAAGGCGTTTGGGGAATTACATGGATAGGAAGGGTTTAGGGAGATTTAGGCTAAAAATAAGCAAATGGAACTTGCTTAAGTGAGAACTTGGCTAGCATAGGGCAGAAGGGCTGAAGGGCCTGATTCTGTGCTGTATGCTCCAAGACTTTATAAATACTAACCGTAAAAGTTTGGATAAAGAAAACATCACTTGTCTCTTTACTGGGAACTTGAACTAAATGTTTTCTCTTTATCCCAGTCCTGGAGAAAGTGGTTTTAACTTGGTTGAAACATTACTCAGCTTCTGTTTCCACAGGCGCAACCTGACCTGTTGAGGGTCAAATCACTGACCCTGCTGAGTGTCCCTGGCTTTTACTGCTTTTCACATCACTTCCTGACCTGACTCGCACGTGAACCCATTCTAGGAAGCAACCTCTCTATGGAAGAAAATATATCTATGTGCTCAGAACAAGTAAAGACTACGTCTGCCATCATACTTGATATCTTTGCCATGCATTTCTTGGAGGTCCGTTCTTAATATTTCCATGAATGACTAATATATTGTACAGGTTGATGAAGAATGCCAGCTTCTTTATCCTACTGAGACTGCTAATATCGATATGCTGTAACTGCGTTGTATGTTGACAATACTCCTCAAAAACTGGATTTGCAGCCATGGATTGATAATCTACTATCTGCAATAAAGAAAAATGAAATTGTTAATTATAATTTTGGACATATCTGCAACTAAGAAACCTATGTTTACTCCATCATCAAACCAAATGAGCTAAAGCTATCTATAAAATAATTACAAGAATCAGTAACATTTAAAGAGCTGTTTAGCTCTTTATTTAACAGAGGTTGAAGTTTTAGATAGGAATAGAAAATTTTAAATTGTTTAGCAAAAGAATAGGATTTTAAAAAGGAAGTATTGACTAACCTTGCCGTCTGATGTAATGTGTTCTGAGAACAACTTTGCAAGTAAATCTTTCATGATCTCCAAATATTGAAAAACTGAAATTTGACAGATTATTTCAGCGTGTTACTATTAGAAACAAATATGAGATTCTGCTTCAACAAAGTTTACAAAAAGAAGTGGATACAGTCACTTCATCAAAGTAAAGCCCTCCCCACCATTGAGCACCCCTACACGATGTGTTGAAAGCAGCATCCATCATCAGGGACCCCCACCACCCAGGTCATGCTCTTTTCTTGCCGCTACCTTCACGGAGAAGGGACAGGAGGCTCAGGACTCAAACCACCGGGTTTAGGAACAGCTATTACCCCTAAACCATCAGGCTCTTGAACCAAAGGGAATAACTTCACTCAACTTCACCACCTCCCCATCATTGAAATGCTCCCACAGCCTCTGGACTTTTCATCTCAATATTTATTGCTTATTTATTTATTATTATCATTTGCTTCTTTTTGTATTTGCACAGTTTCTTGTCTTTTGCAGACTGGTTGAACAGCTGAGTTGGTGTAGTCTTTCACTGATTCTATTATGGTTATTATTCTATTACGGATTTATTGTGTATGCCCGCAAGAAAATGAATCTCAGGGTTGTATATGCTGTCATATATGTATTTTAATAATACATTTATTTTTAACTTTGAACTTTGCTGTTAAAATTTTCAGCTTTAGTTACTGATCACTTTTTAGCCTCCATTCCCTACACCTCTGAAATCTTAGCAACACACACAAAATGCTGGAGGAACTCAGTAGGCCAGGCAGCATCTATGGAAAGAAGTACAGTCGAAGTTTTGGGCCAAGATGCTTGGATTTCCAGCATCTGCAGATCTTCCCTTGTTTGTGATTTGGCCTCAGAAATCTTTCCCAGTTATAGACCAAATGATATCTCTGTTCTTCAGAAGATGATCTCTTCATAGTTCTGAACACCTTCATCCTACGATTGCGCTCCATCTCCATGTTCCAAGTTTCACTCTCAGCACCTCTATGCCTCACCAGTTCTTTACTTCTTTAAAGTACGATGGGAAACCCAGGTCTTTGAGTTATATTTTTGTCACTTGTCTTAGTGTAGTTTCTTGTGTCATTGTGCCACACTTAGAACAATAATTGCTCCACTGAAAGAAGCCAGGAGGGAATAGGAGGAAGAGATAAAAGGCTGAAGAAGAAGGAATCTCCAACTATCCCTGCTTCTTACTTCATCCACCCTCCCACACAGCAAAGCTGAACTGAAACTGTGTAGGGAGAGGATGTGGTGTTAACTCAAGCAGACTAGATAGGGAGGAAAGAAAGGTGATGTGCTGGAAGCTCAGGCTGCCCTGAAAGGGGCAAAGCCAAATGGAACTAAAACATACCACAAAGTGAGTGAAATGGCTATAAACCTGAAATTAATGCAACAAAGTTGAGTTGAACCTGGCCTGGTAGGGAGAAGAAATGGTGAGAGCTCAGTCGGACCTGAAAGAAACCAAGGTTGAACTCAAACCACCGTTCTGAGGAGAAGACGTGATGCAGTTAATACAGACCCGAACCAAAACAGACCTGAAAGAGAGACAGGAGCTCAAGCTGTCCTAGCAAAGAGAAGGCAGGGTAGGAAATTTTCACCTTGAAAAGGAGAACGCAGAACCAGCGGGTAAGAGCACAAGTAGACATTGAAGGAACCAAAGTTAAGCTTAAATGGACCAGATAGGGAGGAAAGGGAGAAGATGTAGTGGGAGAACAGATCAGGTAGATCTCAAGTGGACGTGACAGGCAGAAAGCCAGGTGGATCTCAAGCGGACATAACGGGGAACTCAAGTGTACGAAACAAGGGGAAGTGGATGAAATGGGGGGAAGGCCAGTGGTGGCAGCTCAAGTGGACGAAACAGGGGGAAGGCCAGTGGTGGGAGCTGCAGTGGACCAGAAGAGCTCCAGCCACCCTTGAAGGGAAGCAGGGGTAAAGCAAATCTGAGAGGGACACAGCAAAGTTAAACTCAAGCTGCTCGTGAAAGGAGGTGGAATTGAGCTTAGTTTGACGTGAAAGAGACAAGTGGAGCTAAATCAGACCTGAAAGGGACAAGGTGGATCTGAAACCAATGTAAAAGGGACATGACGGAGTTAAAGATGACTTGATAAGAAGAAAGCAGGGTGGAAGCGCAAATCACCTGGAAAAGGAGAAAAGCGGGTGGGAGATCGAGCGGATCAGACAGTGAGAAGGCAGAGTCAAGTGCTCAAGCCGTACTGAAAGTGAGAAGGCAGTGAGCTACTGAAATTACCCTGAGTGGGGGAGCTCAAAGAGACTGGGAAGTGAGAAGGCCAGATGGAGTTAATATCAACCTGAAAGGGGAAGATAGAAGGGACAATGTAGGGTGAATCACTGACATACTGGACAGAACCGGGTGGCTGATAACCAGGAATGGAGAAATTTTAAACGGTCTCAGTGAGGCAGGGAGAGCAGATGCATCAGGATGACCCAGAGCACTAGGTGGAGCTCCAAGCAGACATGAAAGGACAGATTTTACACCCTGAGGGTGGCGTATGTGGAACAAGCTGCCAGAGAAAGTGGTAAAGGTGGGTAGAGGTTTAAAAGATATCCAGGTAGGTACATAAACATGAAAAGGTTAAAGGGATATGGGCCAAACCCACGCAAATTGGTCTAACTCAGGCAGGCATTTGTCAGCATAGATCATTTGGGCCAAAGGACCTGTTTCTGTGCTATGAATCGATGACTATGACACTAACATGAGTTAGGAACAAAGACAATAGCTCTATTGATCGTCAGAATCCCTACCCTGAAGTGATTGTCTGCTTGGAGGTTCAAAATCAGGAGAAACACGGCAGTGGAGAAGGCAAATTTGACAAAGGCTTTTCAGTCTTGGTAGGAGGTATCCTTGTGGCTATTTGAAAAAGACTGCTGATCCCGTGAAAGCATTTACAAATGAAGAAAGCCAAGTCTATAAAAGATTATTTAAAAACACTTGAAACTTTAAGCGTGCTTTTAAATAAGTAACCATTGTAAACAATGTTCCTTCTGATTTGTAATGACTAGTGTGCACAAAAATCTTGTACTGTGCAATATTTTGCCCAGCGACAACAACGTGAGCACACTGAATATTTTCTTCAATAAAAACAGTGTAAATAATCCTGTTCTAAAATCTGCAGACAAATCATTGCAAACTCCATGTTATCAATACCATCCACATCAGAAACCAGAAAAGAAAATGTGATTGTGTACGACCATGAAATATACTTAACATGGCAATAAAGTCGAGGGTCACAACCTTTTGTGCACTAGTACCAAAATATGTGTGTGTGTGTGTGTGTGTGTGTGTGTGTGTGTGTGTGTGTGTGCGCGCGCGCGCAAGCGCACAGCTTAGAGGGAACATTGATTACAGAGACACAGATTTTGTGCAACAGTGCAGGATTAAGTTATTTATTTCTGCCTTCTCACTATCTCTGCACATAGGTTAAAAGAACTGGATAAAAACTAGTTCTCCTTAACATTACAGAGATTCTCCTCCAAGCTGCTCAACATTCTCATTTGGACATACTATATATTGTTAGTCCTTCATCATCAATAGGTCTAAATCCTGCAATTCCCTGTTCAAAGGTATTGTAACCTTCAGCTGAAGGACTGCAGGTCACTGTAGAAGACAGCTCACTGCCATCTTCTCAAGAGCAGTTAGGAATGGGCCACAAATGTTGGTTTTGCCAATGATGTTCCTGAAAATGAATTGTTAAACATTCACCCAAATTCAAAGTTGAACGTGTACACTGCTTCTAATTACTTCCCAATTTTTTTGCATAGTGTCTATTTTGGGTGCCAGGGTAGCATAACAGTTAGTGAAACTCTATCACAGTTGGGGCATCGGAGTTCAGAGTTCAATTCCGGCGCCATCTGTAAGGGATTTGTACATTCTCTCCATGACCGCGTGGGTTTCTTCCAGGTGCTCCGGTTTCCTCCCACAGTCCAAAGACCTACCAGTGAGTATGCTAATTGGTCATTATAAATTGTCCTGCAATTAGGCTAGTGTTAAATAGGTGGGTTGTTGGGCAGTGTGGCTCTTTGGGCCGGAAGGGCTCGTTCAGTGCTGTAACTAAATAAATAAATAAAATTGCTCGGCAATCTCTTTACTGTTGGTCAAGGACATTGACTATGGTTGAAACAAGAAAAGAAAATATGTACATACAATGATAGATGATTAAATTTCTTATTGGAATTGAAGATGTTTTCCATTATTATTATAGGATGTGGAAAGTGTCATTCACATTTACTACTGATAGCAGTCAGGAACATTGGATGTTGCCCATTTAAATCATATGTTCTGGTGGTGATCTTCCACTGAACAGGAGCAGAAAAGGAATAAAATTCTACATACCAGAAGAGGCTGCAATTTTGGCATTTAATGAAGCAACAGAGTCATGCTCCACCAATCTGTACAGAGCATTGCTGTCTTCAAATTCTTTTACAGCCACGGGATTTAAAAACTTTCTATTTGTCAGATCTCTTCCCAAGTCAATCGCTGCAGATTTGTCTATATTAAAATACAGATCAAAGGACAAAAAAGAATGAGTACTCCTTATAGATATGTTTACTAATCAAAACAACTACTCAGAAGTTATTTTAGAAATTTTATTTTAAAAAATAAGCAACACACATCAAAGTTGCCAGGCAGCATCTATAGGAAGAGGCGCAGTCGACGTTTCAGGCCGAGACCCTTCGTCAGGACTTAAGTTCAGTTTTCCTCTACTCTGCTGTAAGGCACATGACATCAAAGTAGTTCTAAAGTCCCGTTATCCTTTATCAATAATAAGGATAGCCTCTCCTTGGTCAACCATTATTGCCCCACCACTATCAAGTACAATTCTCTCAACAACCCTTTCCCTATCTCATGGTTCATCCTGTATTGAAGAAAAACTTTTGAATCTAACACTTCTCAAAGAGGGAATTGAGATACTTGGTGTAGGGTAGGAAAGCAAAATAGAGTTACACAATCAGCAAAAGGGAGATCTGGGTACCGGCTGGCAGTGAGAATGTGATTTCCTTGTGCCCCTTGCCAACCAGCTCAAGATTTCCCCTCACTATCCATCTGGTAACTTATTATTCCCTTCCCACCCCTTGATCTTTTTTTCTGCTCAGGCTGAGACCACTTTCTCTCTCCCTTTCTCAGTGAAGCCAGTGTTCTGTTCCTTATACCCTGCCTCATTCCCTCCATTCCTTTCCTCCACATACTCTCCTGCCTCCAGCTTCTAGCACACAGTAGATCTCCGAGACCTTGCCAACACCCATCTAGGCAACTACTGGGAGAGGAACAGAGAGAAAAAATATTTTCCATTATATTGAACAGAATCCTCAAGTTCTCTGGCCAATCAAGATAACTCTGCTCACAAAGGGCCTTTCCATCTCAGTCCTCCAAAATCTAGCACTACCACTGACCCATACCCTGGCACAAGTTTGTACAGGTAACCAAAGGTGAATGTCTGAATTTGTGGTCACTTTTAATTAAGAGCTACTGTAACAATAATGCATTAGAAAACTAATGCTTGCAGGGTGTGTGTTAGATACAAGGCTATGTCCAAAGGAAAATGGCTGGAGTCACTTAGTTGCTAATGTGTTGATTAGGTGCATTAAAAATCTGATGAAGGGTTCTGGCCTGAAACGTCGGCTGATCTTTCCACGGATGCTGCCCGACCTGCTGAGTTCCTCCAGCGTGTTGTGAGTGTTGCATTAAAAACCTAACTTACAAAAATTAGTGAAAATAGTGAAATAAAAACTGCCAATATTTACAAAAAGGTATCTACCAGAAAACACAATAATAGCTCCATACTATTTTTGTGCAGTGTGAACACCTGGCAACTCTCCTCTCTCTCCTACTGAGAGCAAAGAGCTCCGGTTATTAAACACCAGGATATGCCATCTTTAATTACCCACAAAGTTAACTTAAGACTACACATGAATTAGAATATGATGCACCTCACAATGTAGTTACAATCATATTACAAAATAAACAGAAATATCTACCTTAAATACAGTGCACAAACAATATGTAAACATTTATCTTCTCCGTGGATTGTCACCTTGTCGTGGAGAAGCTTGTGTGGTCCTGAGATCCCGAGAGTGATGCCGTCTTGAGCTATGCTCCTGGTAGGGTCACCCATGGCGGTAAGGTCGAGGGTGAGGTTCCTGACAAAGAACAATCCAACCAAAACCTCAACGGTGGAACAGGCGGACGAAGTTACTTTGAACTCAACGGTTGTGAAGGCAGATGAAGGCTGCAACAAATCCATCAGCTCCAATCGTCGTGGTTTCCATGCCATTGGAATCAGTTGGTTGATTTGTGAAGTATCGTGTGCTTCTTGGAGTGCAACATCAAGTACATGTTAAACAAATACACGCACAGGCACTTTCGCTCTGTGGGCCACTTCAGAATGAAGACCATCATTCTCAACCTCGAGGGATAGCCATGACGAAACATTTATATATCCCCATTACTAAAGAAATGGAATATTCTGCATGTATGGCAGAAAAGGCACCATAAAACCAACCCAAGCACATTGGCTTGGTTTATACCTATTACGAGAATAGACCAGGGAAGACTGTGGAGTGTGTGCACTCAGTGCAACGACAGTAGAATGACAAAGCAGTGTGTGTGTGTGTGTGTGTGTGTGTGTGTGTGTGTGTGTGTGTGTGTGTATATATATATAAAGGAGTGTGTATACCAAGCACTCTCCATCAGAGTGTGCTTGTAAAACAAATGGAAATATAACTGAATTAGTGGTAACCAGGATATCCTTTGAATATGTGACAGGAGGCTCCTCATGAGGTTGTGCTATCATTAGAAGCTATCACAATCTCATCTCAAACTGCTGCAATCAAATCAAAGGACTTCTGAGCATTTTTCAACTGATGAAAAGTAGAGGATTTTTCATCTAGCAAACTCACCAATATTTCTATTATCGACCAGCCAATTCACAAAATTTTTCCCTGAAAAGGTGTCCTGGTATAGTTTGAGGCAGATCCAGTTGTTGCCAATAATCCCACTTTCCTTGAAGTCCATGATTAGGTTTGTATATTCATCTACTTTACTTACTGGTTCTACAAAGCAAATAATAAAAATTCATTAATCTTAACGGTGGGTGCTTTAAAGCTTAGACATAAATGTGCATTCTGTGAATCATGAACAGGTTGCCTGTTTGTATACTATTATACCTGCTGTCTCTTTGAAAGAAGCCATCCTGTACCTTTTGCAGTAATTAGGTACAGATTATGTTTGACATAAATAGCTAGAATCAAATAGAGCATTATTTGTGGTGGCAAACTTTTCCTTAACACAAACAAAGAACTAAATCTCCAAAACTAAAAATAAAGTTTCGCTCTCAATTGTTGAACAAAATCACTGAGTAGCACAGTGGTACAGCAATCAGTTCTGCTGCCTTATCCAGGTTTGATCCTGACCTTGGGCATTGTCTGTATATTTTTCCTGTGAATGAATGGCTTTGCCACGGGTATTCTGGTTTCATCCAAGATGGCCAAACACACGTTTAGTCTTAGGTTAACTGACTACTGTAAAATGTCTAAAGTGTATGTGGGCAGCAGAGGCAGGTGATGGGATTGAAAGAGGAAAGCGTAAGATTTGTGTTGAAGGGTGTTGATGGTCAGAATGGAGGCAATGGATAAATGGGCCTGTTTCTGTGTTCTGACATGATGACTCTGTAAAACGCTATTTCTTTAAATACCAAGTTTTCTGGATTACCTACGCTTCATACAAGAAGCGGAGTTAGACTTCCAGGCCAATATTCCGATGAATCAGAAATGTTAACTTTATCTCTAATTCTACGGTCATTTCTCTGCTGGCGAATACCTTAAACATTTTCTGTTATTAGAGCAAAGTTATTTTGAGACACTACAAGGAAGTAATACTCTATAGCCATCAGAATTGAGTGAAGTATTTCATTCTTAAAATCTCAATCTGAATTAATATTTGTGAGGAACTTCAGTTACACTCAGAACCTCTTCGGACTGGCAAACAGAATTACACGTTTCAACCATGGACAGGAGCTGAGTCATAAAGCTAAAAGTAAGCTTACATATTTCACGTCTGACTATCACACATTGGATATAATTTAATTTGATATTCACTTGTGTTATGATAATAAATTTGCCCATGATCAACAGACTTTGGATCATCATTAATTATGTTTAATTGAACAAACCATTTGGTTCTTGAACTAACTGGCAAAACCCTAATCACCACAGTTTAGCAACACCATGTACACTTTGACCACTTTGCAGTAAAATGGACTTTTTTGGTGTTTGTAATTGTGCCTTCTGGTTAAAAAACTGTATTTTTCATGTTTAATGTACATTTTTCCTTGAATGTAGCCTATATGATGCTATGGGCCCGTGATGCTGCTGCAAGTGAGTTTTTCATTGTACCTGTGCACAAACGTACTTGTGCAAAGTGATAATAAAATCAATCTGACTTTGTCATAAGCTCGGTGGATACAAGAGAGGGTCATGTGCTGGGTTTCCTGACTCTCCAATGACTTGCCACTAGTAACTAAGCACAAGTCAAGATACTCCCCACTTTCCTGGATGAGTTCAGTTCTAACTACTCTTCAGGAAATCGACACCATTAAAACTTTGATTGCCACCCTGTCTGCTATACTAAACTTTCACTTTCTCCACCATCAGTACAGCACCTCATCAAGGCTCCATTAATAGCCAAACCACAACCTCTATCACCAGGATAGTTAAGAGCAGAAGATGCTGTGAATGCCATCTCCAAGTCTCTCTTCATACTTCCTGACTTAGAAATATATACCATCTTTTTATTGCTTCAGAGAACTTAAAACACAGTGGGATTGCAATGGGTCAGGGAGAATGCTCACTGGCATCTTCTGAAGACTAACAACGAATGGCAATAATTTCTAGTTACATAGGTGGCCTTTGACATATTGATCTACATGAAGTCCTAGGACAATTCCATTCCTCTGCTCAGTTCCAATTTCCTTATAACTTATGGTCTTACACATGCCAATTAACAATTCATGATTTTCCCAGCAGCCACATGGGGCAATTTATAGTAAGTGATTAATCCACATGTCTTTGAACTGTGGGAGGAGGGGAACCTATGACAAGAATATCACAGTGAGAATGTAAAAGCGTCACACAGGTAACACTGGAGGTTAGAACCGAGCCAAGCCGACTGGAGCAGTAAGGCAGCCACACCACCAGTAGCGTCATTGAATTTCTAGTCATTCCAGAATTACTGACATCGTATGAATAATTGAAAGAAATACAATTAGTTGTTGGCTTCCCATTCCAGGGCCAAACCACAGGAAATTTTTTACATTGCATTGGCTTTGCAAAGCAGCAGAACCTGTTCACACACTGCACAGAAACAATTGTCTGTTTTGAAACATGTTTTGATCTGCCATGCTTCACATAGATATACGTACTCTACTCATGAACAGATTGAACAAACATTCTTCCTCCTTTAGTCACGTCAAGAACCCGATACCACAGCAAATTCTCTTTTTTGCAAAACATATCATCAAAGTTCTGGTGTCCACGATGACATTCACCCTTTCTATGATATAACCATGGCAACTACACTCAGTGACCACTTAACTGGGTACCTCCTGTTCCTAATGAAGTGTCTACTGAGTGTATGTTTGTGGTCTTCTTCTGTTGTAGCCATTCAGATTCAACATGTTGTGTACTCAGAGATGCTCTTCTGCACACAACTGTTGTAACATGTGCTTATTTGAGTTACTGTCACCTTCCTGTCAGCTTCAACCAGTCTGGCCATTCTCCTCTGACCTCTCTCGTTAGCAAGGTGTTTTCACACACAGAACTCCTGCCCTCTGGATGTTTTTGTGTGTTTGTTTGTGTTTTGCACCATTCTCTGTAAACTCTAGAGGCTATTGCACAAGAAAATCCCAGGTGATCAGCAAATTCTGGGATACTCAAACCACCCTCTCTGGCACCAACAATCATTACACAGTCAAAATAACTTAGATCACATTTCTTCATCATTCTGATATTTGGTCTGAACAACAACTGAACCTCTTTACCACATCTGCATGGTTTTATGCATTGTGTTTGTGCCACATAATTGGCTGATTAGACATTTGAATTAATGCGTAGGCGTACCTAATAAAGTAGCCTCTAAGTGTACAGCTTACTGCTTCCTTTCAACATTCTGCTTTGAATTTTCAATGGAAGCTGCAGCAATGTAAAGCCTGGATGGAAAGAGATGGCTACAATACATGACTGGTACGCCTTCGCCTTGATAGTCACCACTTGTGAGTTTGTGGAATTTCATTGTTCCTACCTTCCTTCTGCACCTGTTCTTCAACAACTTCCGTTTCAGGGATTGGAGGAGCATCTGGAGGTACAGGTTCATTCTTAACCAGATCAATCAGTTTGTCAAGCTCGGCTTGCGGCTGATGAGAAAAGAAGTGATTCATTATTTCACCATGTTATTGCATTGTGACTATCTGACAGGTACATCAAAAATGTTGCTTTACTACTGGAGGAATTCATTAGGTTAAGCAGCATCTATAAATGCTTAGGGATGGGTGTCATTTTGGGTTGACACCCTGCATCAGGACAGAGAACGTAAAGGGAAGATAGGCAGCGTGCAGGAAGGGGCGGGGGGGGGTGCAAACCAGATGCTGGTAGGTGATAGGTGGAGAAATGTAAGATAGGGTTGATGGGTAGATGGAACCTGATGGGGAAGGGGGTAGGAAGGATGAACCAAGGGAGAAAAACCCCTTGTGGTTTGGTACGTGGGTGATGGGCAGATGGAACTATATGGGGGGGTGTAGGAAAGGTTCAGCAAGGAAGAGGAAACTCTGGTGGATAGGCATGTGGGTGATGGGCAGATGGAAGCAGGGAGGAGAATGTAATAATGAGCAGGGGTGTGTCATTGATAAAAGGTAACAGAGGATGGACTGATGGAATTGAGAAAGTAATACAGGAGAGTGAGTTAACTGAAAGAAGAAAAAATTATTGTTCATATCATTAGGTGGTACGTTACTGGGTAGAATATGAGGTTTCCTTCCGCTTTGCATTTGGCTTCACTGTAACAGTGGTGAAGGACAGCCAGTTCATAGTATTTAAGTTAGCAGGAAAACTACCCTCATCTCACAAACCTACACCCTGTTTGGAATCATGCAGATTGAAACTCCTTGTTTAATTCCTCCTGGCCACGGTATACATGGAGCTGATAATTAGTTTCAACCAACACACATAAAAGTTGCTGGTGAACGCAGCAGGCCAGGCAGCATCTCTAGGAAGAGGTACAGTCGATGTTTCAGGCCGAGACCCTTCGTCAGGACTAACTGAAGGAAGAGCTAGTAAGAGATTTGAAAGTGGGGGGGGGGGAGATCCAAAATGATAGGAGAAGACAGGAGGGGGAGGGATGGAGCCAAGAGCTGGACAGGTCATTGGCAAAAGGGATTTGATAGGATCATGGGACGGGAGGCCTAGGGAGAAAGAAAGGGGGAGGGGGAAGCCCAGAGGATGGGCAATGGGTATAGTGAGAGGGTCAGAGGGAGAAAAAGGAGAGAGAGAAAAAAAGAATACATAAATAAAGAAATAAAGAAAGAAAGAAAGAAAGAAAGAAAGAAAGAAAGAAAGAAAGAAAGAAAGGATGGGGTACAGGGGAGGTGGGGCATTAACAGAAGTTAGAGAAGTCAATGTTCATGCCATCAGGCTGGAAGCTACCCAGACGGAATATAAGGTGTTGTTCCTCCAACCTGAGTGTGGCTTCATCTTTACAGTAGAGGAGGCCTTGGACAGACATATCAGAATGGGAATGGGACGTGGAATTAAAATGTGTGCAGTGGAAAGACATATCAGAATGGGAATAAATAGTTTGTTGCGTTTACCATTCATATTCAATACTTCCAATATTTTTGACTTAGTCAGTGGTAGATTCCGTTCTGAGTGGAGTGCAGAACAAGGTGATTCAATAAAATGGACACCTACTTTATTTGTTTAGAATTTTATCATATGAATAAAGTTCTAGGCCATATTAACTTACCATACTGCAATAAGTGATCAGTTTTACCTACCAACTTCTGAAAATCATCATTTCCTCCAACATGGATGTTGTTAAAGTAGATTTGTGGTACAGTAAGACGTCCAGTGAGATCTATAATCTGTTGGTGTATTACAGGATTTTTCTCCACATTGACTTCAAAGAATGGGAGGCCCATATTGGTCAGGTGATTCTTTGCATAACGGCAGTGAAGACATCCTTTCATGGAGTAAAGAGTGATTCTGCCTGCTAGCTCCTGTTGGATCACTGACTCTTGCTGCTCCATTTCTGACTTACTGAACTGAAGGCTTGTATTACCAATCTACATTTGATGCTGCTGTGTTTGTTTCACAATAGTCTTGTGTAGAAGATGATAAATGATTGCATGTCAAGGTTGTTTCATTCCTTGGGCCCCTTTCTCTTTTTGTATGTGACAGTGAATTTTTCAGTTCCTGAAATTGATGCAAGGGAATTCAGGAAAGGGGAAATCAAAAGGAACACTTATTTATAGAGAGTATTTCACAAATTTAGAACACTCTAAAGCACTTCATAATCAATAACTTACTTCTGAAGCATGATCTCATTTGGGAGTGCTATTTTTGTCCTGGTATTCAAGCACACAGGTGACTAAGAAAATCATCACTCTCTAAATTCAACATACAAAATATATTGTCTTGATGTTTTTGTAAAAACATTGAGATTTAATCTCAAAATCAAAGCATGATAAACTCTTATTGATCATAATGTATATTTTTTATTTGATGTTCAATAAAAATTAACTTGCCTTTCATTAAACTAATTTTAATATTAGTTTGATGGGTCAGATGTTATACAGTAAATTTAATTGACATAGTTCTTAATGTTATCTGGGTAATTTTTTTCTTGTGTTCTGTTTTTGTGACTCTCCGTTTTAATCTACTTAGATGGAAATAAGGGTACAATTTTCACTGCAGGTAAAATAAGTTTTAAGGACTAATAGGAGAGCATATGTTACATATTTATTTTTATTTTGGCTTAGATGACCAATTACTTTTATTGGTTGTTTCTGAAATTAATAGCATAAAAACTAATGGCTAGAATGTACTCAATAGTAGCTATAGTAAAATGGCTAAGTCACCTGGTATAAATGTTGTACATCAAGGCTGCTAAGAAAAGAAATGATGTGATAGCAGATAAATATAAACATATATAATAATCTTCCAATACTTCCTAGATATGAATTATGAAGGCATCGGAAAATTGAAGAGTGACAAATGTGACAGTCTTGCTCAAGAAAAATTATAATTTTTTCCAAGTATTGACAGGCTGGTCATCTTTGCATATGTGTCAGGTAGGATTTTAAAAGCCAGAATCAAGGAAAAAAATAATATGCACCATTAGAGGTTTGAATTAAGGAGATTCAGCAAAAATGGATATGGATCTTAAGAAAGCTTTGGAAAAAATAATCAACTTGGATAAAAAGGTTGCCTTAAGGAGAGAGAGAGGTGAATTGTGGTTAAAAGTTCCTCACACTGGGGGGTATTAGTTTGTGATTTCCATGGGTCAATATGACTGAGATATTGGAAATCAGAATAAACATTTGCTTTTGTTACCAAATGTGGAGTGTAACAAGTTGTGAAGATGATATTAATTAACCAGAACAACGCAGCAGATGAAATATATGAATGTCCAAATGAAATTTAATATAGTAAAATGAGAAATTATTTATTTTGTCAGAAGGCATGAGAAGAGACAACATGGACATTTTAAAGAATGTACTGAAACAGGGTAACAATTTCATAACATACAGCAAATATTTTAAGATGACAGAACATATTGAGAGAGTAATCAGCAAGGCCTATAGGATTGTGGCCCGCATACAAATAGATACTGAGTACCTAATTGGACATTATCCAGAGCCTTTATAAAACTCTTGTTTGTCCACAGCTAGTGATTTCCAACTACAGTACTTCTGGTCATTACATTTCAGAAAGTTTGAAGAAGGTGTGGGAAAGATTTACCAAAATGGTTCAAGGGATGAGTGATTTTAGTTAAAAGGTTGGGTTGGTGAAATTGGGATTGCTCTCTTTGAGGTAAGGGAGTTAAAAGCTAATTTGACAGATATGAAATGTGATTGTGAAGAATTTACATAGGATAGGCAAAGTAATTTCCATTGCAGGATAGCACAACGCTGAAAAATATAGAGTCATGGAATTATACAGTATGGAATGAGTCTTCTTGGCCCAACTTGTCCTTGCCAACCCCATTGACCATTTGGGCTAATATAATTTCTCCACGTTTGACCCGCATCTGAACTAGGAGACCTTCTCCTAAGGTTTAGGAGAAAGGATATAGTGGGGTGTAAGGGAGGATTGTCTCATAAATCAAGTGAAAGCGATTTGAGAACTTGCTGCCTACAAATGTGATGGAAACAGACATTCAAAGAAAAACAGAAGTCACTTGCATAAAATGAACTTGCAAGGTACTAGTAACGGGAGGGCTGAGGCCATAAGACCATAAGATATAGGAGCAAAACTAGGCTGAAGAAATAACTCCTTATTACTGTTCTAAAAGAGACACTCCTTTATTCCGAGGCTGTGTCATCGGAGTGGAGACTGAGTAGATTACACTATAAAAAGCCAGCATAAACTCAATGAACTGAGTGGCCGCTTTCTGTGCCATATTAATCTTAAATCTTCTAGTCCGAGTACAGACGAAAACAATGTAATTGTTCCCAGAGCACTGGCATATTTACCAAATTTTAATCTGAGGAAATATGCAGCCTGCCCATAGCCAGCTGACCACAATGGATAACATACCATGTACTTGCCAATCAAACCTGCCACAACAGAAAGCCCATCTCACTTGTATGCATACTTCTCAGGGATTGTTTATTTTAAAGGAGGCCAGTTCAATGAGATCACAAAGAGCCATCAGTGACATCAAGTTGGTTGCCAATGTTGCCTCATAATTTTAGAATGCACTGTATCTGTAGAACCCAGCAGAACCCCAACATGAAATATTTCAGATATGAACACAATTATTGCGAGGGGGAAGGCAGAGGAACATATTCATACTCATATAGGTATTTTTGTATGATCTGGGTACTGGTGAAATTACTATCAGTGTCAATATTTATTCCGGCAAATGCAATATATAATAATAACTTCTTTATAAGGGAACAAACTATGAAGGGTTTAATAACATCTGCATCTCATCTACCCACCATTCCCTTTCTCACCTGGTTCCACCTATCACCTGTCAGCCCCCGCCCCACCCTTCTCTCTCACCTTTTTATACTGGTCCTCTACGTTCTTAGTCCTGATCCAGGGTCTTGACGTGACCTCATCCACGGATGCTCCCTGACCTGTTGAGTTCCTCCAGCAGGTCTTTCTTCCTCCAGATTATAGCATGTGTGGTCTCTCGTGTCACTGAGTGTTCTGCTTTACAATGTTGTGGAAGTAATCAAACTTAGCTGAAAGAAGACAGTAGTAGTATTCCTGGATACAAGGGGTTTGGGAAGGAAAGGAAAGGCAGTGCTGGAGAGAGAGAATGACCTGAAACTGATCTGTTTAGAATTAAGAAACAATATGGACATGATTACATTACTGGTATGATTCTACAGACTATCAAGTTAACAGGAGGAATTCATGAATAGAAATGCTACGATATCCTTCTTTAAATGTGGTTGCCACTTTTTCTGAGAGATAGCCTGTTATTTAGAAATGTGTTTAACAAAAAAGTACAGTAAAACAGTAGAGTTTCACAATAACTTGGGTTCCTTCCTGTCCCAAAGGTATGCAGGGTTGGTAGGTTAATGAGCCACTGTAAATTGCTCCGCGTCTATAGGTGGGTGGTAAAATCAGGGGAGGGAGTGAGGGGTAATTGATGTCGGGGGGGGGGGAGAACAGTTAAAGATAAAATTAGTGGGTGAATAGGACATCTCTGTGAGCCAGCACAGACTTGATGGGTTGAAATGACTTCTTTTTTGGTCATAATGTCAGGGGAAGGATATTCAGGGGCCAGTTTGCAGGGAAATTGCAGAAATGTGCGAAAGTCAGAGATGATGATAATGGAAAATTTCACCTCAACAAATATATGCTGGGATAGCAATAACTGAAAGAGTTTCTGAATTTTCTTTGGGAGAACTTTGTTGATTAGAACATCTAGGAAACTGACAGTAATATCCTTAAAACATGGCAAAAATCCTCAATGAGAGAAGGGAAAGTTTCACTGAGATTAGAAATCCTCTTCAAATCATCCCTGAAAAATTGTAAATCCTCCACAAATGTACTTTTGAACCAACCAAATGAACTATGAAGTATGAAATTTCAGTCCCTTGAAATATGTAGCAAACTTGACTTTTAGATCTGCCTGTGTTTGACCCTTCTCCCCCTCCCCTCCTTGTTAGCATCAGATGGGAGGTGCGGGATCCCTCGATGAGAACTGGTGTGTGTTCCCTCGACTTGCCCTCCCTGAAGTCCACAATCAATTCCTTTACTGACGTTGAGAGCAAGGTTCTTGCTGCAATACCACCCAACCAGCTGACAGAAAGATAGAAACACAGAAACATAGAAAAACTACAGCATATTACAGGCCTTTCAGCCCACAGTGTTGTGCCGACCATGTAATCTACTCCAGAAGCTGCCTAAAATTTCCCTACCACATAGCCCTCTATTCCTCTAAGCTCCATGTGCCTATCTAAGAGTCTCTAAAATGATCCTATTTTATCCCCCCTCTACCACCATCACTGGCAATGTATTCCATGCACACACCACTCTGTGTGAAAACTTTAACTCTGATATTCCCCACGTACCTACTTCCAAGCATCTTCAAACAATGCCTCCTTGTGTTAGCCATTTCAGCCCTGGGAAATTGCCTCTGTCTATCCACACAATCAATCGCATTCTTGTCCTCCTTGTCACCATCTGAAATTATGCCAATAGTGGTTGTGTCATCAGCAAATTTCTAGATGGCATTTGAGCTGTGACTAACCACACAGTCATGGGTGTAAAGAGAGTTAGGCAATGGGATAAGCACACATTCCTGAGGTGCACCGGTGTTGTCAGCGAGATGTTATTTCCAATCCACACATACTGTAGTGTCGCAATGAGGAAGTCAAGGATTCGTCTGTCTTCTCTCTAACAAGTTTGCCCACATTGTATAAGTTCTCCATGTCATTTTAATGGAATTTCCATCATTCTGTTTCATATTGTTCGTCCTTAGTGGTTTCTGCTTCCCGTCTTTCTTTCATAAAGCTCTGACCAAAACTGGCTCCTGCTCATTTTCTGCACACTTCAACCGCAATTCAAACCCATTTCAGAATCAGAGATTTGCTTAAACAATCCATCCTTTCTCGAAACAGTGTTCTAATTCTTAGAGTCAGAGTCATAGAAATGTACAGCACAGAGACAGGCCCTTTGGCCCATCTAGTCCATGCCAAAACCATTTAAACTGCCTTGTCCTTTTGAACTGCACTGGCACCATAGCACTCCATATCCATTCCGTCCATGGAACTATCCAAACTTTGCTTAACCTTTGAAATTGAGCCCATATGCACCACTTGTGCTGGCAGCTCGTTCCACACCCTCACCTCTGAGTGGAGAAGTTTCCCCTCATGTTCCACTTAAACTTTTCACCTTTCACCCTTAACCCATGACTTCTAGTTGCAGTCCCACCCAACCTCAGTGGAAAAAGCCTGCTTGCATTTACTGTCTATACCCCTCATAATTTTGCATACCTCTATCAAATCTCCTGTCAGTCTTCTAGGTTCTAAGGAATAAAGTTCTAACCTATTCAATCTTTTCTATAACTCAGGTTCTCGAGATCTGGCAACATCCTTGTAAGTTTTCTCTTGTACTCTTTCAACCTTATTTATATCTTTCCCATAGGTAGGTAACCAAAACTGCACACTATATTCCAAATTAGGCCTCACCAATACCTTCAAGATAATATCTCACCTCCTGTACTCAATACTCTGATTTATGAAGGTCAATGTACCAAAAGCATTCTTTACAACCCTATCTACATGGGATGCCACTTTCAATGAATTATGAACCTGTACCACCCCCCCCCCCGGCCCCGCCGCCGATCCCTTTGTTCTACCATAATCCCTAGTGCCCTACCACCCTACCATTCACTGTGTAAGTCCTGCCCTGGTTGGTCTGTTACGTACCCATAATGTGTATCCTTGTTCATTGAGCTTCCAGCAATAATCTTCTTTCAGCCATGATTCACTGATTCCTACAACATCACACCTGCCAACTGTGCTGCAAGTTCATCTACCTTATTCCATATACAGTGTGCATTCAGATACAACACATTCAGTCCTATATTCACCTTTTTGATTTTGTCCACCTCTAACATTGCAACTCATCCTGTTGACTGCAATTTTGTCCTATGAACAGCCTCTGTTTGTAAATCAGCTACCTCATCTTCAGACCTACTATTCGCCTTTCCTACATCTGGCTTGGTGGAAAGGTTTGCCTGGAGTCTAAAGACTGCACTGCATGTAATGTCAGCAGAACACATTTCACTGACACTGAATCAGAAGCTCATCAATTACCCCTTGCATATCACAATGCAGCATACTCCACAACTGACAACCCACCAGCTATTCTGTTCCCGAATCATCGCTTGTTTGGATCTTCTTAAACCCAGTTTCAGAAAGAGTATGCAGGGAAGCCGCTGAGACAAATTGAGGGCTCCTCAAACAAAGAGTTTCAATCTTTCACTCCTGGACAAGCCGTCCTGGTGAGGGACGACAAAGATGACCAAAAGTGGGTACTTGGGAAGATTAAGGACAGAATTGAACCACTCTCCTACAGAGTGGAGATTGTGTCTGATGTCATCTGGAGATGACACATCCATCAGATGAGGAGAGCTGAGTCAATTGTTAGAGAAGTGAAGTGTTCAGAGCTGTCAGAACTACCTCCTGCAATACCAAAGTCAACTCCTACAACCATCATGGAGGAGACCCCAGAACCTGAGTTTGTTTCACAGCCCCAAATCACACCTGCCGTGCAGATTTGATTACCCTTGCTAGGAAAGTGTCACAAGGTGGGTGTTGATGGCAGACCCAAATGCAAGACACAGACACCCAAGTACTAGGAACAGGACTAGGTTTATCGAGGTAGCAAGGTGAGTAAGGAAGAAATGACGCTGAACATTGACACAGGCCCTGGACGAGACTAGGATTTAGGGCCTGGGCTAGGACTTGGGCTAGAAGCACGGGGCCTGGACGTGGAATTAGAAACAAGGAGCCTGAACTAGGAACTCGGAACTCCGGAACCAGAGTCTGGACAGGGACCCGGAACCTGGGTCTTGGTTGGGACTCGGAACGTGGGTTTTGACTCAGAACTGGAACCTGGGTCTGGGCTAGGACTTGGAACCAGGATCTTGGCAAGGACTCGGGACTAGGACCTTGGCAAGGACAGGATGTGGCTACAGGGCAGGATGAGGTACCCCAGCACAGGACAAGGAATCTCCAGCACCGGGCTGGGCGAGGAACTCCTGTGCTGGGCGAGGCACTAGATGAGGACACGAGGCTCGGATTTGGACAGGGCTGGAACACGGCGCCTGGACTTGATCTTGGAACACAGGAACACAGAGCCTTGGACGTGGACTGGATGCTCAGATCCTTGGACGTGGACTGGACGAGGTACTCCAGGGCAGGACATGGCTCTTGGACTAGGTTTGGTGCGGCTCTTGGACTCGGCTTGGTTAGGCTCTTGGGTACAGAGCTGGGACTCCTCCTTGGAGCGCAGGGCCAGGACCCTTTCTAGGACACAGAGCCCTAAACACAGGGACACAAAGAGACAGTTTCAAACTCAACGATAGATAGTTCCTTATCTTGGCATTGCAAGGCTCCGGTCTCACTCCAGCAGTTGAACTAGACGGCGATACAGGCGAGGACGCAGGTGAGGTAACAGATGAAGATTACAGACGAAGGTTAGTGCCAAAGTAACTGTTGAGATAAACTGCCAAAGTAACTGCCAGGGATTCAGATGGGGAGGAGAAGGAAACAGTCCAGCAGGGAGTCCTTGGTTTGGGAGGTATTTATGTGCCAGCCCAAAATGAGAATCAGGTGCCTCAATTAAGGCACCCAATGGAACAAGGGAAAAGAGGAAAACCCAGAATAAGGAATTGACGGACCGGACCGTGAACCAGAATGTGGACTTCACAGACCGGACCATGACAGAAACACATTATCCCACAAGAGTAAGAAATCCACCACAGTGATTAAATCTTTAGGCCTGAATGGGATAATTTAAAATTTACTGTGCAGTGGATGTCTATATTGTAGTTGTATTATGTAGTATACTGTGTATGTAAGATTACTAGGGAGCTATACGTTACATATTTGAGTTGAGATGCATTCTATATTGAGTTGGTATTCATAGCTAAACAGAGAAGTATAATGTATTTAATATTGCAGTAATATTTCAGTAATGTTGTAAATTTTTCATTTGATTAAGCGTTCTTTGTGGTTTACATAATTTATGATGGGGTGTATGTAAGAAGAACGTGAATAGCATACCCATGATATCACCACATTGTATGTGAGCAAAAACTACCTAAAGAAAAACTAATTCATTTCTTTCATCTGCCTGTTATGCCACTGGCAATTAGGGCAGCAATGAAGGTCCTCCACCTCTGTCTGTCCTTGGCCATCATCTTGGTTGTGCCCCAGGTGTGTTGAGGGTCCTCATATCTGCCTCTACGGTATGGTTGCAAGTTGTCTTTGGTTTCCTGCTTTCCTCTGCCCTTCAGGAGTCCAATGAAGTGCTGATGGAGTTGGCCGCTCTTCTCAACCTGTTCCCAATCCATGTCCAGTGTTTCCTCATGACGATTGTGGCCATGTCCTCTTGGTGACACTGAAGGACTAGGGCATGGTTGGAGATCTCTCTTGGCCAGAAAATACAGAGGATCTTCCGAAGGCTCATGGCGTGGAACGATGACAGCCTGGCAAGGTCATGATGCACTATCAATTACTCCAAAAGACTGGAAGTAGAGTAAATACCAAAAGGCTTTTATTAACAGTAAAATGGGACCTCGTCCATGCTGAGTATCTGCCCTGGACTGAGAGGAGCAGTGGCACAATCGCCTTTATTCAGGGGTCTGTGGGAGCAGCCACAGGAGCAGTCAGCAGAGGGGTGTGTCCAGGCATGTTCAGACAGGTAACCCAGTTACAACTTATATATATCGTTTACCACAGGTCGTTCTCTGTTATGTGCCAGTATTCTGACCCATACAAGTTTATGGACAGAACACAGCTCTGGTACAGCTTCACCTTGCTTGATCCCCATTTGCTGCTCAATGATCTGAAGTCATTTATAGCTTTGCTGAGTCAGCATTGGTTGTCATCCTTGGTCCCACCATTCTGCCCAGGTGGGTGAATCTGCCGTGCTGGGCAAGTTGACGCCATGTGCCTCGACAGGAGGAGGAGACCCTACACTGATGGTTTCAGTCTCCCTCTGGTGACTCTGAGTCCAACCTGTCCACCAAAAGTACACAGGCACTGAGTTTTCTCTTGCATTGTGGTATGTATATGATAGTAAGGCGCTATCACCCGCAGTCAAGGTCTTCTAAAGTTGCGAATAGAGTCCATCTAATGCCTCTCTCCTTACCTTTCATTGTTTGCCTCATAACCCAGTCATCAGCAGGTAAGTGATATCGCCAACATCACATAGCCTTGCCTGACTCCCGTCTTGACTTCAAATCTCAAATTGCAGTCCCCCACTGTGCAGGTGAAGTTAGCACAGAAACTCTGGAAAAGCTGGACAGTTTTGGAAGGTATCCCATATGAACTGAGAATTCGCCAGAGGCTCTCCCTGTTGATGCTATCAAAAGTCTTTTCAAAGTCCAGGAATTCTCACGTTTGACTCTGCCACTCTGTGCACTGTTCCACGATGTTACGCAGCGTGAAGATCTGGTCGACACAGCCTCTTTTTCTCCTGAAGCCAGCTTGCTCTCTCCTCAAGCACACATTGTCAGCATCAATAACTCGTTGGACAATGGCTTTGCGTAAAATCTTGCGGGGCAGAAGCAGACATCCCACCTCTCCCGGAAGTTCTGGGAGTCTCCCGCATATGAATAGTGGCTCCCTGATGCCCGCAAATTATATACAATATCACGGAAATCATTTCTTTTGAGAGCGAGCGAGAGAAAAGCAAGAGAGAGCGCGAGAGCGACCACGAGAGAGAGTGCGTGCGCGCGAGAAAGAGCGAGAGCGAGCAAGCAAACGAGAGAGTGCGAGAGAGAGCGCGCGAGTGACAGAGAGAGAGAGAGAGAGAGAGAGAGAGAGAGAGAGAGAGAGAGAGAGAGAGAGAGAGAGAGAGAGCCATGACAGAGTGTTCAAAAAAAAATGAAACATACGTCACCCCAGACTACACTGAGGTGTACCCCTGCCTAATAGGGGTCAAAATAATGACAGTGCTGCTCGCTGCACTGTTTGCAACAGTGACTTTTCCCATGGTGGGTTAAGACTGTAAAAGACGTGTTGAGGTGAGTTTAACAGGTGTCATTCGTTCATTGGCATAGCTAATGTTATTTAAACTAGCTGGCTACCTGCTAAGGAGCTACTCTATTGCAGGCATCCCACCTCTCCCAGAAGTCTCCCGCAAATTGATAGTGCTACCTCCCTGAAATGAGTTTTTGCAGGATGGGATGTCTGCAGAAGTGTGATGCCATGCCAGTTGTTGTTATCACTTAACGCTCCCTTCTTAAGAATCCTAACAATAACTCCCTTTGAGTACTTGTTCCCGGTCCCAGATCACAGTAAACAGTGGTCGCAGGATGGCTGCTGCAACTTTTGGTGTGTATGTGTGTTCAAATGGTCATGTCCTGCTGTTCTTAATGATTTAATTGCATCAACAATATTTTCTTTCTTAGGTGATCTGTGTTGATGTTGAGGTATCTGCGGCCTCTTGAATATCAGGTTCTTCAATAGACAAACGCCAAATGAAAACATAACAAAGGGAGAAAGTGTTAGCGATGCAGGATGTGAGATGGATTAAATGGAAGAAGTGTTGAACGAGCGGGAGAGATAGAATGGACGATGAGAATAAGCCGGAACGTTTCTCCGGGTTCCGGTAACTGTCCGGACGAAAAAGAAGCAGGAGCTGGTGCTGCAATGGCGGTGTGAGGCAGTATCTGGGCTTCGTGTTTTAGAGAAAAAGCGATCACCATGTCGATGTTGTCGGGGAGCGAGCGGTGTGGCTGTCGGGAGATCCTCCAGTCCCTGGGTCAGTTCGAGCTCATGTCGGTGGCGGACACCGTCACCAACAGGATGTTAAAGATCGACAACTGCGCAGGTGAGTGGGGCCGTCAAGAGCTTGGTGGATGGGAGCAGATCATCCCTCAGCACCCCTCACATCCTACAATCTCCCCCAATCCCCGCGCCACAACACCCCACAAAGAACCTGCAGAGGGTTTTAAATCTAGTCAGCTCCATCTTGGGTATTAGCCTATAAAATACCCAGGACATCTTCAAGGTGCAGTGTCAGAAAGACAGTGCCCATTATTATGTTTCCCCGGCACCCAGGGCATGCCCTTTTCTCACTGTTACCATCAGGTAGGCGGTACAGAAGGCTGAAGGCACACACTCAGCGATTCAGGAACAGCTTCTTCCCCTCTGCCATCCGATTCCTAAATGGACATTAAACCTTTGGACACTACCTCACTTTTTAAATATATATTTGTGTTTTTTTTTGCACGATATTTGATCTATTCGATATACATATGCTGTAATTTATTTACTTATTTTATTATGTTTTTTTCTTCTATATTATGTATTGCATTGAACTGCTGCTGCTAAGTTAACAAATTTCACAACATGTGCTGGTGATAATAAAACTGATTTCTGATTCTGCTCTACTCCCTCTACGTTCATGCCTTTGTGTCTAGGTACAGCTCAAGCACCGTATGTACATTTGCTGATGACCCCAAAAGCTAACATGGTGACGAGGAGGTGTACAGGAGTGAAGTAGATTAGTTGGTTGAGTGGTGTTACATAACATCCTTGCAATGATGTCATATGACCAAGAAACTGATTGTATGTTTCAGGAAGGGAAAGTCAGAAGAACATGCACCAGTCCTCATTGAGGGGTCAGCAGTGGAAAGGGTGCGCAGTTTCAAGTTCGTGAGCATCAGCATCTCAAAGGAGCTGTCCTGGGCCCAACATATTGATGCAATCACAACAAAATCACACTTGCGGCTATACTTTTCTGGGAGTTTGAGGAGTTGGTATGTTACCTAGGATGCAGATTTCTATAGATATACAGTGAAGAGCTTTCTGACTGGTTAATCACAGGCTAGTATGGAGGCACCAATGCACAGGATCATAAGAAGCCTCAGAGGGTTGTAGACTTAGAAAGTTCCATTGCAAGCACAAGCCTCCCCAACACTGAGGACATTTGAAAATCGTTGCCTCAGGAAGTTGGCATCCATCATGAAGTATTCGTACCATCTGGGCCATCTTCCCATTATTATCATCAGGGAGGAGGTACAGGAACTTGAAGACCCAAATTAAATGTTTTAAGAAAAGCTTCTTTCCCTCTGCATCGGATTTCTGGACTGAATATGAACTCCTGAAGACGACCTCACTGTTCTGCTTTGGCACTACTTATTTTTTGTATTATAACTTATTTGTTATGCCTGCACTGTATTCCTATCACCAATGACCTGACTTGGACCAACCAAGCAGAGTTCACCGCCAAGAAGGCCCACCAGTGTCTTTACTTACTGAGAAAACTAAAGAAATTTGGCCTGTCCCATAAAACCCTCACTAATTTTTATAGATGCACCGTAGAAAGCATTCTTCTAGGGTGCATCACAACTTGGTATGGAAGTTGTCCTGTTCGAGACCGAAAGAAGCTACAGAAGATCATGAACACGGCGCAGCACATCACACAAACCAATCTTCTGTCCTTGGACTCACTTTACTGTTGGAGCAGTGCTGCCAGGATAATCAAGGACACGACCCACCCAGCCAACATACTTTTCGTCCCTCTTCCCTCTGGGAGAAGGCTCAGGAGCTTGAAGACTCATACGGCCAGATTTGGGAACAGCTTCTTTCCAACTGTGATAAGACTGCTGAACAGATTCTGACCCGGATCTGGGCCGTACTCTCCAAAGATCCGGACTTGCTTCAGTTTTTTTGCACTACCTTTCCATTTTCTATTTATGATTTATAATTTAAATTATTAATATTTACTATTGATTTGTACTCCAGGGAGTGGGAAGCGCCGAATCAAATATCGCTGTGATGATTGTACGTTCTGGTATCAATTGTTTGGCGATAATAAAATATAAAGTATCACGAACAACACATTTCATAACTTAAGTCCATTACAATAAATCTGGTTCTGAAAACTCCCAACAGCACTCCCTGCATCTCCCCTGCGATAGCCCTTGACCCACAATATTCCCAGCCCCTCACCTAGCAACACCCTCTCGCCTCACATCACCTCATACAACATCTCCCCACCTCACAATCCCAGCCCTTGCTCCACAATGACCCCCCATCTCTCGATGTACAACATCTCAACTGCCGTGGCTCGATGACCCTGCCTCACTAGCTCAGTGATACCCTTCCCCTCTTTGCACAATCACCATTCACCCCAAACTTGAGATTCTCAATAACTTTCCAAGTGCTGCTGCTCCACTTCAAGCCATCATGGGCCTGTGATTCCCATAAGTCAGTTAGGATGTTGCATTTCATAAGGAAACTTCAGATACATCCTTGATTCTTTTTCTCCGCTCAGCAAACCCCACACACAGCAGAGGTCCTTTTTCGGGAATGTGGTGTTGGGTGACTGAGTAATCTAGTTAACCTAAAGTAGCTGAGAGAAACTAGAGCCTAAGTGCTGGGGACATTGCATTGAGAAGAAGCTGACTTTGGTTTGCTAATCCTTTCATTTAGTTAGGAGGATTTTGCAAAGAGTGTAGTGATGGTGTTTTTTCAGTGTCTGGATTTGTCTGCAGTAGATAGTCTAAGTATCAGAAGCATTTAGGAGGACAGGGACCACTGCTGTTTGTTAGATCATGATCTTCAATTCAACAAAGGCTGTGGTAATTTGATGGCATCGGTGATATTGAGATGTACAGTGGATATATCCGTGCAGCGCAGGAATGGCGCTGTTCTACTTAATTAGTTTGGCTCACAAACTAATGGTGCCTAATTAAACTAATGCTTTCTGCTTGAACATTGTCCATATCCTTCCATTCTCTGCATATTTATGTCTCTTTCTGAAATGCTTCTATCATATTTCCCACCACCACCATCCTGTGTATATAAAAAAACTTACCTGCACATCTCCTTTGAACTTCTCCACTCTCACCTTAAATGTATACCCTCTAACAGATTAGATTATGAGGACACTCAGGCCTCATTCATTGTCATTTAGAAATGCATGCATTAAAAAATACAACGTTCCTCCAGAATGATATCACAAGAAAACACAGGAAACACAGAAAACACTGTAGGATGAAAATATGAGATATTTCAACTCCGAAGAAAGATACACCCACTATTTAATGTATCTATGCCTCTTATAATTTTCTAAACTCCGATTAGGTCTCCATTCAGCTTCTGCTACTCCACAAAACAGGACACTAGTTTATCCAACCTCTAACTCAGACTACATCTTGTTAAGTATCCTCTACATCCTCTCTAAAGCCTCCACATCCTTCCAATAAGGGGGCAGCCAGAATTGAATGTAGTACTCCAGATGCAGTCTAACCAGGGTTTTAAAAAGCTGCCACAGTTTGCTTTCCCAAAGCAGCGGAAAGTGTACTGTAGATGCATTAAGTGGAAGGGGAGTCTGGTTCTTGTGATAGACTGGACTGCATTCATGATTCTGGGATTTCTTGAGGTCTTGGGCAGGGCATTTGTCATATCAACTTGTGATGCTTTTGGATCAGATACTTTCTATCATGCAGCTGTAAAAATATGGTGAGAGTCATTAGGGACATTTCGAGTTTCCTTAGCCTTCTGAGGAAGTATTGGCAATGGCAGATCTTGGACACGTAGTTGGACCAGGATAATTTGGTGATGATATTTATACTTAGAAACTTGAGGCTCTCAAACATCTCCTCAGCACCTTTGATACAGAGAGGGGCATGTACTCCACTCAGTTTTCTGAGGTCAAGAATCAACTCTTCGGTTTTTGTTGACATTGTAGGAAACTTTGCTCTGACACAATACTACTAGGCTATCTGTCTCCTTCCTGTTTTCAGTCTGGTTGGTTGAGATCTGATTCACCACAGGACTGTCATCTGCCAACTTGTAAATTAAGTTAGAGCAGAATATGCCTACACAGTTATAAGTGCCAAGGGAGTGACGTAAGATACTGAGGATGCAGCCTTGTGGCGCACTAACACTTAGGATAATCATGGCAGAGTTGTTGCTGTCTATCCTTGATGACTGTGATCTATTCAACAGGAAATCAAGGATCCAAATGGATGTGCCGACTCCAAGATATAGGAGTTTCAAGAGGAGTTTAAAATTATGGTATTAAGCTATGGCTAATACCAGTGATCATAATTTTAGGGTGATTGAAGAAAAAGATAGGGGGAATGTCAGAGATATGTTTTTTATACAGTGGTAGTTATGTGGAATGCCCTTCCGGGGGTGGTTGTGGAGGCAGATGCATTAAAGACATTTAAGAAATTCTTGGATAGGCACATGGATGAAAGAAAAATGGAAGACTGTAGGATGGAAGGATTAGATTGATCTTCGAGGAGTTCAGCACAGCAACGTATTAGAAATCTGATTGATGTTCGGCTGGTTTCTGATTTTCTTCAAAACCTTATAATGAAACTATGTGTTTCAAATATTACGTGTGATCGGGTTTTCATTTTCAGTTCTGCGTTTCTCTTTTGATTTTTGTTTTCAAAATTTTGAAGCATATTATTTTAAAATTTTAGTCAAAACTAATATGAGAGTCAGGGATGAATTGTGATTTTTAAAAAATATTAAATAAATTATATAACTAAACTAATTGACTTGATAGAAAATCAGTATTTGAATCCATGTCTTTGCTACATGGAGAAAGAAAGAGCAAGGAACGGCAGCAAGTGTAATCATTAGGTTTTTTTTGTGTCCAATACAGATATATTGTTTTCTGAAACCTTGATACTTTATTTGCAAAATTCACTGGGCACAGAATCAAACTCATAGCGTTGCAGTTCGTTTCAGTAAATTATCCTGGGCAGAGGTAAGGGTTTTGGGAAAGTTTCACAGCAATATAACAAGATAATATAAAGTTTCCACAGACGTAACTGCTGAGCTGAAAAGTGCCTTGTGTTTTCTTATGATTTTACTTCATTGTTGCTCTTATCACCTGCAGAAGCTATGAATGCAATACTGAGTTATAGCCAGAGTGCTGAGGAGCTACTGAAAAGGAAGAAGATCCACCGTGAGATACTGTTTCAGTACTTGGCAAAACATAATATTGTGATTTCTGCTAATACAGAGAAATATCAACTAATTCAGAGAATTATTGACTATTGGAAGGAAAGCACCACTACTTCCCAGGTATTTCATGAGAAGGGTGTATTTTTAGTTATTTAGGGATACAGCACAGTAACAGGTCCTTTGCTGCCTAATCACACCCAGGTGACCAATTAACCTACTAATCCGTACATCTTTGGCATGTGGGAGGAAACCGGAGCACTCAGAGGAAACCCATGCAGTCACAAGGAGAATGTACAAACTCCTTACAGACAGCGGTGGGATTGAATCCGGGGCACGGGCATTGTAATAGCATTCTATTCTGAGGTTGTGCCCTCTAGTCCGACACTCCCCCACTGTAGGAAACATCCCCTCCACATCCACTCTATGTAGGCCTTTCAACATACGATAAGTTTCATTGAGATCCTCCCTCATTGTCGTAAATTCCAGTGAGTACAAGCCCAGAGCCATCGAACACTCCTTGTATGACAAGCCTTTCAATCCTGGAATTGTTTTCATGAATCTCCTTTGAACCTTCTCCAATATCAGCACATCCTTTCATAGGTAAGGGGCCCAAAACATAGAAACATAAGAAACTTACAGCACAATACAGGCCCTTCTGCCCACAATGCTCTGTTGAACACGTACGTACTTTAGAAATTACCTAGGGTTACCCATAGCCCTCTATTTTTCTAAGCTCCATGTACCTATCCAGGAGTCTCTTAAAAGATCCACCTTCGCTGGCAGCCCATTCCATGCAATCACCACTTTCTGCATAAAAAAACTTACACCTGATGTCTTCTCTGTACCTGCTTCTAAGCACCTTAAAACTGTGCCCTCTCGTGTTAGCCATTTCAGCCCTCGGAAAAAGCTTCTGACTATCCACACGATCAATGCCTCTTGTCATCTTATACACCTCTATCAGGTCACCTCTCATCCTCTGCCACTCCAAGGAGAAAAGGCCGAGTTCACTCGTCCTATTCTCATAAGGCATGCTCCCCAATCCAGGCAACATCCTTGTAAATCTCCTCTGCACCCTGCCTATAGTTTCCACATCCTTCCTGTAGTGAGATGACCAGAACTGAGCACAGTACTCCAACTGGGGTCTGACCTGGGTATAACATAACTGTAACATTACCTCTTGGCTCTTAAACTCAATCCCACGGATGATGAAGCCCAATGCACTGCATGCCTTCTTAACCACAGAGTCAACCTGTGCAGCAGCTTTGAGTGTCCTATGGACTTGGACCCCAAGGTCCCTCTGATCCTCCACACTGCCAAGAGTCTTACCATTAATGCTGTATTCTGCCATCATATTTGACTTACCAAAATAAACCACTTCACACTTATCTGGGTTGAACTCCATCTGCCACTTCTCAGCCAAATTTTGCATCCTATCAATGTCCCGCTGTAACCTCTGACAGCCCTCCACACTATCCACAACTCCCCCAACCTTTGTGTCATCAGCAAATTTACTAATCCATCCCTCCACTTCCTCATCTAGGTCGTTTATAAAAATCACAAAGAGAAGGGGTCCCAGAACAGATTCCTGGGGCACACCACTGATCACCAACCCCCATGCAGAATATGACCCTTATCAAATGCCTTGCTGAAATCCATATACACTACATCTACTTCATCAATGTGCTTAGTCACATCCTCAAAGAATTCAATCAGGCTGTAAGGCATGACCTGCCTTTGACAAAGCCATGCTGACAATTCCAAATCATATTATGTCCCTCCAAATGTTCATGAATCCTGCTTCTCAGGATCTTTTCCATCAACTTACCAACCACGGAAGTAAGACTCACTGGTCTATAATTTCCCGGGCTACCTCTACTTCCTTTCTTGAATAAGGGGACAACAATCCTCTGGAACCTCCCCTGTCCCCATTGGTGATGCAAAGATCAGTGTCAGAGGCTGAGTGACCTCCTCCCTTGCCTCCCACAGTAGCGTGAGATCCATCTCGTCCAGTCCCGGAGATTTATCCAACTTGGTGCTTTCCAAAAGCTCCAGCACATCCTCTTTCTTAATGTCTATATGCTCAAGCTTTTCAGTTCGCTGTAAGTCATCCCCACAATCACCAAGATCCTTTTCCATGGTGAATACTGTAACAAAATATTCATTAAGTACCTCTGCTATCTCCTCCGGTTGCATAACACTTTTCCACTGTCACACTTGGTTGGTCCTATTCTCTCATGTCTTATCCTCTTGCTGTTCACATACTTGTAGAATGCCTTTGGGTTTTCCTCAATCCTGCTCACCAACGCCTTTTCATGGCCCCTTCCGCTCTCCTAATTTCATTCTTAAGCTTCTTCCTATTGGCCTTATAATCTTCTAGTTCTCTATCATTACCTAGTTTTTTGAACCTAACGTAAGCTTTTCTTTTCTTCTTGGCTAGATTTTCAACAGTCTTTGTACACCATGGTTCCTGTACCCTACCACCCTTTCCCTGTCTCATTGGAACGTACCTATGCAGAACACCACGCAAATATCCCCTGAACATTTGCCACATTTCTGCCGTACATTTCCCTGAGAGCATCTGTTCCCAATTTATGCTTCTATGTTCCTGCCTGATAGCTTCACATTTCCCCTTACTCCAATTAAACACTTTCCTAACTTGTCTGTTCCTATCCCTCTCCAATGCTATGGTAAAGAAGATAGAATTGTGATCACTATCTCCAAAATGCTCTCCCACTGAGAGATCTGACACCTGACCAGGTTCATTTCCCAATACCAGATCAAGTACAGCCTCTCCTCTTGTAGGTTTATCTACATATTGTGTCAGGAAACCTTCCTGAACACATCTAACAAACTCCAACCCATCTAAGCCCCTTGCTCAAGGAAGATGCTAATCAATATTTGGGAAATTAAAATCTTTCACTATGACAACCCTGTTGTTATTACACCTTTCCAGAGTCTGCCTCTCTATCTGCTCCTCGATGTCCCTGTTACTATTGGGTGGTCTATAAAAAGCACCCAGTAGAGCACCCCTTCCTGTTTCTAAATTTCACCTATAGAGACTCCGTAGACAATCCATCCATGACTTCCTCCTTTTCTGCAGCCGTGACACTATCTCTGATCAGCAGTGCCACGGCCCCACCTCTTTCGCCTCCCGCCCTGTCCTTTCTGAAACATGTAAAGCCTGGCACTCTAAGCAACCATTCCTGCCCCTGAGCCATCCAAGTCTCTGTAATGGCCACAACATCGTAGCTCCAAGTCCTGATCCAGGCTCGAAGCTCATCCGCTTTGTTCATGATGCTTCTTGCATTAAAATAGACACATTTCAAACCATCGGTCTGAGCGTATCCCTTCTCTATCACCTGCCTATCTTCCCCCTTGCACTGTCTCCAAGCTTTCTCCATTTGTGAGCCAACCGTCCCTTCCACTGTCCCTTCAGTTCAGTTCTCACCCTGCAGCAATTCAAGTTTAAACTCTCCCCAGTAGCCTTAGCAAACCTCCCTGCCAGGATATTGGTCCCCCTCAGATTCAAGTGCAACCCATCCTTTTTGTACAGGTCACACCTGCCCCCAAAAAGGTCCCAATGATCCAGAAATCTGAATCCCTGCCCCCTGCTCCAATCCCTCAGCCACGCATTTATTCTCCACCTCACTCTATTCCTATACTCACTGTCACATGGCACAGGCTATAATCCCGAGATTACTACCTTTGAGGTCCTGCTTCTCAACTTCCTTCCTAATTTTCTGTATTCTGTTTTCAGGATCTCCCTTTTCCTGCCTATGTCATTGGTACCAATATGTACCACAACCTCTGGCTGTTCACCTTCCCACTTCAGGATATCGTAGATCAGAAACATCCTGGACCCTGGCACCTGCGAGGCAAGCCACCATCCATGTTTCTGGGTCAACAGAATTGTCTGTCTGACCCCCTAACTATACAGTCTCCTATTACTGCTGCCTTCTTCCTTTCCCTACCCTTCTGAGCCACAGGGCCAGACTCTGTGCCAGAGGCGCAGCCACTGTTGCTTCCCCCAGGTAGGCCATCCCCCCCCCCCCCCCAACAGTACTTGAACAGGAATACTTATTATTAATGGGGATAGCCACAGGGGTACTCTCTAGTATCTGAGAGTACTCGCAAAGCTGCTCACAATACTCTTAAGTGTGGCCTCATGAGTGCTTTATAACATTATGTCCTTGATTTTATATCCTAGTCCTCTCGAAATGAATGTTATCATTGCATTTGCCTTCCTCACCACTGACTCAGCCTGCAAGTTAACCTTTAGGGAATTCTGCACGAGGACTCCCAAGTCCTTTTGCACCTTGGATTTTTGAATTTTTTCCGCATTTAGAAAATAATCAATGCTTTTATTCCTTCTACCAAATGGATGACCATACACTTCCCAACACTGTATTCCATCTGCCACTTCTTGGTGCTGAACCCTGTAGGTTTATCAGGGTACATCAAATTCTCATCCACCTGATGTTTAAATTCATTGACCATTTATTTCATATTCCCCCATCTCCAAGCAGTGAATTTCAGTCTAAGGAAGGATGCTATTTTGAAAGGTTGACAAAAAAGCCCAAATGGGTTGAACAGCAAAGTAACAGCTTCCTTTGTATGGACCAGGCAGAAGAGTGGTACACCTTGTAGAGCCACTGCCACACACACAGTTTCAATCCTGATCTAAGATGGAGTTGGTATATTCCCCTGGAGACCAGCTGGATTTCCTCTGGCTGCTTCATTTCCTTCCTACGTTCCTAGGATGTGTGGGTTGGTAGGTGAATTGGCCTCTGTAAATTACTCCTGGCTGAATGGCAGGATCGGGGTGGGGGGGGAGTTGATGAGAGTATGTTGAGAATTTAAAACGAGAGATTGATGTTAGATTAGTGTACATGAGTGTTTGGATTAGGGCCAGGCATGGGCCCTATTCCATTCTGTATCTGCTTATGACTCCATTACTCTGTTAAGAGGCAATAGGTGTTCTTTATTACTCACTAATTTTAAATTCATACACTGCTCCAGTGTCCCACTTCTCTTTGAAGGTGCAGTAACTACCAAAAAGAAAGAAAATTTAGCAGATTTAAATGAAATCTCTCATATTTCAGTTTGATGTTTTTAGAGTGCGTGAAAAGTGTTGGCCTTAGCAACAGTCCAAAGATGATTAAAGATGAAAATTACTATGGTGTGCTTTAAGTAAATTATTGTGAAGCAGATTTAAGCTTGGGGTGAATAATCTGCTGTCCGCTCTGGGGAACAACAGGAAGTATTGGCACTGAAATCAGATGCCAGAGAAATATAGAAACAAATACGAAAGAAGACCTTTCAATCAATATTGTACAGAATTGGTAAGAGACTACAGGACAACTTTATAAACACAAAATATTCTGCAGATGCTGGGGTCAAAGCAACACTCACAACACGCTGGAGGAACTCAGCAGGTCGGGCAGCATCCGTGGAAACGATCAGTCAACGTTTCGGGCCGGAACCCTTCGTCAGGACTGAAGAGGGAAGGGGCAGAGGCCCTATAAAGGAGGTGGGGGGAGGGTGGGAAGGTGGTAGGTATCAGGTGAAAAACCAGTAAAGGGAAAGATAAAGGGGTGGGGGAGGGGCAGCAGGGAGGTGATAGGCAGGAAAGGTGAAGGAGGAATGGGGGAAGCACAATGGGTAGTAGAAGGAGGTGGAACCATGAGGGAGGCAGTAGGCAGCTGGGGGAGGGGGCAGAGTGAAATAGTGATAGGGGAAGGGAGGGGGAGGGAATTACCGGAAGTTAGAGAATTTAATGTTCTTACCAAGGGGCTGGAGACTACCCAGAGAGTATATGACGGTATTTTCACTCTGCCCCCTCCCCCAGCTGCCTACTACCTACCTCATGGTTCTGCCTCCTACTACTACCCATTGTGCTTCCCCCATTCCTTCTTCACCTTTCCTGTCTATCACCTCCCTGCTTCCCCTCCCCCCACCCCTTTATCTTTCCCTTTACTGGTTTTTCACCTGATACCTACCAGCCTTCTCCTTCCTACCCTCCCCCACCTTCTTTATAGGGTCTCTGCCCCTTCCCTCTTCAGTCCTGATGAAGGGTTCCGGCCCGAAACATTGACTGATCGTTTCCACAGATGCTGCCCGACCTGCTGAGTTCCTCCAGTGTGTTGTGAGGACAGCTTTATAGTTATGAAGTGGAATTGCTTGTTAAGTAAATATGAGCATTTCTTTGTTTACATGGTATATTGACAGCCGAAGATTAACATACTGATATTTTCTCTCTTTCAGAAAAGTAATGCCTCTGAAAGCCCATCAGGAAATAATACATCACAAGTTGACTTAGCAACAAATTACAAAAATGATTACCAGGCAATGGGACTACAATTTTGTGAGTGGTTTTATCACCTTCTGAACACCCAGAATCCTTTGCTAAAAGAACATTCAGCAGAGTGGGGCCCACAGCACTTTTGGGAAGATGCGAAACTTAAGTTTTCATACCGAACTTTAGAGCAGCGGATGGAGGAGTACTCTGGTGCAGTTATGGTCAGCCTCCGTTTATTAGCACTTACAAAGGATGAACATCTATTCCTGAATCCTAACCTGACTGGTGGCGGACTAAAGTGTATCCATTCACCTCATGGATTAGTTATTATTGCAGTGGCTGGCACAATTCACCGAGATTCAGTCTGCCTAGGAGTTTTTGAGCAAATCTTTGGTCTTATCCGCTGTCCAAGTAACGAGAATAATTGGAAGATGAAATTTATTCATCTCAATATCACAGGCCAAGATGCAATGGCAGCAACCCTTCAGTCTGGTGAGGCGTCGCAGCCGCCCGTTATCAAATATGAACCTAATGAGTTACTGCACGTCTTTGAAGAGAATCCAGTGGCAGTTCATGATTGAAGATGTGACGTGTTAGACTGTAGTGGAGAACTGCTTTATGAACGTGTAATGGGGCTTTAAACCTACAGCAGTTGATAAGGCAATGTGTTGCAATGCCACCTATACTTCATTTCGTGATGCAGTGTAACTACAGGTGCTCTGGCTAAATAATTAAAAACAGGCTGAATTTATTGTTCATGTTGTGATCTAACTATTAGTATTAACAAAAATTTATGGATGTGCTTTTTTCTCCCCCACAAAGTGAAGACTGTTATTTCTGCAAGTTCTTTATTTCTCCAATCTAGCACCACATTTACTAGTTACAGATACACTCATTGTTTTAAAGGTTGTAACTTCTAAACACCATTTGAGTCTCCTAACTACTAGTAGCACCAATTGCTCAAGTCAGTAGATTATTAAACATATTTCAACATGTTGGTTGTAGAAAGTTGTATGTTAATATACTTTTTTGGGCAATGCAACTTTTGATAGTTAACACTTTGGAAAGGATATTGTAGACTTAATGATTCTACGATGGAATGTGTATGTATTGTAAATACACGTTATAAAGACAGTTCAGTGTTGTATTTGACATGAAGGAAACAATAAAACTGAATTGATGTCATACTATCTTTGAACTTATTAAATAGTATAATTTGTTGGGTTATATCTTCATTCATGCACGATACTGTAGTGGCATAAATTGCTGAAGATATTATCCAAAAAGAATATCAAGGTACTGAACATCAGTTTATTCTTGAACAATCCTGGATAATACAACAAAATGAGTTGAGAAACAAATGAAATTAGACAGTAGATGCTGAACCTGGAGCAACACAAAGCTTAGGAGGAACTCAGCGGGCTAGACAGCAGCTATGGCGAGAAATAGATAGTCAATGTTTCGGGTTAAGACCTTTCAACTGGACTGAAAAGAAAGAGGGAGATAGCCAGTACAGAAAGGTGGAGGGAAAGAGTGGAACAAGAGCTGGCTGTGATAGATTGGTCCAGGTGAAGAGGTGATAGGCAGATGAGGGATGGACAGTACAAATACCTAGAACTGTAAGAAAAAGTTTGTGAACCCTTTGCAATTAGAACATGACATAAGAGGAGAATTAGGCCATTTGGATCATCGAGTCTGCTCTGCCATTCAATCATGGCTGATCCTATTCTCCTCCTCCATTTCCTAGCCTCCCTGTAACCTTTAATGACATGTCCAGTCAAGAACCTATCAATCTCTTCCTTAAATACACCCAATGCCCTGGCCTCCACAGCTGCATGTGGCAAAAAAACTCTACAAATTCACCACCCTCTGGCTAAAGAAATTTCTCTGCATTTCCGTTTTGAATGGATGCCCCTTTATCCTGAGGCTGTGCCCTCTTGTCCTAGACTCCTACCATGTGAAACATCCTTTCCACATCTACTCTGTCTAGGCCCTTCAACATTTGAAAAGTTTCAATGAGATCCCTCCCTCATCATTCTAAATTCCAGCGAGCACAGACCCAGAGCCATCAAACATTCCTTGTATGATAACCCTTTCATTCCTGGAATCATCCTTGTGAACCTCCTCTAGACCCTCTCCAATGCCAGCAAATCTCTTCTACGATGAGAAGCCTGAAATTGTACACAATACTCAAGGTGAGGCCTCACCAGTGCCTTATAAAGCCTCAGCATCACATCCCTGCTCTTGTATTCTAGACCTCTTGAAATGAATGCTAACACTGCATTTGTGTCCCTCACCACCGACTCAACCTGCGAGTTAACCTTTAGAGTGTTCTGCACCAGGACTCCCAAGTCCCTTTGCATCTCAGATTTTTAGATATTCTCCCCGTTTAGAATATAGCGTGACCATGCATTTTCCAACATTATATTTCATTTGCCACTTTTTTGCCCATTCTCCTAATCTGTCTAAACATAGAAAATAGGGGCAGGAGTAGGCCATTCGGCCCTTCGAGCCTGCACCGCCATTCAGTATGATCATGGCTGATCATCCAACTAAGTCCTGTATCCTACCTGTTTCCTCAACAAAACCTGCTCCTCCACCAGTCTTCGTTTCATCTGCAAACTTGGCAACAAAGCCATCTATTTCATCATCTAAAACATTTACATACAGCATAAAAAGAAGTCCCAAAACCCACCCCTGCAGAACACCACTAGTCACTGGCAGCCAACCAGACAAGGATCCTTTTATTCCCACTTGTTGCCTTCTTTCCAATCAGCCAACGGTCTTAGTAGCTTTCCTGTAATACCATGGGCTGTTAACTTGGTAAGCAGCCCCATGTGTGGCACCTTGTCAAAGGCCCTCTGAAAGTCAAAATATGCAACATCCACTGCATTCCTTTTATCTATCCTACTTGTAATCTCAAAGAAATCCAACAGGCTTGTCAGGCACGTTCTCCCTTGTAATAGTAACTGCACTCACTTCCTTTCTTCACACACTACAACATCTGGCACACCGCTAGTGTCTTCCACAGTGAAGACAGGTGCAAAAACTCATTTAGTTCATCTGCTATCTCCTTGTCCCCCATTATTATTTCTCCTGCCTCATTTTCTGGCGATCCTATATCCACTCTCATCTTTCTTTTACAGGGTTGTAGAGATGCCCTGCCCTATAAAAAAGACACACAAAGTCAGGTTACTGACAGAGCCTGCTCTTCTCAAGAAAGGTCTGTTTATGTGCACCATGCCTTGATCAAACAACTTTCAGAGGACCTTAGAAGAAAGATTGTAGAGATGCATGAAGCTGGAAAAGGCTACAAAAGCATTCCTAAGGACCTGAGTGTTCATCAGCCCACAGTAAGAGAAATTGTCCACCAATGGAGGAAGTTCTGAACTGTTGCATCTCTCCCTAGGAGTGAGTGTCCTGCAAAGATCATATCATGAGCACAATGTGCAATGCTGAAGATAACCCATGGGTAACAGCAAAAGACCTGCAGAAATCTCTAAAGCTTGTTAAAGTCTCTATTCATGTGTCCACTATAAGAAAAAAAGAACAAAAATGGTGTGCATGGAAGGACACCACGGATGAAACCACTGCTCTCCAAAAAAAAACATTCCATTGCTGCACGTCTCAAGTTCGCAAAAAAAAAAAACACCTGGCTGTTCCTCAACACTTGTGGGACAATGTTTTGTTGACAGATAAGACAAAAGCTGATCTTTTTGGCAGAAATGCATACTGCTATGTTTGGAGGAAAAAGGGCATTGCACACCAAGACCAAAACCTCATTCCAACTGTGAAGCATGCTGGAAGGAGCATCATGGTTTGGGCTGCTTTGTTACCTCAGGGCCTAGACAGCTTGCAACTGTTGAGGGAACAATGAATTCAAAATTGTATCAAGAGATTTTACAGGTGAATGACAGGGTAACAGTCCATCACCTGATAATGATCCAAAAGACAAAGAGTAAATCAACAACAGAATGGTTTAAAGAGAAGAAAGTTAGTGTTCTAGAATAGCCAAGTAAGAGTCCAGACCCTAACCCAATTGAGAGCCCTGCTGGCAGCCGATGGGGTAACATCTTTTTGAACTTGCTCCTACCTTATCAATCCTTTTGTTTCCTACCAGTTTTTTGAAACCTTATTCTAAATCTCAATATTGCTCTATTATGTCTATGAGAAAGACTAAAGCCTCTGCAAAAGAAAAAGAAGATGATTCTTCAACCACTTTGGAGATTTCCTTAAAAAGCAAAGAACAGAACTTTCTGAGGAATTTCAACATCTTAACGTCAAGTTGGACACTAGTCAACAAACTCTAACCGAACATGAAAAGCGAATTAAGGAGAATAAAGAAACTTTGTCGATACTGGAAGTGGGCTTAGAAGACATGAGTAAGCTCTGCAAAAAAATTATCATTATCTAATGAAAAATGAACAAAGAAGCTTGCCAACCTGGAAAGAGAAGGAACAATCTACGTATTCTGGGTCTTGAAGAATCAATTGAAGGTGCCCACCCCACGAAGTTTTTTGCAAGCTTTCTGAAGCAGCTATTCCTGATTTATTGCCGTCTGTGCCTAAGTTGGACCGCGCCCACCGGTCACTGGCCCCCAAACCAAAGTCGGGAGAGCGATCTAGGTCAGTTATTTTATGTTTTCATGAATTTCATACTAAGGAGCTTTTAATCCGTCATACTCATCGAGCAGGAATGATCAATTACAATGGGAAGATGATCAGATTCGTGGAAGATTATGCACTGGAGGTTATGGCTGAACATGCCAAGTATAAAGAGGTCAAGTCGCTGCCTTACAACAAAGGGTTTAAGCCCTCCCCTCACTTCCCTGCACATCTTAGAATTGTTCGGAAAAATGGTGTGCAGAAATTGCTGGGATCGGTTGAACACGCACAGAAGTTTTTGAAAGCAGAAGATTAATTGCTTGTATCTCTTACAAGAGCAATTATCTTTTTAACATTGGATAGAATAAGGTTTTAATAAACTTACATTTTGACTGTTTATATATCTTGCTATTTTTTATTACTTTATTCTTTTTTTTGAGGTTTTTCTATATATGTACTTTTTGAAATTGTTAAAATGAATCCTCTTATGTTTTGGATTTCTGATCTAAGTTTTTTTTTGTCTGTTTTGTCTTGGTAGGAACATAATAACTTTGAATGATTGGAGTTTTGCCAGCAGGATTTCTTTGGGAGGGTTGTCTTTAGGGGTTAGCATGCCGAATGTCCTTTCGCCAGCTTTTTGGCTTTGGGAGGGGGAGTGGGACGGGGTCTCTTTTTTCTTTTTTCTCTGGAAGCTGGGTTGGGCTATCATCCAAATTTTCTGTTTGAGTACCTTATTTTATGGTTCGTTCTCTGGTTTTAATAATTTATGGTCAGATCTTTTTATACTTCTCTTAATTGGTATTTAAAATGGATCAGAATATTAATTTACTTAGTTTTAATGTGAAAGGGTTAAATCATCCTGTGAAATGGAATAAGATTTTTGCTTATATTAAAAAGTCAAGGGCCCCCATTATTTTTCTACAAGAAATGTATGTACATAGTTGTGACAACGCATGCCTTTTTAATCGGTGGAGGGATCTACAATTTCATTCTTCATGCAGATCAAAATCTTGAGGGGTCTCGATTTTTATAGACAATACAATTTCTTTTGTTCAACATAAAGTTGTCTCTGACCCTAATGGGCAACTTGTCATAGTGTCAGGGAAACTAGATAATAAATTAATTGAATTTGCAATGTGGATGACCCCGGATTTTTTGTGTGTTTCTTTTCATTCCTGCCAGATTTGTGTCTTTATTCTTTAGTGATGGGAGGAGATTTTAATTGTTGCCTAGACCCAGTATTAAATCGTTCTTCTCTTAAATCAGCCACAGCTAATAAATCAGCTTTATTTATTCAATCCTTTCTAACAAAATGTGATATTGTTGTTGTCTGGCATTTTTTTTTTCACCTAGCAGAAAGGGAGTATTCATTCTTCTCTCATGTCCATCATTTCTATACCAGGATTGATTATTTTTTATTGATAGTCAAATGATTCCATTAGTTCGATCTATTGAATATAAAGAAATAGCTGTATCCAACCATTCTCCTTTATTTCTATCTTTAAATCTTCCTGGTTTCACTCATATGAACAGATCCTGGCGTTTAAATTTAACTTTGTTATCTGACAAGGACTTCCTAAAATTTCTGGAGAATCAAATTACTCTTTTTTTTGAAGAAAATGCGGTGGAAGAGACTTCTAGTCTTATCATTTGGGACGCTTTTAAGGCATATATTAGGGGACAAATTATCTCCTATACTGCATATATTAAGAAAAAAGCTAATAAAGAGAGAACTGACTTAGTTAATCAATTAAACCAATTAGACCAGAACTATGCTTTGGCACCCGACCCTGAACTGTACAAAAGAGGTAATGAAAATAAAACTAAATATGATCTTCTTATAACGTATCCAATTGAAAGCCAACTTTTAAAAGATAGAAGCCAATTCTATATACATGGAGAAAAAACTGGTAAACTATTGGCTAATCAATTGAAGACCTTTATAGCTAAACGACATATTAAAGAAATTTGCAAAACCAATGGTGATTTAACAACTGACCATTTTGAAATAAATGACACATTTAGAGAATTTTATTCTAAACTGTATAGTTCTGATTTTGTTAAAGATAATACTGCAATGAACATTTTTTTAGACCAAATAAATATTCCTGGACTTTCAGTTGATAGTCAAAAGCAGTTGGATCAACTTATTTCTCAGGAGGAAATCACTGAGGCTATACATTCATTGCATTCTGGGAATTCTCCAGGACCTGTTGGATTCTTTGGAGAATTTTATAAGGCTTTTTCTTAATTGCTTATACCTCATTTATGTTCTACCCTTACTGATTCCTTCAAGGTGGGTAGGTTGCCACAGTCTTTTTAGAAGCTTCCATTTGGCTTATTCTTAAAAAGAATAAGAATCCAACTGAATGCTCTTCATATAGACCAATTTCTTTACTCAATGTTGATGCTAAGATCCTATCTGAAGATTTGGCCCGTAAACCCGAGAATATTATACCTTCCATAATATTTGATGATCAGACAGGATTTATTAAAAATCAACATTCCCATTTTAATATACAGCGATTGTTAAATGTTGTGCATTCTCCATCTAAGGAAATATCGGAATGTGCGATTTGTCTGGATGCAGAGAAGGCTTTTGACCGAGTTGAATGGAATTACATATTTAAAACCTTTGAAAAATTTAATTTTGGGCCCAGTTTTATTCTTTGGATTAAATTACTTTACTTATTTCCCTCCGCTCGGGTCCTTACTAACTTTCAGAATTCTAAACCAATTAAATTCCAACGTGGAACCAGACAAGGATGTCCGTTGAGCCCTTTGCTTTTTGAATTGGTATTAGAACCTTTAGCAATTGCCTTTGGAGAGTCTAAAGATATCACCGGTATCTTAAGGAAAGGTACTATTCATAAAGTGTGCTTTATACTGATGACCTACCGCTTTTTATATCTAATGTTACAACTTCTTTACCCTCTATGTTTCTTTTACTGACTAACTTTAGTCAGTTTTCAGGATATAAATTGAATCTACATAAGAGTGACACATACAAAAGTTGCTGGTGAATGCAGCAGGCCATAAGAGTGAATTGTTTCCTTTAAATAATTTGATACGAACTGATATTAACCTTCCTTTTAAAATTGTAAGAAAACAATTTACATATTTGGGTGTAACAATCACTAAGAATTATAAAGATTACAAAGAAAATTTTCTAACCTTAATGAATTATGTGAAAAAGACACTTCCTAATTGATTGCCTCTCTCTTTATCATTGATTGGTCGAATTAATTCTATTAAAATAAATACTTTACCTAAATTTATATACCTTTTTCAAGCCGTACCTGTTTTTATTCCTAAGTCTTTTTTTTATTCTTTGGATTTGATTCTTTCTTCCTATATATGGAAGAACAGAAAACCCCGATTAAATAAAGCCCACCTTCAAGAAATTAAAAAGAATGGAGGCCTTGCTCTACCCAATTTTAGGTTATATTATTGGGCAATTAACATAGGAAATCTTACGTTCTGATTGTATTATATTAATTGTGAGGATTGTCCAATATGGCTCTTTTTGGAAGCCTTATGAAATTTTCTATTATTTCTCTTCTTGGATCCTCTCTTCCTTTATCTTTAAATAAATTAACTGACAGTTTGGTGGTTAAACACACTTTGAGGATCTGGCTACAGTTTAGAAAACATTTCGGTTTATTGAGATTTTCCCTTTCTAGTCCTATTTTTTCTAATCTTTTTAAAAATCATCAACGACCGATCTGTTTTTTAGAGAATGGGATACATAGGCATTAAACCATTTCAGGATCTGTTTGAAGGAGGGTTTCTTTCTTCTTCTGAGCAGCTCTCAGTGAAATATAACCGATCAAACACCCAGTTTTTTGATATCTACAGATTAGAGATTTTTAAAGATCTAAACTACATATATTTCCTACCAGCCCAGATAAGAAAATAATAGATGTAATTTTTATTTTGAAACCTTTTGATAATGGCTTAGTATCTTATATTTATGGTCTGTTGCTGGGACTGAGAATGGCTCCTTCAGACAGAATTAAAAAAGATTGGAAAAGGATTTACAGACTTCATTATCTGATGAGACCTGGAGGGCTATTTTCAAAATGGTTAATTTTTTATCATTATGTGATCGTCATTCCCTGCTACAATTTAAAGTGGCACATAGGCTCATATGTCTAAAGACAAGCTTTCTCATTTTTTTGCAGAAATATCTCCTTATTGTGACAGATGTAATAATGGAGAGGTTTCATTAATTCATATGTTTTGGTTATGTTCGGCCTTGAAAAATATTGGAAAGATGTATTCCAAACATTTTCTGTACTTTTTAAAGTTATTTTTAAGCCCAATCCTTTGACTGCCTTATTTGGTATTGTTGAGGAAAGAGTTATAATTTTGGAGCCTTCTCATTTGCGGGTACTGGCTTTTATTTCTCTTATGTCTAGGAGGGCGATCTTGCTTAAATGGAAGGAGGTTGCCCGCCCTACACATGCTCAATGGTTATGCGATGTTATGTCATGTTTAAGTTTAGAGAAGATTCGTTGTTCGATTTCTGATTCTAATCAAGATTTTCAATTGCTATGGGGACCCTTTCTGAACTATTTTGAAAATCTTTGAATTGTTATTGTTATTAAAATATAGATCTGGGCTATTATTATAAAACACTATATGGTAAAGTACTCTTTTTTCGTTTGTTTTTTTTTACGAACCAGCTTTGTCTTGGTAGTGGGTGTAGATTTTTCTTATAATATAATTATCCATATTATTGTATTTCATATTTTAATTTATTTTATTTGATTGATCATGAATATGGGATACCGTGATTGTATCAGTGTGATTTATATATAGTGCATTTTGTGCTACCTTATTTTGATTTATAATACGTATCCTTATGAATTCTGTATGTGTGTATATGAAATTTAATAAAAATATTGGAAAAAGAAAAGAAAAGAAATGCTATGGCATGATCTGAAGAGGGCTGTTCATGCACGGTATCCTAGAAATATTGAACCAGAAGAGTTTTCTACGGAAGGATGGCCTAAAATTCCTCCTTAATGTTGTGCAAGCAGCTACAGGAAATATTTGGTGGAAGTTGTTGCTGCTAAAGGAGGTTCTACCAGTTGTTAAATACAAGGGTTCACATAGTTTTTCCAGCCTGGACTGTGAATGATTAAACAACGTGTTCAATAAACACATGACAAGTACAATTGTTTTTGTGTTATTAATTTAGGCAGATTGTGTTTATCTATTATTGAGGCTTAGATAAAGAACAGATCACATTCTATGAGTAATTAATGCAGAAAAACAGGTAATTACAAAGTTTCACGAACTTTTTCTTGCAACTGTATGTCAGGATGCTGAGAGTTTAAGACCATCATTCCTACAGTTCTGATCAAAAAGGTTCAGAACCTGTGATTCTGTACCTCCCTGTGCAACTGGATCCTCAACTTCCCAGCCGGAAGACTACAATCTGTGTGGATGGGAAATAACACCTCCACCTCACTGACAATCAACACTGGTGAACATCAGGGATGTGTGCTTAGCCCACTACTCTACTCTCTCACTACACCTATGACTGTGTGGCTAGGCACAGCCCAAATGCCATCCATAAATTTGTTAATGTTACAGCCATTGTTGGCAGAATCTCAGATGGTATCATGTATGAAGAATGTCATCTTTTTGAGGCACCACTCCTTGAAGATGGTCTGGATACTACCAAGGCCAGTGGACCCTTGGTATAAGAGGGCACACAGGAGCGAGACATACCAGCTAGGTCAGTGGTGTCGCAGCAACAACCTGGCACTCACTATCAGTAAGACCAAAGATCTGATTGTGGATTTCAGAAAGGGTAAGACAAGTGAACACATACCAGTTCCCAAAGAGGGATGAGAAGTGGAAAGAGTGAGCAATTGCAAGTTTCTGAGTGTCAATATCCCTGAGGACCTAACTTGGATTCAACATATCAATGCAGCTAGAAAGAAAGCAGGACAGAGTCTATAATACATTAGGAGGAGATTTGGTATGTCACCAAAAACACTTGCAAATTTCTATAGCTGTACCATGAACAGTGTGCTAACTGGCTGTATCACCATCTGGTAGAATAGGGCTACTGTACAGGTCGAGGTAAGCTGCAAAGAGATATAAAATTAGTCAACTCCATCATGGGCACCTTGGTAATATCCAGGATATTTTCAAGGAGTGGTGCCTCAAAAAGTTGGCATCCATCATTAAGGACCCCCATCACTCATGACATGCCCTCTTCTCATTGCTTTTGTCAGGAAAGAGGTAGAGCAGTCTGAAGGCACACACTCAATGATTCAAGAAAACTTCTTCCCCTCTGCCATTTGATTTCTGAATGGAGTCTGAACCCATGAACACTGCCTCACTATTTTTTAATTTCTATTTTTCCACACTACTTATTTCATTTAACCATTATATATATATATATATTCAACCTGTAATTCACAGTTTTTTTGTATCGTATTGTACTGCTGCCACAAAGTTAGCAACATATGCTGGTGATATTAAACCTGATTCTGATTCTGAGGAGAGTGGGAATGGTGTCAGAAGCTGGGAGGTGATAGGTGGAAGTGACAAGGATGAAGATGATGGAATCTGAGAGGAGATGAAGGTGGAATTGTGTGAGAGAGAGGGTAGTGGGAATGGGACCAGTGGGAGGAGTGTGTGGGTAATGAACAGATGAAGGGTGTGGGGTTAAGGCAAGATATGGAGTTATGGGAGCTAATTAGATCAGTAGGAGAAAGAAGGGGAAAAATGGGAAGAGAGATAGAGGGGAACGGTTTCTGGAAGCTTGAGAATTTGTGATTCATGCTGCCAGATTGGAGGCTCTCCTAGCAGCATGCGAGGTGCCGTTTCTCTAATTTGCTTTCGCCTGGCCGTGGCAGTAGAGGAGACTGTGCTCAGAAATGTCTGTGTGGAAATGGAACTAAAATGGCTGACCACCAAGAGATCCTGGCTGTTGGGCAAATGGGGCAAAAGTGCTGGTGAAGCAGTCCCTCAATCTGCGTCCATCCTCATTGATGTTGTCATAGTCTGGTCTGTGAAGTCCACATTCCCGTTCATGGTCCGGTCCGTGGACTCAGGACTCCGGGTCTTCCAGCTGTCCCTTGTTTGGTTGAGTTAATCATAGGCACCTGATTCCCATCTTTGGGCTTGGAATATAAGAACCCCTGGGGTTGAGTGTAGGGGGCTGGTTTGTCTTGTCAGTCCCCTTTGGAGCAACCTGCTGAGGGAAGGCTAGTGAAACCATTTGTGATCTCTAGGCCTGGTTGGAGGACCACTGGTTCAGGGAGCCTTGTTGCCACTCGTTGGAGTAGTCTTTGTGGTATGGATTTGGCTGTTTCCTGGCCAGCTGAGTGGCTGTCAGCTACTCTGAGCTAGGTAGGGATCTGGCTGTTTCTGTAGCCAGCTGAGGTTGCTGGCTGTAACTGTGACTCAGAGCAACCCTGAAGCAGAGATGGATCTGTCTGTCATTCTTTGGTGTTTGTCTCTTCTTGTCCTCGCCTCTGTGGGGTAAGTCAGGCCGTTTTGCCATTGCTCTGCGGGGGATCTGTCTTGTTTTGTCCTCGCCTCTGTGGGGTAAGTCAGGCTGTTTTTCTGTTGCTCTGCGGGGAGGGGTCATGTCTTGTCTTGTCTTTGCCTCTGTTGGGTAAGTCTGGCTGTTCTGCCATTACCCAACAGGTGGTCCTGTCCCAATTTGGTGTGGAGATAAAGTTGAGTCCCGGCTTGTCTAAGTATAAGTCCTGGTTCTATGTCTATGTACTGTCCTATCTCATGTAGGTGTCATGTTAATGATGAGTCCTGGCTTTTCGAAGAACAAGTCCTGGCTCTATGTCGATGTTCAGTTCCCAGTTGGTCTCTCAGCTCCAGCCTCCGAGTTATCAGCCTCCGCACTTCAAGCCTCGAGGATCCCACAGCCAGGCTCCGAGAACCCAAGCCTCGAGGATCCCGCAGCCAGGCTCACGACCCAAGGCCCCAGCCTGCAGCCAAGCTCAAGGCTCAAGACCTCGGCCTCCTGTCCTGTTGCCATGTCATATCCTTGCCTGGTTCTGGGGTCTGAGCCCAAGGCAAGACGCAGGTTCTGGGTCCTTGTCCAGTGTTGGACTCGGAGTCGATGCCTTGTCTCCTAGCCCATGGGTTCTAGTCCTGGTCCCGCTTTCCCTAGCCCAAGTCTGCATTCTTGTCCCTGCTCTTTGCCTGTATTCTGTCACATTCCTACTCTAGTCAAGTCCTGTTCTTTGTACTTCAGTGTCTGTGTCTTGCATTTGGGTCTGTTCCCAACATGCCCCATTGTGACAAATGTAGAAGAAGCTGCTATAGGAGCACCAGATGCAATAAGTAATACCAAAGTTCATATATGTCACTATGTACTACCCTGAGATTCATTTTCTCGCATTCACGAAAGAGCACAATAAAATCAGTGGAAATCCACACACGGTGCACAAACCGTAAATGTGCAACACAACAGACTGCAAACAAAAAAGGAAAAAAAAACTGAATAATAATAAATAAATGAACAATAAATATTGAGAACATGAGATGGAAGTCCTTCAAAAGGATTTCATGGGTTGTGGGAGCAATTCGGTGTTGGAGTAAGTGAAGTTATCCCCTCTGTTTCAAGGAGACTGGTGGTGTGAGTCTTGAGGCTCCTGTCCCTTATTCCTGGGGTGGCAGCAGTGAGAAGAGAGCATGAGCTGGGTGGTGAGGGTCCTCGGTGATGGATGCAGTCTTCCTGTGACAACGCTCCATGTACAAATACTCAGTGGCGTGGGTGGGTGCTTTACTGGTGATGGACAGGGCTGTATCCATTACTTTTTCTAGGCTTTCCATTCAAGGGTGTGTGTTGAAGAAAGTAGGGGCACTGCCTTGCCATTTTTTTTTTGTAATGACACGTATGTGATGGAAAGATCCTCTGGAATGATAACGCCAAGAATTTTAAAGTTGCTGACCCTCTCCACCTCTGATCCCATGACGAGGACTGGCTCATGGATCTCCGATTTCCTCCTCATGTAGTCAATAATCAGTTTGTTGGTTTTGCTGAGATTGAGTGAGAGGTTGTTGTCGGACCACTCAGCCAGATTTTCAATCTCCCTCCCATATGCCGATCCACAGGATTCACCTGTGAACGACAGTCTCACCTGGACTGGTTGTTTAGAGCCCTGGATGATAGTGAACGAGAAAGTATCGGGACAGGCGTATCACCTGACCCCAGACCCCTCGCTGGGAAATTGATGAAAACATGGCGCGAACGAAGATGAGACGGTGCTTAGGACTGAATGATTGGCCTCTGAGAGGGAGAGGTTGGTGGGACGAAGAAGTGGGGGGGGGGAAGAAATTATGGGGGGTCACGATAGGGTTAGGCATGGGGTCAGAAGAGGACGGTGGATTGGAGGACTAAGGGGAGGCGAGGTGGTGGAAAGAGGGGGACTGAGGAGTGAGGGGAGGTCCAGGCTTCGTAGGGAAGCTTGTGAGACCAGGGGTCGATGAGGAAAGGTGGCGGTAAATAAGCGGTAGGACTCAGCGAGGGTCTCAGCACGGAGGTGGCCGGGACGGGAGTGACTTTTCTATTGCCCATGGTGGGTTAAGACTGTAAAAGACATGTTGAGGTGAGTTTAACAGGTGTCATTCGTTCATTAGCATAGCTAACGTTATTTAAACTAGCTGGCTAGTTGCTAAGGAGCTACTCTATTGCAGACATCCCACCTCTCCCGTCGGGGTCCTTGCCCAGGAGATTATGAAATTAACCCTTTCTTTACTTTGCTAGTTTTAATCTGTTCTGATTATATTTATTTACTTGCGTTTCCCTGTTTTCTTTCAGATCCATAAAGAGAGCGCATATGACTGCAATCTTACTAGAATGGGGCAAGAAATTATATTTTGATTGTTTCGCACTGATGATCTATTACCGTTTATGTTCCAGAGTCATAAAAACCAAAGTCCAGAATCACCATTTTGCCTGTAATTTTAATAGACGCATAGTAAATCAGAGTGAGCGTAGGAAAGGAGTGTGCTGACAAATTAATTTCTCTCTGAAGATTGCCCCTGTGTTTAGGTGATTGCTGTAAACAGATGGGGATAAATGGCAATACGGGGAGAATACAAAAGTGATACTTGTAGGATCAGAGGACATGGGTGGTTGAAGTTTGTTACAGATTCGGCGGACTGAAGAGCTTGTTTCCGTGCTATAACTAACAATGACTCTGATTCCAGAAGCCTCAATTTCTACAATAACCTTTTGCCTGCTTGAAGCCTGTCGACGAGGAAGCAGTTATAACTTATCTAGCTTTACATCTGATGGTGTTTCCTGTTTATATCAGCTGATTATGAGTTTCGATTTCCCTTGCTCCTTTCGCTTCGATGTAATTTCCCGAATTCGCTAACTGACGCGTTGACGCTTTCGAAGCGAATCAGAAATCACTGTGGCACATTACTGCATATCTTCTAACAGAGTTGACTCTAAATTCTTGGTGAATTTCATTTAGGATAGAGAAAAATCATGTATTCTTTTTCACAGGCCCAAAGAAGAGGATGTACTGAAATCCTAGAATCATTAAACTACAGTAGTTTACTTGGACTGAAGGACACTATAGCCAGTAAGATAAATGTGTGGAGTAAAGAAGGTGAGTACAATCAGGTCGATTTCTATATAACAAATAGATTATAATTGTTTTCAACAGTGTAACACTCTCTCTCGTGCATCACTGGATTTGTTTTCTCTTCAGACTATTTTTGGCATGTGAAATCAACCTTGTGTGTAAAATTGCACGTTTACACTCGAATAAGTTTTAAATGTATTTAAAGAAAAATGTACTTGAGGAAGCCTTGAATATATATATACACACATTCTCTGTCCTCTGGACTTATTTGCTAATCACTATTTTACCTTCAGCTGACGAAAAGTAATTTTTACAGTGGGTGCAGAGCAGAATGCTCTCATTTAAAATTATACTTCTGTGTTGTGATTATGTGGCTTTCGCTATCTTAATAGAATTTCTCAAAAACTCATGGCATTCCTATGTCAGCCTGCCCTAACTTATCCAGTACCATATGTGGTGAATAATTAGCATATAATTGTCTTCCGGCAAGATGGCACCAATGACCAACAGCAACATCTTGTAGATAGTTTACAAAACTACTGGATACTCGTCTTCTGCTAAATATACTTCTTCTGAACTGTGACTGTTTGCAGACTGTAACTTCCCCTTTTAACAATGTATTTTTGGGACAACTGAATGATCTGACACTTCTGTGATTTCCTGGGGTATTCTGCATGGAATGCAGCTGTGGCTGTAGCTGGGGGTTGCTGTGTTGATTCCTAATAGCAGAACACAAACCCGTGGTTGGCTCCATTGCTCCACTCTGATTAAAGCATTGAGCAAGATTAAATTCAACGAAGGACGATATTCGTACACGGTCTCTTGCAGACTCTGATAGGATGGCAGGGAGGGAGTCTGATGGTGACAGCAATAGCATGGAGTGTGAGTGGGAAGAGGTGGGGAGAGCGACTAAGAACAGGAAGATGATGGGTTGGAAGAGAAAGAAAGGAGGTGGGTCGAGTGTAGGTGGATCGGAAAATGAGGGAAGAGAAGTTGAGGAGAAGGGCCTGAGGGCAAAATTGCTAAATGTAGTGTTAGGATTTGAGGGGGAAGGGGGAGTATAGAAAATCGATCCGCTTAAGCTAACAAAGATCATTAGAGGACAAGTAGGGGAAGTGAACCATGCTGAGAATTTTAGGAGATGGAAACCTGCTGATAGGATGTAAAACTGAAGAGCAAATGGAGAAGGCAATGAAGGTGACTAATGTTGGGAAAGTCAAAGTGTCCAGGGTTGTAAGAGTTGGAGCACAAAGGGTCAATGGTTGCAAGGGGGTGATATCCGGGGTTCCCCTCAGTGTTAATATGAAGAAGCTAGTGGAGAACTTGAGGGTGAGGAATAGTTCAGTGAAGAGTGTGAAAAGAGTGACAAGGGGAGCAGAGAAAAGGGAGACTGAAACTGTTCTGGTAGAATTTGAGGATAAGGTGCCTCCAAAGGAGTTATATTTTGGATTTTTAAGATACAAGGTAAGAAAATATATACCAAAACCTATGAGGTGTTTCAATTGCCAGGAGTTTGGGCATGTGGCCAAAGTGTGCAAAGGAAAGAGAAGATGTGCAAGGTGTTTCGGGGAACATGAATACGGAAAATGTGGAGAGGGAGTGAGACCAAAGTGCTATAATTGTGGAGGTAACCATAGTGTAGCATACTGGGGATGTAAAGTGTTGAAAAAAGAGGTGGAGGTGCAGCAGAGAAGGGTGAAGGAAAAAGTCTCATATGCTGAGGCAGCTAAATTGGCAAGACAGAAGAAAATGAATGAGGGAGGGTGTAGCAAAGAGCAAGTGGCAGCTAAAGAAAGGCAAGATAAGAAGAATGCATGGATAGAGAATAAGAAATTGGTGACCTTTATAGCAGGAGTGGTAAACGCAACGTATGAGATCAAACCTAAAACTGAAAGGATTCAGATTATTGTGAAAGGTGCAGAGCACCATTTGGGTTTGATAGGATTAAAATGGGAAGAAGTAAATGATGAACTCAGGGTACAGTCAAGTCAAGAGACAGTATGTGTGGGTTGATGTTACTAATAATACTACTTCTTCAATGGAATGCAAGAAGCCTGATTGCTAATGGACAAGATTTCAAGCAGTTTATAGCGAGTAGGAGAGAAAAGCCAGATGTTGTGTGTATCCAGGAGACCTGGTTAAAACCTAATTTAGATTTTGTTTTATATGGTTATGAGGCAGTAAGGCAAGACAGGAGAGGAGGGGAGGAGGGGGATGTGCAACTTATGTAAAGCAAGATATTCCTTATAGAATACTAGGTGTAGGAAGTGGACAAGAGGATGTGGTAGTAAAAGTATGGGCTGAAAGGAAAGAGATGGTGATTGTGAATTATTATAATCCATGCAAAAGACTAGACTTAAACAAGCTTGAGGAGATAGAAGGGCAGAATAGTAGTAACGTTGTTTGGTGTGGTGATTTTAGTGGACATAATGTATTATGGGGATGTGACAGAACAGACATCAATGGTCGGGTAATAGAGGAGTTGCTAGATGAGAAGTATTTAGTGTGCCTAAATGATGGCAGTAGTACTAGAATTGATGTTAATACAGGTAAAGAATCTGTGCTTGATCTTACATTAGCATCAAACTCCATTGCATCAGTGTGTGATTGGTTAGTGTACCAAGAAGGAACTGTAGGGAGTGATCATTACCCGATCTGGTGCAAGATAAATATTTCTGCTTCATTGGTCACAGAGAATACAGGTGGGAAATGGATCCTTGAGAAAGCCAATTGGGAGGAATTTCTGGAAAAAAAGTGATAGATATCTAGGAAGGTCAGTGATGGAATGGATGTAGAAACACTTGACAGCATATTAAAACAAGGTATAATATCAGCTGCATTAGAATCCATTCCTAAAAGTAAAGGAAGAATAAAGAAGAGAATAATACCATGGTGGGATGATGATTGTAAGGAAGCAGTGAGAAATAGAAATAAGGCATTTAAACTGGTTAAAATAACTCATAACTTCCAACATATGATTCAGTACAAACAAGCTCAGGCAGTAGTAAGGAGGTCAATAAGACATGCTAAAAGAACGCACTGGAGAAAGTATCGTGATTCAATCGGAAACACAACTCAAGTAGGAGAGGTGTGGGGGATGATAAAAAGGATGGGAGGGGACAGGAGAGAGTGGAGGTACCCAGTTCTGGTTGATGGAAATGTGACTGCAGTAACAAATAAGGAAAAGGCGGAGTTGTTGGCAAACACTTTTTTTATGGTACATAGTTCTGATAATTTGTCTGAGAAGGGAAGAAGAGGTAGAGAGAGAACAAAAGCTGAAAATATGGAGGCTTTATGTAGGAAAGCTAACCTTGACCGTGTGCAAGATGTCCCTTTCAGCATGGGAGAATTAAGAAAGGCACTAGGTAAAACAGGAAAGACTGTGCCAGGTAAAGATGAAATATGTTATAGTATGATATAACACTTGAGTGAAGGAAGTCAGGAGAAACTACTGCTTCTGTATAACAAAGTCTGGGATGAAGGGAGAATACCAGGGAGCAGGAGAGAGGCGATAATTATTCCAATAAGGAAACCTGGGAAAGATGCCAGCAGGTCAGAAAACTACAGGCCGATTGCCTTGACGTCACATGTATGTAAACTTATGGAACGTATGATAAGTGAGAGGTTAGTGTACTCCGTAGAAAGTAGAGGTCTGGTGGCTATGTATCAAAGCGGGTTCAGGAAAGCAAGGAATACTATGGATCCAGTGTTGTGTCTAGAGGATGAAATGAGAAAAGCTCAAGTAAATAAAGAGACAGCGGTTGCAGTTTTTTTGATGTTGAGAAAGCTTATGATATGTTATGGAAAGAGGGGCTCCTAATCAAGAGAATGTGAATGGGGGGGGGCTATGTTCAACTGGGTTAAGGACTTTTTAAACGGGAGAACTATTCAGGTGAAGATAGGATCACAGCTATCAAGCCAGTATGTTGTAGAAAACGGGACACCTCAGGGGAGTGTAGTGAGTCCAACTTTATTCTCCATTTTGATAAATGATATATTCGTAAATATTCCAACGGAAGTGGGGAGGTCATTGTTTGCAGATGACGGGGCTTTGTGGAAAAGAGGGAGAAATATTGCACATATAGTTACAAAAATGCACGATGGAATTAATCAAGTTGAAGAGTGGGGGACAAAGTGGGGTGTTAAATTTTCAGTGGAGAAAACAAAAGCCATGTTCTTTACAAGGAAAAGGTTCAGGGGACTTAATTTGAATCTGTATGGAAGTAACCTGGAGAGAGTTGAAAGTTATCAGTTTTTGGGAGTGCACTTTGAATTGAGATTAACATGGAGAGAACATGTTAGGTATGTAGTTAGTAAATGTAAAAGTGTGATAAATGTCATGAGGTGTCTTGCTGGATTGGAATGGGGTGCTGATTTTGCATCACTAAAGTATATTTATGTAGCATTAATAAGATCAAGATTAGACTATGGAAGTATTCTATATGGGTCAGCAGCAAAATCTGTGCTGGCAGAACTGGATATCGTACAAGCTCGGGCTCTAAGGGTGTGCTTGGGAGCGGTTAGAACTTCCCCAGTGTGTGCACTCCAAGTTGAAGCAAATGAAATGCCATTGGGGCTGCGGCGTAAACAGCTGGAGGCCAATTACTGGATTAATTTAAGGGGGCATGGTGATAGCCATCCTACAGAAGGAGTGTTGCAGACGTGCTGGGAGAAGGAGAGGACACAAAAAGAAAGTTTTGGCTGGACAGGAGAGCAAACAGCAAAAGATATGGGTGTATATGATAAAGGGTTTTGTCCAAGGGTGGTGTGGCCTGTCAGACCTTTCTGGGTATTAAAAAATCCCTCTATAGATTTGGAATTGCTTAAGATTAAACACAGTATTAAGACGGCTGATATACTCAGTGAATATCATAGTTATAGGGAATGTGAGTATAAAGGCATACAGATTTTTATGGATGGATCAAAGGATCCAGAAACAGGTGCAACAGGGTCTGCAATTGTTGTGCCAAGTTATCGAGTGGAAATTAGCAAGAGAACACCTGATTGCTTGAGTGTATATGCAGTTGGAATGTTTGCCATATTGTTAACACTAGAATGGAGTGAGCAGGTTGATTGTAATAATATTGTGATATGTAGCGATTCTGTGTCGGCCCTTGCAAGCATTAAGACGGGTACAGCTAGAGGTCACCAGGATCTGCTTTATGAAATCCTGTTTACAAATTCAAGACTGGCTAGACAAGGCAAAAATATCGCATTCATGTGGGTTCCAGCACATTCAGGTATTATGGGAAATGAAACAGCAGATAGGCTGGCAAAAGCAGCAGTCAAAAAAGGATACAGAACATAGAATAGTACAGCGCAGTACAGGCCTTCGGCCCACAATGTTGTGCTGACCCTCAAACCCTGCCTCCCATATAAGCCCCCACCTTAAATTCCTCCATATACCTGTCTAGTAGTCTCTTAAACTTCACTAGTGTATCTGCCTTCACCACTGACTCAGGCAGTGCATTCCACGCACCAACCACTCTCTGAGTAAAAAACCTTCCTCTAATATCCCCCTTGAACTTCCCACCCCTTACCTTAAAGCCATGTCCTCTTGTATTGAGCAGTGGTGCCCTAGGGAAGAGGCTCTGGCTATCCACTCTATCTATTCCTCTTATTATCTTGTACATCTCTATCATGTCTCCTCTCATCCTCCTTCTCTCCAAAGAGTAAAGCCCTAGCTCCCTTAATCTCTGATCATAATGCATACTTTCTAAACCAGGCAGCATCCTGGTAAATCTCCTCTGTACCCTTTCCAATGCTTCCACATCCTTCCTATAGTGAGGTGACCAGAACTGGACACAGTACTCCAAGTGTGGCCTAACCAGAGTTTTACAGAGCTGCATCATTACATCGCGACTCTTAAACTCTATCCCTCGACTTATGAAAGCTAACACCCCATAAGCTTTCTTAACTACCCTATCCACCTGTGAGGCAACTTTCAGGGATCTGTGGACATGTACCCCGAGATCCTTCTGCTCCTCCACACTACCAAGTATCCTGCCATTTACTTTGTACTCTCCCTTGGAGTTTGTCTTTCCAAAGTGTACCACCTCACACTTCTCCGGGTTGAACTCCATCTGCCACTTCTCAGCCCACTTCTGCATCCTATCAATGTCTCTCTGCAATCTTTGACAATCCTCTACACTATCTACAACACCACCAACCTTTGTGTCGTCTGCAAACTTGCCAACCCACCCTTCTACCCCCGCATCCAGGTCGTTAATAAAAATCACGAAAAGTACAGGTCCCGGAACAGATCCTTGTGGGACACCACTAGTCACAATCCTCCAATCCAAATGTACTCCCTCCACCACCACCCTCTGCCTTCTGCAGGCAAGACAATTCTGAATCCACCTGGCCAAACTTCCCTGGATCCCATGCCTTCTAACTTTCTGAATAAGCCTACCATGTGGATCCTTGTCAAATGCCTTACTAAAATCCATATAGATCACATCCACTGCACTACCCTCATCTATATGCCTGGTCACCTCCTCAAAGAACTCTATCAGGCTTGTTAGACACGATCTGCCCTTCACAAAGCCATGCTGACTGTCCCTGATCAGACCATGATTCTCTAAATGCCTATAGATCCTATCTCTAAGAATCTTTTCCAACAGCTTTCCCACCACAGATGTAAGGCTCACTGGTCTATAATTACCCGGACTATCCCTACTACCTTTTTTGAACAAGGGAACAACATTCGCCTCCCTCCAATCCTCTGGTACCATTCCCGTGGACACCGAGGACATAAAGATCCTAGCCAGAGGCTCAGCAATCTCTTCTCACCTCGTGGAGCAGCCTGGGGAATATTCCGTCAGGCCCCGGGGACTTATCTGTCCTAATGTATTTTAACAACTCCAACACCTCCTCTAACCTTAATATCAGCATGCTCCAGAACATCAACCTCACTCATATTGTCCTCACCATCATCAAGTTCCCTCTCATTGGTGAATACCGAAGAGAAGTATTCATTGAGGACCTTGCTCACTTCCACAGCCTCCAGGCACATCTTCCCACCTTTATCTCTAATCGGTCCTACCTTCACTCCTGTCATCCTTTTTTTCTTCACATAATTGAAGAATGCCTTGGGGTTTTCCTTTACCCTACTCGCCAAGGCCTTCTCATGCCCCCTTCTTGCTCTTCTCAGCCCCTTCTTAAGCTCCTTTTTTGCTTCCCTATATTCCTCAATAGACCCATCTGATCCTTGCTTCCTAAACCTCATGTATGCTGCCTTCTTCCACCTGACTAGATTTTCCACCTCACTTGTCACCCATGGTTCCTTCACCCTACCATTCTTTATCTTCCTCACCGGACAAATTTATCCCTAACATCCCGCAAGAGATCTTAGAGGTCAATATTAAACTATCAAAATCAGAGGGGAAGAGCATAGTGTGGAGAAGGATAAATCAACAGTGGCAGCAGCATTGGGATAGAGCAATAAAGGGAAGACATTTACATTCAATTCAGAACAGAGTAGATATGGGAAGAAGTAGGGGAGTAAAGCGGAAGGAGCAAGTAATTATAAGTAGACTGAGAATTGGATACAGCAACCTCAATGGCACTCTGGCCACATAAATAAGCATCCAACAGGTTTTTGTGATCTATGTCAGGAGACTGAAACAGTAGAGCATATCCTTATTTCATGCCGGCAATTTGCACAGGAAAGGCAACAAATGTTACAACAATTACGCAAAATAGGACTGGTAGAGAACAGAGTTAAAGGTTCATTGGAATGTGAGAAGAGTGATCGGGGAGGAAATGGTTGTTTAATTTTTTAAGGGCGACGGGACTGGAAAGACAGCTTTAAAGTGAATGGACAATGAAGGACAATAAATCCTGAAGATGGCAGCAATGCAACCGTGTGGATGCCAACTGCCGTAAAACCTCAGAAGAAGAAGTATTTCAATGAGAATGAGAACGGAAAACGAATGGGTGTTCAATGCCACCTGCCTGTGTTTGACCGGTCTCCTTCTCAGTGTTGCCTGTGGAAGGTGCTGGAGTCTCGGTTCCCACGCTAGAAGGTTTGATTGCTTTGGCAGCTCATGTCTGTGGACTCACTTTTGGCTGCAATTTGGTGTTTAATGTCTTCAGTGCTGAAAATGCTTTATATTTGTGTGACTTGATTGAGGCCCTTCGCCATGCAAGTGGATCTGTGGTTGTGACCTGCAGCCACTGACAGACACAGCACTGAATTTACTGACTCGGTAGCTGTGGCCGTAGCCACAGGCTCCTGGACCGGCTTCACTCGCCTCTGCGGTTCATGGTTGTGGATGCACTTTTGGGGATTCTGCAGTTTGATGTTTAATGTTATATATATTGTTTGTTCGCTTTTTGTTGCTGCTTAGTTTGGTACTTTTTCCGCACGTTTGATGGTCTTGTGTGGGTTTTTTCTTTCAACGGGTTCTTTGGTGTTTCTTTGTTTTGCAACTGCCTGCAAGGAGACAAATCTCAACTTCGGTAATAAATGTACTTTGAACTATCAGATTCAGTTTCACAGTACGTGTTGGCTAACCATGTAACCATATAACAATTACAGCACGGAAACAGGCCATCTCGGCCCTTCTAGGCCGTGCCAAACTCTTACTCTCACCTAGTCCCACCAACTTGCACTCAGCCCATAACCCTCCATTCCTTTCCTGTCCATATAGCTATCCAATTTAACTTTAAACATCGAACCTGCCTCAACCACTTCTGCTGGAAGCTCGTTCCACACAGCCACCACTCTCTGACTAAAGATGTTCCCCCTCATGCTACCCCTAAACTTTTGCCTTTTAACTCTCAACTCATTTCCTCTTGTTTGAATCTCCCTCACGCCCAATGGAAAAAGCCTACCCATGTCAACTCTATCAAACCCCCTCCTAATTTTAAATACCTCTATCAAGTCCCCCCTCAACCTTCTACGGTCCAAAGAATAAAGAGCCAACTTGTTCAACCTTTCTCTGTAACTTAGGAGATGAAACCCAAGTAACATTCTAGTAACGCAAATACGAGGAAATCTGCAGATGCTGGAATTTCAAGCAACACACAAAAAAGTTGCTGATGAACGCAGCAGGCCAGGCAGCATCTATTGGAAGAGGTACAGTTGACGTTTCGGGCAAAGACCCTTCGTCAGGACCAACTGAAAGAAGAGCTAGTAAGAAATTTGAAAGTGGGAGGGGGATGGGGAGATCCGAAATGATAGGAGAAGACAGGAGGGGGAGGGATGGAGCCAAGAACTGGACAGTTGTTTGTCAAAAGGGATATGAGAGGATCATGGGACAGGAGGCCTAGGGAGAAGGAAAAGGGGGAGGGGGAGAAAAAAGCCCAGAGGATGGGCAAGGGGTATAGTAAGAGGGACAGAGGGAGAAGAAGGAGAGGGAGACAAAGAATGTGTGTATATAAATAAATAACAGATGGGGTACGGGGGAGAGGTGGGGCATTAGCTGAAGTTAGAGAAGTCAATGTTCATGCCATCAGGTTGGAGGCTACCCAGACAGAATATACGGTGTTGTTCCTCCAACCTGAGTGTGGCTTCATCTTTACAGTAGGGAAGGCCATCGATAGACATATCAGAATGGGAATGGGACGTGGAATTAAAATGTGTGCCCACTGGGAGATCCTGCTTTCTCTGGTGGACAGAGTGTAGGTGTTCAGCGAAACCTGACGCAGACTAGGAGATTGTTTCACTGAACATCTACGCTCTGTCCGCCAGAGAAAGCAGGATCTCCCAGTGGCCACACGTTTTAATTCCACGTCCCATTCCCATTCTGATATGTCTATCCATTGCCTTCTCTGCTGTAAAGATGAAGACACACTCAAGATGGAGGAAAAACACCTTATATTCTGTCTGGGTAGCCTCCAACCTGATGGCATGAAGATTGACTTCTCAAACTTTTGCTAATGCCCCACTTCCCCCTCATACCCCATCCGTTATTTATTTATATACACACATTCTTCGTCTCCCTCTCCTTCTTCTCCCTCTGTCCCTCTTACTATACCCCTTGCCCATCCTCTGGGCTTTTTTCTCCCCCTCCCCCTTTTCCTTCTCCCTAGGCCTCCTGTCCCATGATCCTCTCATATCCCTTTTGCCAATCAACTGTCCAGCTCTTGGCTCCATCCTTCTCCCTCCTGTCTTCTCCTATCATTTCGGATCTCCCCCCCTCCCCCCACTTACAAATCTCTTACTAGCTCTTCTTTCAGTTAGTCCTGCCGAAGAGTCTCGGCTTGAAACATCAACTGTACCTCTTCCTAGAGATGCTGCCTGGCCTGCTGCATTCACCAGCAACTTTTTTGTGTGTGGCTTAACATTCTAATAAATCTTCTCTGTACTCTCTCTATTTTGTTGACATCTTTCCTATAATTCGGTGACCAGAACTGTACACAATACTCCAAATTTGGCCTTACCAATGCCTTGTACAATTTCAACATTACATCCCATCTCCTATACTCAATGCTCTGATTTATAAAGGCCAGCATACTAAAAGCTTTCTTCACCACCCTATCCACATGAGATTTCACCTTCAGGGAACTATGCACCATTATTCCTAGATCCCTCTGTTCTACTGCATTCTTCAATGCCCTACCATTTACTATGTATGTCCTATTTTGATTAGTCCTACCATAATATAGCACCTCACATTTATCAGCATTAAACTCCATCTGCCATCTTTCAGCCCACTCTTCTAACTGGCCTAAATCTCTCTGCAAGCTTTGAAAACCTACTTCATTATTCACAACTCTACCTATCTTAGTATCATCTGCATACTTACTAACCAAATTTACCACCCCATCATCCAGATCATTAATACATACGACAAACAACATTGGACCCAGTACAGATCCCTGAGGCACACCACTAGTCACCGGCCTCCAATCTGACAAACAGTTATCCACCACTATTCTCTGGCATCTCCCATCCAGCCACTGCTGAATCCATTTTACTACTTCAATATTAATACCTAACAATTGAACCTTCCTAACTAACCTTCTGTGTGGAACCTTGTCAAAGGCCTTTACTGAAGTCCATATAGACAACATCCACCACTTTACCCTCGTCAACTTTCCTAGTAACCTCTTCAAAAAATTCAATAAGATTTGTCAAACATGACTTTCCACGCACAAATCTACGTTGATTGTTCCTTATCAGACCCTGTCGATCCAGATAATTGTATATACTATCTCTAAGAATACTTTCTATCAATTTACCCACCACTGACGTCAAACTCACAGGCCGATAATTGCTAGGTTTACTCTTGGAACCCTTTTTAAGCAATGGAACAACATGAGCAATATGCCAATCCTCCGGCACCATCCCCGTTTTTAATGACATTTCAAATATTTCTGTCAGAGCCCCTGCTATTTCCACACTAACTTCCCTCAAGGTCCTATGTCATGGTCTAGTCCATGAAGTCCGCATTCTGGTTCACGGTCCGGTCCATCAACCCTTGCTCCAGGTTTTCCAGTCTACCCTGTTTCTGTTCCTGTTGAGCTCTAACTGAGTCGACTGATTCTCGTTGGGGCTGGCTGCATAAATACCTCCAGAGACTAGGGCGTGGCTGCTGGATTGTTCTTGTCCTTACTCCTTGTATCTCTTCCCCTGCCTTCTGTTTCCTCACCTGAAGCCTTGCCTTGTCTTGCCGGTAACTCTCGCCTCGCCTGAAGTTCTTGTCTTGCCTTGCATTGCCTGAAGCCTTGCCTTGTCTTGCTGGTAACTCTCACCTCATCTCACCTGAAGTCTTGTCTTGGAGCCACCCTGTACCTAGCTCCCTTCCTGTCCCTTGCCTCCGCTGGGTAAGTTGGGCCGTCTTGCCGTTACCTACGGTTGGTTCTGTCCCTTCCTGTCCCTTGCCTCCGTCGGGTAAATCAGGCCGTATTACTGCTACCCTGTGGTGGGTTCTGTCCCTTCCTGTCCCTTGCCTCCATCGGGTAAATCAGGCCGTATTACCGCTACCCTGTGGTGGATTCTGTCCCTTGCTGTCCCTTGCCTCCGTCAGGTGGAGATCCGCGCCCTGCCCAGGAGGAGCTTCAAGACCCCAAGCCTCTAGCCGAGCCTCACCTCAAGCCTCTAGCCGAGCCTCGCCCCAAGCCTCGAGCCGAGCCTCGCCCCAAGTCAACCTTCAAGACCCCAAGCCTCAAGTCTCTGGTCTGCAGCCTCGCCTCAAGTCTCTGGTCTCCAGCCTCGCCTCAAGTCTGAAGACTCCAGCCTCATCCTGCCTGCCAGCCAAGTCACGTCCTTGCCTAGTTCCGGGTCCTTGTCCAGTCCCTGCCTCGGAGTCCATGCCCAGGCTCCTAACTCTCTTGTCCAGTCCTGTTCCGGGTTCCCGGTTTTCGTGTCCATGTCCTAGCCCTCACCCTGTATCCTAGACCTGTCCCTAGTACTTCAGTGTCTGTGTCTTGCACTTGAGTCTGTTCCCAGCCACCCCCTTATGACATCCTAGGGAATATCCTGTCAGGACCCGGAGACTTATCCAGTTTTATATTCCTTAAAAGTGCCAGTACTTTCTCTTCTTTAATCATCATAGTTTCCATAACTACCCTACTTGTTTCCCTTACCTTACACAATTCAATATCCTTCTCCTTAGTGAGTACAGAAGAAAAGAAATTGTTCAAAATCTCCCCCATCTCTTCTGGCTCCACACATAGCCATCCACTCTGATTCTCTAAGGAACCAATTTTATCCCTCACTATCCTTTTGCTATTAATATAACTGTAGAAACCCATTGGATTTATTTTCACCTTACTTGCCAAAGCAACCTCATATCTTCTTTTAGCTTTTCTAATTTCTTTCTTAAGATTCCTTTTCCATTCTTTATATTCCTCGAGCACCTGGTTTACTCCAAGCTGCCTATATTTATTGTAGATCTCTCTCTTTTTCCGAACCAAGTTTCCAATATTCCTTGAAAACCATGGCTCTCTCAAACTTTTAACCTTTCCTGTCAACCTAACAGGAACATAAAGTTTCTGTACCCTAAAAATTTCACCTTTAAATGACCTCCATTTCTCTATTACATTCTTCCCATAAAACAAATTGTCCGAAACTACTCCTTCTAAATCCTTTCGCAGTGGCTAGTGCCGTGTACCAGCAGTATATTGTAATCTTGAACATAAGACACTGTAAGTACAAACCCAATCTGGCAGAATTTCAACCTTGTCAATGTTCTCTGAAGATACAAAACTTTAATTTCCTTAAACAACTTAAAATAAGTCAAGCTTGATTTGTGCTTCTACTATCAAAGTTTCTTTCCACATTCTTTCTGCAATGAGTCAACAAATCGCTTTTCCTATTTCAGTAATATGAAATTAGTTTCTATGTTACACCAGAATGTATCATGCCAAACAAAAAAGTGTGTCACCTTTACAAGCATGCATAGACTAGCCTTGGCATATGTCAACCAAATTTAGCTTTGTCCATCTTGTTGAAATAATGCATTTAAGATAAAATTATGCACAGTTCTTTGGCAGGTTTTAATTGTAAATACCCTGTGATTATAATTAAGCAGCTGAACCAATAATTTGAGTTCAAAATCAATTATTAAAAAGATAAGTCTGACTACCACATAGGTAACTGGGAAATTAAAATTTAGTTATTTAATAAATATGGACATAAAATACTTCATCAGTATAGAGACAGACACAAAAATTTTCTTTACTAGTCATCCTGACTGGCTGCATCAGTGCTAGGTATGGGAACTGTACTTCCCTCAATCGCAGGACTCTGCAGAGAGTGGTGCGGACAGCCCAGCACATCTGTAGATGTGAAGTTCCCACTATTCAGGACATTTACAGAGACAGGTGTGTAAAAAGGGCTCGAAGGATCATTGGGGACCCGAGTCACCCCAACCACAAACTGTTCCAGCTACTACCATCCAGGAAACAATACCGCGGCAAAAAAGCCAGGACCAACAGGCTCCGGGACAGCTTCTCCACCAGCCCATCAGACTGATAAATTCATGCCGATACAATTGTATTTCTGTTATATTGAGTGTCCTGATGTACGAACTACTTATTACAAATTACTATAAATTGCACATTGCATATTTAGACGGAGAGGTAACGTGAAGATTTTTACTCCTCATGTATATGAAGGATGTAAGTAATAAAATCAATTCAATTCAATTCGTTCAGGAAAGGAGACCTTTTGTTCCTACATGGTCTGACCTTTCAGGTGATACCAGATACACACTAAAGTAATTAATATTTAAGTGCCCTCAGAAGGAATTTCTAACCAGATTCAAGTAAAACAGAAATATTCATGCCGCCATACAGTGTAGAGTACCTTCCCAGTCTGAAGAATGAGTTATGCTGAGTGGGAGGAATGGGGTGCAGAACAGAAAGCTCTAGATGAAATCACCCATGTAAGCATTACACCTGCCCCGACACCTCCTCCCTCACTACCATTCAGGGCCCCAAACAGTCCTTCCAGGTGACACTCCATCTGTGAGTCCGTTGGGGTCATAAAATTTATCCGTTGCTCCTGGTGTGGCCTTCTGTGTATCGGTGAGACCTGACGTCGATTGGGAGACCGCATCACTGAGTACCTTTGCTCTGTCCATTACAGAAAGCTGAATCTTCCGGTGGCTACCCATTTCAATTCTACTTCTATTCCCATTCCAACAAGTCAGTCCATGGCCTCTTCAACTGCCGTGATGAGGCCACGCACAGGTTGAAGGAGCAACACCATTTATTCTGTCTGGATAGCCTCCATCCTGATTTCTCAAACTTTTGGTTATGACCCCCTCCACTTCATCATTCCCCATTCTTGTTTCCCTCACTCACCTTATCTCCTTACCTGAAATCACCTCCCTCCGGTCCTCCTCCTACTTCCCTCTCTTCCAGGGTCTTTTGTCCTCTCCTAACAGATTTCCCCTTCTCCAGCCTTTTATCTCTTTCACCAATCAACTTCCCAGCTCTTTATTTCACCCCCTCCTCCTCTCCTGGTTTCACCGATCACCTGTCACATTCCTCTCCTCCCTACATCTTCATACTCTGTTTCACTCCCATTCCTTTGCAATCCTGATGAAGGGTATCAGCCCAAAATGTTGACTGTTTCCTCTTTTCCATAGATACTGCCTAATCTGCTGAGTTCCTCCAGCATTTTGTGTGTGTTGCTTTAAAATGTCTGTCTGTGTCATTTAGCATAATAGACGTCATACGGCAAAGAAAAGATTCTTCACCGCACATGTCTGTGCTGACCATCAAGTACCCACTTACACTCATTAATCCTAGTTTAACCCACCCACATTCCCTTCAGCTCCCTCCAGATCCCTCCATTTACCTATCAGCCTTCCAGTCTGCATGTGGAGTTCAGAAGGAAATCCATCTCCAGGAAGAAACCCACTTGGTCACAGTGCAAACTCTGCACAGACAGCAGTGGAAGTCAGCATTGAACCTCAACCCCTGAGCTGAGAGGCAGCAAACCTGGCAACAGTGGGCATATTTCTCCCTCACTGAGTGCAGAATCAGGGTATTTTCTTTTTAGTTGAATTATAGTAGCATCTTAATTTCTCATTCTCATTTACCTTCTTAGTGAGCTGATTATTGTACTTAAAATTCCTTTTTTGTTGTACTTACAATCAAATGTTGAGATTATGTATTTATGTGCATATAAATTACATATTCTTGAACCTTTTTGCAGACCTCATCGGTGTCATTCTGAACCACAGCCAAAGTGCAGAAGAGCTCCTGAAACGCAGGAAGGTTCTGCGTGAGGAAATATTGAAGTACCTAATTAAACATGGTGTCACTGTTTCTACATCGTCAGACAAACAACAACTTATTAATAAAGCTTTGGTGTATTGGATGATGTCGGAAATGAATAGAGAGCCATCAACAGCTGAAACAGATGTGCAAGTTCTGTACCAAAAACATAAGGAAGGACTGGGGCAAAAGTTAGTGAACAATACTGAAAGTATAGAGGTAAAACCACAGACAACAACTTTCACAACATTAAGAGAACTGAGGCAGATGAGACAGGCAGAGGAGCAGAAGGAGAAAGAAGAGAAGGCAAAGAGGCAAGAGGAGAATTTGCGAAGGCAAGAGGAGGATTTGCGAAGGCAAGAGGAGGATTTGCGAAGGCAAGAGGAGGATTTGCGAAGGCAAGAGGAGCATTTGCGAAAGCAGGAGCAAATGCCGAATCCACCGCAGGGTGCAATGGCCATGGAGTTGAACATAAATGTGAATATTTTGCAGGTAATTTATGTGTATCAAAAGATATTTAACTGCATTTGGAGATTTTATATTCTTGCATCTAATTAGAATTTCCTTATTTATTTTCAGTGTTACATAGAAACATAGAAAATAGGTGCAGGAGTAGGCCATTCAGCCCTTCAAGCCTGCACCGCCATTCAGTATGATCATGGCTGATCATCCAACCCAGAACCCTGTACCTGCCTTCCCTCCATACCCCCTGATCCCTTTAGCCACAAGGGCCATATCCAACTCCCTCTTAAATATAGCCAATGAACCGGCCTCAACTGTTTCCTGTGGCAGAGAATTCCACAGATTCACCACTGTCTGTGTGAAGAAGTTTTTCCCCATCTCGGTCCTAAAAGGCTTCCCCTTCATCCTTAAACTATGACCCCTCATTTTGGACTTCCCCAACATCGGGAACAATCTTCCTGCATCTAGCTTGTCCAATCCCTTTAGGATTTTATACGTTTCAATAAGGTCCCCCCCGAATCTTCTAAATTCCAGCAAGTATAAGCCTAGTTGATCCATTCTTTCATCATATGAAAGTCCTGCCATCCCAGGAATCAATCTGATGAACCTTCTTTGTACTCCCTCTATGGCAAGAATGTCTTTCCTCAGATTAGGGGACCAAAACTGCACACAATACTCCAGGTGTGGTCTCACCAAGGCGTTGTACAACTGCAGTAGTACCTCCCTGCTCCTGTACTCGACCTCTTGCTATGAATGCCAGCATACCATTCGCCTTTTTCACCGCCTGCTGTACCTGCATGCCCACTTTCAATGACTGGTGTATAATGACATTCAGGTCTCGTTGCACCTCCCCTTTTCCTAATCGGCCACCATTCAGATAATAATCTGTTTTCCTGTTCTCACCACCAAAGTGGATAACCTTACATTTATCCACATTAAATTGCATCTGCCATGAATTTGCCCACTCACCTAACCTATCCTAGTCACCCTGCATCCTCTTAGCATCCTCCTCACAGCTAACACTGCCGCCCAGCTTCATGTCATCTGCAAACTTGGAGATGCTGCATTTAATTCCCTTGTCTAAGTCATTAATATATATTGTAAACAACTGGGGTCCCAGCACTGAGCCTTGCGGTACCCCACTAGTCTCTGCCTGCCATTCTCAAAAGGTCCCATTTATTCCCACTCTTTGCTTCCTGTCTGCCAACCAATTCTCTATCCACATCAATACCATACCCTCAATACTGTGTGCTTTAAGTTTGCACACTAATCTCCTGTGTGGGACCTTGTCAAAAGCCTTTTGAAAATCCAAATATACCACATCCACTGGTTCTCCCCTATCCCCTCTACTAGTTACATCCTCAAAAAATTCTATGAGATTCGTCAGACATGATTTTCCTTTCACAAATCCATGCTGACTTTGTCCGATGATTTTACCGCTTTCCAAATGTGCTGCTATCACATCTTTGATAACTGACTCTAGCATTTTCCCCACCACTGATGTCAGGCTAACTGGTCTATAATTCTCCAGTTTCTCTCCCTCCTTTTTTAAAAAGCGTTCATAGACTTGAAAGATATTCTTCCATTAGCCGAAAACCATAATACTCAAAATGCTATCCAGAAAAACTAAGACAACATTTTTGCAATAGTTGTACTTCTCAAGAAAGTATTCTATTAATAACCCCATGATTATATCTGAAATGGAGAATTTTTTTCTTATCAGATTAATTCAGAGTCGTGGAATAGGATGAAAACTGAGTTGCTGTAAATAATAGAATGTTGGATAAGATTAGTGTGGCAAAATGATTACCATATTTAATGTCCTTACATTCTTATCTCACTTGGTTCAGAACTGATTTGCATTTAGATTTGTGATGTTGATAGATATCTGGAACTGTGATGTACAGCACAACATCAATGCTGCTCATTCACCAAAGCTGCTAACTCATCACTTGGGGTATTGTTTCAAAGTAAACATAAAGGGAAAGAATTTTATACACACTTGAGTGTTGAGGATTTGGAAGACACTGTCAGGGGTAGTATTTGACAGAGGTTTATTTCTAGAGAACTAAAAAGAGCTGATTAAGTATGTAAAAGGAATGAATTTAACAGCCCTTGGAGAAAAGACTGGACAGTATTACCTAACTGGAGACTAGGTGAATTGCTCTTAAGAGGACCTGGATGAGCTCGATGGGCTGAATAGCATTATTCTGTCATTCTGTAAAACCTTATTCCTGTATTGAATTCAATTAGAAGAAAACACCAAATGTAGTAATACAAATGCAGTGAAATACAAAATCAAGTTTCAAAGTACATTTATTATTGAAGTATGTATACTGCATACCATTCTGAGGTTTGTCCTTCCACAGGCAGCCAAAAAAAACAGAAACATCATGGAACCTATTTGAAGAAAACATCAAACCCCCAACGTGCAATTTAAAAAAAAGAACAAATCATGCAAAAGCAAGGCTTTAACGTACAGAATATTAAACATCAAATTTCGGAATGCATCTTAAATACAAAATACATACAGAGTGCTGGAGGAACTCAGCAGGCCAGGAACTATACATGGAAAGGAATGAACAGTTGCTGTTTTTGCTGAGAGCTTTCATCAGGACTAGAAATGTAGGAGGAAGAAGCCAGAAGAAGACGGTGGAGGGACAGGAAGGACTACCAGCTAGAAAGTTCTAGGTGCTGCTAGGTTGGTGAGGGGATGAAGTAAGAAGCCTGGACGTTATAGGTGGAAAAGGCCTTAAGACATTAGAGAATTAGGCCATTCAGCCAATCAAGTCTGCTCTGCCATTCTATCATGGCTGATTTATTATCCCTTTCAACCTGATTCTTCTGCTTTCTCTCCATAACTTTTGGCATCCTGACTAATCCTAATCAAGAACTTTCCAACCTCCATTTTAAATATACCCAATGACGGCCTCCACAGTCATCTGTAGCAATGGATTTCAGATTCACCACCGTCTGGCTAAAGAAATGTTTTCTCATCAAAATGGACATCCCTCTATTTTGTTCCAGTGCCCTCTGGTCCTTGACTCCCATACTATCAGAAACATCTTCTCCACAGCCACTCTAACTAGGCCTTTCAATGTCCAATAGGTTTCAATGAGATCTACCCCGCTTCTACTACATTTCACTGAGTACAGACGTGGAACCATCAAATACCACTCCTACATTAACCCTTTCATTCCTGGAATCATTCTTGTGAACATCCTCTGGTCCCTCTCCAATGCAAGCACATCTTTGCTTAGACAAGTGGCCCAAAACTGCGGTTTGACCCATGCCTTACAAAGCCTCAGCATTACATCCTTGCTTTCATATTCTATTCCTCTTGAAGTGCATGCAAACATTGTATTTTCCTTCCTTACCAGTGACTCAACCTGCAAGTTAACCTTTAAGGAATCCTGCACAAGGACTCACAAGTCCCTTTGTACCTCTGATTTTTGAATTTTCTATGCCTTCACTCCTATCAAAGTGCATGATTATACCCTCCCTACACTATACTCCATCTGCAGTGTTAAGGGACCATGTTGAGGAAATGGGGCTGCACTAGTTGACCTTCAGCTCATGAGAGAGAATGAGGAAGTGACAGATAGGAGGTAGTCACCCCTAAGTTGCAAGAGGCTGATACCTGGTGACTGTCAGGAGAAGAGAAAAGAACCCTGTGTGTACTCTTGTGGCCGTTCCCCTCAATAATAATTGCACCACTTTGGAAACTTCTGGTGGGGGAAGGGTGTCATAGCAACCGGGTCTCTGGTATTAAGTCTGACCCTGTTGCTCGATTGGGAAGGGGAAGAAGAGGAATGGAGTAGTGCTAGTGGATTCCATAGAGGAGCAGACTTGGGATTCTGTGGATGTGAAAGAGACATAGAAATGATATGTTGCCTCCCAGGTGCCAGGGTCAGGGATGTCTCAGATCAGGCCCACAGCATTCTAAAGGGGGAGAGTGAGAAGCCAGAAGTCATGAAGTCATGGTAAATACTGGTACCAACAACATAGATAGGAAAAGGGAGGAGATCCTCAAGAGAGAATATAGGGAGCCAGAAAGCTGAAAAGCAGAACCTTCAGGGTAATAATCCCTGGATTGTTGCCTGTGCAATATATCAGTGAGGGTAAGAATAGGATGATTTGGTAGATGAATGCGTGGCTGAGGAATTGGTGCAGGGTTTCAGGTATTTGGATCTTTTTTTTAGATTATGAGAACACTCAGTCCTCTTTTATTGTCATTTAGAAATGCATACATGCATTAAGAAATGATACAATGTTCCTCCGGAGTAATATCACAGAAAACAGGGCAAAGCAAAGACTAACACTGACAGAACCACATAATTATAATATATAGTTACAGCAATGCAAATCAATATCATAATTTGATAAAGAACAGACCTTGGGCACGGTAAAAAAAAGTCTCAAGTCCCGATCAACTCCCGAGTCTCCTCCTTCTGGGGAACCGTTACACCTGAATCCAAGGGGGAGACCAATATCCTTGTGGACAGGTTTGCTTGAGCTGTTGGGGAAGATTTAAACTAATTTGGCAGGGGGATGGGAACCAGAGTGATAGGCTGGGGATGAGGCAGCGGTAGACAAGTAAATGCAGTTTGCAGTGAGACGGAGGAAAAATAGGCTGATGATAGGGCAACTTTGCAGTCAGTAAGATGAATTGAAGTGTAACATTGGGACAAAATCAAAAAGTGTGATGAATGCAGGACTGAAATTGTTATATTAGATGTGCATAGTATACAGGATAAGGAAGATGATTTTGTAGCGCAGTTAGAGATTGGCAGATATGATGTGAGTATCACTGAGTTGTGGCTGAAAGAATATCATAGTTGGGAGCTTAACCTCCAAGGTTACACAATGTATTACATAATGTACTGGGTGGGCACAGGAGTACATTCAGCCAGAGACTCATTCCTCCGAGATGCAGCACAGAGCGTCATAGGAAGTCATTCCTGCCTGCGGCCATCAAACTTTACAACTCCTCCCCTGGAGGGTCAGACACCCTGAGCCAATAGGCTGGTCCTGGACTTATTTCATAATTTACTAGCATAATTTACATATTACTATTTAACTATTTATGGTAATATTACTATTTATTATTTATGGTGCAACTGTAACGAAAACCAATTTCCCCCGGGATCAATGAAGTATGACTATGACTATGACTATATAAGGACATGGTGTGGAGTGACTTTAGTAAAAAAAAATTAAATGAAATCCTTCGGATGAGCCAATATTAGATCATCAGAAGTTGTAGAATCCTTGTGTGGAGATTTAAGCAGTTAGGGTAAAAAGACTCTGATGGGACTCCGAACAGTAGCAAGGATGTGGGGCACAAATTACAATGGGAGATAGAAAAGGCATGTAAAAGTGTAAATCAGGGTGGTGCTGAATCCCAAGAGAAGGAATTTGTAGAAAGCCTATGAGATGGCTTTGTAGAGCAGCTTATAGATGAACCCACTAGAGGAGGAACAGTACTGGATTGGGTGTTGTGTATGAACTGCATTTGGTCAGCAAGGCAGTGATCACCCCGCAGTTTGAGAGGGAGAAGCTAAAGTCAGATGTGTCAGTATTCCAGTGTACAGCGAAATGGATCAAATGTGGGAAAACCTTAGATGGAATCAGTTGGGGTGAAGGGTCTGTTCGTATGCTGCACGACTCTATGACTAGTTGGAAACCTTTTATTTCCAAATTCAAATTTGTTCATTTAATCTAACTTCCAATGGCAGCCAGGATGGTATTTGAACTCATAAACTTTGGATTATTTATCCAGGTATCTAGATTACTAATTGGGGTATTTAGCCACAGCAATACCAGAGTACTTGGTTTGGCAAGGGGTAGAACTGAAGTTGATGGAGGAGTTAAAATCAGAGATGAGTTAATTGAATGGCAGACCTGGCTTGATTCGCACTATTTCGGATATTGCATTAGGTTTTGATGTGTATTCTTATGCATGAAACAGACATATTTCTTATACTTTCTTGACTACTTGTTCTAAGAGAGGAAACTCCTATTCCTGATAATAGCAGACTTATAATCTCTAAAATACTAGTGATGCCAAGAGCAGTTGATTAGCAGAGTTTAGAATACCAACACCCTATGCTTCAAACAATTTGGTGTTGGTTTAAGACCTTTGCCTTACTCATAATCAAAGCAATGCTGTTAAGGGGGCGATTGAAGTTGTAGATCCAGTGGGAGTGAAGGATAGGTGATCTGTTTCCAGGTTAGGCTTGTGTGCAGCTTTCAGGAGAGCCTGCAAATGGTTCTCTTTCCATGGCCTGCTGCCCTTTTCCTTCTCTGTGTTATGGGCTTGGAGGCTCCTGTCATTGTCCAGGTTAATTAAGGGTAAATGTGTAAGTGATACACATTGCACCCACTGTGTACCAGCACTGGAGAAAAAGAATGCTAGTTGATCAGACTTAGTCTTTGATGGAGTCAACTTCATGGGTGATGTCGGAGCTGAATAAATCCATGCTGAGTGTTTCAAGATTCAAGATTGCTTAATGTCATTTCCAGTACATAAGTGTAAAGGAGAATGAAATAATTGTTACTCCAGATCTGACACAGCTTAAAAATATTTCCATATCACAAAATAAAAATAATATCAAGAGTAGAATATTAAAAATACACAATAATTATGAGTACATAAGCTTATGTCCATTGATTGTATGTACATAAAGTGACAGTATGTATGGGAGTGTCTACATAAAGTAACTGATAGGAAATGATAAAGTAGTGATGGGGGGGTGGGGCTTAGTGTGTGTTTAAGGGACATAGAACTGCATACTTCTTTGTCCCCATTTATGGTATTCAAAGTATTTGTCTTTGTTGTAATATTCTATTTTTTTTAACAAAAAGCTGACTTTATTCTTTTTTTCTCAACGCATTCCATTATCAGCCCCCACCTCAGCAAGTGGCAAGTGGAGTCTCAGAAGGTGAACAAATGGGCACCGAGTTCTGTGAATGGTTCTTCCAGCTTCTGAACTCTCAGAATCCTTCCTTTGGACAACAGGCAAAAGAGTGGGGCCCACAGCACTTTTGGGATGATGCAATCCTTTACCTTACCTATTGTATCCAGGGAATCGTAAAAGAACAACATCAGAGTTCTCAAATTGTTAGTCTGCGCCTACTCTCACTGGTAAAAGATGAACAACTACTCTTCAACCCCAATATCAGCCAGAGTGGTGTGAAATGTGCAAGTTCTCCACATGGAATAGTTGCCGTGGCAGTGGCTGGCACCATTCACAGGAATTGTCAATGCCTAGGTGTTTTTCAACAGCTCTTTGGGCTCATCCGCACACCAATCTATGGAAGCAATTGGAAAATCAAGTGCATTAACCTTCAGATGAAAGCTTTTAATGATCAGCCTGTAATTATGCAACCCAGTGTATCTGTTCAGATGACAGAACTACAAGCCTGTATCAATGAATTAAGCACACTTCCGAAGTAATTTATTTTGAAAATCATTTTCAGCTTTATAGCCTGAAAGGATTTGAAATTTGTGTGGATTTATGTAATGGTTGGACATTTTCCTGCATAGATGACACTGGATAATAAAATTAAAAATGACCCTCCTTCTTCTCGATTTGGATATGGAAGTTTTAGCAACTATTGTAATCTTAGGAACCTATTGTCTACTTTAAAAAACAGTACTGTGCAAAAGTCTTAGACACATAATGAAGTTAGGAATATTCAGACACCTCCCTGATGGTATTGCATGATGGATCAGAATCTGTTTGTACTTCTCAGCACTGAGGATTCCATTAATTCTGACCAGATCACCAACTCCATTTGCAGAAATGCAGCTCCACGATGCAGGGAACCTCTGACATGCTTTCCTGTTGGTAGCAGACACTCATCTGTGTATCGCTGTCCAGCTTTTCCATGGACAAACTGCCTCCTGTTTGAGGCAGAAATTTCAAATTTTGTCTTGTCAGTCCAGAGTAGTTGTTGCTGTTGTTCAGCACACCCGTCCTGTGTTTTTGTGCGTAGGAGAGTCTCTTGGCTTTGTTTCCACTTTGAAGGAATGGCTTTTTGGCAGCAACTCTACCGTGAACATTTCTGACATGACTTCTCCAGACTATAGAGGGGTGCACTTGGGTTCCAGTAGTTTCTGTGTGTTCAGAGCTGTTAGCAGTACTGGACTTCTGAGTTAGAAAGGACATTGGTTTGGTGTATATCCCGTCTCCTGCACTCAGTTTCCGTGTCCGACCACTGCATTTCTGATCAACCTTGCCTGTTTCTACGTGCTTCTTCAGAAAAGATTGGACAGCACATCTGGAAACCCCTGTCTGCCACAATATTTCTGCTTGGGGGAGACCTTGCTGATGCAGGATGACCAGCTTGTGGTCTTGTTACTAAACTCATTCACGCCATGGTGTTAGAATTGATGATTTGAAGATTAAGCTCCCACATCTGCCACAATCTTACCTTTCAGTTTAGTTGTCCTTCGTCCAGTTTGATTTTTCTACACCTGTTTCTGTTTCAGTTAATGAGTTTAGTGCATTCAACTCATTATGTCATTGATCATTAGCATCCTGTTTGTTATCTTGGTTTAATCATGCGCTGGGCTAGATACGTACTAAGTAATCAAGTTTTATTTGAAAGGTGGTCTATTACATATATGTTACTTCCTTCAAAGAACTACAAAAGTTCTTGGTAACATTTAGTTTTTTGGAAAATGGTACGTTTAGAAATCTAAAATTTGCTCTTTTCTACTGATACACTAATGCAGAAGAGAAAAGTAAACATCTGAAACAAAATTTGTATATAAAATCTAGGCTGCCTAAGAGTTTTGCACAGAACTGCAGTTATCTTAAAAAGAAAATTGATCTTTTGAAAAAGATGATTTTGGTATGAAAATCCTTTGTGCATTATTTTTAATCAACAGATCAATATATTTAGTAAATGACACTTTGCATCATTTTATTTAAATCATCACTGCATATATAAATTACTTTTGTTAAAGCAATATAGAATGGAGCCTCATCCAAGCACCAATAAAATGGAAGCAACTGGAAAATCCAGATGAAAGCTTTTAACAATCAGCCGGCAATGATCCAACCCCGTGTATGTACTGTGCAGATGACAATACTACAGGTCCACGTCAAAGAATTAAGTGCACTTCTGAAGTCGGCAGATTTTGGATAGGGAAGGACAATGTGTTGAGGTGTATCAGCTGTGACTATGATGAACAGGCTCGAGGGGCAAAACAGCCTCTGGTGCTCTTATCTCTTACCTTTATGTTATCATTTGTATCAAATAGAAGCTTGTGTTTAAATGTGACTTTAATTTGAGTTTTTATGTTCTCAGTGACAGTGATGATCAAAATATGCTTGTGCTTGTTTGGTAGCTACAGCTAACATTGAAAGTTATAGAAAGGATGCAGACCCCACCTAGAAAATAATTATTGGAGGGATGGGGGTATAAGGTGGGAATCTTGCTCAATTATACAAAGAGGTTCTGCTCCTGGACATGAAACATAAGCAAGACTCTTTACTTTTAATATCTGCTGCTTCTTAGTAATAAGGCCCCATATGCCACCTAGGCACTAAGGGTTCAGACAACGACGACGCTTCTTAGTAACATTGATGAAGAAGGACATTCTCAACTCATTATTTTCTATGTTATTATCTGGACTTTGGGTTTTACGATTCTCTGGTTATTTGATTGTTACACTAATTATCATTGACATAAATTAATTGAATAACAAAGTTTGCATTAATCATTAATTCCTGAAGCTAATGATTGTAATGGAAAGGTAATGCAGTGATGGAAGGGGTTGCAGTATACAGCTCAGGGTCTTGACCTGAAATGCTGACAACCCTCTGCCTCCATCGATTCTGCCTGACCTACTGAGTTCCTTCAGTGGTTTGTTCTTTTCCTCACAGCTGTTAGTATTGATATTGGTGTTGTTCATTGATACATGTACTAAGGTACTGTTAGAAGCTTGTCTTGCATGCTGTTCATACAGATCAATCATTACACACTGCATTAAGGTCGAACAATATAAAGCAATAGCAATGCAGAATAAAGTGTAAGAGCTACAGAGAAAGTGCAGTGCAAATAAACAAAGTTCAAGATTATAGCAAAGTAAATTATGAAGTTAAAAACCCATCGCATTGTAAAAGAGGTCCATTCAAAAGTCTGGTACCAGCTGGATAGAAGCTGTCTTTGAGGGTGGTGGTATGTGCTTTCAGGTATCTTCTGCCCGATGGGAGAGAATGTGCTGAGCAGCGCCCACAACTCTGCAGCTACTTGTGGTGATGTTCAGAGCAGCTGCCGTACCACGTTATGCATCCTGTGGAAATGCTTTCTGTGGTGCATTGATAAAATGGAGCCCAGTCAGTGTTGATTTCCCGGGAAGTATGGCAGCCTGTACAGATGATAGTGGAAAAAGAAATGAAGTATGTGATTAGACTGTAATGCAGAAATACCACATACAAGTTCACCCTACTGTAGGTCACACCCAACATTAGTTTGTTCACCTCGCTCCAATGACTTCTCCAGCTGTGTGCATTTACTGAGGCAGTGTATTCCCACAGGGTTTATTTTTGGGAGAACTTCCAATGGAGCCAGCAATCTGAAGCACAAGGAAAGGTGCTTATAGCCTCCTATTATTTAAATCAAGAGTCATCGTGCAGTGTGGCTGGAATATTGTGGGCACTGTGAACTCCCTGAGAATCAGACTTGAGGGAATGGAGCCTTTTATATTTCCAAAGTGAAATATTTCCTTGGTTTCCTTGGCCGCGTACGTCTAGGGAAGACGCCCCCAGGCTGGCTAAACTCGTGAGACTGAGGCGCCCCAAACCTCTGTTTGTGTGGATGCTGTGTCATTTACTACACTATTACAAATTAATGCCACAAAATAACAGAGAGTATACTGCATACGATTAAAGGAATTATATTTGTGAATCTTAACTGAAGTGTTAGTAAAGAAAGACAAAAAGAAAAGGGCCCTTTCTAATTGAACAGTCAAATGTGCACAAGCTGGATCTCATATTGAACTGCTCTGTCACTCACGTGCTGGGCCCTTGGTCAACATGAAAGCACACACCACTTTCCGAATGTTACTCTTGCAATCATTCTCAAAAAATCATGTCTCCAAGCAGATATGCTACTACTGGTTCTTCCCAGCGTGTTCTCTCTTCATCTCCTCTCGAACAAAAGTCCCAAGCCTAACCTTACTGTCCTTCACTGTTGTGTTCTTTATATGTACTGTGGGTTACTCATAAAGATACATATTCTGGAAGAACATAACTAAAACTTTTATTTAACAGCAAACAGCAACCACTTCTTAACCATACAAGCTTCTCGATCATTCTGTCATTTCTGCACATGCTCCAAATTCTGTCCAATCATGTTCTTACATGTGATATCACCACACTTCACCAAGAAAACTTCCCACTAATTGGATGACACACATTCCACATCATCCCTTATCTTGAACAAGAACCCAAACAGGCTGAAAGCAGAACAGACTGCTCTTACAGAACTGCCAAATGAAATACCTACAGCATAACAGTAAAGATGTGAACCAGGGCATTACACTCCTCCCCCACCACAAATAGTCATGTCCTCATGACTTTGTAATCATTTGTTATCCCATCATTTATACCATTTCCAAAGGAATTTCATGATGTCAGAACCTCCAATTCATTGGTAAATGGTAGTGACATATCTCGCTGGGGGGATAGTCACAACCCTCCGTTTCCCCGGTGCTACGTAGGCTAGCCTATCTGGGATCTCCTGACTCTTTGAGACCTCCTTATCCCATCATCTACATCTTCACTTTCAGACACTACTTGGGATACTTCTGGTCTATAAGGCAAGGCCTCCCCCCGGTCTATCACTCGTGCCTTCCTGCAACTCAGATCTCTCTGCCACTTGGTGGAGCTCAGCTTCATCCCCAGTTATCTTAGAGCCCAGCCCCCCTTCATGGCCCAGCTGCAAGCCTGCCTGAGCACTGCTGCTCCCCTCCATTTCACCTGCCTCAGCGTGAGAAAGTTTGGGAATTTCTCCCCTAATTAATGGGGAGTTAGCAAAAGGCAGAATATATCACACCCCCAGTTCCTCATCCTCCAAGTCCGTATCCCATTCAGGGGCAGGCACCAGTTTAATCCTTCCTGCTGCTGGTCTTTCAGTCTCACCACATTGCCGCAGAGCCCTCTAACTACGTGTAGGGCCTACATCAGGGCTCTGGGTCAACATGTACCTCCTGTCCCAGAGGCAGAAAGTGATTCCAATCCTCTGGTTTCGCCCGGAAAACTGGTACATTTGGCGTCTGACTCTCCACTACATAGGGCATAACTGCCCAATGGTCAGACAACTTATGCTTCCAAGTAGCCCCAAATTCTTGATGAGGACTCAGTCTCCAGGCATGAATTGGGAGAACCTAACCTTTTGATCATATCTCCTCTTATTTCCTTTTGTGGAGGGCTTCATTCCTGAGAACAGGCCGGGACTTTGAACCTGGGCATTTTGCCATTTATTCACCAGGGAGGTAAGGGCCACTACCAACTCAGAATGCTCAGCCCTCGCTTGAGGACTCATTAGACCTTCTGCATCACCAGACTACTCCTTTCCCTCGCTTCGCAGAAACAAGAGCAACATGTCTTTAAAATCTCTGCCCCAGCTGTGGGAAACATGGCTTCTGATTCGGTACACTCAGCTTCACACCCCTCTTTTTGGGAATTATGAACAGCCTATGGCTGCCCCTCTCCCAGGGTTCCAATAGAACCAGGCAGTTCTACTGCCATTACGTCAGTGCCAGTCTGAACTAGAACACAGTCTTTTCTGCCGTATTATCAAACCTCCTCTCCACCCCTGCAGCATCCATAACTACGTATCATAATCACTTTACCAGACAATTGTTTAACATAGACTTAAACACACAACCCACTGGATCAATGGTCAGGGCAATCACACCGCATCCAATGAAATCGATCCTGGATGATACCTTTGCAATAAAACCAGCTTGGTTTCCTTGGCTGCATAAGTCTTGGGAAGACGAGCTCCGTCCCCACCGAACACATGAGATTGAGATGCACTTGATCCCATTCCAAGCCTCGGTTTGTGCAGATGCCATGTCATTTGCTACCCTATTACAAATTAATGCCATGAATTCACAGAAAGAACATTGCATTTGATTAAAGGAATTATATTTATGAATCTTAACTGAAGGGTTTGTAAAGAATAACAAGAAGAAGAGGGCCCATTTTAATTAAACAGTCAAATGTGCACAAGCTGGAGCTCATCTTGAATTTCTCTGTCACTCACGTGCTGGGCCCTCGGTCAACATGAAAACACACACCACCTTCCGAACATTGCACTCGCAATCCATCTCGAACAATCAAGTCTCCCACCGGATTGTGTGCTACCACTGGTTCTTCCCAGCATCTTCTCTCTTCACTTTCTCTGTAACAAAAGTCCCATACCCAACCTTATTGTCTCTGACCATAAAAACCTCCCTCTATTCCACATCATCCCTTATCTTCAACAAGAACCCAAACAGGCTGAAAGCAGAACAGCAGCTCTTGCAGAAAGAAATATCTACAGCATAAAGGTAAAAATGCTTCTATGTCTTATGGTCTTATGTGAACCAGAGCATTACATAAGCAAGTTGAAACAATTCCTTTAGTTCAAGTTTAATTTCATTCAACAATCAGAATCAAAATCAGATTTAATATCACCAATATGTCATGAAATTTTGTTAACTTTGCTGCAGCACTAGAACGCAATATGTAATAACAGAGAAAAACACTGAGTTACAGTAAGTATATATATTTGTCATGGTCCGGTCTGAAGTCCGCATTCCCATTCACAGTCTGGTCCGTGGACTCCGGACTCCGGGTCCTCCGGCTGTCCCTTGTTTCAGTTGCACTTAATCATAGGCACCTGATGCTCATCTTGGGGCTGGGAATATAAGTGGCCCTGGGATCACGTGTGGTTGCTAGTTCATCTTGTCAGTCTCCCCTTGGAGCAAACCTACCGGTCGAAGGCTCGTGTAGTCATCAAGATATGGATTTGGCTATTCCGTAACCTGCCAAGGATACTGGCAGCTTTGAGTCTTGGTGCCACCCCGGGACCTACCTCCCTTCCTGTCCCTTGCCTCCGTCGGGTAAGCCAGGCCGTTTGCTGTTACCCTGCGGCTGGTTCTGTCCCTTCCTGTCCCTTGCCTCCGTCGGGTAAGCCAGGCTGTTTGCCATTATCCTGCAGTTGGGTCTATCCCTCCCTGTCCTTGCCTCCATGGGGTGGAGTCCCGCATCCTGCCCAAGAGTTGCCTCTAAGTACCCTTGACCCATCATATCCTCGTCTAGACTCCAATAACCCGAGCCTCCAGGAACTCAAGCCTCGTCACGTCTTCACCTGGTCTCCAGGAACCCAAGCCTCCTCATGTCTTCACTTGGTCTTGGGGTCCGAGCCCGAGTCAAGACCTAGGTTCTGGGTCCTTGTCCAGTCTCTGGTTTGGAGTCCACGCCCAGGATCCTTGTTCCCAGTCCCTCGTCCTGGTCCTGCTTCCCTAGCCTAGTCTGAGTTTCTGTCCCTATTCCAAGTCTGCGTCCTGTCCCGTCATTTAGTTTTGTCCGTTCCTGTTCCTAGTACTTCAGTGTCTGTGTTTTGCATTTGGGTCCGTTCCCAGCGCCCACCCCCCCATGACAATAAAAGGAAAGGCATCCGTTAGTCTTGAGGGATCATGGATCTGCGCCTGGAAAGTCTTCACTCTCCAGGGTGCAGGCCTGGGCAAGGTTGTATGGAAGACCAACAGTTGCCCATGCTGCAAGTCTCCCCTCTCCACGACACCAGTGTTGTCCAAGGGAAGGGCATTAGGACCCATACAGCTTGGCACCAGTGTCGTCGCAGAGCAATGTGTGATTAAGTGCCTTGCTCAAGGACACAACACGTTCCCTCAGCTGGGGCTCAAACTCACGACCTTCAGCTTGCTAGTCCAATGCCTTAAGCACTTGGCCACGTGCCCGCTCTCTTGACAATATTAAATAGTTAAAATAGTTATGTAGTGCAAAAAAAGTTAGGAAATGAAAAAGGTAGTCTGGTAGTGTTCTTGGTTTCCATGTCCATTCAGAAATCAGATGGCAGAGGGGAAGAAGCTGCTTCTGAATCCCTGATTGTGTGCCTTCAGGTTTCTGAACCTCCTACCTAATGGTATCAATGAGAAGAGGGCATGTCCTGGGTAATGGAGTCCTTAATGTTGATACTGTCTTTTTGAGGTGAAGCTCCTTGAAGATGTCCTGGATTCTTTGGATGCTAGTGAACCCATGACTACAACTACTCCGGGGCCAAGGACCAAACCGCAGTACCAACAGTCACAGACAGCAGAAAGCAAATAGATAAGATAGCAACCACATATAAGTTATCTCTGTGTGAAAGCAACATGCAGTGAAACTCTTTTCCATGCCTAAACTCAGTGCAGTTATAGATTCTTCCTGTGCTGGCTTGTCACTTTGAATTAGCTAAATGACGTTGGTCTAATTTGTTCAGACATGCACTGCAGTGACATAGTCATTACTAAGTGCCCATTTGTATCATGAGTGACTTCAGTTCCACACCAGAATCAATGCAATTTAATTTAATTAATGGTGCAAGATTCTCTTTAATTGTGCAATCAAAATTGTGAGCAAGTGAACTATTAAATGGTTTCTTTGTGATCCGGTTTCTGGGCGAATGTGAAAGGGATATAATCATGATTGGGATACCAGGAGAACTTTTTTTTCTTCCACCAAAGATATTTAGGATCACTTACAGTTACCTGGCTATAACATCCATTATGGAAAATGGCACCTCAGCCTTGTAGCAGTGAGTTTGAAGCTTAATGTAAGTATTGTAGTCCTTTGAACTTGACTTGAAGCTACATCTGTGACGAGAGCCCTTGACAAGAATGAATTGGACCCAAATGCTGGAGTGTTCAAGGCTAAGATCGAGACACTGTTTCAAACTGGATCAAGAACCTGAGCACAAAACAAACACCAAATAAAATCACAAGCAGGCTTACAATTGATCACTGGACCTCAGTTCAGGTGCTCCCTGAATGCCCAATCCTTGACGCCCAACACATGATTGCCAATGAGCAAGACGGTCCTGAATCTTTAAAGTAGCCATGCCAGCTATCCATACTCTGGGGAGTTAAAGCATCTAAAGCTCAGAAGCTGGCACGGATGGGCGCGTGTTGTAACAACGTCCTTCCAATACAGAATCAAGAGTGCAAACACTCAGGCAAGGCTGACGATGGATAAAGTGAGGCAATGGATTTTCAAACAGTGCAGTATTTACTAGACATTGGAAATTGTTGGATTTATGGAGGAAAATCAAAGTTATTACCTGATATGGAAAGATCAGAAAAAGCCCACAAAAAGTAATGGACTCAATGGTGGGGGGAGGGGTGGTTGTTGATGTCTTTCTTTAAACCTCTATGGTTTTCTGTATTTTATGGCTATCTGGAGAAGACAAATCTCAGAGTTGAATTCTGCATACCTACTTTGATAATAAAATGAACCTTTGTACCTTTCGATACAGCCCTATCCATGACAGGGAAAGCTTTCCCCACCATTAGGCATTTATTCAAAATGGATGATTGCAGACAGTTCAAAAAGTTAAATGGCTCACAGTAAATGTATTATCGAAGCAAGTGTACTGTATATCATCATATACTGCCCTGAGATTTACTTTCCTGCAGGCATTTACAGTAGATACAAAGAAACACAACCAAATCATGAAAAGCTACACACAAGCAAATACGGATAAGCAATCTACTGAAGAAGACAAACTGTGGAAATGCAATAATAAATAAACAAAGAAACAAACAATATTGAGAACATGAAATGCAGGGTTCTTGAAAGTGAATCTGTAGTTGTGGAATCAGTTCACTATTTAGGTGAGTGAAGGTATCCATGCTGGTTCAGGAGCCTGATGGTTGAAGAGTAACAACTGTTCCTGAACCCAGTGCCTCAACGAGAAACAAATGAAATTAGACTGTAGATGCTAAACCTGGAGCAGCACACAAAGCATTGGAGGAACTCAGAAGGCTGGACAGCATCTATGGATATAGTCAATGTTTCGGGTTAAGACCCTTCAACTGGACTGAAAAGAAAGAGGGAGATAGCCAGTATAGAAAGGTGAAGGGAAAGAGTGGAACAAGAGCTGGCTGTGATAGATGGATCCAGGTGAAGAAGTCATAGGCAGATGAGGGACGGGCAGTACAAATACCCAGAACTGCAAGAAAAAGCTTGTGAACCTTTTGCATTTTCTGCATTAATTACTCACAAAATGTGGTCTGATCTTTATCTAAGTCACAATAATAGACAAACACAATAGTCAAAGTCATACTTTATTGATCCCGGGGAAAATTGGTTTTCGTTACAGTTGCACCATAAATAATAAATAATAATAGAACCATAAATAGTTAGATAGTAACATGTAAATTATGCCAGGAAATAAGTCCAGGACCAGCCTATTGGCACAGGGTGTCTGACCCTCCAAGGGAGGAGTTGTAAAGTTTGATGGCCACAGGCAAGAATGACTTCCTATGACGCTCTGTGCTGCATCTTGGAGGAATGAGTCTCTGGCTGAATGTACTCCTGTGCCCACTCAGTACATTATGTAGTGGATGGGAGACATTGACCAAGATGGCATGCAACTTAGACAGCATCCTCTTTTCAGACACTGCCGTGAGAGAGTCCAGTTCCATCCCCACAACATCACTGGCCTTTCGAATAAGTATATTGATTCTGTTGGTGTCTGCCACCCTCAGCCTGCTGCCCCAGCACACAACAGCAAACATGATAGCACTGGCCACCACAGACTCGTAGAACATCCTCAGCATCGTTTGGCAGATGTTAAAGGACCTCAGTCTCCTCAGGAAATAGAGATGGCTCTGACCCTTCTTGTAGACAGCCTCAGTGTTCTTTGACCAGTCCAGTTTATTGTCAATACGTATCCCCAGGTATTTGTAATCCTCCACCATGTCCACACTGACCCCCTGGATGAAAACAGGGGTCACCGGTACCTTAGCTCTCCTCAAGTCTACCACCAGCTCCTTAGTCTTTTTCATATTAAGCTGCAGATAATTCTGCTCACACCATGTGACAAAGTTTCCTACAGTAGCCCTGTACTCAGCTTCATCTCCCTTGCTGATGCATCCAACTATGGCAGAGTCATCAGAAAACTTCTGAAGATGACAAGATTCTGTGCAGTAGTTGAAGTCCGAGGTGTAAATGGTGAAGAGAAAGGGAGACAAGACAGTCCCTTGTGGAGCTCCAGTGCTGCTGATCACTCTGTCTGACACACAGTGTTGCAAGCACACGTACTGTGGTCTGCCAGTCAGGTAATCAAGAATCCATGACACCAGGGAAGCATCCACCTGCATCGCTGTCAGCTTCTCCCCCAGCAGAGCAGGGCGGATGGTGTTGAACGCACTGGAGAAGTCAAAAAACATGACCCTCACAGTGCTCGCTGGCTTGTCCAGGTGGGCGTAGACATGGTTCAGCAGGTGGATGATGGCATCCTCAACTCCTAGTCAGGGCTGATAGGCGAACTGGAGGGGATCTAAGTGTGCCCTAACCATAGGCTGGAGCAGCTCCAGAACAAGTCTCTCCAGGGTCTTCATGATTTGGGAGGTAAATGCCACTGGTCTGTAGTCATTGAGGCCGCTGGGGCGCGGTGTCTTCGGCACAGGGACGAGGCAGGGCGTTTTCCACAGTACAGGAACCCTCCGGAGCATCAGGCTCAGGTTGAATACATGGTGAAGTACTCCACATAGCTGAGGGGCACAGGCGTTTGAGCACCCTGGTACTGACACCATCCGGTCCTGCAGCCTTGCTTGGGTTGCAACGTTTCAGCTGTCTTCCCACCTGTTCAGCCGTGAAGCCCACTGTAGTGGTTTTGTGTGGGGAAGGGTTATAGTCATGACAGCAGGGTGGGGCACTGTGAGGAGGGGTAGGAGGGGAGAGTGAAACATGTGTTGATTGGGGGCCGACAACAGATGGCTCATGTGGGGGATGGGCAGGGGTCACAATGTCAAATCTGTTAAAGAATCTGCCTAACCTAACAACACACAAACAGTTGTAATTTTTCTCATCAATACTGCATACACCATTTAAATAATCACAGTTTAGGTTCAAAAATGTATGTGAACCTCTGGGGTAATGCGTTTGACAAAAGCTGTCTGGAGTGAGGTGTTGAAATCAATTAGATGATTGGTTACAATCATCTCTGGGTTGTAGAGATGGCCTGCCCTATAAAAAAGACACACAAAGTCAGGTTACCGACAGAGCCTGCTCTTCTAAAAAAAAATCTGATTATGTGCACCATACCTTGATCAAACAACTTTCAGATAACCTTAGAAGAAGGATTGTAGAGGGGCCTGAAGCTGGAAAAGGCGACAAAAGCACTTCTGAAGACCTGAGTGTTCATTAGCTCACAGTAAGTGATATTGTCTACAAATGGAGGAAAGTCAGTACTGTTGTTACTCTCCCTAGGAGTGGCAACCTGCAACGATCACACCAAGAGCACTACATGCAATGCTGAAGGAGTGAAAAAGAACCCAATGGGAAACAGCAAAAGACCTGCAGAAATCTTTAGAGCTTGTTGAAGTCTCTGTTCATGTGTACACTATAAGAAGAACACTGAAAAAGAATGGTGTTCATGGAAGGACACCACGGATGAAACCATTGCTCTCCAAAAAAAGATTGCTGCACGGCTCGAGTTGGCAAAAGACCACCTAGTTGTTCAGCAACACTTGTGGGACAATGTTTTGTTGACATGATCCTTTGGCAGAAATATATACTGCTGTGTTTGGATAAAACGGGCACTGCACACCAACACCAAAACCTCATCCCAGCTGTGAAGCATGGTGGAAGGAGCATCATGGTTTGGGGCTGCTTGGCTCCCTCAGGGTCTGCACAGTTTGCAATCATTCTGGGAACAACAACTTCAAAATTGTATCAAGATATTTTACAGGTGAATTTCAGGGTAGCAGTCCATCACCTGAAGTTTAATAGAAGTTGGATGATGAAACAAGACAGTGATCAAAAAGACAAAGAATAAATCAACAACAGAATGGCTTAAAAAGAAGAAAACTAGTGTTTTGGAATGGCCAAGTAGGAGACCAATTGAGATGCTGTAGCATGAACTGAAGAGGTCTGTTCATGCACGGTATCCTAGAAACATTGAACCAAAGGAGTTTTGTATGGAGGAATGGTCTAAAATTCCTCCTCAGTGTTGTGCAAGTCTGATCAGCAGCTACAGGAAATATTTGGTGGAGGTTGTTGCTGCTAAAGGCGGTTCTACCAGTTTTACATACAAGGGTTCACATAAATTTTCCAGTTTGGACAGTGAATAATTAAACAACGTGTTCAATAAAGACATAAGTGTTTGTCTATTATTGTCGCTTAGATGAAGAACAGACCACATTTTATGAGTAATTAATGCAGAAAAACGAAGGGTTCACAAACTTTTTCTTGCAACTGTATGTCGGGATGCTCGGAGTTTCACACCATCATTCCTACAGTTCTGGTCAAAAAGCTTCAGAACCTGTGCTTCTGAGGTTCTCTCTGCAACTGGATCGTCAACTTCCTAGCTGGAGGAACACAATCTGTGTGAAGTGGAAATAACTTCTCCACCTTGCTGACAATCAACACTGGCACATCTCAGGATGTGTGCTTAGCCATCTGCTCTACTCTCTCTACACCTATGACTGTGTGGCTAGCTACAGCTCAAATGCCATCCAAAAATTTGCCAATGATACAACTACTGTTGGCAGAATCTCAGATGGCATCATGAATGATGAATGCCAGCTTTTTGAGGCACCGCTCCTTGAAGATGTCCTGGATACTACCAAGGCTAGTGGACCCCTGGTACGGGAGAGGGCGTACACGAGCAAGATATATCAGTTAGCTGAGTGATGTCGCAGCAACAACCTTGCACTCAACATCAGTAAGACCAAAGAGTTGATTGTGGACTTTAGAAAGGGGAAGATCAGTGAACACAAACCAATCCTCACAGAGGGATCGGAAGTGCAAGGATTGAGAAATTTCATGTTCTGGGATATCAATATCTTTGAGACCTAAACTGTATTCAACATATCAATGCACCCATAAAGAATGCAAGATGGAGGTTATATTTCATTAAGAGTTTGAGAAGATTTGGTATGTCACCGAGAACACTCAGAAATTTCTACAGATGTACCATGGAGAGTATGCTAACTGGCTGCATCACCATCTGGTAATGTGGGGCACAGGACTGAAGTAAGTTGCAGAGAGTTGTAGAATTACTCAGGTCCATCATGGGCACCAGCCTTGGTCATATCCAGGACACCTTCAGGGAGCGGTGTCTCAAGAATGTGCTATCCATCATTGAGAAACCCCATCACCTATGACGCGCCCTATTCTCATTACTACCATCAGCAAAGAGGTAGAGGAGTCTGAAGGCACACACTCAATGATTCAAGAACAACTTTTTTTTAAGATTTAGATTATGAGAACACTCAGTTCTCTTTTATTGTCATTTAGAAATGCATACATGCATTAAGAAATGATACAATGTTTCTCTGGATGATATCACAGAAAACAGGACAAACCAAAGACTAACACTGACAGAACCACATAATTATAACATATAGTTACAGCAGTGCAAAGCGATACCATAACTTGATGAAGAACAAACCATGGGCACAGTAAATAAAGTCTCAAAAGTCCCCGAGTTGATCGACTCCCGTGCCCCGATAGCAGGCAACAAAAGGGAGAAACTCCCTGCCATAAACCTCCAGCCACCGTCAACTTGCCGATGCCTTGGAAGCAGCCGACCACAGCCGACAGTGAGTCCATCCGTCCGAAAACTTCGAGCCTCCGACCAGCCTCTCCGATACAGCCTCCTGAGCGCCATCCCCTGCCGAGCGCCTTCGACCTCGCCCCGGCTGCTGAAACACGAGGATTTTGGCGCCTTCTGCTCCGGAGATTCCGGTTACCACACAGTAGCAGCAGCAGCGAAGCGGGCATTTCAGAAGTTTTCCAGATGTTCCGTCCTGTGTTTCTGTGATGTCACACCAGAGGAATATTGTATCACTTCTTAATGCATGCATTACTAAATGACAATAAAAGAGAACTGCGTGTCCTCATAATCTAATCTAATCTAATAATCTAATCTAATGTTCCTCCGTACTGTCACGTCCGTCTCCATCAAATCAGAATTGTGCACGGTCCCCGACTTGACAGTTAACAGACATCACCACTGAAGTGGCTGTGCGCACTGCCGTTGCACCACCATCTTCCCCTCCTCCTCCTTCTCCTCCTTCCTCCCCTATGATGTTTGATTTCTGAATAGAAATTGTATCCGTGAACACTGCCTCACTTTTTAATTTCTATTTTTTCGAACTACTTATTTAATTTAACCATTTAATATATATTTTCATCATGTAATTTAATTTTTTTTTGTATTACATTGTATTGCTGCCGCATAGTTAGCAAATGACACGACGTATGCCGGTGATACTAAACCTGATTCTGATTCTGAGGAGAGTGAGAATGATGTCAGAAGCTGGGTGGTGATAGGTGGAGTTGCATGACTTGGATGCTGAGCATCCTTGATGATGGATGCTGTTTTCCTGTGAGAGTGCTCCTTGTACAAGTACTCAGTGGTTGGTGGGTGGGGCTTTACCCATGATTGACAGGGCTGTGTCCATTAAACTTTCTCGGCCTTTCGTTCAAGGGCATTGATGTTGAAGAAAGTAGAGCCGCTGCCTTGCCATGTTTGTAATGGAAATGATAATTTCTGAAATGATAATGCCAAGAATTTTAAAGTTACTGACCCTCTCTACCTCTGATCCCGTGATGAGGACAGGCTGATGGATTTTCCATTTTCCTCCTCATGTAGCCAATACTCAGCTTGTTGGTTTTGCTGAGATTGAGTGAGAGGTTGTTGTGGCACCACTCAGCTAGATTTTCAATCTCGCTCCGATATGCTGATCCAGAGGATTCATCTGTGAAAGACAACCTCACCTGGATAGGTTGTTTTTTTATGGGCATTCATTGGTCTCGTGAGACCATGGATATGTGCCTTGGAAAGTTTCCAGGGTGCAGGTTGTATGGACGACCGGTAGTTGCCCATGGTGCAGGTCTCCCCTCTCCACGCCACCGATGTTGTCCAAGGGAAGGGCATTAGGGCCGATACAGCTTGGCACTGGTATCGTCGCAGAGCAATATGTGGTTAAATGCCACAATGCTGAAGGACCCAACACGCTGCTTCAGCTGAGGCTCGAACTAGCGACCCTCAGATCACTAGTCCAACGCCTTAACCACTTGGCCACGCGCCAACACACTGGTTGTTTAGAGCCTTGCATAATAGGGAGGGAGAAGGTATAGGGACAGCTGTAACACTTGACCCCAGACCCCTTGCATGTAGTTGAGTGCTGGGAAACGGAATGGATGAAAACCTGGAGAAAACAAAGATGAGACCGCACTGAGGACAGGTTGTTGTGGCTCACAGAGAGAGAGGTCGGTAGGAGTGGTGGGTGCGGGGGGCAGAGGTTGAGGGCACGACCGGGTCAGGTATTGGGTCAGAAGAGGGCAGTGTTTTGGAGGACTCAAGGGAAGTGAGGTGGTGGAAAGAGGGGGACTCGGAGGAGTGAGGGGAGGACGAGGGTTATCAGAGGAGTGTGAGACGAGGGGCCGATGGGGAGAGGTGGTGGCAGATGAGCGGTAGGATTCATCTGGGGGTCTATCACAGATGCGGCTGCGTCGGGCGTCAGTGTTGTTGCCTAGCCGATTATGGAATTTGCTTTGCTTTGCTAGTTTTAATCTGTTCTGATTATATTTATTTATTTACTTTTCCCTCTTGGCTTTCAGATCCAAAAAGAGAGCACACGTGATTGCAATTTTACCAGAATGGGGCAAGAAATTATATTTTGCTTATTTTGCACTAATGATTTGTTACCGTTTACGTTCCAGAGTCATAAAACCAAAGGCCAGAATCACCACTTTGCCTGTAATTTTAATAGACGCATAGCAAATCAGTGTGAGAGTAGGAAAGGTGTGTGTTGACAAATTAATATCTCTCTGAAAATTGCCCCTATGTTTAGGTGATTGCTGTAAGCAGATGGGGATAAATGGCAATACGGGGGGAATACAAAAGTGATACTTGTAGGATCAGAGGACATGGGTGGTTGAAGTTTGTTACAAATTCGGCGGACTCAAGAGCTTGTTTCCGTGCTATAACTATCAATGACTCTGATTCCAGAAGCCTCAATTTCTACAATAACCTTTTGCCTGTTTGAAGCCTGTCGATAAGGAAGCAGTTATAGATTCTGTAGCCTTACATCTCAAGGCGTTTCCTGTTTCTATCAGTTTCGATTTCCCTTGTTCCTTTTGATTATTTGTTTCACTCGATGTAATTTCCCGAATTCGCTGACTGACGTGTTGACGTTTTCAAAGCCTATCAGAAGTGACTGTGGCACATTACTGCGCATCTTCCAACAGAGTTGACACTAAATTCTTGGTGACCTGAGAGATTTCATTTAGGAGAGAGAAAAATCATGTATTCTTTTACACAGACCCAAAGAAGAGGATGTTCGGAAATCCTAGAATCATTAAGTTGCGATAATTTGCTTGGACTGAAGGACATTGTAGTCAGTGGAGGGTTGACTACAGATGGTAAGTACAACCAAGTCGACTTCTATCGAACAAATAGATTATAATTGTTTATAACCGTGTAACTCTCTCTCTCTTGCAACACTGGATTTGTTTTCTCTTCAGACTATTTTTGCCGTTTGAGATCAATCTTGTGTGTAACATTGCGCGTTTACACTCGATGAAGTTTTAAATGTATTTAAAGAAATCAATTAGGTATTTTTATCTTGCAACATTTAAAAGAGCAGATATTTATTAAATATTGATATTCATTAGCATTCTAATAAATGTATATTTTCTAAATTGCTACATTTCCAAAAAAAAAGCTCCATTGCTCCACTCTGATTAAAGCGTTGAGCAAGATTAGATTCAACGAGAATGAGAACGGAAAACGAATGGGTGTTCAGTGCCACCTGCCTGTGTTTGACCGGTCTCCTTCTCAGTTTTGCCGGCGGAAGGTGCCGGAGTCTTGGTTCCCATGCTAGAAGGTTCGATTTTCTTGGCAGCTCATGTCTGTGGACTTACTTTTGGCTGCAATTTGATGTTTAATGTCTTCAGTGCTGAAGATGTTTTGTTATTTGTGTGATTTGATTGAACTGCTTCGGCACGCAAGTGATCTATGACTGTGACAAGACAAAGATGTAGAAAGGAAGCAGAAGTTGTTGTGGATCTCTTTACCTTCTGCCATTATCCTTCTATTTGACAGTGGTGGATTTATGAGATACTGTCAAAGGAGACCCGATAAGTTGGGCCAGTACATTTCTCAGATGATACACATTAACTAACATTCAGTGTTCCAGAGATGGAGGAATTGATCAGTGAAGGTACTAATTAATCTCATCAGGAAAGTGGCAAGTATTGCATCACATGCCTCAGCTGTGTTTTGTGAATGCTGGAAAGGCTTTGGGAAGGTACTAGGAGAGTCCGTCTCCACAGAAGATTAACCTACTGACCACCTCTTGTGGCCATATTCGTTTGGCCAGCTCAGTTAAGTTTACAAGGTGTTGACGGTGAGCTATTTGGTGAAAATAATAGGGAGTTGATTGACTGTTTTGCTGGAAATGATCAGTGGCATTCACATCTGTAGTGAAAGTAGAATTTATGAATGGTGCTGAGGTTTTGTCGCAGGTGAGGAGTTATGAATGACACTGAACATGGTAGAATCACCATCGTATATCTGCATTTCCGGAAGGTCATTGATAAGGTCAATTGACGGTTGTGGTTAACTCACTTTGCGATGAATATGTATTAGTTTGTACATTGGTTACTTGTTGGTCTTTGTCTGTAGTTTTTCATTGATTCTTTATATTTATTTGTTCTACTGTGAATTCCTGCAAGGAAATACATCATAGGGTAGTATATAGTGATACATACACACTTTAATAATAAATTTACTTTGAATTTTGAACTCTAAACTCTGTGTATAGAGGCTGTAGTCGAAAGTTACCATTTGAGAAACATGGGTAATTTGGTCCAGAGCTTTCAGTCCTGCACCCCTTCCCTCCCATTCAGCATAACTCATTCCTGAGATAAGGAAGGTACTATATACTAGATGGTTGAATGAATATTTCCATTTTACTTGAATCTGGTTGGAAATTACTTTGCCTCATCGTTTGAGGGAACTATCATAACTCCATCTCTTTAAGGTTCATCTCTTTAATCTTGATTGCATTGAGTATTAGCATATCTTGTGAAGCCATATTATTTCTTTCATGCACAGGACAGGGACATTTATTGCTCATTCCTAAATTGTTTACATGTTTTGTTCAGATAATTCTGAGGGCAATTAAATATTAATCTCCTTAGTGTGTATCTGGTATCATTGAAAGTTCCGACCATATGGGAACAATAGGATTCTTTTCCTGAAGGAGACGAGTGAAAATTTTTTTTGTGTCTTTCTCTGTACAAATGAAGTATTTCAAGTATATATTTATTAAATAACTAAATTTTAATTTCCCAGTTACCTATGTTGTAGTCAGATTCATCTTTTTAATACTTGATTTTGAATTCTAATTATTAGTCCAGCAGCTTAATTACGGTCATACAGTGTTTCCAATTAAAGCCTGGCATGGAACTGTGCAGAACAGTATCTTAAATGCATTATTTCAATATGATGGACAAAGCTAAATTTGGCTGACGTACTCCAAGGCTTGTCTGTGCATGCTTGTAAAGGTGACACACCTGTTTGTTTGGCTGATACATGCTGATGTAACATAGAAACTAATTTCATATTAGAAACATAGAAAACCCTTTAGCACATACAGGCTCTGGGCATTCAGACAGTAAGAAGATTCACAGTCTGAAGTCATTCTTTCTCACTGTGGGACGCATGATACCATGATAGATCATTTTAACCTCTGCAGTTTACCATAAGTTTTATTTTGTGTGTGTCCTATTCAGAATCACATTTTTAGCTATTTTATGGGCGATACAACCATGCTGTTGGAATATACAGAACATTATATACATGAATCAATAAGGAATATTAATGGTTTAAATGTTTTCCAAATAAACTATAATGAAATTGGGCAGAATTAATGTGAATTTTGGAAAGAAAAATCCTGAAGTATTCTTTGAGGACATGTTTAGCAGAATAGATCAGCAGGAGCCAGCAAGTATGGTGTATTCAGCTTCTTGGAAGATTTTGATATGGTCCCATGCAGGAGGTCGGTAAAGCGATAGATAATATGGAATTGGAGGGAAATGTGCTGAAATATATTGACTATTGAACAGAAAGCAAAGAATGGGAATAAACAGAACCACTTCAGATTAGCAGTCTGTGACCAGCGAGATAAGGCAGAGATGTGTGGGGTCCAGCTTTTCACAATCTACATGAATAGTTTGGCTTAAACGTCAGATGTCAAATGTCTAATTTTGCTATTAATACAAAATATAGTGGGATTGTGAGTACTGAGGTGGAGTAAAGTGACTTGAGGGAGATATAGACAAGCTGAATGAATTGGATGAGGGTATGCAATATCATGTGGAAAATACATGAGGTCATTTACTTTAGTACACAAACAGAAATACCGAGTATTGTGTAAATGGCAAGCAAGAGATTGGATGGTATTACTGTTCAAAGGAAGCTGGGTGTCCTTGTGCACACGTCACTGAAAGCCAGTGGATGCAATAGGAGAACAGGAAGGTAAACGGTATGTTAGCATTTATTATGAGAGGGAGGACACCTCCTCCCTCATTATCATTCAGGGCCCCGAACAGTCCTTCCAGGTGGGGCGACTCTTCACCTGTGAGTCTGTTGGGGTCATATGCTGTGTCTGCTGCTCCCGGAGTGGCCTCCTGTATATTGGTGAGACCCGATATAGATTGGGAGACCACTTCACCGAGCGCCTTCGCTCTGTGTGTCACAAAAAGCTGGATCTCCCAGTGGCTACCCATTTCAATTCTACTTCTCATTCCCATTCCAACATATCAGTCCGTGGCCTCCTCCACCGCAGTGATGAAGCCACACTGTGGTTGGAGGAGCAACTCCTTATATTCTGTCTGGATAGCCTCCAACCGGATTTCTTGAACTTCTGGTAATTGCCTCACACCCGCCTCACCATTCTCCATTCCTGGTTCTCTCCCTCAATTTATCTGATTACCTGCAATCACCTCCCTCTGGTGCTCCTCTCCTTCCCTCTCTTGCATGGTCTTTTGTCCTCTCCTATCACATTCACATTTCTCGAGCTCTTAATCTATTTCACCAATCAACTTCCCAGCTCTTTAATTCACAGCCCCCCCCCCCGGGTTTCACCTATCACCTATCGCTTTCCTCTCCTCTCTCCATCCTGATAGTCTGTTTTACTGCTATTCCTTTGCAGTCCTGATGAAGGGTCTCGGCCCAAAACATTGACTGTTTACTCTTTTCCATAGATACTGCCTGACCTGCTGAGTTCCTCCAGCATTTTGTGTGTGTTGCTCTAAAATGTGTATCTGTGTCATTAAGCATAATAGAAGCCATACAGCAAAGAAAAAATTCTTCACCGCACATGGCTGTACGGACCATCAAGCATGCATTTACACTCATTAATCCTATTTTAATCGACCCATATTCCCTTCAGCTCCCTCCAGATCCCTCCATTTACCCACACACTATGGTGACCCATCAATCTTCCAGTCTGCATGTGGAGTTCGGAAGGAAATCCATCTCCAGGAAGAAACCCACTTGGTCACAGTGCAAACTCTGCACAGACAGCAGTGGAAGTCAGCATTGAACCTCAACCCCTGAGCTGAGAGGCAGCAAACCTGGCAACGGTGGACATATTTCTCCCTCACTGAGTGCAGAATCAAGACATTTCTTTTTAGTTGAAGTAGAGAAACAGTATAATTTTTCATTCGCATTTACCTTCTTAGTGTATTAATTATTGTACTTACAATTCCTTTTTATATTACTTACAATCAAATGTTGAGATTAGGCATTTACGTGCATAGAAATGACATATTCTTGAACTTTCTTGCAGACCTCATCGGTGTCATTCTGAACCACACCCAAAGTGCAGAAGAGCTCCTGAAACGCAGGAAGGTTCGACACGAGGATATATTGAAGTACCTAATTAATCAGGGTGTCGTTGTTTCTACTTCGTCAGACAAACAACAACTTATTACTGTAGTTTTGGAGTATTGGAGTACATCAGAAGTGAGTAGAGAGCCACTAATAGCTGAAGCAGATCTGCAATTTATGCACCAAACACAGAATACTTCACGGGTAATTTATGTGCATCAAAAGATATTTAGCTGCATGTGGAGATTTTAATGTTCTTGCCTCCGAACTATTAGAATTTCCTTATGATTTATTTTCAGTGTTCATAGACTTGAAAGATATTCTTCAATTAGCTGAAAACCATAATTCCAAAAAATGCTATCCAGAAAAATAACTAAAACAAAATATTTGCAATAGTTATACTGCTCAAGAAAGTATTCTCTTAAGAACCCCAAAATATATTTGAAATGGAGGTTGTTTCTTATCAGATTAATTTTTGGGAGTGTAAAAAAGAGTCGTGAAATGGGATGAAAATCGAGTTGCTGCAACTAACAGAATGGTGGATAAGATTAGTGAGGCAAAATGATTATTACCATATTTAATGTCTTTGCATTCTTGCCTCACTTGGTTCAGAAATGATTTGCACTTAGATTTGTAATATTGACAGATATCTGGAGCTGTGATGTAAAGCACAACATAAATGCTGCTAACTCATCACTGGGGTATTGCTTCAAAGTAAATGTAAAAGGAAAGCACTTTATACACACTGTTTAGCATCTGGAATACACTGACAGGGGTAATAGTTGATAGAGGTTTAATTCTAGAGATCTATAAAGAGCCGATATCTAAAAAGAATGAAGCCATAGAGAGAAGACTGGATAGTATTACTAACTGGGGACTAGGTGAGTTACTCTTACCTAGGATGGGTTGAAAGGCATTTTTCTGCCATTCCGTAAATTCCAATATTGAATTCAACTAGTAGAAACCACCAAATGTAGTAATACAAATGCGGTGAAATAAAAATCAAGCTTCAAAGTTTCAATATACTTTTATTACCAAAGTACAGTGGTATGCAAAAGTTTGGGCACCCCGGTCAAAATTTCTGTTACTCTGAACAGTTAAGTGAGTAGAAGATGAACAGATCTCCAAAAGTCCTAAAGTTAAAGATGAAATATTCTTTTCAACATTTTAAGCAAGATTAGTGTATTATTTTTGTTTTAGTCATAGTCATAGTCATAGTCATAATTTATTGATCCCGGGGGAAATTGGTTTTCGTTACAGTTGCACCATAAATAATTAAATAGTAATAACAAAATCATAAATAATTAAATAGTAATATGTAAATTATGCCAGGAAATAAGTCCAGGACCAGCCTTTTGGCTCAGGGTGTCTGACCCTCCAAGGGAGGAGTTGTAAAGTTTGATGGCCACAGGCAGGAATGACTTCCTATGACGCTCTGTGCTACATCTCAGTGGAATGAGTCTCTGGCTGAATGTATTCCTGTGTCCACCCAGTACATTATGTAGTGGATGGGAGACATTGTCCAAGATGGCATGCAACTTGGACAGCATCCTCTTTTCAGACACCACCGTCAGAGTGTCCAGTTCCATCTCCACAACATCACTGGCCTTACGAATGAGTTTGTAGATTCTGTTGGTGTCTGCTACCCTCAGCCTGCTGCCCCAGCACACAACAGCAAACATGATCGCACTGGCCACCACAGACTCGTACAACGTCCTCAGCATCGTCCGACAGATGTTAAAGGACCTCAGTCTCCTCAGGAAATAGAGATGGCTCTGACCCTTCTCGTAGACAGCCTCAGTGTTCTTTGACCAGTCCAGTTTATTGTCAATTTGTATCCCCAGGTATTTGTAATCCTCCACCATGTCCACACTGACCCCCTGGATGGAAACAGGGGTCACCGGTGCCTTAGCTCTCCTCCGGTCTACCACCAGCTCCTTAGTCTTTTTCACATTAAGCTGCAGATAATTCTGCTCACACCATGTGACAAAGTTTCCTACCGTAGCCCTGTACTCAGATTCATCTCCCTTGCTGATGCATCCAACTATGGCAGAGTCATCAGAAAACTTCTGAAGATGACAAGATTCTGTGCAGTAGTTGAAGTCCGAGGTGTAAATGGTGAAGAGAAAGGGAGACAAGACAGTCCCTTGTGGAGCTCCAGTGCTGCTGATCACTCTGTCTGACACACAGTGTTGCAAGCACACGTACTGTGGTCTGCCAGTCAGGTAATCAAGAATCCATGACACCAGGGAAGCATCCACCTGCATCGCTGTCAGCTTCTCCCCCAGCAGAGCAGGGCGGATGGTGTTGAACGCTCTGGAGAAGTCAAAAAACATGACCCTCACAGTGCTCGCTGGCTTGTTCAGGTGGGCGTAGACATGGTTCAGCAGGTGGATGATGGCATCCTCAACTCCTAGTCAGGGCTGATAGGCGAACTGGAGGGGATCTAAGTGTGCCCTAACCATAGGCTGGAGCAGCTCCAGAACAAGTCTCTCCAGGGTCTTCATGATGTGGGAGGTCAATGCCACTGGTCTGTAGTCATTGAGGCCGCTGGGGCGCGGTGTCTTCGGCACAGGGACGAGGCAGGACGTCTTCCACAGTACAGGAACCCTCTGGAGCCTCAGGCTCAGGTTGAAGACATGGCAAAGTACTCCACATAGCTGAGGGGCACAGGCTTTGAACACCCCGGTACTGACACCATGTGGTCCTGCAGTCTTGCTTGGGTTTAGACATTCCAGCTGTCTTCTCACCTGTTCAGCTGTGAAGCCCACTGTGGCGATTTCGTGTGGGGAAGGGGTATAGTCATGAGAGCAGGGTGGGGGACTGTGAGGAGGGGTAGGAGGGGAGAGTGGAATATGTGTTGGTTGGGGGCCAACAGCAGATGACTCATGTGGGGGATGGGCAGGGGCCACAATGTCAAATCTGTTAAAGAACAGGTTCAGTTTGTTGGCCCTGTCCACACTGCCTTCAACTCCTCTGTTGCTACTTTGCCGGAACCCAGTGATGGTCCTCATCCCACTCCAGACCTCTCTCATGTTGTTCTGCTGGAGTTTCTACTCAAGCTTCCTCCTGTACCTGTCTTTAGCCTCCTTGATCCTGGCTTTCAGGTCCCTCTGTATTGCCCTCAGCTCCTCCTTGTTTCCATCTCTAAATGCCCTCTGTAAAATTTTAGAGTGAAAAAAAGGAAAGGAGCGCCATGCAAATGTTTGGGCACCCCAAGAGATTTGAGCTCTCAGATAACTTTTACCAAGGTCTCAGACCTTAATTAGCTTGTTAGGGCTATGGCTTGTTCACAGTCATCGTTAGGAAAGGCCAGGTGATGCAAACTTCAAAGCTTTATATATACCCTGACTTCTCAAACCTTGTCCCAACAATCAGCAGCCACGGGCTCCTCTAAGCAGCTGCCTAGCACTCTGAAAATTAAATTAAATGATACCCACAAAGCAGGAGAAGGCTATAAGAAGATAGCAAAGCGATTTCAGGTAGCCGTTTCCTCAGTTCGTAATGTAATTAAGAAATGGCAGTTAACAGTAATGGTGGAGGTCAAGTTGAGGTCTGCAAGACCAAGAAAACTTCCAAGAGAACTGCTCGTAGGATGCTAGAAAGGCAAATCAAACCCCCCATTTGACTGCAAAAGACCTTCAGAAAAACATAGCAGACTCTGGAGTGGTGGTGTACTGTTCTACTGTGCAGCGACACCTGCACAAATATGACCTTCATGTAAGAGTCATCAGAGGAAAACCTTTCCTGCATCCTCACCACAACATTCAGCATCAGTAGCTTGCAAGGGAACATCTAAACAAGCCTGATGCATTTTGGAAACAAGTCCTGTGGACCGATGAAGTTAAAATGGAACTTTTTGGCCTCAATGGGTAAAGGTATGTTTGGAGAAAAAAGAGTGCAGAATTTCATGAAATGAACACCTCTCCAACTGTTAAGCACGGGGGTGGATCGATCATGCTTTGGGCTTGTGTTGCAGCCAGTGGCATGGGGAACATTTCACTGGTAGAGGGAAGAATTAATTCAATTAAATACCAGCAAATTCTGGAAGCAAACATCACACCATCTGTAAAAAAGCTGAAGATGAAAAGAGGATGGCTTTACAACAGGATAATGATCCTAAACACACCTCAAAATCCACAATAGACTACCTCAAGAGGTGCAAGCTGAAGGTTTTGCCATGGCCCTCACAGTCCCCCGACCTAAACATCATTGAAAATCTGTGGATAGACCTCAAAAGAGTAGTGCATGCAAGACGGCCCAAGAATCTCACAGAACTAGAAGCCTTTTGCAAGGAAGAGTGGGTGAAAATCCCCCAAACAAGAATTGAAACTCTCTTAGCTGGCTACAGAAAGCGTTTACAAGCTGTGATTCTTGCCAAAGGTGGTGTTACTAAGTACTGACCATGCAGGGTGCCCAAACTTTTGCTTCAGGCCCTTTTCCTTTTTTGTTATTTTGCAACTGTAAAAGATGGAAATAAAAAAGTAATCTTGCTGAAAATATTAAAGAAATGTGTCATCTTTAACTTTATGCCTTTCGGAAATCAGGTCATCTTTTACTCGCTTAGCTGTTCACAGTTACAGAAATTTTGACCGGTGGTGCCCAAACTTTTGTATGCCACCATATATATACTGTGTTCAACTCTGAGGTTTGTCCTTCCACAGGCAGCCACAAAGAAACCGATCATGCAACCTATTTAAAGAAGAGATCAAACACCCAAAGTACAATTAAATAAAGAACAAATCAAGCAACAAACACAAGCTTTGAACATACAGAATATTAAACATCAAACTGCAGAATGCACCTTTAATACATAATACATGTATTTAATCCATGATGCATGGAACTCAGCAGGCCAGGAACCGTAGATGGAAAGGAATGAACAGTTGATGTTTTGGGCCTCGACCCTTCATCAGGACCTTTGAGAGCAGCGTATGGGTCATGAACAGATGAAGAGTGTGGAGGAGGGGCAAGGATTGGAGTTATGGAGGCCAATTAGGTCAATAAAAGAGGGAAAGGAAAAAATATAAGGGCAAGAGAGATTGAAGGGAGTGAATAGTGGAAGCTTGAGAACTTGTGATTCACGCTGCCAGATTTGAGGCTCTCCCAGCAGCATGTGAAGTGCTGTTTCTCTAATTTGCTTTCACCTGGCAGTAGAGGAGGCTGTGCTCAGAAATGTCGTGTGGAAATGGAACTAAAATGGCTGACCACCGAGAGATCCTGGGTGTCATGCAGGTGGGGCAAAAGTGCTGGTGAAGCAGTCCCTCAATATGCATCCATCCTCATTGATGTAGAAGAAACAGCAATGGGAGCATGAGATGCAATACGCAACACCAAAATTCATGTTTAATATAAATTTATTATCATAGTTCATATATGCAGACATCTCACCTCTCCTGGAAGTTCCGGGAGTCTCCGGCATATGAATAGTGGCTCCCTGATGCCCGCAAATTATATACAATATCACGGATCAATTTTTTGAGAGCAAGTGAGCGAGAGAAAGCAAGAGAGAGCACGAGAGCGACCATGAGAAGGCCCACAAGAGCGAGCGTGAGAGAGAGCGAGAGCAAGCAAGCGAGAGCGTGCGAACGAGAGAGAGAGAGAAAGCAAGCGAGAGCATGAGAGAGAGAGAGCGCAAGCGAGAGAGAGAGAGAAAGCAAGCAAGAAAGCGACCACGAGAGAGAGAGCGAGAGAGCGCGCGAGAGAGAGATCACAAGAGAGAGAGTGTGTGTGAGAGAGAGAGAGACATAGCAGAGTGTTCCAAAAAAAGAAAATATAAAACGTACGTCACCCCAGACTACACCGAAGTGTACCCCTGCCTAATAGGGGTCAAAATAATGACAGTGTTGCTCGCTGCACTGTTTGCAACAGTGAGTTTTCTATTGCCCATTGTGGGTTAAGACTGTAAAAGACATGTTGAGGTGAGTTTAACAGGTGTCATTTGTTCATTAGCATAGCTAATGTTATTTAAACTAGCTGGCCAGCTGCTAAGCAGCTACTCTATTGCAGACATCCCACCTCTCCCGGAAGTTCCGGGGGTCTCCCGCAAATTGATGATGCTACCTCCCTGAAATGAGATTTTACAGGGTGGGATGTCTGTATATGTCACCATAGACTACCCTGAAATTCATTTTCTTGTATTCGTAATAAATAAAAAATGAGCACAACAGAATCAGGGAAAAGCTGCACTCATCGGACAAACAGCAAAAGTGCAAAAAACAGTTGCAGATAAAAAATATATCAATAAATAAGTGAACGATAAATATTGAGAACCCGTGATGGACAGGGCTGTATCCATTATTTTTTGTACAATTTCCGTTCAAGGATATTGGTGTTGAAGGAAGTAGAGGCGCTGCCTTGCCTTGTTTGTAATGGAAAGATCCTCTGAAATGATAATGCCGAGAATTTTAAAGTTGCTGATCCTCTCCACCTCTGATCCTGTGACGAGGACTGGCTCATGGATCTCCAATTTCCTCCTCATGTAGTCAATAATCAGCATTTTTAATCTCCCTCCCATATGCCGATCCACAGGGTTCACTCGTGAAAGACAGCCTCACCTGGACTGGCTGTTTAGAGCCCTGGATGATAGGGAAGGAGGAGGTATAGGGACAGGTGTAACGCTTGTCCCCGGACCATTGCGTGTATTTGAGTGCTGGGAAATGGATGAAAACACGGGGAAAACGAAGATGAGATCGCACTGAGGACAGGATATTGTGCTTCACAGAGGGAGAGGCAAGTGGGACGGGGGCTGGCAGGGGGTGTGGATGGGATGATAGGCATACAACAGGGTCAGGTATTGGGTCAGAAGGGGGCAGCGAATTGGGGGATTCAGGGGAGGTGAAGTGCTGGAAAGAGGGGGACTCGGTGGAGTGGGGAGGACGAGCGTTAGCAGAAGCGTGTGAGACGAGGGGCTGATGAGGAGAGGTGGTAGCCGAGCGGGAGGGTTCACATCTGCGGTCTCAGCTGAGACAGGAGAGGGATCAGGAGGCGTCGGGGTCCTTGCGCACAAGATTATGAAATTAAACCTTCCTTTGCTTTGCTAGTTTTAATCTGTTCTGATCATATTTATTTATTTACATTCCCTATTCTCTGTCAGATCCAAAAAGAGAACGCATATGACTGCAATTTTACTAGAATGGGGCGAGAAATTATATTTTGCTTGTTTTGCACTGATGATCTGTTATTGTTTATGTTCCAGAGTTATAAAACCAAAGGCCAGAATCACCACTTTGCATGTAATTTTAATAGACGCATAGTAAATCAGTGTGAGAGTAGGAAAGGTGTGTGCTGACAAATTAATTTCTCTCTGAAAATTGCCCCTGTGTTTATGTGATTGCTCTAAACAGATGGGGATAAATGGCAATACGGGGAGAATACAAAAGTGATACTTGTAGGATCAGAGGACATGGGTGGTTGAAATTTGTTACAGATTCAGCGGACTCAAGAGCTTGTTTCTGTGCTATAACTATCAATGACTTATTCCAGAAGCCTCAATTTCTACAATAACCTTTTGCCTGTTTGAAGCCTGTCGACGAGGAAGCAGTTATAAATTCTGTAGCTTTACATCTCAAGGTGTTCTCTGTTTATATCAGCTGATTTATATCAGTTTCAATTTCCCTTGTTCCTTTTGATTACGTATTTGTTTCACTTCGATATAATTTCCCGAATACGCTGATTGACTCGTTGACGCTTTCGAAGCCAATCAGAGGTCACTGTGGCACCTTACTGCGCATCTTCCAACAGAGTTGACTCTAAATTTTTGGTGACCTTTGTGATTTCATTTAGGAGGGAGAAAAATCATGTATTCTTTTACACAGGCCCAAAGAAGAGGATGTTCTGAAATCCTAAAATCATTAAGCTGTGATAATTTGCTTGGACTGAAGGACACTATAGTCAGTGGGTTGACTACAGTAGGTAAGTACAATCAAGTGGATTTCTATTTAACAAATAGATTATAAATGTTTATAACCGTGTAACTCTCTCTCTTGCATCATTGGATTTGTTTTCTCTTTAGACTATTTTTGGCATCTGAAAACAACCTTGTGTGTAAAGTTGCACGTTTACACTCTATGAAGTTTTAAATGTATTTAAATAAATTAATTAGATGTTTTATCTTGCCAAATTTGAACAGTTAAAAGAACAGATATTTATTTGTTAAATTTATTGGCATTCTAATAACTACAGTTCCACAATCCCTTATCCGGAATCCTTGGTTCCAGTTGCATTTCGGAATTATGAATTTTTAGGATTTCAGACCCCCCCCCCCCCCGCCTCGCTACCCCCGATACCAAAAAACACATGTGCTCCTGTTCCTTATTTTACGGGTGTCATTGCAGTAGACTTTAGGACCCAGCAGTGCACCAAACCTACGCACATCCTCCCGTATACTTTAAATCATCCCAAGCTCACTTATAATACCTAATACAATGTAAATGCTATGTAAACAGTTGTTATAATGTATTGTTGAGGGAATAATGACACGAAAGAAATTTATTTCCAACAAAAACATTCTATAAAACATAAAAATATACAGCTTCAAACGAACCAAATCAAACACACGGTAAACGATTTATTGGAATAAATGTAGAACGTCACTGTCACTATACAACTTCAGTAACTTGTCTTTCTGTTTATTTAACTCATGTACTGGTGGTTCCGACACTATTTTCTGCAGTAAGATGCCACACAGACACACCACGATCAGGCTTTGCAATAACTCCACTTTCTGCGTTATTTATAATGATAGATGCTTCCTTCTCTTTTTCTCATTGTTACCCATAGGGGTATCTGCAGCTCTTTTTGACATTTTCACAGTGAAATTAAACACAAAGTCAACAGTGAACACAAAATATCAGCGAACAGCAAACGCACGTGTACCCAGTATGAGCGCTGAGCCACAACTGACGTCTGGCGGCCTCTGCTAGTGCCCTCACGTCACACCTAAAAAAGTAAAAACATAGTCTTCTAAAAATAGAAAATATGGATGTTATTTTGTAAAATATTTTTCCAGATTTCCTTAACTTTGAAGTCTTGGACTTTTAAGGATCATAAACTTGAGGGCTTTTTCTTTTATATGCCATTTTTTCTAGTACAAGGATCACAAATGGATTATAACAGTACGGATTCAAACAACATGCTCTCTAAAGTCTTTTGGTGTCAGACTGTTCTCCTTCAAATAACATTTGAGAGAGGTAGTTCGAGATACTGAGATCTTGGTAAGAAAATGTTTGATTGGTGTACCAAGATTTGGCAGAAATGTAATTCCCCACAAATGTTTGCTGTAAATGTCTATCATCTGACCATTATATTGAGGATGCCTTGAATATTTTCTGTCCTCTGGACTTATTTGCTAATCATTTTTTGAACCTTCAGCTGATGAAAAATAATTTTTACATTGAGTACTGTGCACAATGCTCTCATTTAAAATTATGCTGCTGTGTTGTTATAATGTGGTTTTCTCAATCTTAGAAACCATAGAAACCATAGAAAAGCTACAGCACAGAAACAGGCCTTTTGGCCCTTCTTGGCTGTGCTGAACCATTTTCTGCCTAGTCCCACTGACCTGCACACGGACCATATCCCTCCATACACCTCCCATCCATGTATCTGTCCAATTTATTCTTAAATATTAAAAAAGAACCTGCATTTACCACCTCGTCTGGCAGCTCATTCCATACTCCCACCACTCTCTGTGTGAAGAAGCCCCCAGTAATGTTCCCTTTAAACTTTTCCCCCCTCACCCTTAACTCATGTCCTCTGGTTTTTTTTCTCCCCTTGCCTCAGTGGAAAAAGCCTGCTTGCATTCACTCTATCTACACCCATCATAATTTTATATACCTCTATCAAATCTCCCCTCATTCTTCTACGCTCCAGGGAATGAAGTCCTAACCTATTCAACCTTTCTCTGTAACTGAGTTTCTCAAGTCCCGGCAACATCCTTGTAAACCTTCTCTGCACTCTTTCAACCTTATTTATATCCTTCCTGTAATTTGGTGACCAAAACTGAACACAATACTCCAGATTCAGCCTCACCAATGCCTTATACAACCTCATCATAACATTCCAGCTCTTATACTCAATACTTTGATTAATAAAGGCCAATGTACCAAAAGCTCTCTTTACGACCCTATCTACCTGTGACGACACTTTTAGGGAATTTTGTATCTGTATTCCCAGATCCCTCTGTTCCACTGCACTCCTCAGTGCCTTACCATTAATCCTTAATGTTCTCCCTTGGTTTGTCCTTCCAATGTGCAATACCTCACACTTGTCTGTATTAAACTCCATCTGCCATTTTTCAGCCCATTTTTCCAGATGGTCCAAGTCCCCCTGCAGGCTCTGAAAACCTTCCTCACTGTCTACTACACCTCCAATCTTTGTATCATCAGCAAATTTGCTGATCCAATTTACCACATTATCATCCAAATCATTGATATAGATGACAAATAACAATGGACCCAGCACTGATCCCTGTGGCACACCACTAGTCACAGGCCTCCACTCGGAGAAGCAATTCTCTACTACCACTCTTTGGCTTCTTCCATTGAGCCAATGTCTAATCCAATTTACCACCTCTCCATGTATACCTAGCGACTGAATTTTCCTAACTAACCTCCCATGCGGGACCTTGTCAAAGGACTTACTGACGTCCATGTAGACAATATCCACTGCCTTCTCTTCATCCACTTTCCTGGTAACCTCCTCGAAAAACTCCAATAGATTGGTCAAACATGACCTACTACGCACAAAGCCATGTTGACTCTCCCTAATAAGTCGCTGTCTATCCAAATGCTTGTAGATTCTGTCTCTTAGTACTCCCTCCAATAACTTACCTACTACCGACGTTAAACTTACTGGCCTATAATTTCCCGGATTACTTTTCGATCCTTTTTTAAACAGCGGAACAACATGAGCCACTCTCCAATCCTCCGGCACTTCGCCTGTAGACAGCGACATTTTAAATATTTCTGCCAGGGCCCCTGCAATTTCAACACTAGTCTCCTTCAAGGTCCGAGGGAACACCCTGTCAGGTCCCGGGGATTTATCCACTTTAATTTTCCCCAAGACAGCAAGGACCTCCTCCTTTTCAATCTGTACAGTTTCCATGATCTCACTACTGTTTCCCTTAATTCCATGGACTTCATGCCAGTTTCCTTAGTAAACACAGACGCTAAAAACCTTTTTTTAAGATCTCCCCCATTTCCTTTGGTTCCACACATAGCCGACCACTCGGATCTTCAAGAGGACCAACTTTATCCCTTACAATCCTTTTGCTCTTAATATACCTGTAAAAACTCTTTGGATTATCCTTCACTTTGACTGCCAAGGCAACCTCATGTCTTCTTTTAGCCCTCCTGATTTCTTTCTTAAGTATTTTCTTGCACTTCTTATACTCCTCAAGCACCTTATTTACTCCCTGTTTCCTATACATGTCATACAACTCTCTCTCCTTCTTTATCAGAGTTGCAATATCCCTTGAGAACCAAGGTCCCTTATTCCTATTCACTTTGCCTTTAATCCTGACAGGAACATACAAGCTCTGCACTCTCAAAATTTCTCCTTTGAAGGCTTCCCACCTACCGATCACATCGTTGCCAGAGAACAACCTGTCCCAATCCACGCTTTTTAGATCCTTTCTCATTTCTTCAAATTTGGCCTTCTTCCTGTTCAGAACCTCAACCCCAGGACCAGATCTATCCTTGTCCATGATCAAGTTGAAACTAATGGTGTTATGATCACTGGAACCAAAATGCTCCCCTACACAGACTTCCGTCACTTGTCCTAACTCGTTTCCTAACAGGAGATCCAATATTGCATCCCCTCTAGTTGGTCCCTCTATATATTGATTTAGAAAACTTCCCTGAACACATTTTACAAACTCTAAACCATCTAGACCCCTAACAGTATGGGAGTCCCAATCAATATATGGAAAATTAAAATCCCCTACCACCACAACTTTATGTTTCCTGCAGTTGCCTGCTATCTCTCTGCAGATTTGCTCCTCCAATTCTCGTTGACTATTGGGTGGTCTGTAATACAATCCCACTAATGTGGCCATACCTTTCCTGTTTCTCAGCTCCACCCATAAGGACTCAGTAGACAAGCCCTGTAATCTGTCCTGCCTGAGCACTGCTGTAATATTTTCCCTGACAAGCAATGCTACTCCCCCACCTTTCATTCCTCTGCCTCGATCACATCTGAAACATCGGAACCCTGGAATATTAAGCTGCCAGTCCTGCCCCTCCTGTAGCCAAGTTTCACTAATTGCTATAATGTCATAATTCCACGTGTCAATCCATGCCCTCAACTCATCTGCCTTCCCCGCAATACTCCTAGCATTGAAATAGATACACCTCAGAAGATTTTTACCACCACTCACAACCTTTCTATTAGCAGATTTGCTTGAAGTTTTAACATCATTTATTTTCACCCCAGCCACACTGTCAGCTCTGGCACTTTGGTTCCCATCCCCCTGCAAATCTAGTTTAAAGCCTCCCCAGTAGCACTAACAAACCTCCCTGAAAGGATATTGGTTCACCTGTAGTTCAAGTGTAACCTGTCTCTCTTGTACAGGTCCCACCTGCCCCAGAAGAGGTCCCAATGATCCTGAAATCTGAAACCCTGCCCCCTACACCAGTTTCTCAGCCACTTGTTCATCCTCCAGAGCATCCTATTCTTACCCTAACTGGCACATAGCACAAGTAGCAATCCTGAGATTACCGCCCTTGAGGTCCTGCTTTTCAACTTCCTACCAAGCTCTCTATACTCACTCTCTAGGACCTCCTCACTCTTCCTTGCTATGTTATTGGTACCGATGTGCACCACGACATCTGACTGATCACCCTCCCACTTCAGAATGTCATGCAATCGATCAGAGACATCCTTGACCCTGGCACCCGGGAGGCAACAAACCATCCTGGATTCTCTGTCACGACCACAGAACCTCCTATCTGTACCTCTAACTATCGAGTCCCCTATCACTACCGCTCTCCTCTTTTTCCCCCCTCCCTTCTTTACTGCAGAGCCAGACTCAGTGTCAGAGATCCGGGTACTGCAGCTTGTCCCAGGTAAGTCATCCCCCCTAATAGTATCCAATGCGGTATACTTGTTGTTGAGGGGAATGGTGACAGGGGAACCCTGCTCCGCGGGCCCTTTCCTCTTCCCTCGCCTGACAGTGATGCAATTTCCTGTCCTCTGCTCCTTTGGCGTAACTACCTCCCTGTAGCTACTATCTATAATCTCCTCATTCTCCCGAATGATCTGCAGGTCATCCAGCTCCTGCTCCAGTTCCCTAACGCGGTTTGTTAGGAGCTGCAGCTGGATGCACTTCTTGCAGGTGTCGTCGTCAGGGACACCGGAGGGCTCCCTGACTTCCCACATCCTGCAAGAGGAGCATTCCAACATCCTGCCTGGCATCCTCTCTACTCTAAACAATCTGAACAAAAAACTTACCGGAACCTACCCTGGCCTCTGCCTGTTCTCGCCGAAGCCTGCTGAGCCAAAGCCGTCGCACTCTGACTCAGTCCACTCCGATGATGGCTGCTACAATGATGGCCGCTACAACGATGGCCGCGGTATATGGTGGTCTGCTTTTAAACCTTGACGCGCTACGTCACGCGCCTGTGCAGTGCAGACCTTTCTCCCCAAGCAGAGTTTACAAAAACCCGACTTTTTCTACCCGATTTCTTCACTCCCTTCTTCTCAGCTGCTTGCTTCGACTGAAACAAGAACCGTTGAAAATTTCTCCTTTTAAACCTTAATAGACTTTCTGAAAAACTCATGATATTCCTATACAAGGCAACCCTCCCTAACTTATCCAGTAGCATATGCGGTGAATAATTAGCATATAATTGTCTTCCAGCAAGATGGCTCGAACGACCAATGGCAACATCTTGCAGACAGTTTAGAAAACTACTGTATACTCGTCTTCTGCTAAATATACGTCTTCTGCTAAATATACTTCTTCTGAACTGTGATTGTTTGCAGCCTGTAGCTTCCCTTTTTAACAATGTATTATTGGGACAACTGAATGATCTATCGCTCCTGTGATTTCCTGAGGGATTCAGCATGGAATGTAATTGTGGCTGTAGCTGGGGGTGGCTGCGTTGATTCCAAATAGCAGAACACAAACCCATGGTTGGCTCCATTGCTCCACTCTGATTAAAGCGTTGAGCAAGATTAAATTCAACGAGAATGAGAACGGAAAATGAATGGGTGTTCAGTGCCACCCGCCTGTGTTTGAACCGGTCTCCTTCTCAGTGTTGCCGGCAGAAGGTGCAGGAGTCTTGGTTCCCATGCTAAGTAGGTTTGATTGCCTTGGCAGCTCATGGCTATGGACTCACTTCTGGCTGCAATTTGATGTTTCATGTCTTCAGTGCTGAAAATGCTTTATATTTGTGTGATTTGATTGAGGCCCTTCGCCATGCAAGTGGATCTGTGGTTGTGATGTGCAGCCACTGACAGACACAGCAGTTTTAAAATAGTGTTAGTTGCGTTTGCTTGCATTATGGGCCGATAGTCGGAGAATCATAAAGTAACGAGTTTTGGTATTTTTTAAAATTTTTACTGTGCAGGAAGGCAATGAAGGCAATGCAGTTTGCCCTGATTTTGTTTATTTACAGTCAGTAAAAAGAACACAGCAGTGTACTTACTGGATGAATTCCTTTGTGATAACTATTAGGAACTAATACACAGTTTTATAGCACTGTACTGGTATTTGTAGTGTTCTAATCCGTTCTATATTTCATTTCAATATGTAATTTGCTTCTCAGTTAAATGGTAGTTTGATTTTATTCTACCTTTTTAACTATTTTCATGAAACTTCAGCTAATTGGGGCAGCTACTTAATTGGATCAAAATGTACTGACCATGATGTGTCCCAGTTAACCAGAACCCTCCCTCTGAGTTTATATTCCATGAAATAGGCCAGAAAATAGTAGGGTATGATTGGGTAGGTGCAAGTGCATTAAGTGCTAGTTAGTTTCTCTTACCCTTTTCTTAATCTGCTTTTTTTTTCTGGATCTGCTTCTTTTCCTGAAAATGCCTGCAAGTAAATGAATCTCAATAAGGTAACATAAGGCATAGGAGCAGAATTCGGCTATTCAGCTTATCAAGTTTGTTCTGTTATTCCATAATGGCTGATTTATTATCCCTCTCAACTCCATTCTCCTACCTCCTCCCCGTAACCTTTGACAACATTACTAATCAAGAAGCTATCAAACTCCACTTTAAACCCAGAATATTGGAGTGCTAATGCACAGTAATTGTACCAATGCAGCCATACATAATTTTATCAGAAATGATGTATTGGTAATGAATGATCAGTTTATTTTTTGTATATTCAGTGATGCAGAAGAAGAGAAAAAAATCTGAAAGCAGAGCTCTTAAGCACATGTTTAAATTAGAGTACTATTTACTATTTAGTCTATTTAATCTCATGTGGATAGGGTGGTGAAGAAAGCTTTTGGTATGCTGGCCTTTATAAACCAGAGCATTGAGTATGGGAGTTGGGATGTAATATTAAAAATGTACAAGGCATTGGTGAGGCCAAATTTGGAGTATTGTGTACAGTTCTTGTCACCGAATTATAGGAAAGATGTCAACAAAATAGAGGGAGTACAGATGAGATTTACTAGAATGTTACCTGGATTCCGGCACCCAAGTTACAGAGAAAGGTTGAACAAACACCTTCGCTCTGTCTGTCACAAAAAGCTGGATCTCCCAGTGTCTACCCATTTCATTTCTACTTGTATTCCAACATGTCAGTCCATAGCCTTCTCTACTGTATTGATGAGGCCACACCGAGGTTGGAGGATCAACACTTTATATTCTGTCTGGATGGCCTCTAAGCCGATTTCTTGAACTTATGGTAATGACCCCCCCTCCCTCCCCCTCTTCACCATTCCCCATTCCTGTTTCCCTCCCTCACTTCATCTCCTTACCTGCAATCACCTCCCTCTGGTGCTCCTCCCCCTTCCCTCTCATCAATGGTCTTCTGTCCCCTCCTATCAGATTCCCCCTTCTCCAGCTCTTTATCTCTTTCACCAATCAACTTCCCAGCTCTTTACTTCACCCTCTCCTCCTCTCCCAGTTTCACCTATCACCTATCACTTTCCTCTCCTCCCTGCACCTTCTTATTCTGTCATCTCGCATTCCTTTCCAGTCCTGCTGAAGGGTCTTGGCCCAAAACGTTGACTGTTTACTCTTTTCCATAGATACTGCCTGACCTGCTGAGTTCCTCCAGCATTTTGTGTGTGTTGCTTTAAAACATCTGTCTGTGTCATTAAGCATACTAGACGTCAAACAGCAAAGAAAAGATTCTTCACCTCACATGTCTGTGCTGACCATTAAGTAGCCACTTACACTCATTAATCCTATTTTAACCCACCCACATTCCCTTCAGCTCCCTCCAGATCCCTCCATTTACCCACGCACCAGGGTGACCCATCAGCCTTCCAGTCTGCATGTGGAGTTCGGAAGGAAATCCATCTCCAGGTAGAAACCCACTTGGTCACAGTGCAAACTCTGCACAGACAGCAGTGGAAGTCAGCATTGAACCTCAACCCCTGAGCTGAGAGGCAGCAAACCTGGCAACAGTGGGCATATTTCTCCCTCACGGAGTGCAGAATCAGGGTATTTTCTTTTTAGTTGAATTACAGTAGCATCTTAATTTCTCATCTCATTTACCTTAGTGAGCTAATTATTGTACTTATAATTCCTATTTTAATTTTACTTACAATCAAATGTTGAGATTAGGCATTTACGTGCATAGAAATGACATATTCTTGAACTTTCTTGCAGACCTCATCGGTATCATTCTGAACCACAGCCAAAGTGCAGAAGAGCTCCTGAAACGCAGGAAGGTTCGACACGAGGATATATTGAAGTACCTAATTAAACATGGTGTCGCTGTTTCTACATCGTCAGACAAACAACAACTTATTACTGTAGTTTTGGAGTATTGGAGTAATTCAGAAGTGGATAGAGAGCCATTAATATCTGAAGCAGATCTGGAACTTCGGGACCAAACAGTGATGGAAGAACTGGAGAGACAAGTGGAGCAATTGCGAAGGCAACAGCAAATGCTGAATCTACCACAGGGTGCAACTGCCATGGACTTGAACATAAATGTGAATATTTCACAGGTAATTTACGTGCATCAAAAGATATTTAGCTGCATGTGGAGATTTTAATGTTCTTGCCTCCCAACTATTAGAATTTCCTTATGATTTATTTTCAGTGTTCTTAGACTTGAAAGATATTCTTCCATTAGCTGAAAACCATAATACTCAAAGTACTATCCAGAAAAATAACTAAGACAAAATCTTTGCAATAGTTGTACCTCTCAAGAAAGTATTCTTTTAAGAACCCCACAACTGGAACTGGAGGTTGTTTCTTATCAGATTAATGTTTGGGAGTGTGAAAAAGAGTCCTGAAATGGGATGAAAATCGAGTTGTTGTAACTAACAGAATGGTGGATAAGATTAGTGAGGCAAAATGATTATTACCATATTTAATATCTTTACATTCTTACCTCACTTGGTTCAGAAATGATTTGCATTTAGATTTGTGATGTTGATCGATATCTGGAGCTGTGATGTAAAGCATAATATAAATGCAGCTCGTTCATCAAAGCTGCTAACTCATCTCTTGGGGTATTGTTTCAAATTTAACATAGGAAAGAATTTTCTACACACTGAGTGTTTAGCATCTGGAATACACTGCAAGGGTTGTAGTTGACAGAGTTTTAATTCTAGAGATCTAAAAAGGGTTGGTTAAGTATCTAAAAGGAATAAATTTAATGGGTTGTAGAGAAACGACTGGACAGTATTACTAACCGGGATTGAGCTAAATTGCGAGCTGGGAAGCTCAATGGGCTGAATGGCATTATTCTCTCATTCTGTAAAATCTTATTCCAGTATTGAATTCAATTAGAAGAAAACAGCAAATGTAGTAATACATATGCGGTGAAATACAAAATCAAGCTTCGAAATTTCAAAGTATATTTATTATCGAAATATGTATACTGCATACCATTCTGAGATTTGTTCTCCCACAGGCAGCCACAGAAAAAGAAACATCATGGAGCCTAATTGAAGAAAACATCAAACACCTAACGTGTGATAAAAAAAGAACAAATCATGCGAAAAGCAAGCTTTTAACATACAGAATATTAAATGTCAAATTCCGGAATATATCTTAAATACAAAATACATACAAAGTGCTGGAGTAACTCAGCAGGCCAGGAACTATACATGGAAAGGAATGAACATTTGCTGCTTTTGCTGAGAACTTTCATCAGGACTAGAAATGTAGGAGGAAAAAGCCAGAAGAAGACGGTGGAGGGACAGGAAGGACTACCAGCTAGAAGTTGCTAGGTGCTGCTAGGTGGGTGAGGGGATGAAGTAAGAAGCCTGGAGGTGATAGGTGGAAAAGGCCTTAAGACAGAAGAGAACTGGACCATTCAGACCATCAAGTCTGCCGTGCCATTCTATCACGGCTGATTTATTATCCCTTTCAAGCTGATTCTTCTCCTTTCTCCCCATAACTTTGGCATCCTGACTAATCAAGAACTTTCCAACCTCCATTTTAAATATACCCATTGACGGCCTCCACAGTCATCTGTAGCAATGGATTTCACAAATTCCCAACGCTCTGGCTAAAAAAATTCCTCCTAATCTAAATGGACATCCCTGTATTCTGTCACAGTGTCCTCTGGTCTTAGACTCCCATACTACAGGAAACATCTTCCTGACAGCCACTCTATATTCAATATTCAATAGATTTCACTGAGATCCACCCCCTTCTTCTACACATCACTGAGTACAGACCTAGAGCTATCAAACACTCCTCATTCATTATGTTATGTACCCTGTAACTGGGTTGTCAAACCAGCAGAAATAGAACACTCGTTGGAGTCTGTGATTACTAGAAACTAATAAAGTTTTATTAAGAAAAGAAGTAATACAGTACACGAACTGCAAGGATATAAATATAACAGGTTAGCAAAGATAGTATACACATATACACAGAAATAGGGTAATAGGAATTAACCAAGCTCTATCGCAGTCTAGGGGTAAAATGATCAGTCTTGAGGTGAAGCAGAGTTCAGTTCAGTCCAGTGTAGTTCGAAGTAATCGCTGTTGTTGTACCGTTGGAGAGAGAGAGAGAGAGAGAGTGTGAGATACAGTTGAGGTTTCAGGCAAAGCTTTCAATGCCTTTTAATCCCGTTGTGGTCACCAACTGTGACCCCTCCGTTCTGGATGCGATCGTTCTTCCGTGGAGAACCCGGCACCCAGGCAAGGGCGGACACACAACAGGTCCCCACCCGTCGTACTTTTACACCCTGTGAGCCTCTGACGGATTCCCGCGAATCGGTCCTCCAAACTCCACCAACTTGTGGGGCACAATGCTCTTTCCAGGGTCTCGAGGCATGTATGTTGTGCCTTAGCAAACCCGCTATTTTATCCTCCCCCTGATGAGGTATCACCTTTCCATCAAAATTCACATTTCCTATTGTCTCAGCAGGATTGCTAATGAACAGTTTAGGTTCAGAGGAAACTGTCTGTGGCAGACACCAACATACTGAATTATGTGTGTCTCGCTCTCGTTATCTCTCTCTTCTCTCTTATTAGCATTTTGAATGGCTCTCCTTTGTTCTCGTTATCTCTCTCTCATTAACAGCATCCGTTCTGCAGCTCTGCTTGGCTTCACACATGAGAATTAACCCTTCCATTCCTGGAATTGTGAACCTCCTCTGGTCCCTCTCCAGTGCCTGCCCGTCCTTTCTATGAGAAGTGGCTCAAAACTGCTCACAGTTTGCCAACTGCAGTCTGATCCATGCCTTATATAGCCTCAGCTTTACATCCTTGCTTTTATATTCTATTTCTCTTGAAGTGAATGCAAACATTGTATATGGCTTCCTTACCAGTGACTCAACCTGTAAGTTAACCTTTAAGGAATCCTGCACGAGGACTTCCAAGTCACTTTGCACTTTCGATTTTTGAATTTCTATGCCTTCACTCCTATCAAAGTGCATGATTATACCCCTCCCTACACTATACTCCATCAGCGGTGTTAAGGGACCATGTTGAGGAAATGGGGCTGCACTAGTTGACCTTCAGCTCATAAGAGAGAATGAGGAAGTGACAGAGAGGAGGTAGTCCTATTAAAAGTTGCAAGAGGCTGATACCTGGTGACAATCAGGAGAAGAGAAAAGAACCCTGTGTGTACTCTTGTGGCCGTCGCCCTCAATAATAATTACACCCCTTTGGATAGTTTTGGTGGGGGAAGGGTGTCATAGCAACCAGGTCTCTGGTATTAAGTCTGACCCTGTTGCTCGATTGGGAAGGGGGAAGAAGAGGAATGCAGTAGTGATTGGAATATTGATGTGACTCAGACACTGCTGTAGATTGAACAGCCACGTTTATTCACCAAACTTTCATTTTTACTTTTCCACATCCTGACGTCATACGCCCTCTGATGCTACGAATACTCACACAATACATTACATCCCCCTTCTCAAGATTTTTTTTCTCTTTTTACAGCACTGTGAATTACCAAAACAATGCCTCTAGGTATGCCCTTCTTACAGTGCAACAACCATGACATAAACTAAAAAATCTTACCTTGTACTGTATTCTGCATTGTACCTTACAGTACTAACAGCAGTGTATTTACTTTTACTAACATAGACTAATAAACCTTTTATTTCACACCTTGGAACTTATGACATGTGTGACTTTGCCTCAAACTGTGTGAGACTGTATGTATGTCTAGTCTCTGTATCGAGCTGGAAGTTTGACTCGTCTCCCAGACCGTGTGTGATACAACTGTGACTGTGCTGGTCCTTCACCAGTGTCAGTCTCTCGAGTGACCTCTCTGTCTTTGCGGTCTGCTGCACTCTTGGTGTCCTTTGTTTCTACGTCAGTATATGTGGAAACTCCCTCTCGCCTGTCTTCAGCAGATGCTTCCTGTTCCTCCTGTCGACTCTTCCATCCGGCGTGCGAACTATGAAGGATCTTGGTTGCTGATGTCCGTTCACAACCACATTTGGTTGCCAGGTGTCTCCTCTCTGTATTCTGACATTGTCACCTGTATGCAGATCTGGCAACTGTCTTGTATGTCTGTCATAGTAGCTCTTTTGCTTTATTTGCTTGTACTTTTGCTTGTCATGTACTTGAGCATTACCTTCAGGAGTCAGTAGAGATGTGGATGTTGGCAGTTTGGACTTCAGACGACGTCCCATCAACAGCTGCGCAGGAGAGAACCCCACACCCTCAATCGGTGTGTTGCGGTATTCAAGCAGAGCAATGTAAGGGTCACCGTTGCTGCTTTGTGCCTTCTTGAGCATGTTCTTGACAGTTTGTACAGTTCTCTCTGCTTGTCCATTAGACTGAGCGTGCCCTGGACTGGAAGTAACATGCTGAAATTCCCAGCTTTCTGAGAACTCTCTGAACTCTACACTGGTATATTCTGGACCATTGTCACTAATGACAATTTCTGGAATACCATGTCTTGCGAATGTCAATTTTGTTGTGGTAATGACACCTCAAATGGACGTGTCACTTAACTTGGTGATCTCCGGATATTTTGAATAGTAGTCCACACAAAGCAGATATTTTGCACCATTGTAATGAAAGAGATCTGTGCCAATCTTCTCCCATGGTCTTCCTGGTAGTGGGTGGGGAAGCAAAGGCTCTCTTGGATTGCTGTGTTTGTTTTCATTACAGACAGCACACTGAGACACAATGTCCTCTATCTGAGTTGACATGCCTGGCCAATAGAGAATGTCCCTTGCTCTTTCTTTACATTTCACTATCCCCAGGTGTGACTCATGAATTCTGTTGAGCATTTCCTGTCTCATTTGGTTTGGTACGATCAGTTTTGCCATTTTGAACATTAGTCCTGATGCATAGCTGATTTCCTCTTTAAATGTCCAGTATTTCTGCATTTCCTTTGGAACATCTTTTCTTTCTGTTGGCCATCCATTCATTGTAATGTCTCTTAGCATTTGCATTTCAGGATCATCTGCAGTCACTTTCCTGAACACGTTCAACTTCTCCTCAGAGATGGGTAGCTGAGGTGTAACCCAATTGACCTCCAGCTCTCTTCCTAGCAACTCTTCCTTTTGCTCTTTGAGGTAAGCAAGGCTCAAAGCATCAGTGATGTACAGTTCTTTTCCTGGCTTATAGGTGACTGTGAGAGTGTACCTCTGTAGCCTGAGAAGCATCCTTTGCAGCCGCATAGGAGCTTGGTGGAGTGGCTTTTTGAAGATATTCTCAAGTGGTTTGTGATCACTCTCAACCTGGATTTCTTTGCCATATACATATTGGTGGAACTTCTCGCACCCATAAACTATGGAAAGTAATTTCTTCTCGATTTGAACATATTGGCGTTGACAGTCCATAAGTGCTCATGATCCATACGCCACAGGCCTCCCATCCTGCAGTGTAACAGCTCCTATTCCCTCCGGACTGGCATCCACAGACATCGTTACTGGTTTATTGACATCATAGAACTTGAGTGCTGGTGCATTGGTAACCAACTCCTTCAATGTGTCAAAACTTTTCTTTTGTTCGTCTTCACAGTGCCATTCAGTGTTGCTCTCTAGTAGCTTTCACAGTGGAGCGCTGACCTCTGATAAATTGGGAATAAATTTGGCAAGATACTGTATCATGCCCATGGACCTCAATAGTTCTTGCTTGTCTTCGGGTGGTGGTAGCTGTACCACAGCTCTGACCTTTTCATCATCTGGTTTTAGCCCATCAGCACTGAGTACATGACCTATGTATTTGATCTCTGTGGTTCTGATCTTACATTTACTTTTGTTCAGTTTTGGGTTGTACTCACATGCTCTCTGCAGGAACTTCCGCAGTCTCTGATCATGTTCCTCAATTGTGTCACCCGTATCAGCAAATCATCAATGGTGTTGACCACCCCATCCAGGCCTTCAATCATTTGTGCCATTGATCTCTGGATTACCTCTGATGAAGGAGAAATCCCAAAGGGTAGACGCAGGAAACGATATCTCCCTATGGGCATGTTGAAAGTGCATAATTTGGAACTTTCTTCATCCAGCTTGATCTGCCAGAAACCTTGATTTGCATCTAATACTGAAAGGTATTTTGCATTAGGCATGCGGGAGACAACCTCTTCAGCTGTGAGCTGCGGATAGTGCTCTCTTTTGATGGCTTGGTTGAGATCTTGAGGATCCATGCAAATCCTCGTCTTTTTTTCTGTGACCACTGTCACAATACTATTCACCCAGTCAGTCAGTTCCATTTGTCTTGCTATGACTCCCATCTGTTCCATTCTGTGTAGCTCCTCCACTACTTGATCCCTGAGAGCTACTGGAATCTTTCTCGGGGCATGCACGACTGGTGCAATAGTTGGATTAATCTGGATATGGTGTTTCCCTGGTAAACATTCTAATCCAGAAAACAAATCATCAAAGTCTTTGAGAATGTCATTTTCTTTTTCAACACCATAGATTCGCTTCACCAGCCGAGCTTTGTGCATGTTGCTTTGCCCAGTATTGCTGGAACACGTTGCTGTACTATTTCAAACTCGATGTTGTAATGTTGACCTTTGTACACACAGGTGAGTGCTTTTTTTGCCCAGTGGCACTGTCTTGTGGCCAAAATATGCAACAAGCTTGCAGGTGGATTTTCTCAGTCTTCCTCTGATGTCCAGTGAGTTGAATGTTTCTGCTGACATTACATTGCACTTTGCCTCAGTGTCAAGCTTAAATGTCACATTCCTCCTGTTTATTAGCAGATCTTGAGTCCAATCATCTTCATCCTCCATTCCTGCATTGCCAATATTCTTGATGCATACCTCCTGTTCCACTTCAACTGTGCCAATGAATATGTTGCTGTGCCCTCACTCTGTTCCACAGCATGCATTTTCCTTGTGTGCTCCTTCAATTTGCACATCTTCACAAAGTGATTTCTTTTCTAGCATAACTTGCATATCTGACCAAAGGCTGGACATTTTCTGTATCCATGTTTACAACCACATCTGTTGCAGTTAACCTCCTTCTGATCATCCTGTGGAGCTGGCTTTGTCCTACCCTTGTCAGTTTTCAGTTTTTATTTTGTGCACTTCAATCTCTTCATTGAGCACTCTAACTTGACTTGACATGATCTCGCTGGCACAGCAAACATCAATCGCCTTTTCTAATGTAAGATCCCTCTCTCTCAATATCCTGCCTCTCACTTGATCATCTCGTATGCCGCATACAATCCTGTCACGTATTAAAGAGTCATGCAGTTGTCCGAACTCAGTCTTTTGCCTTGCTCTTCAAATCTGTTACATCAACGTCTATGGTCTCTATTAGTCCTTGAGCCCTCGTGAAAAACCGGTGTCGGATGTACGGTAGGTTTTTTCTCGGTTCGCAGTAATCTTGAAACTTTTTCTTCAACACATCAATTTTATCCTGCTCATCATCTTGGAAGACAAACGTGTTGCAAACCTTTATTGCCTCTTCTCCCGCCACAATCAGAAACGTAGCACATTGCACTTTCTCCGTCTTTTCAGCTACGCCGTTAGCGGTGCAAAACAGCTCAACTTCTGGATCCATATTTTCCAGTTCTCAGCAAGATGACCTTGTAGGCTTAAACTTGACGGTGGCTGTAACTGTGACATCTTTTACCTGTCTTCTCTTCCTTTTTTTTCGTGATCTCTTCTGACACCATGTAATATTGATGTGACTCAGACACCGCTGGAGATTGAACAACCACGTTTATTCACCAGACTTCTATTTTTACTTTTTCCACGTCTTGACGTCATACGCACTCTGACGCTACGAATACTCACACAATACATTACAGTGCTAGTGGATTCCATAGAGGAGCAGACTTGAGATTCTGTGGATGTGAAAGAGACATAGAGATGATATGTTGCCTCCCAGGTGCCAGGGTCAGGGATGTCTCAGATCAGACCCACAGCATTCTAAAGGGGGAGAGTGAGAAGCCAGAAGTCATGATGTCATGGTAAATACTGGTACCAACAACATAGATAGGAAAAGAGAGGAGGTTCTCAAGAGAGAATATAGGGAGCTAGAAAGCTGAAAAGCAGGACCTCCAGGGTAGTAATCCCAGGATTGCTGCCTGTGCCACACACCAATGAGGGGGAAAATGGGATGATTTGGCAGATGAATGCGTGGCTGAGGAACAGGTGCAGGGTCAGGAGGCATGGTTTTGGATCATTTGGATCCCTTCTGAGGAGTAATAACCTGTACAAAAAGGACCCATTACACCTGAATCTGAGAGGGGACCAACATCCTTGTGGGCAGGTATGCTTGAGCTGTTGGGGAGGATTTAAACTAATTTGGCAGGAGGTTGGGAACCAAAGTGACAGGCAAGGGTTGGGGCAGTTGGTAAGCAATTTGATGCAGTGTGTAGTTTTACTGTGAGGAAAAGCAGGTAGATGATAGGGCAACATTAGAGTCAGTGCGATGAATTGAAGTATAACATTGGGACAAAATCAAAAAGTGTGATGAATGTGTTTTATTTGAATGCACATAAGTAGATGATTTTGTAGTGCAGTTAGAGATTGGCAGGTATGACGTTGTGAGCATCACTGAGTTGTGGGAGCTTAACGTCCAAAGATACACAATAAACGGACAGAGTGTTACCAGGTTTGGATATGGCCCAAGTGTGGAGTGAGAGACACTGAAGCAAGTCAATAGTCCACAGACTTTAATATGAATAGTGTTAAAGGGAAAATAAACAATAAACACTAGGCCAAACAGGGCCATTAACTAAAACTCTTGAAAGGAACACGAAGTCTATACTGCGGCTGGAAAGAACATCTAAACGTTAAACGAATACCCCTAGTCTTCAGAGTCAGTTGACTAGAAAGTCCAATATTTCAGGGAAGGCCAAAAGCAAAACAGCAGGAAAGCGTTGCTATGCTCTGTCCAAGTCTTGACAAGCACTACGACGACAAGTATGGAGTTAAATACTATCACAGTTAAATAATAATTAGCTCACACATGCAAATTCACAAACGCAGTTGCCATATCTACTGCACTGCTGAATCCGTGGTTGTGACACAGAGGGTATGGAGTGACCTGGTTGGCAAGGCAGTGATCACCTTGCAGTCTGAGACGGAGAAGCTAAAGTCAGATGTATCGGTATTGGACCAAATGTGGGAAAATGTGATTCCAATAGATGGAATCAGTTGGGGTGAAGGGTCTGTTCACAACTAGTACTAGTTGGACACTTTTTATTTCCAAATTCTAATTTATTCATTTAATCTAACTTCTATGGCAGCTAGGATGTTATTTGAACTCATACCTTTGGATTATTTGTCTAAATATCTAGATTACTAATTGTGGTATTTAGCCACAGCAACATCAGTGTACTTGGTTTGGCAAGGAGTGGAACTGAAGTTGATGGAGGAGTTAAAATCAGAGATGAGTTAATTGAATGGCAGAACTGGGTTGAATAGCACAAGTTCAGATATTGCATTAGATTTTGATGTGTATTCTTATGCATGAAACAGACATATTTCTGATACTTTACAAATTGTTCTGAGAGATGAAACTCCTACTCCTCATAACAGTGGACTTCTAATCTCTAAAATACTAGTGATGCCAAGAGCATTTGATTAGCAGTGTTTAGAATACCAACACCCTACGCTTCAAACAATTTGGCGTTGGTTTAAGACCTTTGCCTTACTCATAATCAAAGCAATGCTGTTATGGGGGCAATTGAAGTTGTAGATCCAGTGGGAGTAAAGGATAGGTGATCTGTTTCCAGGTTAGGCTTGAGTGCAGCTTTCAGGAGAATCTGCAAATGGTTCTCTTTCCATGGCCTGCTGCCCTTTTCCTTCTCTGTGTTATGGGCTTGGAGGCTTCTGTCATTGTCTAGGCTAATTAAGGGTAAATGTGTAAGTGATACACATTGCATCCACTGTGTACCAGCGCTGGAGAAAAAGAATGCTAGTTAATCAGACTTGGTCTTTGATGGAGTCAACTCCATGGGTGATGTTGGAGCTGAATAAATCCATGCTGGGTGTTTCAAAATTCAAGATTGTTTAATGTCATTTCAAGTACATAAGTGTAAAGGAGAATGAAATAATTGTTACACCAAATCCAATACAGCTCAAAAATAATAATGTTTTCATATCACAAAACAAAAATAATAGCAACAGTAAGATCAAGAACACAATAAAAATATACAATAAATATAAATACATTAGGTACAAAGGAGATGTCAGGGGTAAGGTTTTTATGCAGAGAGTGGTGAGTGCGTGGAATCGGCTGCCAGCGACAATGGTGGAGGTGGATACAATAGGGTCTTTTAAGAGACTCCTGGATAGGTACATGAAGCTTAGAGGGCTACAGGTAACACTAAGTAATTTCTAACGTAAGTACATGTTAGGCAAAGCATTGTGGGCTGAAGAGCCTGTTTTGTGCTGTAGGTTTTCTATATTTCTATAAGCTTATGTACATAAATTGATTGTATGTACATAAAGTGACACTATGTACGGGACTGTGTGTACATTAAGTGACTGACAGGAAATGATATAGTAGTGATGATGGGGGGGAGCCTAGTGGGTGGTTTAAGGGACAAAGTACTGCATGCTTCTTTGTCCCCATTTTTTGCATTCAATGTATTTATCATTGTTGTAATGTTCACTTCTTTTACAAAAAGCTGACTTTATTCTTTTTTCTTAACACATTCCAGAATTAGCGAGTGGTTGTTGGAGTCTCAGAAGGTGAACAAGTAGGCAAGGAGTCTGCGAATGGTTCTTCCAGCTTCTGAACTCTCAGAATTCTTCCTTTGGACAACAGGCAAAAGAGTGAGGCCTACAGCACTTTCAGGACGATGCAATCCTTCACTTTACCTATTGTGTTTTTGAACAGCGCTTTGGGCTCATCCACACACCAATCTGAGTAAACAACTGGAAAATCAGGGTATATTAATCTTCAGATGAAAGCTTTTTTATGGTCAGCTTGTAATTATGCAACCCAGTGTATCTTTTCAGATGACGGAACTACAAACATGTAACAATGAATTAAATGCACTTCTGAAGTAATTTGATTTGGAAATCATTTTCAGCTTTATAGCCTGAAAGGATTTGAAATTTGTTTGGATTTATGTAATGGGTGGACATTTTCCTGCATAGATGACACTAGATAATAAAATTAAAAATAACCCTCCTTCTTCTCGATTTGAAATTATTTTCACATATGGAGGTTTTAGCAACTATTGGAATCTTAGGAACCTATCTTCTACTTTAAAAAACAGTATTGTGCAAAAGCCTTAGACACATAATGAAGTTAGGACTGATCAGACACCTCCCTGATGGTATTGCATGATGGATCAGAATCTGTTTGTAATTCTCAGCACTGAGAATTCCATTAATTCTGACCAGATCACCAACTCCATTTGCAGAAATGCAGCCCCACGATGCAGGGAACCTCTGACATGCTTTCCTGTTGGCTGCAGACACTCATCCGTGTATCGCTCTCCAGCTTTTCCATGAACAAACTGCCTCTTGTTTGAGGCAGAAATTTCAAATTTTGTCTTGTCAGTCCAGAGTAGTTGTTGCTGTTGTTCACACCCGTCCTGTGTTTTTGTGCGTAGGAGAGTCTCTTGGCTTTGTTTCCACTTTGAAGGAATGGCTTTTTGGCAGCAACTCTACCATGAACATTTCTGAAATAACTTCTCCAGACTATTGAGGGGTGTGCTTGGGTTCCAGTAGTTTCTGTGTGTTCAGAGCTGATAGCAGTACTGGACTTCTGAGTTAGAAGGGACATTAGTTTGGTGTATATCCCGTCTCCTGCACTCAGTTTCCGTGTCCGACCACTGCATTTCTGATCAACCTTGCCTGTTTCTACGTGCTTCTTCAGAAAAGATTGGACAGCACATCTGGAAACCCCTGTCTGCCACAATATTTCTGTTTGGGGGAGACCTTGCTGACGCAGGATGACCAGCTTGTGGTCTTGTTACTAAACTCATTCTTGCCATGGTGTTAGAATTGATGATTTGAAGATTTGAAGATTAAGCTCCCACATCTGCCACAATCTCACCTTTTAGTTTAGCTGTCCTTCGTCCAGTTTGATTTCTCTACACATATTTCTGTTTCAGTTAATCAGTTTAATGCATTCAACTCATTATGTCATTAGTTGTTAGCATCCTGTTTGCAGACATCCCACCCTGCAAAAACTCATTTCAGGGAGGTAGCACCATCAATTTGTGGGAGACTTCTGGGAGAGGTGGGATGTCTGCAACAGAGTAGCTCGTTAGCAGCTAGCCAGCTAGTTTAAGTAATGTTAGCTATACTAATGAACGAATGACACCTGTTAAACTCACCTCAACACGTCTTTTACAGTCTTAACCCACCATGGGCAATAGAAAAGTCACTGTTGCAAACAGTGCAGCAAGCAACACTGTCATTATTTTGACCCCTATTAGGCAGGGGTACACTTTAGTGTAGTCTGGGATGATGAACGTTTTATTTTTTTTGGAACACTCTGCTATGGCGCGCTCTCGCTCGCGCTTTCTCGCTCGCTCTCAAAAAAATTGATTTCCGTGATATTGTATATAATTTGCGGGCATCAGGGAGCCACTATTAATATGCGGGAGACTCCCGGAAGTTCTGGGAGAGGTGGGATGTCTGTGTTTGTTATCTTGGTTTAATCATGCACTGGGCTAGATACATACTAAGTAATCAAGTTTTTATTTGAAAGGTGGTCTATTATATGTTACTTTCTTCAAAGAACTACAAATATTTCTTGGTAACATTTAATTTTTTGGAAAGTGAATGTTTCGTAATCTAAAATTTGCTCTTTTCTACTGACACACAAATGCAGAAGAGAAAAATAAACATCTAAAACAAAATTTGAATATAAAATCTAGGCTGCCTAAGAGTCTTGCACAGAACTGTAGTTATCTTAAAAAGAAAATTGATCTTTCGAAAAAGATGATTCTGGTATGAAAATCCTTTGTATTATTTTTAATCAACAGATCAATATATTTAGTAAATGACAATTTGCATCATTTAATTTAAATCATCACTGCATATATAAATTACTTTTGTTAAAGCAATATAGAATGGAGCCTCATGCAAGCACCAATAAAATGGAAGCAACTGGAAAATCCAGATGAAAGCTTTTAACAATCAGCCGGCAATGATCCAATCCCGTCTATGTACTGTGCAGATGACAATACTACAGGTCCACATCAAAGAATTAAGTGCACTTCTGAAGTCGGCAGATTTTGGATAGGGAAGGACAATGTGTTGAGGTGTATCAGCTGTGACTATGATGAACAGGCTCGAGGGGAAAAACAGCCTCTGGTGCTCTTATCTCTTACCTTTATGTTATCATTTGTATCAAATAGAAGCGTGTTTAAATGTGACTTTTATTTGAGTTTTTATGCTCTCCGTGACAGTGATGATCAAAATATGCTTGTGCTTGTTTGGTAGCTACAGCTAACATTGAAAGTTATAGAAAGGATGCAGACCCCACCTAGAAAATAATTATTGGAGGGGTGGGGGTATAAGGTGGGGATCTTTCACAATTGTACAAAAAGGTCCTGCTCCTGGACATGAAACATAAGCAAGAACTCTTTACTTTTAATATCTGCTGCTTCTTAGTAACATTGATGAAGAAGGACATTCTCAATTCATTATTTTCTATGTTATTATCTGGACTTCGGGTTTTATGCTTCTCTGGTTATTTGATTGTTACACTGTAATTGTCATTGAAGTAAATTAATTGGATAACAAAGTTTGCATTAATCATTAATTCCTGAAGCTAATGATTGTAATGGAAATGTAATGCAGTGATGGAAGGGGTTGCAGTATACAGCTCAGGGTCTTGACCTGAAATGCTGACAACCCTCTGCCTCCATCGATTCTGCCTGACCTACTGAGCTCCTTCAGTGGTTTGTTCTTTTCCTCACAGCTGTTAGTATTGATATTGGTGTTGTTCATTGATACATGTACTAAGGTACTGTTAGAAGCTTGTCTTGCATGTTGTTCATACAGATCAATCATTACACACTGCATTAAGGTCGAAAAATATAAAGCAATTGCAATGCAGAATAAAGTGTAAAAGCTACAGAGAAAGGGCAGTGCAAATAAACAAAGTTCAAGATTATAGCAAAGTAAATTATGAAGTTAAAAACCCATCGCATTGTAAAAGAGGTCCATTCAAAAGTCTGGTACCAGCTGGATAGAAGCTGTCTTTGAGGGTGGTGGTATGTGCTTTCAGGTATCTTCTGCCCGATAGGAGAGAATGTGCTGAGCAGCGCCCACAACTCTGCAGCTACTTGTGGTGATGTTCAGAGCAGCTGCCGTACCACGTTATGCATCCTGTGGAAATGCTTTCTAGGGTGCATTGATAAAATGGAGCCTAGTCAGTGTTGATCTCTTGGGAAGTATGGCAGCCTGTACAGATGATAGTGGAAAAAGAAATGAAGTAAGTGATTAGACTGTAATGCAGAAATACCACATACAAGTTCACCCTACTGTAGGTCACACCCAACATTAGTTTGTTCACCTCGCTCCAATGACTTCTCCAGCTGTGTGCATTTACTGAGGCAGTGTATTCTCACAGGGTTTATTTTTGGGAGAACTTCCGATGGAGCCAGCAATCTGAAGCACATCTGCACCTCCAGGAAAGGTGCTTATAGCCTCCCAGTATTTAAATCAAGAGTCATCGTGTAGTGTGGCTGGAATATTGTGGGCACTGAGAACTCCCTGAGAATCAGACTTGAGGGAATGGAGCCTTTTATATTTCCAAAGTGAAATATTTCCTTGGTTTCCTTGCTGCGTAGGTCTAGGGAAGACGCCCCCAGGCTGGCTAAACTCGTGAGACTGAGGCGCCCCAAACCTCTGTTTGTGTGGATGCTGTGTCATTTACTACACTGTTACAAATTAATGTCACAAAATAACAGATAGTATACTGCATACGATTAAAGGAATTATATTTATGAATCTTAACTGAAGTGTTAGTAAAGAAAAACAAAAAGAAAAGGGCCCTTTCTAATTGAACAGTCAAATGTGCACAAGTTGGATCTCATATTGAACTTCTCTGTCACTCAGGTGCTGGGCCCTCGGTCAACATGAAAGCACACACCACCTTCCGAATGTTACTCTTGCAATCATTCTCAAAAAATCAGGTCTCTAAACAAATTATATGCTACTACTGGTTCTTCCCAGCGTGTTCTCTCTTCATCTCCTCTTGAACAAAAGTCCTAAGCCTAACCTTATTGTCCTTCACTGTTGTGTTCTTTATATGTACTGTGGGTTACTCATAAAGACACATATTCTGGAAGAACATAACTAAAACTTTTATTTAACAGCAAACAGCAACCACTTCTTAACCATACAAGCTTCTCGATCATTCTGTCATTTCTGCGCAGGCTCCGAATTCTGTCCAATCACGTTCTTACACGTGATATCACCACACTTCACCAAGAAAACTTCCCACTAATTGGATGACACACATTCCACATCATCGCTTATCTTCAACAAGAACCCAAACAGGCTGAAAGCAGAACAGACTGCTCTTACAGAACTGCTAAATGAAAGACCTACAGCATAACAGTAAAGTTGTGAACCAGGGCATTACACTCTTCCCCCAGCACAAATAGTCATGTCCTCATGACTTTGTAATCATTTGTCATCCCATCATTTATACCATTTTCAAAGGAATTTCATGATGTCAGAACCTCCAATCCATTGGTAAATGGTAGTGACATATCTCACTGGGGGGATAGTCACAACCCTCTGTTTCCCTGGTGCTACGTCGGCTAGCCTATCTGGGGTCTCCTGACTCTTTGAGACCTCCTTATCCCATCATCTACATCTTCACTTTCAGACACTACTTGGGATACTTCTGGTCTATAAGGCAAGGCCTCCCCCCGGTCTATCACTCGTGCCTTCCTGCAACTCAGATCCCTCTGCCACTTGGCTGAGCTCAGCTTCATCCCCAGTTACCTTAGAGCCCAGCCCCACTTCATGGCCCAGCTGCAAGCCTGCCTGAGCACTGCTGCTCCCCTCCATTTCACCTGCCTCAGCGTGAGAAAGTTTGGGAATTTCTCCCCTAATTAATGGGGAGTTGGCAAAAGGCGGCATATATCACACCCCCAGTTCCTCACCCTTCGAGTCCGTATCCCATTCAGGGGCAGGTACTAGTTTAATCCTTCCTGCTGCTGGTCCTTCAGTCTCACCACATTGCTGCAGAGCCCTCTTACTATGTGTAGGGCCCACGTCAGGCCTCTGGGTCAACATGTACCTCCTGTCCCAGAGGTAGAAAGTGGTTCCGATGGAGAATCTTGACAGGCCCATTCCCATCCTCTGGTTTCACCCAGAAAACTGATACGTTTAGCATCTGACTCTCCATTACATAGGGCGTAGCCGCCCAGCAGTCAGCCAACTTATGCCTCCCAGGTAGCCCCAAATTCTTGATGAGGACTCAGTCTCCAGGCATGAATTGGGAGAACTTCACCTTTTGATCATAGCTCCTCTTATTTCCTTTAGGGGTGGGCTTCATTCCTGAGAACAGGCTGAGCCTACAATAGCCAGGGCTTTGACCCTGGGCATTTTGCCATTTATTCGCCAGGGAGGTAAGGGTCACTACCACCTCAGAATGCTCAGCCCTCACTTGGGGACTCATTAGACCTTCTACATCAGACAACTCCTTCCCCTTGCTTCGTAGAAATAAGAGCAACTTGCCTTTAAAATCTCTGCCCTAGCTGTGGGAAACATTGCTTCTGATTCAGTACACTCAGCTTCACACCCCTCTTTCTGGGAATTATGAACAGCCTATGGCTGCCCCACTCCCAGGGTTCCAATAGTACCAGGCAGTTCTACTGCCATTACATCAGAGTAAGTCTGATCTAGAACAAAGTCTTTTCTGCTGTATTACCAAAACTCCTCTCCACCCCTGCAGCATCCATAACTACGTATCATAATCACTTTACCGGACAATTGTTTAACATAGACTTAAACACACAACCCACTGGATCAGTACTCAGGGCAGTCACACTGCATCCAATGAAATCGATCCTGGATGATACCCCCACAATAAAACCAGCTTGGTTTCCTTGGCTACACAAGTCTAGGGAAGAGGAGCTCCGTCCCCACCAAACACATGAGATTGAGATGCACTTGATCCCACCCCAAACCTCGGTTTGTGCGGATGCCATGTCATTTGCTACCCCATTACAAATTAATGCCATGAATTAATAGACCGGACACAGCATGTCTATGAAAGGAATTATATTTATGAATCTTAACTGAAAGGTTTGTAAAGAATAACAAGAAGAAAAGGGCCCATTTTAATTAAACAGTCAAATGTGCACAAGCTGGAGCTCATTTTGAATTTCTCTGTCACTCACGTGCTGGGCCCTCGGTCAACGTGAAAGCACACACCACCTTCCAAACGTTGCTCTCGCAATCCATCTCGAACAATCAGGTCTCCCACTGAATTGTATGCTACGACTGGTTCTTCCCAGCGTCTTCTCTCTTCACCTCCTCTCTAACAAAAGTTCCAAACCCAACCTTATTGTCCCGGACCAAGAAAACCTCCCACTAATTGGATGGCACATATTCCACATCATCCCTTATCTTCAGCAATAACCCAAACAGGCTGAAAGCAGAACAGCAGCTCTTGCAGAATGAAATACCTACAGCTTAAAGGTAAAAATGCTGCTATGTCTTATGGTCTTATGCTCTTATGTGAACCAGGGCATTACATAAGGAAGTTGAAACAATTTCTTTAGTTCAAATTTAACTTCATTCAACAATCAGAATCAAAATCAGATTTAATATCACCAATATGTCATGAAATTTTGTGAACTTTGCTGCAGCACTAGAATGGAATATGTAATAACAGAGAAAAAAACTGAGTTACAGTAAGTACATATTTTGTTATGGTTCGGTCTGATGTCCGCATTCCGGTTCACGGTCCGGTCCGTGGACTCCGGACTCCGGGTCCTCCGGCTGTCCCTTGTTTCAGTTGTACTTAACCATATGCACCTGATGCTCATCTTGGAGCTGGGAATATAAGTGGCCCTGGGATCACGTGTGCTTGTCAGTCTCCCCTGGGAGCAAACCTACTGGTGGAAGGCTAGTGCATTCATTGAGATATGGATTTGGCTGTTCTGTAACCTGCCAAGGATACTGGCAGCCGCGAGTCTTGGAGCCATCCTGGGACCTAGCTCCCTTCCTGTCCCTTGCCTCCGTCGGGTAGGCCAGGCCGTTTGCTGTTACCCTGCAGTTGGTTCTGTCCCTTCCTGTCCCTTGCCTCTGTCGGATAAACCAGGCTGTTTGCTGTTACCCTGCGGTTGGTTCTGTCTCTTCCCGGTCTCCAGGAACCCAAGCCTCACCCCCTCTTCGCCTGGTATTGGGGTCCGAGCCCGAGTCAAGACCCAGGTTCTGGGTCCTTGTCCAGTCTCTGTTTCAGAGTCCATGCCCAGGCTCCTTGTTCCCAGTCCCTCGTCCTGGTCCTGCTCCCCTCTCCTAGTCTGTGTTCCTGTCCCTACTCCAAGTCTAGGTCCTGTCCCACTATTTAGTTTCATCCGTTCCTGTTCCTAGTATTTCAGTGTCTGTGTTTTGCATTTGGGTCTGTTCCCAACGCCCCCCTTTATGCCAATATTAAATAGTTAAAATAGTTATGTAGTGCAAAAAAGTTATGATATGAAAAAAGTAGTCTGGTAGTGTTCTTGGTTTCCATGTCCATTCAGAAATCAGATGGCAGAGGGGAAGAAGCTGCTTCTGAATCCCTGATTGTGTGTCTTCAGGTTTCTGAACCTCCTACCTGATGGTATCAATGAGAAGAGGGCATGTCCTGGGTAATGGAGTCCTTAATGTTGATACTGTCTTTTTGAGGAGAAGCTCCTTGAAGATGTCCTGGATTCTTTGGACGCTAGTGAAGAGATGAATACCCATGACTACAACTACTCCGGGGCCAAGGACCAAACCACAGTACCAACAGTCACAGACAACAGATAGCAAATAGATAAGATAGCAGCGACATATAAGATATCTCTGTGTGAAAGCAATATGCAGTGAAACTCTTTTCCATGCCTAAACTCAGTGCAATTAGAGATTCTTCCTGTGCTGGGTTGTCACTTTGAATTAGCTAAATGAAGTTGGTCTAATTTGTTCAGACATGCACTGCAGTGGCATAGTCATTACTAAGTTCCCATTTGTATCATGAGTGACTTCAGTTCCACACCAGAATCCATGCAATTTAGTTCAATTAATGGTGCAAGATTCTCTTCAGTGGTGCAATCATATTTGTGAACAAGTGAACTTTTAAATGGTTTCTTTGTGATCCGGTTTCTGGGCGAATGTGGAAGGGTTATAATCATGATTGTGATACCAGGAAAACTTCTTGTTCCTCCACCAAAAATATTTAGGATCACTTACAGTTACCTGGCTATAACATCCATCTTGGAAAATGGCACCTCAGCCTTGTGGCAGTGAGCTCGAAGCTTAATGGAAGTACTGTAGTCCTTTGAACTTGACTTGAAGCTACATCTGTGACTAGAGTCTTTGACAAGAATGGATTGGACCCAAATGCTGGAGTGTTCAAGGCTAGGATTGAGACATGGTTTCAAACCAGATCAAGAACCTGAGCACAAAACAAACACCAATCAAAATCACAAGTAGGCTTACAATTGATCACTGGACCTCAGTTCAGGTGCGCCCTGAATGCCCAATCCTTGATGCCCAACACATGATTGCCAATGAGCAAGACGGTCCTGAATCTTTAAAGGAGCCATGCCAGCTATCCATACTCTGGGGAGTTAAAGCATCTAAAGCTCAGAAGCTGGCACGGATGGGCGCGTGTTGTAACAACATCCTTCTAATACAGAATCAAGAGTGCTAACACTCAGGCAAGTCTGACGATGGATAAAGTGAGGCAATGGATTTTCAAACAGTGCAGTATTTACTATACATTGGAAATTGTTGGATATATGGAGGAAAATCAAACTATTACCTGATATGGAAAGATCAGAAAAAGCCCACAGAAAGTAATGGACTAGATGGTGGTGGGGGGGGGGGGGCGGTGGTTGTTGATGTCTTTCTTTCAACTACTTCTATGGTTTTCTGTATGATTTCTATGGTTTCCAGATAGAAGACAAATCTCAGAGTTGAATTCTGCATACCTACATTGATAATAAAATGAACCTTTGAACTTTTTGATGCAGCTCTATCCATGACAGGGAAAGCTTTCCCCACTGTCACGAACCCCGTGACGGGAATAAAGAACCAGCAGAGGTGGAAAACACTTTGGAGTTCAGTATTGTTATAAACTAATAATATTTATTAGTAACTATGCAATACAGTAATATAAATGTAGATAAATCAAACAGGTTAGCAATGTTTATATATAAGTAAGTATATCAGTAAGTGTGGAAATATATGTATGAAAAACCAAGCTTCTTTAAGTCTAGGGGTAAAAAGATACAGTCTTACAATGATGAGTAAAGTTCAGTTCAGTTCAGTTTGTGGTATTGAGTTGAGTGGTGATGGAGAGAGAGAGAGGAAGAGATTTGAGTCTTCAGGTGAGCTGATGCCGTCGATCTTCTTGTTGTCCTTCGAAATCCTTTAAAAGTCACCGACTGTGACTTTTACAAAGGGGACCGATTTTCTGTGGTGGAGCTATCCCCCAGGCGAGGGTGGACACATGGACAACTCCCCACCAGCCAACCCCTTTTCCTTCCTTCTACTGCAGGAGTGATGGATCGATCTGCCTGATCAATCCTCCAAAACCCACTTTTCTGCAGGAACAACAATGCTCATTCAGTGTCCAAACATGTGTCTGAGGTCTATCATCTGACCTCCTATTTATCTCACTGTACTGGGTACCACCTGTCATTCAAATAACTCCTCATTCCTCTCTCTGTGAAAGAAATGCAAACAGGCAAAAATCCTTGAAGAAAGTGTCAACAACTTGCTGAAAATCATAACATCGAGTGATCATTAAATAACACCGCCTTCGGTCACCATAGCAACTTATGAGCTACTCGGTACTATCTCCACTTCAGCAGAAATCCAACAGTTAACCAGTTCTTTCCCATTTCTTAAAGTGCCAGTCCAACCATTAGTCTGCGTCTCTCTCTCTCTTTTCAAAATAATTCAGTGTTAAATAATTCTCTCTCTCTCTTTTTAAAACACAGTTCATAGAGATAATTCAGGATCACGTCACCATTATGCATTTATTCAAAATGGATGATTGCAGACAATTCAAAAAGTTAAAAGGCTCACAGTAAATGTATTATCGAAGCAAGTGTACTGCATATCGCCATATACTGCCCTGAGATTTACTTTCCTGCAGGTGTTTACAGTAGATACAAAGAAACACAACAGAATCAATGAAAAGCTACACACAAGTAAATACGGACAAGCAATCTACTAAAGAAGACAAACTGTGCAAGTGCCATAATAAATAAACAAAGAAACAAACAATATTGAGAACATGAAATGCAGGGTTCTTGAAAGTGAGTCTGTAGTTGTGGAATCAGTTCACTATTTAGGTGAGTGAAGGTATCCACGCTGGTTCAGGAGCCTGATGGTTGAAGAGTAACAACTGTTCCTGAACCTAGTTCCTCAATGAGAAACAAATGAAATTAGGCTGTAGATGCTAAACCTGGAGCAGCACACAAAGCATTGGAGGAACTCAGAAGGCTGGACAGCATCTATGGAGATAGTTAACGTTTTGGGTTAGGACCCTTCAACTGGACTGAAAAGAAAGAGAGAGATAGCCAGTATAGAAAGGTGGAGGGAAAGAGTGGAACAAGAGCTGGCTGTGATAGATTGATCCAGGTGAAGAGGTGATAGGCAGAAGAGGGATGGACAGTACAAATACCCAGAACTGCAAGAAAAAGCTTGTGAACCTTTTGCAATTTCTGCATTAATTACTCATAAAATGTTGTCTGATCTTTCTCTAAGTCACAATAATAGACAAACACAATCTGCCTAACCTAACAATGCACAAACAGTTGTACTTTTTCTCATCAATACTGAGTACACCATTTAAATATTCACAGTTTAGGTTCAAAAATATATGTCAACCTCTGGGGTAATGCGTTTAACAAAAGCCGTTTGGAGTCAGGCGTTGAAATCAATTAGATGACAGATTACAATCATCTCTGGGTTGTAGAGATGGCCTGCCCTATAAAAAAGACACACAAAGTCAGGTTACTGACAGAGCCTGCTCTTCTCAGAAAAGATCTGTTTATGTGCACCATACCTTGATCAAACAACTTTCAGATAACCTTAGAAGAAGGATTGTAGAGGGGCCTGAAGCTGGAAAAGGCTACAAAAACACTTCTGAAGACCTGAGTGTTCATTAGCCCACAGTAAGCGAAATTGTCTACAAATGGAGGAAAGTCAGTACTGTTGTTACTCTCCCTAGGAGTGGCAACCTGCAACGATCACACCAAGAACACTACATGCAATGCTGAAGGAGTGAAAAAGAACTCAAGGTGAAACAGCAAAAGACCAGCAGAAATCTTTACAGCTTGTTGACTGTGTTCATGTGTACACCATAAGGAGAACACTGAACAAGAATTGTGTTTATGGAAGGACACCAAGGATGAAACCATTGCTCTCCAAAAAAAGATTGCTGTACGTCTCGATTTTGCAAAAGACCACCTAGTTGTTCAGCAACACTTGTGGGACAATGTTTTGTTGACAGATAAGACAAAAGCTGATCCTTTGGCAGAAATATATACTGCTATGATTGGAGGAAAACGGGCACTGCACACCAACACCAAAACCTCATTCCAGCTGTGAAGCATGGAAGAAGGAGCATCATGGTTTGGGGTTTCTTGGCTACCTCAAGGTCTGGATAGTTTGCAATCATTCTGGGAACAATGAATTCAAAGAGATTTTACAGGCTAATTTCAGGGTAGTGGTCCATCACCTGAAGTTTAATAGAAGTTGGATGATGAAACAAGACAATGATCAAAAAACAAAGAATAAATCAACAACAGAATGGTTTAAAAAGAAGAAAACTAGTGTTTTGGAATGGCCAAGTAGGAGACCAACTGAGATGCTGTAGCATGAACTGAAGAGGGCTGTTCATGCACGGTATCCTAGAAACATTGAACCAAAAGAGTTTTGTATGGAGGAATGGTCTAAAATTCCTCCTCAATGTTGTGCAAGTCTGATCAGCAGCTACAGGAAATATTTGGTGGAAGTTGTTGCTGCTAAAGGAGGTTCTACCAGTTTTACATACAAGGGTTCATATAAATTTTCCAGCTTGGACTGTGAATAATTAAACAATGTGTTCAATAAAGACTTAAGTGTTTGTCTATTATTGTTGCTTAGATGAAGAACAGACCACATTTTATGAGTAATTAATGCAGAAAAACAAAGGGTTCACAAACTTTTTCTTGCAACTGTATGTTGGGATGTTCGGAGTTTCACGCCATCATTCCTACAGTTCTGGTCAAAAAGCTTCAGAACCTGTGCTTCTGAGGTTCTCTCTGCAACTGGATCATCAGCTTCCTAGCTGGAGGACCACAATCTGTGCAAATTGGAAATAACTTCTCCACCTTGCTGACAATCAATACTGGCGCATCTCAGGATGTGTGCTTACCCTCTGCTCTACTCTCTCTACACCTATGACTGTGCGGCTAGGTACAGCTCAAATGCCATCCAAAAATTTGCCCATGATACAACTACTGTTGGCAGAATCTCAGATGGCATCATGAATGATGAATGCCAGCTTTTTAAGGCACTGCTCCTTGAAGATGTTCTGGATACTACCAAGGCTAGTGGACCCTTGGTACAGGAGAGGGCCAGAATCACCATTTTGCCTGTAATTTTATAGACGCATAGTAGATCAGTGTGAGAATAGAAAAGGTGTGTGCTGACAAATTAATTTCTCTCTGAAAATTGCCCCTGTGTTTAGGTGATTGCTGTAAACAGATGGGGATAAATGGCTATACGGGGAGAATACAAAAGTGATTCTTCTAGGTTCAGTGGACATGGGTGGTTGAAGTTTGTTACAGATTCGGCGGTCTGAAGAGCTTGTTTCGGTGCAAAACTATCAATAACTCTGAATCCAGAAGCCTCAATTTCTACAATAACCTTTTGCCTGTTTGAAACCTGTCGACAAGGAAGCAGTTATAAATTCTGTAGCCTTACATCTCAAGGCGTTTCCTGTTTCTATCAGCTGATTTCTATCAGTTTCGATTTCCCTTGTTCCTTTTGGTTATTTGTTTCACTCTATGTAAATTCCCGAATTCGCTGACTGACGTGTTGACGCTTTCGAAGCGAATCAGAAGAGACTGTGGCACATTACTGCGTATCTTCCAACAGAGTTGACACTAAATTCTTGGTGACCTGAGAGATTTCATTTAGGAGAGAGAAAAATCATGTATTCTTTTACACAGACCCAAAGAAGAGGATGTTCGGAAATCCTAGAATCATTAAGTTGCGAAAATTTGCTTGCACTGAAGGACATTGTAGTCAGTGGAGGGTTGACTACAGATGGTAAGTACAACCAAGTCGACTTCTATCGAACAAATAGATTATAATTGTTTATAACCGTGTAACTCTCTCTCTCTTGCAACACTGGATTTGTTTTCTCTTCAGACTATTTTTGCCGTTTGAGATCAATCTTGTGTGTAACATTGCGCGTTTACACTCGATGAAGTTTTAAATGTATTTAAAGAAATCAATTAGGTATTTTTATCTTGCAACATTTCCACAGTTAAAAGAGCAGATATTTATTAAATATTGATATTCATTAGCATTCTAATAAATGTATACTTTTCTAAATTGCTACATTTCTAAAAAAAAGCTCCATTGCTCCACTCTGATTAAAGCGTTGAGCAAGATTAGATTCAACGAGAATGAGAACGGAAAACGAATGGGTGTTCAGTGCCACCTGCCTGTGTTTGACCGGTCTCCTTCTCAGTGTTGCCGGCGGAAGGTGCCGGAGTCTTGGTTCCCATGCTAGAAGGTTCGATTTTCTTGGCAGCTCATGTCTGTGGACTTAATTTTGGCAGCAATTTAATGTTTAATGTCTTCAGTGCTGAAGATGTTTTGTTATTTGTGTGATTTGATTGAGCTGCTTCGGCACGCAAGTGATCTATGGCTGTGACAAGACAAAGATGTAGAAAGGAAGCAGAAGCTGTTGTGGATCTCTTTACCTTCTGCCATTATCCTTCTATTTGACAGTGGTGGATTTATGAGATACTGTCAAAGGAGACCCGATAAGTTGGGCCAGTACATTTCTCAGATGATACACATTAACTAACATTCAGTGTTCCAGAGATGGAGGAAATGATCAGTGAAGGTACTAAATAGTTTCATCAGGAAAGTGGCAAGTATTGCATCACATGCCTCAGCTGTGTTTTGTGAATGCTGGAAAGGCTTTGGGAAGGTACTAGGAGAGTCCGTCTCCACAGAAGATTAACCTACTGACCACCTCTTGTGGCTATATTCATTTGGCCAGCTCAGTTAAGTTTGCAAGATGTTGACGGTGAGCTATTTGGTGAAAATAATAGGGAGTTGATTGACTGTTTTGCTGGAAATGATCAGTGGCATTCACATCTCTAGTATAAGTAGAATTTATGAATGGTGCTGAGGTTTTGTCGCAGGTGAGGAGTTATGAATGACACTGAACATGGTAGAATCACCATCGTATATCTGCATTTCTGGAAGGTCATTGATAAGATCAATTGACGGTTGTGGTTAACTCACTTTGCGATGAATATGTATTAGTTTGTACATTGGTTACTTGTTGGTCTTTGTCTGTAGTTTTTCATTGATTCTTTATATTTATTTGTTCTACTGTGAATTCCTGCAAGGAAATACATCATAGGGTAGTATATAGTGATACATACACACTTTAATAATAAATTTGCTTTGCATTTTGAACTCTAAACTCTGTGTATAGAGGCTGTAGTCGAAAGTTACCATTTGAGAAACATGGGTAATTTGGTCCAGAGCTTTCAGTCCTGCACCCCTTCCCTCCCATTCAGCATAACTCATTCCTGAGATAAGGAAGGTACTATATACCAGATGGTTGAATGAATATTTCCATTTTACTTGAATCTGGTTGGAAATTACTTTGCCTCATCGTTTGAGGGAACTATCATAACTCCATCTCTTTAAGGTTCATCTCTTTAATCTTGATTGCATTGAGTATTGGCATATCTTGTGAAGCCATATTATTTCTTTCATGCACAGCACAGGGACATTTATTGCTCATTCCTAAATTGTTTACATGTTTTGTTCAGATAATTCTGAGGGCAATTAAATATTAATCTCCTTAGTGTGTATCTGGTATCATTAAAAGTTCCGACCATGTGGGAACAATAGGATTCCTTTGCTGAAGGAGACGAGTGACGAAATTTTTTGTGTCTTTCCCTGTACAAATGAAGTATTTCAAATATATATTTATTAAATAACTGAATTTTAATTTCCCAGTTACCTATGTTGTAGTCAGATTCATCTTTTTAATATTTGATTTTGAATTCTAATTATTAGTCCAGCAGCTTAATTACAGTTATACAGTGTTTCCAATTAAAGCCTGGCATGGAACTGTGCAGAACAGTATCTTAAATGCATTATTTCAACATGATGGACAAAGCTAAATTTGGCTGACGTACTCCAAGGCTTGTCTGTGCATGCTTGTAAAGGTGACACACCTGTTTGTTTGGCTGATACATGCTGATGTAACATAGAAACTAATTTCATATTAGAAAGATAGAAAACCCTTTAGCACATACAGGCTCTGGGCGTTCAGATAGTAAGAAGATTCACAGTCTGAAGTCATTCTTTCTCACTGTGGGACTCATGATAGCACAATAGATCATTTTAACCTCTGCAGTTTACCATAAGTTTTATTTTGTGTGTGTCCTATTCAGAATCACATTTTTAGCTATTTTATGGGCGATACAACCATGCTGTTGGAATATACAGAACATTATATACATGAATCAATAAGGAATATTAATGGTTTAAATGTTTTCCAAATAAACTATAATGAAATTGGGCAGAATTAATGTGAATTTTGGAAAGAAAAATCCTGAAGTATTCTTTGAGGACATGTTTAGCAGAATAGATCAGCAGGAGCCAGCAAGTATGGTGTATTCAGCTTCTTGGAAGATTTTGATATGGTCCCATGCAGGAGGTCGGTAAAGTTATAGATAGTATGGAATTGGAGGGAAATGTGCTGAAATATATTGATTATTGAACAGAAAGCAAAGAATGGGAATAAACAGAACCACTTCAGATTAGCAGTCTGTGACCAGCGAGATAAGGCAGAGATGTGTGGGGTCCAGCTTTTCACAATCTACATGAATAGTTTGGCTTAAACGTCAGATGTCAAATGTCTAATTTTGCTATTAATACAAAATATAGTGGGATTGTGAGTACTGAGGTGGAGTAAAGTGACTTGAGGGAGATATAGACAAGCTGAATGAATTGGATGTGGGTATGCAATATCATGTGGAAAATACATGAGGTCATTTACTTTAGTACACAAACAGAAATACCGAGTATTGTGTAAATGGCAAGTAAGAGAATGGATGGTATTACTGTTCAAAGGAAGCTGGGTGTCCTTGTGCACACGTCACTGAAAGCCAGTGGATACAATAGGAGAACAGGAAGGTAAACGGTATGTTAGGATTTATTATGAGAGGGAGGACACTTCCTCCCTCATTATCATTCAGGACCCCGAACAGTCCTTCCAGGTGGGGCGACTCTTTACCTGTGAGTCTGTTGGGGTCATATGCTGTGTCTGCTGCTCCCGGAGTGGCCTCCTGTATATTGGTGAGACCCGATATTGATTGGGAGACCACTTCACCGAGCGCCTTCTCTCTGTGTGTGACAAAAAGCTGGATCTCCCAGTGGCTACCCATTTCAATTCTACTTCTCATTCCCATTCCAACATATCAGTCCGTGGCCTCCTCCACCGCAGTGATGAAGCCACACTGTGGTTGGAGGAGCAACTCCTTATATTCTGTCTGGATAGCCTCCAACCGGATTTCTTGAACTTCTGGTAATTGCCTCACACCCGCCTCACCATTCTCCATTCCTGGTTCTCTCCCTCAATTTATCTGATTACCTGCAATCACCTCCCTCTGGTGCTCCTCTCCTTCCCTCTCTTGCATGGTCTTTTGTCCTCTCCTATCACATTCACATTTCTCCAGCTCTTAATCTATTTCACCAATCAACTTCCCAGCTCTTTACTTCACCCCCGCCCCCCCCCCCCATAGACTGTTTCACTCCAATTCCTTTGCAGTCCTGATGAAGAGTATCGGCCCAAAACGTTGACTGTTTACTCTTTTCCATAGATACTGTCTTACCTGCTGAGTTGCTCCAGCATTTTGTGTGTGTTGCTTTAAAATGTCTATCTGTGTCATCAAGCATAATAGAGGCCATAGAGCAAAGAAAAAATTCTTCACCGCACATGTCTGTACTGACCATCAAGTACCCACTTACACTCATTAATCCTAGTTTAACCCACCCACATTCCCTTCAGCTCCCTCCAGATCCCTCCATTTACCCACACACTACGGTGACCCATCAACCTTCCAGTCTGCATGTGGAGTTCGGAAGGAAATCCATCTCTAGGAAGAAACCCACTTGGTCACAGTGCAAACTCTGCACAGACAGCAGCGGAAGTCAGCATTGAACCTCAACCCCTGAGCTGAGAGGCAGCAAACCTGGCAACAGTGGGCATATTTCTCCCTCACTGAGTGCAGAATCAGGGTATTTTCTTTTTAGTTGAATTATAGTAGCATCTTAATTTCTCATTCTCGTTTACCTTCTTAGTGAGCTACTTATTGTACTTACAATTCCTTTCTATTTTACTTAGAATCAAATGTTGAGATTAGGCATTTACGTGCATATAAATGACATATTCTTGAACTTTCTTGCAGACCTCATTCGTATCATTCTGAACCACAGCCAAAGTGCAGAAGAGCTCCTGAAACGCAGGAAGGTTCGACGCAAGGATATATTGAAGTACCTGATTAAACAAGGTTTCGAGCTTCCTCCATCGTCAGACAAAGAGGAACTTATTACTGAAGCTTTGGGGTATTGGAGTAGATCAGAACTGAATAGCGAGCCATCAACAGCTGAAGCAGATCTGCAATTTCTGCACCAAACACAGAATATTTCACAGGTAATTTATGTGCATCAAAAGATATTTAGCCTCATGTGGAGATTTTAATGTTCTTGCCTCCGAACTATTAGAATTTCCTTATGATTTATTTTCAGTGTTCATAGACTTGAAAAATATTCTTCCATTAGCTGAAAACCATAATACTCAAAATGCTATCCAGACAAATAACTAAGACAAAATCTTTGCAATAGTTGTACTTCCCAAGAAAGTATTCTCTTAAGAACCCCACAATATATTTGAAATGGAGGTTGTTTCTTATCAGATTAATTTTTGGGAGTGTAAAAAAGAGTTGTGAACTGGGATGAAAATCGAATTGCTGTAACTAACAATGGTGGATAAGATTTTTTGAGGCAAAATGATTATTACCATATTTAATGTCTTTACGTTCTTACCTCACTTGGCTCAGAAATGATTTGCCCTTAGATTTGTAATGTTAACAGATATCTGGAGGTGTGATGTAAAGCACAACATAAATGCTGCTAACTCATCACTGGGGTATTGCTTCCAAATAAATGTAAAAGGAAAGAATTTTACACACACTGTTTAGCACCTGGAATACAGTGTTAGGGGTAATAGTTGATAGAGGTTTAATTCTAGAGATCTATAAAGAGCCGGTATCTAAAAGGAATGAATTTAATGGGCCATAGAGAAAAGACTGGATAGTATTACTAACTGGGGACTAGGTGCGTTACTCTTACGTGGTGCTGGATGGGCTGAAAGGCATTATTCTGTCATTCTGTAAATTCCAATGTTGAATTCAGCTGGTTGAAAACACCAAATGTAGTAATACAAATGCGGTGAAATACAAAATCAAGCTTCAAAGTTTCAATATACATTTATTATCAAAGTATAGTGGTATGCAAAAGTTTGGGCACCGCTGGTCAAAATTTCTGTTACTCTGAATGGTTAAGTGAATAGAAGATCAACTGATCTTCAAAAGTCATAAAGTTAAAAATGAAACATTCTTTTCAACATTTTAAGCAAGATTAGTGTATTATTTTTGTTTTGTACAATTTTAGAGTGGAAAAAAAGAAAGGAGCACCATGCAAATGTTTGGGCACCCCAAGAGATTTGAGCTCTCAGATAACTTTAACCAAGATCTCAGACCTTAATTAGCTTGTTAGGACTATGGCTTGTTCACAGTCATCATTAGAAAAGGCCAGGTGATGCAAACTTCAAAGCTTTAGAAATACCCTGACTCCTCAAATCTTGACCCAACAATCAGCAGCCATGGGCTCCTCTAAGCAGCTGTCTAGCACTCTGAAAATTAAAATAAGTGATGCCCACAAAGCAGGAGAAGGCTATAAAAAGATAGCAAAGCATTTTCAGGTAGCCATTTCCTCAGTTCGTTATGTAATTAAGAAATGGCAGTTAACAGGAACGGTGGAGGTCAAGTTGAGGTCTGGAAGACCAAGAAAACTTTCCGAGAGAACTGCTTGCAGGATAGCGAGAAAGGCAAATCAAACCCTCATCTGACTGCAAAAGACCTTCATTAAAATTTAATAGACTCAGGGGAGGTGGAGCACTGTTCTACTGTGCAGCAACACCTGCACAAATATGACCATCATGGAAGAGTCATCAGAAGAAAACCTTTCCTGCGTCCTCAGCACAAAATTCAGTGTCAGTAGTTTGCAAAGGTACCTCTAAACAAGCCTGATGTCACAGTGGTGGGGCATTGGGAGCAAGGGTGGACCTAAATGCAAGACACATCTTGAGAGGTTAATCAAATTTAGTTTATTGTTCGATACCAGGAGAGCAAGGCAGGAGGCAGGAATAGCGAACTGGACAAGGACTCAGGTCTACGACTAGGCTGGGACAAGGGTCTGGTCTAGGACTCGGAATCGGCTCCCAGAAGTAGAGGCAACATGAAGAGGCTACGGTATGGACTCTGAGCCAGGGACTGGGCAAGGACCCAGTACCTGGGTCTTGCCTCGGGCTCAGACCCCAGAACCAGGCATGGACATGACATGGGCTAGGGAGAGGAGGAACATGGAAAAACAGAGCCTCGGTCTCGGGAGAGCAGGTACATGGAACCATGGACACATACACAGAACACAGAGTCGGGACCCCTCAATGGCAAGATGGCCTGACTTACCCCACGGAGGCGTGGACAAGACAAGAGAAAAGATGACCCCCCCCGCGGGGCAACGGCAAGACGGCCTGACCTACGCCACGGAGGCGAGGACAAGACAAGACATGACTCCCCGCGGGGCAACGGCAAGACGGCCAGACTTACCCCGCGGAGGCGAGGACAAGACAAGACAAACACGAAAGAACAGCAGACAGTACCTATCTAGCTCCGGCAATAGAACTAGACCAAAGTGCAGGTGAGGGCTAGAGGTGAGAGGGGCAGAGAAGGGATTCAGACAGGGGGATAGGACAGGAATCACAGACCACCAGGGCCAAGACTTGATTCGGAACTTGGATGCCGCCAGGGCCGGGACTTGATTTGGTACTTGGATGCCGCCAGGGCCGGGCCTTGATTCGGTACTTGGATACCGCCAGGGCCAGGACTTGACTTGGTACTTGAATGCCCCCGGAGCCAGGACTTGACTTGGAGCCTCCGGGTAGTGGTGAGCTCTCGACTCGGCCCGGGAACACTAGACAGTGGTTCTTGATCCCCTCCAGCGGGTTAACTGTGGGACTCACCTCGGTGAGGAAACTTTGCAGGCTCGCTTTGGCGAGGTATCTTGACAGGGTTGCTCCGATGAGGAAAGGCGAATTACTGGCACTTGCTTCGGGCAGAGACTAGGCTTGCTCCGGCCAGATGACATTGGCACACCGTACCTTTGGTGACTTCGCAGATGCTCTCGTGCCGAGCAGCTGAAAGCCGGAGACTATAAACTACCGGTTCAGCTGAGAGTAAATTGCCTCTAATCACCAAGGCCGAGGGGTAGGGGAAAACAGGGAACCAAAGGGAAACAGGGAGTCAACGGTCCGGATCGTAACATAAACAAGGTAAATTTAAAGGGACCCCGATCCAGACCATGACAGTACTCCCCCCCAAATGGGAGCCTCCAGGTGACCAACAGATTTGCCTGTATTATCGATGACCCGGGTGGGTGGGGGTGGTTTGGCCGGCGGGCAAAACAGAAAAACAACACCTTGACTTTCAGGCTGACAAGAGTTTGGAAAAACAGTGTTTGTGTCTGCTGGGTTCATGTTTGGCGAGAGCATTCTGTCACAGTGGTGGGGCATTGGGAGCAAGGGTGCACCCAAATACAAGACACATCTTTAGAGGTTAATCAAATTTAGTTTATTGTTCGATACCAAGAGAGCAAGGCAGGAGCAGGAGTAGCAAACTGGACAAGGACTCAGGACTATGACTAGGCTGGGACAAGGGTCTGAGCTAGGACTCTGAACCGGATCCCAGAACGAGTGGTGACTTGAAGAGGCTATGGTATGGATTCCGAGCCAGGGACTGGGCAAAGACCCAGTAGCTGGGTCTTGCCTCAGGCTCGGACCCCAGAAGCAGGCATGGACATGACATGGGCTAGGGAGAGGAGGAACATGGAAAAACAGAGCTTCGGTCTCAGGAGAGCAGGTGCATGGAACCATGGACACATACACAGAACACAGAGTTGGAACCCCTCCTTGGGTACAGGGCATAGGGCCGGGACTCAAACACAGAATAGAGAGCCGGGACCCCTCCTTGGGTACAGGACATAGGGCCGGGACTCATGATCCCCTGTGGGGCAACGGCAAGATGGCCTGACTTACCCCACGGAGGCGGGGACAAGACAAGACATGACTCCCCTCAGGGCAACAGCAAGACGGCCAGACTTACCCCACGGAGGCGAGGACAAGACAAGGCAAAACATGACCCCCTGCGGGGCAATGGCAAGACAGCCAGACTTACCCCACGGAGGCGAGGACAAGACAAGACAAACACGAAAGAGCACCAGACAGTACCTATATAGCTCTGGCGATAGAACTAGACCGAAATGCAGGCGAGGGCTGCAGACGAGGACTAGAGGTGAGAGGGGCAGAGAAGAGATTCAGACAGGGGAGTAGGACGGGAATCACAGACCGCCAGGGCCAGGACTTTACTTGGAACTTGGATGCCGCCAGGGTCGGTACTTGACTCGGAACTTGGATGCCGCCAGGACCGGGACTTGACTCGGTACTTTGATGCCACCAGGGCCAGGACTTGACTTGGTACTTGAATGCCCCCAGAGCCAGGACTTGACTTGGAGCCACCGGATAGTGTCGAGCTCTCGTCTAGGCCCGGGAACAGTAGACAGCGGTTCTTGATTCCCTCCGGCGGGTTAACTGTCTGACCCACCTCGGTGAGGAAACTTTGCAGGCTCGCTTTGGCAAGGTAACTTGATAAGGTTGCTCCGGTGAGGAAAGGCGAGTTACTGGCACTCTCTTCGAGCGGAGACTAGGTTTGCTCCGGTCAGATGACTTTGGCACACCGTACCTTTGGTGACTTTGCAGATGCTCTCGCGCCGAACAGCTGAAAGCCAGAGACTATAAACTACCCGTTCAGCCGAGAGTAAATTACCTCTAATCACCAAGGCTGAGGGACACGGGAAAACAGGGAACCAAAGGGAAGCAGGGGTCAACGGTCCGGATCGTAACATAAACAAAGTAAATTTAAAGGGTCCCTGATCTGGACCATGACACCTGATGCATTTTGGAAACAAGTCCTGTGGATTGATGAAGTCAAAATGGAACTTTTTGGCCACGATGAGCAAAGGTATGTTTGGAGAAAAAAGGGTGCAGAATTTCATGAAAAGAACACCTCTCCAGCTGTTAAGCACGGGGGTGGATCGATCATGCTTTGGGCTTGTGTTGCAGCCAGTGGCACAGGGAACATTTCACTGGTAGAGGGAAGAATGAATTCAATTAAATACCAGCAAATTTGGGAAGTAAACATCACACCGTCTGTAAAAAAAAAAGCTGAAGATGAAAAGAGGATAGCTTCTATAACAGGATAATGATCCTAAACACATCTCAAAATCCACAATGGACTACCTCAAGAGGTGGAAGCTGAAGGTTTTGCCATGGCCCTCACAGTCCTCCGACCTAAAATTCATCGAACATCTGTGGGTAGACCTCAAAAGAGCAGTGCATGCAAGACGCCCAAAGAATCTCACAGAACTAGAAGCCTTTTGCAAGGAAGAATGGCAAAAATCCGCCAAACAAGAATTGAAAGACTCTTAGCTGGCTACAGAAAGCATTTACAAGCTGTGATACTTTTGAAACTGTAGAAGATGGAAATAAAAAAGTAACCTTGCTTAAAATATTAATGAAATGTGTCATCTTTAACTTTATGCCTTTTGGAAATCAGGTCATCTTTTACTCGCTTAGCTATTCACAGTAACAGAAATTTTGACCAGTGGTGCCCAAACTTTTGTATGCCACCATATATATACTGTATACAACTCTGAGGTTTGTCCTTCCACAGGCAGCCACAAAAAAACCGATCATGCAACCTATTTAAAGAAGACATCAAACACCCAAAGTACAATTAAAAAAAGAACAGGTCAAGCAAAAAACGCAAGCTTTGAACATACAGAATATTAAACATCAAACTGCAGAATGCACCTTTAATACATAATACATGTATTTAATCCATGGTGCATGGAACTCAGCAAGCCAGGAACCATAGATGGAAAGGAATGAACAGTTGATGTTTTGGGCCTAGACCCTTCATCAGGACCTTTGAGAGCAGTGTATGGGTAATGAACAGATGAAGAGTGTGGAGGAGGGGCAAGGATTGGAGTTATGGAGGCCAATTGGGTCAATAAAAGACAAAGGAAAAAATATAAGGGGGAGAGAAATTGAGGGGAGTGATTATAACCATATAACAATTACAGCACGGAAACAGGCCATCTTGGCCCTTCTAGCCTGTGCCGAACTCTTACTCTCACCTAGTCCCACCGACCTGCACTCAGCCCATAACACTCCATTCCTTTCCTGTCCATATAGCTATCCAATTTAACTTTAAATGTCGATATCAACCTTGTCTCAACCACTTCTGCTGGAAGCTCGTTCCACACAGTTACCACTCCCTGAGTATAGAAGCTCCCCTTCATGTTACCCCTAAACTTTTGCCCTTTAACTCTCAACTCATGTTTGAATCTCCCCCACTCTCAATGGAAAAAGCCTACCCATGTCAACTCTATCTATCCCCCCCATAATTTTAAACACCTCTCTCAAGTCCCCCCTCAACCTTCTACGCTCCCAAGAATAAAGACCCAACTTGTTCAACCTTTCTCTGTAACTTAGGAGATGAAATCCAGGTAACATTCTAGTAAATCTTCCCTGTACTCTCTCAACTTTGTTGATATCTTTCCTATAATTCGGTGACCAGAGCTGTACACAATACTCCAGATTTGGCCTTACCAATGCCTTGTACAATTTCAACATTACATCCCAACTCCTATACTCAATGTTCTGATTAATAAAGGCCAGCATACCAAAAGCTTTCTTCACCACCCTAGCCACATGAGATTCCACCTTCAGGGAACTATGCACCATTATTCCTAGATCCCTCTGTTCTACTGCATTCTTCAATGCCCTACCATTTTCCATGTATGTCCTATTTTGATTAGTCCTACCAAAATGTAGCACCTCACATTTATCAGCATCAAACTCTATCTGCCATCTTTCACCCCACTCTTCTAACTAGCCTAAATCTCTCTGCAAGCTTTGAAAGTCTACTTCATTATCTACACCTCCACCTAATTTAGTATCATCTGCATACTTGCTAATCCAATTTACCACCCCATCATCCAGATCATTAATATATATGACAAACAACTTTGGACCCAGTACAAATCCCTGTGGCACACCACTAGTCACCGGCCTCCAATCTAACAAACAGTTATCCACCACTACTCTTTGGCGTCTCCCATCCAGTCACTGCTGAATCCATTTTACTCCTTCAATATTAATACCTTACGATTGAACCTTCCTAACTAAACTTCCATGTGGAACCTTACTGAAAGGCCTTACTGAAGTCCATATAGACAACATCCAGCGCTTTACCCTCAAAAACCTCTTCAAAAAAATCAATGAGATTTGTCAAACATGACTTTCCACGCACAAATCCATGTTGACTGTTCATAATCAGACCCTGTCTATCCAGATAATTATATATACAATTTCTAAGAATAATTTCTATCAATTTACCCACCACTGACGTCAAACTCACAGGCCAATAATTGCCAGGTTTACTCTTGGAACCCTTTTTAAACAATGGAACAACATGAGCAATACACCAATCCTCTGGCACCATCCCCGTTTCTAATGACATTTGAAATATTTCTGTCAGAGCCCCTGCTATTTCCACAGCAACTTCCCTCAAGGTCCGAGGGAATATCCGGTCAGGACCCAGAGACTTAACCACTTTTATATTCCTTAAAAGCGCCAGTACTTCCTCTTCTTTAATCATCGTGGTTTCCATAACTACGCTACTTGTTTCCCTTACCTTACACAATTCAATGTCCTTCTCCTGAATGAATACTGAAGAAAACAAATTGTTCAAAATCTCCCCCATCTCTTCTGGCTCCTCACATAGCCGTCCACTCTGATTCTCTAAGGGACCAATTTTATCCTTCACCATCCTTTTGCTATTAATAGAACTGTAGAAACCCTTGGGATTTATTTTCACCTCACTTGCCAAAGCAACCTCATATCTTCTTTTAGCTTTTCTAATTTCTTTAAGATTCTTTTAACATTCTTTATATTCCTCGAGCACCTCATTTACTCCAAGCTGCCTATATCTATTGTAGACCTCTCTTTTTTTCCGAACCAAGTTTCCAATATCCCTTGAAAGCCATGGCTCTCTCAAACTTTTAACCTTACCTTTCAACCTAACAGGAACATAACGGTTCTGTACCCTCAAAATTTCACCTTTAAATGACCTCCATTTCTCTATTACATCCTTCCCATAAAACAAATTGTCCCAATACACTCCTTCGAAATCCTTTCACATCTCCTCAAAGTTAGCCTTTCTCCAATCAAAAATCTCAACCCTGGGTCCAGTCCTATCCTTCTCCATAATTATATTGAAACTAATGGTATTGTGGTCACTGGACCCAAAGTGCTCCCCAACACATACCTCTGTCACCTGACCTATCTCATTCCCTAACAGGAGATCCAACACTGCCCCTTCTCTAGTTGGTACCTCTATGTATTGCTGCAAAAAACTATCCTGCACACATTTTACAAACTCCAAACCATCCAGCCCTTTTACAGAATGGGTTTCCCGGTCTATGTGTGGAAAATTAAAATCTCCCACAATCACATCTTTGTGCTTATTTCAAATATCTGCTATCTCCTTACAAATTTGCTCCTCCAATTCTCCTTCCCCATTAGGTGGTCTATCCTGCCAAAGCACCGCTGTAATATTTTCACTGACAAGCAATGCAACACCTCCCCCTCTTGCCCCTCCGATTCTATCACACCTGAAGCAATGAAATCCAGGAATATTTAGTTGCCAATTAAACCCCTCCTGCAACCATGTTTCACTAATAGCTACAACATCATATTTCCAGGTATCAATCCATGCTCTAAGCTCATCCACCTTTATTACAATGCTCCTAGCATTAAAATAGATGCATTTAAGAAACTCTCCACCTCTTACTCTCTGTTTATCCCTAATGGTGCAAACAACTTTGTTATCTTTTTCTTCCTTGTCCCCTACATCTTTGGTCTGAGGCTCCCGATCTCTGTCCCATGCCTATCCTCCCTCACATACTGTCTACCAGCTTTCTCTATTTGTGAACTAACCTACTCTCTCGTAGTCTCTTCAATTTGATTCCCACCCCCAACTATTCTAGTTTAAAGTCTCCCCAGTAGCCTTCGCAAATCTCCCCACCAGGATATTGGCTCCCCTAGGATTCAAGTGCAACCCATCCTTCTTGTACAGGTCACACCTGTGCCAAAAGAGGTCCCAATGATCCAGAAACCTGAATCCCTGCCCAATCCCTCAGCCACGCATTCATCCTCCACTTCATTCCATTCCTACTTTCACTGTTGCATGGCACAGGCAGTAATCCCGAGATTTCTACCTTTGCGGTCCTTCTTCTCAATTCCCTTCCTAACTCCCTATATTCTCCTTTTAGGACCTCTTCCCTTTTCCTACCTATGTCATTGGTACCTATATGTACCACGACCTCTGGTTCCTCACCCTTCCACCTCAGGATATCTTGGACGCGATCAGAAACATCCTGGACCCTGGCACCAGGGAGGCAAACTACCATCCGGGTCTCCTAACTGCATCCACAGAATCGCCTATCTGACCCCCTAACTATAGAGTCCCCTATTACTACTGCCCTCCTCTTCCTTTCCCTACCCTTCTGAGCCACAGGGCTGGACTCTGTGCCAGAGGCACGGCCACTGTTGCTTCCCCCAGGTAAGCTGTCCTCCGCCAACAGTACTCAAACAGGAGTACTTATTGTCAAGGGGCACAACCACTGGGGTACTCTCTATTACCTGACACTTCCCCTTCCCCTTCCTAACCGTGACCCACTTGTCTGCCTTCCGTGGCCCCGGTGTGAACACATGCCTGTAACTCCTCAATGGATGCTGGAGAATTTGTGATTCACGCTGCCAGATTGGAGGCTCTCCCAGCAGCATGTGAAGTGCTGTTTCTCTAATTTGCTTTCACCTGGGAGTAGAGGAGGCTGTGCTCAGAAATGTCGTGTGGAAATGGAACTAAAATGGCTGACCACCGAGAGATCCTGGGTGTCATGCAGGTGGGGCAAAAGTGCTGGTGAAGCAGTCCCCCAGTCTGCGTCCATCCTCACTGATGTAGAAGAAATGGCAACGGGAGCCCCAGATGCAATACGTAACACCAAAGTTCATGTTACTATCAAAGTTCATATATGTCACCATATACTACCCTGAGATTCATTTTCTTGTACTCATAATAAATTAAAAATGAGCACAATAGAATCAGGGAAAAGCTGCACTCATCGGACAAACAGCAAATGTGCAAAAAACAGTTGCAGATAAGAAATATATTAATAAATAAGTGAACGATAAATATTGAGAACCCGTGATGGACAGGGCTGTACCCATTACTTCTTGTACGATTTCCGTTCAAGGGCATTGGTGTTGAAGGAAGTAGAGGCACTGCCTTGCCTTGTTTGTAATGGAAAGATCCTCTGAAATGATAACGCCGAAAATTTTAAAGTTGCTGACCCTCTCCACCTCTGATCCCATGACGAGGACTGGCTCATGGATCTCCGATTTCCTCCTCATGTAGTCAATAATCAGCATTTTTAATCTCCCTCCCATATGCCGATCCACAGGGTTCACCCGTGAAAGACAGCCTCACCTGGACTGGCTGTTTAGAGCCCTGGATGATAGGGAAGGAGGAGGTATAGGGACAGGTGTAACGCTTGTCCCCGGACCCCTTGCGCATATTTGAGTGCTGGGAAATGGATGAAAACACGGGGAAAAGGAAGATGTGATCGCACTGAGGACAGGATGTCGTGCCTCACAGAGGGAGAGGCAGGTGGGACGGGGTATGGCGGGGGGGGTGTGGGATGATGGGCATACAACAGGGTCAGGCATTGGGTCAGAAGGGGAGAGCGAATTGGGGGATTCAGGGGAGGTGAAGTGCTGGAAAGAGGGGGACTCGGAGGAGTGAGGGGAGGACGAGTGTTAGCAGAAGCATGTGAGGCGAGGGGCTGATGAGGAGAGGTGGTAGCCGAGTGGGAGTATTCATCTGGGGTCTCAGCTGAGACAGGAGAGGGATCAGGAGGCATCGGGGTCCTTGGGTAGGAGATTATGAAATTAAACCTTCCTTTGCTTTGTTAGTTTTAATCTGTTCTGATTATATTTATTTATTTACGTTTCCCTATTCTCTTTCAGATCCAAAAAGAGAGCGCATCTGACTGCAATTTTACTAGAATGGGGCGAGAAATTATATTTTGCTTGTTTTGCACTGATGATCTGTTACCGTTTATATTGCCGAGTCATAAAACCAAAGGCCAGAATCACCATTTTGCCTGTAAATTTAATAGACAAATAGTAAATCTAAATAGGATACTAAAAGCTTTTTCAAGTATGTGAAGAGTAAAAGACAGGTGAGAGTAGATATAGGACCAATAGAAAATGATGCTGGAGAAATTGTAATGGGAAATAAGGAGATGGCGGAGGAACTGAACGAGTATTTTGCATCAGTCTTCACTGAGGAAGACATCAGCAGTATACCAGACACTCAAGGGTGGCAGGGAAGGGAAGTGTGCGCAGTCACAGTTACGACAGAGAAAGTACTCAGGAAGCTGAATAGTCTAAAGGTAGATAAATTTCCCGGACCAGATGGAATGCACCCTCGTGTTCTGAAGGAAGTAGTTGTGGAGATTGCAGAGGCATTAGCGATGATCTTTCAAAAGTTGATAGATTCTGGCATGGTTCCGGAGGACTGGAAGATTGCAAATGTCACTCCGCTATTTCAGAAGGGGGCAAGGAAGCAAAAAGGAAATTATAGACCTGTTAGCTTGACATCGGTGGTTGGGAAGTTGTTGGCGTCGATTGTCAAGGATGAGATTACGGAGTACCGGGAGGCATATGACAAGATAGGCAGAACTCAGCATGGATTCCTTAAAGGAAAATCCTGCCTGACAAACCTATTACAATTTTTTGAGGAAATTACAAGTAGGCTAGATGAGGGAGATGCAGTGGATGCTGTATATTTGGATTTCCAGAAGGCCTTTGACAAGGTGCCACACATGAAGCTACTTAACAAGATAAGAGCCCATGGAATTACAGGGAAGTTACATACGGGGAGAGGGTGTTGGCTGATTGGCAGGAAACAGAGAGTGGAAATAAAGGAATACACATCAAAGTTGCTGGTGAACGCAGCAGGCCAGGCAGCATCTCTAGGAAGAGGTACAGAAGACGTTTCAGGCCGAGCCCCTTCGTCAGGACTAACTGAAGGAAGAGTTAGTAAGAGATTTGAAAGTGGGAAGGGGAGGGGGAGATCCAAAATGATAGGAGAAGACAGGAGGGGGAAGGATGGAGCCAAGAGCTGGACAGGTGATTGGCAAAGGGGATACAAGAGGATCATGGGACAGGAGGTCCGGGAAGAAAGACAAGGGGGGGAACCCAGAGGATGGGCAAGGGGTATAGTCAGAGGGACAGAGGGAGAAAAAGGAGAGTGAAAGAAAGAATGTGTGTATAAAAATAAATAACAGATGGGGTACGAGAGGGAGGTGGGGCATTAGCCGAAGTTAGAGAAGTCGATGTACATGCCATCAGGTTGGAGGCTACCCACATGGAATATAAGGTGTTGTTCCTCCAACCTGAGTGTGGCTTCATCTTTACAGCAGAGGAGGCCGTGGATAGACGTATCAGAATGGGAATGGGATGTGGAATTAAAATGTGTGGCCACAGGGAGATCCTGCTTTCTCTGGCGGACAGAGCGTAGGTGTTCAGCAAAGTGGTCTCCCAGTCTGCGTCGGGTCTCGCCAATATATAGAAGGCCACATCGGGAGCACCGGACGAGGTATATCACCCCAGTTGACCCACTGGTGAAGTGTTGCCTCACCTGGAAGGACTGTTTGGGGCCCTGAATGGTGGTAAGGGAGGAAGTGTAAAGGCATGTGTAGCACTTGTTCCGCTTACAAGGATAAGTAACATGAACTTCTCTAACTTCTGCAAATGCCCCACCTCCCCCTCGTACCCCATCTGTTATTTATCTTTATACACACATTCTTTCTCTCACTCTCCTTTTTCTCCCTCTGTCCCTCTGACTATACCCCTTGCCCATCCTCTGGGTTTCCTCCCCTTGCCTTTCTTCCCGGACCTCCTGTCCCATGATCCTCTCGTATCCCCTTTGCCAATCACCTGTCCAGCTCTTGGCTCCATCCCTCCCCCTCCTGTCTTCTCCTATCATTTTGGATCTCCCCCTCCCCCTCCCACTTTCAAATCTCTTACTAACTCTTCCTTCAGTTAGTCCTGACGAAGGGTCTTGGCCTGAAACGTCGACTGTACCTCTTCCTAGAGATGCTATCTGGCCTGCTGCGTTCACCAGCAACTTTGATGTGTGTTGCTTGAATTTCCAGCATCTGCAGAATTCCTGTTGTTTGTGGAAATAAAGGGATCCTATTCTGGTTGGCTGCCGGTTACCAGTGGTGTTCCACAGGGGTCCGTGTTGGGGCCGCTTCTTTTTACATTGTACATCAACAATTTGGATTATGGAATAGAAGGCTTTGTGGCTAAGTTTGCTGATGATACGAAGATAGGTGGAGGGGTCAGTAGTGCTGAGGAAACGGAGAGTCTGCAGAGAGACTTGGATAGATTGGAAGAATGGGCAAAGAAGTGGCAAATGAAATACAATGTTGGAAAGTGTATGGTTATGCACTTTGGCAGAAGAAATAAACAGGCAGACTATTATTTAAATGGGGAAAGAATTCAAAGTTCTGAGATGCAACAGGACTTGGGAGTCCTCGTACAGGATACCCTGAAGGTTAACCTCCAGGTTGAGTTGGTGGTGAAGAAGGCGAATGCAATGTTGGCATTCATTTCTAGAGCAATAGAGTATAGGAACAGGGATGTGATGTTGACGCTCTATAAGGTGCTGGTGAAACCTCACTTGGAGTACTGTAGGCAGTTTTGGTCTCCTTATTTAAGAAAAGATGTGCTGACGTTGGAGAGGGTACAGAGAAGATTCACTAGAATGATTCCGGGAATGAGAGGGTTAACGTATGAGGAATGTTTGTCCGCTCTTGGACTGTATTGCTTGGAGTTTAGAAGAATGAGGGGAGACCTCATAGAAACATTTCGAATGTTGAAAGGCATGGACAGAGTGGATGTGGCAAAGTTGTTTCCCATGATGGGGGAGTCTAGTACGAGAGGGCATGACTTAAGGATTGAAGGGTGCCCATTCAGAACAGAAATGCGAAGAAATTTTTTTAGTCAGAGGGTGGTGAATCTATGGAATTTGTTGCCATGTGCAACAGTGGAGGCCAAGTCATTGGGTGTATTTAAGGCAGAGATTGATAGGTATCTGAGTAGCCAGGGCATCAAAGGTTATGGTGAGAGGGCGGGGGAGTGGGAATAAATGGGAGAATGGATCAGTTTATGATAAAATGGCGGAGCAGACTTGATGGGCCGAATGGCCGACTTCTGCTCCTTTGTCTTATGGTCTAAATCAGTGTGAGAGTAGGAAAGGTGTGAGCTGACAAATTAATTTCTCTCTGAACATTGTTTATGTGATTGCTGTAAACAGATGGGGATAAATGGCAATACGGGGGGAATACAAAAGTGATACTTGTAGGATCAGTGGACATGGGTGGTTGAAGTTTGTTACAGATTCGGTGGACTCAAGAGCTGTTTCCATGCTATAACTATCAATGACTCTGATTCCAGAAGCCTCAATTTCTACAATAATCTTTTGCCTGTTTGAAGCCTGTCGACAAGGAAACAGTTGTAATTTCTGTAGCCTTACATCTCGATGTGTTCCCTGTTTATATCAGCTGATTTATATTTGTATCGATTTCCCTTATTCCTTTTGATTATGTGTTTGTTTCACTTTGATATAATCTCCCGAATACGCTGACTGACGTGTTGATGCTTTCGAAGCCAATTAGAGATCACTGTGGCACATTACTGAGTATCTTCCAACAAAGTTTACTCTAAATTCTTGGTGACCTTAGAGATTTCATTTCGGAGAGAGAAAAATCATGTATTCTTTTTCACAGGCCCAAAGAAGAGGATGTTCTGAAATCCTAAAATCATTAAGCTGTTCTAATTTGCTTGGACTGAAGGACAGTATAGTCCGTGGAGGGTTAACTACAGCAGGTAAGTACAATCAGGCCGAATTCTATGTAACAAATAGATTATAATTGTTTATAATTGTATCACTCTCTCTCTTGCATCATTGGATTTGTTTACTCTTTAGACTATTTTTGGCATCTGAAATCAACCTTTTGTGTAAAGTTGCATGTTTACACTCGATGAAGTTTTATGTGTATTTAAAGAAATCAATTAGATTTTTTAATCTTGCCATATTTGAACAGTTAAAAGAACAGATATTTATTTGTTACATTTATTGGCATTCTAATAAATACAGGTCCACAATACATTATCCGAAATCCTTGGGGCCAGTTGCATTTTGGAATTCAGAATTTTTCAGATTTCAGACCCCCCACCCCGATACCAAAAACCACGTATGCTCAAGTCCCTTATTTAACCTGTCTCCGTGTGGTAGACTTTAGGACCCAGCAGCGCTCCAAACCTACACACATCCTCCCGTATACTTTAAATCATCTCTAGATTACTTATAATACCTAATACAATGTAAATGCTATGTAAATAGTTGTTATACTGTATTGTTGAGAGAATAATGATAAGAAAAATAATTATTTCCAAAAAAAACATTCAATAAAACATAAAAATATACAGCTTCAAATGAACTGAATCAAACCCATGGTAAATGATTTATTGGAATAAATGTAGAACGTTATTGTCACTATCACTATAAAACTTCAGTCACTTGTGTCTGTTTATTTAAATCATATACAGTGGTAGTTCCGACACTATTTTCTTCAGTAGAACGCCACACAGACACACCACAATCAAACTTCTGCAATAACTCCACTTTCTGCAGTATTGATAATGATAGATGCTTCCCTCTCTTTTTCTCATTGTTACCCATAGGGGTATCTGCAGCTCTTTTTGACATTTTCTCAGTGAAATTAAACACAAATTCAACAGTGAACACAAAATATCAGCGAACAGCAAATGCACGTGTAACTAGTATGAGCGCTGAGCCACAACTGACGTCTGGCATCCTCTGCTAGTGCCCTCACGTCACACCTGAGTGACGTCAGCTGTTGGCGAAAAAACTTCGGTTTTCGGAGCTTTTTGGATTTCAGAATTTTGGATAAAGGAATGTACACCTGTATATATTTTTCTAAAAAAATAGAAAAATATTCTTCTAAAAATAGAGGTCATTGCAAAATTTCTTCCAGATTTCCTTAACTTTGAAGTCATTGACTTTTAAGGATCATAAACATGAGGGCTTTTTCTTTTATATGCCATTTTTTCTAGCACAAAGATCACAAATAGATTATAACAGTACGGAATCAAAAACATGCTCTCTAAAGCCTTTTCGTGTTGGACTGTTCTCCTTCAAATAACATTTTGAAAGGTAGTTCAAGATACTGAGATCTTGGTAAGAAAGTGTTTGATGGTGTACCAAGACCTGGCCAAAATGTAATTCCCCAGAAATGTCTGCTGTGAATGTCTATCATTTGACCATTATATTGAGGATGCCTTGAATATTTTCTGTCCTCTGGACATTTGCTAATCATTTTTGGACCTTCCGTTGATGAAAAATAATTTTTACATTGAGAACTGAGCAGAATGCTCTCATTTAAAATTACGCTGTTGTGTTGTTATTATGTGGTTTTCTCAATCTTAATAGACTTTCTCAAAAACTCACAACATTCCTATACAAGGCCACCTGCCCTAACTTATCCAGTACTATATGCGGTGAATAATTAGCATATAATTGTCTTCCAGCAAGATGGTGCCAATGACCAACGGCAACATCTTGTAGACAGTTTACAAAACTACTGGATACTCGTCTTCTGCTAAATATACTTCTTCTGAACTGTGATTGTTTGCAGCCTGTAACTTCCCTTTTTAACAATGTATTTTTGGGACAACTGAATGATCTAACGCTCCTGTGATTTCCTGAGGGATTCTGCATGGAATGCAGCTGTGGCTGTAGCTGGGGGTTGCTGTGTTGATTCCTAATAGCAGAACACAAACCCGTGGTTAGCTCCATTGCTCCACTCTGATTAAAGTGTTGAGCAAGATTAAATTCAATGAGAATGAGAATGGAAAACGAATGGGTTTTCTGTGCCACCTGCCTGTGTTTGACCGGTCTCCTTCTCAGTGTTGCCTGTGGAAGGTGCTGGAGTCTCGGTTCCCACGCTAGAAGGTTTGATTGCCTTGGCAGTTCATGTCTGTGGACTCACTTTTGGCTGCAATTTGGTGTTTAATGTCTTCAGTGCTGAAAATGCTTTATATTTGTGCGATTTGATTGAGGCCCTTCGCCATGCAAGTGGATCTGTGGTTGTGACCTGCAGCCACTGACAGACACAGCACTGAATTTACTGACTCGGTAGCTGTGGCCGTAGCTACTGGCTCCTGGACCGGCTTCACTTGCCTCTGCGGTTCATGGTTGTGGATGCACTTTTGGGGATTCTGCAGTTTGATGTTTAATGTTATATATATTGTTTGTTCGCTTTTTGTTGCTGCTTAGTTTGGTACTTTTTCCGCATGTTTGATGGTCTTGTGTGGGTTTTTTCTTTCAACGGGTTCTTTGGTGTTTCTTTGTTTTGACAAATCTCAACTTCGGTAATAAATGTACTTTGAACTATAAGGTTCAGTTTCAGAGTACCTGTTGGCTAACCATGTAACCATATAACAATTACAGCACGGAAACAGGCCATCTCGGCCATTCTAGTCCGTGCCAAACTCTTACTCTCACCTAGTCCCACCGACCTGCACTCAGCCCATAACCCTCCATTCCTTTCCTGTCCATATAGCTATCCAATTTAACCTTAAACGTGTCCACTAGTTATGTGTGCTAGCTTTTTATTGTAATCTTGAACATAAAATAAGCCTTGGCGTATATCAACTAAATTTTGCTTTGTCCATCATATTGAAATAATGCATTTAAGGTAATATTATGCACAGTTCCATGGCAGGTTTTAGTTGTAAATAACCTCTGATTATAATTAAGCAGCTAGACTAATAATTAGAATTCAAAATTGATTATTAAAAAGATAGTCTGACTGCCACATTGGAAACTGGGAAATTAAAATTTAGTTATTTAATAAACATGGATTTAAAATACTTCCTCGATACAGAGACAGACACAAAAAATTTCTTCACTAGTCTCCTTCAGGGATTGTTCCTACATGGTCGGAACTTTCAATGATAACACATACACATTAAAGTGATAAATATTTAATTGCCCTCAGAAGTAATTTCCAACCAGATTCAAGTAAAACAGAAATTTTCACGCCACTGTCCAGTATAGAATACTTTCCTAATCTCAAGAGTGAGTTATGCTGAGTGGGAGGGATGGTGTGCAGGACTCAAAGCACTAGATCAAATTACCCATGTTTTTCCAATGGCAACTTTCGACTACAAGCATTGTGCACAGAGTTCAAAGATCAAAACTCAAAGTATACTTATTATCATATATGTCACCACATACTACACTAAGATTCATTTCTTTGCAAGAATTCACAGTAGCACAAAGAAATACAAAGAATAAAGAATCAATTAAAAACTACACACAAAGACCGACAAGTAACCAGTGTACAGAATAATACATATTCATCAGAAAGTGAATTCAACACAACCTTCAATTGATTTTATCAATGACCTTCCAGAAATGCAGATATACGATGATGATTGTGCCACGTTCAGTTTCATCCATAACTCCTCACCTGCGACAAAACCTCGGCACCATTCATAAATTCTCCTTATATTAGAGAAGTGAATGCCACTGATCATTTCTAACAAAACAGTCAATTACTTTCACGAAATACTTCACCATCAACATCTTGCAAACTTAATTGAGCTAGCCAAATGAATATGGCCACAAGAGGTGTTCAGAAGGTTGATCTTCTGTGGAGAATGACTCAGATAATACCTTCCCAGAGCCTTTCCAGCATTAGCAAAACACAGCTGAGGCATGTGATGCAATACTTGCCACTTCCCTGATGAGATTAATTAGTACCTTCACTGATCACTTCCTCCATCTCTGGAACACTGAATGTTAGTTAAAGTGTATCATCTAAAAAATATACTTCCCCAACTTACCAGGTCTTCTTTGACAGTATCTCATAAATCCACCACTGTCACTTAGAAGGATAATGGCAGAAGGTAAAGAGATCCACAACAGTTTCTGCTTCCTTTCTGCATCTTTGTCTTGTCACATACTGTGCTGATTTATAATTAATGTGTTTCTTCTCTGAAGCTTTGACCAAATCCTGGAAGTTTTTGGGATACCCTTCACCACAAGAGTTGCAATGGTTGAAAAATGTAGTTAACTTGGTTGAAAACAATAGCTAATGGTTGAAAAAGGAAGTAAATTATTGACAAAGGTAGCAAATCCACACCTCTTCAAGTGTAATTAATAATGGGCAGAAACTGTGAAGGACACAAGGAAAATGACATTCCAAAACAAAGTTCAAAGCAAATTTATTTTCAAAGTATGTCTACCATATCCAACTCTGAGAATCATCTTCTTGCAGACTCCCACAAAACAAAGAAATACACTAGAATTAACAAAAACACACACACACAGACCGCGTCTGAAAAAGAACAAATCATGCAAGTAGTTGCGTTTGCTTGCATTATGGGCCGATAGTCGGAGAATCATAAAGTAGCGAGTTTTGATATTTTAAAAAATTTTGACTGTGCATGAAGGCAATACAGTTTGCCCTGATTTTGTTTATTTACAGTCAGTAAAAAGAACACAGCAGTGTATTTACCGGATGAAGTCCTTTGTGATAACTATTAGGAACTAATACACGGTTTTATACTACTGTACTGGTATTTGTAGTGTTCTAATCTGTTCTATATTTCATTTCAATATGTAATTCGTTTCTAAGTTAAATGGTGGTTTGATTTTATTCTACCTTTTTAACTATTTTCATGAAACTTCAGCTAATTGGGGCAGCTACTTAATTGGAGCAGAATGTACTGACCCTGATATGTCCCAGTTAACCAGAATCCTCTGTGTTTATATTCCATGAAATAGGCCAGAAAATAGTAGGGTATGATTGGGTAGGTGCAAGTGCATTAAGTGCTAGTTAGTTTCTCTTACCCTTTTCTTAATCTGCTTTTTTTCTTGTTCTGCTTCTTTTCCTGAAAACGCCTGCAAGTAAATGAATCTCAATAAGGTAACATAAGGCATAGGAGCAGAATTCGGCTATTCAGCCTATCAAGTTTGTTCTGTTATTCCATAATGGCTGATTTATTATCCCTCTCAACTCCATTCTCCTACCTCCTCCCCATAACCTTTGACGACATTACTAATCAAGAAGCTATCAAACTCCACTTTAAACCCAGAATATTGGGGTGATAATGCACAGTAATTGTACCAATGCAGCCATACATAATTTTATCAGAAATGATGTATTTGCAATGAATGCTCAGTTCATTTTTTGTATATTCAGTGATGCAGAAGAAGAGAAAAAAATCTGAAAGCAGAGCTCTTAAGCACATGTTTAAATTAGAGTACTATTTACTATTTAGTCTATTTAATCTCATGTGGATAGGGTGGTGAAGAAAGCTTTTGGTATGCTGGCCTTTATAAACCAGAGCATTGAGTATAGGAGTTGGGATGTAATATTAAAAATGTACAAGGCATTGGTGAGGCCAAATTTGGAGTATTGTGTACAGTTCTGGTCACCAAATTATAGGAAAGATGTCAACAAAATAGAGAGAGTACAGATGAGATTTACTAGAATGTTACCTGGATTCCAGCACCCAAGTTACAGAGAAAGGTTGAACAAACACCTTCACTCTGTCACAAAAAGCTGGATTTCCCAGTGTCTACCCATTTCATTTCTACTTGTATTCCAACATGTCAGTCCATAGCCTTCTCTACTGTATTGATGAGGCCACACCCAGGTTGGAGGATCAACACTTTATATTCTGTCTGGTTGGCCTCGAAGCCGATTTCTTGAACTTATGGTAATGACCCCTCCTCCCTCCCCCCTTCACCATTCCCCATTCCTGTTTCCCTCCCTCACTTCATCTCCTTACCTGCAATCACCTCCCTCTGGTGCTCCTCCCTCTTCCCTCTCATCAATGGTCTTCTGTCCCCTCCTATCAGATTCCCCCTTCTCCAGCTCTTTATCTCTTTCACCAATCAACTTCCCAGCTCTTTACTTCACCCTCTCCTCCTCTCCCAGTTTCACCTATCACCTATCACTTTCCTCCTCTCCCTGCACCTTCTTATTCTGTCGTCTCACATTCCTCTCCAGTCTTGCTGAAGGGTCTCGGCCCAAAACGTTGACTATTTACTCTTTTCCATAGATACTGCCTGATCTGCTGAGTTCCTCCAGCCTTTTGTGTGTGTTGCTCTAAAATGTCTGTCTGTGTCATTAAGCATAATAGACGTCAAACAACAAAGAAAAGATTCTTCACCTCACATGTCTGTGCTGACCATCAAGTACCCATTTACACTCATTAATCCTACTTTAACCCACCCATATTCCCTTCAGCTCCCTCCAGATCCCTCCATTTACCCACGCACCAGGGTGACCCATCAGCCTTCCAGTCTGCATGTGGAGTTCGGAAGGAAATCCATCTCCAGGAAGAAACCCACTTGGTCACAGTGCAAACTCTGCACAGACAGCAGTGGAAGTCAGCATTGAACCTCAACCCCTGAGCTGAGAGGCAGCAAACCTGGCAACAGTGGGCATATTTCTCCCTCACTGTGTGCAGAATCAGGGTATTTTCTTTTTAGTTGAATTACAGTAGCATCTTAATTTCTCGTTCTCATTTACCTTGGTGAGCTAATTATTGTACTTATAATTCCTTTTTTTATTTTACTTACAATCAAATGTTGAGATTATGTATTTATGTGCATATAAATGACATATTCTTGAACTTTCTTGCAGACCTCATCGGTGTCATTCTGAACCACAGCCAAAGTGCAGAAGAGCTCCTGAAACGCAGGAAGGTTCGACACGAGGACATATTGAAATACCTAATTAAACATGGTGTCATGCCTGCTCCATCGTTGGAGAAACATCAACTCATTACTGAAGCTTTGGTGTATTGGAATAGATCAGGACTGAAGAGAAAGCCATCAACAACTGAAGCAGATCTGGAATCTCTGTACCAAACAGTGAAGGTAGAACTGGAGATAGTAAAGAGAGAAGAGGAGCAATTGCGATGGAAAGAGCAAGCGCTGAATTCACTACAGGGTGCAACGGCCATGGACTTGAACATAAATATGAATAATTCACAGGTAATTTATGTGCATCAAAAGATATTTAGCTGCATGGGGAGATTTTAATGTTCTTGCCTCCGAACTATTAGTATTTCCTTATGATTTATTTTCAGTGTTCATAGTGAACACTGAAAGATATTCTTCCCATTAGCCGAAAACCATAATACTTAAAATACTATCCAGAAAAATAACTAAGACAAATCTTTGCAATAGTTGTACTTCTCAAGAAAGTATTCTCTTAAGAACCCCACAATATAGTTGAAATGGAGGTTGTTTCTCATCAGATTAATTTTTGGGAGTGTAAAAAAAGTCATGAAATGGGATGAAAATTGAGTTGCTGTAACTAACAGAATAGTTGATAAGATTAGTGAGGCAAATGATTATTACCATATTTAACGTCTTTACATTCTTGCCTCACTTGGTTCAGAAATGATTTGCATTTAGATTTGTGATGTTGATCGATATCTGGAGCTGTGATGTCAAGCACAATATAAGTGCTGCTTGTTCATCAAAGCTGCTAACTCATCTCTTGGGGTATTGTTTCAAATTTAACATAGGAAAGAATTTTCTACACACTGAGTGTTTAGCATCTGGAATACACTGCAAGGGTTATAGTTGACAGAGTTTTAATTCTAGAGATCTAAAAAGGGTTGGTTAAGTATCTAAAAGGAATAAATTTAATGGGTTGTAGAGAAACGACTGGACAGTATTACTAACCGGGATTGAGCTAAATTGCGAGCTGGGAAGCTCAATGGGCTGAATGGCATTATTCTCTCATTCTGTAAAATCTTATTCCAGTATTGAATTCAATTAGAAGAAAACACCAAATGTAGTAATACATATGCGGTGAAATACAAAATCAAGCTTCAAAATTGTTGTCAAACCAGCAGAAATAGAACACTCGTTGGAGTCTGTTTGCCTTCCTTACCAGTGACTCAAACTGTAAGTTAACCTTTAAGGAATCCTGTAAGAGGACTTCCAAGTCACTTTGCACTTCCGATTTTTGAATTTTTATGCCTTCACTCCTATCAAAGTGCATGATTATATCCTCCCTACACTATACTCCATCAGTGGTGTTAAGGGACCATGTTGAGGAAATGGGGCTGCACTAGTTGACCTTCAGCTCATAAGAGAGAATGAGGAAGTGACAGATAGGAGGTAGTCACCCCTAAGTTGCAAGAGGCTGATACCTGGTGACTGTCAGGAGAAGAGAAAAGAACCCTGTGTGTACTCTTGTGGCCGTTCTCCTCAATAATAATTACACCCCTTTGGATACTTCTGGTGGGGGAAGGGTGTCATAGCAACCGGGTCTCTGGTATTAAGTCTGACCCTGTTGCTCGATTGGGAAGGGGGAAGAAGCGGAATGCAGTAGTGCTAGTGGATTCCATAGAGGAGCAGACTTGGGATTCTGTGGATGTGAAAGAGACATAGAAATGATATGTTGCCTCCCAGGTGCCGGGGTCAGGGATGTCTCATATTAGGCCCACAGCATTCTAAAGGGGGAGAGGGAGAAGCCAGAAGTCATGATGTCATGGTAAATACTGGTACCAACAACATAGATAGGAAAAGAGAGGAGGTCCTTAAGAGAGAATATAGGGAGCTGGAAAGCTGAAAATCCTTAGAAAGAACTGAGTTGTGGGAGCTTAACATCCAAGGATACACAATAAACGGACAGAGTGTTACCAGGTTCGGATATGGCCCAATTGTGGAGCGAGAGACACTGAAGCAGGTCGATAGGCCACAGACTTTAATACGAACAGTGTTAAAGGGAAAATAAACAACAAACACTTGGCCAGACAGGGCCATCAACTAAAACTCTTAAAAAGAACACGAAGCCTACACTGTGGCTGAAAAGGACATCTAAAGATTAAACGAATATCGCTAGTCTTCAGAGTCAGTTGACTTGAAAGTCAATATCTCAGGGAATGCCGAAAGCAAAAACAGCAACAAAGCGTTGCTATGCTCCGTCCGTCTCGACAAGCACTACAGTGACAAGTATGGAGTTAAGTACTATAACAGTTAAATAATACTTAGGTCGCACATGCAAATTCACAAACGCAGTTGCCGTATCTACTGCGCTGCCGAATCCGTGGTTGTGACACAGAGGGTATGCAGTGACCTGGTTGGTGGTAAAAAGTAAAATGAAATCCTTATAAAGAGCTGACATAGGATCATCAGAAGATGTAGAATCTTTGTGGGGAGAGTTAAACTGTTAGGGTAAAAAGACTCTGATGGGAGTTGTTTATCTGACTCCGAACGGTAGCAAGGATGCAGGGAACAAATTACAATGGGAGATAGAAAAGTTGTGTAATAGTGGTAATGATATGATAGTAATGGGGATTTCAATATTCAGGTAGATTGGGAAAATCAGGGTGGTGCTGGATCCCTCAAGAAGGGATTTGTAAATAGCCTATGAGATGGCTTTTTAGAGCAGCTTATAGATGAACCTACAAGAGGAGCAACAGTGCTGGATTGGGTTTTGTGTAGTGAACTGTATTTCATTAGCAAGGCAGTGATCACTCTGCAGTTTGAGAGGGAGAAGCTAAAGTCAGATGTATCGGTATTGGACCAAATGTGGGAAAATGTGATTCCAATAGATGGAATCAGTTTGGACACTTTTTATTTCCAGATTCTAATTTATTCATTTAATTTAAATTCCATGGCAGCTAGGATGGTATTTGAACTCATACCTTCAGATTATTTGTCCAGATATCTAGATTCCTAATCGGGGTATTTAGCCACAGCAACATCAGTGTACTTGGTTTGGCAAGGGGTGGATCTGAAGTTGACGGAGGAGTTAAAATCAGAGATGAGTTAATCGAATGGCAGAACTGGGTTGATTAGCACTACTTCAGATATTGCATTAGATTTTGATGTGTATTCTTATGCATGAAACAGACATATTTCTTATACTTTCTTTACGACTTGTTCCAAGAGATGAAAATCCTATTCCTGATAATAGCAGACTTATAATCTCTAAAATACTAGTGATGCCAAGAGCATTTGATTAGCAGTGTTTAGAATACCAACACCCTATGCTTCAAACAATTTGGCGTTGGTTTAAGACCTTTGCCTTACTCATAATCAAAGCAATGCTGTTATGGGGGCAATTGAAGTTGTAGATCCAGTGGGAGTAAAGGATAGGTGATCTGTTTCCAGGTTAGGCTTGAGTGCAGCTTTCAGGAGAATCTGCAAATGGTTCTCTTTCCATGGCCTGCTGCCCTTTTCCTTCTCTGTGTTATGGGCTTGGAGGCTCCTGTCATTGTCTAGGCTAATTAAGGGTAAATGTGTAAGTGATACACATTGCACCCACTGTGTACCAGTGCTGGAGAAAAAGAATGCTAGTTGATCAGACGTGGTCATTGATGGAGTCAACTTCATTAGTGGTGTTGGAGCTGAATAAATCCATGCTGAGGGTTTCAAGATTCAAGATTGCTTATTGTCATTTCCAGTGCACAATTGTAAAGGAGAATGAAATAATTGTTACTCCAGATCCGATACAGCTCAAAAATAATCATGTTTTCATATCACAAAACAAAAATAATAACAACAGTAAGTTCAAGAACACAATAAAAATATACAATAAATATAAATACATTAGGTACAGAGGAGAAGTCAGGGGTAAGGTTTTTATGCAGAGTGGTGAGTGCGTGGAATAGGCTGCCAGCGATGGTGGTGGAGGCAGATACAATAGGGTATTTTAAGAGACTCCTGGATAGGTACATGAAGCTTAGAGGGCTATGGGTAACAGTAGGTAATTTCTAAATTAAGTACACATTAGGCAGAGCATTGTGGGCCGAAGGGCCTGTATTGTGCTGTACGTTTTCTATGTTTCTATCAGCTTATGCACATAAAGTGACACTATGTACGAGACTGTCTGTACATAAAGTGACTGACAGGAAATGATAAAGTAGTGATGATGGGGGGGAGCTTAGTGGGTGGTTTACGGGACAAAGTGCTGCATACTTCTTTGTCCCCATTTTTTGCATTCAATGTATTTATCTTTGTTGTAATGTTCGATTTTTTTTACAAAAAGCTGACTTTATTCTTTTTTCTTAACACATTCCAGAAGTAGCGAGTGGTTGTTGGAGTCTCAGAAAGTGAACAAGTAGGCAAGGAGTCTGCGAATGGTTCTTCCAGCTTCTGAACTCTCCGAATTCTTCCTTTGGACAACAGGCAAAAGAGTGAGGCCTACAGCACTTTTGGGACAATGCAATCCTTCACTTTACCTATCGTGTTTTAGAACAGCGCTTTGGGCTCATCCACACACCAATCTGAGTAAACACCTGGAAAATCAGGGTATATTAACCAGATAAAAGCTTTTTTATGATCAGTTTGTAATTATGCAACCTAATGTATCTGTTCAGATGACAGAACTACAAACCTGTAACAATGAATTAAGTGCACTTCTGAAGTAATTTGTTTTGGAAATCATTTTCAGCTTTATAGCCTGAAAGAATTTGAAATTTGTGTGGATTTATGTAATGGGTGGACATTTTCCTGCATAGATGACACTGGATAATAAAATTAAAAATGACCTTCCTTCTTCTCGATTTGAAATTATTTTCACATATGGAAGTTTTAGCAACTATTGCAATCTTAGGAACCTATCTTCTACTTTTAAAAAACAGTACTGTGCAAAAGCCTTAGACACATAATGAAGTTAGGACTGATCAGACACCTCCCTGATGGTATTGCATGATGGATCAGAATCTGTTTGTACTTCTCAGCACTGAGGATTCCATTAATTCTGACCAGATCACCAACTCCATTTGCAGAAATGCAGCCCCACGATGCAGGGAACCTCTGACATGCTTTCCTGTTGGTAGCAGACACTCATCCGTATATCACTCTCCAGCTTTTCCATGAACAAACTGCCTCTTGTTTGAGGCAGAAATTTCAAATTTTGTCTTGTCAGTCCGGAGTAGTTGCTGCCATTGTACAGCACAGCCGTCCTGTGTTTTTGTGCTCTTGGCTTTGTTTCCACTTCGAAGGAATGACTTCTTGGCAGCAACTCTCCCTTGAACATTTCTGAAATGACCTCTCCAGACTATTGAGGGGTGTGCTTGGGTTCCAGTAGTTTCTGTGTGTTCAGAGCTGTTAGCAGTACTGGACTTCCTAGTTAGAAGGGACATTAGTTTGGTGTATATCCCGTCTCCTGCACTCAGTTTCTGTGTCTGACCACTGCATTTCTGATCAACCTTGCCCCGTTTCTATGTGCTTCTTCAGAAAAGATTGGACAGCACATCTGGAAACCCCTGTCTGCCACAATATTTCTGCTTGGGAGAGACCTTGCTGACGCAGGATGACCAGCTTGTGGTCTTGTTACTATTGGAAAATGCAAATGCATGCATTGTATTTTCTATGTATTACAGTATTTACTCAAATGCACACATTGTATTTTCTATATTTACTATGTAACCACTGCTAGCTCAATAGAAGGTATTCACTATGTAGCAATGACTTTTGATCTGTTCACTATTAATTCCTGAAGAGAACTAGAATGAAACCAAGTAGAAAGATAACGGTGGCGAGTAAGGTGATGAAATATGTGGCAGTATGTCAATGCAAGACTAATTAAGAAATAACTGTGGTTAGGGATGAGAGGACATATGGTCTAAAATGTAAACTAGGACATAATTAAGTTGGGGAGTAAAACAATAGTGGAAAGTCGAGGGCGGATATATTGATGATATGTAGTCACAGGCTGACTGGATATGATAATGTAGCTAAGATAGGAAAATTGCTATAAAAAAGCTGTATACAAGCCTCGACGGGCAATCAGCTACTACCTTTCTGATTGTCTCAACTTTGATTTGCAAATTAAAGTTTAAAAAGTCTTGACGAATTTTCTGCATCTCCTTGTCGTTTGTGAGAAACGAGAAACCACGACAAAATTGGCGTCACAAACAGGATCGGATAGAGACCCGCACGGGGACCCTCACGGGGCTAACAGAATTAAGGGTGCACCCAAAGAAAGAAGGTGAGCGCTTTTTACGATAATTCGGACTAAGAACTCTGTTGGTTTTGGGGGGTCTCGTGGACTCAGAAGTGTGAAGCAACTGCCGAAGGGTCTCTCCGATCCAAAGAATCTGGCAGAATTGGGGATAAAAGGAGGCTCAGAGGATTAATCAAGAGCACTGCAGTGGGGGTAAGTACGAATAAAATAATAATGTTAAGTAAGAAAATTCCATGTGGTGTTGGTAAGTCCCTGTGGATACCGCTTCGCACGAAACGAAGGGCTGAACGGGCAGGGAAAGAAAATAAAACTCCTCGTGAATACCACCCTAAGAAGTGTAAGGATCTGCGTAGGCGAGGTACAAAAGGAGAAGTTCTGTGGATACCGCCCTAAGTAGGGGTCTGCACGGGCAGAACATAATAAGAGATAAGGATAGTTTAATAGGTAACTCAGACACTGGTGAGATAAACCATAAGGCTAGGCATAGAAAGAGAGTTAGAGAAATAGTATTATTAAATAAGCAAAATGTGAGATTCTAAAAATACCATAACAGAAAAAAGGAAACAGAGAACAACATGACAGAGAAAGGAACAGCAGTAGAAATATTGAGCAGAATATTCCTGGTGTGCCAAGGTAAGATCGCGGGAATTTCAGAAAAATGGGAAAAAAGGACTAAAAATCTGGTCACGAAATGGCCAAGAGAAGGAATGTTTGATGTAAGCTTATGTGAGGAAATGGACGCGCTAATTAAAAATCACAAACCCAAAGATAAATCCAAGAAAAGAGAGAAAAAAAGGGAACAAGATGGAGGGAGAAAGGTTAAGAAAGACGGGAAGTATATTAATAGTAAGTAAAAAAGACCCTGAGAAATGAAAGGAGCAGTCTGATAAAGAAAAGGAAAAGCATAACAGGGAGTCGGCTTCGGCTCTATACCCAGACCTGAAAGATGTAGAAAAACCTCCTCCCTATTATGAGAAAGAAACCCTTAAGCAGTGTCCGATGATAACAGGAAGAGTGGATCTAAATGGAGAAATTAAAGTCTGGGATACTGAGGAGGAAAGAAAGAATCACGAATAGGAGCAGGAGGAACTACGGACGGTAATAGAAGAAACCAGGGCAAAGATAGAACAGGAGAAAAGGGAAATAGAAGAGGAGATCAAAGGGTTACAGGAATTATGAGCGAAAAGGGATGAAGAGAAATCTCTGTTATATGAGCACGGAACTGAACAGGCCAGAGCTGAAGGTGACTTGTCGGGAGAGCAAGAGTTAAGTAGCGAAAGAGAGGGTGCGAGAGAGTGTAGGCAGAGGATCGGAGATAAAAGCCCTGAGGGGGAAAAAGAGAGAGTGAAAAGGCAGATATTAGAAACAGAGGGAGAGATTAGGAAATTAAAGCGGAGACTGAATTTCCAACGGGAGTTTGAGGATTTCACATGGGCCTGAGCAAATGCCAGCTCAAGGCAGAAAGGAAGAACTCCACGAGGAGGCCAAGGGAGAAAGGAAACCCTGGAAAGAATCATGTGGCAGCCAGTAAAAATGTGCTCAGAAACAGATGGGGAGTCAGGCGAGGAGGAGAGTCGGGATATGTGGGAAAGGAAAGGGAGAATAATGCCGTTTAGTAAAAGGATTGGGACAAGTACAGTATATTCCTTGGGGATCCCAGGACCTGGAAGGGCTGAAAAACACCCCGCCCAGCCTACATGAGGGTGCAGGGAAGTGGATTGGGGCCTTTGAGGAAGAAACCACGGGACGAATGTTGGCTATGGGAGATTTGAAGGCGCTGCTGATAAGGCTGATGGGAACCTTCAAACTACAAGAGATGATGGAAGCGGCTGGCATACAGAATGCGGACAGCACACTGATTGACGGGGCCAGATTTGACACAGTGAGGCAGAGGGTATGGGGGGCCCTCAGGGAGCTCTATCCACCCAAAATGGACCCCAAAGCCATGAAAGGGGATCCACTGGGAGACACTGAAAATCCAGCAGCCTATATAGAAAATCAGTTGAAAAGGTGGAGACTGGAAACTGAAGAAGAAGTGGAAGGCAACCCGTTTATGACCTGGTCGTTCCGAAATACTGTTTTGGATGCAATGCCTCCCCAAGTTAAGTCTAAACTTGAGGAAGTGGTTGGACTGATGTCAAAGACCCCACAGGAATTCAGGGACCACGTAGTCCATGCGGTCGAGAAATATCGAAAAGACAAACGAAAGTTGACTGAGCAGCAAGAAGAAGTGCAAAGAAAGCTGATACAAATGCAGCTTGAAGAACTTAAAAAGAAGGAAAAAGAAAAAGGCAAAAAGATGCTGCCAGCAGTAACCGATTTGAGCACAGCCGTTGAAATAAATGAAATGCAATTATATGGAGGGACCGGTCGTGCCGTAAGACAGAGCACAGAAAACCCCATGCCAATAATAAACGTCTTTGGGGGAGCTTTTCCACAAATGCCCTATCAGGAACAGGATAAATTTAAACAGCAGTCCAGACAGGACTGGAAATCCCAAGGAGGGGGGCAGAGAGGTTATGGACAGGAAGCACCAGTGAGGAAACAAGGGGAAAGAGAGATATAGAGATTGTGCTGGGGATGTAACCAGCCAGGACACATGAGAAGGGACTGCCTACTTAAGCCATGAGCCGTCACGTACCAGCGGGAACCAATGAGATGGGTACCACAGTCTAGCCAAGGACCGGTCCCCGCAGGCCCGAGTGGACCCGTGAACCCCTATGCACGACGCTAGGGGTGCCCAGAGAACCCAGGTGGGAAGGGACACTGCCCAGTGATAGCAAGGGAGGCGCAAGAGGGACCCATTGTTTAGGTTGTGTTAGAAGGGCAGCTGACACCAATGATGATAGATACTGGAGCCATGTATACTTGTGTACAGCCGCAGTATGCCTTTCACCTTCCCATGTCAGGAAAATTTATTAAGACTGTAGGGTTCTCGGGGGTCACGCAGTTGACACAATGTACAGCTCCAGTGAGATTAAGGATGGGCAGCAAAGGAATAGTTTTGCCGATATTAGTGTCCAAAGGAACTCCGACGAATTTGCCAGGCAGAGATGCCCTATTAAAACTAGAATTAAAATTAGAATGTACCAGGAGTGGGTTGAGTGTGGAAAGAGTAAATGCTCAGTTACTAGTGCGGGAAGTCAAGAAAGCTAATGTCTTTTGGATAGGAGACATAGAAGATCAGATCTGGGAAACCTGGGAAAAAATGGAAAAAGGGCGTGCAGGCTATATTGCCCCAGGCCGTAGCGCCCAAATCCGAGTTACATTGCACAGTGATTTTTGATGAAACTCAGAATAAAGAGTTAGGGGAGAGATGGCACAAGGAGGCAGGCAACTAGCAGCACCTAGGAGGAGAAGCTATAATAATTGGGAGACAAGGGGCAGCCCTGCAAGTCAGGTGGAATACCTTCTTGGAAAAATGGTACAGGATACTGGAAGCTGAGCCCCACATAACGCTGCTGGTAAATGAGGGACATCAGTCTAAAGACCTAAGACCCTTAGTAAAGCGCGCTGGAACCGTAGCGGTGTGGAGGAAAATTATGCCACAGGTGTGGGTATCGGGAGACGACGACTACTTTAAAATAGAGGTAGATATAGATATAATAGGAACAACAAAGGAGGTCGAAGTAGCTCCCCAACCACACCCGATGTTATTGGGAAAGGAGGAAGGCCAGCAGAGAGATAACAGGCTGAATAGGTTACCATCTATTCTGTGGTTACAACATGACACGGATGTAGGGAAAATAAGAACAGCCAGTCCGGTAGAAATAAAGCTGAAAAAAGGAGCAGTTCCACCCAGGAGACCACAATATCCCTTGAAACCAGAGGCAGAAGAGGGAATAGCGCCAACGATACAGGGGTTACTGGAGGCAGGAGTACTCAAAAGGACAGACAGCCCATGGAATACCCCACTGTTACCTGTCCTTAAAGCGGATAAATCTAAATGGAGACTGGTGCATGACTTGCGAGCGGTGAATGAGGTAGTGGAAGACTGGCCAGCGGTAGTTCCCAACCCACACACGCTCTTGACTAATGTTCCACCAGAGGCAGACTATTTTTCAGTGATTGACTTGTGTTCGGCTTTTTTCAGCGTTCCCCTGGCAGATCAGTGTCAGTACCTATTTGCATTTACATACAGAGACAACCAGTATACCTACACTAGAATGCCGCAAGGATTTAAACATTCACCACACGTATTTAATCAAGTGTTAAAGGCGGACCTAGAGGGCATATCGTTGGAAAGTACATTAATACAGTATGTGGATGATTTGTTAATTTGCTCCGAAAGTGAGGGACAGTGTGAACAGGATACCGTAACCCTTTTAAAGAGACTGGCGCATGGAGGGCATAAGGTATTTAGAAAGAAGCTGCAATTTTGTAAGCAACAGGTAGAATACCTAGGTAGAGTGATATCCAAGGGAGCGAAAGTGATAGCGCCAGATCAAATTGAGGCTATAACTAAAGCTCCCAAGCCCCAGACAGTGGGGCAGATGAGACGTTTCTGGGACTGACAGGATATAGTTCAAATTACATTGGGGAATATGCTGAAATGGTAACGCCACTAAGGAAAATAATGAAGGAAGCAGGACATACAAGCTTGAGGAGTAGTCTACAGTGGAATGAGGAGGCGGAACTGGCTTTCAATACGATAAAGGAGGAATTGCTGTCAGCCCCAGCATTAGCTTTGCCTGACTACGAGAAGGCCTTTCATTTGTACGTATCCAACCGACAGGAAGGTTATGCCACGGCAGTTCTAACGCAGGAGACTGGCACAGGTAAAGCAAAGTAACTGATAGCATACTACAGTGTGAAACTGGATGAGGTGGCTCAGGGGTACCCACCTTGTTATTAGGAATTGGCGGCACTATACTATGCATATGAAAAGGCATCATCCGTAACCATGGGCTATCCTGTGATTCTGTACACACACCACAAGGTATCAGAACTACTGGAAAGAGGGAAATTCGTGTTGACACCAGCTAGGATAGCAGCATATCAGATGCTACTGACATTTCCAGATATAACTATACGGAGATGCACCACCAGTAACATAGCTGACTATGTCCCTTTAGGGTATGAAGGAGAACTCCATGATTGTGTAGGGAAAACAACGGCATTCGCTAAATTGAGAGCAGATTTACGATCAGAACCGTTAGAGGACGAAAATAAAAAGGTCCTGTTCGTAGATGGCTCTTGTTACAGGGATCACAATGGGAATCACGCAGGGTTCTCAGTAGTGCAACAGGATCAGGCCGACCTCAAGGTCATCAGAATAGAGGCACGTCCCCAACCGTGCTCCGCCCAGCTAGCAGAAATCAGAGCTTTGACTGCAGCGTGTGAAATGATGGAAGGAGAGAAAGTAGATATCTATACAGATTCAGCATATGCTCATGGAGTGTGTCAAATGTTTGGGGCAGTGTGGAAACAGAGAGGTTTTAAAAAGAGCAATGGAGATCCCATACAGCACTGTCAGCAGATTTTAGATCTAATAAAAGCACTGATGAAACGTAAAGCACTGGCTATAGTAAAATGCCAGGCACATAAAAAAGGAAACGATGCAGTAACAAAGGGAAATCAAGCTGCAGATGAAGCAGCCAGGAAAGCGTCTGGGTGTACATCCGCTGTTATCGCACCCCAGGTAAGTCTAGTGCCGGAAACTATGGTAGAGGACCTAATTGAAATACAGGGAAAGGCAACTTTGGCAGAACAAACACTGTGGAGATGAAGGGGGGCCAAGCAGAACCCAGAAGGCCTATGGACCACGGAAGATGGCCTACTGGTAGCTCCCACCCCTTTACTGACTATCCTGATTTCAGAAGCACATGGGATGGATCATTGTGCAAGGGGGGGAAGTAATAAGGAAAATAAAGAAGGATGGATTTTGGTCGCCTTATTTACAGGTTTCAGTAGACCATGTGTTGTCACAGTGCGAGGTATGCGCGCAGAATAATGTTCGGAAAGGAATTACAACCCCAATAGGTCATATACCCGTACCTGAAGGGCCATTTAAACACCTAGTGATTGACTATGTAGACATGATAAAAACAGTAAGAGGGAAAAGATACATGTTGGTGGTAATCGACAGATTCAGCAGATGGGTAGCGGCAGTACTCTCGAAAGATCAAGGGGCAGGAACAGTGGTGAAATTCCTGACAAACGAAGTGATCCCAAGGTTTGGGATACCGACAGAAATTAGCTCAGACAATGGTTCAGCTTTCATCCAAAAAGTGGTCAAGTTAGTACTGCAAGCACTGAGAATAAAGCAGAGATTCGGATGTGTGTATCACCCTCAATCGCAGGGTATGGTGGAAAGAATTAACGGGACCTTAAAAACCAAACTAAACAAATACTAAACTCAACTGGGTCGATGCACTACCGTCAGCATTAATGAGTTACCGCATGCAGACTAATTGGATGAGGTGTCTAACACCGCATGAAATGCTAACCGGAAGGCCCATGCCAGTACCCCAGTGGGGAGGACCATATAAAGGGCCTAGTTTGGAACAAGTGGAATTGGAATTAAAACAATACATGCGGCAATTAACTATGATACATAAGTCTATGTATGCACAGGAAAAACAGAAAGAGCCAGAGATCGATCAAGGGGAAGGACCAATCAAGCCAGGCGATTAGGTCTACGTGCGAGCGTTTCGAAGAAAGTGGAACGAACCCAGAAGGGAAGGGCCCTTTACAGTAACCAAAGCACCACCCACCGCAGTTCAAGTGGAAGGACGCTCCACCTGGTATCATCTCAATCACTGCACTAGAGCAGTCCCGCAGGTACAGTCAGGTGGGCCACCCGAGGTAAGTGGTGAAGAGGAACAAACAGTAGGGGACAGACAAGAGCAACAAGAAGCTGACACTGAACCGCAGGAACTTGATCAAGTAATAAGGGAAATTTTTGGTCCTGAGGACAGGCCCGAAGACCCTAAGGATGGGGTTATGGATGGTAGTACTCTTTCAGATAATGGGGATGACTTGGGGGCGACCAGTCCCGCCCCCCGGGATGATACACTCAGATACTCTTGTGCAGATTTGGAGACCATTAATTTGGCAGATGTGGCATGGGACTGTTAGGATCCCACAAAACCTGAGAGAAAGGAGTAAGAGGAGCACAATGGTTACCTCCATACCATGGTACCAGAACATGTGGTACGAATGGGCAAATTATACAGCAGGGATGATGAAGAGACAGAATTGTTATCTATGCTCAAGGGCAAGTCCGGTGCAACACGTAGCCCCCATGCCTTGTAACTCCTCCACCTGCACGCAATGGCGAAAGGAGCGGAGGGGGCAGTGTCCAAGTATAGTCAAGACCTGCAGTCTGGGAATTTGTAGCGGGACGGATCCTTGTTCTCAGAAATGTATTGATAACACACCAATGTGCCCTTATTGGTGTACGTTATACCAGGCTTCCTCGCAGTTTGATCAAAATAAGCTTGCCTCTAACTGTAATTACAGCAGACCGTGGGCTATAAATAAAAGGAGCCAGACACCCACATTGGAAAAGCTTAAAATGCAGGAACAGTTGAGTTAGGACTGTTTCACGCGGACCGGTGACCTCTCGGTTGGGCATTTCAGCGGCAACTGTGTTAAGACTTGGGATGTAACCCCAGGCCGAAGATACCAGACAGGTACCCCTCTGCCCGAGGATGCACTGAACTCCCAGACCATCCCGTTAGCAGATACCTGGTGGCTGTGTGGACAGGAGGGGGTGTCTGAGATCCACGCTTCCCCTTAATTGGGCGGGTACATGTACGCATGTTATGCTGATTCAAGAAGTTGTAGTGTTCCCTGAAATACAGTTTGACACCTTGAGGCAACAGACACTAAAATGGAGGAAGAGAAAATATGATCCCGACCTGACGATTCGGATCGACAGTATAGGGCAGCCGAGGGGTATAGCTAACGAGTTTAAGGCAAGAAATGAGATTGCTGCGGGCTGGGAAGCACTTACACCTGTGATAGGGGTTAGCAAAAATGTTGAATGGATAAAGTATATATATTATAACCAACAGAGATTCATTAACTACACTGATGATGCACTAGAGGCTTTGGGACAGCAGCTAGATGCAACCAGTACAGTGGCGTGGCAAAATAGACAGGTACTAGACTGGCTATTGGCAGAGAAAGGAGGGGTTTGTGTAATGTTTGGGGAGCAGTGCTGTATTCTTATACCGAATAACACTAGTCCGGAGGTATTGTTTACCAGAGCAATGAATAAACTGAAAAATCTAAGAAAGGAAGTTAAACAAAATGCGGGGTTTGGACACCAGTTCTTTGACTGGTTAAATAGTAAACTAGGAGGGTGGGGAGCATGGCTGACCAAGATTGCAGTAACCATCGGTACTGTATTGCTAAGCTGTGCGGTCATTCTGTGCTGTTTTCTTCCACGCCTCAAGTCGCTTGTAGTGCGTACTGCAATGAAACGGTTTCTGATCCTCCTGGAAATTGTTGGGTCGAGCCCTACGGAGAAAGAAGCACCGATAATGTATTCGTACAGTCTACGAGACACGCAAGACGAACAGGAGAGAGATGAAATATGTGGGGATTAGACTGTGAAGGCTCCTGAGTCTTTTTCCCTGTCTCAGTTATGAAGGGATGAGTTTTTGGCTCAGCAGCCTAGGGAGGTAGGGAGAGAACACTCTGAGTCCTAAGCGCAGGAAATTATAGTTTAACCCAAATTTGGGAGTAAATGCGGGGCTTTATTTGAGCTTTTGTGCATAGACTCTCAGTCCTCTCTCTCTGTATGAGACCCTGTGGGTCTCAAAGGGTAGATTATATTGGAAAATGCAAATGCATGCATTGTATTTTCTATGTATTACAGTATTTACTCAAATGCACACAATGTATTTTCTATATTTACTATGTAACCACTGCTAGCTCATAGAAGGTATTCACTATGTAGCCATGATTTTTGATCTGTTCACTGTTAGTTCATGAAGAGAACTAGAATGAAACCAAGTAGAAAGATAACAGTGGTGAGTAAGATGATGAAATATGTGGCAGTATGTCAATGCAAGACTAATTAAGAAATAACTGTAGTTAGGGATGAGAGGACATATGGTCTAAAATATAAACTAGGACATAATTAAGTTGGGGAGTAAAACAATAGTGGAAAGTCGAGAGCGGATATATTGATGATATGTAATCACAGGCCGACTGGATATGACAATGTAGCTAAGATAGGAAAATTGCTATAAAAAATGCTGTATACAAGCCTCGACGGGCAGTCAGCTACTAGCTTTCTGATTGTCTCAGCTTTGATTTTCAAATTAAAGTTTAAAACGTCTTGAAGAATTTTCTGTGTCTCCTTGTCGTTTGTGAGAAACGAGAAACCACGACATTACTAAACTCATTCTTGCCATGGTGTAAGAATCGATGATTTGAAGATTAAGCTCCCACATCTGCCACAATCTCACCTTTTAGTTTGGCTGTCCTTCGTCCAGTTTGATTTCTCTACACATATTTCTGTTTCAGTTAATCAGTTTAGTGCATTCAACTCATTTTGTTATTGATCATTAGCATCCTGTTTGTTATCTTGATTTAATCATGCACTGGGCTAGATACGTACTAAGTAATCAGGTTTTTATCTGAAAGGTCGTCTATTATATGTTATTTTCTTCAAAGAACTACCAATTTTTCTTGGTAACATTTAATTTTTTGGAAAATGAATGTTTAGAAATCTAAAATTTGCTCCTTTCTACTGACACACTAATGCAGAAGAGAAAAATAAACCTCTAAAACAGAATTTGTATATAAAATCTAGGCTGCCTAAGAGTTTTGCACAGAACTGTAGTTATATTAACTCTTTACTTTTAATATCTGCTGCTTCTTAGTAATATTGATGAAGAAGGACATTCTCAACTCATTATTTTCTCTGTTATTATCTGGACTTTGGGTTTTATGCTTCTCTGATTATTTGATTGTTACACTGTAATTATCATTGACATAAATTAATTGGATAATAAAGTTTGTATTAATCATTAATTCCTGCAGCTAATGATTGTAATGGAAAGGTAATGCAGTGATGGAAGGGGTTGCAGTATACAGCTCAGGGTCTTGACCTGAAATGCTGACAACCCTCTGCCTCCATCGATTCTGCCTGACCTACTGAGCTCCTTCAGTGGTTTGTTCTTTTCCTCACAGCTGTTAGTATTGATATTGGTGTTGTTCATTGATACATGTACTAAGGTACTTAGAAGCTTGTCTTGCATGCTGTTCATACAGATCAATCATTACACACTGCATTAAGGTCAAACAATGTAGAGCAATAGCAATGCAGAATAAAGTGTAAAAGCTACAGAGAAAGGGCAGTGCAAATAAACAAAGTTCAAGATTATAACAAAGTAAATTATGAAGTTAAAAATCCATCGCATTGTAAAAGAGGTCCATTCAAAAGTCTGGTACAAGGTGGATAGAAGCTGTCCTTGAGGGTGGTGGGATGTGCTTTCAGGTATCTTCTGCCCGATGGGAGAGAATGTGCTGAGCAGCGCCCACAACTCTGCAGCTACTTGTGGTGATGTTCAGAGCAGCTGCCGTACCATGTTATGCATCCTGTGGAAATGCTTTCTGTGGTGCATTGATAAAATGGAGCCTAGTCAGTGTTGATCTCTTGGGAAGTATGGCAGCCTGTACAGATGATAGTGGAAAAAGAAATGAAGTAAGTGATGAGACTGTAATGCAGAAATAACACATACAATTTTGCTCTACTGTAGGTCACACCCAACATTAGTTTGTTCACCTCGCTCCAATGACTTCTCCAGCTGTGTGCATTTACTGAGGCAGTGTATTCTCACAGGGTTTATTTTTGGGAGAACTTCCAATGGAGCCAGCAATCTGAAGCACATCTGCACCTCCAGGAAAGGTGCTTATAGCCTCCCATTATTTAAATCAAGAGTCATCGTGGAGTGTGGCTGGAATATTGTGGGCACTGAGAACTCCCTGAGAATCAGACTTGAGGGAATGGAGCCTTTTGTATTTCCAAAGTGAAATATTTTCTTGGTTTCCTTGGCTGCGTACGTCCAGAGAAGCCGCCCCCAGGCCGGCTAAACTCGTGAGACTGAGGCGCCCCAAACCTCTGTTTGTGTGCATGCTGTGTCATTTACTACACTGTTACAAATTAATGCCACAAAGTAACAGACGGTATACTGCATAGGATTAAAGGAATTATATTTATGAATCTTAACTGATGTGTTAGTAAAGAAAAACAAAAAGAAAAGGCCCCTTTCTAATTGAACAGTCAAATGTGCACAAGTTGGATCTCATCTTGAACTTCTCTGTTAGTCAGGCGCTGGGCCCTCAGTCAATGTGAAAGCACGCACCACCTTCCGAACGTCACTCTCACAATCCATCTCAGATAATCAGGTCTCTAAACAGATTGTATGCTATAAGTGGTTCTTCGCAGTGTCTTCTTTCTTCACCTCCTCTCAAACAAAAGCCCCAAGCCCAACCTTATTGTCCTTCACCAAGAAAACCTCCCACTAATTGGATGGCACACATTCCACATCATCCCTTATCTTCAACAAGAACCCAAACAGGCTGAAAGCAGAGCAGACTGTTCTTACAGAACTGCTAAATGAAATACCTACAGCATAACAGTAAAGATGTGAGCCAGGGCATTACACTCCTCCCCCACCACAAATAGTCACGTCCTCATGACTTTGTAATCATTTGTCATCCCACTATTAATAACAGCATTTTCAAAAGAACTTCAGAATGTCAGAACCTCCAATCCATTTGTAAATGGTAGTGACATATCTCACTGGGGGGATAGTCACAACCCTCTTTTTCCCCGGTGCTACGTAGGCTAGCCTATCTGGGGTCTCCTGACTCTTTGAAACCTCCTTATCCCATCATCTACATCTTCACTTTCAGACACTACTTGGGATACTTCTGGTCTATAAGGCAAGGCCTCCCCCCGGTCTATCACTCGTGCCTTCCTGCAACTCAGATCCCTCTGCCACTTGGCTGAGCTCAGCTTCATCCCCAGTTACCTTAGAGCCCAGCCCCCCTTCATGGCCCAGCTGCAAGCCTGCCTGAGCACTGCTGCTCCCCTCCATTTCACCTGCCTCAGCATGAGAAAGTTTGGGAATTTCATCAGCCAGTTAATGGGGAGTTGGCAAAAGGCAGCATATATCACACCCCCAGTTCCTCATCCTTCGAGTCCGTATCCCATTCAGGGGCAGGCACCAGTTTAATCCTTCCCGCTGCTGGTCCTTCAGTCTCACCACATTGCCGCAGAGCCCTCTTACTACGTGTAGGGCCCATGTCAGGCCTCTGGGTCAACATGTACCTCCTGTCTCAGAGGTAGAAAGTGGTTCTGATGGAGAATCTTGACAGGCCCATTCCCATCCTCTGTTTTCACCCGGAAAACTGGTACTTTTGGCATCTGACTCTCCACTACATAGGGCATAATCGCCCAAAGCTCAGACAACTTATGCTTCCAAGTAGCCCCAAATTCTTGATGAAGACTCTGTCTCCAGGCATGAATTGGGAGAACCTAACCTGTTGATCATATCTCCTCTTATTTCCTTTAGGGGTGGGCTTCATTCCTGAGAACAGGCTGAGCCTACAATAGCCGGGACTTTGAACCTGGGCATCTTGCCATTTATTCACCAGGGAGGTAAGGGCCACTACCAACTCAGAATGCTCAGCCCTCGCTTGAGGACTCATTAGACCTTCTACATCAGACGACTCCTTCCCCTCGATCTGCAGAAACAAGAGCAACATGTCTTTAAAATCTCTGCCCCAGCTGTGGGAAACGTGGCTTCTGATTCGGTACACTCAGCTTCACACCCCTCTTTCTGGGAATTATGAACAGCCTATGGCTGCCCCTCTCCCAGGGTTCCAATAGAACCAGGCAGTTCTACTGCCATTACGCCAGTGCCAGTCTGAACTAGAACACAGTCTTTTCTGTCGTATTATCAAACCTCCTCTCCACCCCTGCATCATCCATAACTATGTATCATAATCACTTTACCAGACAATTGTTTAACATAGACTTAAACACACAACCCACTGGATCAATGTGGTTTGTGGTTTTTGTATTGCTATATTTACGCTCTATTCTTGGATGGTGCGGCTGTAACGAAACCCAATTTTCCCTCGGGATTAATAAAGTATATCTATCTATCTATCTATCTAATGCATCCAACAAAATCAATCCTGGATGATACCCCCACAATAAAGCCACCTTGGTTTCCTTGGCTGCACAAGTCCAGGGAAGACAACCTCCATCTCCACCAAACATGTGAGATTGAGGTGTACTTGATCCCACCCCAAACCTCGGTTTGTGTAGATGCTGTGTCATTGTCTACCCCGTTACAAAATAATGCCATGAATTAACAGAAAGGACATGGCATGTGATTAAAGGTATTATATTTATGAATCTTAACTGAAAGGTTTGTAAAGAATAACAAAATGAAAAGGGCCCATTTTAATTAAACAGTCAAATGTGGACAAGTTGGAGCTCATCTTGAATTTCTCTGTCACTCACGTGCTGGGCGCTCGGTCAACGTGAAAGCACACACCACCTTCCGAACGTTGCTCTCGCAATCCATCTCGAACAATCAGGTCTCCCACCAGTTTGTGTGCTACTACTGGTTCTTCCCAGCGTCTTCTCTCTTCACCTCCTCTATACCAAAAGTCCCAAGCCCAACCTTATTGTCTCTGACCATGAAAACCTCCCGCTAATTGGATGGCACACATTCCACATCAACCCTTATCTTCCACAAGAACCCAAACAGGCTGAAAGCAGAACAGCAGCTCTTGTACAATGAAATACCTACAGCATAAAGGTAAAAATGCTTCTATGTCTTATCGTCTTATGTGAACCAGGGCATTACATAAGCAAGTTGAAACAACTCCTTTAGTTCAAGTTTAATTTCATTCAACAATCAGAATCAAAATAAGATTTAATATCACTGATACATCATGAAATATGTTAACTTTGCTGCAGCACTAGAACGCAATATGTAATAACAGAGAAAAAAAACTGAGTTACAGGTAGTATATACATTAAATAGTTAAAATAGTTATGTAGTGCAAAAAAAGTTAGGAAATGAAAAAGGTAGTCTGGTAGTGTTCTTGGTTTCCATGTCCATTCAGAAATCAGATGGCAGAGGGGAAGAAGCTGCTTCTGAATCCCTGATTGTGTGCCTTCAGGTTTCTGAACCTCCTACCTGATGGTATCAATGAGAAGAGGGCATGTCCTGGGTAATGGAGTCCTTAATGTTGATACTGTCTTTTTGAGGTGAAGCTCCTTGAAGATGTCCTGGATTCTTTGGATGCTAGTGAACCCATGACTACAACTACTCCGGGGCCAAGGACCAAACCGCAGTACCAACAGTCACAGACAGCAGAAAGCAAATAGATAAGATAGCAACCACATATAAGTTATCTCTGTGTGAAAGCAACATGCAGTGAAACTCTTTTCCATGCCTAAACTCAGTGCAGTTATAGATTCTTCCTGTGCTGGCTTGTCACTTTGAATTAGCTAAATGACGTTGGTCTAATTTGTTCAGACATGCACTGCAGTGACATAGTCATTACTAAGTGCCGATTTGTATCATGAGTGACTTCAGTTCCACACCAGAATCAATGCAATTTAATTTAATTAATGGTGCAAGATTCTCTTTAATTGTGCAATCAAAATTGTGAGCAAGTGAACTATTAAATGGTTTCTTTGTGATCCGGTTTCTGGGCGAATGTGGAAGGGATATAATCATGATTGGGATACCAGGAGAACTCTTTGTTCCTCCACCAAAGATATTTAAGATCACTTACAGTTACCTGGCTATAACATCCATCCTGGAAAATGGCACCTCAGCCTTGTAGCAGTGAGTTCGAAGCTTAAAATAAGTATTGTAGTCCTTTGAACTTGAAGCTACATCTGTGATGATAGTCCTTGACAAGAATGGATTGGACCCCAAACGCTGGAACGTTCAAGCCTTGGATTGAGACATGGTTTCAAACCAGATCAAGAACCGGAGCATAAAACAAACACCAAACAAAATCACAAGTAGGCTTACAATTGATCACTGGACCTCAGTTCAGGTGCTCCCTGAATGCCCAATCCTTGATGCCCAACACATGATTGCCAATGAGCAAGACGGTCCTGAATCTTTAAAGGAGCCATGCCAGCTATCCATACTCTGGGGAGTTAAAGCATCTAAAGCTCAGAAGCTGGCACGGATGGGTGCGTGTTGTTACACAATCCTTCTAATACAGAATCAAGAATGCTAACACTCAGGCAAGGTTGACAATGGATAAAGTGAGGCAATGGATTTTCAAACAGTGCAGTATTTACTAGACATTGGAAATTGTTGGATTTATGGAGGAAAATCAAAGCTATTACCTGATATGGAAAGATCAGAAAAAGCCCACAGAAAGTAATGGACTAGATGGTGGTGGTGGGGGGGGGGGGCGGTGGTTGTTGATGTCTTTCTTTCAACTACTTCTATGGTTTTCTGTATGATTTCTATGGTTTCCAGATAGAAGACAAATCTCAGAGTTGAATTCTGCATACCTACATTGATAATAAAATGAACCTTTGAACATTTCGATACACCCCTATCCATGACAGGGAAAGCTTTCCCCACCATTAGGCATTTATTCAAAATGGATGATTGCAGACAGTTCAAAAAGTTAAATGGCTCACAGTAAATGTATTATCGAAGCAAGTGTACTGTATATCACCATATGCTGCCCTGAGATTTACTTTCCTGCAAGTACTTACAGTAGATACAAAGAAGCACAACCGAATCATGAAAAGCTACACACAAGCAAATACGGACAAGCAATCTACTAAAGAAGTCAAACTGTGCGAGTGCCATAATAAATAAACAAAGAAACAAACAATATTGAGAACATGAAGCGCAGGGTTCTTGAAAGTGAATCTGTAGTTGTGGAATCAGTTCACTATTGAGATGAGTGAAGTTATCCATGCTGGTTCAGGAGCCTGATGGTTGAAGAGTAACAACTGTTCCTGAACCCAGTGCCTCAATGAGAAACAAATGAAATTAGGCTGTAGATGCTAAACCTGGAGCAGCACACAATGCATTGGAGGAACTCAGAAAGCTGGACAGCATCTATGGATATAGTCAATGTTTCGGGTTAAGACCCTTCAACTGGACTGAAAAGAAAGAGGGAGATAGCCAGTATAGAAAGGTGGAGGGAAAGAGTGGAAAAAGAACTAGCTGGTGATAGATGGAAACAGGTGAAGAGGTGATAGGCAGATAAGGGACGGACAGTACAAATACCTAGAACCGCAAGAAAAAGTTTGTGAACCCTTTGCAATTACCTGGTTTTCTGCATTAATTACCCATAAAATGTGGTCTGATCTTTATCTAAATCACAATAGTAGACAAACACAATCTGCCTAACCTAACAACACTCAAACCGTTGTACTTTTCCTCATCAATACGGAGTACACCATTTAAATAATCACAGCATAGGTTGAAAAATGTATATGAGCCTCTGGGGTAATGCATTTGACAATAGCTGTTTGGAGTCAGGTGTTGAAATCAATTAGATGACAGATTACAATCATCTCTGGGTTGTAGAGATGGCCTGCCCTATAAAAAAGACACGCAAAGTCAGGTTACTGACAGAGCCTGCTCTTCTCAAAAAAGATCTGTTTATGTGCACCATACCTTGATCAAACAACTTTCAGATAACCTTAGAAGGATTGTAGAGGGGCCTGAAGCTGGAAAAGGCTACAAAAGCACTTCTGAAGATCTGAGTGTTCATCAGTCCACAGTAAGTGAAATTGTCTACAAATGGAGGAAAGTCAGTACTGTTGTTACTCTCCTTAGGAGTGGGCAACCTGCAAAGATCACACCAAGAGCATTACGTGCAATACTGAAGGAGGTGAAAAAAACCCAAGGGGAAACAGCAAAAGACCTGCAGAAATCTTTAGAGCCTGTTAAAGTCTTTGTTCATGTGTACACTATAAGAAGTGCACCGAACAAGAATTGTGTTCATGGAAGGACACCATGGTTGAAACCATTGCTCTCCAAAAAAAGATTGCTGCATGTCTCGAGTTTGCAAAAGACCGCCTAGTTGTTCAACAACACTTGTGGGACAATGTTTTGTTGACAGATAAGACAAAAGCTGAACTTTTGGTAGAAATACATACTGCTATGTTTGGAGGAAAACGGGCACTGCACGCCAACACCAAAACCTCAATCCAACTGTGAAGCATGGTGGAAGGAGCATCATGGTTTGGGGTTGCTCAGCTACCTCAGGGTCTGCACAGTTTGCAATCATTCTGGGAACAAGGAATTCAAAATTGTATCAAGAGATTTTACAGGCGAATTTCAGGATAGTGGTCCATCACCTGAAGATTAATAGAAGTTGGATGATGAAACAAGACAATGATCAAAAAGACAAAGAATAAATCAACAACGGAACGGTTTAAAAAGAAGAAAGCTAGTGTTTTGGAATGGCCAAGTAGGAGACCAATTGAGATGCTGTAGCATGACCTGAAGAGGTCTGTTCATGCACGGTATCCTAGAAACATTGAACCAAAAGAGTTTTGTATGGAGGAATGGTCTAAAATTCCTCCTCAATGTTGTGCAAGTCTGATCAGCAGCTACAGGAAATATTTGGTGGAGGTTGTTGCTGCTAAAGGAGGTTCTACCAGTTTTACATACAAGGGTTCATATAAATTTTCCAGCTTGGCCTGTGAATAATTAAACAATGTGTGCAATAAAGACTTAAGTGTTTGTCTATTATTGCCGCTTAGATGAAGAACAGACCACATTTTATGAGTAATTAATGCAGAGAAACAAAGGGTTCACAAACTTTTTCTTGCAACTGTATGTCAGGATGCTCGGAGTTTCACACCATCATTCCTACAGTTCTGGTCAAAAGGCTTCAGAACCTGTGCTTCTGAGGTTCTCTCTGCAACTGGATCGTCAACTTCCTAGCTGGAGGACCACAATCTGTGCAAATTGGAAATAACGTCTCCACCTTGCTGACAATCAATACTGGTGCATCTCAGGATGTGTGCTTACCCTCTGCTCTACTCTCTCTACACCTATGACTGTGTGGCTAGGTACAGCTCAAATGCCATCTAAAAATTTGCTGATGATGGAACTACTGTTGGCAGAATCTCAGATGGCATCATGAATGATGAATGCCAGCTTTTTGAGGCATCGCTTCGTGAAGATGTCCTGGATACTACCAAGGCTAGTGGACCCCTGGTACAGGAGAGGGCGTACACGAGCAAGATATATCAGTTAGCTGAGTGATGTCGCAGCAACAACCTTGCACTCAACATCAGTAAGACCAAAGAGTTGATTGTGGACTTTAGAAAGGGGAAGATCAGTGAACACAAACCAATCCTCACAGAGGGATCGGAAGTGCAAGGTCTGAAAATTTCAAGTTCCTGGATATCAATATCTTTGAGACCTAAACTGGATTCAACATATCAATGCACCCATAAAGAATGCAAGATGGAGGTTATATTTCATTAGGAGTTTGAGGAGATTTGGTATGTCACTCAAAACACTCTAGAAATTTCTACAGATGTACCATGGAGAGTATGCTAACTGGCCGCATCACCATCTGGTAACGTGGGGCACAGGACTGAAGTAAGCTGCAGAGAGTTATAAAATTAGTCAGGTCCATCATGGGCACCAGCCTTGGTCGTATCCAGGACACCTTCAGGGAGCGGTGTCTCAAAAATGTGCTAACCATCATTGAGAAACCCCATCACCTATGACACGCCCTATTCTCATTACTACCATCAGCAAAGAGGTAGAGGAGTCTGAAGGCACACACTCAATGATTCAAGAACAACTTTTTTTTAAGATTTAGATTATGAGAACACTCAGCCCTCTTTTATTGTCATTTAGAAATGCATACATGCATTAAGAAATGATACAATGTTTCTCTGGATGATATCACAGAAAACAGGACAAACCAAAGACTAACACTGACAGAACCACATAATTATAACATATAGTTACAGCAGTGCAAAGCGATACCATAATTTGACGAAGAACAAACCATGGGCACGGTAAATAAAGTCTCAAAAGTCCCCGAGTTGATTGACTCCCGAGCCCCAATAGCAGGCAACAAAAGGGAGAAACTCCCTGCATAAACCTCCAGGCACCATCAACTTGCCGATGCCTTGGAAGCAGCCGACCACAGCCGACAGTGAGTCCATCCGTCCGAAAACTTCGAGCTTCCGACCAGCCTCTCCAATACAGCCTCCTGAGCGCCATCCCCTGCCGAGCGCCTTCGACCTCGCCCCGGCTGCTGAAACACGAGGATTTTGGCGCCTTCTGCTCTGGAGATTCCGGTTACCACACAGTAGCAGCAGCAGCGAAGCGGGCATTTCAGAAGTTTTCCAGATGTTCTGTCCTGTGTTTCTGTGATGTCACACCAGAGGAATATTGTATCACTTCTTAATGCATGCATTACTAAATGACAATAAAAGAGAACTGCGTGTCCTCATAATTTAATCTAATCTAATGTTCCTCCGTACTCTCACGTCCGTCTCCATCAAATCAGAATTGTGCACGGTCCCCGACTTGACAGTTAACAGACATCACCACTGAAGTGGCTGTGCGCACTGCCGTTGCACCACCATCTTCCCCTCCTCCTCCTTCTCCTCCTTCCTCCCCTATGATGTTTGATTTCTGAATAGAAATTGTATCCGTGAACACTGCCTCACTTTTTAATTTCTATTTTTTCGAACTACTTATTTAATTTAACCATTTAATATATATTTTCATCATGTAATTTAATTTTTTTTTGTGTTGCGTTGTATTGTTGCCGCATAGTTAGTAAATGACACGACGTATGCCGGTGATACTAAACCTGATTCTGATTCTGAGGAGAGTGAGAATGATGTCAGAAGCTGGGTGGTGATAGGTGGAGTTGCATGACTTGGATGCTGAGCATCCTTGATGATGGATGCTGTTTTCCTGTGAGAGTGCTCCTTGTACAAGTACTCAGTGGTTGGTGGGTGGGGGCTTTACCTGTGATGGACAGGGCTGTGTCCGTTACATTTTCTAGGCTTTCAGTTCAAGGGCATTGGTGTTGAAGAAAGCAGAGCCATTGCCTTGCCTTGTTTGTAATGGAAAGATCCTCTGAAATGATAACGCCAAGAATTTTAAAGTTGCTGATCCTCTCCACATGACAAGGACTGGCTCATGGATCTCCAGTTTCCTCCTCATGTAATCAATACTCAGCTTGTTGGTTTTGCTGACATTGAGTGAGATGTTGTTGTGGCACCACTCAGCCAGATTTTCAATCTCCTTCCCGATCCATGGGATTCACCTGTGAAAGACAGCCTCACCTGGACAGGTTGTTTTTTTTATAGGCATCCATTAGTCTTGTGAGACCATGGAATTGCGCCTTAGAAGGTTTCCAGGGTGCAGGCCTGGGCAAGGTTGTATGGAAGACCGGCATTTGCCCATGCTGCAAGTCTCCCCTCTCCATGTCACTGATGTTGACCCAGGGAAGAGCATTAGGGCCGATACAGCTTGGCACCGGTGTCGTCGCAGAGCAATGTGTGGTTAAGTGCCTTGCTCAAGGACACAACATGAACTTGCGACCTTCAGATCACTAGTCCAACACCTTAATCACTTGGCCACGCGCCAACACACTGTTGTTTAAAGCCTTGCATAATAGGGAGGGAGAAGGTATAGGGACAGCTGTAACACTTGACCCCAGACCCCTTGCGTGTAGTTGAGTGCTGGGAAATGGAATGGATGAAAACCTGGGGAAAACAAAGATGAGACCATGCTGAGGTCAGGTTGTTGTGGCTCACAGAGAGTGAGGTCGGTGGGAGTGGTGGGTTGGGGGGTGATTGAGGGCACGACAGGGTCAGGTATTGGGTCAGAAGAGGGCAGTGTTTTGGAGGACTCAGGGGAAGTGAGGTGGTGGAAAGAGGGGGACTCGGAGGAGTGAGGGGAGGACGAGGGTTATCAGAGGAGTGTGAGACAAGGGGCCGATGGGGAGAGGTGGTGGCAGATGAGCGGTAGGACTCATCTGGGGGTCTATCACAGATGCGGCTGAGTCGGGCGTCAGTGTTGTTGCCTAGCCGATTATGGAATTTGCTTTGCTTTGCTAGTTTTAATCTGTTCTGATTATATTTATTTATTTACTTTTCCCTCTTGGCTTTCAGATCCAAAAAGAGAGCACACATGATGGCAATTTTACCAGAATGGGGCGAGAAATTATATTTTGCTTATTTTGCACTGATGATTTGTTACCGTTTACGTTCCAGAGTCATAAAACCAAAGGCCCGAATCACCACTTTGCCTGTAATTTTAATGGACGCATAATAAATCAGTGTGAGTGTAGGAAAGGTGTGCTGATAAATTAATTTCTCTCCGACAATTGCCCCTGTGTTTCGGTGATTGCTGTAAACAGATGGGGATAAATGGCAATACGGGGAAAATACAAAAGTGATACTTGTAGGATCAGAGGACATGGGTGGTTGAAGTTTGTTACAGATTCGGCGGACTGAAGAGCTTGTTTCCGTGCTATAGAAACATAGAAACATAGAAAATAGGTGCAGGAGTAGGCCATTCGGCCCTTCGAGCCTGCACCGCCATTTATTATGATCATGGCTGATCATCCAACTCAGAACCCAGCCTTCCCTCCATACCCCCTGATCCCTGTAGCCACAAGGGCCATATCTAACTTCCTCTTAAACACAGCCAATGAACCGGCCTCAACAGTTTGCTGTGGCAGAGAATTCCACAGATTCACCACTCTCTGTGTGAAGAAGTTTTTCCTAATCTCGGTCCTAAAAGGCTTCCCCTCTATCCTCAAACTGTGACCCCTCGTTCTGGACCTCCCCAACATCGGGAACAATCTTCCCGCATCTAGCCTGTCCAATCCCTTTAGGATCTTATACGTTTCAATCAGATCCCCCCTCAATCTTCTAAATTCCAACGAGTACAAGCCCAGTTCATCCAGTCTTTCTTCATATGAAAGACCTGCCATCCCAGGAATCAATCTGGTGAACCTTCTTTGTACTCCCTCTATGGCAAAGATGTCTTTCCTCAGATTAGGGGACCAAAACTGCACACAATACTCCAGGTGTGGTCTCACCAAGGCCTTGTACAACTGCAGTAGTACCTCCCTGCTCCTGTACTCGAATCCTCTCGCTATAAATGCCAGCATACCGTTCGCCTTTTTCACCGCCTGCTGTACCTGCATGCCCACTTTCAATGACTGGTGTATAATGACACCCAGGTCTCGTTGCACCTCCCCTTTTCCTAATCGGCCACCATTCAGATAATAATCTGTTTTCCTATTTTTGCCACCAAAGTGGATAACTTCACATTTATCCACATTAATTTGCATCTGCCATGAGTTTGCCCACTCACCCAACCTATCCAAGTCACCCTGCATCCTCTTAGCATCCTCCTCACTGCTAACACTGCCACCCAGCTTCGTGTCATCTGCAAACTTGGAGATGCTGCATTTAATTCCCTCATCCAAGTCATTAATATATATTGTAAACAACTGGGGTCCCAGCACTGAGCCTTGCGGTACCCCACTATGACTCTGATTCCAGAAGCCTCAATTTCTACAATAACCTTTTGCCTGTTTGAAGCCTGTCGATAAAGAAGCAGTTATAAATTCTGTACCCTTACATCTCAAGGCGTTCCCTGTTTCTATCAGCTGATTTATGTCAGTTTCGATTTCCCTTGATCCTTTGTTAGTTTCACTCGATGTAAATTCCCGAAATCGCTGACTGACGTGTTGACGCTTTAGAAGCGAATCGGAAATCACTGTGGCACATTACTGCGTATCTTCCAACAGAGTTGACTCTAAATTCTTGGCGACCTTCGTGATTTCATTTAGGAGAGAAAAATCATGTCTTCTTTTTCACAAACCCAAAGAAGAGGATGTTCGGAAATCCTAGAATCATTAAATTGCGATAATTTGCTTCGACTGAAGAACACTGTCTGTGGAAAGTTTACTAAAGATGGTAAGTACAACCAAAGTCGACTTCTGTCTAACAAATATATTACAATTGTTTATAACCGTGTAACTCTCTCTCTCATGCATCACTGGATTTGTTTTCTCTTCAGACTATTTTTGCCGTTTGAGATCAATCTTGTGTGTAACATTGCACGTTTACGCTCGATGAAGTTTTAAATGTATTTAAAGAAATCAACTAGATATTTTTATCTTGCAACATTTCCACAGTTAAAAGAGCAGATATTTATTAAATATTGACATTTATTAGCATTCTAATAAATGTATATATTTTTAAATTTCTACATTTCTAAAAAAAATGCGCCATTGCTCCACTCTGATTATAGCGTTGAGCAAGATTAAATTCAACAAGAATGAGAACGGAAAACGAATGGGTGTTCACTGCCACCTTCCTGTGTTTGACCGGTCTCCTTCTCAGTGTTGCCGGCGGAAGGTGCCGGAGTCTTGGTTCCCATGCTAGAAGGTTCGATTTTCTTGGCAGCTCATGTCTGTGGACTCACTTTTGGCTGCAATTTGATGTTTAATGTCTTCAGTGATGAAGATATTTTGTTATTTGTGTGATTTGATTGAGGTGCTTCGGCACGCAAGTGATTTATGGCTGTGGCCTGCAGCCATTGTCAGACTTAGCGGTGAACTGACTGACTCGGTTGCTGTCGCCGCAGCCATTGGCTCCTGGACTGGCTTCACTCGTCTCGGCGGCTGGTGGTTGTGGATGTACTTTCGGAGACTCTGCAGTTTGACGTTAATGTTCTGTGTATTATTTTTTCGCTTCTGTTGCTGCGTGATTTGTTCTTTTTTTCCCCCCGCACGTTTGATGGTCTTGTGTGGGATTTTTTCTTTAAACGGGTTATTTGGTGTTTCTTTTTGTGACTGCCTGCAAGAAGACAAATCTGAAGGTTTTATACTGTATACATACCTCGATAAAAATGTACTTCGAACTATAAGGTTCAGTTTCAGAGTGCTTGTTGGCTAGCAGTATGCCGTAAACTTCAACATAAGACTGCAAATACAAACCCAAACCGGCAGGATGTCAATGTGCTCTGAACGTGGAAAACCCTAACCAGAAGTTCCTGAAACATCTTAAAATAAATCAAGCTTGATTTCGCTGCAAAAATCAAACTTCCTTTGCTTCCTTCTGTCTGCAATGTCAGCAAATTATCGAGCGATGACTGCGCAAGCGCGTGGACGTTGGCGAGTTGTTGGACAAGCGTGAAGATGTTAAAAGGAGGTATTTTCGTTCAGCGGTTTGATCGAGGGATGCCTGTCCAAGCGGTTGGGCGTTACCAAGTTAGACCAGCGCAAAGAGGTTAAAAGGAGACAGTTTTATAGAGCGGGCCCGAAGCTAAAGTTTGGACACCCTGCATGGTCGGTACTTAGTAACACCCCCTTTGGCAAGTATCACAGCTTGTAAACGCTTTCTGTAGCCAGCTAAGAGAGTTTCACTTGTTTGGGGGATTTTCGCCTATTCTTCCTTGCAAAAGGCTTCTAGTTTTGTGAGATTCTTGGGCCGTCTTGCATGCACTGTTCTTTTGAGGTCTATCCACAGATTTTCGATGATAGTCTACTAAGCAAGTGGTGCTGCTGGAGCTGACAGTCCCATGCGAAGATAGCTTGGAAGAGGCCTTTGAAAGGAAGCTCTCCAAGTACGCAGGACTGGTCAGCAACTGTCAGCAGGCTGGATGGAGAGCGAGGTGTCTCCCAGTGGAGGTTGGTTGTCAGGGATTCGTAGCCCATTCTTTAGTTAGAGCCTTCAGCATTTTGGGCATCGAGGGAGAGAGGAAGAGGAGAGCCATCCGCAGTACCACCGATGCGGCAGAGAGGGCCTCAAGATGGCTGTGGCTCAAAAGAGGGGAGCCATGGAGTCATAAGTAGCTAGCCATCTGGACACAAGCTGGGGTCTGATCAGCCCCAGCTGGGTCACCTGGAGGAGGTTGTATGATGTTGAAAGACCCGAAACACCCGATGATTCCAGGAACGTCACTGAAAATGTGTCCAGAAGCATCAATAGATGTATGTACACAGCACGTCAGGGGACTGTGAGGGCCATGGCAAAACTTTCAGCTTGGGCCTCTTGAGGTAGTTGTGGATTTTGAGGTGTGTACAGGATCATTATCCTGTTGTAGAAACCATCCTCTTTTCATCTTCAGCTTTTTTACAGATGGTGTCATGTTTGCTTTCAGAATTTGCTGGTATTTAATTGAATTCATTCTTCCCTCTACCAGTGAAATATTCCCCGTGCAACTGGCTGCAACACAAGCCCAAAGCATGATCTATCCTCCCCCGTGCTTAACAGTTGGAGAGGTGTTCTTTTCATGAAATTCTGAACCATTTTTTCTCTAAACATACCTTTGCTGATTAAAGCCAAAAAATTCTATTGTAAATTCATCAGTCCACAGGACTTATTTCCAAAATGCATCAGGCTTGTTTAGATGTTTCTTTGCAAACTTCTGATGCTGAATTTTCTGGTGAGGATGCACGAAAGGTTTTGTTCTGATGACTCTTCCATGAAGATCATATTTGTGCAGGTGTCGCTGCACAGTAGAACAGTGCACCACCACTCCAGAGTCTGTTAAATCTTCTCGTGCAGTCAAATGGAGATTTTGAATTGCCTTTCTAGCAATCCTACAAGCAGTTCTCTCTGAAAGTTTTCTTGATCTTCCAGACCTCAACTTGACCTCCACCGTTCCTGTTAGTTGCTATTTCGTCATTACATTACGAACTGAGGAAACGGCTACCTGAAAAGGCTTTGCTATTTTCTTATAGCCTTCTCCTGCTTTGTGGGCATCATTTATTATAATTTTCAGAGTGCTAGGCAGCTGCTTAGAGGAGCCCATGGCTGCTGATTGTTGGGACAAGGTTTGAGGAGTCAGGGTATTTATAAAGCTTTGAAGATTGCATCATTTGGCTTTTCCTAACGATGAATGTGAACAAGCCATAGACCTAACAAGCTAATTAAGGTCTGAGACCTTGGTAAAAGTTATCTGAGAGGTCAAATCTCTTGGGGTACCCAAACTTTTGCATGGTGCTCTTTTCCTTTTTTTCACTCTAAAATTGTACAAAACAAAAATAATACACTAATCTTGCTTAAAATGTGGAAAAGAATGGTTTCATTTTTAACTTTATGTCTTTTGGAGATCAGTTCATCTTTTACTCACTTAACTATTCACAGTAACAGAAATTTTGATCAGGGATGCCCAAACATTTGCATGCCATTGTAGGTAGGAAAAGGGAGGAGGTCCTGAAAACAGACTACAGGGAGTTAGGAAGGAAGTTGAGAAGCAGGACCTCAAAGGTAGTAAATAGAGAAAGCTTAGAGACAGTGCAAAAGGGAGGATAGGTAGGTGATAGAGAAGGGATGTGCTCAGACCAATGGTTTGAAATGTGCCTTTTAATGCAAGAAGCATTATGAAGAAAGTGGATGAGCTTAGAGCGTGGATCAGTACTTGGAGCTATGATGTTGTGGGCTTGGATGGCTCAGGGGCAGGAATGGCTGCTTAGAATACCAGGTTTTAGATATTTCAGAAAGGACAAGGAGGGAGGCAAAAGAGGTGGGGGCATGGCACTGCTGATCAGAGATAGTGTCACGGCTGCAGAAAAGGAGGAAGTCATGGAGGGCTTGTCTACTGAGTCTGGGTGGAAGTTAGAGGAAGGGGTCAATAACTCTGCTGGGTATTTTTTATAGACCACCCAATAGTAACAGGGATATTGAGGAGCAGATAAGGGAGTCAGATTCTGGAAAGGTGTAATAATAACAGGGTTGTCGTGGTGGGAGATTTTAATTTCCTAAATATAGATTGGCATCTCCCTAGAGCAAGGGGTTTAGATGGGGTGGAGTTTGCTAGGTGTGTTCAGGAAGGTTTCCTGACACAATATATAGATAAGCCTACAAGCGGAGAGGCTGTACTGGATCTGGTATTGGAAAATGAACCTGGTCAGATACCAGGTCTCTCAGTGGGAGAGCATTTTGGAGATAGTGATCACAATTCTATCTCCTTTACCATAGCATTGGAGAGGGACAGGAACAGACAAGTTAGGAAAGTGTTTAATTGGAGTAGGGAAAATGTGAAGCTATCAGGTAGGAACTTGGAAGCATAAATTGGGAACACATGTTCTCAGGGAAATGTACAGCAGAAATGTGGCAAATGTTCAGGTGATATTTGTATGGCGTTCTGCATAGGTACATTCCAATGAGACGGAAAGGATGGGAGGATACAGGAATCATGGTGTACAAAGGCTGTTGAAAATCTAATCAAGAAGAAAAGAAAAGCTTATGAAAGGCTAAAAAAAACTAGGTAATGATAGAGATCTAGAAGATTATAAGGCGAGCAGGAAGGAACTTAAGAATGAAATCAGGAGAGCCAGATGGGGCCATGAGAAGGCCTTGGCGATCAAGATTAAGGAAGACCCCAAGGCATTCTACAAGTATGTGAAGAACAAGAGGATAAGACATGAGAGAATGGGATCAATCAAGTGTGACAGTGGAAAAGTGTGTATGGAGCCGGAGGAGATAGTGGAGATACTTAATGATTACTTTGCTTCAGTATTCTCTGTGGAAAAAGATCTTGGCAATTGTAGGGATGACTTACAGCGGATTGAAAAGCTTGAGCATATAGATATTAAGAAAGAGGATGTGCTGGAGCTTTTGGAAAACATCAAGTTGGATAAGTCACCGGAACTGGACAAGATGTACCCCAGGCTACTGTGGGAAGCGAGGGAGGAGGTTGCTGAGCCTCTGGCAATGATCTTTGCATCATCAATGGGGACGGGAGAGGTTCTGGAGGGTTGGAGGCTTGTAGATGTTGTTCCTTTATTCAAGAAAGGGAGTAGAGATAACCCAGGAAATTGTAGACCAGTGAGTCTTACTTTAGTGGTTGGTAAGTTGATGAAAAAGAACCTGAGAGGCAGGGTTTATGAACATTTGTAGAGGCGTAATATGAGTAGGAATAGTCAACATGGCTTTGTCAAAGGCAGGCCATGCTTAATGAACCTGATTGAATTTTTTGTGGATGTATCTAAACACAGTGATGAAGGTAGAGCAGTTGATGTAGTGTATATGGATTTCAGCAAGGCATTTGATAAAGTACCCCATGCAAGGCTTATTGAAAAAGTAAGAAGGCATGAGATCCAAGGGAACCTTGCTTTGTGGATCCAGAATTGGCTTGCTCACAGAAGGCAAAGTGTGGTTGTCAACAGGTCATGTTCTGCATGGTGGTCGGTGACCAGTGGTATGCCACAGGGATTTGTTCTGGGACCCCTTCTCTTCGTGATTTTTATAAATGACCTGTATTGTGGACCGAAGGGCCTGTGTTCTGCTAAATTCTGCTAAAGGGTTTTCTATGTTTCTAATATGAAATTAGTTTCTATGTTACATCAGCATGTATCAGCCAAACCAACAGATGTGTCACCTTTACAAGCATGCACAGACAAACCTTGGCGTATGTCAGCCAAATATAGCTTTGTCCATCATGTTGAAATAATGCATTTAAGCTACTGTTCTGCACAGTTCCATGGCAGGCCTTAATTGTAAACACTGCATGATTGTAATTAAGCTGCTGGGCTAATAATTAGAATTCAAAATCAATTATTAAAAAGATGAATCTGACTACAACATAGGTAACTGGAAAATTAAAATTTAGTTATTTAATAAATATGGACTTGAAATACTTCATTAGTACAGAGACAGACACAAAAAATTTCTGCACTCGTCTCCTTCAGGAAAGGAAACCTATTGTTCCTACATGGTCAGAACTTTCAGTGATACCAGATACACACTAAAGAGATTAATATTTAATTGCCCTCAGAAATATCTGAGCAAAACATGTAAACAATTTAGGAGTGAGCAATAAATGTCCCTGTCCTGTGCGTGAAAGAAATAATATGGCTTCACAAGATATGCTAACGCTCAATGCAATCAAGATTAAAGAGTTGAACCTTAAAGAGATGGAGTTATGATAGTTCCCTCAACTGATGTGGCAAAATAATTTCCAACCAGATTCAAGAAAAACAGAAATATTCACACCACCATCTAGTATATAGTACCTTCCTTATCTCACGAGTGAGTTATGCTGAGTGGGCGGGGTGGGGTGCAGGACTGAAAGCTCTAGAAATGGTAACTTTCGACTAGAACCTCTATACACAGAGTGCAGACTTCAAAATTCAAAGTAAATTGTGACAAAACCTCGGCACCATTCATAAATTCTACTTACACTAGAAATGTGAATGCCACTGATCATTTCTAGCAAAACAGTCAATCAACTCCCTATTATTTTCACCAAATAGCTCACCGTCAACATCTTGCAAACTTAACTGAGCTAGCCAAATGAATATGGCCACAGGAAGTGTTCAGAAGGTTGATCTTCTGTGGAGAATGACTCACCTAATACCTTCCCAAAGCCCTTCCAGCATTAGCAAAACACAGCTGAGGCATGTGATGCAATACTTGCCACTTCCCTGATGAGATTAATTAGTACCTTCACTGATCATTTCCTCCATCTCAGGAACACTGAATGTTAGTTAATGTGTATCATCTAATGTACTGCCTCAACTTACCCGGTCTCCTTTGACAGTATCTCATAAATCCACCACTGTCACTTAGAAGGAAAATGGCAGAAGGTAAAGAGATCCACAACAGCTTGTTTCCTTTCTACATCTTTGCCTTGTCATATACTGTGCTGATTTATAATTAATGTGTTTCTTCTCTGAAGCTTTGACCAAATCCTGGAAGTTTTTGGGATACCCTTCACCACAAGAGCTGCAATGGTTGAAAAATGTAGTTAACTTGGTTGAAAACAATAGCTAATGGTTGAAAAAGGAAGTAAATTGTTCACAAAGGTAGCAAATCCACACCTCTTCAAGTGTAATTAATAATGGGCAGAAACTGTGAAGGACACAAGGAACACGTTATTCCATAACAACGTTCTAAGTTCAAAGCAAATTTATTTTCGAAGTATGTCTACCATATCCAACTCTGAGATACATCTTCTTGCAGACACCCACAAAACAAAGAAACACACTAGCATTCGCAAAAAACACACACAGAACAAAGACCAATAAGAATCCGTGTCTGAAAAAGAACAAATCATGCAAATAATTAGAAAATGTAAACAAATAATACATAAAACATGAACAAATAAAGTAACCAAAATCTACTGATGCTCAGCTTGCTCTATTGCATATTTCATCAAAAACGTTCAGTGAATGCTTCTCACTGTCAACAACCAGAGGTGCATAAGTCCCATACCTCCAGCTTCAGAAAGAGTCAGTACCCTGCAACCGCCAGAGACTGTTGCCGTACAGTTTCTAACTAGTGTCAGTCGTGTGCACTTGTGTGGCCGTTAGACACCGCAGAGTGAACAGTTTTAAAATAGTGTTAGTTGCGTTTGCTTGCTTTACAGTGAGTTTTGATGTTTTTTATTTTGACTATGCAGGAAGGCAATCGGTCTGCACTGATTTTGTTTATTTACAGTCAATAAAATTAGCGTACTTGTCAGATGAATTCCTTTGTGATAACTATTAGCAACTAATACACAGTTTTATAGTGCTGTAGTGGTATTTGTAGTGTTCTAATCTGTTCTGTATTTCATTTAAATGCATACTTGGTTTTTAGTTAAATGGTAGCTTGGCTTTATTATACCTTTTTAACTATTTTCATGGAACTTCAGCTAATTGGGGCAGTCACTTAATTGGATGAAAGTGTATTGACCCTGATGTGTGCCAATTAACCAGAATCCTCTGTGTTTATATTCCATGAAATAGGGTTGAACATACAGGGTATGGTTAGTTAGGTGTGAGTGCATTAAATGTTAGTGCTAAATACCTTTCCTAACCTGAAAAATTACTTTGGAAATGGTGCAGTTGGAGCCCTTCAATTTTCTTCATCTTTGTAGATGCTGTTTTTCCTTCTGTTTCTCTTACCCATTTCTTAATCTGCTTTTCTCTTCAGCTTCCACTTCTTTTCCTGAAAATGTCTGCAAGTGAATGAATCTCAAGAAGGTAACATGACCATAAGACACAGGAGCAGAATTTGGCTATTCAGCCCATCAAGTTTGTTCTGTTTTTCCATAATGGCTGATTTATTATCCCTCTCAACTCCTCCTACCTCCTCCACATAACCTTTGACACCATTACTAATCAAGAAGCTATCGTCTCCGCTTTAAACCCAATATATTGGAGTGATAATCCACAGTAATTGTACCAGTGCAGAGTTACTTAAATTTATCAGAAAGGATATATTTGCAATGAATGCTCAGTTCATTATTTATGTATTCAGTGATGCAGAAGAAGAGACAAAACTCTGAAAGCAGTCTCTAAAGCTTCTCAAGACTTTTCAAAAGAAGGCTGATGCTCTGGGCATTCAGATAGTAAGAAGATTCACAGTCTGAAGTCATTCTTTCTCACTGTGGGACGCATGATACCATGATAGATCATTTTAACCACTGCAGTTTATCATAAGTTTTATTTTGTGTATGTCCTATTCAGAATCACTTTATTAGCTATTTTATGGGAGATACAACCATGTTGTTGGAATATACAGAACAGTATATGCACGAATCAATAAGGAATATTAATGGTTTAAATGTTTTCCAAATAAACTATAATGAAATTGGGCAGAATTAATGTGAATTTTGGAAAGAAAAATCCTGAAGTATTCTTTGAGGACGTTTAGCAGAATAGATCAGCGGTCCCCAACCACTGGGCCACGAGGAAACAATGTGAGTCAGCTGCACCTTTCCTCATTCCCTGTCACGCACTGTTGAACTTGATAATAGGGTTGCCAACTGTCCCGTATTTGCCGGGACATCCCGTATATTGGGCTAAATTGGTTTGTCCCATATGGGACCGCCCTTGTCCCGTATTTCCCCCTTTCGTGCTGAAATGGTGTAAAGCGAAGAAGCAATTACCATTAATTTATATGGGAAAAATTTTAGAGCGTTCCCAGACCCAAAAAAAACCTACCAAATCATACCAAATAACACATAAAACATAAAATAACACTAACATATAGTAAAAGCAGGAATGATATAATAAATACACAGCCTATATAAAGTAGAAATAATGTATGTACAGTATAGTCGGGAAGATTAAGCCAAAACCGATTTGTGGAAAAAAAAATCGGCACGTACGTGCATGTGCACACGGACACAAGACAAGACAAGACAAAGGAGCAGAAGTAGGCCATTCGGCCCATTGAGTCTGCTACACACAGGCGCCCATGCAAGGCTTCATGGTTATGGTAGTCTTTCTCGGGGTAAACGCAAGTGTGTCGCATTTGACTGCTACTTTTGTCCCTTATTTGGGAGTGAGAAAGTTGGCAACCCTAACTGTAGAAGACATGTAGAGGTGAGTTTAAACCTATTTAAACACCGCTTCCTCGCCCCCCCGGTCGGCCGGTCCACAAGAATATTGTCAATATTAAACCGGCCCGCGGTGCAAAGAAGGTTGGGGACCTCTGGAATAGATGAGCAGGAGCCAGCAAATATGGTGTGTTTAGCTTCTTGGAAGATTTTGATATGGTCCCATGCAGGAGGTCGGTAAAGCTGTAGATAATATGGAATTGGAGGGAAACATGCTGAAGTATATTGAATATTGATTGTTGAACAGAAAGAAAGAATGGGAATAAACAGAACCACTTCAGATTGGTAGTCTGTGACAAGCGAGATAAGGCAGAGATGTGTGGAGTCCAGCTTTTCACAATCTACGTGAGTAATTTGGCTTAAATGTCAGATGTCAAATGTCTAATTTTGCTATTAATACAAAATATAGTGGGATTGTGAGTACTGAAGTGGAGTAAAGTGACTTGAGGGAGATATGGACAACCTGAATGAATTGGATGAGGGTATGCAATATCATGTGGAAAATACATGAGGTCATTTACTTCAGTGCACAAAACAGAAATACAGAGTATTGTGTAAATGGCAAGCAAGAGATTGGATGGTATTACTGTTCAAAGCAAGCTGGGTGTCCTTGTGCACACGTCACTGAAAGCCAGTGGATACAACAGGAGAAGAGGAAGGTAAACGGTATGTTAGGATTTATTATGAGAGGGAGGACACCTCCTCCCTCATTATCATTCAGGGCCCCGAACAGTCCTTCCAGGTGGGGCGACTCTTTACCTGTGAGTCTGTTGGGGTCATATGCTGTGTCTGCTGCTCCCGGAGTGGCCTCCTGTATATTGGTGAGACCCGACATAGATTGGGAGACCACTTCACCGAGCGCCTTCGCTCTGTGTGTCACAAAAAGCTGGATCTCCCAGTGGCTACCCATTTCAATTCTACTTCTCATTCCCATTCCAACAAATCAGTCCGTGGCCTCCTCCACCGCAGCGATGAAGCCACACTGTGGTTGGAGGAGCAACTCCTTATATTCTGTCTGGATAGCCTCCAACCGGATTTCTTGAACTTCTGGTAATTGCCTCACACCCACCTCACCATTCTCCATTCCTGGTTCTCTCCCTCAATATATCTGATTACCTGCAATCACCTCCCTCTGGTGCTCCTCTCCTTCCCTCTCTTGCATGGTCTTTTGTCCTCTCCTATCACATTCACATTTCTCCAGCTCTTAATCTATTTCACCAATCAACTTCCCAGCTCTTTACTTCACCCCCGCCCCCCCCCCATAGACTGTTTCACTCCTATTCCTTTGCAGTCCTGATGAAGAGTATCGGCCCAAAACGTTGACTGTTTACTCTTTTCCATAGATACTGTCTTACCTGCTGAGTTGCTCCAGCATTTTGTGTGTGTTGCTTTAAAATGTCTATCTGTGTCATCCAGCATAATAGAGGCCATAGAGCAAAGAAAAAATTCTTCACCGCACGTCTGTGCTGACCATCAAGTACCCACTTACACTCATTAATCCTAGTTTAACCCACCCACGTTCCCTTCAGCTCCCTCCAGATCCCTCCATTTACCCACACACTACGGTGACCCATCAACTTTCCAGTCTGCATGTGGAGTTCGGAAGGAAATCCATCCCTAGGAAGAAACCCACTTGGTCACAGTGCAAACTCTGCACAGACAGCAGTGGAAGTCAGCATTGAACCTCAACCCCTGAGCTGAGAGGCAGCAAACCTGGCAACAGTGGACATATTTCTCCCTCACTGAGTGCAGAATCAGGGTATTTTCTTTTTAGTTGAATTATAGTAGCATCTTAATTTCTCATTCTCATTTACCTTCTTAGTGAGTTACTTATTGTACTTACAATTCCTTTCTATTTTACTTAGAATCAAATGTTGAGATTAGGCATTTACGTGCATATAAATGACATGTTCTTGAACTTTCTTGCAGAGCTCATTCGTATCATTCTGAACCACAGCCAAAGTGCAGAAGAGCTCCTGAAACGCAGGAAGGTTCGACGTGAGGATATATTGAAGTACCTGATTAAACAAGGTTTCAAGCTTCCTCCATCGTCAGACAAAGAGCAACTTATTACTGAAGCTTTGGGGTATTGGAGTAGATCAGAACAGAATAGCGAGCCATCAACAGCTGAAACAGATCTGCAATTTCTGCACCAAACACAGAATATTTCACAGGTAATTTATGTGCATCAAAAGATATTTAGCTGCATGTGGAGATTTTAATGTTCTTGCCTCCGAACTATTAGAATTTCCTTATGATTTATTTTCAGTGTTCATAGACTTGAAAAATATTCTTCCATTAGCTGAAAACCATAATACTCAAAATGCTATCCAGACAAATAACTAAGACAAAATCTTTGCAATAGTTGTACTTCTCAAGAAAGTATTCTCTTAAGAACCCCACAATATATTTGAAATGGAGGTTGTTTCTTATCAGATTAATTTTTGGGAGTGTAAAAAAGAGTCGTGAAATGGGATGAAAATCGAATTGCTGTAACTAACAATGGTGGATAAGATTTTTTGAGGCAAAATAATTATTACCATATTTAATGTCTTTACGTTCTTACCTCACTTGGCTCAGAAATGATTTGCCCTTAGATTTGTAATGTTAACAGATATCTGGAGGTGTGATGTAAAGCACAACATAAATACTGCTAACTCATCACTGGGGTATTGCTTCCAAATAAATGTAAAAGGAAAGAATTTTACACACACTGTTTAGCACCTGGAATACAGTGTTAGGGGTAATAGTTGATAGAGGTTTAATTCTAGAGATCTATAAAGAGCCGGTATCTAAAAGGAATGAATTTAATGGGCCATAGAGAAAAGACTGGATAGTATTACTAACTGGGGACTAGGTGAGTTACTCTTACGTGGTGCTGGATGGGCTGAAAGGCATTATTCTGTCATTCTGTAAATTCCAATGTTGAATTCAGCTGGTTGAAAACAGCAAATGTAGTAATACAAATGCGGTGAAATACAAAATCAAGCTTCAAAGTTTCAAAGTAAATTTATTATCGAAATATGTATACTGCATACCATTCTGAGGTTTGTCCTCCCACAGGCAGCCACAGAAAAAGAAACATCATGGAGCCTAATTGAAGAAAACATCAAACACCTAACGTGTGATAAAAAAGAACAAATCATGCGAAAAGCAAGCTTTTAACATACAGAATATTAAACGTCAAATTGCGGAATATATCTTAAATACAAAATACATACAGAGTGCTGGAGGAACTCAGCAGGCCAGGAACTATACATGGAAAGGAATGAACAGTTGCTGTTTTTGCTGAGAGCTTTCATCAGGACTAGAAATGTAGGAGGAAGAAGCCAGAAGAAGACGGTGGAGGGACAGGAAGGACTACCAGCTAGAAGGTTCTAGGTGCTGCTCAGTGGGTGAGGGGATGAAGTAAGAAGCCTGGAGGTGATAGGTGGAAAAGGCCTTAAGACATCAGAGAATTAGAACATTCAGACCATCAAGTCTGCTGTGCCATTCCATCATGGCTAATTTATTATCCCTTTCAAGCTGATTCTTCTGCTTTCTCCCAGTAATTTTGGAATCCTGACTAATCAAGAATTTTCCAACCTCCATTTTAAATATACCCAATGACGGCCTCCACAGTCATCTGTAGCAATGGATTTCACAGATTCACAACGCTCTGGCTAAAAAAATTCCTCCTAATCTAAATGGACATCCCTGTATTTTGTCACAGTGTCCTCTGGTCTCAGACTCCCGTACCATTGGAAACATCTTGACAGCCACTCTATCTAGGCCTTTCAATATTCAATAGATTTCACTGAGATCCACCCCCTTCTTCTAAACATCACTGAGTACAGACCTAGAGCTATCAAACACTCCTCATACATTAACCCTTTCATTCCTGGAATCGTGAACCTCCTGTGGTCTCTCTCCAGTGCCTTCCCATCCTTTCTTTGAGAAGTGGCCCAAAACAGCTCACAGTTTGCCAACTGGAGTCTGATCCATGCCTTATAAAGCCTCAGCTTTACATCCTTGCTTTCATATTCTATTTCTCTTGAAGTGAATGCAAACATTGTATTTGCCTTCCTTGCCAGTGACACAACCTGTAAGTTAACCTTTAAGGAATCCTGCACGAGGACTTCCAAGTCACTCTGCACTTCTGATTTTTGAATTTCTATGCCTTCACTCCTATCAAAGTGCATGATTATACCCTCCCTACACTATACTCCATCAGCGGTGTTAAGGGACCATGTTGAGGAAATGGGGCTGCACTAGTTGACCTTCAGCTCATGAGAGAGAATGAGGAAGTGACAGATAGGAGGTAGTCACCCCTAAGTTGCAAGAGGCTGATACCTGGTGACTGTCAGGAGAAGAGAAAAGAACCCTGTGTGTACTCTTGTGGCCGTTCCCCTCAATAACAATTGCACCACTTTGGATACTTCTGGTGGGGGAAGGGTGTCATAGCAACTGGGTCTCTGGTATTAAGTCTGACCCTGTTGCTCGATTGGGAAGGGGGAAGAAGAGGAATGCAGTAGTGCTAGTGAATTCCATAGAGGAGCAGACTTGGGATTCTGTGGATGTGAAAGAGACATAGAAATGATATGTTGCCTCCCAGGTGCCAGGGTCAGGGATGTCTCAGATCAGGCCCACAGCATTCTAAAGGGGGAGAGGGAGAAGCCAGAAGTCATGATGTCATGGTAAATACTGGTACCAACAACATAGATAGGAAAAGAGAGGAGGTTCTCAAGAGAGAATATAGGGAGCTAGAAAGCTGAAAAGCAGGACCTCCAGGGTAGTAATCCCAGGATTGCTGCCTGTGCCACACACCAATGAGGGGGAAAATGGGATGATTTGGCAGATGAATGCGTGGCTGAGGAATAGGTGCAGGGTCAGGAGGCATGGTTTTGGATCATTTGGATCCCTTCTGAGGAGTAATAACCTGTACAAAAAGGACCCATTACACCTGAATCTGAGAGGGAACCAACATCCTTGTGGACAGGTTTGTTTGAGCTGTTGGGGAGGATTTAAACTAATTTGGCTGGGGGTTGGGAACCAAAGTGACAGGCAAGTGATGGGGCAGTTGAGAAGCAATTCGATGCAGTGTGTAGTTTTACTGTGAGGAAAAGCAGGTAGATGATAGGGCAACATTAGAGTCAGTGGGATGAATTGAACTATAACAGGACAAAATCGAAAAGTGTGATGAATGTGTTTTATTTGAATACACATAGGTAGATGATTTTGTAGTGCAGTTAGAGATTGGCAGGTATGACGTTGTGAGCATCACTAAGTCGTGGGAGCTTAACGTCCAAGGATACACAATAAACGGACAGAGTGTTACCAGGTTTGGATATGGCCCAAGTGCAGAGTGAGAGACACTGAAGCAGGATGATACTCCACAGACTTTAATACGAATAGTGTTAATGGGAAAATAAACAATAAACACTAGGCCAAACAGGGCCATTAACTAAAACTCTTAAATAGGAACATGAAGTCTATACTGCGGCTGGAAAGAACATCTAATCGTTAAACGAATACCGCTAGTCTTCAGAGTCAGTTGACTTGATGGTCTAATATCTCAGGGAAGGCTGAAAGCAAAAACCGCAGCGAAGCGTTGCTATGCTCTGTCTAAGTCTTGACAAGCACTACGATGACAAGTACGGAGTTAAATACTACCACGATTAAATAATAATTAGCTCACAGGTGCAAATTCACAAGCGCAGTTGCCGTATCTACTGCGCTGCCAAATCCGTGGTTGTGACGCAGAGGGTATGCAGTGACCTGGTTGGTGGTAAAAAGTAAAATGAAATCCTTATAAAGAGCTGACATAGGATCATCAGAAGATGTAGAATCTTTGTGGGGAGATTTAAACTGTTAGGGTAAAAAGACTCTAATGGGAGTTGTATATACGTCTCCCAACAGTAGCAAGGTTGCGGGGAACAAATTGCAATGGGAGATAGAAAAGGCGTGTAATAGTGGTAATGATATGATAGTCATGGGGATTTCAATATTCAGGTAGATTGGGAAAATCAGGGTGGTGCTGGATCCCACAGGAAGGGATTTGTAAAAAGCCTATCAGATGGCATTTTAGAGCAGCTTATAGATGAACCCACTAGAGGAGCAACAGTGCTGGATTGGGTTTTGTGTAGTGAACTGTATTTCATTAGCAAGGCAGTGATCACCCTGCAGTTTGAGAGGGAGAAGCTAAAGTCAGATGTATCGGTATTGGACCAGATGTGGGAAAATGTGATTCCAGTGGATGAAATCAGTTGGGGTGAAGGGTCTGTTCACAACTGGTACTAGTTGGACACTTTTTATTTCCAAATTCTAATTTGTTCATTTAATCGACTTTCATGGCAGCTAGGATGGTATTTGAACTCATACCTTTGGATTATTTGTCCTGATATCTAGGTAACTAATTGTGGTATTTAGCCACAGCAACATCAGTGTACTTGGTTTGGCAAGGGGTGGAACTGAAGTTGATGGAGGAGTTAAAATCAGAGATGAGTTAATCGAATGGCAGAACTGGCTTGAATAGCACTAGTTCAGATATTTCATTAGATTTTGATGTGTATTCTTATGCATGAAACAAACATATTTCTTATACTTTCTTGACAACTTGTTCCAAGAGATGAAACTCCTTTTCCTGATAACAGTGGACTTCTAATCTCTAAGATACTAGTAATGCCAAGAGCAGTTGATTAGCAGTGTTTAGAATACCAACACCCTATGCTTCAAACAATTTGGTGTTAGTTTAAGACCTTTGCCTTACTCATAATCAAAGCAATGCTGTTAAGGGGGCGATTGAAGTTGTAGATCCAGTGGGAGTGAAGGATAGGTGATCTGTTTCCAGGTTAGGCTTGAGTGCAGCTTTCAGGAGAATCTGCAAATGGTTCTCTTTCCATGGCCTGCTGCCCTTTTCCTTCTCTGTGCTATGGGCTTGGAGGCTTCTGTCATTGTCCAGGTTAATTAAGGATAAAAGTGTAAGTGATACACATTGCATCCACTGTGTACCAGCGCTGGAGAAAAAGAATGCTAGTTGATCAGACTTGGTCTTTGATGGAGTCAATTTCATTGGTGGTGTTGGAGCTGAATAAATCCATGCTGAGTGTTTTAAAATTCAAGATTGCTTAATGTCATTTCCAGTACACAAGTGCAAAGGAGAATGAAATAATTGTTGATTCCGCAGGGAGCGCTCATGGAGTGAGGTCGTCTCTGGCTTCGCTCCATTCCCGTTATCTTTTTTAACCTATGAAATCCTTGATCTAATCAACTTTATTTACACCAGAAGATTTATTGTATCTTATTGATTTACTGATTAATTAATTTTTTTTTGTAAATTGTATCTCTCAAGCTTAAAGAAATGAGTACGAGATCCAAAGCCAAAGATGAGAAAGACTCTGACTGGAACGGAGGAAAGACGAAAGGTGATTCCAAACAAACGGAATTAATTTACGAGGTTATGACGAAGTGTCTGGAGGAAAAGTTCGAGGAACAATGGCAAAAATTATCTGAACGTTTATCTGCTCAATTTGAACAACATCGCCAAAGCCTTATTGAAGATTTAAAATCAATCACAGAATCTTTGAAATCCCTGGATTGTGAAGCTCAAAAACACGATGGTAAAATTTCTGAACTGGATACTAAATCTCAGAAGACGGATACAAAAGTTGAGAACTTAGAGAAGAATTTAGCTTTGACTACTAAACAACTGTAACACTTTAAATCCAAAGTTATCGATCTTGAAAATTGATCGAGAAGACAAAACTTACATTTAATTGGTTTACCCGAGGACGTTGAGGTTGAAGACCCTGCAATATTCTTTGCTCAACTTTTAAAGGATACGTTCAGTTCAGTTTTTCCCAACAATCCTCCATTACTTGACCGCGCCCATTGTATACCGTGGATAAAGTTGGCATCGGCTGTATCCAAACCCAGACCAGTTATTCTTCGTTTCCATTATGTCAATGTTAAAGAACAGGTTCTCCAGACTGCTTGTCGACAAGGGATGATCAAGTATCGCCAGTATTCCTTCAGGATAGTTGAAGATTATAGTCCCGAAGTGATGAAGGAGCGACTGACTTTTAAAACCTCTAATGTCGGAATGCTATCAAAAAAATCTCAAACCGGCATTATTGTATCCTGCATGTCTCAGAATCTCTCTTTCTGATGGATCTTGTCGTGTCTTCAATTCCATAACCGCCGCTCGAAGCTTTTTGGATGATAATTACCCATCTGACACAGACATCCTCTCTTAATTAATGTCCAGTGCTTTTAGCACCAACTTTTTTCTCTGGTGTTTTTCTTTAAAAATAAACCTTCTACCACCGTACGATGAAGGTTTTTTATAAGCTCAAGATTTTTGTTCTCTCCTTATTACTATAGTTATTACTCTATAACCTATATAGAATACTTATTTCTTGTGAATAACATCATTTTCTTTTAGTTAACTTTTTCTTTAACTTTTTGTTTTTCATTATTAATATTAACGATTTGATCTGACGATCATTTTTAGTTATATGTTTCCTATTTTTGGTTTCCGTATAATTAAAATGGCGATTTGTCTTTCTTTTTGCATAACCTTTTTTTTTGGGACGCCATGTTCTCATGTTTCTTCTTCCCATAATCCTTTTTCTTTTTTGGAAGCGATTTTTTACTTACTCGTTTATATTTAACTAATTATATGTATTGACATTAAATTTTTTTTATTTTATATATTTTAGCAATTATACTATGTAGACTATTTTACTATAGTGTTTATTTTTTATATATATCAGTCTCTGGGGGGTCACCTATTTAACATATATTTTTGGAGTTGCCTCCTGTCGAAATGGGGTTAGAGTTAGTTTTAGTTAGTGCTTTTTTCAGCCTTCTCTGGCTTAGTTTGTGGTTCTTGGGGTTGGTGGGTGGGGTAGTCTTTTTCTTTTTTAATTTTTTCTATTGGGCTGTGTGACAAGAATACACATAAAATTAAGATGTTTGCTGGCCTAGGTTAGCATCAGTGACATCAGCAAGTGGTCTGCCACCTGCCCTCAGGGGAAGGAGAGATAAGGAACAATGGAGCAGCGTCTGGAGATGTGTAATGAAGGGACGTGGGAGAGAGAGCTGTCTGGAGCGGCTCCCCCCTTTGAACCTTGAACTGTTTGAAGTGATGGACAGGCGATACCCCAGCAGGGGGATAAAAAGGGACCGGTTCGCTAAGGCAGGACACACACGCCACCCGAGGTAACGAGACCCTGGATGCGGTACGCTTCTCACGAGTCGGTGGGAAGTACCAGACAACGGCCAGGGTGGAAAGGTACGATCAGCGGGAACCCGGTGTGTGTCCGCCCTTGCCTGGGTGCCGGGTTCACTGCAGAGGATCGACCGCATCTGGAGGAGGGGTCACAGTCGGTGACCTCAGGTGACATCACCAAGGACCCGCCCAAAAGCTGCTTGTGAGCCATCTCGCCGGTCTGTGAGTGAAGCCGTGTCTGAATGATCAGTTGTTCCTGTTCCCTCTCTCTCTTCCCCCACGTTGTCCATCGCCATGGCAACGATTACTGCGAACTGAACTACTAAACTGGACTGAACTTTGAGTCACTTTGAAATTTGGTCATTTACCCCTAGACAACGATAGAGCTTGATTGATGCTGTTACCTTAATTCTGTGCACATGTGTGTTTATCATCGCTGAACTGTTGCATTTATTATCCTTTCGATTACTGTGTTGCTTGTTTCTTTAATAAAACTTTCTTAGTTCTAGTACTCCAGACTCCAACTGAGTGATCCATTTCTGCTGGTTTGGCAACCCAGTTACGGGGTACGTAACAGCTGATTTAGAACTACAAAGATGTCGGCAGTGTCGAGATTTCCGGTTCCTCTCTGATCATGTATTCCTCTTCCGATTTCATGAGTTCACATTATGGTTAACCCTTTACTTACCAAAGGGTTAATTTTAAATAATGGCTCATACTATTAATTTTGTCTCTTGGAATACAAATGGTTTAAACCATCCAATAAAACGGGAAAAGATTTTCAAAGTGTTCCAAAGACAGAATGCTCATATTATTTTTGTACAAGAGACTCACGTAAGGAAAGAGGATAATCAACGCTTCTTTAAGTTTTGGAAAGCACAACAATACCATTGAAATGCTCAAGCCAAAATTAAAGGCCTTTCAATTTTTATAGATCCCTCAATTACATTTATTCATCAAGACATTATCTCAGATCCTAATGGCAGATTTCTGTTAATTACTGGGGTACTTTTTTAATAAAAAGGTTGCTTAGAAATTTTCTAAGTACTATACTTCCTTCCTTTCCAATGCTTCCTCCTATATATATTTTAGATTCGATAATTAACCTTAATCCATGTCAGAAAGGTGCATCGGCTATGATTTATAATATTATTATGAAACTCAGGAAAGCTCCATTTGATAAGATTAGGGTAGATTGGGAACAGGAATTGGGGCTTACCATTTCTGTGGATGATTGGGGGCAGATTTTACAATTAGTTAATACTTCCTCTATTTGTGCTAAACATTCCCTAATTCAATTTAAAGTGGTGCATAGAGCACATATGTCCAAAGATAAGTTAGCGCGTTTTTACTCGCATATTAATCCTTTCTGTGATAGATGTTCGGGGCAGATAGCCTCTTTAACTCATATGTTTTGGTCTTGCCCTACTTTGGAAACTTTTTGGAGAGATATTTTCAATATTATTTCTAAGGTATTAAATATAGATATCTCTCCTCACCCTATTACTGCTATCTTTGGACTACCTAAAATTTCTAGTAATCTTTCCCCTTCAGCCCGTAGAATGATTGCATTTCTTACTTTAATGGCGAAAAGATGTATTTTACAACATTGGAAAGAGCTTAATGCTCCAACTACCTTTTTTTGGTTTTCTCAGACGATTTTATGTTTGAATCTGGAGAAAATTAGAAGTAACCTTCATGATTCTTCATTTAAATTTGAACAGATTTGGGGACCTTTTATTCGATATTTTCATTTAATGTAATATTTACCCTTCTTGTTTTTTTTTCACTGTTTTAATGGAGGTCGGGATTGAGGACGTGATTTTAAGTTTAACTCTGTTTGGTTTCAAGTTAGCCCATTGCTTTGCTTTGCTTTTAGTTAGTTGCACGGTGGGTTTTTTTTTGGGGGTTTTTTTTTTCTTTTTTTCTATTGATATATATAAAATCTAGTATACTATTATGTTATTTTGGTTTCTTATGCTTAAATTACATTGTTTGTAGTATTTTCTTTTTGGTATTGTTATCTTTTGGAATTTTATTATACTTTAACATTGTATTAATGTTTATATGGCTTACCTTTTTTGTATACTTACTCAATAAAAAGATTTAAAAAGAAAGAAAGAAAAGGTTGCTATGGTTAATGTTTATGCTCCGAATGTGGATTACCCTGAATTTTTTAAACACCTATTCACTTCCTTTCCTAACTTAAACGAGTATATGTTGATAATGGGCGGTGACTTTAATTTATGTTGAATCCCATGTTGGACAGATCCATAGGTAGTCCGGCTTTACTGAATAAGTCGGCTACTCTTATTAACTCTTTTATGTTTGATTCCAGGATTTCAGAAATTTGGAGATTTCTACATCCAAATGATAAAGAATTCTCTTTTTTTTTCACATGTTCATCGTTCTTATTCCCGAATTGACTATTTTTTTATTGACTCTCGTTTAATTCCATCTGTAGTTGATTGTAATTACGACATTATTGCTCTTTCAAATCATGCTCCAAGGAACCTTTCTATCTAGTTAATGGATGCCTCTTGTACTAACATACAATGGCGATTTTACCCTATTTTGCTTCAAGATTCGGACTCTGTCAAGTTTATAAAGGAGCAGATTGATTTCTTCTTTTCAACTAATACTACGGAAGAAGTTTCCAATGGAACTGTTTGGGACGCTTTTGAAGCTTATATCCGTGGTCAGATTATTTCCTATTCGGCTGGTTTGAAAAGACGTGTTAACAATGAAATACTTCTGTTGGTTGATAAAATTAAAGAAATCGATAAAAAAATATGCTATTTCTCCCAGTAAGGAGCTGTACAAACACAGAGTTGAACTCCATTTGGAACATAGCTTATTATTAACATCCTCGATCGAAAATCAATTAATGAGAACTAGAAGTGATTTTTATATTCATCGTGATAAATCGGGTAAATTATTGGCTAACCAATTGAAATTTGATTCGGTTAAACGTCAAATTACTAAGATTCGCAAACAAGATGATACTTTCACAGTTGATCATGCTGGGATAAACCAAACCTTTCAAGAATTTTATACCTCTCTATATCACTCTGATTTTCCTCATGATTCTAATTTCATGCATGACTTTTTAAGTAAGTTGAATTTTCCGAAACTATCACCCGAAGATTGCTTATCATTAGAAACTTCCACTATAGAGGAAGAAATAATAACTGCAATCTCATCATTGAATTCTGGTAAAGCACCCGGTCTGGATGGGTTCACAGTGGAATTTTTTAAATTCTTTTCCTCCATTCTCTCTCCAAAGTTGTCTAGAATATTCAAGGAAGCAATCAGTTTAGGTAAATTACCACAATCATTTTATGAAGCCTCTATTTCTCTAATTCTTAAAAAGAATAAAGGTCCTACTGATTGTGCATCATACAGACCGATATCTCTTTTGAATGTAGACTCAAAAATTTTTTCAAAAATTCTAGCAACTAGGTTAGAGAAGGTGTTACCTCAAATTATATCCATGGATCAAACCGGATTTATTAAAAATTGCTATTCATCCTTTAATATTAGGAGGTTAATGAATATTGTTTATACGCCCTCACTTACTACCCCGGAATGTATTATCTCATTAGATGCTGAGAAAGCCTTTGACAGAGTTGAATGGCCTTATTTAATTAATGTTCTTGAGAAATTTAATTTTAGTTTGACATTTATATCTTGGATTAAATTGTTATATTACTCCCCGGTAGCCTCGGTTTGTACTAATAATCATAGATCTCATTTTTTTCGTCTTTTTCGTGGTACTAGGCAAGGTTGCCCTCTTAGTCCTTTACTATTCAATATCGCCCTTGAACCCTTAGCAATTGCTATCCGTGACTCGCCAAATATTGTTGGTATTACCCGCGGAAACGAAATACATAAATTATCATTATATGCAGATGATTTGTTGTTATACATCTCTAATCCGGAGAAGTCAATTCCTGCTATTCTAGGTTTGTTGGCTCAATTTAGTAACTTCTCTGGTTACAAATTGAATCTTAATAAGAGTGAATTATTCCCTTTAAATAAGCAGGTACCTATTTATGGACGTTTACCATTTAAATTGGTTACTGATTCATTTATATATTTAGGGATAACAATTACGAAAAAATATAAAGATTTATTTAAAACTAATTTTTTACCTTTAATTGATCAGATTAAACTTTTGTTTACTAACTGGTCACCAATCTCCTTGTCTTTGATTGGTCGGATTAATGCTATTAAGATGATCATTTTGCCCAAATTTTTGTATGTATTTCAATCGGTTCCAATTTTTATCCCAAAATCTTTTTTCGATAACGTAGACTCAAAAATTTCCTCATATATTTGGCAGAACAAAAATCCTAGGTTAGGTAAAAGGTATCTACAGAAATCTAAAAAGGAGGGGGGGCTTGCCCTCCTGAATTTTAGATTCTATTATTGGGCAATTAATATTCGATATTTAAAATTTTGGTTACGAGATTTGGATGTATCTTTAAACCCACATTGGGTAAATCTTGAATCTAATTCATTACAAGGGTTTTCCTTGGGTTCGGTTTTAGGAACTTTGTTCCTTTTACTTTTTTTAAATTGTATAAACAAATGAATAACCCAATAGTTAAGCATACTTTACGTATATGGTTTCAATTTCAGAGATTTTTTGGGTTTAATCAATTTATTCTAGCAAGTCCCATTATTATAATTTCCTTTTTCAACCTTCCACTATGGATCAAGCTTACTTTGATTGGAAAACCAAAGGTATAATATCTTTTCGTGATTTATTTTTGGACAATTGTTTCATGTCTTTTGATCAACTCTCTAATAAATATAACTTACCCAAATCTCACTTTTTTAGATATCTACAGATTAGAAACTTTTTAATTACTGTTTCTCCTAATTTTCCACACCCATATCCAATGGACACTTTGGAAAAAAAATTTAGATTTAAATCTTTCTCAGAAAAGTGTTGTAGCAGTTATATATAATATAATTATGAACTTATGTCCTGATGCTTCTAATAAAATTAAAACTGACTGGGAAAGAGAACTTAAGATTATTATACCGATTGAAAAATGGGAAAAAATTCTTCAATTGGTTAATTTATCCTCTATAGGTGCTAAACATGTGTTGATACAGTTTAAAGTAGTGCACAGGGCTCACATGTCCAAAGATAAACTATCTCGTTATTATTCTTATATTAATCCTATATGTGATAGATGTCATTCCCAGATAGCTTCTTTAACTCACATGTTTTGGTCATGTCCTTTGCTGGAAAAATATTGGAAAGATATTTTTGACATTATTTCAACAGTCTTGAATATAGACTTACAACCTCATCCAATTACTGCTATCTTTGGATTACCAATGATAGGTTCAAATTATTTAACCTCTTCATCATGTAGGATGATTGCATTTCTTACTTTAATGGCTAGAAGGTCCATTCTGTTGAACTGGAAAGAGATTAACCCTCCTACTGTATTTTATTGGTTTTCACAAACTATGGTGTGTTTGAATTTGGAAAAAATCAGAAGTGCGGTTTATGACCCTTCCATTAAATTTGAAAAAACTTGGAGGCCATTCATTCAGCATTTTCATATGATGTAATTTGATCATTTCCAAACTTGCTTTATCTCTCTGTACTGCTGGTTGACAGGAATGGAGTCGTCGTCACTAAGGTTTTCTTCTTTCCCATTTTTAAGTTGTTAGTATTGCCCAAGTCTTTTAGTTTAGTTGACTAATTCTGTTTAGTTTTTTTAGGGGGATGGGATTTGTTTTTTTTCTTTTTTTTTCCTTTTTCATGATTTTTTTTCCAGTTTTTTTTTGCTTTGTATTATTCATTGCTATTTTTACACGATTGGGAGCTTTGTTAATTTACACTATTTGGTCTTATAATTACTTATTTTAAGTGTAACAATGTATCTCCTACTATTTGTATTATTGCTATGTTTTGTTTCTATTTTATGAAATTAATAAAAAGATTGAAAAAGAAAGAGAATGAAATAATTGTTACTCCAGATCCAATACAGCTCAAAAATAATAATGTTTCCTTCTCACAAAACAAAAATAATAACAACAGTAAGATCAAGAACACAATAAAAATATACAATAAATATAAATACATTAGGTACAGAGGAGAAGTCAGGGGTAAGGTTTTTATGCAGAGTGGTGAGTGTGTGGAATAGGCTGCTGGCGATGGTGGTGGAGGTGGATACAATAGGGTCTTTTAAGAGACTCCTGGATAGGTACATGGAGCTTAGAGGGCTACGGGTAACACTAAGTAATTTCTAAAGTAAGTACATGTTAAGCAAAGCATTGTGGGCCGAAGGGCCTGTATTGTGCTGTAGGTTTTCTATGTTTCTATCAGCTTATGTACATAAAGTGACACTATGTACGGGGTTGTCTGTACATAAAGTGACTGACAGGAAATGATAAAGTAGTGATGATGGAGTGGGGGGAGCTTAGTGGGTGGTTTAAGGGACAAAGTACTGCATACTTATTTGTCCCATTTTTGGTATTCAATGTATTTCTCTTTGTTGTAATGTTCAATTTTTTTTTTACAAATAGCTGACTTAATTCTTTTTTCTTAACACATTCCAGTATTAGCAAGTGGTAGTTGGAGTCTCAGAAGGTGAACAAGTAGGCAAGGAGTCTGCAAATGGTTCTTCCAGCTGCTGAACTCTCAGAATTCTTCCTCTGGACAACAGACAAAAGAGTGAGGCCTACAGCACTTTCGGGACGATGCAATCCTTCACTTTACCTATTGTGTTTTTGAACAGCGCCTTGGGCTCATCCACACAACGATCTGAGTAAACAACTGGAAAATCAGGTATATTAACCTTCAGGTAAAAGCTTTTTTATGATCAGCTTGTAATTATGCAACCCAGTGTATCTTTTCAGATGACGGAACTACAAACCTGTAACAGTGGACTAAGTGCACTTCTGAAGTAATTTGTTTCGGAAATCATTTTCAGCTTTATAGCCTGAAAGGATTTGAAATTTGTGTGGATTTATGTAGTGGGTGGACATTTTCCTGCATAGATGACACTGGATAATAAAATTAAAAATGACCCTCCTTCTTCTCGATTTGAAATTATTTGCACATATGGAAGTTTTAGCAACTATTGCAATCTTAGGAACCTATCTTCTACTTTAAAAAACAGTATTGTGCAAAATTCTTAGACACATAATGAAATTAGGAGTGATCAGACACCTCCCTGATGGTATTGCATGATGGATCAGAATCTGTTTGTACTTCTCAGCACTGAGGATTCCATTAATTCTGACCAGATCACCAACTCCATTTGCCCTACGATGCAGGGAACCTCTGACATGCTTTCCTGTTGGTAGCAGACACTCATCCGTGTATTGCTGCCCAGCTTTTCCATGGACAAACTGCCTCCTGGTTGAGCCAAAAATTTCAAATTTTGTCCTGTCAGTCCAGAGTAGTTGCTGCCATTGTTCAGCACACCCATCCTGTGTTTTTGTGCGTAGGAGAGTCTCTTGGCTTTGTTTCCACTTCGAAGGAATAGCTTTTTGGGAGCAACTCTCTCTTGAACATTTCTGACATGACTTCTCCAGACTATAGAGGGGTGTACTTCAGACATCCCACTCTGCAAAAACTCATTTCAGAGAGGTAGCACCATCAATATGCGGGAGACTTCCGGGAGAAGTGGGATGTCTGCAATAGAGTAGCTCCTTAGCAGCCAGCCAGCTAGTTTAAATGAAGTTAGCTATGCCAGTGAAGGAATGACACCTGCTAAACTCACCTTAACATGCCTTTTACATTTTAACCCACCATGGGCAATAGAAAAGTCACTGTTGCAAACAGTGCAGCGAGCAACACTGTCATTACTTTTGACCCCTATTAGGCAGGGATACACTTTAGTGTAGTCTGGGGTGATGTGCGTTTTATATCTTTTTTGGAACACTCTGCCACTCTGACTTTTTATGGAACTCTCTTGCTCTCGCTCACTCTCTATCGCGCGCTGTCTCGCTAGTGGTTGTTGTTACTCGCACTCGCTCTCTCGCGCTTTCTTTCTTGCTGTTGCTCTTGCTCTCTTGCGCTTGCTTTCTCGCTCTTGCTCTCGCTCTTGCGCTTCCTTTCTCGCTCTGTCGCGCGCGCTCTCTCTCTCTCTTGTGGTCGCTCTCACTCTCTCTCGCACATGCTTTCTTGCTCTTGCGCACGCTCTCTCGCTTTCTCTCGCGCGTTCTCTCATGCTCGCTCTCAAAAAAAATCAATTTCCGCAACATTGTATATAATTTGCGGGCATCAGGGAGCCGCTGTTAATTTGCGGGAGACTCCCAGAACTTCCGGGAGAGGTGAGATGTCTGGTACATGGGTTCCAGTACTTTCTGTGTGTTCAGAGCTGATAACAGAACTGGATTTCTTCCGAGTTAGAAGGGACATTAGTTTGGTGTATATCCCGTCTCCTGTACTCAGTTTCTGTGTCCGACCACTGCATTTCTGATCAACCTTGCCTGTTTGTACGTGCTTCTTCAGAAAAGATTGGACAGCACATCTGGAAACCCCTGTCTGCCACAACATTTCTGCTTGGGAGAGACCTCGCTGACGCAGGATGACCAGCTTGTGGTCTTGTTACTAAACTCATTCTCGCCATGGTGTTAGAATTGATGATTTGAAGATTAAGCTCCCACATCTACCACAATCTCACCTTTTAGTTGTCCGTCATCCAGTTTGATTTTTCTACACCTGTTTCTGTTTCAGTTAATCAGTTTAGTGCATTCAACTCATTTTGTCATTGATCATTAGCATCCCGTTTGTTATCTTGGTTTAATCATGCACTGGGCTAGATACATACTAAGTAATCAAGTTTCATTTGAAAGGTGGTCTGTTATATGTTACTTTCTTCAAAGAACTACAAATATTTCTTGGTAACAATTTTTTGGAAAATGAATGTTTAGAAATCTAAAATTTGCTCTTTTCTATGGGAACACTAATGCAAAAGAGAAAAGTAAACATCTAAAACAAAATTTGAATATAAAATCTAGGCTGCCTAAGAGTCTTGCACAGAGCTGTAATTACCTTAAAAAGAAAATTAATCTTCTTAAAAAGATGATTTTGGTGTGAAAATCCTTCGTATTATTTTTAATCAACAGATCAATATATTTAGTAAATGACAATTTGCATCATTTAATTTAAATCATCACTGCATATATAAATTACTTTTGTTAAAGCAATATAGAATGGAGCCTCATCCAAGCACCAATAAAATGGAAGCAACTGGAAAATCCAGATGAAAGCTTTTAACAATCAGCCGGCAATGATCCAACCCCGTGTATGTACTGTGCAGATGACAATACTACAGGTCCACGTCAAAGAATTAAGTGCACTTCTGAAGTCGGCAGATTTTGGATAGGGAAGGACAATGTGTTGAGGTGTATCAGCTGTGACTATGATGAACAGGCTCGAGGGGAAAAACAGCCTCTGGTGCTCTTATCTCTTACCTTTATGTTATCATTTGTATCAAATAGAAGCTTGTGTTTAAATGTGACTTTAATTTGAGTTTTTATGTTCTCAGTGACAGTGATGATCAAAATATGCTTGTGCTTGTTTGGTAGCTACAGCTAACATTGAAAGTTATAGAAAGGATGCAGACCCCACCTAGAAAATAATTATTGGAGGGGTGGGGGTATAAGGTGGGGATCTTTCACAATTGTACAAAAAGGTCCTGCTCCTGGACATGAAACATAAGCAAGACTCTTTACTTTTAATATCTGCTGCTTAGTAACATTGATGAAGAAGGACATTCTCAATTCATTATTTTCTATGTTATTATCTGGACTTTGGGTTTTATGCTTCTCTGGTTATTTGATTACTAGACAGTAATTATCATTGACATAAATTAATTGGATAATAAAGTTTGCATTAATCATTAATTCCTGAAGCTAATGATTGTAATGGAAAGGTAATGCAGTGATGGAAGGGGTTGCAGTATACAGCTCAGGGTCTTGACCTGAAATGCTGACAACCCTCTGCCTCCATCGATTCTGCCTGACCTACTGAGCTCCTTCAGTGGTTTGTTCTTTTCCTCACAGCTGTTAGTATTGTTATTGGTGTTGTTCATTGATACATGTACTAAGGTACTGTTAGAAGCTTGTCTTGCATGTTGTTCATACAGATCAATCATTACACACTGCATTAAGGTCGAACAATATAAAGCAATTGCAATGCTGAATAAAGTATAAAAGCTACAGAGAAAGGGCAGTGCAAATAAACAAAGTTCAAGATTATAGCAAAGTAAATTATGAAGTTAAAAATCCATCGCATTGTAAAAGAGGTCCATTCAAAAGTCTGGTACCAGCTGGATAGAAGCTGTCTTTGAGGGTGGTGGGATGTGCTTTCAGGTATCTTCTGCCCGATGGGAGAGAATGTGCTGAGCAGCGCCCACAACTCTGCAGCTACTTGTGGTGATGTTCAGAGCAGCTGCCGTACCACGTTATGCATCCTGTGGAAATGCTTTCTAGGGTGCATTGATAAAATGGAGCCTAGTCAGTGTTGATCTCTTGGGAAGTATGGCAGCCTGTACAGATGATAGTGGAAAAAGAAATGAAGTAAGTGATGAGACTGTAATGCAGAAATAACACATACAAGTTTGCTCTACTGTGGGTCACACCCAACATTAGTTTGTTCACCTCGCTCCAATGACTTCTCCAGCTGTGTGCATTTACTGAGGCAGTGTATTCTCACAGGGTTTATTTTTGGGAGAACTTCCGATGGAGCCAGCAATCTGAAGCACATCTGCACCTCCAGGAAAGGTGCTTATAGCCTCCCATTATTCAAATCAAGAGTCATGGTGGAGTGTGTCTGGAATATTGTGGGCACTGAGAACTCCCTGAGAATCAGACTTGCATGAGTTTCCAGTGCTTCTCTATCTTCTGCTGCAGACAAGTTGTATATTTAGGGAATGGAGCCCCTTATATTCCTAAGTGAAACCACCTTGGTTTCCTTGGCTGCATAAGTCTAGGGAAGAGACTGCAGAGGCAACTTGATGACCTCAGGTTCAGCCAGGAAACCGAGAGTTTTCTGGACAGGACCTGCAGCGAGATCGTTACACCGAAGATACCGGAAGAGAGAATGGGGGCGGTGGGGGCAATGATGAGGAAGGGATAGATGCTTGGTGTACAGGAGAACAAGGGGGATGTGCCTCTTGAAAACAGGTTCACACTCTTGCAAGCTGTCAGGACAGAAGACAGTGCCAGTCTGAGAGGCGGACGGGGCTGCGAGTCAAAAATTGGTGCTGGAATAAAGCCGAGGAGACAGACATCAGGCAGAGCCGTGGTAGTAGGGGACTCCATAGTGAGAGGTACAGAAGGGGGTTTCTGCGGCAACAGGTGGGATTTAAGGATGGTGTGTTGCCTCCCTGGTGCCAGGATCCAGGACATCACGGACTGATTGCAGGGCATCCTCAAGGGTGAAGGTGATCAGCCGGAGGTGGTGGTGCATGTTGGCACAAATGCCGTCGGGAAGAAGATGAGAGACATTTTGCAGCGTGACTTCAGAGAACTCAGAAGAAGGCTGAAAAGCAGGACCTCCAGGGTGGTTATCTCGGGTTTGCTTCCAATTCCTTGTGCTGGAGAGCTCATGAACAGGGAGATAGGGGATCTGAATGTGTGGCTGAGGAGCTGGTGCGGGGAGCAGGGATTTTGATTCTTGGACCACTGGGGGATCTGTTTTGGGGTAAGGATGAATTGTACAGAAGGGATGGGTTGCACCGTAACAGACGGGGGACCAGTGTTCTGGCAGGCAGGTTTGCCACTACTACACGGGTGTGTTTAAACTAAGTAGTGGGGAGGGCGGGAGGGGATGAACTGGAAATATAAGAATGGAGTTAAAGGGAATGAGAGAATAAGAAAAGTTAAGAAAGACAACAGAATTAAAGGGGCAGAAAGATTGGGAAGGGATCGGAGAGTATGGGCAAGTGCAATAGGAATCGATGTGAAAGATGAGGGGAGTAAAAGTATTACTTTAAAAGGATTAAAAGTATTATATATGAATGCACGGAGTATAAGAAATAAAGTGGATGAGCTTGAGGATCAGTTGGAAATTGACAAGTATGTTGTTGTGGGAATAACTGAGACATGGCTGCAAGAGGACCAGGGGTGGGAAATAAATATTCAGGGATATACATCCTATCGAAAGGACAGACAGGTTGGCAGAAGGGGTGGGGTGGCTCTGTTGGTGAGGAATGAAATCCAATCACTTGCGAGGGGGGACATAGAATCAGGAGATGTAGAGTCAGTATGGATAGAACTGAGAAACTGTAAGGGCAAAAAGACCCTGATGGGAGTTATCTACAGGCCCCCAAACAGTAGCCTGGATATAGGGTGCAAGTTAAATCAAGAGTTAAAATTGGCATGTTGCAAAGGTAATTCTATGGTTGCTATGGGGGATTTTAACCTACAGGTAGATTGGGAAAATCAGGTTGGTACTGGACCCCAAGAAAGGGAGTTTGTGGAATGCCTCAGAGATGGATTCTTAGAGCAGCTTGTATTAGAGCCTGCCAGGGAGAAGGCAATTCTGGATTTAGTGTTGTGTAATGAGCCAGATTTGACAAGGGAACTTGAGGTAAAGCAGCCATTAGGAGGTAGTGACCATAATATGTTAAGTTTTAAACTACAATTTGAGAGGGAGAAGGGAAAATCGGAAGTGTCAGTATTACAGTTGAACAAAGGGGACTATGGACCCATGAGGGAGAAGCTGGCAAAAGTTGACTGGAAAGATACTCTAGCAGGGATGACAGTGGAACAACAATGGCAGGTATTTCTGGGAATAATACAGAAGGTGCAGGATCAGTTCATTCCAAAGAGGAAGAAAGGTTCTAAGGGGAGTAAGGGGCGACCATGGATGACAAGGGAAGTCAAGGACAGTATAAAAATAAAAGGGAGGAAGTATAACATAGCAAGGATGAGTGGGAAGCCAGAGGACTGGGAGACTTTTAAGGAGCAACAGAAGATAACTAAAAAGGCAATACGGGGGGAAAAGAAGAGGTACGAAGGTAAGCTAGCCAAGAATATAAAGGTGGATAGTAAAAGCTTCTTTAGGTATGTGAAGAGGAAAAAAATTAGTTAAGACCAAAGTTGGGTCCTTGAAGACAGAAACGGGTGAAATTATTATGGGGAACAAGGAAATGGCAGATGAACTGAACAAGTACTTTGGATCTGTCTTCACTAGGGAAGACACAAACAATGTCCCAGATGTAATAGTGGCCAGAGGACCTAGGGTAACAGAGGAACTGAAGGAAATTCGCATCAGGCACAAAATGGTGTTGGGTAAACTGATGGGACTGAAGGTTGATAAATCCCCAGAGCCTGATGGTCTGCATCCCAGGGTACTTAAGGAGGTGGCTCTAGAAATAGTGGACGCATTGGTAATCATTTTCCAATGTTCTGTAGATTCAGGTTCAGTTCCTGCGGATTGGAGGGTAGCTAATGTTACCCCACTTTTAAAGAAAGGAGGGAGAGAGAAAACAGGCAATTATAGAATAGTTAGTCTGACATCAGTGGTGGGAAGATGCTGGAATCAATTATAAAAGATTTAATAGCGGCATATTTGGATAGCAGTGGCAGGATAGGTCCGAGTCAGCATGGATTAAATCATGTTTGATTAATCTTCTGGAATTTTTTGAGAATGTGACTATGAAAATGGACATGGGAAAGCCAGTGGATGTAGTGTACCTGGACTTTCAGAAAGCCTTTGATAAGGTCCCACATAGGAGGTTAGTGTGCAAAATTAGAGCAAATAGTATTGGGGGTAGGTTACTGACATGGATAGAAAATTGGTTGGCAGACAGGAAACAAAGAGTAGGGATTAATGGGTCCTTTTCAGAATGGCAGGCAGTGACTAGTGGGGTACCGCAAGGCTCGGTGCTGGGATCGCAACTATTTACAATATACATTAATGATTTAGATGAAGGGATTAAAGGTAACATTAGCAAATTTGCAGATGACACAAAGCTGGGTGGCAGTGTGAAATGTGAGGAGGATGTTATGAGAATGCAGGGTGACTTGAACAGGTTGGGTGAGTGGGCAGATGCAGTTTAATGTGGATAAATGTGAGGTTATCCACTTTGGTGGCAAGAACAGGAAGGCAGATTACTATCTGAATAGTGTCAAGTTAGGAAAAGGGGAAGTACAACGAGATCTAGGTATTCTTGTTCATCATTCACTGAAAGCAAGCGTGCAAGAACAGCAGGCAGTGAAGAAAGCTAATGGCATGTTGGCCTTCATAACAAGGGGAATTGAGTATCAGAGCAAAGAGGTCCTTCTACGGCTGTACAGGGCCCTGGTGAGACTACACCTGGAGTACTGTGTGCAGTTTTGGTCTCCAAATTTGAGGAAGGACATTCTAGCTATTGAGGGAGTGCAGCGTAGGTTCATGAGGTTAATTCCCGGGATGGCGGGACAGTCATATCTTGAAAGATTGGAGCGACTGGGCTTGTATACACTGGAATTTAGAAGGATGAGAGGGGATCTGATTGAAACATATAAGATTATTAGGGGATTGGACAAGCTAGAGGCAGGCAACATGTTCCCGACGTTGGGGGAGTCCAGAACCAGAGGCCACAGTTTAAGAATAAGGGGTAGACAATTTAGAACGGAGTTAAGGAAAAACTTTTTCACACAGATGGCTGTGGTTCTGTGGAATGCTCTGCCTCAGAGGGCAGTGGAGGCCAATTCTCTGGATTCTTTAAAAAAAGAGTTAGATAGAGCTCTTATCGATAGCAGAGTGAAGGGATATGGGGTGAAGGCAGGAAAAGGGTACTGCCATGATCCCGTGAATGATGCTGGCTCGAAGGGCTGAATGGCCTACTCCTGCACCTATTGTCTATTGTCTTAGACCCCCTCCGGACCTGCTAAACTCGTGAGACTGAGGCGCACTTGATCCCACCCCAAACCTCTGTTTGTGTGCATGCTGTGTCATTTTCTACCCTGTTACAAATTAATGCCACAAAATAACACACAGTACACTGCATACGATTAAAAGAATTATATTTGTGAATCTTAACTGAAGTGTAAGTAAAGAAAAACAAAAAGAAAAGGGCCCTTTCTAATTGAACAGTCAAATGTGCACAAGTTGGATCTCATCTTGAACTTCTCTGTCACTCAGGTGCTGGCCCCTCGATCAACATGAAAGCACACACCACCTTCCGAATGTTACTCTTGCAATCATTCTCAAAAAATCAGGTCTCTAAACAGATTATATGCTACTACTGGTTCTTCCCGGCGTGTTCTCTCTTCATCTCCTCTTGAACAAAAGTCCCAAGCCTAACCTTATTGTCCTTCACTGTTGTATTCTTTATATGTACTGTGTGTTACTCATAAAGATACATATTCTGGAAGAACATAACTAGAACTTTTATTAACGGCAACCAGGAACCACGTCTTAACCATACAAGCCTCTCGATCATTCTGTCATTTCTGCGCATACTCCGAATTCTGTCCAATCACGTTCTTACACATGACGCATGATATCACCACATCTTCCTTTCCTTAAAAGAAAAACAATTAGTGACATTAATCAAAACAAATGCATAATTTAACATGTCTCTATTAGTCTCTCTGGGGGTTTCCCAGTGGTTCACACAGTTCTTGTGTTTTGTTGTTGTTTCCATGTTTCGTCTGGTCTGCATCAGTTAACTGAAACTCCGAAGATGGCTCTTTCTTGAGGTCTTTGTGATTTCTTCTTAATACTGCTCCTTCTTCTGTTTAGACCATTTATGATCTGGGTTGTACTTCTTCAAGTACTGTAGTTTTCTGTGTCCATGTATTCATTTTGTCTTGTATCCTCACTTCATCTCTTTGGTGCAGTTCAGATAATGGACGAGAACATCTGTCCAAGTATGTTTTCTGTTTTGCTTTGTGTTCATCTTTCCATCTTTTCACTTGTTCACCTTCCTCTGTTCTCAGAAAGCTCTCATTTTTTGGCAGATTGGATCTCAAACAGCATCCAATCAAGAGCTGAGCAGCTGAAAGTGGAGTTCAAGTGGAGTACTACGATAGGCTAATAAAGCTTTATAAAAATCACCTCCACTAGCTTTTGCTTTGCTTCGTACATCAATGTCTTGATAATTCCTTTCGGCTTCTCAACTAATCCATTGGACTGAGGGAAAATTGGCCCAGATGTTGTATGAACAAAGCCCCATTTCTGAGCAAAATATCTCACGCATTCACGATTGAATTGTGGACCATCGTCTGTGAAAACTTCATCAGGTACACCATGTCTAGATAAAACTGATTTCATGCATGTAATTACATTCTCTGCTGTTGTTCTGCCCAAACCACACACACTTCAGGATACAAGGAGTAGTAATCTGTTATTAATAGATAATCTTTGTTGTCAATTACAAACAGATCAATGCCTATCTTCTGATAAGGTCTTTGAGGACTAGCATGTGGATGCAGTGGCTCCTTAGGGTTGCTAGGTTAGTATTTAAAGCATATTCGACAAGAAGACACCAACTCTGCAATTCCTTAATTCATCCTGGGCCAAAACATCACTTCCCGTGCTCTTCTCTTACACTTTTCAATACCTAGGTGGCCTTCATGAATTCTCCCAAACATTTTTTGGAGACGTTTAGGAATTACAGTTCTGCTACCTTTGAACAATATCCCATCCACAACAGAAAGTTCTGATCAGTGGTTCCAATATTCTTGTACTTCTGAGGTACAGTCATGCTTATTATCTGCCCATCCATCCATCACCACTTGTATTACCTGACTGAGAATTTTGTCCTTCTCTGTCTCAAGACACAATAGTTCCAACATTTTGGGAACAACAGGTACAGTTTCTATGACTATATCAATAAATACCTGAACATCAATAACGTTCCTGTGACTGCCTTTTGTTGTTGGATCCACAGCTCTGGGAAGTGTGTCAGCCGTGTACATGAATTTTCCAGGTGTGTATGACACATTCAATGCATATCTTTGCAATTTGATCATCATTCGCAAAGGACAGTCGCTTAAAGGTTTGTTAAACAATGCAATCAAAGGATTATGATCGGTTTAAAAGTCAATAGATTGCCCTGACACAAGCTGATGAAATCTCTCACAAGCAAACATAATACTGAGCAATACTTTTTCAATTTGGGTATACCTTGTTTCTGGATCGGATAATACATCATCATCATCATCATCATCATCAGGTGCCATGCCCAGTTTGAGCTTTGACTGCCCTGGCCCACACACTCCTGTTTCGGGTCAAGTGGATCAATTCATTCGTATTCATTTCCAGTTCTCAGGCTGCTGTCTCCATCATCATTTGTCTTTGCCTTCCTCTTGCTTTCTTCCCTTCAATCTTTCCCATGATTACCGTGCATTCTAACTCCTCTTTCCTAATCACATGTCCAATGAAGTCACGTTGCCTTTTCATGATCTCATACATTATTTCTCTTTTTGTGCTTGCTCTGTTCATGACATCCTCATTAAATATTCGTTTCAGATAATGCACGAGACGGATATGACACTGGTAGCCATTCCTGATCATGTTTTTGGAGTAATACTGCCCCTAAGCCTGCTTGAGATGCATCACATGAGATTTTGATGGATCTCTCAGCATCACAGAATTTCAACACAGGTTCTTTAGTGAGCACTTCCTTGAGATTTTGTCATGCTTCCTCCTGTTCATGATTCCAGCTCCATTTGTTTTTTCTGTTTGCTGCCTCAGTGGAGCAAGCTGCTCCGCAGGATTGGGTATGAGTTTTCCCATGCAGTTGACCATTCCCATAAACCCTTGAACATCCTTTTTACATTGCAGTCTAGGCATGTTCTCAATAGCAGAAACCTTCAATGAATCAGGACGCATACCCTCTTTGCTGATGGTATCACCCACAAAGGTAAGTTCAGTCACTCCTCGTTGACATTTGTCTTTATTCAACTTCAGGTTTGCCTTGCGTGCTGCCTCAAACACTTGTCTGAGTCTGACATCATACTCTTGTTTAGATGATCCCCAAACAATAATATCATCCATGGAAGTATCCACGCCCTCAATGTGCTCATATCACATGTGAATAGCTTTATAGTACACTTCAGGAGCTGATGCAATTCCAGACAGAAGCCAAAGAAAACAATATCTGGCAAAAGGAGTGTTAAAGGTACATAACTTTGAACTCGGTTCATCTAGTTTAAGTTGCCAGAATCCAGACGATGCACGTAACTTACTAAAGTACTCTGCATTAGCAACTGTGACATCATTTCTTTATGAGTAGGCAATTTTAAATGCTCTCTTTTAATGGCTCAATTCAAGGCTCTTGGATCCAAGCAAATCCTCAGTTTTCCATTTTTCTTATCAACAATGACAAGCGAATTGACCCATTCAGTTGTTCATCAATTTTTTGTATGACTCCTCACCGTTCCATTCTGTCAAGCTCTGTTTTCAGTTGATCACGTAATGCAAAAGGTACTTTTCTACATGGATGTACTATGGGTGGCACTGTGTTGTCAATTTTAATCGTGTGCTCTCCTGAAAGACAACCAAGCCTTTTGAACATGTCCTCATACTCTTTCATCAAGTCACTGTATTCTGACTAGGTGTCACTGTCCAGGACTAAGACTCTTTTCGCCAAATTCAGTCTCTCACAGGCAGATAAACCAAGTATTGACTGTACATTCTTAAGCATGTCACGTACTGCGTGACGGGTTAAAGAACCAGCTGAAATGGAAAACACTTTGGAGTCCAGTATTGCTATTATCTAATGGTATTTATTAGTAACTATGCAATACAGTAATATAAGTTTGTGGTATTGAGTTGAGAAGTGATGGAGAGAGAGAGAGGGAGAGATTTGAGTCTTCAGGTGAGCTGATGCCATTGATCTTCCCGTCGTCCTCGTAAATCCTTTAGAAGTCACCGACTGTGACCACAACAAAGGGCACTGTTCTTCTGTGGTGTAATTATCAACCCAGGTGAGGGTTGACAACACACAAATAACTCCCCACCGGTCACACCCTTTTCACACTGTGAGAGCCACTGATTGATCTGCCTGATTGATCCTCCAAAACTCACTTTTCTGTGGGCACAACAAAGCTCATTCAGTGTCCAAAACCATGTGTCTGTAGGTCTAACAGTTGACCTTCCATTTATCTCACCGTACTGAATACCAACTGTCCACTAAGCAGCTCCTCCCTTCTCTCTCTATAAGAACTTGGAAGCTGCTAGTGTCCTTAAAAGTGTAAACATGCTGCTGAAAAACCTTAACACCATCTTAAAGCAGTCTTTGCCTCTCCTGACGAAGGGTCTCGGCCTGAAACGTTGACTGTACCTCTTCCTAGTGATGCTGCCTGGCCTGCTGCGTTCACCAGCAACTTTTATGTGTGTTGCTTGAAATACCAGCATCTGCAGTTTTCCTCGTGCTTCGCCTCTCTCTTCTGCCTTTTTTAACAAGGTGTCTGTTTTGGACACCTCTCTCTCTCTCTTTCCAAAAGTACAGTTCATAGGTGTAATTCAGGACCCCGTCACAGGCAGGACCACAAATGAAAGTGTGTGCACCATATTTTTGTGTGATACTTTTGCCACACATGTTCCTTTAACTGGAATGTCTGCACCTGAATACCCAGTCACTTTTATATTTGTCTGATGTAACTTTGGTCTTGGCTTTAATGCATTAAACTCAAATTCTGCAAGAACATTTACTTGTGCTCCAGTATCCAATATAAACAGAATAATGTTTTGGTTCACTTGCAATGGCGTAGTCCAGTCATTCTTTTTTTCTTTGTTTTCACAAAGCACATCTATGTAAAACTCCTCAGATTCATTTTCAAGCACTGCATTTACATATTTTATTTCCTTTCTACTTTTGCAACAGCGTGAAAAATGATTAGTCTTACCACAGTTATTGCACACCTTCCGATACACTGGACACATTTTAGGTCAGTGCTGCCACCCACAGCGATCACAAAGTTTTTTTCTTTCAGATGACATCTTGTTCTCTGTCGGTTTCGCCGTCACTTCATTATTTTTTCTAACATGTTCGTGGTTATTCACAGTGTGTGCATTGCAGTTCTCAGTAAAAAGCTCTTTAGCCTGCGACTTTACGGTTTCTGAAGCTTTGCAGAGAATCAAAGATTTTTCCAAATTTACGTCTGGTTCTCTTAAGAACCTTTCTCTCAGAGCATTATCCAGAATGCCGCAAACAATTCTGTCTTTAACGAGAGAGTCCGTCAGCTCTGCAAACTCACATGTTTTACTGTGATTTCTCAATTCCGTAACAAACTGATCAATCGTTTGACCAGCTTTCTGCTTGCATGTAAAGAATTTGTATTGTTCATACATCACATTGTGCTTCGGTGCTTCAAATTTGTCATTTATTGCTTTTAGATTCAAATTATCTCCATCTTCAAAAGTAAAATGGTTATATACCTCAATTGCATGATCCCCAATCACATGGCGTAGAATTGCAGCTTTTGTTTTCTCTGTTTTATTATCTGCTCCGATCGCTGATAAATAAATTTCAAAACGCTGTTTAAATCTTTTCCAGTTTTCAGATACATTTCCAGTCAGCTGAAGCGTCGTTGGGGGTTGCAAAACTTCCATTCTTAAAGCTGTTAGCAAACAATGAAAAAGTTTACGCTCTTTCTTTTTCCATTATCTTCACTTCTCCTGTGTTAGCGAAATGAATTATTCTTCCAGACTGACTTCTGATACCATGTTGTGTTCTTTATACATACTGTGGGTTACTCATAAAGACACATATTCTGGAAGAACATAACTAAAACTTTTACTTAACAGTAAACAGCAACCACTTCTTAACCATACAAGCTTCTCGACCATTCTGTCATTTCTGCACATGCTCCGAATTCTGTCCAATCACTTTCTTACACGTGATACCACCACACTTCACCAAGAAAACTTCCCACTAATTGGATGACACACATTCCACATCATCCCTTATCTTCAACAAGAACCCAAACAGGCTGAAAGCAGAACAGACTGCTCTTACAGAACTGCTAAATGAAATTCCTACAGCATAACAGTAAAGATGTGAACCAGGGCATTATACTCTTCCCCCACCACAAATAGTCACGTCCTCATGACTTTGTAATCATTTGTCATCCCACCATTAATAACAGCATTTTCAAAAGAATTTCAGAATGTCAGAACCTCCAATCCATTTGTAAATGGTAGTGACATATCTCACTGGGGGGATAGTCACAACCCTCTGTTTCCCCGGTGCTATGTGGGCTAGCCTATCTGGGGACTCCTGACTCTTTGAAACCTCCTTGTCCCATCATCTACATCTTCACTTTCAGACACTACTTGGGATACTTCTGGTCTATAAGGCAAGGCCTCCCCCCCGGTCTATCACTCGTGCCTTCCTGCAACTCAGATCCCTCTGCCACTTGGTGGAGCTCAGCTTCATCCCCAGTTACCTTAGAGCCCAGCCCCCCTTCATGGCCCAGCTGCAAGCCTGCGTGAGCACTGCTGCTCCCCTCCATTTCACCTGCCTCAGCGTGAGAGAGTTTGAGAATTTCTTCCCTAATTGATGGGGAGTTGGCAAAAGGCAGCATATATCACACCCCCAGTTCCTCATCCTTCGAGTCCGTATCCCATTCAGGGGCAGGCACCAGTTTAATCCTTCCTGCTCCTGGTCCTTCAGTCTCACCACATCACCGCAAAGCCCTCTTACTATGCGTAGGGCCCACGTCAGGCCTCTGGGTCAACTTGCACCCCTTGTACCAGAGGCAGAAGGTAGTTCAGATGGAGACAGGCCCATTCCCATCCTCTAGTTTCACCCAGAAAATTGGCCGTTTAGCATCTGACTCTCCACTACATAGGGCGCAGCCGCCCAGCAGTCAGCCAACTTACGTTTCCCAGGTAGCCCCAAATTCCTTATGAGACCTCGATCTCCCAGCATGAATTGGGAGAACCTCACCTTTTGATCATACCTCCTATTATTTCCTTTAGGGGTGGGCTTCATTCCTGAGAACAGGCTGAGCCTACAATAGCCGGGACTTTGAATCTGGGCATTTTGCCATTTATTTGCCAGGCAGGTAAGGGCCACTACCAACTCAGAATGCTCAGCCCTCACTTGAGGACTCATTAGACCTTCTACATCAGATGACTCCTTCCCCTCGCTTTGCAGAAATAAGAACAACTTGTCTTTAAAGCCTCTGCTCCAGCTGTGGGAAACTTGGCTTCTGATTCAGCACATTCACCTCTCCTCCCGGGAAGTATGGATAGCCCATGGCCCTCCTCTCTCCGGGCCCCAATAGTACCAGGCAGTTCTCCTGCCATTATGTCAGTTCTAGCCCTAACAAGAACAAAGTCTTTTTCACCATTTTATCAAACCTCTGCTCTACCCCTACAGCATCCATAACCACGTATTGGAATCATTTTACCGGACTATAGTTTAACACAGACAAACAAACAACCCACTGGATCAATGCTCAGGGCAATCACACTGCATCCAATGAAATCAATCCTGGATGATACCCCCACAATAAAACCACCTTGGTTTCCATGGCTGCATAAGTCTAGGGAAGACAATCTCTGTCCCCACCAAACATGTGAGATTGAAGCGCACTTGATACCATCCCAAACCTCGGTTTGTGCGGATGCCATGTCATTTGCTACCCCATTGCAAATTAATGCCATGAATTAACAGACAGAACACTGCATTTAATTAAAGGAATTATATTTATGAATCTTAACTGAAGGGTTAGTAAAGAATAACAAAAAGAAAAGGGCCCTTTCTAATTAAATAGTCAAATGTGCACAAGCTGGAGCTCATCTTGAATTTCTCTGTCACTCACGTGCTGGGCCCTCGGTCAATGTGAAATCACACACCACCTTCCCATTATCGCACTCACAAGCCATCTCCCACTGGATTGTATGCTACAACTGATTCTCCCCAGTGTCTTCTCTCTTCATCTCCACTCGAAGAAAAGTCCCAAGCCCAACCTTATTGTTCCTCACCAAGAAAACCTTCCACTAATTGGATGGCACACATTCCACATCATCCCTTATCTTCAACAAGAACCCAAACAGGCTGAAAGCAGAACAGCAGCTCTTACAGAGCTGCCAAATGAAATACCTACAGTGTAACAGTAAAGATGCTCCAATATCTTATGGTTTTATGTGTACCAAAGTATTACATATGCAAATTGAAACAATTCCTTTGGGTCAAGTTCAAGTTTAATTTCATTCAATAATCAAAATCAAAACCAGATTTAATATCACCAATATATTTCGTGAAATATATTAACTTTGCTGCAACACAATGCCGTACGAAATAACAGAGAAAAAAATTGAGTTACAGCAAGTACAAAGGTATATATATTATATAGTTAAGTAGTGCAAAAAATAAGAAATAAGAAAAAGTAGTGAGATAGTGTTCTTAGTTTAAAGGCACATTCAGAAATCTGATGATAGGAAGAAGCTGTTCCTGAATTGCTTATTGTGTGCCTTCAGCTTTCTGTATCTCTGTCCAGATTGTATCAATGAGAAGAGGGCATGTCCTGGGTAAATTTTTGAGATGACGCTCCTTGAAGATGTCCTGGATACTTTGGACGCTAGTGTACACATGAATACCCATGAATACTGTTAAACAAAACAGTGTTACTCTGGGGACAAGGTGTAAAACACAGTACCAACAATCGTACTCAGTACAAGGCACAAATAGCATAGATAAGATAGGAAGCACATATAAAGATACCAGTAAAATACAGTCACACAAAGAATATAGTCCAAGACCCTGAGTCCATGAATGTTGCAGGAGTCTGCAGCTGAACACAATACTGCTTGCCTTCTACTGAGTGAACATTGCAGGCAGCATGACTCCAGCTTAGATGATGTGCCATAGATTCTACAGTGGCATGCAAAAATTTGGGCACACCTGGTCAAAATTTCTGTTACTGTGAATAGCTAAGTGAATAAAACATGACCTGATTTCCAAAAGGCATAACCTTAAAGATGACACATTTCTTTAATATTTTCAGCAAGATTGCTTCTTTATTTCCATCTTTTACAGTTTCAAAATAACAAAAAAAGGAAAAGGCCCCAAAGCAAAAGTTTGGGCACCCTGCATGGTTGTAGTAACATCCCCTTTGACAAGTACCACAGCTTGTAATTGCTTTCTGTAGCCAGCTAAGAGTGTTTCAATTCTTGTTTGGGGGATTTTTGCCCATTCTTCCTTGCAAAAGGCTTCTACTTCTGTGAGATTTCTGGGCCATCTTGCATGCACTGCTCTTTTGAGGTCTATCCACAGATTTTCGATGATGTTTAGGTCGGGGGACTGTGAGGGCCATGGCAAAACCTTCAGCTTGCGCCTCTTGAGGTAGTCCATTGTGGATTTTGAGGTGTGTTTAGGATCATTATCCTGTTGTAGAAGCCATCCTCTTTTCATCTTCATCTTTTTTACAGACGGTGTGACGTTTGCTTCCAGAATTTGCTGGTATTTAATTGAATTCATTCTTCCCTCTACCAGTGAAATGTTCCCCGTGCCACTGGCTGCAACACAAGCCCAAAGCATGATCGATCCACCCCTGTGCTTAACAGTTGGAGAGGTGCTCTTTTCATGAAATTCTGCACCCTTTTCCTCCAAGCATACCTTCACCTATTGCGGCCAAAAAGTTCTATTTTAACTTCATCAGTCCACAGGACTTGTTTCCAAAATGCATCAGGCTTCCTTAGATGTTCCTTTGCAAACTTCTGATGCTGAATTTTGTGGTGAGGACGCAGGAAAGGTTTTCTTCTGATGACTCTTCCATGAAGGTCATATTTGTGCAGGTGTCGCTGCACAGTAGAACAGTGCACCACCACTCCAGAGTCTGCTAAATCTTCTCGAAGGTCTTTTGCAGTCAAATGGAGGTTTTGATTTGCCTTTCTAGCAATCCTTCGAGCAGTTCTCCTGGAAAGTATTCTTGGTCTTCCAGACCTCAACTTGACCTCCACCATTCCTGTTAACTGTCATTTCTTAATTACATTATGAATTGAGGAAACGGCTACCTGAAAACACTTCGCTATCTTCTTATGGCCTTCTCCTGCTTTGTGGGCATCATTTATTTTAATTTTCAGAGTGCTAGGCAGCTGCTTAGAGGAGCCCATGGCTGCTGATTGTTGGGACAAGGTTTGAGGTGTCAGGGTGTTTATAAAGCTTTGACATTTGCATCACATGACCTTTCCTAACGATGACTGTGAACAAGCCATAGCCTTAACAAGCTAATTAAGGTCGGAGACCTTGGTAGATGTTATCTCAGACCTCAAATCTCTTGGGGTGCCCAAACGTTTGCATGGTGCTCCTTTTTTCACTCTAAAATTTTACAAGACTAAAATAATACACTAATCTTGCTAAAAATGTTGAAAAGAATGTTTCATCTTTAACTTTATGACTTTTGGAGATCAGTTCATCTTCTACTCACTTAACTATTCACAGTAACAGAAATTTTGACCAGAGGTGCCCAAACTTTTGCATGTTACTATATTTGTGTGTGAAAGCAATATACAGTGAAATTCTTTTCTATGCCTAAACTCAGTGCTATTAGAGATTCTTCCTGTACTGGGTTGGCACTTTGAATTAGCTAAATGAAGTTGGTCTAATTTGTTCAGACATACACTGCAGTGGCATAGTCATTACTAAATGCCCATTTGTATCAGGAGTGACTTCAGTTCCATACCAGAATCCAGGCAATTTAATTTAATTAATGGTGCAAGATTCTCTTTAATTGTGTAATCAAAATTGTGAGCAAGTGAACAATTAAATGGTTTCTTTGTGATCCGGTTTCTGGACAAATGTGGTAGGGATATAATCATGATTGGGATACCAGGAGAACTTCTTGTTCCTCCACCAAAGATATTTGGGATCACTTACAGTTACCTGGCTATAACGTCCATCTTGGAAAATGGCACCTCAGCCTTGTAGCAGTGAGTGTGAAGTTTAAAATAAGTATTGAAGTCCCTTGAACTTGGCTTGAAGCTACATCTGTGACAAGAATACTTGATAAGAATGGATTGGACCCAAATGTTGGAGTGTTCAAGGCTAGGATTGAGACATGGTTTCAAACTGGATTGAGAACCGGAGCACAAAACAAACACCAAACAAAATCACAAGTAGGCTTACAATTGATCACTGGACCTCAGATCAGGTGCTCCCTGAATGACCAATCCTTGACGCCCAACACATGATTGCCAATGAGCAAGACGGTCCTGAATCTTTAAAGGAGCCATGCCAGCTATCCATACTCTGGGGAGTTAAAGCATCTAAAGCTCAGAAGCTGGCACGGATGGGTGCGTGTTGTTACACAATCCTTCTAATACAGAATCAAGAATGCTAACACTCAGGCAAGTCTGACGATGGATAAAGTGAGGCAATGAATTTTCAAACAGTGCAGTATTTACTGTGCATTGGAAATTGTTGGATTTATGGAGGAAAATCAAAGCTATTACCTGATATAGAAAGATCAGAAAAAGTCTACATAAAGTAATGGACTGGATGGTTGGGGGGGGGGGCTGTGTTGATGTCTTTCTTTTGACTACTTCTATGGTTTTCTGTATGTTATGGCTATCTGGAGAAGACAAATCTCAGAGATGAATTCTGCATACCTACATTGATAATAAAATGAACCTTCGAACCTTTCAATACAGCCCTATCCATGACAGGGAAAGCTTTCCCCACCATTAGGCATTTATTCAAAATGAACGATTGCAGACAGTTCAGAAAGTTAAAAGGCTCACAGTAAATGTATTATTGAAGCAAGTGTACTGTATATCACCATATGCTGCCTTAAGATTCATTTTCCTGTGTTCATTCACAGTAGAAACAAAGAAACGCAACAGAATCAATGAAAAACTACATGCAAGCAAATACAGACAAACAATCTGCTAAAAAAGACAAACTGTGTGTAACACTCGCTTCGCTTAGCAGCTTAATATAGGGGGTGATAACTCTCTGCCCGGCCAAACTTAAGAAATCTCATTTGGGTGGATGCTGCGCGATGTGTCCCCTGTTATAAATCAGTATCCCAAAATAACAAACAGTACACAATATGCGATTAAACAATTAAACTTTATAACTCTTACTTTGACTCTATGGTTAGTAGAGAAACAAAATATAAAAGAAAAAGGGCCCAAATCATAAGATTTAATAATAAACAGTCTGTGCACAAAAGTTGGAGCTCACGGCTTCCCCTTCGCCGATCCTCCTTCGATCGTCGCTGCCACTCGGACCCTCTCTCCGAGTCCATCCCATCTAGCGGTCTACCATATCGCTGCATTCGCGTCTTCTCTCTTCATCTCTCCTCGACAAAAGACCACGAAAAAACCCAGCTCCCAGACACACAAGAAAGAACAACATTTCCTCATTGGCTAACCCCTGCATTCCAAACCCCCGTTATCTTCAGTGAAAACCCAAACATTGCTGCTACAGAGAAACCATTTCCTCAGCAGTGAACATTACAGAGAAGCCATTATATGTGTAAGTACAATAATAAAGAAACAAACAAGTAAACAAGCAAACAATATTGAGAACATGAAATGTAGGGTTCTTGAAATTGAGTCCGTAGGTTGTAGAATCAATTCACTATTGAGGTGAGTGAAGTTATCCATGCTGGTTCAGGAGCCTGATGGTTGAACCTGGTGCCTCATTGCTGATGGCAGCAGTGAGAAGAGAGCATGGACTGCATGGTTGGAGTCCTGGATTATGGATGCTGTTTACATGTGGCTGTGCTCCTTGTACATATGCTCAATGGTGGGACAGCTTTTGCTGAGATGGACTAATATGTACCCACTATTTTTGTAGGCCTTTCCATTCATGAGCATTGATGTTTGCATACCAGAATGTGATGCAACCAGCCAAGACACTCCACTGATAAGGGCAATAGTGATGGAAGACTCGAAAGTGAGGGGGACAACCGAGGGGGCTGTGTGGCTACGGAAAAGATGGCAGGATGGTTGAGTTGCCTTCCAAGTGTCAAGGTAAAGGTTGTCTTTTGAGCAGCTGCAGAAAATTCTTGAGGGCACGGGAAAACAGCCAGAGATCATTGTTCAGTACAGGTTTTCCCCACCATCCGAAGGTAGAGTGTTCCTATGAGATGGTTCGTAAGCCAAAATGTTGTAAAGCGAAAAAGCAATTACCATTTATTTATATGGGAAAAGTTTGTGAGTGTTCGCAGACCCAAAAATAACCTACCAAATCATGCTAAATTACACATAAAACCTAAAATAACAGTAACATATAGTAAAAGCAGGAATGATATGATAAATACACACCCTATACGAAGTAGGAATACTTTTCCACAATCATTACTGAACTGTTCTCCGTAGCGAAAATCTCACGCAAGCGCCATAGGCAGAAAAGCTCACGCAAGCGCTGTTGGCAAGAACACTCTCTCCAGTAACCTTTAAGCTATGAAGCTGCCAAATCATACCAAATAACACCTAAAAATACACAGCCTATATAAAGTAGAAATAATGTATATACAGTGTGGTATCACTTACTGGAATCGGGAAGATAGCTTGCCGAGCACACTGATGATGGTGTGTTAGGCTGAGTCGTCGCAGGTTGGGTGGTGCAGTGGCCCCCACATTCCCGGCCGCCGAGCAATACATTGCTGTGAAGCATGCAGGAATGCAGCGGTAGCCGGGAGGTACACAGCACATCTTTAAGAAAAAAGCCGAAATAAACTTAATGCAAATGACACTTAAAGGATTGACAGTGGATATGCAATGGCAAGCATTTGAAGATTGCATGGATGAACTACAACAATTGTTCATCCCAGTTTGGCAAAAGAATAAATCAAGGAAGGTAGTGCACCCGTGGCTGACAAGAGAAATTAGGGATAGTATCAATTCCAAAGAAGAAGCATACAAATTAGCCAGAAAAAGTGGCTCACCTGAGGACTGGGAGAAATTCAGAGTTCAGCAGAGGAGGGCAAAGGGCTTAATTAGGAAGGGGAAAAAAGATTATGAGAGAAAACTGGCAGGGAACATAAAAACTGACTGTAAAAGCTTTTATAGATATGTAAAAAGGAAAAGACTGGTAAAGACAAATGTAGGTCCCCTACAGACAGAAACAGGTGAATTGATTATGGGGAGCAAGGACATGGCAGACCAATTGAATAATTACTTTGGTTCTGTCTTCACTAAGGAGGACATAAATAATCTTCCAGAAATAGTAGGGGACAGAGGGTCCAGTGAGATGGAGGAACTGAGCGAAATACATGTTAGTAGGGAAGTGGTGTTAGGTAAATTGAAGGGATTAAAGGCAGATAAATCCCCAGGGCCAGAAAGTCTGCATCCCAGAGTGCTTAAGGAAGTAGCCCAAGAAATAGTGGATGCATTAGTGATAATTTTTCAAAACTCATTAGATTCTGGACTAGTTCTTGAGGATTGGAGGGTGGCTAATGTAACCCCGCTTTTTAAAAAAGGAGGGAGAGAGAAACCGGGGAATTATAGACCGGTTAGCCTACCATCGGTGGTGGGGAAACTGCTGGAGTCAGTTATCAAAGATGTGATAACAACACATTTGGAAAGCACTGAAATCATCGGACAAAGTCAGCATGGATTTGTGAAAGGAAAATCATGTCTGACGAATCTTGTAGAATTTTTTGAGGATGTAACTAGTAGAGTGGATAGGGGAGAACCAGTGGATGTGGTATATTTGGATTTTCAAAAGGCTTTTGACAAGGTCCCACACAGGAGATTAGTGTGCAAACTTAAAGCACACGGTATTGGGGGTAAGGTATTGATGTGGATAGAGAATTGGTTAGCAGACAGGAAGCAAAGAGTGGGAATAAACAGGACCTTTTCAGAATGGCAGGCAGTGACTAGTGGGGTACCGCAAGGCTCAGTGCTGGGACCCCAGTTGTTTACAATATATATTAATGACTTGGATGAGGGAATTAAATGCAGCATCTCCAAGCTTGCGGATGACACGAAGCTGGGCGGCAGTGTTAGCTGTGAGGAGGATGCTAAAAGGATGCAGGATGACTTGGATAGGTTAGGTGAGTGGGCAAATTCATGGCAGATGCAATTTAATGTGGATAAATGTGAAGTTATCCACTTTGGTGGCAAAAATAGGAAAACAGATTATTATCTGAATGGTGGCCAATTAGGAAAAGGGGAGGTGCAATGAGACCTGGGTGTCATTATACACCAGTCATTGAAAGTGGGCATGCAGGTACAGCAGGCGGTGAAAAAGGCGAATGGTATGCTGGCATTTATAGCGAGAGGATTTGAGTACAGGAGCAGGGAGGTACTACTGCAGTTGTACAAGGCCTTGGTGAGACCACACCTGGAGTATTGTTTGCAGTTTTGGTCCCCTAATCTGAGGAAGGACATCCTTGCCATAGAGGGAGTACAAAGAAGGTTCACCAGATTGATTCCTGGGATGGCAGGACTTTCATATGAAGAAAGACTGGATGAACTAGGCTTGTACTCATTGGAATCTAGAAGATTGAGGGGGGATCTGATTGAAACGTATAAAATCCTAAAGGGATTGGACAGGCTAGATGCAGGAAGATTGTTCCCGATGTTGGGGAAGTCCAGAACGAGGGGTCACCGTTTGAGGATAAAGGGGAAGCCTTTTAGGACTGAGATTAGGAAAAACTTCTTCACACAGAGAGTGGTGAATCTGTGGAATTCTCTGCCACAGGAAACAGTTGAGGCCGGTTCATTGGCTATATTTAAGAGGGAGTTGGATACGGCCCTTGTGGCTACGGGGATCAGGGGGTATGGAGGGAAGGCTGGTGCAGGTTTCTGAGTTGGATGATCAGCCATGATCATAATAAATGGCGGTGCAGGCTTGAAGGGCTGAATGGCCTACTCCTGCACCTATTTTCTATGTCTATGTTAAACAAGCTAATTAATTAGGTGCCGCCCGACACGTAATTGTCGGCCCAGATTAGTGCCAATTTCCGATTGCGTCACCTCTGATCTGGGCCAACAATTACATGTCAGCGGCATCTAATTAATTAGCACATTTATTTCGCTTTTTTCTTAAAGATGTGCTGTGTGCCTCCCGGCTACCTTTGCGTTCTCCGCGAATCGGTATCTGTCCGTGGCCTGGGGGTTGGGGTGGTGGGACACTGGGGTGTCATCTCGTCATCGTCTATTTCCATTAGAGCAGGCAGCACATCTTCTTCCATCTCTGCCCGCCTCGATGTCGAAGGTGGAGGTTCGTTGTCTGCTGTGGCTGATGTGGAAGGCTTGCTTGACTGCTGAGCCTCGCGCATTTTTCTGTCACACAGTTCTTTAATAAGGACTCAAACCATCCTGCAAATATCTCCTAAACCGACGTACCCTTTCAAAATTAAAGTCGTACTTTATCATTACTCATTCGGTTTTGATTGTTATCCTTTTTTCTTCCAATTGCATCAGCTCTTCATCTGTAACTTCTTGGTGATGGGATGCCAAAACCTCTTCAACGTCATGTTCGTCAGCTTCCACAAGCCAAACTCACGTTGTCCTTACTTCGTTCACCACGATCAAAACGCTTAATTATGTCTAGTTTTACCATAAGTGTAACACCCTTACGAGCTCTTTCAGGCTTTTCCGATACCTTAGAACTCATCTTGCAAACGGCTCCTCACAGGCACGTGTTTAAGCAACGCCGGCGAGAATTAGGGGGAGAGCAGCTGCTCGGGGCGTGCGCTAATTTTTTCGTGCGCTGATTTTTTTTCATAACAGTGAAAACACCTTCTGAAAGCGAAAATAGGGTACTAATGTAGGTCTTTCGTAACAGTGAGGTTTCATAAAGCGAACTTTCGAAAAGCGGGGGACACCTGTACACGTTAAGGTAAGTGACAAAGGTAGAATAAGGGATGAGGTCCTGCAAAGTGAGTATAGGGCAATAGGCAAGAAGTTACAAAGCCAGACATGGAGGGTAGTGATTTCCAGATTACTCTTTGTACAACGTTCTAGTGAAGTCACAATTGGAAATCTACGCCCGATGAATCTGTGGCTGAGGAGATGATGCAGGAGCAGTTATTCAGATTTTTGGACCACTGGGATCTATTCTAGACTAGAGGTGACCAGTAGAAGAGGGAATGAATTGGACTTAAACCAGAGAGAGACCAAACTCCTAATGGGGAAATTTGCATGGGAGGGTTTAATCCAGGTTGGCAGTAGGGTAGAATTCTGAGCAAAAACAAGTCATGAATAAATCAGTAGTTTAATAATCAGAAAAGCTGTGGCACAATAAAGGCAGGGAAAGGAGTACTCATTTAAATTGCATTTACTTGAATGCTGGATGTTTAACAGTTAAGGCAGATGAAATAGAACAGGGGTTCCCAACCTTTTTTATGTCATGTATCACCCGGTGCAGAAATGGCCCAAGTGCAGAGTGAGAGACACTGAAGCGGGTTGATCGTTCACAGCCTTAATACGAACAGTGTTAAAGGGAAAATATAACAATAAATGCTAGGCCAAACAGGGCTGTTAACTAAAACTCACAAATGGAAAACGAAGCAACTAAGAATAAAACGAATACCGCTAGTCTTCAGACTCAGTTGACTTGATGGTCCAATTTCTCAGACAACGCGGAATGTAGGCAATGAAGCATTGCTGTGTCCAAGTCTTGACAAATGCTACGACGGAATGAATAGAGTTAAATACTATCATAATGAAATAATAATTAGCTGACATGTGCATATTCACAAGTGCAATTGCCGAATCCGTGACTGTGACAGGGCCCCCCTCTCTAGGTGCAGCTCCTGAGGTGCTACAGACCTGTGTCCACTGGAAGTCCCGGAGCAGCGACTTGTCCAAGATGATCTTCAGTGACGCTAGCAGACAAGTGCCATGTTGTGGACTGCCAATATCTGAGTCAAAGACTTCCATGTAGAGACAGAAACAAGAGCTTTTACAGAGATAGCTCGACCAAGTGACACTGTGAGACAGATCAGTCTCAAAATGAGGATCCTCCGATTGGAGCTAATCTGGTATCCGCTTCTTTCTTTATTAACCTTTTCATTGATTTAAAAAAAGCATAAATACAATCAAGAGGAGAATTAATTCAAATATATATATATCAGTAACAATATAAACCAAGATTAAGATAGACATTGTCAAAATCATAGATATTGTTAAACTAGTATAAAATATATAATAAAAAATATGAAAATAACAATTCTCCTCTTACCAGTTTATGAAGGGAAAGGACAAAACATTGGGAAAAAAAAGGAAAAGGAAAAAAAAGCACCATGCTATATAAAAAAACACAAAACAAGGAAAAAAGAGGGACTGGGCAGTCCATTTTGAGGATACGACCAAAAAGGAAAGAAAGAAAGACTTTCTGATCAAATCTAAAACTTCGAAAAAAAAGATTGGAAGAGTAATATATCAAATTAAATGAAAATATTGGATAAAAGGTCACCATATTTGCCCAAATTTAAAGGATGTATCAAATGTCCAACTTCTTATTTTCTCTAAACTTAAACAGGACATAATGGAGGAGAGCCAATAAAAGACCATAGGTGGATTAGAATCCTTCCACTTCAATAAAATGGCTCTCCTAGCCAGTAAGGTGGAAAAGGCTATCATACGTTGAGCGGAAACAGGAATGTTTCCTGCTTCCGATGGGATAATCCCAAAAATTGCCGTAAGCAAATTAGGTTGTAGATCCAGATATAAAACTTTTGATAGTGTTTTAAAAACATCTCTCCAAAAGTTATCTAGCTTTATACAAGACCAATACATATGAGTTAAAGTGGCCAGCTCAGTATTACATCTGTCACAAATAGGACTAATATTAGAGAAAATATGCGCTAGTTTATCCTTTGACATATGGGCCCGATGCACTACCTTGAACTGTATCAAGGAATGACGGGCACAAATAGATGAGTTGTTAACTGAATGAAAAATTTTACTCCACTGATTATCTGAAAATGACTCTTGAAGTTCCGTTTCCCAAGCACGTTTAATTTTATCATTAGATATCATTCGTGAACTCAATAAACGTTTATCGATTATAGCTATCAACCCTTTCTGAAATGGTTTAAACTGAAAGAGAACATCTGTCATATTAGGCGGAGAAGCAGAAGGGTAATTTGGTAACAAACTACATAAAAAATTCCTAATTTGTAAATATCTAAAGAAGAGTACATTAGATAAATCATATTTATCCACTAACTGAGAAAAAGACATTAAACAGTCCCCTAAAAACAAATCTGAAAAAGTTATTACTCCCTTGGTTTTCCAAATTAAAAAGGCCTTATCCAATATTGGTGGTTTAAAAAAATAATTGAGATAGATATTACTAGAAAGAATAAAATTATTTAACTCAAAAAATCTACGAAACTGAAACCGAATTCTTAATGTATATTTAATAATAGGATTAAATTCTTGACTGCTAATCTTAGAAAACAAAAAGGGAAGAGGAGCTCCCAGTAAAGAGGCCAAAGAGAATCCTTTCACCGAGTTTACCTCCAGATCCAACCATGAAGGACATTCATGTATATCTGAATCGTGAATCCAAAAAGTAATATATCGAATATTAATTGCCCAATAGTACATTCTAAGGTTAGGCAATTCCATACCACCATTCTTTTTTAATTTCTGCAATAAGGGTTTACTCAATCTAGGAGTTTTATTGGTCCAAATATAAGATAAAATTATAGAATCCATTCTGCCGAAGAACTTTTTAGGAACAAAAGAAGGAACTACCTGAAGTATATATAAAATTTTGGTAAAACTATCATTTTAACAGCATTAATTCGACCTATTAATGATAATGTCATAGGCGACCATTTAGAAAGCATTTGTTTGGGGTAGCCAATTAATGGAAAAAATTATATGTATAGAGATCCTTAAAATTTTTAGTAATTTTAATACCAAGATAGGTAAAGTAATTTTTAGCAATACTAAAAGGTACTTGATGATTTGGATCTGAGTAATTATTAATAAGAAATAACGCACTTTTATGTAAATTTAATTTATACCCGGAAAAACTATTGAATTCAGAAAATATAGATAACAGAGAAGGAATAGATTTCCTAGGATCTTAAATATAAACTAACAGGTCATCTGCATATAACGAAACCTTGTGTACTTTGTCCCCTCTCTTAATACCCCGAACAGTGTTAGAATCTCTAAGAACAATAGCAAGGGGTTCAAAGGCCAAGTTAAATAATGAAGGGCTAAGAGGGCATCCCTGTGGAGTACCCCTATGTAATCTAAAATAGGGAAATTTTTGATTATTAGTTATAACAGCAGCCATAGGAGCATGATAGATCAATTTGATCCAGGAAATAAATCCTGGGCCAAGATTAAATCTTTCCAAAACATCAAATAAGTAAGACCACTCCACCCTATCAAAACTTTTCTCTGCATCAATAGAAACAACACATTCAGATTCTTTAGATGGAGAAGAGTGAATGATATTTAATAATCTTTGAATATTAAAATGTGAATATCTATTTTTAATAAATCCAGTTTGGTCATTGGAAATAACAGTGGGTAAAATATTCTGAAGTCTATTATCCAAAATCTTAGAAAGAATTTTAAAATCCACATTCAATAGAGAAATTGGTCTATAAGAGGTGCATTCAGATAAATCTTTATCTTTTTTGGGAATTAAAGAGATTGAAGCTTCATAGAAAGTTTTCGGGAGAGTCCCAGAGGATATAGAGTCAGTGAAAATTTTACATAAATGAGGTATATGTATATCAGTAAAAGTCTTATAAAACTCCACTGTATATCCATCTGGTCCTGGAGCCTTAGCTGATTGCAGAGAGGATATAGCCCTTGCTATTTCCTCTTGTTTAATAGGTGCATCTAATGTATTCATATCTTGAGTAGAGATTTTAGGTATATTCACTTTTTGCAAAAAACTATTCATAAAAGTAATATCTGAAAATTCAGACTCATAAAGATTAGAGTAGAAATCCATAAATATCTTATTAATTTCATAAGGATCTACCGTTGCAGTTCTATCAGGTCTTCTTATTTTCAGGATCTGTCTTCTAGCCATACTTGCTTTTAACTGACCAGCTAATAATTTGCCTGATTTGTCTCCATGTATATAAAATTGGCTTTTGGATTTTAAAAGATGCTGTTCAATGGGAAAAGTCAAAAGCAAATCATGTTGTGCTTGGAGTTCTACCCTTTCCTTAAAGAGATCTTCACTAGGTGTTACTAAATAGAGTTTATCTAATTCTTTAATCCTACTAGTGATCAGCAAAAGTTCCACCTTGGTTTTCCTTCTTGAACCTACTGAATATGAAATTATCTGTCCCCTAAGAAAAGATTTCACCGTGTCCCAAATAACCAAATTTGACATTCCCTCAGTTGTATTCAATTTTAAAAAATAGAGAAATTTGTTCTTTAATAAAATTTACAAAAATTGAATCTTGCAACAATAAAATATTAAATCTCCACTGAGGTATATGAATATAATCCAAGAGTTCCAAAGTTAGTTTCATAAGGTGCATGATCTGACAACGCAATCACATCATAGGCACACTCAACAACTGAGGGCATCGATCGCGTATCCAAGAAAAAAAATAATCAATTCTTGAATATTTATGGTATACATGTGAAAAAAAAGAAAAATCTTTTTCTTTAGGAAATTTAAATCTCCAAACGTCGACCAGATCGTATTCTAATAAAAAAGAATTAATACAAATCGCAGCTTTATTAGGAAGTGACGGATTGGTGGACGATCTGTCAATCATCGGGTTAAGCCAACAGTTAAAATCACCGCCCATAATCAACTTACATTCATCAGTCCCCGGATGGGTGGTGTTTTTCTTTCCGTTCTCTGTTGAAGCGGCTCGTCGGCCGGAGGTTGAGGAGGCTGGCTGAGTTGGCTCGACTGGAAGCTGGCTGTGTTTTGCTTGATGCGTGAATGTGGTTTGGAACCTGTTGAGGGAAAGAGAGTGGGGAAGGAAAGGAAATTGCTGGGAGGGGGTCGTGTGGGTCCGGTAATGGCGGACAAGATAAGAGGCGGGGTTGAGGGAAAGAAAGTGGAGAAGGAGAGGGATAGAGACTTGGGGCCAGAGGTAGGCAGCTGGGGAGAGGTGGATTATTGTGAAGGGAGAAATAAAGGGAATGAGGAGGTAGTGAGGGGTCGGATGAATAAAAACCAAGACAAAGGGAATAAAAGAATAAGAAATGATAGTGGAGAAAGCTCAAAGTGAGGAAGATGAACAAGCTCAGAGAGGAGGTGTTGTCATAATTAGGTTTAATGAGAAGGCTCAGGGACATATAAAGAAAATTAACCCGTTTGTGCTAACAACAACTCTGACAAATAAGATAGGGGAAATAGTATTTGCAAAAGTCCTTAATGATGGCAACTTATTGGTAAGATGTGCGAATGAGGAACAACTTGAGAAAGCACTCAAGCTAAAAGAGATAGGAAAATGCAAGGTGGAATACACTGGGAGGGTGGGAGCACAAAACAGTGGTTGTAAAGGAGTGATCACGGGGATACCAATGAGTATAAATATGGAGGAGATAAAGAGGACTATCAAAGGAGGAAAAGTAATGAATGTTCAAAGACTGAAAACAACAAAGGAGGGAGTGAAAAAGGAAAGTGAATCAGTATTGATTGAATTTGAGGAAGAAAGAGTGCCAAGGAAGGTGTTCCTGGGTTTCATGAGTTACCCAGTAAGTGTGTATGTGCCAAAGCCACTGAGGTGCTATAATTGTCAAAGGTTTGGACACGTGGCTAAAAACTGTAAAAGGCAGAGGAGATGTGGGGGTGATCAGAATATGGAAAGTGCAGAACAGGAGTTCAACCAAAATGCTGCAATTGTGGAGGAGCTCATAATGTTGCATATAGTGGGTGTGAGGTTGTCAGACGGGAGACTAAAATTCAAGAAATAAGAGTGAAAAGAAAGATCACTTATGCAGAAGCTGTAAGAATGTCAAGAGAACAGAATAATGCTCCTAATGAACAGGGAGCAATAGGGATATGAGAGATGCAACAAAGGACAAATGACAGGATTTATGTAGACAAAAAGGCTCTAGTAACATTCATTGCAGGAGTGATTAATAGTACGGCTGAGGTAAGGTCAAAAAATGACAAAATTCAGCTGGTGGTAAAAGCAGCAGTAAACCATTTAGGGTTAGTAGGACTGACATAGGAGGAAGTGAGGGAGAACCTCAGTAATCAGTCAAGCCAGGAAGTGTCATGTGTTGGTTAATACTAATTATGGTGATTCTTTTACAATGGAATGCAAGGAGCTTACTGGCAATAGCCAGGAATTCAAGCACTTTATTAAAGAAATGGTTGTAAAACCGGATGTAGTGTGTATTCAGGAAACTTGGTTGAAACCAACTTTAGACTTTGTGGTATATGGGTATACAATGATAAGGAAAGATAGAAATCTAGGGGGAGGAGGGGGTTGTGCTATGTTAATCAAGCAAGGTATACCATATAGGGTATTGGAAAAAGGAGATGATCAGGAATACATAGTGGTGGAAGTGTGGGAGAGAGGGGAGGGAGTGGTTATAATTAACTACTACAATCCATGTAAAAGGTTGGATTTGGACAGCCTATTAAAGATACAAGGACAAAACAGACATAAAGTAGTGTGGTGTGCAGATTTCAATGCTCATAGCACAATATGGAGGGATCAGATTACAGTTCCAAATGGAAAGGTAATTGAAGAATTGATGGAAGAAAGGGATTTGGTGTGTATGAATGATGGTAGCGGCACAAGGATAGATATAACAACAGGAACTGAGTCAGTGTTAGATATTACGTTAGTGTCTAATACCTTGGCTGGCATTAGTAACTGGGGAGTTTGGACTGCTTCAACAGTAGGCAGTGATCACTACCCAGTTTTGTGTTCAGTGGGTGAAAGAGTTGAAGTAAGACCAGGTGGCGGAACCCCAAAGTGGGTGTTTGAAAAAGCTGATTGGGGTAAGTTCCAGAAGTTGAGTGAAGAAGGGATGACAAAGATTGATATTTCTGGAAATATAGATGAATTAAACAGTCAGGTGACTTCAGCAATTATCATGGCAGCAGAAGGATCTATACCTAGGAGTAAAAATAGGATGAATAGAAAACTGGTACCATGGTGGACAGAGGAATGTTGTCAGGCTGTAAAAAACAGAAATAGAGCATTCAGGCTAGTTAAAAGAACCCATAATATGCAGCATTTGGTTCAATATAAGAAAGCACAGGCAGTGGTGAGAAGAACTATACATCAAGCTAAAAGGGCAAGTTGGAGGAGTTTTTGTGACAAAGTAGGAAGAACAACACCTGTGGGAGAGATGTGGGGAATGATTAAGAGGATGGGAGGAGATAGAAGGGAATGGGAATATCCAGTAATGATACCTGAGGAGGAAACTGCAGTCTCCAGTAGGGATAAGGCTGAGGTCATGGCCAAGTCATTTGTACTGATACACAGTTCAGAAAATTTGTCTGAAGAAGGGAAAAAATAATGAGCCAACACCCAGGTGTGTTAAGCAGGAGGGAAGGAACAGATGATATAATTGATGATCCATTTACATTAGCAGAAATGGTGAGAGCAATAAAGAGATCGAGACCAACCTCCCCGGGGAAAGATCTGCTATGCTCTGTGATGCTAAAAAATCTAGGAGAAGGAGCGCTCTTGAAGTTGCTGCATTTTTATAACAGAGTGTGGGAGGAGGGAAGATTACCAAGTGCATGGAGAAGCAGTAGTAATTCCAATAAGGAAGCCTGGCAAGGATCTGTCAAAACCCACTAGCTACAGACCAATTGCATTAACATCCAGTATAAGTAAGATAATGGAAAGGATGATAACAGAAAGGTTATCATATCAGTTTGAGAAAAGAGGAATGCTGACAAGTTATCAGAGTGGTTTTAGAAAGGGAAGGAATTCCATGGACTCAGTGATTATGTTAGAGACTGAAATAAGGAAGGCCCAGGCGAATAGAGTCAGTAGTGGCAGTGTTCTTTGACATTGAAAAAGCCTATGATATGATGTAGAAGGAAGGATTATTAATTAAACTGCACAAGATGGGGGTTGGTGGGAGAGTTTTTAATTGGATTAAAGATTTTTTGTTTGGTAGTGTTACGTACCCCGTAACTGGGTTGCCAAACCAGCAGAAATGGATCACTCAGTTGGAGTCTGGAGTACTAGAACTAAGAAAGTTTTATTAAAGAAACAAGCAACACAGTAATCGAAAGGATAATAAATGCAACAATTCAACAATGATAACCACACATGTGCACAGAATTAAGATAACAGCATCAATCAAGCTCTATCGTCGTCTAGGGGTAAATGACCAATTTCAAAATGACTCAAAGTTCAGTTCGCAGTAATCGTTGCCATGGCGGTGGACAACGTGGGGGAAGAGAGACATAGAATAGGAACAACTCATCATTCAGCACAGCTTCACTCACAGACCAGCGGGATGGCTCACAGACCAGCGAGATGGCTCACAAACAGCTTTTGGGCAGGTCCTTGGTGATGTCACCTGAGGTCACCGACTGTGACCCCTCCTCCAGATGCGGTCGATCCTCTGCAGTGAACCCGGCACCCAGGCAAGGGCGGACACACACCGGGTTCCCGCTGATCGTACCTTTCCACCCTTGTCGTTGTCTGGGACTTCTCACCCACTCGTGAGAAGCGCACCGCTTCCAGGGTCTCGTTACCTCGGGTGGCGTGTGTGTCTGTCTTAGCGAACCTGTCCCTTTTTATCCCCCTGCTGGGGTATCGCCTGTCCATCACTTCAAACAGTTCAGGGCTCAAAGGGGGGAGCCGCTCCAGACAGCTCTTCCTCCCACATCCCTTCATTACACATCTCCAGACGCTGCTCCATTGTTCCTTATCTCTCCTTCCCCTGAGGGCAGGTGGCAGACCAACTGCTGATGCCACTGATGCTAGCCCAGGCCAGCAAACATCTTAATTTTATGTGTATTCTCGTAACAGTAGAAAAATTCAAGTTCGGATTGGATCAGAATTATCAAAACAGTACATAGTGGAAAATGGCACACCTCAAGGTAGTGTGATTAGCTCGTTACTTTTCATGATTATGATCAGTGATGTCTTCACAAAGGTACCAGTGGATATAGGTAGGTCACTGTTTGCGGATGATGGGGCCTTGTGGAAAAGAGGCAGGAACATGGACCATATAATCAGGAAACTACAAGAAGCAATTGATGAAGTGGTGGAGTGGGGTTATGATTGGGGATGTAGATTTTCAGTAGATAAAACTCAAACTGTATTTTTTTACCAGGAAAAGGGTTGAGGTAGGGAAGAAGTTAAGGATGTATGAGGTTGAATTAGAAAGGGTTGCATCATTTAAATTTCTGGGAGTTATATTTGATTCACGATTAACATGGGCAGACCATATCAGGAAAGTTGAGGAGAAATGTAAAAAAGTAATAAATGTGATGAGATGTTTGACTGGTAGGGAATGGGGAGCAAGTTGTTCAGTTTTGAAGAGAATGTATGTGGCTTTAGTAAGATCTGTATTGGATTATGGAAATGTAGTATATGGATCAGCAGCTAGGTCTCTTATAAGGAAATTGGATGTGATTCAGGCTCAGGCCTTGAGAGTGTGCAGTGGGGCTTTTAAAACATCACCAGTGTCAGCCCTACAGGTAGAAATGGGAGTAATGCCTTTGGAACTAAGAAGGATGCAACTGATGGCAAACTACTGGGCTAACTTGCAGGGGCACAATGATTCTCACCCTACTAAAGGAGTGTTGCAGGAGTGCTGGGAAAATGGGAGGTTTCAGAGGGATACCTTTAGTCGGGTAGGGAACGATATCGCGAAAGAATGTGGAGTATTTGAACTGAGGATAAGTCCTTCAGTAGTTTATCCGGTTGTAGCTCCATGGAAGCTTGTATGGCCTAACATAGACTGGCATTTGTTAGAGGTAAAAAGGAAAGAAAGATATAAAACAGATTTGGTAAATGCATTTAACTGTCATGTGATGTAAAAGTATAGTAATTATACTCACGTTTATACGGATGGTGCGAAGGAACCTGAAACAGGAGTGACAGGGTTTGGGGTGGTTATACCAGCAAAAGAAATTGGAATCAGCAGAAGAACATCTAATAAGTTAGGAGTGTTTACAGTGGAGATGCTGGCAGTGTTGGTTGCGTTGCAATGGGTGCAGAAAGCCAGACAAGCCAAAGCATTGATATGTTCAGATTCATCCTCAGTTCTAGCAAGTTTAAGGTCTTTTCACACAAACAGTCGGCAAGATGTACTTTATGAAGTCCTTCAGTTAGTTACAAGAATTGCAAATCAGGGAGGTCAGGTAAAATTTCTATGGGTTCCAGCACATGTAGGGGTGAAGGGGAATGAGAGGGTGGATGAGTTGGCAAAGAGGGCGTTAAAGAAAATGTGGAAATGCACATTAGTATCAGTAAAGCAGAGGTTAAGTGTGTAATCTGGGAAAAAGTCAACCGAATGTGGCAAGAAAGATGGGACAGGGAGGGGAAAGGGAGACATTTATATCAAATACAAAAGAGTGTTGCAGTTACTAGGGTAGGTAATGGAAACAGAAGAGAGGAAATTGTGTGGACTAGGTTAAGGGTGGGGCATTGTGCATTAAACAAAACATTGAAAATGATAGGGAAACACCAGACAGGATTGTGTGAGGAATGTCAGGAAGAGGAGTCAGTAGAACATGTAGTTTTGTGTTGCAGGAAGTATGGGATACAGAGAGAGATGATGAAAAATAAATTAAGGGAGTTGGGGATGCAGGAATTCACATTAAAAGGGTTGCTGGGCATGGGTGAGAGAGCACAAGTCTGGGTATTGTTAGCGTTTTTAAGGGGTACAGAGGTTTTTTATAGAATATGACGAATAAACAGGAATAGGATACTAGGATGGTCAAAGATGGGAGGGTGAAGTGTAGGTTTGTATATATATAGACACACACACACGCGCGTGCGCGCGATTGGGTGAAGGGATTTAGAATGTATGTCTAGTGCACATTCTGGAGCAGAGGGTGGCGGTAATGCACCATTAAGCTGGATGCCAACCGCCGTAAAACAAGATACAGACAGACAGAACTTATATTCATTTAAATTCGGCAATGCAGAAAATAGCTTCTTAAAAAAATCAGGGCTGTCTATATTAGGTGCATATACACAGAGCAAAGCCACATTTTGACCACACAACAAACCAGTAACAATTAAATATCTTCCAATTAAATCAGTAACAGTATTAAAATGAACAAAAGTGATTTTAGAATTAATAAAAATAGATACCCCTCTTATTTACTGATAAAGAATGAAATAAGGGTCCTTTCCAAAATTTAAAAAAGTGACTTTTATCTTGTCTACGGATGTGTGTCTCCTGCACAAAAATAATATCTGCATGAAGTGTTTTTAGTTTCTTAAAAATCTTTCTGCACTTAATAGGTAGTTTCATACCATTTAAGTTCCAAGATATTTTATTGATTTTAGTAAGATCCATATTTAAAATTGAATTAAAAAATGTTATAAAGTAATCTAATGCGCAGGCACAGCCTAAATCGGGAGAAAGGGCAAAGCTTGACTCAATCAGAAAGAAAAGCAAGATGATTGATGAAGAAAAACTCCTCAGCACTGCCCAGTCGAAAAAAGACTAACCTAATAGTTCCACCCACCTCCCCCAAAAGCGCAGAAATCGTCCAATAGGCGAACGACATGCTAATCTATTGACCCTTAACCCCTGTCTCCAGTTGGCAGCTCCATTTACGAAGTAAAAAGTTACCACCACCAAAAAGACATAACAAAGAATACATAAAGAAGTAAACAAATTCCAAATATTTTCATATTATGTCTAACAGTAGTTAAGTCCGAATTAACAACAGCCATCTTAAATTCATTTAATATATGCAGCCATGTATTCAAAAAAAGGGATAAATCCTATATACTACAACTAATATTAAAGACTTACAAATCAAAGAAAAAATAAGGAAATATATATGTGTTAAATTCAGAACTACATTAACTGTTAAAGCAAACAACAGATCTAAGCAAGTTAACCAAGTCTGTATCTGAATAGTGATAAAACGAAGAACGGACTTCCATCAACGGTGCTACAAACCACTCCCAGCTAAGGATCAACTCTTCAAATTGCTTAGGAAGTGGACTTAAACTCTTTTATAAATTTCCAACCATCTTCTGGAGAGTCAATCCGTTTTGTACGCGCATTGGGTGGAGTAATCATCAGATGTGCCGGGTAATGCAGCAACGGGTGACAGCTCATTTAAAAAAATTCCGCCATCACTTCCTGATATTTAATTCTTCCAGCATAAATCTCTGGGGCAAAATCTTCCACTATATGAATCTGAACTTGATTATAGATTAGTTTATCCCTTTTCTTTGCATTCCGAAGAATAGCTTCTTTGGTTGTAAAATAATGCAAACAGAGAATTACAGGACATGTTTTAATTTCGGCTGACGTTTTAAAACAGTGAATTCGGTGGGCTCTGGCCAATATCGGAAAGGCTTCGAGAATGTCACTAATCTTCAGTGGCTCACTGGTTTCCGTATTTTCAGGCAAACCCTGTATACGGAGATTCATCCTGCGATTTCTGCTTTCAAATCAATCGTTTTCTTCTTAATTCTTGATAATTCTGAAGTATTCTCATTAATTTTCTTTTCCATAAAAGACATCTTCAAATCCTGTTCCTTAATAGATTGATCCATTAATTTACATTCCCTTTCAATTCTGTGAGTACTCTGCTTAAGCGTATGATATCGATCTTCCAAATTCTTCAAAGACTCCTGAATAGCGATGATGGTTTTTTCAAACAATTCATTAGCTTTCGGCAATTTATCCATTTTGGTATCCAGCGTACCGATCTTCACATTCATAGCTTCTATTAAAGAGAGCATTCTTTCTGAAGGAGAGGTACAGAAAGGGGTTTCTGCGGCAACAGACAAGATTTAAGGATGGTGTGTTGCCTCCCTGGTGCCTGGATCCAGGATGCCACGGACCAGGTGCAGGGAATCCGCAAGGGTGAAGGTGAACATCCGGAAGTGGTGGTGCATGTCGGCCAAATGACGTGGGGAAGAAGAGGAAAGACATTCTACAGAGTGAATTCAGAGAACTCGGAAGAAGGCCGAAAGCAGGACTTCCAGGGTGGTTATCTCCGGTTTGCTTCCAGTTCCTCGTGCTGGAGAGGACAGGAACAGGGAGATAATGGATCTGAATGTGTGGCTGAGGAACTGGTGCAGGAAGCAAGGATTTACGTTCTTGGACCACTGGGGTATGTTTTGGATAAGGATGAATTGTACAAAAGGGACGGGTTGCACCTTAATAGGCGGGGGACCAGCATTCTGGCAGGCAGGTTTGCCACTGCAACACGGGTGTGTTTAAACTAAGTAGTGGGGGGGGGGGGATGAACTGGAAATATAAGGATGGAGATAAAGGGAAAGTGCGAATAAGAAAAGTTAAGAATACAGCAGAATCATCGGAGTAGAAAGCTCAAGAAGGAATCGTACAGTATGGCCAAGTGAAATAAGAATTGATATGAAAGGTGAGGGGAGTAATGAATTGAAAGTATTATATATGAATGCACGAAGTATAAGAAAGTAGATGAGCTTGAGGCACGGTTGGAAATTGGCAAGTATGATGTTGTGGGAATAACAGAGACATGGCTTCAAGTGGACGGGGCCTGGGAAATGAATATTCAAGGGTGTATGTCCTATCGAAAGGACGGACTGATGGGCAGAGGGAGTGGGGTGGCTCTGTTGGTGAGGAATGATATTCAGTCCCTTGCGAGGGGGGATATAGAATCAGGAGACGTAGAGTCAGTATGGATAAAAATGAGAAATTCTGAGGGTAGAAAGACCCTAACGGGAGTTATCTACAGGCCCCCGAACAGTAGTCTGGATGTAGGGTGTAAGTTGAATCAAGAGTTAAAATCGGCATGTAGCAAAGGTAATGCTACAGTTGTTACGGGGGATTTCAACATGCAGGTAGACTGGAAGAATCAGGTTGGTACTGGGCCCCAAGAAAGGGAGTTTGTGGAATGCCTCAGAGATGGATTCTTAGAACAGCTCTCTGGAGCCTACCAGAGAGAAGGCAATTCTAGATTCAGTGTTGTGTAATGAACCGGATTTGATCAGGGACCTCGAGGTAAAGGAGCCATTAGGAGGCAGTGACCATAATATGATAAGTTTTAATCTACAAATTGAGAGGGAGAAGGGAAAATCAGAAGTGTCAGTATTACAGTTGAACAAAGGGAACTATGGACTCATGAGGGAGGAGCTGGCCAAAATTCAGTGGAACAATACCCTAGCAGGGATGACAGTGGAACAACAATGGCAGGTATTTCTGGGAATAATGCAGAAGGTGCAGGATCAGTTCATTCCGAAGAGGAAGAAAGATCCTAAGGGGAGTAAGGGGAGGCCGTGGCTGACAAGGGAAGTAAAGGACAGTATAAAGATAAAAGAGAAGTTTAACATAGCAAAGGTGAGTGGGAAGCCGGAGGATCGGAAAACCTTTAAAGAGCAACAGGGCATAACTAAAAAGGTAATACGTGGAGAAAAAATGAGGTACGAAGGTAAACTACCCAAGAATATAGTCCTGACGAAGGGTCTCGGCCTGAAACGTCGACTGCGTCTCTTCCTCTAGATGCTGCCTGGCCTGCTGCGTTCACCAGCAACTTTGTTGTGTGTTGCAAGAATATAAAAGCTCCTTTAGGTATGTGAAAAGGAAAAAAAATAGTTAGGACCTAAATTGAGCCCTTGAAGACAGAAAAGGGTGAATTTATTATGGGAAACAAGGAAATGGCAGACGAGTTGAACAGGTACTTTGGATCTGCCTTCACTAGGGAAGACACAAACAATCTCCCAGATGTAATAGTGGCCAAAGGACCTAGGGTAATGGATGAACTGAAGGAAATTTATATTAGGCAGGACATGGTGTTGGATAGACTGTTGGGTCTGAAGGCTGATAAGTCCCAGGGACCTGATAGTCTGCATCACAGGGTACTTAAGGAGGTGGCTATAGAAATCGTGGATGCATTGGTAAACATTTTCCAATGATCTATAGATTCAGGATCAGTTCCTGTGGATTGGAGGGTGGCTAATGTTGTCCCACTTTTCAAGACAGGAGGGAGAGAGAAAACAGGGAATTATGGACCGGTTAGCCTGATGTCAGTGGTGGGAAAGATGCTGGAGTCAATTATAAAAGATGAAATTACGACACATTTGGATGGCAGTAACAGGATAGGTCTGAGTCAGCATGGATTTACGAAGGGGAAATCGTGCTTGACTAATCTTCTGGAATTTTTTGAGGATGTAACTATGAAAATGGACAAGGGAGAGCCAGTGGATGTAGTGTACCTGGACTTTCAGAAGCCTTTGATAAAGTCCCACGTAGGAGATTAGTGGGCAAAATTAGGGCACATGGTATTGGGGGCAGAGCACTGACATGGATTGAAAATTGGCTGGCTGATAGAAAACAAAGAGTAGCGATTAACGGGTCCCTTTCGGAATGGCAGGCGGTGACCAGTGGGGTACAACAGGGTTCAGTGCTGGGACCGCAGCTGTTTACAATATATATTAATGATTTAGATGAAGGGATTAAAAGTAACATTAGCAAATTTGCAGATGACACAAAGCTGGGTGGCAGTGTGAAATGTGAGGAGGATGTTATGAGAATGCAGGGTGACTTGGATAGGCTGGGTGAGTGGGCGGATGCATGGCAGTTGCAGTTTAATGTGGATAAATGTGAGGTTATCCACTTTGGTGGTAAGAACAGGAAGGCAGATTATTATCTAAATCAGGGGTTCCCAACCATTTTTACACCGCAGACCGGTTTAATATTGACAATATTCTTGTGGACCGGCTGACGGCGGGGTGGGGGGGGGTAGGGTTGCCAACGGAGAAGAGTAGCAGTCAAATACATTGTGTTGACCCCGAGAACAACTACCATGACCATGAAGCCTTGCACGGGCACCTGTGTGCGCATGCGTGACCTGCGCATGCGTGTACGTGCCGATTTTTTTTCTACAAATCGTTTTTGGCGATTCTGTTCGGGGGGGTGTTAATCACGACTAGAATATAGGTGATAAGTGGCTAATACACTCAATTTCATTTCTAAAAGGGTTTATCTAACGAATTTAATATTAAACACACAGCGCACATTTTCCTCGCATGAATATAGTGATAAATCAATTATCAGGGGCGGACAGGGGAACTTGAAGTAAGTGTTGAACGAACATCAAGTCATAGTGGTAGAGGCAGGTTTGATATTATCATTTAAAGAAAAATTGGATAGGTATATGGGCAGGAAAGGAATGGAGGGCTATGGGCTGAGTGCAGGTCGGTGGGACTACGTGAGATTAAGCATTCGGCACGGACTAGAAGGGCTGGGATGGCCTGTTTCCGTGCTGTAATTGTTATGTGGTTATATGGTTATATAAGTCAGTTATAAGTCAATAGCATCATGACATTTTAAGTAATGTTTGGATATTAAACACACAGCACATATTTTCCCCGTATGAACATTGCAACACACCAATATTGCTGAATTAGTGGGAGCCCTGGGCTTGTTTTCCTGCAACAAGACGGTCCCTTCGAGGGGTGATGGAAACAGCGATACTCGAAGGGGGTTCCTTATGTCCAGTCTATTCCGCAATTTAGTTTTCATTGCATTCATTGCAGAGATATGTTGGAAATGGAAACAATGTTTTCAGTGCTTTCGTGGCTATCTCAGGATATTCAGCCTTGATTTGGATCCAGAATGCCAGCAGAGATGTTATGTCAAACATACTTTTCAGCCAGCCGTCATTTGCAAGCTCGAGGAGTTGATCTCCTTCTCGCGCTGACATGGATGACGCGCGGATAATGACCTTGCATGCGTAATGACCTCGCGTGCGTTCAAGTTCAACAGTGGGCGTGACAGGGAATGAAGAAAGGTGCAGCTGACTCATATCGCCAAATCATATCATTTCCTCGCGGCCCGGTAGCACATGCTTTGCGGCCCGGTATCGGTCCGCGGACTGGAGGTTGGGGACCACTGATCTAAATGGAGTCAAGTTAGGAAAAGGGAAAGTACAACGAGATCTAGGTGTTCTTGTACATCAGTCACTGAAAGCAAGCATGCAGGTACAGCAGGCAGTGAAGAAAGCTAATGGCATGCTGGCCTTCATAACAAGGGGAATTGAGTATAGGAGCAAGGAGGTCCTTCTACAGCTGTACAGGGCCCTGGTGAGGCCACACCTGGAGTATTGTGTGCAGTTTTGGTCTCCAAATTTGAGGAAGGACATTTTTGCTATAGAGGGAGTGCAGCGTAGGTTCACAAGGTTAATTCCCGGGATGGCGGGACTGTCATATGTTGAAAGATTGGAGCAACTGGGCTTATATACACTGGAATTTAGAAGGATGAGAGGGGATCTGATTGAAACATATAAGATTATTAAGGAATTGGACACAATGGAGGCAGGAAGCATGTTCCCGCTGATGGGTGAGTCCAGAACCAGAGGCCACAGTTTAAGAATAAGGGGTAGGCCATTTAGAATGGAGTTGAGGAAAAACTTTTTCACCCAGAGAGTGGTGGATATGTGGAATGCTCTGCTCCAGAAGGCAGTGGAGGCTAAGTCTCTGGATGTTTTCAAGGAAGAGATGGATAGAGCTCTTAAAGATAGCGGAATCAAAGGTTATGGAGATAAGGCAGGAAATGGATACTGATAGTGGATGATCAGCCATGATCACAGTGAATGGCGGTGCTGGCTCAAAGGGCCGAATGGCCTACTCCTGCACCTATTGTCTATTGTCTATTGTCTATTGTCTATGCTATTATCTGTCCCCCACTTTTCCTTCGCTACATCGACGACTGCTTTGGCACTGCTTCCTGCATGCATGCTGAGCTAGTTGACTTCATCATCTTTGCCTCTAACTTCCACCCTGCCCTCAAATTTACCTGATCCATTTCCGACACCTCCCTCCCCTGCCTTGATCTCTCTGTTTTTAGCTCTGGAGACAGCTTATCTACTGATGTCTACTCTAAGCCCACGGACTCTCACAGCTACCCGGATAATTCCTCTTCCCACCCTGTTACTTGTAAAAATGTCATCTCCTTCTCACAATTCCTCCGTCTTCCCCACATCTGCTCTCAGAATGAGACTTTTCGTTCCAGAACGAGGGAGATGTTTCCTTTTTTAAAGAAAGGGGCTTCCTTTCCTCCAACATCAACTCTGCCCTCAAACGCATCTCTCCCATTTCACGCACATCTGCTCTCACCCCATCCACCCGCCACCCCAGTAGGAATAGGGTTCCCCTTGTCCTCACCTACCAGCCCACCAGCCTCCGTGTCCAACGTACAAATCTCCGTAACTTCTGCCATCTCCCACCACCAAGCACATCTTTCCCTCCCCCTCACTTTCTGCTTTCTGCAGGGATTTCTCCCTACGCGACTCCCTTGTCCATTCGTCTCTCCCCATCCCTTCCCACTGATCTCCCTCCTGGCACTTATCCTTATAAGCGGAACAAGTGCTACACCTGTCCTTACACTTCCTCTCTCACATACCATTCAGGGCCCCAGACAGTCCTTCCAGGTGAGGCGACACTTCACCTGCGAGTCTGCTGGTGTGATATACTGCGTCTGGTGCTCCCAATGTGACCTTCTAGATATTGGTGAGACCCGACTCAGACTGGGAGACCGCTTCACTGAACACCTACGCTCTGTCCGCCAGAGAAAGCAGGATCTCCCAGTGGCCACACTTTTTAATTGCACGTCCCATTCCCATTCCAATACAGGTGTCCCCCGCTTTTCGAACGTTCACTTTAGGAAACCTCACTGTTACGAAAGACCTACATTAGTTACCTGTTTTCACTAACAGAAGGTGTTCCTCACTGTTACAAAAAAAGGCAGCGCGTGAAAAAAAGCAGTGCGCGCCCAGAGCAGCTGCTCCTCCCCCGGATTCAGAACTGCATTCTCGCCGGCATTGCTTAAACACGTGCCTGTGAGCATCCGTTAGCAAGATGAGTTCTGAGGTATCGGAAAAGCCTAAAAGAGCTCGTAAAGGTGTAACACTTAACGTAAATCTAGACATAATTAAGCGTTTCGATCGTGGTGAACGAAGTAAGGACGAAGTGAGTTTGGCTTGTGGAAGTTGACGAAGATGATGTTGAAGAGGTTTTGGCATCTCATGACCAAGAACTGATAGATGAAGAGCTAATGCAATTGGAAGAGGAAAGGATAACAATCAAAACCAAATGCAGTAGCGAATGGACTGAAAGTGAAGTTGTCCAGGAACTGAACGTGAAGCAACTGTGTCAGATTTTTGCTGCAATGATTGCAGAAAAGTACGACTTTAATTTTGAAAGGGTACTTCGGTTTAGGGCATATTTTCAGGATGGTTTGAGTGCTTACAAAGAACTGTATGATCTAAAAATGCGCGAGGCTAAGCAGTCAAGCAAGCCTTCCACATCAGCCACAGCAGACGATGAACCTAGACTTTCAACATCGAGGCAGGCAGACATAGAAGAAGATGACCTGCCTGCCCTGATGGAAACAGACGACAATAAGATGACACCCCAGTGTCCCACCACTCCAACCTCCCACCGCGGACAGATACCGATCTGTGAAGCATGCAGCGGTAGCCGGGACGCACCCAGCACATCTTTAAGAGAAAAGCCGAAATAAAGAAGTTAATTAATTAGGTGCCGCCCGGCACGTAAATGTTGGCCCAGATCAGAGGCGATTGCCGATTGCGTCGCCTCTGATCTGGGCCAACATTTACATGCCAAGCGGCATCTAATTAATTAGCTTGTTTGTTTTGGCTTTTTTCTTAAAGATGTGCTGGGTGCGTCCCGGCCAATGCTGTACCCCTGCATGCTTCACAGATCAGTATCGGTCGGCAGCCTGGAGGGTGGGGACCACTGCACCACCCCAACCTCCGACGACTCAGCCTAACACACCATCATCAGTGTGCTCGGCGCTGTCTTCCAGATTCCGGTAAGTAATACTACACTGTACATACATTATTTCTACTTTATATCGGCTGTGTATTTTTACGTGTTATTTGGTATGATTTGGCAGCTTCATAGCTTAAAGGTTACTGGAGAGCGCTTGCGCCGTGTTTCTGCCGAGAGTGCTTGTGTGAGATTTTTGCTATGGAGAACAGTGCAGCAATGATTGTGGAAAAGTATTTCTACTTTATATAGGTTGTGTATTCATATCATTCCTGCTTTTACTATATGTTACTGTTATTTTAGGTTTTACGTGTTATTTGGCATGATTTGGTAGGTTATTTTTGGGTCTGCGAACGCTCACAAATTTTTCCCATATAAATTAATGGTAATTGCTTCTTCGCTTTACGATATTCCGGCTTATGAACCATTTCATAGGAATGCTCCACCTTTGGATGGCGGGGGAAACCTGTATGTCAGTCCATGGCCTCCTCTATTGTCGAGATGAGCCACACTCAGGTTGGAGGAACAACACCTTATATTCTGTCTGGGTAGCCTCCAACCTGATGGCATGAACATGGATTTCTGTAACTTCCATTAATGCCCCACCTCCCCTTCTTACCCCATCCCTAATTCATTATCTATCTATCTATTTATCTATCTATCTATCTACGTTTGTATTTATTTATTTTCTCTTTTTTTTCTTTTCTCTTTTTCCCTCACACGATAACTCCTTGCTTACTCTCCATCTTCCTCTAGTGCTCCCCTCCCCCTTCCTTTCTTCCAAGGCCTTGTGTCGCATGATACTCCCCCTTCTCCAGCCTTGTATCCCTTTTGCCAATCAACTTCCCAGCTCTTGGCTTCATCCCTCCCCCTTCTGTCCTCTCCTATCTTTTCAGGTCTCCCCCTCCCCCTCCCACTTTAAAATTTCTTACTATCTCTTTTTTTCCGTTAGTCCTGACGAAGGGTCTCGACCTGAAACGTCGACTGTACTTCTTCCTATAGATGCTGCCTGGCCTGCTGCGTTCCACCAACATTTTGTGTGTGTTGTTTTTTTCAAATCTTACAGTGTTTTATCTTTCACAATTTTTTTCCAGACGGAATTACGATATACTCTCAATTTTACAGTTCAAGACACCATAGACAGGTTTCTTTCATCACTAAATTAGCTGGTTTTCTGTAGATCTGTTTAATTTGCTACATGAAAGTTCAAGTTTCCCACTCTGTACCATGACTTTCATCAAGAGGTTAAAAATACTCCTGATAGGGTTACTTTACTTGTGTATTTGCACACCCCAGCCAGGGATCAGCTTTTGGAGTAGGACTCTTCCAGAATTTACACTATTGACTTGAATGATGATTTGTTGAATCAATTGATAAATTTGCTAGATGTGCTCATTTGTTATGCAGACCTGAGTCTTGGGACCACAAAGCTGAGAAACTGGGTATTTGTGACTTGAAAAGCTTGGAATGGGTACCGGAGAAACTCAATGTAGGCTAGAGAGGCTCAGTATGTAGACTCAAGACTCTCAGAATGTAGAGACAGGACATGCACTGAGAATAAAGGTACCCTCTCCCCAAGCCACCAATGTCAAAATGTCACTGTTCAAACTTCACTGGGTCCATTACTTCGCAAGATCCTTCTGTCATGATGGAGACAGAAACAAAAATTTATACATAGGAATTCTAATGGAACATTGTTGCCTCGACGATCACTCTGACCAATGAATCTCATGGTCAAGGTCAGCTGTCCTCTCTGTGCTGGGTCCATCTTTGTGTGGTCGAGACTTGCTGTCACCCGGTGCAGATATGGCCCGAGTGTGGAGTGAGAGACACTGAAGCAGGTCGATAGTTCACAGACTTAATGCAACCAGTGTTAAAGGGAAAATAATAAATGCTAGGTCAAACAGGGCTGTTAACTAAAACTCTGAAATGGAAAACAAAGCTTACACTGCTGATGAAAAGAACAACTAAGAATAAAACGAATACTGCTAGTCTTCAGAGTCAGTTGACTCGATGGTCCAATTTCTCAGGCAAGGCAGAATGCAGGCAGCGAAGCATTGCTGTGTCCAAGTCTCCACAAATACTACGACGGAATGAATGGAGTTAAATACTATCACAGTGAAATAATAATTAGCTGACATGTTCATATTCACGAGCGTAATTGCCAAATCTGCTGCACTGCCGAATCCGTGGTTGTGACTCATGAACTCATACCATTAACCGAGGGGTCCATGCACCACATTGGGAACCCATGAACTAGAATGTGAATTGGCTCTGAGGACTGGGATGTCATAGCTATGTAATAACAGAAACATGGCCGAGAGAAGGCAGAACTAGCAGCTTAAAATTCCAGGATGCCGATACTACCTTTGTGACAGAAGTACAGGTACGTGACAATGGGGTGTAAGCCTTTTTGATAAGCAGTACTTAGAAATGACATTCTTGGCACATTGTCCAGTGAGGCCATATGAGTAGAACTTATGAAGAGATAAGGGAACAAGTGGAGATCCTTATATATTACATTCATGTTACCCTGAATTAAGGTGATTAAATATCCAGGGCCTGACTCAGACTTTGCAGGAAGCCAGAGCAGACGTTGCAGATGTCCTTGTGGAGGTGTTACTTTATTGTTATTCACTGGTGAAGTTCCCAAAGACTGGAAGGTCACTGCTGTTGTTCCAATGTTAACAAGGACAAGCCAGGGTTCAACAGGCCAGTCAGCCAGAATTCAGAAGTAAGGAAGTTACTGGAGTAAATTCTGAGGGACAGGAACTACCAGCATTTGGACGGACAGAGTCTAAGATTAGGAGGAGTCAGCATGGCTCTGTGCATGGAAGTCATGCTTGGTAAACCTTTTTGTTTATTGAAGAGGTAACCAAAAATGTAGGACAGTGTGGATGTTGTCTATTTAGACTTCAGCAAGTTCTTTGACAAGGTCCTTCATGGCAAGCTGGTCTGAAAGTTTGGGTCCCATGAAATCTGGGGAAATATAGTTGGGTGGATTCAAACTTGGCTTGGAAATAGGAACCAGAAGGTGGTAGTTAAAGGCTATTTCTCAAAATGGAGGATGGTGAATGGTGGTGTGCTGTGGGGTTTTCTGTTGAGACCCTTGTTATTCACTAGTTACAGTATACAGTATGAATGATTTGATTGTGAATGTACAAGGTGTAATCAATACATTTGCTGCTGACACACAAATAAGATTTGTTGACAATGATAAAGGGTCTCATAAATTACAAGGGAATCTTGTTCAGTCAGGTAAGTGAGTCAGGATCAAGTTCAATTTCAAGTTTAATTATCATTCAGCCATATAGGAATATAGCCAAATGAAACAGCATTCAGCTGGGGCCAAGGTGCGAAACATTACCAACAGCATACAGCACTCTACAAAATTGCATGTAGCACAACTAACTCATATGGTCACGATTTTTGAAAAAGATGCAGTGACAAAGGAAAGAAAATGTAATATAGCTCAAGTGAGTCACATGACTGTAGATTATCCTGGTCCAGAGTGTCCTTCCACTGAGCGACCACCAGAAGGCAGCACTGAGCAAACCGTAGAGGGCAGCACCAGCAGGAGGAGGTAACCCTGCAACCCAGCACAAATTTCAGCACACCCAGCAGAGGCCCCTGCTCTCTCCTCAAGGTGGCTGCAACAGGCAGCTGCGTCCAAGGTGACCCCACGGCCGAGGCCTAGACCTCACCACAACCGAGGCTATGTAGCTCCTCCGCTGCCACTCTAGCTAATGACTGGATTTGCAGTATTGTACGTTGCCAATGTCCAAAAGGGTCTTGCAAGTTTAGTGTTCATGGATTCAATGTCCATTTAGGAATCGGTTGGCAGAGGGGGCGAAGCTGTTCCTGAATTGCTGAGTGTGTGCCTTCTGGCTTCTTTACCTCCTTCCTGACTTCCTGATGGTAACAATGAGAAGAGGGCATGCCCTGTGTGATGGGAGTCCTTAATAATGTTCACTGCCTTTTTGAGGTGCTGCTCCTTGAAGATGTCTTGGATCTACGGAGGTTAGTACACAAGATGGAGCTGACTAATTTTACAACTTTCACCAGCTTCTTTTGATCCTGTGCAGTAGCCCCACCACCCCCCCTCGCCCCCCGCCATATCAGACGGTGATGCAGCCTGTCAGAATGCTCTGCATGGTACATCTGCAGAAGTTTTTGAGTGTTTTAGGTGACAAACCTAATCTCCTCACAGTTCTAATGAAATATAGTGGCTGTCTTGCCTTCTTTATAACTGCATCGATGTTGGGGCCTGATCTTGACACCCAGGAACTTGAAATTGCTCACTCTCTCCAGTCCTGATCCCTCTATGAGGATTAGTTCATGTTCTATTGTCTTAGCCTTTCTGAAGTCCACAACCAGCTCTTTGATCTTACTGATGTTAAGTGAAAGGATGTTGCTGCTACACCACTCAACTAGCTGGTATATCTCGCTCCTGTATGCTCTCTCATCTCTACCTGAGATTCTGAGAAATGGACTGGCTGCATGACAAATGCAAGTGTGGAGGTGACTATAAAGAAAAATTAAAATGGAAGAAAGCCTCTCCAATTTCTTTCCATACTCCTAAATTTTGAAAATTATGGTCAATCTTTGAAGAGTTTCAGTAGGCTTATTTGTTGCTATATTCTAGGGAGTGGTGCAGATGCTAATTGGTTAGGCAAATGGGGTTGTGATATATGGGGAGAGGTCCATCATTTGCCCCCCATGATATTGATATAAAATCTATTTTGCTTACTTCCAGTAAGATGGCTGTGTGTTCAAATGCAGTGGCCCCTTGGAGGCAAACCAAAGTTGTTTTTGTCTTTTTTAAAAGTCTTTTTTTATGATTGCAGGAAAATGCTGGACACTAAGAACTTCAGGTATTGCTGGTCTACCTCATCAGTGAACAGCTTGCTCGCAGAGGAGCTGGACTTGGTGTGGACCGTGTTACTGCCTGCTACATGAAGGCATTGGAGTTGGTGAGTGAAGGCGCTGTGCAGTCTAACTTTCCCCCATTCCCCGCATCTCACCCCTCTCCCCCAACCCCAGCCTCAACCCCCGTCTCCCCTCTCTCCCCCCATTTCTCCCACTCCCCCCCATATCTCCTCCCTGGTCTTCCCCTCTTTTTTCCCCACTCCTCTCCTCCACTCACCCTCTCTGTTTACCCCCCTTCCACCCCACATCTCTCCCCCTTTACACCCTCTCACCCTTCTGTCCCTCTCACCACTCCCTTCTCCCTCTCTTCACCATCTCCACTCCTCTCTCCACATCCTCCCTCCCTCTCTCTACATCCCTCTTTCCCACTTCTCTCTCCACTGTCCCCCCTTCTCTGCCACCTGTCTAACCCATCTCTTGTCCCCTCTCTCCCCAGCTCTTTCCCGCTCTCTTCTTCCGAAACATTGACTGTTTAGTCCTTTCCACTAATGCTGCCTGACCTGCTGAGTTTCTCCAGCATTGTGTGTTTGTTGCTTTACCCCCTTTCCCCACTCTCTCCCCCTCTCCTCCCTCTCTCAACCCTCTCTCCCCCTCCCGACTTTCTCTCCCCATATATACCCCTCTCCTTCCATCTTCTCTGTGTCGGTCACCCTGTCCCCCACTTTCTTCTCCCTACGTCCCCACTCTCTTCCCCTCACTCTTGTCACAAACTCCTCCAGTCTCACTGCTGTCTTCCCACACTCCCCTCCTTCCCCACATCTCTCCTCATCTCTCTCCCCTCTCTCTCCATAGCCGCATCGTTTCTCCACCCTCTCCCACCCTGTCGCCTACCCCTGTCTTCCTATACCACCCCTCCGACTCTCCCCATTTCACCCCCAGGAATCCCCCATCCCCTCCCCATGTCTCCTCACTCTCCTGCCTTCTCTTTGTCCCCCCTCCCCACCCCACTCCTCTCTGCCCATTCTCTCTCCACTGTGTCTCTTCCCCTCATCATCTCACCCCATCTCTCCCTACCCTCTCTTCCCATCCATCTCCCCCTCTCACCCCTCTTCCTCAACTCTACCCACCCTCGTTCCTCTCTCTCGCCCCTCTTTCTCCTCCACTCACCACCACCTTCTCCAGCCCCTCTCTTCATCTCGCACACTCTCCCTCTCTCCCCATTCTCCCCACATCTCTCTGTCAATCTTCCCCCCTCTTCCTTTCTCCCTCAACCTTTCTTGCAACCCCTCTCTATCACTTCTCTCCTCCATCTCCCCACTTATGCTCATGCTCTCCACAGACCACTCTCCCCTATCTCACTCCTCTCTAACCCCTTTTCACCACCCTCTCTTCCCAAATCTCTCCCCCTCTCTTGCCACATTCCCTGCTCCCTCTCTGGCCCAATCTCTTCTCCACTCCCAGCTCCTTCTCTTCCCCTAACTCCCTCTCAACCCTCCATATCTCCACCCTCTCCCCCCTTCCCGTCTCTCCACTATATCTACCACACTGTCTCCCCCTTGTCTTCCCACACTTCCACCCCTCTTCTTCTTCACCCCTCTCTTCCATCCCGTTCTCCCCCACTTCCTCCACTCTGTCCACCTCATCTGTCCCCCTCTCTTCTCTGCTCCCCACCCTATGTCTGTCCTGTCTCATCCCCTGTCTCTGCCCTGTCTCACCCGCCTCCACACAGTCTACCCACTCCTCCATCACTCCTCACTCCCCCTTCTCTTCTCCCCACCCTCCCAACTCCACTCACTCCCTACTCCCCCCTCTCCCACTTTTCTCCCCTACTCGCCATTCTCTCCCCCTTCCTCATCTGTCCCTCACCATTCCCTATTTCACTCTTCCCCCTCCTTCACATCTCCCCCACACCACTGCACTCCCTCTCTCTCCCTATTTTTCTTCCCTCTCTCCCCCATCTCTCTCCCTCAATCCACCTTCTCTTTCACCTGGTCACAACCACTCCCTCCTCTCCCATTGTCTCAACTTCCCTCTCCACCTTCCTCTTCCCCTTCCTTCCCTTTCCACCTCTCTCTCCCCTTTCTCTCTATCCCCTGCTCTCTCCCTCCCACCATCCCTTCTCTCCCTCTCTCCACCCCTCTTCCTCCTACCTTTCCTTGTCCCTTTTCTCCAACTCCTCCCTCCCTCTCTCACCCCCTCTCTAACCCTATCTCTCCCCCTCTCTCACCCTCTCCCCTCCCGATCTCTCCTCTTCCTCTCCACCCCTCTCCCCTCTCCCCTCCTCTCAACCCTCCTCCCCTCTCTCCCCTCCCCTCCCTACCCCTCCCCCACTTCCCACCTCTGCATCTCTCACCCCCTCCATCTTCTACTCCTCCCTTTCCCCTTAGTGTCCCTCCTTCTCCCCTCCCCTTCACTTCCCCCTCTCTCCACACCTGTTCACTCCCACTGTTACACCTGCATTTCTCCTTGTCTCCACACCTTTCTCCTGCTCTTTCCTACCCTCTCACCCCTCTTCCCCCCTTCCTCTCATCCACTCCCTCTATCTCTGCCCCCCTTTCTCCACCCCTCACCCTCTCCTCCAGTCCTTTCTCTCTACTCTACCCTTGTCCACTTCTCCCCTTCTCCGTCCCCCTTCATCCCGGCCTTCCACTCTTCCTTTTCTGTCCCTGCACTTTAAGTCCCCCTTTTCCACCTCTCCCCCTATCTCCACCCTCTCTCCCCCTCACTACCCCTTTTCCTCCATCCTACTCTCTCACGCTGCTCTTCCCCTCTTCCCGTCCTCCCACTCTCCCTCTCTCTAACCTCTTCTGTTTACCCCTCACTCACTCTCTTTCCCACTGTTCCCTCTCTCTCCCTTTTACTCCCCCTCCCCTTCGCTCCCTGTCTCCCTACACATCCTCTCTTCCCCACCTTTCTACCCTGCCTATCCTTCTCTCTCCTTCCCCCCTCCACCCCAACTTCCTCCCCCTTTCCCCCTTTCCCTCTGCACCCTTTCCCAGACCTCTTACGCTCTCTCTCCACCTCTCAATCCCTCTCTTTCACTCTCAATCTCTCCCCTCCTCTCTTCCACGCTGTCTTCCTGCCCCTCCATCCTTGTCATTCCTCCCCCCCAACCGCCTCCCCCTTCTCAAGGACACAGAAACATAAGAAAACAGGAGCAGCAGAAGGCCACCAGGCCCCTCAGACCTGCCTTGCTATTCAATATGATCATGGCATGGTGGGGTTTAAACTACGGTTGCAGGGGGATGGGATCCAGAGGGCCAGAACAGTTAGCGGAGAGGTTGTGGAGGCAGATATTGGTAAAACCTCAAGACAAGGTTAGGAATCAAAAGGCTGAACATGGTGTGACTGGTGTCCTGAGCTGCATATATTTCAATGCATGAAGTAGCATAGGAAAGGAGGATAATGGCGCTGAAGATGAGGTAGTGGGTTTACAAACAGAGGCAACGTGAAGGGAGGAGAGGCTGTTAATAGGGCAAAATTGCCGTCAACAGGATGAGTTGCAGTGTAAAAGGCAGACAAAATGGAAAAGGATGAGAACAGGATAGAAGATGTTATATTTGAATGCGCATATTTTATGGAATAAGGTAGATGAATTTACAGCACAGACGCAGATTGGTAGGTATGATGTAGGTGTCACGGAATCATGGCTGAAAGAAGATTATAACTGGGAGTTTCATGCTCAAGGATACACAATGTACCAAAAGGAAATATAGAAACCTACAGCACAATACAGGCCCTTTGACCCACAATGCTGTGTGGAACATATACTTAATTTGGAAATTACTTAGGGTTACCCATAGCCCTCTATTTTTCTAGAAAATGAAATTGTCATTAGAAAGAGGTGACATAGGGTTGGTAGGTGTTGAGTCATTGTAGATAGAGCTAAAGAACTGCAAGGATAAAAAGACCCTGATAAGAGTTGTATGCAGACCCCAAACAGTAGTACGGATCCTGTCCTAGGCAGGAAGGCCGAGGGGCAGAGACCCCTAAACAGTAGTAAGCATGTGGCCTACAAATCACAATGGCAGATAGAAAATGGATGTCAAAAGAGCACTGTTACAATCTTAATGGGGGACTTCAATATGCAGGTAGAGTGGGAAAAATCAGGTTGGTGCTGGATTTCAGGAGAGCCTATGAGTTGGCTATTCTGGACTGGGTATTGTGCAATGAACCGGAATTGATTGGAGAGCTTAAGGTACCCTTAGGGGAAAGTGATCATAATATGATCAAATTCACCCTGAAATTTGAGAAGGAGAAGCTAAAGTCAGATGTATCAGTATTACAGTGGAGTAAAGGGAATTACAGAGGCATGAAATAGGAGTGGCCAGAATTGATTGGAAAAGAACACTGGCAGAGATGACAGCAGGACGGCAACGGCTGGAATTTCTGGAAGCAATTTCGAAGGCACAGGATACATACATTCCAAAGAGGAAGATGTATTCTATACGAAAGTTGATACAATTGTGGCTAAGAAGGGAAGTCAAGGCCAATATAAAGACAAAGAGGGAGCATATAATGAGCAAATATTAATGGGAAGTTACAGGGTTGTGAAGCTTTTAAAAACCAAAAAAGTCATTAAGAATGTAAAGATAGAATATGAAGTTAAGCTAGCCAATAATATTAAAGAGGATTCCAACAGTTTCTTCATATATATAAAGGGTAAAAGAGAGGCGAGAGTGGATATCGGACCACTGGAAAATGATGCTGGAGAGGTAGTAATGGGGGACAATGAAGTAGTGGATGAACTGATTAAGTATTTTGCATCAGTCTTCACTGTGGAAGACACTAGCAGTATGGTGGAAGTTCCAGGTGTCAGGGATCATGAAGTGTGTGAACTTATCATAACTAAAGAGAAGGTTCTTGGGAAACGTAAAGGTCTGAAGGTAGATAAGTCACTTAGACCAGATGGTGTATACCCCAGAGTTCTGAATGAGGTGGCTGAAGAGATTGTGGAGGCATTAATAATGATCTTTCAAGAATCACGAGATTCTTGAATGGTTCTTGAAGACTGGAAAATTGCAAATGTCACTCCGCTCTTCAAGAACAGAGAGAGGCAGAAGAAAGGAAACTATTGGCCAGTTAGTCTGAGCACAATGGTTGGGAAGATGTTAGAGTTAATTATTAAGGATGAGGTCCCAAGGTACTTGGAAACACATGTTAACATAGGACATAGTCAGCATGGTTTCCTCAAGGAAAAATCTTGCCTGACAAATCTGTTGGAATTCTTTGAAGGAGTACCAAGCAGAATAGGCAAAGGTGAATTGATTGATATAGTGTAATTGGATTTCCAGAAGGCCTTTTACAAGGCGTCATACATGACGCTAGTTAATAAGCTACAAGCCCTTGGTATTACAGGAAAGATTCTAGCATGGATGAATCAGTGGCTGATTGGCAGGAGGCAAAAAGTGGGAATAAACAGAGCCTTTTCTGGGTGGCTGCTGGTGCCTAGTTGTAATCCACAGGGGTCTGTGTGGGACTGATCCTTTTTATGTTATATGTCAATGATTTGGATGATGAAATTGATGGCTTTGTTGCAAAGTTTGCAGACAATATGAAGATGAGTGGAGGGGTAGGTAGTTCTGAGGAAGTAGAGAGACTACAGAAGGACTTAGACTGATTAAGAGAATGGGCAAAGAAATGGCAGATGTAATACGGTGTCGGAAAGTGTATGGTCATGCACTTTGGTAGAAGAAATGAAAGGGTTGATTATTTTCTAAATAGAGAGAAAATACAAACAACTGATATGCAAAGGGACTTGGGAGTCTTTGTGCCGGATTCTGTATAGGTTAATTTGAGTCTGTGGCAAGGAAGACAAATGTAATGCTAGCATTCATTTCAAGAGGACTAGAATATAAAAGCAAAGATGTAATGTTGAGACGTTCAAAGCACTGGTGAGGCCTTACCTGGAGTATTGTGAGCAGATTTGGGCCTCTTATCTTAGAAAGGATGTGCTGGAACTGGAGAGGGTTCAAAGGAGGTTCATGAAAATGATTCCAAAATTGAATGGTTTGTTATATGAAGAGCATTTGATGGCTTTGGGCCTGTATTCACTTGAATTCAGAAGAATGAAGGGTGACCTCATTGAAACCTACTGAATTGTGAAAGGCCTTGATAGAATGGATGTAGAGAGGATGCTTCCTATGGTGTCCTTTTAGAACAGAGATGAGAAGGAGTTTATTTAGCCAGAGAGTGGTGAATCTGTGAAGTTCTTTGACACAGGCAGCTGTGGAGACCAAGTCTGTCTGTATATTTAAGGCAGAGGTTAATAGATTCTTGATTGGTCAGAGCCTAAAGGGATACAGAGAGAAGGCAGGAGGTTGGGGCTGGGAGAAAATTTGCATCAGCCTTGATGAAATATCAGAACAGACCTGATGGGCCAATTGGCCTAATTCTGCTCCTATATCTTATTGTCTTATGGTCTTTTGGCTGAGCTATGCCAGCCCTGACATCTGTGTTACTTCCCAAAGCCCTTAATTCCTCAATCCTTCAAATATTTATCTATCTGTATCTTTATGTATATATAAGGCAGAAGTTTATAGATTCTGATTGGTCACGGAATGAAGGGATACGGGGAGAAGGCAGGAGGTTGTAACATTAGCTTAACCATGTGATCACATAATGTAAAGCTGAAATTTGGAACTTTGAAGTTCAAAGTAAATTTAGCATCAAAGTATGTGTACAGTTTGTCACCATATACAACCCTGAGATTCATTTTCTTCCATACTCAATAAATCTATAGAATAATAACCATCACTAAATCAATGAAAGTGTGATTCAACTTGGCCATCCAACCAGTGTACAAAATACAACGAAGGTATAAGGAAATAACAATAATAATAAATAAGCAATAAATATCAAAAACATGAGATGAAGTCCTTGAGAGAGAGTCCATTGGATGTGGGAATATTTCAACGATGGGACAAGTGAATCTGAGTGAAGTTATCCCCTTTGGATCAATAGCCCGATGTTTGAAGGGTAACGGCTGTTCCTGAAACTGGTGGTGTGAGTCCTGCGGCTCCTGTACCTCCTTCCTGATGGCAGCAGCAGAAGGAAGCATGTCCAGGATGGAGGGGTACCCTGATGATGGATGTTGCTTTCCTCTGACAACGTTTCAGTAGTGGGGAGGGCTTTACCTGTATTGGACTGGGCTGTATCCACTACTTCTTTCCATTCAAAGGCATTGGTGGTTATTCTTGGAATTATTTTATTCTTGGAATTGATTGTAGGTTTGTTAGTGGTGTCATGATATAACGTGTAATTTTGCTTTAGGTAATCCTCCAAGCACTGGGAGCTAATTTCCCAGCCTGCAAGTGGAATGATGTCATCCTGAGTATCATTGACATGGAAATGTGTCAGGAAATGCAAAGAGGGACTGTGAGTTGACGTGCTTATTAACATTTCTAGTATTATGACATTAGGTCACTAAGTGTTCCATTGTGTAAATAAGTAACTTTCAGGCATGTAACATGGAAATTAGCACTACATGTCTGCATTTCTAGGCTATATTCTTTTTGAAAGGTGTGTTGTTCTGGTGTGAGGCAGTAAAATTTCACTCAATGTACAATTATAAAAGGAAGTGTCTCAGCCTGTGTGTGAAATGAGTGTATTGAATACTGCTCAGTGATTTTGTTTATGTTACAAAGAGAATGTATTGGAATAGTACATATAACTGCAGACAGTGTCGGTTGATCTGTGGAGAGGAAGAAGAATTAACATTTCAGCTCAATTGCTTTTCATCAGAACTGGAAGATACTGATGTTCAATTATGTCAGGAGAGGTAAAGAGCTACTTACCCAGAGGAGATAGACATCCTGACAAAGTATATTTACAACAGTTCAATAACATCACAATTATTCTTGCTGAGACCAACTTCGATTTTTAAAAAAATTTCAGATGCACTTTATTACCTTGCCCCATTTGCTCTTGTGTCTCTGAATGAATGATGTAGAACTCGGGGTTACTAATTTACTGTGATAGGGAATGAGGCTGGAGAGTGAAAGGACAAAGGGAATGATGGTGCGAAGCAAATCAAGGAATCAATATATTATCAACATCTTCATTGCTTGGCTCACATTACGACCAGTAATGTGATGGATCTTATATCTGATCAAGTTTGCAGGTAGCTGATGACATTGTAGGTCCTGGAAAATGGTGGCACTCAGATTTGCTGCCAAACTAAGATGTCCTATTGCAGTGAAGGGCATGACAAATCACAGAAGAAGCCATGGTCATCCACTACAGCCAAGGAAGACCCCAGTCGTCTACTCATACCACTGGACCTGGACTTCTGATGTCAAGCAAGTGGGACTGCCCTAGTGTTTTTCCACTTTAAAAACTCTCCCGTATAAGCTTCTTCATGCAGTTCAAAAAGTAAAAGCAAAACATAAAAACTATGCAAGTCTTCCATCCCCATCAGGAAGGTCTCAAAGCTCTACACTTCTTTTTGGATTCCAGACCTAATCAGTTCCCCTCTACCACCACTCTGCTCCATCTAGCGGAATTAGTCCTTACTCTTAATAATTTCTCCCTTGGTTCCTCCCACTTCCTCCAAACTAAAGGTGTAGCTATGGACACCCTTATGGGTGCTAGCTATGCCTGCCTTTTTGTTGGCTTTGTGGGACAATCTATGTTCCAAACCTATTCTGGTATCTGTCCCCCAGTTTTCCTTTGCCACATCGACGACTGCATTGGTGCTGGTTCCTGCATGCATGCTGAGCTCGTTGACTTCATTAACTTTGCCTCCAACTTTCACCCTGCCCTCAAGATAACCTGGTCCGTTTCCGACAACTCCCTCCCCTTTCTAGATCTTTCTGTTTCTATCTCTGGAGACAGCTTATCTACTGATGTCTACTATAAGCCTACTGACTCTCACAGCTATCTAGACTATTCCTCTTCTCACCCTGTCTCTTACAAAAATGCCATCCCCTTCTCCCAATTCCTCCGTCTCCACCGCATCTGCTCTCAGGATGAGGCTTTTCATTCCAGGACGATGGGGATGTCCTTTTTTAAAGAAAGGGGCTTCCCTTCCTCCACCATCAACTCTGCTCTCAAACGCATCTCTCCCATTTCACGCACATCTGCTCTGACTCCATCCTCCCGCCACCCCACTAGAAATAGGGTTCCCCTTGTCCTCACCTACCACCTCACCAGCCTCCGGGTCCAACGTATTATTCTCCGTAACTTCCGCCACTTCCAATGGGATCCCACCACTAAGCACATCTTTCCCTCCCCCCCCCCGCTTTCTGCAGGGATCGCTCCCTACATGACTCCCTTGTCCATTCATCCCCCCCATCCCTCCCCACCGCCCACCGATCTCCCCCTGGCACTTATCCTTGTAAGCGGAACAAGTGCTACACATGCCCTTACACTTCCTCCCTTACCACCATTCAGGGTCCCAGACAGTCCTTCCAGGTGAGGCGACACTTCACCTGTGAGTTGGCTGGGGTGATATACTGCGTCCGGCGCTTCCGATGTGGCCTTTTATATATTGGCGAGACCCGACGCAGACTGGGAAATCGCTTCGCTGAACACCTATACTCTGTCCACCAGAGAAAGCAGGATCTCCCAGTGGCCACACATTTTAATTCCACGTCCCATTCCGATTCTGATATGTCTATCCATGGCCTCCTCTACTGTAAAGATGAAGCCACACTCAGGCTGGAGGAACAACACCTTATATTCCGTCTGGGTAGCCTCCAACCTGATGGCATGAACATTGACTTCTCAAACTTCCGCTAATGCCCTACCTCTACCTCGTACCCCATCCGTTATTTATTTATATACACACATTCTTTTTCTCTCTCTCTCCTTTTTCTCCCTCTGTCCCTCTCACTATACCCCTTGCCCATCCTCTGGGTTTTCCCCCTCCTCCCCCTTTTCTTTCTCCCTAGGCCTCCTGTCCCATGATCCTCTCATATCCCTTTTGCCTATCACCTGTCCAACTCTTGGCTCCATCCCTCCCCCTCCTGTCTTCTCCTATCATTTTGGATCTCCCCCTCCCCCTCCCACTTTCAAATCTCTTACTAGCTCTTCTTCCAGTTAGTCCTGATGAAGGGTTTCGGCCCGAAACATCGACTGTACCTCTTCCTAGAGATGTTGCCTGGCCTGCTGCGTTCACCAGCAACTTTGATGAGTGTTGCTTGAATTTCCAGCATCTGCAGATTTCTTTGTGTTTGCAAGTCTAAACATCATTGTTAGGTATGATGGACAACCAATCAATCATATAATTCTTAATACATGTTTTGTGTATGTCTTCATATAACAGAGATGATTGAAGCGTTGAATTAAAGAGGAAGAATATGAAGTACTCGAAATATAAACATAGAAAGAGAGTACTTATTAAGTAAACTGTCTTGAGACATGGAGAACTTGCCAGGCTGGAGTCTGAAAGATGCAGAAGAGGAAACCACACAGCCACTGCCACTTACCAGACCTCTAGTTACAGATACGATGTCAGAGATGTCAGTATAGTCTAAACTGGTGAAAGAAATAGACTGAGTAACTGCAAGCTAGTTCAACACTGGTGATGGAAAATAATTGCGAAGTTTTTGAGAGTCAGGTATATCAATTAATGTAGTTAAACTGGACGGTAAGAAGAAATGGCAATAAAGACTCAATAAGGATAATGTATTTGATCAGAGTTTAGCAAAGAGTTTGTCAAAGTTCCACATGCAGGACCCCAGGGCTTGAAATAAATTCTTTGGCTTTTCTTGATAAATGATAATGACTTGTATTTAAATATAGGAGGGATGAGTAAGAAACGTATAAAATTACAGTGGTCTGAGATGGAATGAACCAACAGGTCTTATGGCAGAGAGTTTTTAACCAAGTAGGTTTACTTACAGTAAGTAGGTAGAATGGTTAGAAATGAGGAAGACATTTTCACTTGAACATTAGTGGGTCTGAAATTCACTGTCGGAGATGGTAGTGGAGGAAGAGCTCTCATTATGTTTAGAAGAAAACTGGATAAAGAACTATCCTACATTCCTACTACCACAGAGCTGGTAAGACCAATCTAAATGGTCCACTTATGGTCAGTATGTGCACCAGCGGGCTGAATTTCCATATTTTCTGCCATAGATTTTGATGATTCTATGTGCATTTATAGATTCAGTCCTTTCCTTGTTTGAAATGTCAAGCACTTTTATCTGTGACCTTTTCAAACTAAACTGGATGCTGAAGTGTTGAATTATGGAAGCTACTCACAGGGTTTTATGAACCATAACCTAGACCTTAAGTGCTAAATTTATAATTTCGAACAGTGTTCCCGATGCCAGGTAGTTTAAAAACAACTCCAACTGATTTCTAAACCCTAATGCCAAACATCTGAGTAAACACCAAGGGAGAAATGATTTTTCAAACGTTCTTCAGCAATCTGCATAGGAATTCTGTATTGATCAATTTTACTTTGGGAAATAAATGATCTGTGATTAATGAGTGTTACACGATGAATTGAGACTGTCCATCCCATAGGCACCACTCACAGTCTGTGACCGAAGGCAGAAGTGAAAGTGAATGACTGGTTGGGACAGTAAAGCCTTTGTAAACCTGATGAATTTTGATTGCAACTTTTTGAATTTTTAAGTAAAACATGAATGAACAATCCCACGAGGAATGCAGCATTTATTTTAATTGTGATATGATATGTTCACATCGATTTTATAATATTGGGCTGTTTTTCTTCTCATTTTCTTCTCATTTCACTTGTGTCTGTGAAGTACTGATCCGTGGGTGCTTGTATAATCCTGGGAACAACTTCTCTTTCTCTACCTTCTTAGAAGTTTGTGAAGATTCTGCATGGGATATAAAAGCAAGAATGTAATGCTAATGCTGGTCAGACTGCACTTTGAGTATTGTGAGCAGTTTTTGGGCCTTTTTTCTATGAAGGGATGTGCTGGCATTGGAGAGGGTGCACGGGAGGTTCATGAGAATAATTCCAGAAATGAAATGGTTAACATATGAGGAGTGTTTGAAAGCCTGGGCCTGTACTTGCTGGAGTTTACAAGAATGAGGGAGGATCTCATTGAAATTTATCAACTATTGAAAGGTCTAGATAGGGTGAACGTGAAGAGAATGTTTCGTATAGTGGGTGGTCCAAGACCAGAGGGTGCAGTCTCAGAACAGAGTGATGTTCATTCAGAACAGAGGTGACGAGGAATTCCTTTAGCCAGTGGGTAGTGAATCTGTGGAGTTCACTGCCACGGCTATGGAGGCCAAGGCATTGGGTATATTTAAAGCAGAGGTTGATAGATTCTTAATTAATAAGAGTGTCAAAGGTTGCAGGGAGAAGGCATGAGGATGGGGTTGAGAGGAATAATAAATCAGCCATGATGGAATGGTAGAGCAGACTCGATAGGCTGAATGGCCTAATTCAGCCCCCATGTCTTATGGTTGTAAATCAAACCCTCTACTTGACGTTTTCCCCCTGGGAAACACCTCAAACCTATCAAGACCTCACATGAGTTTAAGTACTTGTATCAGGTCAACTCTCAGCTTCTGATCCTTCAGGGAAAATGATACAAGTCTCCCTTTATAGCTTTACACTCCTATCCAGGCATTATTCTGGTGAACCTCTTCTGCACCCTCTGCAAAGCCTTCACATCCTTCTGGGCCACTTCTGAAGTAAAGACAGAAATTGCAGGAAATATGCAACAGACTGCTATGTTTTGTAACTTGAAAAAATATTAAGCTAGTTCAAAGGAAGGCACAGGGATCCAAAGTATGAGTCTAACCTTGTGTTTAAGGGAGGCGCGCACATATCACATGGTAGCTTGATGATGTACGCAATTCACGTATTTATACATATAACCCGTAATGAATTATTTAAACAAACAAGAATACTTAATCAAACAACACACACCAGGCAGCATATGTGGAGCAATAAAGAGTTGAACTATTTTCAGAATGGGACCATGCTGATAAAAGATTATGATTCCGAAACTCTAACTCTCTCTCCACTGGCATGCTATATACTTTTGTCTTTTTCAGGTTTTCAGATTTCCAGATCTATGATTTTTTTTGTTTTTAGCTCACATTTGACATATTGTCATTGTAGATAAGATTAACAAATGTTGGAAAGTTACACTAATTTGAAATGGATAATAGTGATGAAACTCCATGGGATTCTGCTGGTCTCCATTAAAGTTACCAATGTAATCCCTCTGAGTATTAAGGGAAAGTTAGCCATGGAACTGACTGAGAAAAGAATGCTTGGCAGAACTCATTCTTCTTTAAGCAGGGCACAAGGTTGTACTGAATTTCCTGAGCTAACAAATGTGTTTGGTTGCGAATGTAACTGAGCCACTTCACCTCTGTCAGAATGGCAACCCCAAGTTGAACTATCAGTCTGGATTTACAATTGGGTGGGCCAGGTAGCACCTGTTGAGGGAAATGTGCAGTCAGCGTTTCAGGCCAAGACCCTTCATTTGGACGGAAAGATAGAGGGGAGATAGCCATCATGAAGAGGTGAGAGCAAAGGCTGGTAAGAAATAGGTGGAGCCATGTGAGGGTGGGGATGGGTTACAGGGATATGGAGCCAGGGAAAGTGGAAGCAAGGGCTGGAAGGTGATAAGTGGAGGCAACGGAGAGCTGTAGATGATGAACTCTGATAGGAAAGGGTGGAGCATGGAACCAAGTAAGAATATTGTGTGGAGACCCAGTGAGAGGAGTGTGTAGGTGATGGGCAGATGGAGTGGGTGGAGGATGCAAAAGAAATAGGACGATAGAGTCTTTATGAGTGCTGGCTGGTAGAATGGTTGTAGGAGGAGCAGGGTAGACAAAGAATAGAGAGAAAAGGAACAAATTTCAAGCAGTCTGCCTTGAATGCTTCACAAGAGATCATTGCATGGCAAATAAGTATCAAAGCTCTGTTTGGTCTTACAACCACCCACCTCAGCTCAGATGCCAACTTTAGATTTATCACAAATGGAAATGAATTTAAGTTAATTCTTTCATTAGTCCTGTCTTAGAATAAAAAAAGCAGGGATGCGTGGTGGAAAGTGTGCAAAACAGCAGATGGAAACCTGCACAGTTCCTAGCGTTATAGAGACAAGAACACTACAACACAGAAACAGGCCATTTGGTCCATCTAGTCTGAGCCAAATAGTTATTCTACCTCGTCCCATTGAGCAACATCTGGACCATAGCACTCCATGTCCCTCCCATCAATGTACTTCTCCAAACTACTGTTGCCACACCATAGGAAAAATGTAATAACACTGGAGAGATTGCAGAAGAAACTTGTGGTAACACACACAAAACAGCAGGTTGGGCAGCATTTATGGAAAGGAATACTTTTTGGTCTGAGACCCTTCATCAGTACTGGAAAGGCAGTGGGAGAAGCCAAAATGAAAAGGTGGGGGAGGGGAAGGAGCACAAGCTGCCAGGTGATAGGTGAGAGGAAAAGTGAGTGCGTGGGGGAGGGCGCTGAAGTTAGAAGCTGGGAGGTGATAGGTGGTAAAGGTAAAGAGCCAGAGAAGAAAGAATTTGATAGGAGGAGAGAGTGGATGGGAGATAGGGAAGGAGGTGGGGTACAAGAGTGGGGTAATAGGTTGGGGAGAAGAAGAGACGTTGTAAGAGGGGAGCCAGAATGGGGAATGGAAAAAGAGAGAAATTAGTGAAAGTTAGAGAAATTGATGTTCATCTGGGTCACGTTGAAGGCTAAGGTGTTATAAGGAGTGTTGCTTCTCCAGCCCGAGAGCAGCCTCATCATGGCAATAGAGGAGGCCATGAATGACATTCAAGAAGAAATTCATCAGCAGAGAAATGTTAACTATCAACAAAGTATTGAGGGCTGGGTTGGTTTCTTTGGAGCAGGGATATTACTGTGGCCCATTAAATTATGATGGGTCAAAGTAGAGGAGTCGCAATGATTAATAACTTGGGACATACAGTACGTAGATTGAGAATAATCACTTGGAGTTATAAAGTGGGGAACTAAAGAAACCTGTTTCACTCAGAGGATGAAGGGCATATGAACCTGACTGCTTAAGAGGATGAAAAAGTAGAAAGTCCCTTCTAAATGCAGGGAAGAATCTTTAGGTGGATAGCTAATCATCGTCTGGAATGTTCCAAAATGGTCTCATTCTATACTGTAAATTTATTTGATTCTTTAAAGTTGATAGCTTCAGTCTCTTCCTGATCATTATGGTTCACACCTAAGGTTGTCATAGCTGGTGTGGTAGTGGGGATAAGCTCCCACTACCTATAAAGTGCTCCAAATGGCGTGCGTCTCTAACAGCCTTTGACAACCAAGTCCAACTCTTGGCCTTAATGTATGGCTTAGCTACTAGGCCCAGTGGAGCTGTTTCTACTGACAGGAGAAGGGGCAAAGGTGGACCACTGGCACCTCAAAACCAGTTGCTTCGGGCAGGTGGGGCTCATCAGCCTTGGATGGCAGCCTGCCTAGGAGAAGGAAAGCTCTGATTTTAAACCCGCTGCCTTGCGGCCATACCCACCCCGGGAAAGGCTTCAAGAGTAAACCTTGAGGAAGGAATCCGGAACCAGGGTCCCTAAGGCAGTTTGATGTTGTTTACAATTTCACTCTGGCAATCTCGGCAACAACACTGGTGCCAGGCTGTATCGGCGCTTGCCCTTCCCTTGGACTACATCAGTGAGCGGGAACCCACCGCATGGGCAACAGTTGGTTCTTCAAATTTTCCTGATCAGGCTTGTGTCCTGGAGAGGACATAGTCCACCAGAGGCGCAACCCCATGATCCCCTGGGATCGATGGCTGCTTACTCATCTCTTCCTGGTCATTATAGTTCACACCACCAGACTGTGACTTTATTTATTGAAATTTTGCCGGATTTCAACTTCCCCTTGATTAATTGCTTTCTGGGCATGGCTTATTAGACCACACATATTGGGTAAAGTGGCAGTGAACTGTATCCCTGAACTATTGTGTTCCTTCAGGGGTGGACCTTCAACACTGCTGCAGGGGAGAGAGTGAAAAGATTTAGAGTTAATTCAAAGTTCAAAGCTCAGAATGAACTTATTATCAAGGTACATACTCATATTCAGCCCTGAGATCCATTTTCTACAACAGGGAAACCCCAACCTTTTTTGCACTGCGGACCGGTTTAATATTGTTAACATTTTTATGGACCGGCCGACCGGTTGGGGGGGGGGGTGTTCAAGTAGGGTTAGACTCACCTCAAAATGTCTTTTACAGTTAGGGTTGCCAACTATCTCACTCCCAAAGTCAGGACAAAAGTAGCAATCAAATCCCGGAAACAACAGGAATTCTGCAGATGCTGGAAATTCAAGCAACACACATCAAAGTTGCTGGTGAACGCAGCAGGCCAAGCAGCATCTATAGGAAGAGGCGCAGTCGACGTTTCAGGCCGAGACCCTTCGTCCTGACGTCGACTGCGCCTCTTCCTATAGATGCTGCTTGGCCTGCTGCATTCACCAGCAACTTTGATGTGTGTTGCATTAATCAAATCCCGGGACACTTTTCCCCAGGAGAATACCATGACCATGAGGCCTTGCGCGGGCACCTGTGTGCGCCTGCGTGACGTGCGCATGTGATGTATGCATGTGCGTACGTGCCGATCTTTTTCCCCCACCAGTCGGTTTTGCCTTCATCTTCCCAACTACACTGTACATACATTATTTCTACTTTATATAGGCTGTGTATTTATCATATAATTCCTGCTTTTAATATATGTTAGTGTTATTTATTTTTGGTTCATGTTACTTGGTATGATTTGTTAGGTTATTTTTTGGGTCTGGGAATGCTCAAAAATTTTTCCTATATAAATTAATGGTAATTGCTTCTTCGCTTCATGCCATTTCAGCACGAAAGGTTTACATAGAAACATAGAAACATAGAAAATAGGTGCAGGAGTAGGCCATTCAGCCCTTCGAGCCTGCACCGCCATTTGTTATGATCATGGCTGATCATCCAACTCAGAACCCCGCCCCAGCCTTCCCTCCATACCCCCTGATCCCCGTAGCCACAAGGGCCATATCTAACTCCCTCTTAAACATAGCCAATGAACTGGTCTCAACAGTTTCCTGTGGCAGAGAATTCCACAGATTCACCACTCTCTGTGTGAAGAAGTTTTTCCTAATCTCGGTCCTAAAAGGCTTCCCCTCTATCCTCAAACTGTGACCCCTCATTCTGGACTTCCCCAACATCGGGAACAATCTTCCTGCATCTAGCCTGTCCAATCCCTTTAGGATCTTATACGTTTCAATCAGATCCCCCCTCAATCTTCTAAATTCCAACGAGTACAAGCCCAGTTCATCCAGTCTTTCTTCATATGAAAGTCCTGCCATCCCAGGAATCAATCTGGTGAACCTTCTTTGTACTCCCTCTATGGCAAAGATGTCTTTCCTCAGATTAGGGGACCAAAACTGCACACAATACTCCAGGTGTGGTCTCACCAAGGCCTTGTATAACTGCAGTAGTACCTCCCTGCTCCTGTACTCGAATCCTCTCGCTATAAATGCCAGCATACCATTCGCCTTTTTCACCGCCTGCTGTACCTGCATGCCCACTTTCAATGACTGGTGTATAATGACACCCAGGTCTCGTTGCACCTCCCCTTTTCCTAATCGGCCACCATTCAGATAATAATCTGTTTTCCTATTTTTGCCACCAAAGTGGATAACTTCACATTTATCCACATTAAATTGCATCTGCCATGAGTTTGCCCACTCACCCAACCTATCCAAGTCACCCTGCATCCTCTTAGCATCCTCCTCACTGCTAACACTGCCACCCAGCTTCGTGTCATCCGCAAACTTGGAGATGCTTCATTTAATTCCCTCATCCAAGTCATTAATATATATTGTAAACAACTGGGGTCCCAGCACTGAGCCTTGCGGTACCCCACTATTCACCGCCTGCCATTCTGAAAAGGTCCCGTTTATTCCCACTCTTTGCTTCCTGTCTGCTAACCAATTCTCCACCCACACCAATACCTTACCCCCAATACCGTGTGCTTTAAGTTTGCACACTAATCTCCTGTGTGGGACCTTGTCAAAAGCCTTTTGAAAATCCAAATATACCACATCCACTGGTTCTCCCCTATCCACTCTACTAGTTACATCCTCAAAAAATTCTACAAGATTCGTCAGACATGATTTTCCTTTCACAAATCCATGCTGACTTTGTCCGATCATTTCACCGCTTTCCAGTTTCATAGGAAGGCTCTGCCTTAGCGGGGGAAATACGGGACAAACCAATTTAGCCCAATAGACGGGATGTCCCAGCAAATACGGGACAGTTGGCAACCTTATGTTCAAGTTCAACAGTGTGTGACAGGGAATGAGGAAAGGTGCAGCTGACTCATATCATTTCCTCATGGCTCGGTAGCACATGCTTTACGGCCTGATGGTTGGGGACCGCTGTTCAACAAAAATTACTCAATAAATCCAATTATTATACTAGAATCAAAGAAAGACTGCACCAGTGTGCAAAAGGCAATAAACTGTGCAAATTTACTTCAAGGCTTAAGAAAATCTGCCAAACAGCTCAATAGTTAAAATATAATAAAGGCAACAAACACTTTTGTTATTCCCATATCAATGTATTCTTTGGCATAATATCTTGGTCTGAAACTGATCTGGAAAATTTACAAAGAAAAATACTTGATACTTCGTACTTTATTGTCGCCAAACAATTGGTACTAGAACGTACAATCATCACAGTGATATTTGATTCTGTGCTTCACACTCTCTGGATTACAAATATTAAATATTAAAAATATTAAAAACAGTAAATATTAAAAATTTAAATTATAAATCATAAATAGAAATAGAAAAATGGGAAGTAAGGTAGTGCAAAAAAAACGAGAGTCAGGTCCGGATATTTGGAGGGTACAGCCCAGATCTAGGTCAGGATCCGTTCAGCAGTCTTATCACAGTTGGAAAGAAGCTGTTCCCAAATCTGGCCGTATGAGTCTTCAAGCTCCTGAACCTTCTCCCAGAGGGAAGAGCGACGTAAGGTGTGTTGGCTGGGTGGGTCGAGTCCTTGATTATCCTGTCAGCACTGAAATGACAAATAAGAACTGAAATGACAAATTTTAGAAAAAACTATGTACACTCAAAGGCACTTAGATTAACACTACCTAGGACAGAAGGAGGGAGAAGAATAACAATCATAAAAAATTAATACAGCAGTCAGATAAAATTCTAAGGATATTGTCTTCATCAGTGAAAACAGGATTCAGCACTTCACCTGAGCATATGCAATTCTGAGTACACACAACTAAACTCAAAAGAAAGCACAACCCAGAAAAACGAAGAACTTCTCGCTATAGAGGAAAAAGTTTACCAATGGAAGAGCATGGCCCTCCATGGAAGACTAGATGTTGACAAGGAAGTATCGAATACCTGGCTGAGAATTGGAGACCTTTTCCCAGAAACTGAGGGTTCCTTGTGGCAATATAGGACGAGGTGATTAACACAAAAAATATCAAAAATACATAATTAAAGACCAACAAATTCAAGACAATAAATGCAGATAATACCAAGACAAACCAGAAATACTCCAACACATTAAGGATCTTGCAGCAGCCTAACTCAATCTGATTACTTACACAGGCACAATCAAGTGGCAAACATCATTCACCAAAATCTTGCTTTAAAATACAAACTCATAAAAGATACCATAGGTTACAATAAATACAAGTCTGATCTAGTTTTAGGATCGGAGAGTCCTACAGATTATATTGTGACTGATCCATTATTATAGATAGGACAATCCATAATAACTGTTTTGATATAATATTACAAGACAATCAAGAAAGAATGGCCTACTTAATATATATATAAGCATTCCAAACACCCACAACATGCAGAAATCAATGTGAAAAACACCAGAAATATGCTGAATTAAAAGAGGAAATTGAAAGACTATGAAGCATGAACAGGGTGTAGATTGTCCCAATTGTAATATATACAACTGGCATCATCCTAAAGTCAATGCCCAATAGCATTAAACAATTAGGCCTACCCAGCAATGTTCATGCAAATCTTCAGAAAGCCACAATACTAGAATAGTTTGAAAGCTCCTAGTAATTGAGAAATAAGTGTGCTTGGCTATGCCATACTTTAGGCTTTACCAGCTTGGGCTGAGAAAAAAAAATATAATAACACATAAGTAAGTAATACATGTATCAAGAATATGAGATGAAGAGTCCTTGAAAGTAGGTCCATAGATGGTGGGAACTGTTCGGTGAAGGGGCAAGTGATATTGAGTGAAGTTATCCCCTTTGGTAAAGAGCCTGATGGTTAAGGGTTAATAATTGTTCCTGAACCTGGTGGTGTGGGTCCTGAGGCTCCTGTACCTTCTTCCTGCTGGCAGAAGTGAGCAATCATCCATTTTGAATGGTGCGGATGGCTTTATCCGTGACAGACTGGGCAATATCTACTACTTTTTGTAGGATATTCCATTCAAAAGCATTGGTGTTTCCATACCAGACTGTGACACATCTGTAGAAGTTTGTCAAAGTCTTAGGTATCATGTCGAATCTTCACCCACTCCTAAGGAAGCAGAGGCATTTTTTAGTGATGATAGTCTAAGGATATGTACTTCCAAGTCAGAGCGGATGTGGGTTTGGACAGACAGCTGCTGATAATGGAATTCCCATGAATCTTTTTCTAGTCTCAGAGGCTGTGATTAGAGGAACTGAGTCATTAATGGGAGAAGGAGACATAGCCTTTGATGTGTTTATGCATATGATCTTGTTATGTTTTTGGTCAATGGTGCCTTCAAGCCTTTAGTGGTTGGATAATAGGCGATGTTAATATCAAAGGCATGTGGTTGGACTCTGTCTAGCTGGAGCTGCTCATTGGCTGACAAACGAGTGGCAAGAATTTTACTTGTTATTTATCCTTTCCATACCTAAATGTTATCCAAATCTTGTCTTTCATTAGGAGAAACCCTTTTCTTTAACCAAGGAATGTGGCAAATAGGCCAGCACATTGATCGGTGACCATCTCCAATCCGGCCTTGATGATGGAGGGTTGGTCATTACTGAACTTAACAAAAGTGATTGGCTCTGTAACACTACACTGAAGAACTTCTTAAGTGTTATCCTGCAGACAGCTGAACTGACCAGCAACAGAACTATCTTTATGTGTACTGGGCATGACTCCAATCAATAGATATGTTTTCCATTGCTAGGAGTCTCTGATACGGCATTTGTTAGAACCCTGATTCAATAGTAACCTAAGTGATGTACAAATTTTCAGATGCAATATTTTGTTGAAAGACTGCTGAGACTTTCCCTTTTAAACTTCACAGTTTTATTTCTGAATACTGATAAACCATTTTTCTGCCATTTATTATAACATATTCAAGAAACTTTAAAGGGCTTGTTCTTGTTAATTTGAAGCTTGCCACTGGAGGTCAGTATAAACACATCAAAAGGAACTGTCCCCCTTGCTTGTGTCATTGTACAGATCGCATGGGATTAAAATCGTACAGTGGGAAGAAGTGCAGACCGTCTAGCATTAACGACCCCTGTTATTAAGCAATCACCCAAATACTCTCTTCTGCTAGCCCAATGTTTATGTTAATTGCAAGCAGTACAAAGGGTCACCAGGACTCCCAATTTGTGCTATTGTAGGGCAAAGATGATAGTACACTTGAACTATCCTCCAATTTGCACACTATTTGCAACACACACAAAAGTCCAAATGAAATGATTCCCTTCTGTACAAGTTATCACTATTTAGTTCCAGGCAATTACTTTTGTAAAAGTGAATTCCCACCTTTAAGGGAAGACTTTAGCCATTATTATATACATTTTTCCAGTGTATTAGTTTAGTTGTTCCATTTGCATTATCTGATTTAAAATAAGATTCAGTTCATGGAAAGGGAGATGTGGATGACAATTACTTCAATGCATTTCATTTTCTTGCCTGCATGATCAAATTGATGCTGGAATGCTCTGTATGCCACACTGCATGTTAACCAGCTGAAGATTGATTTAATAAGCCTGAAGGCAAGGGGGAAGTGTTTGCTTCTTTCAGCACAAGCAGGTGTACAAGGCCCACCTACATAGAACCTGAGAAAATATACCGGAGAAATAAACTTTCCAGTCCAAACAACTTGACGGGTACTGTAATAATATCACCTTGTTATCTTTGTCACTGTCTGTGCACATCAAGTTGCTGACTCTCTGAGATTGCCTCAGAGTGTCAGCGGATGAGGCGCAGGATGCTGTGATGAGCACGTCAAGAACAAACTCATTGGGCATTCGACAAAAAGTATTTCTTTGCACTTAGAAATAATTAAATGCAAAAAGTGCACAAAGATTGAGTTCCATGGTGAGCCATTTCTCAAATAACTTTATGAAACATTGTCTGTATCTGTAGATTTATGAATGCTGAACGTATAATATTAATTTTAAGGCTGAATGTTATCAGATTCAGCTGTCTGTCTTTATTGGAGTAGCTGGAGGTGCTGGAGATGGACTAAAGCCAAATCTTGCAGTGGGGTGAGACAAAACTTTGGAAATACAATAGAATGACAAGAAAGTATTAACTCTGCTCAGTCTAAAGTGGATTTAATTTTATGTCATTACTTTTCCAGAAAAGAAATGCTGCTCTGTTTATCAGCTCTGAATGTACTTTTAGGAATGACCACAAACTGATAGACCAAAACTTGATTGACCATAATCCTCATAGAGGTATCGGAAGTGGAGAGAGTGAGCAGTTTCAAATTGCTGGGTGTTAAGATTGCTGGGGATCTAACCTGGTCCCAGCTTATCAGTGCAGCTATAAAGAAGGCAAAACCACAGCTCTATTTCATTAGGAGTTTGAAGAAATTTGGTTTGTCACATAGGACACTTGAAAACTTCTATAGATGTATCGTAGAGAGCAGTCTGATTGGCTGCCTCACTGTCTGGGATGGGGGAGCTACTGCCCAAGACTGAAAGAAACTACAGAAAGTTGAAAAATTAGTCATATACATCTTTGGAAACTAGCCTCCATAATAGGCAAGACATTGGCAAGGAGCTGTGCCTCAGAAAGTGAACGTCCATTATTAAGGACCCCCATCACCCAGAACATGCCCTCTTCTCATTGTTACCATCAGGAATGAGGTATCGAAGCCTGAAGGCACACGCTCATCAATTCAGGAACAGCTTCTTTCCCCTCTGCCATCTGATTCCTAAATGGACATTGAACCCATGAACACTATCTCACTTTTTAAAAAATATATATAATTTCTGTTTTGCACTATTTTTAATCTATTTAATATACATATATACTTACTGTAAATTTTTACTTATTTTTTTCTATATTATCATGTATTGCATTGAACTTCTGCTGCTAGGTTAAAAAATTTCACGACACATACTGGTGATAATAAACCTGATTCCGATTCTGATTCTGAGTAGTTTAATGTATACTAAAGAGAATCTACAGATGTTGGAAATCCAGAGCAGGAAGAACTCAGCAGGTCATGCAGCATCTAAAGAGCTGATATTTTTGGGCTGAGACCCTTCATCAGGAATTGAAAGGAAGAGGGATGAAGTCAGAATAAGAAAGAAGGGAAGGAATACAGATGTAAGATTAAGGGGAAGGGGAAGGTGGTTGAGTTGGGAAGGGAGGATGAAGTGAGAAGCTGGAAGGTGATTGGTGGAAGAGGTAAAGGACTGAAGAAGAAGGAATCTGATTGGAAAGATAACTGGACCATAGAAGAAAGGGAGGAGGAGGTGCACCAGGGGAAGGTGATGGGCAGCTGAGGAGAAGAGAAGATGTAAGAGGGGAGCTTGAATGGGGAATGGAAAAGGAGAAGGGGGGGCACACAGAGATCTATCCCACTTAATATCTTTGAACATTTCTGTCTGTAACTTTTCCCCTTCCTATATTAAGTTCATTGATTCCTGCATGGTTCTTTACCACTAGTGGAGATCCAAAACCTTGTAGTGCAGCATCATAATTCCCTTATATCTGCACTGTTTGAAGTGACAGCAAATTATATCAGAACAGGCACAAATTAACTGATCCCATCATTAGTACTTAATTGAATAACTCAGGGTTGGGTTCGTCTACGTAAACTACCACACGTGCCAGTAGATGAAACAATTTACCATCACCAACATAAAACATCGCAAGGCACTTTGTAAACAGATCAAGGTAGGAAGCAGGTTGACTCAGAGTATGCTAGAAATTTTTTTGAAAGTTTTTAGAAGAGAGATTTGAAGGTAATGAAACATTTATCATGAGATAACTGTATAAAATTCAGGAAGTACTGGGTACACTCTTGCCAGAATCAGAAGGTTGCATTTCAAACTCCAGCCAGAAACTTGAGCATAAATATCTAGGCTGACGTTTCAATGTGATACTGAAGCAGTAACCAGACAATACTTTTTCTTCAGGTCACCAAGGCAGATAATCTCCTAGTTGTTCATTGGAGTTTGCTATCTAATTTCTACATGACAGTAGCAGATGTGCTGTAGCATCATTTGGAACATGAAATCATCCTATAAATGGAATTTCCTTCTTTGGGATCAGGGGTAAAATATTTGGAGTAAAGCTGGAAATATCTGTCTTCAATAATGAAAATAATAAATGAATACTCAAATTAAAGTCAATGTAAAGTTATTATTGAAGTACATATATGGCACCATTATCTTGAGGGCATCTGCAGGAAAATAAAGAAATACAATAGATTTTATGAAAAAAGACTTTGCATAAATAAAGACTGACAAACAACCAAAGTGCAAAAGAAGACAAATTATGCAAATGAAGAATAACATGAATTGTAAAGTCCTTAGAAGTGAGTCTGTAGTTTGTGGAGTGAGTTCAGTGATGAGGTGAGTGAAGTTAACCTCCCTGGTTCAGGAGTCTGATGTTTTAGTGTATTAATTATTCTTGAGCTTGGTGGTGTGGGACATAAGGCTGCTGTATCTTCTGCCTAATTGTTTGAAGTGAGACGAGAGCATGGGTTGGATGGTGAGGGTATTTAATGATGGATAGTGCTCATCAAAGACTCCCTCCATCTGGGCCATATACACTTTTCCATGAATCATGGACTGTATTCTGCAACATTAGAAGGGAAAACAGATTTTTATGAAGAGAGTGAGGATTTTAAGATGCATTTTAAATTGGAAGCAAGTGCCGATTGGCAGGGACTAAGGTCGTTGGACTCCATCAAGGGAAATGTGTGGCAGTGATCTGCAAGCAAACATGTGACATCGATGCCCCCAAAGCCAAAATGTGTATGAATAATGCTTAATTTTTGAATGGATACTGATGGCAAGAATGTCTGCCATTGGAAGCACCATAATGAAATCACATGCATGTGCATCTTGTACTTACTGGTTCAATAGGATTTGTTGAGTAAAATTGCCCAATTTGTACAGAGCGGATTGAATTTCTGAGCATCTTGATACATAACATAAGCAGGGACAGTGCTGGTACCAACAATAAAAGTTGTGCCATCACCACAGCAGCATACATGCAGAGATGAAATAAATGAACATTCCAACCACAGACTCTTCACCACAACTGAGAGAAATTGCAGGTAAACAACATTTAAACAACAGCAGAGATGTGCTGTTCACCTGTCTGTTTTCCAGCTTAACTAAGGATCCCCTCCTAAATAGTTACTTCATCTGTTTTATTAATGGGCGTTGAGTGACCTGCTCAGTGCTCTCACTATTTCACATTTTGGCTTGGCCTCCAACAGGTGCAACCTATTTGCGTTCAGCTCATGAGATATTAAAGAACTGTGAAACGCTCCCAGCAGTGTCAAACACATGACCTGGCTAATGTGCAGCAGGTGCTGCTCTCTGCATCCCATAATAGTTCTATGTTGAAGGATACTGGAGATGTAAACTTTAAGCAGGCTTTACTTATACTGGGGTATAAGAAGAACGTGATAACCTGTCTCAATGACTATTGTCCAGTAGTACTTACATCCACTGTGATGAAGTATTTTGAGAGGTCGGTGATGAAACATACCAATTCCTGCCTGAAAATTGACTTCGATCCACTGGTACAACGGCTCCGCAGTAGATGCTATCTCATTGACTCTTCACTCAACCCTGGTACATCAGGACAGCAAAGACACATATGTCAGAATACTTTTTATCGATGACTGCTCAGCATTCAATACCATCATCCCCCCCAAAACTGATCAATAAGTTTCAAGACGTTGGCTTCAATCCCACCCTGTGCAATTGAATCCTGCTTAAATGGAAAGATGTGGCCCCTCCTTTTCATGCCCAATGGTTATGTGATGTGCTGTTGTGTTTAAATTTAGAGAATATTCGCTGTTCAATCTTTGAATCTAATCAAGACTTTCAAACATTGTGGGGACCTTTTCTGAATTATTTAAAAAACCTTTGATTTGCTGTTAAAGCACAGATGATGACTAACAAGCAACACACACAAAAGTTGCTGGTGAATGCAGCAGGCCAGGCAGCATCTCTAGGAAGAGGTACAGTCGACGTTTCGGGCCGAGACCCTTCATCTGGACTAACTAAAGGAAGAGCTAGTAAGTGTGGTGACTAACAGTCTTTTTTCTTTTTTGTCTACTGATCAGCTTTGGTCTTGGTAGTGGGTTAGATTTTTTTATATAATAAAATTACCATTTTTCAATGTTATGAATTAATTGACTTGTACAAATATAGGGTAAGGAGTCTTTATACACAATTTAGCTCAATGTATTGACATATATATTTTCTTCCTGTACACTGAGTTCTTATATATATATGAATTAATAAATAATATTGAAAGAGAATCCTGGATTTCCTCACTTGCAGACCATAGTCAGTTCGATTGACAACAACATCTCCATCGACACAGGCGCACCACAAGGCTGTGTGATTAGCCCCTGCTCTCCTCGCTTTATACTTATGACTGTGAGGCTCCAGTTCAAGTTTCTTGATGACACCACTGTCATAGGCTGAATCAAAGGTGGTGACTAATCAACATATAGGAAGGAGTTGAAAATCTGGCTGAGTGGTGCTGCAACAACAACCTCTTACTCAATGTCAGCAAGACAAAGGAATTGATTATTGACTTCAGGAGGAGGAAAACAGAAGTCTATGAGCCAGTCCTTATTGGAGGGTCAGCAACTTTAAATTCTTTGGTGTTATCATTTCGGAGAACATGTCCTAGGAACGGCATGTAAGTGCAATTATGAAGAAAGCACAGCAGCGCCCCTACTTCCTTAGAAGTTCGCGACCATTTAGCGTGACATCTAAAACTTTGAAAAACTTCTATAGACATGTGGTGGAGAGAATATTGACAGGCTGCATCCTAACCTGGTATGGAAACTCCAATGCCGTTGAATGGAAGATTCTACAAAAAGTAATAGATACGGCCCAGTCCATCATGGCAAAGCCCTTCCCACCACTGATCACATCTACATGGAGCATCGTCGCAGGGAAGCAGCATCCATCATCAGGACCCCCACCACTTAAGTCATGTTCTCTTCTCGCTGCTGCCATCGGGAAGAAGCTACAGGAGCCTCAGAACCCATACCACCAGATTTAGGAACAGTTCTTACCCCTCAACCATCAGGCTCTTGAACCAAAGGGATAAATTCACTCACCTTCACTTGCCCCATCACTGAAATGTTTCCACAACCTATGCACTCACTTTCAAGGACTTTTCATCTCCTGTTCTTGATATTTAATGCTTATTTATTTGTTATTATTATTTCTTTATTTTTGTATTTACGCAGTTTGTTGCCTTTGGCACACTGATTGATCTCCCAAGTTGGTGTGGTCTTTCATTGACTGTTATGGCTATTATTCTATTATGGATTTATTGAGTATGCCCAGAAGAAGATGAATCTCAGTGTTGTACATGGTGACATATATGTACTTTGATAATAAATTTTCTTTGAACTTTATTTTAAGAAACTTGACTATTTTAATGAAGGGAAGATGTGTTAATAGTGGATAGGTCACACTAGACTTTGCTTTTAAAAGCTTGTGGATTGCAAGAAATGTTGTATTTATGATAGAATAACAGAGTATGTTTTCAATTATCATGTCAAACCATCACAGTGTATCAAATTGTACAGTTCCTTCCATAAATCAGATTTTACAAGATTTTCTGTGATAGACAAGTGATATTTAAGTTAAAAAGAAAATATTTAACAATTTTCTCTAAAGCAATCAGAACCTCTTGTCTTCTCTTTGTCTATAATCCTTCCAAGACAGCAAGGACATGATGGGTCAAATGGCCTCATTCTGCATCACAATATCTAAGATTTTCTAACAAAGTAGAACATAAGAAATAGAAGTGTAAGGGGTTTCTTCTTTTATGTTACCACTAAGGCTAATAAAATTGCTTCTTTGTTATGTTATAATAAAATGGCTTCTCTGTAATGTTAACTGCTGAGTTAACGGCAGCAGCTTTGTTTGGGTTATAATTACTGATAACCGGAATTGTATTCATTTGCTAACCAATTGGGATAGATGTTATTCTTCCATGTGTGTCTGTAAGCTATTGTTTTTGCGGGCTTTGGGCAGAAGGCACGATGGGGACAGAGAGAGGAGACGCGATGCTGTAAGCTGGGTGACGGAACGGACCCCGAGCGGGAGTCCGAGGCCCAGGGTCTTCGGCAAGGAGAGGAGACGAGGACAGATTCGTGCAGAGCGTTTGGTTGACCACCGAGGGTGGTCCCATTCGGGGGTCGGCGGAGTTCAGAGGACATCGACTGGAAGAAGGGGAGACCTGTTTCTGTTAGAGCTCCAACGAATTATTTGTGCACAGAACTGATAGAGTTAGTGAGTTGGTGCCTTTATTGTATTTGTTTCTACTAACCCATCACCAAGAAATACTTATAAAGTGTAATCACTTAATCACATATGGTGTACTGTCTGTTATTTGGCGTGGTGGAGAACATCACACAGCATCTACATAAACTTGATTACCCAGTTTGCCCGGGCCGAAGGCTGCTCCCCCTAGACGAAAGCGAGCTGAGCGAGCCTGAGGCTTACCAGGGGGCTACAGAAGCAAGGCTTGGTCATTTGGCTCCTCATAACTGCTCCTCCATTCACTAAGATCACAACAGACCTTTTGTCTCAGAGCCACTTTCCAGCACCAACCTACATAGAAATTAAAAAGAATAGATCACTAAAGACTGCGCCACCATTTAACAGGAACTTAGGTAAATTGATTTCAACTTCTACTTCTATAACTCCCTTCGAATCTAGGAATATATCCAAAACCTTTCTTGACAAAGGGATAGAGTCTCACAGCCCTGCTGGGGAGAGGTTAAAGAATTATTACCATTAGTGAAGAAACTTTTTGTTCTGAATAGTGGAGTTTCTATATTGAGGCTACATCCCAGGTTCCCAGCATTGAACCAGGGGAAACCATTCCTGTTTCTACAATGTCAGGCCTAGTAAGCAGTTTGTGCATTTCAATGAGATCACTTCTTGGTCTTCTAAACTCAACAAATGCTAAACTTCCCCTTATATGACAAACCTGTTATCCAGGAATTAGTTAAGTGAACCTTAACTGAACTGACTCAATGATAGGATTTTATTCCTCAGAATGTAGAAGATTGAGGGGAGATTTGGTAGAGGTATACAAAATGATAGGGTAAATCTCACTACCATTCAGGGCCCCAGAAAGTCCTTCCAGGTGAGGCGACACTTCACTTGTGAGTCAGCTGGGGTGATATTTTCCAGAGACTGTACATTAGCTAGGAGGATGTTAAGGAGTGGAAGCCTTAGGGCCCTGTGTTTAACTTTTACCTGCAATCCAGTTTGGTGTCTATGTTTCTTAAAGGAAACTGCACTCACTAACTGAGTGGTCTGCAGTTCAGAGGTTGCCAATTTTGTAGATCGATAGATTTAAAAAAAAATGTTTTAAAGCAATGTTGTTTACTGCAGTACATATAGCTGTGACTATATATTTTAGCTGTAGTCGTTCTCAACTGAAATATTTGATGATTCCCTTCAGAGCTGCACACGAAGAGTTGCCACTCTCTGACGCCATGTTTTAGAGGTTAGTATTCACTCTGACTAGCTGCATCACCACCTGGCATGGATGTGTCAATGCACCGGACTGGAAAAGTTGCAGAGGTTGGAAACTCAGCCAGCTCCATCGTGGACACTAGCCTCCCACCATTCAGGACATCTTCAAAAGGCGATGCCTCAGGAAGATGGCATCTGTCAATAAGGACACCCATCACCCAGGACATACCCTCTTCTCATTTCTACCATCAGGGAGAAGATACAGGAGCAAGAAGATACTCACTCAACATTTCAGGAATAGCTTCTTCCCACCTCCATCAGATTTCTGAACAATCCATAAACCCATGAGCACTTAGTCACTATTTGACTGCTTTTGTACTACTTATTTATGTTTTTAAATATATTTCTTATTATAACATAGTAATTTTTTTATGCATTGGCATGTCCTGCTGCTGAAAAACCACAAGTTTTGCAAAATATGTCAGTGATAATAAACCTGATTCTGATTATATTTCATCGACTGCATCCTTGCCCATAATCTGTTCATATCTACGTGAAGTCTGTTTGCATCCTCATCATATTTCACACTTCTATCTTCAGCAAATTCGGATATATCTTATCCAAATGATAGATAAAGATTATGAACAGCCTGAACTTCAGCTTACTTGTACCATTTTAAAATTTGAAAATGACCTGCCTATTCCACTGCCTGTTAATGAATCCTCTCAGTATACTACCCCAATATTGTATCCTTTAATTTTGTTTAATAATCTCTGTCATGGCAGTTTTAAGTCCACAATAACTGGTTTATCATGTTCTGTTCTGATAGTTACAAAATCAAGAATACTTTTACAGATTGATCAAACATGAGTTCCCTTTCATAAATCAATGTTTATTCTTTCAAGGGTCTCAGCCCGAAATGTTGACTGTACTCTTTTCCATAGATGCTGCCTGACCTTCTGAGTTCCTCCAGCATTTTGCGTGTGTTGCTTGGATTGCCAGCATCTGCAGATTTTCTCTTCTTTATTCCTTCAGTTCTGTAATTATTTTCCAGGTGGAGTCACAAGTTTGCAAATGCTGGAATCTGAAGCAGCAGATAAAATGCTGGAGGGAAATGGACAGTCAATATTTCACATTGAGACCAGTTCAAGTGCTCTGTTACCATTTCTTTAAGAATGGATTCCAGCATTTTTACCAATACTGTACCAGGCAAACTGCTTCATAATTCCCCGTTCTCTCCCTCCCTTCTTTCCTAAAGTATTGGTGATATTCACTATCTTCCAATCTGTGTGAATTACTCCTGAAGCTATGAATTTTGGAAGATTCTTTACCTTTCATCATTCCTAGAGTGGCAAATGTTTATCATACCTTGTTCAAAAATTATGGGTTTTATTGTGACAATATCCAGTCAATGTCCATTGAAATTCCAACCCATGAGAATGTTACATCATACTCAAGAACACATGTCAATATCCCCTTTCCTGCTTCATGGACCAGACTATACTGAGAGAGTGCTGCATTGCCAGAAATGCTGTTTTTCAATACGAACCTGAGGCAGTTTTGCTCTCAGATAGGGTCAAAAGATCTTACTGCACCATTCTGAAAAATTAACCCAGATGTCCCATTACAAGAAGGGTGTTGAGGCTATGGAGACGGTGCAGATGTTGCCTAGGTTAGAGGACATGCACTATAACAAGACGTTGGACAAATTTGGATTGTTTTCTCTTGAGTGGCCGATGCTGAGGTGAGATCTGATAGAGTTTTATAAGGTTATGAGAGGTATAGGTAGAGTAGACAGACAATATATATTTCCCAGGGTTGAAATGTCCAACATCAGAGGGCATGCATTTAAAGTGAGTGGGAGTAATTTCAAAGGAGATGTGAAGGGCAAGTTTTTTACACAGACTGCTAGGTGCCTACAATGCTCTGTCTGGAGCGATGGCAGAGGCAGAAACTTTAGAGACTTTTGAGAGATGTTTAGATAGGCACATAAATGTGAGGAAAATTTGGGATATGGGCATTGTGTAGGCAAGAAGAGATTAGTTTAGTTAGCCATTTGGTGACTAATTTAAGGGCCTTTTCCTGTGCTGTACGGTTCTATGTTCTATGTTCTAGGTCCAGACCAGTATTATTCCCTCAATCAATAGATTTGCTAGTCCTTACCTTGTCGTTGTTTGCAAGATCTTGTTGTGCACAAATTGACAGCTATGCAACCTACTCTAAAATGGATACTTTTTGTTACAATTGTGTTCCTTCTTATTAAAAATATTTATAATTAATGTTTATTTTTCTTGTGAATGCTGCTTATATACTCTGTGCCTGTGATGTGACTACAAGTAAATCTTTCATTGCACATGTGAATACACATACTTGTGCGTATGACAGTAAACTTATCTTTGATCTTTGTACAACAATGAAAACACAAATACTGATAAAGAAACACTTTATTTAGTATGACTTCTGATCATGAAAAACTGTGTAGAAATACACAATACGTTTGTTTTTAAAATGAAATGTTTCTGGGGTTTGAGGAAGTCTTTGTGTCAGAACTTGAAATATACCATACACCATATTTCACCAATATAATGAAGCTAGATTGATAAGTGTCCTATTAATAGATCTGAACAAATTTTACAATGAGTGAGAAAGGTGTATCACAATGTCAACGAGGTAATGATGGAGGTAAAGGTCATTCTTAAGTTCTTCTGCTTTATTTGGCATGCTAAAGTAAAAATATTTACATATTTGAATGGTTCATTAGTCATGTAAGTACAGATATGACCACATAAGGACCACTGCAGACAGAGCTAACAAACTGGCTATATTCTCTCTTCAACTAGAATTACTGGATGGCATGGTAGCACAGTGGTTAGCTCTGAACAGAGTGTCCATTTTTGGCATCTGATGTTAATCTGGCGTAGTAGATAGCACAATGCTTGACAGTACCAGGTTCAATTCCCACCACTGCCTGTAAGGAGTTTGTACGTTACCCCGTGAACACGTGGGTTTCCTCTGGGTGCCTGTTTTCCTCCCACATTCCAAAGATGTGCCAGTTAGTAGGCTAATTGGTCATTGTAAATTGTCCTATGATTAGGCTGGAATTAAATTGGGGGATTTCTAGACGGCATGGCTCGAAGGACCAGAAGGGTTTATTCTGCGTTGTACCCCAATAAATAGATAAATAAATAAATAGATAAACAACTTCTATCATTTTCCCTAATCTCTTTTATATTCTTCCTTTGCAATCTTACCTTTCCTAAATTATCTCACATTATGCCTTTGATTCAATGCCACAGTGGCAGGCATATTCCGAGGTTGTAATAACCCTCTGTATATAAGAAGAATTCCCTTCATTCTTTGTGAATGGTACGATGGGCCAAACGATGGCACAATTCTTCAAGTGGATCTGTTTTATGATACTAAAACTGCTCTTTTCTTAATCTCTGCCCATTACCAATTCACTAGCCCATGGGTTTTTTTTTCCAAAATCTTGGAAAATTAAACAACACTTTTGCGAGATTTCTTTCATTGAAACTTTTTTGAATGAGCTTCATATGTGTGTGTGGACTAACTTTATGGCTGAATCTATTCCTGAAGGTGCGAAACCCTACGTGTTACGAGGCAAGAAAATTAGCATGCATTATGCAGAGGAGTACACACAAAATGCTGGAGGAGCTCAGCTGGTCAGCAGGTCAGGCAGCATCTATGAAAAGGAATAAATAGCTGATGTTTCAGGCCAAAACCCTGGAAGGGAAGGGAGAAGAAGCCAGACTAAGAAGCAGGGGGGAGGGGGGGTAGGGAAGGAGTACACGCTAGAAAGTGATAGGTGAAGCCAGATAGTGGAGACGTGTTGAAGTGAGAATCTGGGAGGTGATAGGAGGAAAAGGTAAAGGGCTAATGAAAACGAAATCTGATAGGAGGGGAGAATGCATCATGGGAGAAAGGGAAGGAGGAGGAGCACCAGATGGAGGTGATAGGCAGGTGAGGAGAGAAAAAAAAGAGGGGAGCTACAATGGAGAGCCAGAAAACAGAGAACGAGGAGAGGGAAAGAGTTTATACAATTTAGATGCAGACAAGAAAGATGGATTGATATCATCAGATTTCTATAATTTACTGAGCAGAAACAGTTAAAAGGTGGTTGTGGTCTCAGTAAACAGAACCTTCCTACTTTTTGCAATTGTTGGATTATGCCTTTGAGCATTCTGAATTATTTCTGTGTCTTGCACTTGCTGTAGTGGCAAAGGTTTAGAATATCTTGTAGGTAATCAGCTACTAGGGCTGCCCTTCATTATATGTAAAATGAGTAAAACTTTTTTTGCACTCACAATGTTGAAGAATCTAAAACTTCATTCTTCACTGTGCTGGCATTTGGGTTTATTTTAAGCTAATGGGACATCTGCTATCTGCACAAACTCAGCTGTGCTATGGTGGAATGCTACCATCTTAATTTTTATTAATTAGGAAGGCCCCTGTTGATGTGCCACATTGATTGCTCTTCATTTGTTTACATTGCTCAAGCCTCTGGCTTCAATGTGCTGAACATGTGGTTTTGCTAGTGGTCCCAAGGGGCTCCCCAAATTCCAAGCAGTCTACAGCTGTGTCTTGTATAAAAGAAAATGAAGATATGCAACGAGTCTCCATGCTGGGAGCTTCAGTTGTGACCAACAGGTTAGGGTGGTCACTATTCTCATCTCTCGATATCTTTTCCACCTCACAGGGATTGAATCACTGTGGTTGAGTTCTCTACAAGCTGCTGTTCTCACTGAAGCCAAGACAGTGGGTACTGACTGACTCTGCCCAAGGTGCCCCTCGGCTCCTGATCTCTTTTCAATTAATTGATATCCCTTGTGGCTGAAAGAAGAAAATGCAAGTTCCAGTGTAAACAGTCATACTTCCGAATTGGAAAGTTGTCTTTACACAGAGGCTTGAACACAAAAAGTGCGACTTATGCATCATTCTCAATTTTTAAATCTTTATAATTTGCTATGCAGGAAGAATAGTCAAATGGAATCTGGACCCATTATGAAAGGGAGGATGTGGATAGATTGGCAAATGCTTGGTCAAAGAAATTCGTTTTAAAGACATCAATAACTGCAAGGGCTTCTAGGGCTTAGATCCAACATGGTTGATAATGTAGCCACTGTAGATAGAGCGAGGGGTATTAGGAATAAGCAAGGGCCAGTATGGGAGGAGAGCAACATCTTAGGGGAATATTCATCTGGAGGAGAAGACAGTGATTGTCATGGTCCAGTCCAGGAAATCCGCATTCCAGTTCATGGTCTGGTCCATCGATCCGTATTCCAGGTTTTCTGGTTTTCCCTTGTCCTGTTGTGTGCTTTAATTGAGGCACATGATACTGATTTTGGGCTGGCTACATAAATAGCTCCTGGGTTCAGCTTCATTTGCTGGACTGTTCCCTTAACCTTCCTCCTGAAGACTTGCCTGCAACCTTACCTGTGTCATTGCCTGTATCGCTATCAAGTTCTACCGCTGGAGCAGGACCGGATCCTTGCTGTGTCTAGATAAGGAACTGTCTATCATTGTTTGGAACTGTCTCTGTGTCCACGCCTTCGCTAGGTAGGTCCAGCCATTTGCCGCTACCTAATGTTGGGAACCGTCTGTGTGTTCTGTGTATGAGTCCCGACCCTACTTCCTGTTCCCAAAGAGGGGTCCTGGCTCTGTGTTCTGTATTCCTGTCTCCCAAGACCAAGGCTCCATGTTCTGTGTTCTGCTGTCCCAAGACCAAGTCAAGCCTTCGGGGTCTCGTCCTGTCCTGGTGCCTCGCTCAGCCCAGGTGCACCTCGTCCAGTCCTAGCCACGTCCCAGCACCTCGTCCAGTCATAGCCACGTCCCAGAACCTCATCCAGTCCAAGTCAAGGCTTTGTATTTTCGTCCTGTCCATGTGCCTTGTCCTATGCAGGAGTTCCACGTCCTGTCCTTACCAAGATCCTTGTCCCGAGTCCTAGCCTAGATCCGGGTTCCGTGTTTCTTGTCCATGTCCCAGCCCAGGCCCTGCATCCTAGTCTCATCTAGGGCCTGTGTCAATGTCCAGCGTCCTTTCTTCTTCACTTCCCTCGCTTGCTTAACTCTGGTACTAGTCCTGTTTCTTGTACTTCAGTGTCTGTGCTTTGCATTTGGATCTGCACCCAGCACCTCCTCTATGACAGTGATGGGGAATGGTGAGTCACAGAGAGATATGAGAAATAAGATTAAGAATTTTAAAATTATGGCATGATAAAAGAGTGGTCAATGAGCATGGGGATGGTGGGGGAGTGGACTTATCACAGATTAAAATGTTTCTAAATGTGGTTTAAACTGAGGTTTGTGAGAATCCTGGCCAGAAGTTATCCCTCAATCACATCACTAAGATTATCCTGCTATAATCAGGTTATGTCACAATGGGGAGCTGGGAACGGACCCACATGCAAGACACGGACACTGAAGTACAAGGAACAGGACTTGACTGGAGTAGGGACGTGACAGGATACAGGCAAGGAGCAGGGACAAGAACACAAACTTGGGCTAGGGAAACCGGGACCAGGACTAGGAGCCATGGACTAGGAGACAAGGCTTGGACTCCGAGCCCGAGACTGGCCAAGGACCCAGAACCTGGGTCTTGCCTCTGGCTCGGACCCCAGAACCAGGCAAGGACATGACATGGCTTCAAGACAGAATGAGGCTGGGGGCTTGGGTCTTGAGCTTGGCCGCAGGCCGGGGGGCTTGGGTCTTGAGCTTGGCTTGGAATCCTCGTCCTCGAGGCTTGGGGTCTTGGAGCTTGGCTTGGGGCCCTCAAGGCTTGGGGTCTTGGAGCTTGGCTGCAGGATCGTCGAGGCTTGGGTTCTTGGAGCTTGGCTGCGGGATCTTCGAGGCTTGGGTTCTTGGAGCTTGGCTGCGGGATTGTTGAGGCTAGGGTTCTTGGAGCTCAGAGACAGACTGGGAACGGAACATCAACAGAGCTGGGACTTACCCTTCGACAAGCCGGGATTCATCTTTAACACGACACTAACATGAGACAGGACAGAACATAGACATAGAGCCAGGACTTATCCTAAGACAAGCCAGGACTCAACTTCATCTCCACACCAAGTTGGGACAGGTCCCTCCATCAGGTAATGGCAGAACAGCCGGACTTACCCAACAGAGGCGAGGACAAGACAAGACAGATCCCCTTGCAGGGCAACGGCAAAACGGCCCGACGTACCCCACGGAGGCAAGGCAAGACAAGGCAAGACATGACCCCCAGAGGGCAATGGCAGAACGGCCTGACTTACCCCACAGAGGTGAGGACAAGACAAGACATGACACCCGGAGGGCAATGGCAGAACGGCCTGACTTACCCCACGGAGGTGAGGACAAGGCAAGACAGATCCCCCCGGCAGGGCAATGGTGAAATGGCCTGACTTACCCCATAGAGGCAAGGACATGAAGAGACGAACACCAAAGAACGACAGACAGTTCCATCTCTGCTCCAGGGGAGCTCCGAGCCTCAGTTCAGCCAGCAACCTCAGCTGGCTACATAAACAGCCGGATCCCTACCTAGCTCAGAGTGGCTGGCAGCCACTCAGCTGGCCCAGGAAATAGCCGAATCCATACTGCAAAGACAGCTCTGACTACCGACAGCAAGGCTCCATGAAGCGATGGTTCTCCAACACAGCCTAAAGATAACAAGTGGCCACTCTATCCTTTCACCGGGAGGTTGCTCCCATGGGAACTGACAAGACAAACCAGCCACTCACACTCAACCCTAAGGCTACTTATATTCCAAGCCCCAAGATGGGAATCAGGTGTCTATGTTTAACTCAATCAAACGAGGGACAGCTGGAAGACCCAGAATCCTGAGTCCACGGACCAGATCGTGAACCGGAATGCGGACTTCACAGACCGGACCATGACAGGTTAATGGTTAGTAACTATACTCAACACTACAAAGATGAGAATGGTTCAAAATGACTTAATTGACTGGAAGATGTTCATGGATCTTCTGAAGTCATGGAGGAAATGACATAGTTCCTTTCGTACAGGACCCTTTAGCATCTCAGTGCTGGTGGCTTTCGTTAGTCTCACGAAACCATGGATCTGCGCCTGGAAAGTCTACTGGAGTGTCCTCACCAAGGCACAGGCCTGGACAAGGTTGTATGGAACACTGGCAGTTGCCCAAGCAGCAAGTCTCCCCTTTCCACAACACCGATGTTGTCCAAGGGTCCAAGGGAAGGGCAAGGGCTGATACAGCTTGGCACCAGTGTCATCGCAGGAATTGCCAGAATGAGGTTGAAGACAACTTCGGACTGCCTTAGGGACTCCAGCTCTGGAATTGTCCTCAGGGTTTACTCCCGAAGCCTTTCCCATGAGTGGATATGGCCGCAAGGCAGCGGAGGTTTGAAATCAGAGTTTTCCCTCTCTTAGATGGTAAAGCACTGGTTTTAAGGCACCAGGACCCACCTTCGCCCCTTCACCTGTTAAGAGAAACAGTTCCGCCGGGCTTAGAAGCTAAGCCACACGAGAAGGCCAGGAGTTGGACTTGGTTGTCAGAGGCTATTTGAGATGCATGCCGTGAGGAGCACTTTTCGGTAGTGGGAGCTTGTCCCCACTACCACTCCTCGGCTTGACAACCTTGGAACTATCTCAGTGCTGGGAATAGCAATAATAATGATGCTATTGTCCCTCCTGGACTTTGCTTCAAAACATAAACTATCCTTTGTGCTTTCCATAATCAGTTCGTTTCAATACATTAAAACTAACCATGTACCAGAGGAATGCAGTGACCTTGCAGCCAGCAAATTCAGAAGGGAGAATAGAAAATTAAAGCTATGGAAGCGAGAAATATTTGATGCAAACATTTTTTTTCTGGACTAAATTTCATTGCTCATTTATTTCTGCTGAACATGCATGTCTTCAGCTCTTTGTCCAGGCAGAAGAAAGCTGGTATTTGGGATTTTGATTGGGGACATACTGATGGAAATGGATACCCAGGCAAATTCCACATGGCAACAGTTATTTCATTCTCTCAACCTTTGGAATGTATGCCCACAATGAACTGTACAATTTAATATACTGTAATGTAGACAATCTGTTTATTTTATTTTGAGAAGGATAAATTGGTATTAAATGTATCTGAATAATACTGACATAATAGCAACAATTCTTCTGTGATTGTGTGCTTAAACTGCCTTTGGCCGATGGTTGAAAATGGCAGCAAGTTTTCCATAGGAAATACAATGGTGGGGCACTGGCTCCATTACAATTGTTTAATCACTCAAGCATCTTTGGATACATTACATCAAGAAAAATATTATGCATGCATACTAACAAACACTAGTGACAAAGGTGACCTGCATTTATACAAAGTATTTAATACTTAAGCGTTAAATCCTGAGACACTTCAAAACGATGTGGAATATCCACTCAGTGGCCACTTTATTAGGTATGCCTGTACTCCTGCAAATATCTAATCAGCCAATCATGTGGTAGCAATTCAGTGCATAAAAGTACACAGATATGGTCGAAAGATTCAGTTGTTGTTCAGATCAAACATCAGAATGGGGGAAGAAATGTAATTGAAGTGACTTTGACTGTGGAATGATTGTGGTTGTCATAAAGGGGGCGCTGGGAGCAGACCCAAATGCAAGACACAAACACTGAAGTACTAGGAACAGGACTTGACTAGGGAGCTGGGACAAGAACACAGACTTGGGCTAGGACATTGGCTAGGCAAGCGGGACCAGTACAAGGAACTGGGAACTAGGAGCCTGGGCTTGGACTCCAAGCCGGTGACAGGACAAGGGCCCAGAACCTGGGTCTTGACTCGGGCTTGGACCCCAGTACTAGGCGAGGACATGACGAGGCTACAGGACTGGAAATGGCTTGGGTTCTTCGAGGCAAGGACATGACGAGGCTTGGGTTCTTCGAGGTGAGGACATGACGAGGCTTGAGTTCTTGGAGGCGAGGACATGATGAGGCTTGGGTTCAGACACCGAGCCAGAGACTGGACAAGGACCCAGAACCTGGATCTTGACTCGGCTCGGACTCCGGAACTAGGCGAAGATATGACGTGGTCTTGGGAGACAGGACTAGGCGAGGCTATAGGGCAGGACGAGGGAACTCCAGGGCAGGATGAGGGAACTCCAGGGCAGGACGAGAACATGAAGCTGTAACTTTTTACTCAGGAACAGCCGAGCCTTGGACTCATGACGACAGGAACCTTGGAACCTTGGACTTGGGACGACAGGAATCTTGGAACCTTGGACTCAGGGTGACAGGAATGCAGAACACAGAGCCTTGGTCTTTGGAAAGACAGGAACACAAAGCCTTGGTCGAGAGCATGGGAACACGGAGCCTTGGACTTGAGAGACAGGAACACAGGGACATGGAACACAGAGCCAGGACCCCTCCTTGGGAACAGCACTTGGGGCCGGGGCTCTACACAGAATGCTGAACATGATGAGTCAGTTTCTAACACTAGGTAGCGGCAAACGGCCAGACCTACTTAACGCAGGCGTGGACACAGAGACGGTTCCAACTCAATGATAGACAGTTCTCTATCTTGACACAGCAAGGCTCTGGTCTTGCTCCGGTGGTAGAACTTGACAAGGTTGCACGGTAAGGCTCCAGACACAGGTTGCGGGGCAGGGCTTCAGAAGAAAGGGGAAGGGAAGGGAACAGACCAGCCTCAGGGTAACGGCAAAGATGGCCTGGCTTACCCAATGGAGGCAAGGATAGGAGGGGATAGATCCAACCGCAGGGTAACAGCAAAGACAGCCTGATTTACCCCATGGAGGCGAGGACGGGATACTGACGAGACAAACCAGCAACCACACTTCTTCTCATTATTCTACTTCTTCTATTTCCAGCTGTTTAGACACATCTAGGAGTATTACAGCCCTCCGCAGGATGTATAATTAATTATAGAACTTCAAGGAACTCAAATTCTCGAATACAACCTAGTCTCACGTATAAACTGAATAATAAACTCTTCAATCAAATGTTGATTCTCTTGATGGCCAAACAAAGATTTAATAGAAATCCAAAATAAATTTAAGGCAGATAGCCTCTTGAACAGCATGCTTCTTTCAATTTTGTATCGATTACAGCTCAGCAAAACATGCTGGACTGTCTATGGACTACCACGGTCACATAATCCAGTAGGATGTTTTCTTACTATCTTTAAATAATATTTTAACTCACAATGCTCCAACCTAAATCTTGTTAATTTCACCATATCTCTACGACTTAAAGGTAACAGTCTGAGACCTTTTTAACTAGTGGGTGACTAGAAAAATAATGCCAGCCCCTTAATTCATTTTTCCAATCCTCCTGCCACTTCTTCTCTATACCTTTTTTAATCCTACTTCTCAATTCTGCTCTGCCTAGGGGAACTATAATTTCTACTTGCCTGCTCTGTAAGGAAGACTTTGCAATGCCATCCACAATTTCATTTCCCTCCACCCCAGCATGCCCAGGTATCCATGAAAATCTAACTGCACAACCCATCTTCCCTACTCTAAACAACACTAAGAGAATCTCAATAACTATGTCAGGACGAGCTTTTGATTTATTCTCTTTTATAGCCTCTAAGGCAGCAGCAGAATCTGAACAGATGATAACCCTACATGGTCGAGAGTCTTCTATCCACCATAAGGCCCAGAGGATTGCTAATAATTCTGTTGCAAAGACAGAAACACCATCTGAAACCCGGTGACCAATGTTAACTCTAAGTTGAGATACATACATCCCAAATCCTGCCCTACCGCTCTCTGGGTCCACTGAGCCACCAGTAAAAATCTTCAGATAAGATCCCCATTTATTGTTTAAATATTCATTTGTGATCAACGCTGATGAAATTGCACTGTTTCCTTGAAGCCGAAAAAGAAGGAATAGGTCTACTTCTGGTTCTGGAAAGAGCCAAAAAGGGACGGGTGGCAGGCAAATTTGGTCAACTATGTCTTCCTCAGTCAGTTTCAATTTCACAGCCCAGTTATTAACCAAACCTGAAAATAGGTATCTTTTAATTTTACTTTGGCGCTCCGACTTCCCCTGCAAAAGACACTTTGATGGACAGCTGTGATTGAATCCATTTAGTTTTGCCAAATACTGCAGGCCCAACTGAATTTGCCTCAAATGCAGACACATTTCTCTCATCTCCACACATAATGCCAGGACTGATGCTGTTCGAGGAGCTCCACAACAGAGTCTAAGTGCTTTGGACTGCACAGTGTCTAGTTTTCCAAGCACTGCTGTAGCAGCGGAACCATAAGCAATACAACCATAATCTATAACTGATCTAACCATAGCTAGCTATATTAAATACATAGTTTCCTGCCCTGCTCCGCAGTCGCATCCAGCAATACTTCTCATAACATTTAAAACTTTCTCACACTTTCCAATTGTATTATCTGTATGAATGCTCCAAGTAAGACTTTCATTAAACCAGACACCTAAAAACTTGAATACATTGACTTTTTCTAGTGGAGAATCATATAGACACAATTCAGAATCAGGAATCTTTCTTCTAAAGCCAAAAATCATATATTTAGATTTAGAAGCAGAAATCCTGAAACCCCATTTATTAGCCCAGTTTTCAACTGATCTTAAAGCCTTTTGTACCTGCCTTAACATATACTTGATGTTTCTTCCTCTTTTCCAGATTGCACCATCGTCTGCAAACAATGATTTGCCAAATCCTGTCCCTACCTGATCAAAGATATCATTTATCATGACACAGCAACCACACTTGAACCCAGGGCCCCTTATATTCCCAGCCTCAAGATGAGCATCAGGTGCCTATGATTAAGCCCAACTGAAACAAGGGACAGCCGGATGTCACACTGGCGGGGCATTGGGAGCAAGGGTGGACCCGAATGCAAGACACATCTTGTGAGGTTACTTAGATTTAGTTTATTGTTCGATACCAGGAGAGCAAGGCAGGAGCAGGAAATAGCAAACGGGACAAGGACTCAGGACTACGACTAGGCTGGGACAAGGGTCTGGGCTTGGACTCAGAATCGGCTCCCAGAACTAGAGCAGACATGAAGAGGCTAGGGTATGGACTCCGAGCCCGAGACTGGGCAAGGACCCAGTACCTGGGTCTTGCCTTGGGCTCGGACCCCAGAACCAGGCATGGACATGACGTGGGCTGGGGAGAAGAGGAACATGGAAAACAGAGCCTCGGTCTCGGGAGAGCAGGTACATGGAAGCATGGACACATACACAGAACAGAGAGCCGGGACCCCTCCTTGGGTACAGGACATAGGGCCGGGACTCATGACCCTCCGCGGGGCAACAGCAAGATGGCCTAACTTACCCCACGGAGGCGAGGAGAAGACATGACCCCCCCCCGCGGGGCAACGGCAAGACTGCCTATCTTACCCCACGGAGGCGAGGACAAGACACGACAAGACATGACCACATGATCCCCCTCCCCCCACGGGGCAACAGCAAGACGGGTGACTTACCCCACAGAGGCAAGGACAAGACAAGACAAGACCAACACGAATGAACACCAGACAGTACCTATCTAGCTCCAGTGATGGAACTAGACCGAAGTGCAGGTGGGGGCTGCAGACGAGGGCTAGAGGTGAGGGGGCAGAGAAGGGTTTCAGACAAGGGAGAAGGACAGGAATCACAGACCGCCAGGGCCAGGACATGACTCAGAACTGGGAAGCCGCCAGGGCCAGGACTTGACATGGTACTTGAATGCCACTGGAGCCAGGATGTGGACGTGGTACTTGGATGCTGCCGGGGCCAGGACTTGACTTGGAACCTCCGGGTAGTGCCAAGCTCTTGACTCGGCCCGGGAACAGTAGGCAACGGCTCTTGATTCTCTCCGGCGGGTTAACTGACGGACCCACCTCGGTAAGGAAACTTTGCAGGCTCGCTTTGGCGAGGTAACTGGACAGGGTTGCTCCGGTGAGGAAAGGCGAATTACCGACACTCACTTCGGGTGGAGACTAGGCTTGCTCCGGCCAGATGACATTGGCACGCCGTGACTTTGCAGACGCTTCCGCACCGAACGGCTGAAAGCCGGAGACTATAAACTGCCGGTTCAGCCGAGTGTTAATTGCCTCTGATCACCAAAGTCAAGGGACACGGGAAAACAAGGAATCAACAGTCCGGATCGTAACATAAACAAGCTAAATTTAAAGGGACCCCGATCCGGACCATGACACCGGAAGACCCAGAGTCTGGAGTCCATGGACCGGACCATGACAGTGGTGATTTGAATATCTCAGAAACTGCTGATCTCCTGGGAGTTTTACACCAACAATCTCTAGAGTTTATAGAAGATGGTGCAAAAAATATAAAGCATCAAGTGAGCAGCAGTTCTGTGTGTGTAAACATCTTGTAAATGAGAGAGGTCAGAGGAGAATGGCCAGACTGATTCAAGTTAGGAAAGCAACAGTTACTCAAATAACTGTGTGTTAACAGTGGTGTGCACAAGACCATCCCTGAATGCACAAAATGTCAAACTTTGAAAGGAATGAGCTACAGCAGCAGAAGGCCACACTGGATTTCACTTCTATACCTAATAAATTGGCCACTGAGTGCTCAAAAAATTGATATCAAACCAGTGACGAGATATGAGGGCAGGTGACTAAAAGCTTGCTTGAGGAGATTGGTTTTAAGGAGCAGCTTGAAGGGCAAGGAGGATGCAGATGTGTTGATGACTTAAGGCCAAGTTTGCTGAAGATGCCATGACAGTTAAAATTTCACAAGGATTGGTAAAGACAGGACAGAGCTTATGGAAAGTTCAGAAATTGGGGAGGGAGGGACCATACAGAAGTTTGAAGTCAAGCATGCAGATATTAATTCTCAGCTTAAATATGCTGATGTATTCCTTTCCCCAAATACTTTTGTAAAAATATGTGAATGTGAATGCAACAAATTTTCTGGCTTTAGCACTGTGAAGATCTGGATGCCGGGAATGGCTGTGCACACAGTTTCTTAACAATCTCACAATCTTATGCTTGGTTCCTCATGTGCAGCCTCACATATTTTATTCTGAGGCAGCTTTTTGTTTTTCAGGTCACAGAGAGTGTAGTTAGATAAATCAAACCTTTGACAAGGTACAACATCCTGGCCCCAGTTGAAAAACTGCTCTCTTGTGTTCTAACCATGAGCTGCTGACTGAGCACTCTTACCCCCCCCCCGCACCCAAAAAGCAAAAATATTGGGCAATGATATATGGCCACTTGGCGACTGGCTACAGTATCTGTACAGCAGTTCCATGGGGAAGCATACCTCTTATTTCTCAGCGTTATTAAAGACCTGCAGGATACCATCGACCATAAACTTCTCCCCTTCACTAAAGTCACCAATCTTTTCAAACGGTTACTCTGGAAGACCAACATCGTCAGCTGACTTAGACAACCTTGTGATGCTGAGAAATGATGTGCTATCTTCAATGCTGAGACCAGGATAATATCTGAGGATGATTTACTACCAGGTTTCCCAGCCATGAATACTGTGAGGAATGCAAACTGACACAAACAAATCAGAAGTCTCCATGAAAACTGTTAGAATTGTCAAGAATTGTGTCCTTTGGCAGTTTGTTCTCTGCACTAATGGAATACAATAAATGTTAGGCAGACAAATACATCTTTTCCTAAAACTTGACCGTCCAAAATCATAAGTAGCAGAAACTAATTCGACCTCTTCCTGTCCTTGAGGAAACTAACACTTTCTTGTCTCTGCAAAAAGCTCAACTTCTTACCAAGGCACTGTTGAAGATGGGTTTATCAACTACAATAAACTGGATGTACACTGTAAATTAATTTTATTTATATTTACAGAAATAAAATGAGCAAAAGTGCAGTTAGTTGCCTGATTTTATACTGTTTGCTTTGGACAGCAGTAAATGTAATCATTGTCTCTTTATTACCTCTCTTATGGTGTCCAATATTTCAGAATCAGAATCAGATTTAATATCACAGGCATAAGAATGAAATTTATTGTTTTGCAGCAGCAGTTCAGTGTAATACATTAAAAACTAACACTCAGAAATATGTAAGTATAAAAAAATTAAATAAACAGTGGAAAAAGTGAGTAAAAAAATAGTAATGTCATGTTCATAGGTTGATTCATTGTCCATTCAGAAATCTGATGGTGGAGTGGAAGAAGCTGTTCCTAAAATGTTGAGTGTGTGTCTTCAGACTCCTGCACCTCCTCCTTGATTGTAACAATGAGAAGAGGGCATATCCTGGGTGATGGGGGTCCTTAGTGATTGATGCTGGCTTTTTGAGGAATCGCCATTTGAAGATGTCCTCAATGCTGGGGTTTATCATTCGCCTCAGCCTAATTTGGTTCCCAGACTTATGGTTTAGTTATTATCCACTCCTTGATTAAAGGCTTGTGCAGCCAATACTCTCCAAATCTCACAGAGTGCACAGTACATTCTAAATGTAACAAAACAAACAATATTGGCATTCGCCTTTAGAGGTTCAGGGAAGAGTGGCATAGCAGCTAGGGACTTGTGGTGAAGTAAGTTGGAAGATGATGTTGGTGACTTCACTCCAGAAGGGAGTGGGAAGGCAGGGGCATCAAAGAGTGGGGTACTGGAGGAAATGCAGGTTCAAAGAGGATTGCTGGATTGGAGTGGAGAGGCTTTGCAGAAACACTGCACATTGCAAAGTCAGTGACTGTCTGGCGACAGTAGGTATAGGAAGGGAATAAAAGCAACAAATGCTTGAAATACTTGACAGTTCCTCCATTTCCTGTTCTTATTTCAGGTACTTATTTTCCACTTTTCGGCTATCGAAGGAGTTTGTTTTAGCACACATGGGAGGTCCCAAAGGATGGAGGAAAGAAATTTACTAATTTTGCAGCCCTTCCTGTTTGATGCTGTGGAAGTAAAAACATGCTTTCCACCAATGACAGGAGCCACCAGTTACCATGCAATGTCCCAAAAGGTGATTGGGATATGATGTCATAGAATCAGCATGGAAACAGGACCTTTAGCACACTGACTTTCAAGTGCCCATGCAAACTAATCCTACATTAGCCCCTTTATTAATATTTTTATTTATTTAATTTTTAAACCATTCACCTCCAATGTGATTCTCAATAAGAAATGCTTGTTTGAACTTTCCAAGTGATGGTAATTAACCTGGAGAAGCCCTCTACTGTGTTTCACTTATCAAAAATAATTGATTTTCAATTGGTTATCACTGAAACAGTGTCAGACAATTGAATGTCCAGGAAAATGATGTTGGATAGCCACCTTAGACCTTCTTTACATACAGTATAGTCTAGTGCTTTGCGTATATCCGTTTAGAACAGAGAACATAGAACTTTACAGCACAGCACTGGGCCCTTCAGCTCAAGATGTTGTGCTGAACTTTTATCCAACTCTAAGTTCAATTTTACCCTTCTCTTCAACATTTACTAGACACCATTTGTCTATCATCCATGTGCCTATCTAAGAGTTTCTTAAATGTCCCTGATGTATCATCTGCCTCTACTGCCACTCCTAACAAGACTCTTCAGGCACTCACCATTCCATGTGTAACAAAGTTCCATCCTTTACTATACATTCCTCTAATCACCTTAAAATTATACTCCGTTGTATTATCCATTTCTGCTGTGGGAAAAAGTCTCTGGCTATCCACTCGATTTACATTCGCTTCCAGAAAAGTGAATTTACATTCACTTGTAGTATGAGTGTACATGTGCCTCTGCGATCTTGCATAAAATGACAAGATGATATTAATTGCACATCAAAAGTGATTACAGAGATAACGATAAGATTGTACTGACATTAAGAGGACAAATATGTGACAAAACAAATAATGATGAAGTAATCATAGGAGTTAAACATATTCTTCATAAGCTACTTCTGACAAAATTAGGTAATCAACAGGAGTTTTGAAGAATCATACCCTCCTTTCTCCCAACGTGATGTTGCTACAATCTCTCTGCTTATGCCCAAGTATTAATTACAGATGAAGCAGCAGAGTTGAAAAGTGAATTGTGAACTACAAATAGTACGGTTTTTCATGTAAGGAATCTTTTCATGCTGTAAGTGTTATAATTAATATACACATTAAACTATTAAAAGACTGGTGAGTGTGTGAATAATATATCAGATCTCCTCCACACCTTTGTATATATAAAAGTAACTCTGGCCCTTGTAACATTTTTGAAATTAAATTTCATCTGAAAATAATGTTTGCTCAGGTATGCTTGGCCAGATTTTGAAAAAAAACCTTATTTTAAGGATCATATAATGCAAACCTACTTCATTTGGCTTAGCCTACACTGCAGCCTCAATCACGAGGATGCTTTTGACATTGGGTCATTCAATCATCCTCTGTCCTCCTACTCACTCTCCCCATGAACTCCTAGAGAAATATTAGCAATTATGGTCAAATTCATTGCCGCAGACGTTTGTCAATGAAAAATAAATTATGGCCACTTGACTACGTTTTGCTTAAGCCCCTTCACTTAAGCCCTTCAGCAACTGTCAGAAAGAGAGGAAACCATTGTTTCCTGTGTCTGAGCTGGTTCAAACCCAGGTCTCAGAACCAATAAAGGCCACCATTCTAACACTCTTATATGGGTCCTGTCAATTATATACCAAATTTACTTAGGCTTAATCACATTCCAATTTTATTAAAAAAAACTGACTCTATTGGAGACTACCCAAACAGGGTGTAACATATATAAAAAAATGGATAGGTGGAAAGTGAGGAAGCAAAGTATTAATTATATTAAGCATAACATTAAGGAAAGAGAAGGAATAGACTTGCAATAAAGAAGATAGAACTACAAGAGCGCAAGCAAATCATAGATCCCTTAAGCCTGACCCACTATACAATTTGATTGTGGTTGACCAGTCCGACATTTCAATTTCATTTCTACCCCGTTTCTCCAGAGCATTCATTTCATTTATTGACATCCTCTTATGTGTAGTGAACTAGATTCGATTAGGGAGCTTAAGATAAATTCAAAAATCAGAGATGCAAAGGGACTTGGGAGTCCTTGTGCGGGATTCTCCAAAGGTTAACTTGCAGGTTGGGTAGATGGTAAGGAAGGCAAAATGCAATACCATCATTCATTTCAAGAGGACAAAAATATAAGAGCAAAGATATAATGCTGAGTCTGAAAGGCATTGGTTAGACCATACTTGGAGTATCGTGAGCAGTTTTGGGCCCCTTATCTAAGAAAGGATATGCTGGTATTGGATAGGGTCCAGAGGAGGTTCCTGAGAATAATTCCAGGAATTATTCCAGTATGAGCAACGTTTGATGGCACTGGGCCTGTACTCACTGGAATTTAGAAGAATGAGGGGTGATTTCATTGAAACCTATCAAATATTGAAAGGCAAACAACAGGAATTCTGCAGATGCTGGAAATTCAAGCAACACACATCAAAGTTGCTGGTGAACGCAGCAGGCCAGGCAGAATCTCTAGGAAGAGGTACAGTCGACGTTTCAGGCCGAGACCCTTTGTCAGGACTAACTGAAGGAAGAGTTAGCATGAGATTTGAAAGTGGGAGGGGGAGGGGGAGATCCAAAATGATAGGAGAAGACAGGAGGGGGAGGGATGGAGCCAAGAGCTGGACAGGTGATTGGCAAAGGGGATATAAGAGGATCATGGGACTGGAGGTCCGGGGAGAAAGACAAGGGGAGGGGGAACCCAGAGGATGGGCAAGGGGTATAGTCAGAGGGACAGAGGGAGAAAAAGGAGAGAAAGAGAAAGAATGTGTGTATATAAATAAATAACGGATGGGGTACGAGGGGGAGGTGGAGCATTAGCAGAAGTTAGAGAAGTCAATGTTCATGCCATCAGGTTGGAGGCTACCCAGATGGAATATAAGGTGTTGTTCCTCCAACCTGAGTGTGGCTTCATCTTTACAGTAGAGGAGGCCGTGGATAGACATGTCAGAATGGGAATGGGATGTGGAATTAAAATGTGTGGCCACTGAGAGATCCTGCTTTCTCTGGCAGACAGACCGTAGGTGTTCAGCAAAGCGAATTGAAAGGCCTAGATAGAGTAGATGTGGCGAGGATATTTCCTATAGTGGGTGAGTCTAAGATCAAAAGGTACAACCTCGGAATAGAGGCATATCCATTTAGAACATAGATGAGGAGGAATTTCTTTAGCCAGAGGGTGGTGAATCTGTGGAATTCTTTGCACGGATAGATGTGGAGGGCAGGCCATTGGGTATATTTAAAGCAGAGTCAATAAGCTCTTGATTAGTCAGGGCTTCAATAGTTATAAGGAGAAGACAGGAGAATGGGGTTAAGAGGGCTAATAAACCAGCCATGATGGCAGAGCAGACTCAATAGGCCAAGTAGCCTAACTCTGTTGATATTGTGTGTCTAATGGTCTTATGGTCCTATTGACATCAACTCAAAATACCCCAAATTATCTAGTCTCCATAACTCTGCAGGCTAAATTTAGAGAATCGCCATTCTCTGTGAGAAGTAATTCCTACGTTAAAGGATCACCCCTTATCTTGCAACCATATCTCCTTTATAAAGGCAAAGATTAAAGTTAATTTTATTTGTCACCTGTACATAGAAATATTGAAGCATGTTGTGAAGTGTGTAATTTGTGCTAATGTCCAACATAGTCTGAGTTATGCTGGGGGAAGCCCACAAGTTTTTCCATGCTTCCAGTGCCAACATAGCATGTCCACAACTTTGTCAACCTAACTCGTATGTCTTTGGAATGTGGGAGGAAATCAGAGCGCTTGGAGGAAGCTCACATGATCCTGTATGTGGGAATGTACAAACTCCTTACAGACAGCAATGGGAACTGAACCTCAACCTTCCACCTGTCACTGTAAAGCATTACACTAATGGCTATTCTACGGTGAAGACATGGGAGCATTTTAACATTTATTTTGCCTTGCCCCCTTAGCATCTGATAAACTTCAGTAAGATTATCTCTCATTCTTTCAAACTCCAAAGAATACAGTTTCAAGTTCTTTTGCCTTTAATCCTAGTAATTAAATTAGTGAAGCTCTATTGGCCTGGCTCCAAAATTAGCACCCGTTTCAATTCTACTCCCAATTTGTATTCAAGGTAGAATTAACTAGTCATTAAAAAATCTCAAGGCAGTCAAACTCACTCAACATGTTTTTATGAAATTAAATGAAGTTTAACAAATTTTCTAGAATTCTCCAAGATATAAATAAATAGAATCACTGAAGGAGAACCTCTAATGTATTTGGATTTCCAGAAGACATTTGTCATATAAAAAGCTGGTGCACAAGTTTAGAGGTCACAGCACCAGGGGAGGTGTGCAAGCACGGATTTAAGATTGGTTAGCACAGAGTGCAGAACCAAAGACAGAGGCAGAGTAAGCAGGTCTTCTCCAGATTAGAAATTTGCAAGTACTGGAGTGTGCCAAGGATCTGTCCTTGGTCCTCATTCCTTTATTATTTACATTTAAGGAGTGAAAGGAATGAACAGCGTATAAGGTATGCAAGTTTACCAATTACACTAAAAGTAGGTGAGATGGCTAGCTGCATTGAGAACATTTGAACTCTGGGACATGTTATAGATCGACTAGGGAGAGGACAAAAACTTAGCAAATATTGTTTAACATGAGAAAGTGTGAGTTTACGTGCTTCCGTAAAAGAAGTTGAGAGTCAGAGTATTATCTGAATGGAGAGAAATTGTGAATGAGTGAATTACAGTGGGTTCCAGGTGTTCTGATGAATGAATAATGAAAGAATCACAGGTAGATACAGAAGTAGTCAGGAAAGCAAATGGTAGAATGGCAATTATTGTATGGGGATTGAAGCCTGTTAATACTATAATGTAATAATAATTCTGTAATATATCATCTAGAGAACTGGGCATTGTTTTGGTTCACTTTTATTAAAAATGATATGCTGGTTTTGGACGCAAGAGGTCTACAGATGCTAGAAATCTGAAGAAATAGACACAATGTGCTGAAGGAGCTCAGCAGGTCAGGCAGCATCTATAGATGGGAATACGCATTTGATGTTTTGGGCCAAGGCTTCATCAGGACTGGAAAGGAAGGGGGAAAAAATCAGAATAAGAAGGTGGGGGGAGGGCAGGAAGAAGTACAAGGTGGTAAGTAATAGGTGAATCCAAGAGAGGGGGAGGGGTGAGGTAAAGAGCTGGGAAGTTGATTGGTGGAAGAGATAAAGGGCTGCAGAAGAGGGAATCTAAACGAGAGGACCACAGATGGGCAGATAAGAAGAGAAGGCATTAGAGGGAGACAAGAATGGGGAATAGTGAAGGGGAGGCAGTAAATTACTGGAAGTTTGAGAAATCAATGTTCATGCAATCAGGCTGGAGGCTACTCAAACAGAATATAAGGTGTTGCTCCTTCAACCTGAGTGTGGCCTCACCGTTGCAGTAGAGGAGACCCTACAAGTGTGATCTCACAAGTGCTTTATAGAGCCTCAACATCACATCCTTGCTCTTACATTCTGTACCTCTAGAAATGGATGGCAACATTGCTTTCACCTTCTTCACAACTGATTCAACCCGACTATTCCATTGTGCACACTGTTGCAAAATACACATTCAGTTCCTCTGCAATCTCTACATCTCTCATTACAATAACTCCGGCGTCATTTTGTATTGGTCCTATATCTACTCTTGACTTTCTTTTACCCTTTATATGCAGTACTTTAAAATGGTTTTAGTATCTTCTTTGATATTAGTCGCCAGCTTTCTCTCATAATTCATCTTTTCCTCCTGAATGACCTTCTTAATTTATTTCTACAAGTTTTTAAAAGCTTCCCATTCCTCTTTCTACTCACTAGCTCTGGCTTCCTTGTATGCCCTCTCTTTTGCTTTTACTTTGGTTCTGACTTCACTTGTCAGCCACGGTAGTGTCCTTCTTCACTTTGAAAATTTCTTCTTATTTAGAATATATCTGTCTTGCACCTTCCTTATTTTTCACAGAAACTCCAGCCATTGCTGCTCTGCTGTCCTTCCTGCAAATGTCCCTTTCCAGTCAACTTCGGCCAGTTCCCTTCTCATGCCATTATAATTTCCTTTATTCCACTGAAATACCGACGCATCGGATTTTATTTTTTCTCTCTCAAATTTCAATGTGAACTCAATCATATTGTGATTATTGTTCCCTAAAGGTTCCTTAACCTTCAGCTCTCTTATGACCTCTGGATCATTACACAATACCCAATCCAGCACAGCCGAACCCCTAGTGGGCTCAACAACCTGTTCTAAAAAGCCATCCTTTAGACATTTTACAAATTCTCACTCTCGAGGTCCAGTTCTGACCTGGTTTTCCCAACCCACTTTCTTGTTAAAATCCCCAATGATTATCATGACATTGCCTTTCTGACATGCCTTTTCTATCTCCTACTGTAATTTGTAATCCGCATCCCCGCTGCTTTTCTAATCCATTGGTATTTCCTGGAATTTTAAACTAATGGTATCTCTGAAGCCACTTCCTATAGCACCTTTAAGTGCAGGTTATAGTGCCCTGGCAAGTTGTCTGCCTTTAATCCCATTAGATTTTCCAACAGTAAGTCACTGAAAGTAGAGTTACATGTAGATGGGAGTGATGACAAACTCTTTTGGCATGTCATAAGTCAGTGCATTGAATGTAAAGGTTGGGGTGGCTTACAAGGTGTTGGTGAGGCTGCACTTGGAGTATTGTATTCAGTGTTGGTCGCCCTTCAGCTTGGAGGGATGTTATCAAACTAGAAAGATTACAAAACTGTTTTATAAGGATGTTGCTGTGACTTGAAGGGCTGAGTAATGTGTATGGGGAGATGTTGGGACAGGATAGGACCTTATTCTTCAGAGGATAGCGGATTGAAAAATGATCTCATAAGCGTATATAATATCATGGGGGCATAGATGGGGTGAATGCACTCATTCTTATGGGGAATCAATAACTAAAGGGCACAGATTTAAGGTGAGATGGGAAAGATTTATTGGGAACTTGATAGGCATCTTTTTGACACAAAGGGTGGTATGCATGTGGAATGAGCTGCCAATTGAAATGGTTGATGCAGGAACAATAAGAATGTTTGAAAGATAATTGGACAGATACATGGATTGGAAAGGTTTAGAAGGCTGTGAGCCAAATTCTGGCAAATGGATAGTGCCTCTTCTCATCGTGTACAGTTCAATGGTTCCAATTAATATCAGAGAATGTATACTGCATACAATCTGAAATTCTTATTCTTCACAGCCATTCATGAAACAGAAGGAAAACACCAAAGAATGAATGACAGAAAAATGTTAGAACCCCAAAGCCTCCCCTCCTCTCCCACACACAAGCAATAGCAAAGCGTCAACCCTCCTCCCCCCCCCACACACTCCCCCACTTGTTCCAACAGAAAGCATCAGCCACCAGGTTAGCAATAGCAAAGCCCCCAAGGAGACCATGATCTAGCGTCCATTAAAAATCCTTGTTCATTGCAATAGTTTGACATCCCACTGCTCTCTCTTAGAAACAAAAGAAGGGAGTGATATCACTCCTTCCAGAGTGAGAGGGGAGGCCGACAGCTCGCTGTTTCAATGTTACAGTCTGCAAGATCACTTTATTTCATGTTGCCCCAACTGAAGAATTAGAAGCAAACTCTTTTTCACCATTGAGGGTGCGCAATCACATCAGTGTGGGGGGCCTCCGACAGTTGCACCTGCTGTCTCAATATTCAAATTTCCCATGACGCTTCAGTCGGTAACACCAGTGAGGAATCGGGTCATTCACAGAGCCGCACTCTGAAGGTACATGTCTTCTAGGCCACTATTGGAGATATCAAAAACGTTAGGCCACTTGGTGAGTTTCAAGAGCAGGATCCCACCACTGTGAGGAACCGTAGTTTGAGTGCAGCTGTAGATCACGGACCCTAACAGGACGTTAGTCACCTTGAAAAGGAAAGAAGAGATATTAAAGAGAAGAATTTGAACTGTTTTGCAGGCGAAGAAATTGTCCTCAGGCACCATCTTTAGCTCCTCCCTCCTTACCATTTAAGGTTAAGGGCCTGATTCCATGCTGTATAATTCTATTGCACTATGACCTCGCCCCTTGTGAAAGAGATTATTACAAGCTTTTCCATGTTATTTGAAGCAAGCCTCTCTATTATCTTTGAGATCATCATTGTGTCATCCACTGTGGCTCTGATGTAAAATATCGGTTTATCCTACCGCTATTTCCCATTATTAATTCCCTTGTCTCATCCTCGAGGTGTCCTATACTCATCCCAGTTATTCTTTTCTTTATTAAATATTCATTGAACCTCTGGTTATCTGTTTTAATATTAAAAGCTAATTTTCTCAATCCTTACCAATCTTTTCTCTGGTCTACCAGTTTTTAATTTAATATTTTACCTGAGCTTCTTTGTAAACTTCAGATGTTTTGTCTTTCTCCTGGAATCCCTCTATCAATTAGGATAAATTTTTGCTGAGTGTTGTGAATTAGCAGCTTACAAATCTGTCTCTGTTCATCCACTGAAATACCCCTTAACCAATCTGCTCAGCCCACTCTGGACTTTACCTTCATATATTGCATGTTATTTTATTTAATGTAAGGACGTTGGGTTTGGACACAAATGGAGAGAGATATATGCAGACATAAGAAATGAATTAAGAACAGGATAATATAAATAAAGAATTTCAGCTTTAATTGGACTGAAATTATAGATATAGGAGGTGGGAGAATGGAACTGACAATATCTACGTGATTTTTTTTTTAATCAAACCAATCCATAAAAAAGACTACAAGGGTAAGTTTGCCATTGGATAGTGTCATGGGAAAGCAGACATAAAGTAGTGAAAGAGGAGAGTATATAGGCAATAGGGAGCACAATATCGAAAAGCAAAATAAAGGTCGCTGTTGCTGGAATTAGTTCTGTGAAAAGTCATTACCCTAAAATGTTAGCTTGGCTTCCTTCTCCACAATTACTATTAGTATTACCAGCATTTTTAATTCTTATTTCAGTGAGCAAAATACTTGCTGCAAGATGAATATTGAAAACAATACAAATATGGCAAAATAAAACTTTAGCAGTTAGGAGAGAATTTGGTTTGAAAGGGCTGTTAAAGCTCTTGGGAATGCGAGAAGTTAAGTTATGCAAAAACATTGGCTGGCAATGACTTAGAACAATGAGAAAAAGTGATAATCAAAACATCTGCAGATACTGCATAAACTAAAAACAAAAAAAAATTGCTGTGAATGCTCAGCAGGTCAGTTCCCATCTGTAAGTAGAGAAACAACAACCCAGAGGTTAGCTTATTTTTACTGGGTTTTGATGAAGGATAACCAGTAATGTCACTCTATGTCTCTGCCCACAGATGCAGCCTGAACTTTTGAGCTTTTCCAGCATTTTGTGTTTTTATTTTACAATATAAAACTATGTTAACAGAATTCAGGAAAAAAGATGCTTTAGAGAAATAAAAGAACAAATTACACACTTATCGAACTCCATGGATGAATAAAGAGAGAATGGAACAGCTGAGGATCATGACAGAGTAATACGACATATTAAAGACATGGTAGCGGAGGAGTTCATGACAAGAGGAAGAATACAGATTTAAGGAGAGGTCAAAAAAACAATTAGAAAGACAAAGGGGAACCACAAAGTTAGATTATCGAGGAACATAAAATGTACTACTGAAATAATTTACAGATAGCTGTAAAAAAATGAAGAATGGGATGAGATGAGGGCCATTGCAAAAAGGGGGAAGTCAGAAACATTAACTTATTATATTGACTCAGTACTTACCTGAGAGATAGAACATTACATGGGGCAATGGGATAAATATGGCACATATAAAATAACAAAAAGTAGATATATTAAAGGTAAAAATCCAGTGTGCGGATATTTTACTCATACATTAAAAATACAATAGATAGCAGAAGAATTATTACTCATATTCATTGGCTAAAAGGGTAGTGGCGGAACACTGTTAGATATACAATATATGCACTTAAAAAGAGGTTGGAACATACCTTAGCAATAGTTGAAAGTTTATATTACCAGATAATATTAGTTATAGAAAAATAATGGAATCCTTATTAAAGGAGAAAATGAAGAACATCTAGAAATGAAGGGTGTAGTAATGAACACAATAGATAGTAAAAGGAAAAATTTTGCTGATGAGACTTTAATAATTTTTTTGAGGAGATACGTAACATTTAGGTCTAACTCCAGAATCAGAATCAGGTTTTTTGTCACTGACATAAATCATGATAGTTGTTGATTTGTGGCAGCAGTACAGTGCAGGCATAATAAACAATGATAAATAAATAAACAAAAAACAATTAAATAGATGCAAAGGATTTCTTCTTTTATGTTACTGCATAGGGTAATCAAAATAGCTTCTTTGTTATGTTAACTGAGAAAGTTCTCTCGCTAGCCGCTTGTTTGGGTTATAGAGGGAGTTGTATTCGGTTGCTAACCAATTGGGATAGATGTTATTCTTTCTTGTGTGTCTGTAAGCTATTGTGATGCGCGGGTTTTTGAGCAGAAGGTGCGATGGGGAGAGAGAGAGTGGACACGATGCTGTGAGCTGGCCGACAGGATGGACCCCGAGCTGGAGTCTGAATTCCAGGGTCTTCGGTGAGGAGAGGAGACCAAGACAGACTCGTGTGGAGCGTCTGGTCGACCACCGTGGTTGGTCCCAGGCGGTGGGTCGAGGAGGTCAGAGGGGATCGAATGGTGGAAAGAAAACGCCGTTAATTGAGCTCCAACGGCGCGAAGAGGTTGAACTTCGATAAGATTGGTACCTTTTACTTTCCTTTTATATTTTATCACTATTAATTATATAGTTCCAGTAATATCTATAAATTGTAATCATTTAATCATAAACAGTGTATTGTCTGTTATTTGGTGGGGTGGGGTACAATCACACAGCATCCACACAAATTTGATTACCTAGTTTGGCGAGGCCTAAGGCTGCTTCCTCTAGACCAAAGCAAGTTGAGCGAGCCTAAGGCCTAAGGAGTACCGGGGGGGGGGGGCTACATAGATAAATAAATTACAAATAAATATATAAACAGTGTGAATGAATGAATAAATAATAGTGCAAAGCAGGAATAGTGGAGGAGTGGTCATGAGTTCACGGCCTGTTCAGAAATCTGATGGCAGATGGGAAGAAGTTGTACCTAGAATGTCCAGTGTGGATCTACAGGCTCCTAAACCTCCTATTTGGTGAGATGAGGGTATATCGCATGTTGTGAGTACTTCTGACGATTGTCGCCGCCTTCATCAGGCACTGCCTTTGGATCCTCAGTGGTGGGGTGGGTTGTGCCTGTGATGGAACTGGTTGAGTGTAGAACTTTCTGAAGCCTCTTACAACCCTGTGCATTGGAGTCTCCTTAACAGACAGTCATGCAACCAGTCAGAATGCGTAACTTATTTGGATTTTGAAATGTTCTCAATTAATATTAATTAAGATGAATGAATGAGGTCAGAAAATGAAGTGCTAGGGACATGTAGAAGAATGGGTGAGTTCAGGACAGAGCAAAAAGCATGTTCATTGTTCTCAGTGGAAGAAAATGAATAGAGGCATTCTTCAAGGATCAGTCTAGGCCAACTTACTTGTGTCTAGATTTTGGAATTAGAAATGTAATTTCCAGATCCGAGGATGATACTACATTGGTGGAAATTGTCAGTATTAAGCTTATTTCCAGTCACAAATTACTGGATAATTGATAAATGAAATTCAAAACAGGTAATGAGAGGGTAGACATTTTGAGGGGAAGATTGGAAGATCATTTAGTATTTGGATGTTGAAATGTTGGTGGGATAGAGAATTAAACACATTTAATCAATAAAAGTTCCAACTCAGATTGGCAAGCTCATAAAAAGAACCAGGGATTAGTTATAAATTTAAAAAAAGCAAATTACGTTAAATCAGTATCAATTTTAGTTAGCTCACAGTTAAGACACTGTGACTGATCAGTATTTAAGGAATACATAGATATTAGAAAAAGTGAAGCTCAGGCTTACATGCATGGTACCAGAAATGCTAAGGAATACTATAGACCAGAAATGAAATTATGTACAGTATCCATTGAGAAAGGATGAATTAATCAGGTCTCTTATCCCTTGAGGAATGAAGTCTGAGGGGCAAACTACCATGGGTCTTTTAAATTTTTTGCAGGTTTTGATAGAGTGTGTATGAAGAAAAGAGCTGTAACGAGGGTCTCAAAAAATCCAAAAGGAAATTCAGAAGGAACTTTTGTATCCAAAAACTGGTGAGAATGTGGAACCCAATACTGCAGGCACAGGTTGAAAGGGATAGAGTAGCTGAAGACAAGGGTAGACTGACAAGAAAATGAAAGAGAAAGGAATAGATAATTCTGTTAATGGATTAAGATGTGGAAAGATAATAAGAGGTTCACCTGGGACATTAAGGGTTGACTAGGACATTAACATGGGCATAGACTGAATGGATCAAAAGGCTGTTACTGTGTGCATATTCTGTATAATCTAATATAATCTAATGAATTTGGGAGAAAATATCCCTTTAAATCACTTCCTGTGTCTGTGTTGAAAGGTGCTTCTGTCTACATCAAAAGTGTTCAGGTTGAGAGCTTCAATTTCCTGGGAGTGAACATCACCAATAGCCTGCCCTCATCCAACCACGTAGATGCCATAGCCAAGGAAGATCACCAGCGACTCTACTTCCTCAGAAAGCTAAAGAGATTTGGAAAATCCCCATTGACCTTTACCAATTTTGATCAAAGTACCTTAGAAAGCATCTTATTGGGATGCATAATAGCTTGGTATGACAACTGCTCTTGCACATGACCACAAGAAACTGCAGAGAGTTGTGGACACAGCTTGGCACATTATGCAAACCATCCATCTCTCTGTAGATTCTGCCTGTACTTCTCAATGTCTCAGTAAAGCAGACAGCATAATCAAATGGCCCATCCATCCCATATTTTCTCTCTTCTCCCCTATCCCATTGGTCAGAAGATACAAAATTGTGAAGAAAACATCTCATCAGACTCAAAGGCAGTTTCTACTCTGCTGTTAGAAAGCTATAACAGCTCCCCAGTATGCTGTTAAACTCTTGACATCACAATCTATCTCATTATGATTTTGCACTGCACTTCCTTTATAACTGTTGCACATCATTCTTCTTTGTTTTTCTTTTTACCCTGTTCTACATCAATGCACTGTGTAATGATTTGATCAGTATGAACAGAATGCAAGGCAAGCTTTTCTTTGTATTTCAATATATGTGACAACAATAAACCATTTCCAATTCCAATGGAGAAGGAAAGTTCCATTGACATCAGCTATGGTGCTTGCAAGCATTTTTCATAAAGAGCAGCTGTTTTCAACTAATTCATTCGGCTTTGCAAATTTTGCCTGACAATTATTTTCCAATTCAACTCAATCATAAATCATTGAGTTTCAGAGCTGTGGTAGTGAAGGTGGAACGTCAGTCTCCCATTACTGTTGGAGAATTTGACACACAGACCGACTTTACCTCAGATGTCCCCCTGAGCAACTCAATAGAAGAAAGGGTGAAAAATCCCCTTAGCAATCTAAAGATGCAAGCAAAGAGACTTCTTCAAGTTGAGCAGTACCAGGGATAAAACTATCAGGACAGACAGCCTGAAACACAAGTTACTGTTCATCTTTAAATGACAGGATATGCCACCTTACACAGTCACATTTTCATTATATTGACAGAAAGTGAATAATTCTGCATTCATACACTGCACTTATGCAGTGTCAAAGTCTAAATACTCCCTCCCCATGCCCACCACTGCCCCTGTAAAGAATCAAGATAAATGAATATACTTTCATTGATTACCAGCTTGTATCTTATCCTTAATGCAATAACTAATGGGAGACAGTCTACTACCAATTGTCACCTCAAACATTTCTAGTGGGTGCCAAGGTAGCGTAGCGGTTAACATGATGCTATTACTGCTCGGGATGTTGGAATTCAGACTTCAATTCCTATGTTGTCTGTAAGAGGTCTCTGTACGGCCCTGTGGAATGTGTGAGTTTTCTCCCGGTGCTCCAGCTTCCTCCCACAGTCCAAAGATGTACTGGCTAGGTTAATTGGGTTTGTCAGGGGGTACTGGGGAAGCACAGCTCGATAAATAAATCAAACAAATCTGCACTCTGACGTTATTGATTAAACAACAGTGTTGTATTAAACATAAAAATGATACGGTATCTTTAGGTGTGTTGTAATTGATTTTTTTTTACTTTTAGAATAGTGGTATTGCTTGTCCAATCATTTTCACTGGCACCTCATCGGGGCTGTTTTTTACTTCATTAGCGAGGAAACTGGTGCTCATTTCTTTGCAGGTGTTTGGTGAAGACAATAGTTCAAGAATTGGCACCTTAGTGATAATTTAGCCAGAAAAGCTTTCCTGTTGAACCATACTCCACTCACTGTATTGTTTTACTGAAAAGGCAATCTTTAGTGTGACTAGAATTGAAAATAACTCATTCAGAATCTTCTGAATGTCAAGACACTTACTATTGGATACCTGTAACATCAGCTAAAATAAGAGTTATGCTGTAAATAAGGAGAGATTGGCTAGACTGTGCTTATTTTATTTGGAAGAAAGGAGGCTGAAGAGAGATAAAATCAAGGTGCATAATCTTTAACGAGACCTAGGCAGAGTGAAGCAGGAGGATATTTCAGGAAACATAGTTTTTTTGACAGAAGTGTCAGAGAAAACTTCAGGAAATATTTTTCAGCCATTTTCGGGCAGGGGTCAAGAATTCAGGGTGCTGAAGGGATGATAGAATCTGAAACCCTTAACATATTTAAAACGTACTTGGATAAGCACTAGAAGTGTCATCACCTCTAGTTCTCCAGACCGAGAGATAGAAATAGTTCTATTTTGGTAGTTGTACTGAGTGGTCTCCTACTACACATGATTTTCAATAATTATACAGTAAAAGCTGATTATTCCATCATGGACCAAGAACGTCATCTTCATTAAATCATTGTTGAAAGGAACAGAAGAACATAAAATGTTAGTACGTAAAAAATAGGAACAGAAGTAGGCCAACTGACCTAAAAGGTACTACTGTCACAGTTGCCAACCATTCTGTTTCGTTTTTAAGGGATACCCAGTATTTAAATAGAAAATTGGTTTCTATGTACAGTATCAGCATTTTATGCCCATTCTCCATGCAAATTTTCCTGGCTTAGGTATGCAACCCATAAATCAACAGAGGAGGCCCCACACTGGTAGGGTGAGCAATTTAAAAAGTAGTGTTCTCAGGCTTTTAGCTTTTTCCAGCAGCCCAATCAAATCACACTTCATTAGCAAGGGTCAATAAAAATAAGGTAGGCACAAGCAAAGCGGCCATTGTTGGAGTAGCTCTAGTGTGAGTAGACCAGTGTTAGGGTGGGGAGGCTTTGACCCAACAGGCTTAGCCAAGAACAGGCTTTAGCGAGGTACATTTCTGGTAAATTTCTTCCTCATTCTTCATCCTCTGGTTCATAGTTAGTGCAGTGAGAATGGCTCATGGGGCTGTGTTGTGTTCTTTGTGTGGGCTGTGGGATTTCTGGGAGACCCCCCAGATAACCAGATCTGCACCAGATGCAGCTCAGGGAACATGTTAAGGAATTGGATTTGCAGCTTAATGCCCTTCACTTCATATGGGAAAATGAAGAGGTGAAAGATAGGCGCCACAGGGAGGTAGTCACCCCACATCTGCAGGAGGCAGGTACCTGGGTGATGGTCAGGAGAGGGAAAGGAAATGTGTAGCTGGTGCACAGTACCTCTGTGGCCATTGAGGAAGATGACCTACCGGGGAACTGCAGCAACTAGGTCTTTGACTGAGTCTGGTGTTGTGCTCAGAAGAGAAGGAGGGAGAAGAGGACTGCAGTAGTGATAGGGGATCCCATAGATATAGCAGAGGACGTGAGATTCAGTGGACCTGAAAGAGACATCCAGATGGGACGTAGCATCCCAGGTGTCAGAGCCAGGAATGTCTTGGATCGGGTCCACAGCATTCTAAAAGGGAAGGGGGTGCAGTCAGAAGTCTCTGGCACGAGTGGCATAGGTAGGAAAAGGGAAGAAGTTCTGAAGGGAGAATTTAGGGAGCTAGGTAGAAAGCTGAAGAACAGAACTTCAAGGGTAGTAATCTCTAGATTTCTGCCTGCACTATGCACCGGTAGGGGTAAGAATGGGGTGATTTGGCACATGAATGTATAGCTAAGAATCTGGTGCAGCGGGCAGGGCTTCAGATCTCTGGATCATTGGGATCCCTTCTGGGAAAGGTATGAAGTGCACAAAAGGGACTTGAACCTAAGGGGGCACCAATATCCTTGCAGTCAGGTTTGTTAGAGTTGTCGGGGAGGGCTTAAACTAATTTGACAGAGGGATGGTAACTGCAGTGATAGGGCTGACAATGGGGCAATTGGTATACAAGCAGATGCAGTGAGTAGTGAGACAGAGGGGAAGGACAGGCAGATGATAGGGCAAAATTCCAGTCAGTGGAATGAGTTGCAGTGTAACATGGGGAGAAAAGATGTTATTTTTGAAGGCATGCAGTATATGGAATAAGGCAGATCATCTTATAGTGCAGCTACAGATTCGCAATGTTGGCATCAGTGAGTTGTGGCTGAAAGACAATTATATTTGGGAGCTTAACCTCCAAAGATACGCATTGTATTGAAAGAATAGGCAAGAAGGCAGAGGGGTAGAAAATGAAATTAATTCCTTAGAAAGAGGTGACATATGATGGGAAGATATAGAATCTGTGTGGGTAGAGTTAAGAAACTGCAAGGGTAAAAACACACTGATGGTGGTTATACACAGAGCTCCAAACAGTAGCCAGGATACGAGCTGCAAATTATAATGGGAGATAGAAAAGGCAATGATATGATAGTCATGGGGGATTTCAATATGCAGCTAGAATGGGAAAATCAGGTCGATGCTGGATCCCAAGATTGAGAATTTGTAGAATGCCTACGAGATGGCTTTTTTAGAGCAGCTTGTGGTTGTGCCCACTAGTGGAAAGGCTATTCTGTTTTGAGTATGGCATAATGAACCAGATTTGATCAGGGTGCTTAAGGTAAAGGAACTGTAAGGAGTCAGTGATCATAAAATGATGGAATTCACCCTGCAATTTGAGAGGGAGAAGCTAAACTCAGATATATCAGTATTACCATGGAGTAAAGGGAATTACAGTGGAATAAGATAGGAGCTGGCCAAAGTTAATTGGAAGCGGACACTAGCAGGGATGACAACAGAGAAGCAATGGCTGGAGTTCCTGGGAGCAATTCAGAAGGCGTAGGATAGATAGATCCCAAAGAAGAAGTACTCTAGAAGCAGGATGACACAACACTGGCTGACAAGGGAAGTCAAAATCAACATAAAAGCAAAAGAGGGCCCATGTAATTGAGCCACAAATAGTGGGAATTTAGAGGATTGGCAACCCTTTAAAAAACAACAGAAGGCAACTAAATAAAGCATCAAAGAGGGAAAAGATGAAACACGAAGGTCAGCTAGACATTAACGTCAAAGTGGATATGAAAAGTTTATCAGATATTTAAAGTGTAAAAGACAGATGAGAGTAGATATCAGACCACTGGAAACTGATGTTGGAGAATTAGTAACGGGAGACAAGGAAATGGTGGATGAACTGAAAAAGTATTTTGCATCAGTCTTTATTGTGGAAGACACTAGCAGCATGCCAAAAGTTCAAGAGTATTAGGGGGCATATGTGAGTACAGTTGATATTAATAAGGAGAAGGTGCTTAGGAAGCTATAAGAGGTACACTTAGCTGAAGAGATTGTGGAAGCATTAGTTATGATTGTTCAAGAATCACTAGATTCTGGCATGGTTCTGGAAGATTGGTAAATTACAAATGTCACTCCACTCTTGTCATGGTCCGGTCCGTGAAGTCTGCATTCCGGTTCACGGTCCGGTCCGCGGACTCCGGATTCTGGGTCGTCCAGCTGTCCCTTGTTTCAGTTGGGCTTAATCATAGGCACCTGATGCTCGTCTTGCAGCTGGGGATATAAGTGGCCCTGGGTGCAAGTGTGGTTGCTGGTTTGTCTTGTCAGTATCTTGTCCTTGCCTCTGTGGGGTAAGTCAGGCTGTTTTTGTCGTTACCCTGTGGTTGGATCTGTCCCCTCCTATCCTTGCCTCAGCTGGGTAAGCCAGGCTGTCTTTGCTGTTACCCTGAGGCTGGTCTGTTCCCTTCTCTTCCCCTTCCTTCTGAAGCCCTGCCCCGCAACCTGGTCAAGTTCTACCACTGGAGTGAGACTGGAGCTTTGCTCTGTCAAGATAAGGAACTGTCTATCATTGAGTTGGAACTGTCTCTGTGTCCACGCCTTCGCTAGGTAGGTCTGGCCATTTGTCACTACCTAGTGTTGGGAACTGTCTCGTCATCTTCAGCATTCTGTGTATGAGTTCTGGCCCTATGTCTTGTTCCCAAGGAGGGGTCCTGCCTCTGTGTTCCATGTTCCTGTCTCTCAAGTCCAAGGCTCTGTGTTCCTGTCCTCCTCAAGACCAAGGCTCTGTGTTCTGAGGTTCCTGTTGTCCCAAGTCCAAGGTTCTGAGGTTCTTGTCATCCCAAGTCCAAGGCTCAGCTGTTCCTGAGTATTAAGACAAGGCTTCATGTTCTCGTCCTGTGCTGGAGTTCCCTCGTCTTGCCCAGGAGTCTCTCGTTCTGTCCTGTAGCCTCGCCTAGTCCTGTCTCCCAAGGCCACATCATGTCTGCACCTAGTTCGGGGGTCCGAGCCTGAGTCAAGACCCAGGTTCTGGGTCCTTGTCTAGTCTCTGGCTCGGAATCCAAGCCCAGGCTCCCAGTTCCCAGTTCCTTGTCCAGGTCCCACTTGCCTAGCCAATGTCCTAGCCCAAGTCTGTGTTCTTGTTCTCGCTCCTAGTCTGCATCCAGTCACGTCCCTAACTCTAGTCTCTAGTCCTGTTCTGTTCCTCGTACTTCAGTGTCTGTGTCTTGCATTTGGGTCTGCTTTCAATTCCCTAGTTATGACAATTCTTCAAGGAAATTATAGGCCAGTTAGCCTGTCCTCAGTAGTTGGGAAGATGTTAGAGTCGTTTGCTAAGTATGAGGTCTCAGGGCACTAACAGGCACATGATAATATAGGCCAAAGTCAGCATGGTTTCATTAAGGAAAAATCTTGACCAATAAATTTGTTGCTATTCTTTGAGGAAATAATAAGCCTGTTAGACAAAGAAGAATTGGTGGATATTGTGTACTTGGATTTTCAGAAGACCTTTGACAAGGAGCTGGACATAAGGCTGCTTAACAAGATAAGGGCCCATGGTATTACTGGAAAAATTAGCATGGATAGACCATTGTCTGATTGGCTGGAGGCATAGAGTGGGAATAAAGGGACCCTTTTCTGGTTGGCTGCTGGTGACTAGTGGTGTTCTATGCGTATTAGTGTTGGAACTACTTTTGCTGTTATACGTACGTTAGTGATTTGGATGATAGAATTGATGGTGTTGAGGCCAAGTTTACAGATGATATGAAGATAGGTGAAGGGGCAGGTAGTGTTGAGGAAACACGGAGGCTGAAGTAGGCCCTAGATAAATTGAGAGAATGGGCCAAGAAGTGGCTGATGGAATGCAATGCTTGGAAGTATATGGTCGTGCACTTTGGTAAAATGAATAAAAACATTGACTGTTTTGTAAATGGGGTGAAAATTAAAAAATCCGAGGTGCAAAGGGACTTGCGACTCCTTGTTCAGAATTCACAAAAGACTAGTTTGCAAGTTGAGTTGATGGTGAGGACGGCAAATGCAATGTGAGAATTTATTTCATGAGGATGAGAATATGAAAGCGAGGATGTATTATTGAGGCTATGTAAGGCACTGGTGAAGCCTCACTTGGAGTATTGTGAGCAGTTTTAGGCCCCTTATTTATGAATGAATGTGCCGACATTGTAGAGGGCTCAGAAGGTTCATCAGGAATGAAAGTGTTATTTTATTGTGTGAGGAACATATGATGGTTCTGAGTTTGTCCATGCTAAAATTTAGAAGAATGGAGGGGGGAATCACAGTGAAACCTACTGAGTGTTGAAAGGCCTCGATAGAGTTGATGCAGAGAAAATATTTCTTGTAGTGGGGGTGTCTAGAGGGCACAGTCTCAAAATAGAGGGATGAGCATTTAGAATGGAGATGAGGAGGAATTTCTTTAGCCAGAGGATAGTGAATTTGTGGAATTTGTTGCCACAGGTGGCTATGGAGGCTAAGTCATTGACTGTATTTAAGGCAAATATTGACAGGTTCTTGATCTGTCAGAGCATGGAAGGTTATGCAGAGGAGGCAGGAAAATGGGATTGAGAGGGAAATGGGATCAGCCATGATGAACTGGTGGAGCAGACCCGATGGGCCAAATAGCCTAATTCTGCTCCTATGTCTTATGGTCTTAAAGAATGGGACTAGGTCCCACCTGACTTAATGACTTCCAAATAACATTCCTCTGTAGTCACTGGATGGGTGCAATGGTATAAGTTTTGCTGTAAATGGGCAGCTCTGTGCAGGCATCCAGAAAAGAAAATTTGATCCCTTTGACAAATATTGATCTCATACAAACTGTGAACTGTCTGTACTAATTTCGTATCATGAGGTAGGTCACATTTCCAGGTGGCCGTGGTCACAGTTGGTTTCACGAAGGCAAGTGTTGCCTTGGGAGAAATTACATTGCAACTGCCAAACTTTAGGATCTTATTTGTCTCAATTGTTCAATGATCTTGTGAACAAACAGTAAGAATCAGTGTGCCTGCTCCAGGCATTGAGTTCGAATGTGACTGAGACTTGGTATGTTCACCCCAAAGGTCCATTCATATGAGGCACTGTCCTGGGCTACAACCAGAATCCCTGTTCTGATGAAAGGTTATCAGCCTGATTTTTCTCCATAGATTCTACTTGCTGAACATTTCTGACATCTTCTGTTTATATTTCAGATTTACATTTCTTTTGCTTTTCAGAATAATAATGCCTGTCCTGTCAGAGAGTTGAATTTACATCGGCTCTCCTGGACAAAGACGGATGAACAGACAATCACTTGAGTTTTCTCACAGCTTGAATCTGTCATTTCACTGAGTCAAGGTGTATGGTCCAATATTCACCCTGCAACCATTGCAAGGATGATTAAATGCTTCACTTCAGATCTCAAAACGAGATACAAGATAAATGCCAAAAGAAATCACAGCTGTTGACAATATAGTAATCTCTTGTCAAAGGTGGATGGGTATATGAGGCCCAAACTAACTAAAGGACACTTTAAAATATTAGACAACTCTTCGTGTTTAGAAATCGCTGGTGCGAATTCTGTATGTAAAAAATCACAAGAACCATCTATGTGATGGTACAGCCTACTGACTAGAACAAACCATGCAGCCCCTTTTGAGTGCTGTTGGTACAATACCATAACAAACAAGATGTGGAATGAGCTCAAAATTGCCCTCAAGTGAATTTGACAAATGGGATCATTTTAATTGCTATGCATTCTCCATGCAGATTGACTGATGTGCAGGATGGTGGTTGGATTTGAAGCAGTGAGTTAATAGCCCTTGAAGCTTAAGCCTAACAGGTATCATGTGAGATCTTGATCCATATCCTCTCCAGATGGATACTCCAAATAGAGCACCTTCACAGAAATATCACCAATAAAATGATTTTGCTTTGCATCGTTTTTCCTGTAAACATGATTTTATGAAAAGTAAGTTAAAGAGTGGGATGCATTGACAGTGATTAATGCTCCTTGCAGTTTAATAAGCTGAGTGACAGCAACAGTTAAAGTATCTTCACAGGTCAAGTAATGTTTATGAACATATATAAGAGACAAGTTCAAGAGGCTGAGCCTCTTGTATTGATTGACCTTTACAGTGCTCTGATGAGGCAAAGTGTCTGCTCCGCAGCTGTCTTTGAGTCGCTTGGAGATATTGAGATTTCTTTTGCTAGTTAACCTGTTGTTTTACTTGCTGTTGGTCTGGCTCATTGAGACTTGGACTGCAAGGTGCATCTCTTTGGGGACTGGTAGAGCTTTGCTGGAAACAAATGAGATAGCCTAGATTTCTTCATGTTATTTGTTTACAGTTGGGACAATATTTTAAATTATAACATGAATAGGTGACATTACAGAAGAGATTAAAGACCAAGTAAGAGTTTTAACTAATCCTTTTCTTGCTCTGTTTTGATATTTTTGCTGAATCTGCCAAAGATAGTTCAATCAAATTCACAAACCAATCCTCACAGAGGGATCAGAAGTGGAGAGAGTGAGCAATTTCAAGTTTCTGGGTGTCAATGTCTCTGAGGACCTAACGCGGACCCAACATGTCAATGCAGATACAAGGAAGGCAAGACAGCAGCTATATTTCATCAGGAGTTTGAGGATATTTGGTTGGTCAACCACAACACTTGAAAACTTTGACAAATGCACTGTGGAGAGCATTATGACTGGCAACATCACTGTCTGGTATGGGGGCGGGGAGGGGAATACTGCACAAGATCCAAGTAAGTTGCAGAAACATATAAAATTAGTCATCTCCATCATGGGTACTACCCTCTGTAGCATCCAAGACATTTTCAAGGAGTGATGTCTTAGGAGGGTGGTGTCCATCATTAAGGATCCCCACCACTCAGGTCATGCCCTCTTCTTATTGTTACCATCAGAAGGAGGTACAGAAGCCTGAAGGCACCCACTCAGCAACTCAGGAGCAGCTACTTTTCCTCTTCCTTTGATTTCTAAGAGAACATTGACCCATCACATGAACATTATCTCACTACTTTTTTATTTCTGGTTTTTTTTGCACTACTTATTTTAACTTAATGATTTTAAATATAATATATATCTATATATGTACCCTGCGGTAAGCCTCAGGCTTGCCCAACTCGCTTTCGTCCGGGGGAGCAGACTTCGGCCCCGCCAAACTGGGTAATCAAGTTTGGGTGGATGCTGTGTGATGTACCCCACCCCGCCAAATAACAGACAATACACCATATGTGATTAAATGATTACACTTTATAGATCTTACTGGAACTATGTAATTAATAGAGATTAAATATAAAAGGAAAATAAAAGGCGCCAATCTTATCAAAGTTCAACCACTTCGTGCACAACCGTTGGAGCTCAATTAACGGAGTCTTCTTTCCACCATTCGACCCCCTCCGTCCCCCTCGACCCACCACCTGGGACCAACCACGGTGGTCACCCAGACGCTCCAAACGAGTCTGTCTTTGTCTCCTCTCCTCGCCGAAGACCCTGGGCATCGGACTCCCGCTCAGCGTCGGTCTCACCGCCCAGGGTCACAGCATTGCATCTCCTCTCTCTGTCCCCATCATGCCTTCTGCTCCAAAGTCTGTGAAACACAATAGCTTACAGACACACAAAAAAGAATAACATCTATCCCAATTGGTTTGTTCCCTCTCTTATCAATAATATAACCCAAACAACTCAGAGAGAGAAAGAACTCCTTAAATTACAGTTATTATTACAGAAAAGCCATTTTAATTATAACATAACAAAGAAGCCATTTTGTTAGCCTTCGCAGTAATATAAAAGAAGAAACCCCTTGCATATGTGTATATATACAAATGTAATTCAGTTTTGTCACTATATTTATTTTTCATGTATTTCATTGTATTGCTGCCATAAAGTTAACAAATTTCATGACATATGCCAGTGATAGTAAACTTGATTTTGTTTCTAATAGATAGTACTTACACCACCAATTATGATACAGATGGAAATCCTCTTTCATAAAAAAGATATTGTAATTTTGTTGTACAGCTATCTGTAATCAAAAGAGCATTGTTTAAACTCACCGTATCCAATCCTCTGACTTTACAATGTTATGCAGTTATAGACAGGAATTCTAATTTTACAACAAAGAAATAAAATGATACTTATACTTTCCGTCACCTTTTAATGCTTTCAGTATATCTGGGAAGAAAATGAAAGATCGTCCCTCTTGGACATAATGGAAGAAGCTTAACTGTGAGGGATGAAGGTAAAGCGGAAATATAAAGCAGCTGTTGGAGGCTTTATAGAGAAGGCTATGGCTTCATGAGTAAATTATTGGGGCCAATGAGGAAAAGATAGAGAAAAAAAACATCAATGAATATAAATCACTATGTCTTTGAAATCAGCAAGGGTTACTAAAGGACACCAGAAAAGAGATAACAGAAAATCAGGCAATAGTTTTTCAATCTTCAATTAGGACTGAATGTGGCACGTTCACACAGCAAGAGAAATATTAGTGGGGTGGGCATAGTCCCAATAAACTTCTGCCAGCTCCTGTTGAATCAAGTGAAATGATCCTGATGTGTAGAAATGGAAAGGTAATTATAGCCAGTCAGCATAGATCTACAAAAAGTAGGTCTTGTTTGGAAAGATTAAGACTGGATAAATAGAAAATGCTATTCAATATACTGCATTTGTATTCCCTGAGATATTTAATGCAATTTCCCAGAAGGCATCTGAATGATGCAAGTGGGTGGTGGAATGAAAACACATGGCCAGGAAGGGAAAAAGGGGATGGAGCGGGGGAGGAAATGTATGAGTCAGCCTAGAAAATGGCTTGAAGGTGCATAGCACAATTTCAATGTTGAAACCATTTCTGATCTGGAATATTTAGGCTTGAGGTTGAGACCACAAAACATTAAAATTCAGCAATAACACAAAGGAAGGATGTTTGATGACAGCGAATATTAGTGGTAGTGTGGACATAGTAGACGTTCTTTCAAGTGAATAACAAACACTCTGGGAGAAAACTTAGCAGGAGATGAGAATATCCACAATTGAGAGCCCTTAAGGATCTGGATGAAGAGAGGATAAATTTTATGCATAGATTGGGATAGATCCTACTGACAGCATGCCGTAACATTATTCTACATTACATTACATATTTGTGATGGAAAGTGTACAGCGCCATCTTGTTTTAAAAATCTGAAGTAAGTGGGAAGCATTATTCACAGAAGTTCAGATAAAAATACAAAATGAATGCAGGTAACATTATTTTCCAATGTTTCACTGTCAGTTTCACCTTTTCAGTGTTATTATATTCCAGAGCATTTCTTCGTTGGTTTTCACAGACAGGTGCATCGAAGAGCACTTGCAACTCACACTGAATAATTTCCAGTCTCACTCAAGGAGGTCATTAAAAGAATATAGGCTACATAAATTTCACACTGAAACTCGCTGGGAAAGGTGAGGAGATGAATTGCTGAATGTTGAATAATTGCAACAGATAGTTCACACTGCACACAGTTTAACAATTCAGCCTTACCTGTTACTGTGCTTAATGTAGTTCACATTGTCAGTGCTTTTTTTAAAAAGCAAGCTATTTCCTATAAATGGCTTCCCATCACATGTTGTTTTACATTTTGCAATATACCAACTAAAAACCTTCAAACTATTTGTTCACTTATCTACCTTCAAAGGCCTTGCAAAAGCCCAACCTTCTTGACAATATACTTCGCACAATAGATAATAAAACTCTGGAACTTGCTACTCTATGAACGTTATTGAAGCTAAGTGAATTCCAAAGTGGATTTAAATAGATGTTTTATTAGACAGGATGTTGAGGGCTTCAGAGTCAAGCTACATACATAATTTAAAACAAATATGAAATTGAATAATAGACAGGCTTGAAGGCCTCAATGGTCTATTTTGCTTATCTTTTTCTTTGTGTCATATCTTTTGATTCACGGCTTCAATAACATTCTTTTATTTATATTATCTGCAAATGGATGATTTCATAAGTGGAGGTGGCTGTTATTCACAAGGTCACAAGACAAAGGAGCAGAAGTAGGCCATTTGGCCCATCGAGTCTGCTCTGCCACTCCACCATGAGCTAAACTATTCTCCCATCTAGTTCCAGTTTACGGCTTTTCCCCCATATCCTTTGATACCCTGACTAATTAGATACCTATCAATCTCCTCCTCAAACACCCTCAATGATCGGGCCTCCACAGCTGTATGTGGCAACGAATTCCATAAATCCATGACGCTCTAGCTAAAAAAATTTCTCCTCATCTGTGTTTTAAATGGGTACCCTCTAATTCCAAGACTGTGGCCTCTTGTCCTGGACTCACCCACCAAGGGAAACAGCCTTTCCACATCTACTCTGTCCAACCCTGTCAACATTCGAAATGTTTCTATGAGATCCCCTCTCATTCTTCAATACTTTAATTAATACAGTCCGAGAGCCGACAAACACTCCTCATATGTTAGCCCCTGAATTCCAGAAATCATCCTCCTAAATCTTCTTTGAACTCGCTCCAACATCAGAGCATCCCTTCTAAGATAGGGGACCCAAAACTGCAAGCAGTATTCCAAATGAGATCTCACCAGTGCCCCATAGCACCTCATCAACACCTCCTTACTCTTATACACTATTCCTCTTGAAATGAATGCCAACATAGCATTCGCTTTCCTTACCGCCGATCCAACCTGGTGGTTAACCTTTAGGGTATCCTGCACGAGGCCCCCCACGTCCCTTTGCACTTCCGATTTTTGAATTTTCTCCCCATCTAAATAATAATTTGTCCGATTATTTCTTCTTCCAAAATGTACAACTGTACATTTCTCAACATTGTATCTCATCTGCCATTTCTTTGCCCACTCTCCTAAACTGACCAAGTCTCTCTGCAACCTTTCCATTTCTTCAACACTTCCTGCTCCTCCATTTATCTTGGTGTCATCTGCAAACTTAGCAACAAAACCATTTATTCCATAATCTAAATCATTGATATACATTGTAAAAAGAAGTGGCCCCAACACCGACCCCTGCGGATCACCAATAGTAGCCAGCAACCAATCATTATTATTACCACCCCTTTGCTTTCTGCTTATTCTGCAATGATCAGTGGTAGAGATAATAAAAAGAATTCCAGATGCTATTTGCAGATCAATTGTACAAAACATTGGTTAAACTAGACTTAGAATACTGTGTACAGTTGCAGTCACCAAATTACAGGAAGATTGTGGTAGCAATAGAATGGGTACAGAAGAGATTTACCAGGAAGTTGCCTGGAATGGTGTGGTACAGTTATTAGAAGAGATTAGACTGGATTATTGGATATTCAGGATGAAATGTAGGAGGCCAAGGAGTGACTTTATAGAGGTTTATAAAATTATGAGGTGCATGGGTAGAATAAGGAATCTGCATCTTCTTCCTTGGGCTGGAGAGCTGAGAATGAGAGGGCACAGGTTTATGGTGAGAGGGGAAAAACTTAAGGTCTGAAGGGTAGGATCTTTTTCCTACTATGAAGGTGGTGAATATCAGGAATGACCATGCAGAGGAAATGTGGGGGCAGATACATCTACAATGTTTAAAAGACATTTGGATGGCGACTTTGATAGGAAGTGCATAGAGGGCTTAGTGAAGACGATCAGCATATGGCGTGGATGAGTTGGTTCGAAAGAGTCTGTTCCTATGCTGTACATATATCAATACTTTGCTGAAAACCTAAAGTGAAAATAGAAAGTGCAGGCGAAACTCTCACAGTATTTTTAACACAGAGAATAGGTGCCTGGAATGAGCTGCTGGGGAGATGGTGGAAGTCAATGCAATAGTGACATTTAAGAAACATTTGGAGCAACACATGACACGCAGAAAATAGAGAGATATAGGCCCCGTTCAAGTGGATGGGACTAGTTTGGTTGGCATGTTTAGCATAGATTGTGAGCTAAAGGGCCTGTTTGTGTGCCGTACTGTTCTATTTTAAATCTCTTACTAGCTCTTTCTTTAGTTAGTCCTGACGAAGGGTCTCAGCCTGAAACATCGACTGTACCTCTTCCTAGAGATGCTGCCTGGCCTGCTGCGTTCACCGGCAACTTTGATGTGTGTTGCTTGGAGAGTATCTTTACTGGTTGCATCACAGTCTGGTATGGAAACAGCAATGCTCCAGAGTGGAAAAATGATACAGCCTAGTCAATCATAAGAAAAGCCCTCTCCACCATTGAACAAGGAGGGCTTCTACAAGAGAGCAGCATCCATCACCATTCAGACCATGCTGTCTTTTCACTGCTTCCATCAGGAACAAGGAACAGGAGCTTTAGGTACCACACCACCAGGTTCAGGAACAATTATTAACCTTCAACCATCAGGCTCCTGAGCCAGTAAGGATAACTTCACTCAACACTGAACTGATTCTGCAAACTATGGACTCAATTTCAACTCAATAATTGATGCTCTCAGTATTATTTATTAATTACTATTTTTATTTGTTACTTTGTTTGAATTTACACAGTTAATATTTTTTCACATATTGATTGCCAGTTTTTGTTCATGGTTTTTCATTGATTCTGCTGTTTTTTTCTTGTTCTATTGTGAATGACTGCAAGAAAATGAATGTCAGGGTAATATATGGTGACAGATACACACTTTGAAAACAAATTTACTTGGAACTTTAAATTTTGAAATGCAGGCATATTGTATTAGAATAGATTGGCATCTTGTTTGGCTTTGACCTGGTCTAAAGTGTTAATTTTTGTACTGCATAATTTTATAAATCTATGAAAATTTCTACTTGCCCCCATGATCATGCCATCATGCAACTTACAGCACCTTTGAGGTGTCATTATTCCAATCCTTTGCCATTCAAATATCAAAGCACTCTTGAATAACTACAGCATTAAGTTATTCAGCTTTTCCCCCATTCAAATAATTGAATGGTTTGCAAAATTGGCTCTGTGTAAGATGTGCCTAATTCTTCCTCCTTGAGACCATTCCATGATTGGAACATTGAAGAGATGCATTTAAGATGCTGGGAAATATCATATCTTTCCCAATATTTTAAATGCATCTTCAAGTTCAAGTTCCTGAGTGTCAACGTCTCTGAGAATCTATCTGGGGCCCAATTTATTGATGCAATTACAAAGAAGGCATTACAGTGACTATATTTCATTAGGGATTGGAGGGGATTTGGTATGTCATCAAAAACGCTTGCAAATTTCTACAGATGTACTGTGGAGAATATTCTAAGTGGGGTGGGGGACACTGCTCAGGATGGAATTGAGCTGCAAAAATTGTGAACTCAGTCAGCTTCTTCATGGGCACTAGCCTCATCAGCATCCAAGACCTCTTCAAGGAGCAGTGCCTCAAAAAGGCAGCATCCATCAATATGGACAATTATCACTCCAGGTGTGACCTCTTCTCATTGCTACATCAGGGAGGAGGTATGGAAGCCTGACGGCACATACTCAATGATTAAGGAATAGCTTCTTCCCCTCCGCCCTCATATTTCTGAATGGGCATTGAAATCATTAACACCATATCACTACCTTATTTCCTCTTTTTGCAACTTATTTAATTTATTAAAATATATATACTTACTGTAATTTACAGATTTATTATGCTGCATAACAGCAAATTTCACGACATTTGCCAGTGATGTTAAACCTGATTCTGATTCTCACTCTGGTTGTCACAAGGACATGAGCAGAAAATAGTAAGACATAAACTCGTCCATATTCATCAGTGGCTTTTCATTGCTGTACACCACACTTAGTTGCAGGTCAATAATTAGGCTGACAGAGTGTAATTAGCATAATCAGGGGCCTAGATGACTACTCATTTTCTCAACAAAGAGACAGTACTTTTCTGAAGTTATTTGTTGGGGGGAAGGATTAATAAGAGGGGAGAAAACTATGAAACATGTGGGTCTATGGATATTTATAGAAGGACTTTAGGTGATGAGGCAGTAATGCCCATTCTACTTGTCTTTAAAGAACAGTAAATGGGAAGTTCATGTAGTCTATATAATTAACACCTATATAGTCATGTTTTCCCCAGGTAAGCAGTATCATAGGATGCCATGATAGTGCAGCGGCTAGTGCAATGCTATTACCGCTCGGAGGTGGAGTTAAATTCTGGCACTGTCTGCAAGGAGTTTGAACGTTCTCCCTGTGAGTGTCTGGGTTTCCTTCAGGTGCTCCAGCTTTCTCCTCCAGTCTAAAGACGTACCGGTTGGTAGGTTAATTGCTCATTGTAAATTGCCCTGCAGTTAGGTGTATGTTAAATAGGTGGGTTGCTGGGTGGTGTGGTCTGTTCTGCACTGTATCTATAAATAATAAAATAAGTAAATCTTCAGCTGATGTAGAAGGTGCTCCACAGTTGTAATGTAAGATAAAAGAGAGATAAGATGAGCTTTCTTTGTTACATGTACATCAAAACATATTGAAAAATGTGTCATTTGCATCGGGAATGTCCTGGGGCAGTCTGCAATTGTTGCCATGATTCCAGACCCAACATAGCATGCCCAGAACCTACTAACCCTAACTCATGCATCTTTGGAGCACCTGGAGGAAACCCACATGGTCACGGGAAGAATGTATAAACTCCTTCAGAATGTTGAAGGATGAGCAATATATTTCCATTTCAGACTGAGGTGTGGATTGGAGAGTGTGGTATATCTGTCCATTTGCTCTCCATGTCCTGTTTAATGGTAATAGTCAAATATTTGGGAGGGATGTGCTGGTGACTTGCTACTGTGCACACACACGGTAGCAATGAAATTGTGCTGGTGCATGGAATAATATTTAGGGTGATGAATAAGGAATGAATTGAGACACTGCTTTTTCCTCCATGGTGTCATGGCAGTCACTCAGGCAAATAGAGAGATTCCATCAAGCTCCTAACTTGTATCTTGTCGCTGATAGGAAAACTGCAGAGTTAAGCTGTCTTTCATTGTTCAATATCTTACCTCTACTTTGCTCTTCTGTCTGCAATATACTGTATACTGTATGTGACTGATTAAGTTTCTGGTTATTGTTGATTCCCTGGATGTTAATGTGGGAGGAATGGGAAATGGAAATACTAAATGGAAAGGACTAGATTCTTCAATGGTTCAATGGTTCAACTTAATATCAGAGAACATATACAGCATACAACCTGAAATGCTTATGCTTCCCAGACATCCACGAAACAGGAAAAATCCCAAAAGAATGAATGACAGAAACATCAGAAACCCAAAGCCCCCTCCCCCTCCCCTCACTTTCAACTGAAAAAGCACGTTCACCTCCTCCCCACACCACGCAAGCAATAGCAAAGTCCCCCAGAGAGACTTTCTTAGGCATGGTCATGATTTGTCATTTGCTGCTGTCCAGTTTTTAAATGATACAGGCAAATGTCGCAAACTATTTATCAGTGCATACCTAAAGCAATTTTCTGACCTTGCTTCAAGTGGGCATGGGCTACTTCATTTATTAAACCATATTTACCTGAACCATGAAAATAATTGAATCTGTTTGCATGTAAGCATGGGGAAATCTGCAGATGCTGGAAATTCAAGCAACACACACAAAAAATGCTGGTGAACACAGCAGGCCAGGCAGCATCTATAGGAAGAGGTACAGTTGACGTTTCAGGCTGAGACCCTTTGTCAGGACCAACTGAAAGAAGAGATAGTAAGAGATTTGAAAGCTGGAGGGGGAGGGGGAGATCGGAAATGATAGGAGAAGGCAGGAAGGGGAGGGATGGAGCTAAGAGCTGGAAAATTGATTGACAAAAGGGATACGAGGCTGGAGAAGGGAGAGGATCATGGGACGGGAGACCAAGGGAGAAAGAAAGCGGGGGGGGGGAACCCATAGGACAGGCAAGGGGCTATAGTGAGTGATATACTATGTACTGCCTATATACTATATAGTGTATGTATATATAGATAGATGGACACACTATATAGTAGAGTGATATACTGCGTCCGGTGCCCTTGATGTGGCCTTCTATATATTGGCGAGACCCGACGCAGGCTGGGAGACTGTTTCGCTGAACACCTACGCTCTGTCTGCCAGAGAAATCAGGATCTCCCAGTGGCCACACATTTTAATTCCATGTCCCATTCCCATTCTGATATGTCTATCCACAGCCTCCTCTACTGTCAAGATGAAGCCACACTCAGGTTGGAGGAACAACACCTTATATTCCGTCTGGGTAGCCTCCAACCTGATGGCATGAACATTGACTTCTCTAACTTCCGTTAATGCCCCACCTCCCCTTCGTACCCCATCCCTTATTTATTTATTTATTTATTATAATTTTTAATATATTTTTTTCTCTCTTTTTGTCTCTCTATCCCTCTCACTATAACTCCTCTAGGTCCCCCCCCCACCCTTTCGTTTTCCCTTGGTCTCCCATCCCATGATCCTCTCCCTTCTCCAGCCTCGTATCCCTTTTGCCAATCAACTTTCCAGCTCTTAGCTCCATCCCTCCCCCTCCTGTCTTCTCCTATTATTTCGGATCTCCCCCTCCCCCTCCCACTTTCAAATCTCTTACTATCTCTTCTCTCGGTTAGTCCTGACGAAGGGTCTCGGCCTGAAACGTCGACTGTACCTCTTCCTATAGATGCTGCCTGGCCTGCTGTGTTCACCAGCATACTTTGAATCTGTTTGCATGTTAATAAATTATAAGTCACATAATTGTACTGTTTTTATAATTATAGAATAAATATATTCCATTTAATATTAAACATTGTGGGATTTGAAAGACTCGGTCATTTTATTGATGGAGATGGTTACTTATATGTACCATGACAATAATATGTGTATACTTATTTCTTCTTACTATATTCAGGAGACATGCGTTCAGCAGCTCTTAGACCATTTGGCACGTTTGCATCATCGAGGATGTTTCTACATTCCTGAAAGTGAGGCCCTCACTATGCCTTTTAGCAACTGTTGGTAATCTTTGTGTGATTAAAGTCGCATAAACACTATATCAAGTTGCAGTGTGAAATGAATATGTCTGGGAAAAAAAAATGTTCCATACGCAGTAGGATAAATTCATCAATAACAGTACACACAAACCAAACCTTTTCTCCTTTTTTTAATTGACAAAGGTTAAACACATGGCAAGTAGCTATTTAGTCTCAGAAAGGCAAAAAAAAATTATATCCATCTAATCCCTTCTGCACATGCATAGTTATCATTTGTTTACATGTGTTTAGATATTGGTTTGAAGTATTGGTTTGTTATCCCAGCCTTGAATTTGGTTAAATGAAAACATTTTAACCACAGATAAATGAACAATTAAACTAGTCATAGAATTCCAAAGACATTAACATTCCTTTCAATTGTACAAAATTTCTGATCCATGTATAACACTTTAATACAAATTTCTGATCCCAGGGCAAAATGCCCTCTAATTATCAGCTCATGAATGGTGTCTGCAATAAACACAGGCAGCCCATTGCCTATCTCTACCCACAAACTGTGGATTTCAGAAATCTAATTCCTTCTTAGATTATGTGTTTGTCGAAAGTTTTCTGTTAGTTTTGTTTCAACAGAACTATTGAGTGACTAATTAAATGAACTGCATTGCAAATGTTTCCTAATTAGCCCTTAATATCAGCATTTTATGGAAATCCTCCAAGCTTAATCCTGATTGAAGCTTCTTTTGGTAAAACCATTTAGTAGCACTCAACTGTGCTAAAGATGCTAGTTCTCTGAAAGACCTTTAATTGATCTTCGTCAATGGACAGAAGTGGACTCTCTGAGGTCTATTGGTATTCTAGATTTCTGTTCCCAGTGCCACCAAATAAAAGGACGCAGAAAATGTTGTCAATACTCAGCAGATTGTTTGCAATTTCTGCCCGCTTCCTCTCTTCCTTTTACAGGGACTCCATTTCATTTTCCCAGTCCCTCCTTCTCTATTGTCTTTGCTCTGATGGTGTGGCTTTCACATAGATGCCTCTGAAATGTCTTCCTTTTTCCAGAACTTTGGTTTCCCTTCCATTGTAGTGGACGGAGCCCTTGACCACATCTCATCTACTTCCCGTCGTTCTGTTCTCACACTTCTCTTACTGGACAGAGAAGGAACAGAATGCTTCTCTCTCCCCCCCCACCCCCCCACTAAATCTTTGCTTTCCATCCCAGCAGCTTCAGCACTCAAGGCTTAATTCTTTCCACCCTGCCTGATTTTATCTCAGATTTCCAGCATCTGCAATTCTATGACTTGAGCAATTACAATACTTGTATTGAAATAGCACTGTTAACATGGCAACACATTCCAAGATGCGTTAAAAGAGCTTTATGAAACAGAATGTGACAGTGAGCCTCATAAGGAGATACACTCAGTGGCTACTCTATTAGTTAACCTCCTGTACCTAATAAAGTGGCCACTGAGCGTAAGTTCATGGTCTTCTGCTGCTGTAGCACATCCACTTCAAGGTTCAATGTGTTGTGTGTTCAGAGACACTCTTCTGCACATGACTGTTGTAACATGTCATTATTTGAGCTACTATTGCCTTCCTGTCAGCTGGTACCAGTCCTCCATTCACCTCGGACCTCTTTCATAACAAAGGCATTTTTGCCCACAGAGCTACTGCTCAGTGAATATATATTTTGTTTTCTTTTTAGCACAATTCTCTGTAAAATAGACACGGCTGCAGGTCAAAATTCCAGGTGATCAGCAGTTTCTGAGATACTCAAACCACCCCATCTGGCACCAACAATCATTCCACAGTTGAGGTCACTTAGATCACATTTCTTCCTCATTCTAATGTTTGGTGTGAACAGCAAATGAACCTCTTGACCATGTCTGCATGCTTTTCTGCATTGAATTGCTGCCACATGATTGGCGGATTAGATATTTGCATTAATGAGCAAGTGTACCTAATAAAGTGGCCACTGAGTGTTGAACTCACTGCTGTCTTTCAACATTTTGCTTTGAGGGGTGAAAACAGATGAAAAAATATATCAGTTGTGGTAGGAGTTGGCATCAGATTAGATCTCTCTAAAATATTACTAATAACAAGGCTGTTGATATATCCAGCACCTAGTCGATCCTTCTATTCATCTGCCCATCTATCCATCCATCCATCCAGGTAACAGGCTCTGCCAGCCCATGACTCTGTGCACCTAATTACACTTATGTGACTAATAAGCCTATTAACTCGTATGTCTTTGGAATGTGGGAGGAAGCCAGAGCATCCAGATGAAGCCCATGCGGCCACAGGGGAAATGTACAAACTCCTCATTGATAGGGGTGGGAATTGAACGCATGTTGCTGGCACTGTAATAGCATTATGCTAATCTCTATGCTCCCATGCCACCTAATTTCCCTTTCCTCATAGGGAAAGAAAGCTGTGATGAAATGATAGCATGCAGAAATGGCCAGTTCTGATACAGGGGAAACGACTAACCTACCGAAAGTCTGAGAATTTGTTGACTTGAGGCTGCCCAGAAGGAAAGTGAGATATAATTCCTCAGATTTGCATTGGGCCATGTTGTAACAGTACAGGAGCCCACCCATTCTGTGATTTTCCACCTCAGAGGAGGCCACGTTGTGAACAGTAAATGTAGAAATTCATTTGGAAGAAGTGGAGGTGAACTGCTGCTTCACTTGGAAAGACTGTTTGGGTCCCTGAATGGTAGTAAAGGCACGAGACAAATTTTGCATCTCCTGTTATTGTAGGAGTAAGTGCAGTAAGAAAGAGACTGGTAGGTGGGAATGGAAGAGGGGACCAGAGAATCGTGAAGAAAAGTACTTTTGGGAACTATCTTCTCAAATACTTGGAACAGGTGAATTTGTTCAAATGGTTTTCTTTGCTTGGGATCCTTCAAGAAATTGTTCTTCTAGCTGAACACCAGAGAGTAGTAAATTATGGAATGATGACAAAATATAAGGTGCAAGAGTAATAATAGACTGCTGAATTATTGCTTCTGTAGCTGTTATTTATATAGATTATATGTTTGTTAGGAGTGGTACATTGATGCAGAAATCCCCCTGAATTCAAAGGGCAGCAGTGACAATTCCTAAATTCTTTGTATTCCCCTCTTACTGAGAAAAAAGTGATAGCAACAGCAGGATGATGAGCCATTACTGAGAATTAGATCATGGATATACACACATGCATATGTGCATTCCTCTGGCCTGGAGCATCTGCTGGAACATAATTCTAGCTACTGAGAGCACCCTCCACAACCATCCTGACTACGTACCATAACCCTCCCACCTTCTTATTCTGACTTCTTCCCCCTTCCTTTCCAGTCCCTGATGAAGAGCATCAGCCCAAAATGTTAACTGTTTATTCCTCCAGTATTTTGTGTGTTGCTCTGGGTTTCTAACATCTGCTGAATCCTTTGAGTTACCGATTTTCCATTCCTTTGCTCTTGGACCAAGACGTTGTTCAGAAGGCATTATTGTAGCAGCGGCTATTTCACACACAGGCACATTCCGGCCCTTAGTATGAGAGTGGAGACAAAGTGTTCTCACCCCTAAGAGAGTGCACAAGAAGAGGCACTTTAATTGGAACACTCTTTCATGAGCAAGAGATAAGTAATCAGAAGTTTACTAGTTGGTACTTCCTTTCTCATAGGATTCTTTTTAAAATGCAATATAAAAAAATGTAAATACAATTCCTGAGTTTACAATAAAATTTATGGGTAGCTCTAGCTGACCTTCCTGTAGAGTCAGTTACTAAACAAGATGTGAGATGCAAAAGGAAACTTCATCAGCAACTATAGAAATGTAGAAATTGGAATAACAGATTCTACAGGATTGATAGGGAATATGCTATATTCTAATTAAATATACAAACATATTCTGTGGCAGCTAAATTAAAATCAATTTCCACTCAATTTCTTCCCTTTTCATTTATTAGTAATAGAGCTAGTTATGAACTGGGATAAGACTCAGTATAAAGAAATCATGTTGGCATTGCTGAAATTCAGTTTGGATGGATTTAAAACTCAGATGATTAAGTATTGAAGATCTGACTGTGCTGCTTTTGAACACTTAAGTGAGGACTTTCTTTGGTCTGGGTCAACCATGAATGTTGTGTCCCAGCTGTCTATGTGATATGCAATCTGGTATGCAATCCTGAGCAGTATGATATGGGGAGCAAACTGCTGTCCATGTAGCGGGCTCCCCCACTCCATGCAGCTAATGAATCCAAAAGAATGACAGGGACCAGTAGATTGCCACCTGCGGTGTTGCAGGAGTTGCTATTTGGTGTTGAACTGCCTTAAGGAGTTCAAAGCCTCTCCCTTGAGTGGGTGTAGCCACATGGTAGCGAAGTTTGAGGTGAGAGTTTTCTATCTCCTGGATGAGCTGTCAACCACACCTGACAAGCCCCATCTGCCTGAAGCACTAAAGTGACACATTTGGAAAATAGAGAGTTGTCAAAATAGCAAATCTGGACGAATGATTACCGTAAATTGAGCATATATCTCAACAGCGTACTTCAGCAAGAGGCGGGCTGACCAGTTATGTTTCAATCCAGTATAAAAAGTTTCTTAAAAATCTGTTACACAAATCCTTTCAGTCCTGAGATCACGCACAGGTATTAGTTAAAGTGTTTTGGTCTATGTAAAACATCTATATTTACCTGCATGCTTGAATTAAACATATTGTCTTCCTCTGTGACATATTGTAGTATTTGTTTGGGCCAAATAATCCAAGTTGTTTGATCAAAAAGCAATTTTATAAGTTAATAGAGACCAAAAGCTATTTAGGTTTGAATGTAACCAGAAACGGCATCTGCTGATAAATGTGTTACTTTCTACTGTGGAATGGACTAAAGCCAAACCAAATCAGGGATGAAATGCAATCTCAGGAACAAATTGCAATCTCCTCACATGAATACTGTAATAAAGCATCTCCACAGTTTAGATGTTATGTGTTTGTGACCATTTCTTTAGGGCTCTTTGCTGAGTGCACAGGCCACATTGAGAAGTAAATGACTTTGACTTTTCTGGTTTATGAGAAGATAGAATTAATTTCCCATCAGGTAATTTACTTTGACTCATAGTTCATTCGCGTCCAAACGTATTATTCTCTGCAATACGACTATTTATTCTAGCACTCAAAAAATTACTGATGCTTTAAAATTACTGATTGATAAAGTCATTCCTACAGGCATTAATCAGGTGTGATGAGTTATCTCACCCAGTCCCTGGACAGCACTCCTATATATATATGGTTGATCTTCAACAGTCGGTTCAGGTGCCCTGACAATGAATGTGTGTGAGATTTCTTATGTTTCGTAACTCCAAAACGTAAAACTAATTGAAAGGAAAATACAGAGCTGGGAGATGCAGTTTTGTTTTACTTTAGAGAAATGTACACCTGTAACAGAATGTATTTATTTATTTACAGTATTAAGATCCAGAACAGAATAGGCTGTTTGAGCCATTTCACCAAGCAACCCCTGATTTCACCCTAGCCTACTCACCGGACAACTTACAATGACTAAACTACGAACCGATACAACTTTAGACAATGAGATAAATTGGAGCATCTGGGGGAAACCCACACAGTTACGGGGCGAACATATAAACTCCTTACAGACGGTAGCCAGAATTGAACCCTGGTTGCTGGTACTGTAGAACGTTGTGCTAGCCACGATGCTACTGTGCTGCCTTAATGACATATGTCATTCACGTACTTCTACATATAACCTGTAATGAATTATGTAAACAACAACAAATACTTAATCAAACAATGTATTTACAATATTACTGAAATATTAATTACATAACACACCTCCCTGCTTAACTCAATTTAGAATGCATCTCAACTTACATACAGTATAATATATAATACAACTACTATATAGACATCCACAGCATAGTAAATTTTAAATTGTCACATTCAGCTCTAAAGATTTAATCACTACAAAGGATTTCTTACTCTTGTGGGATAATGTCTTTCCTGAAAACTTGTGGCTGTGAAACAATGTCAGGTTCTGGGCCGTTCTCTATGGTGGTTGTAGGAGTTGACTCTGGGCTGCAGGAAGTGGTTCGACAATCCTAGGCACCCTTCTTCTCTAACAATTTACTCTGCTTTCCTCAACTGATCAACGCATTGTCTCCAGATATCAGGCACAATCTCCATTGTGTAGGAGAGTGGTCCAGTTCTGTCTTTAATCTTGCCAAGTACCCATGTTTGATCATCTCTGTGGTCCCTCACTGGGACTTCTTGTTCCTGAGTGAAACAACAAACCTCCTTGTTTGAGGAGTCCTCAATTTGTCTCAGCTGTTTGCCCTGCATACTCCTTCTAAGATTGAGTTTGAGGAGATTCTAGCATGCGCACAACAGGCAAAAGGGCAGCTACTGAGCAGTACATTGTGGAGTATGCTGCGTTGCAATATGCAAGGAAGAAACTGGTGAGCTTCTGATTCAGCAAGTGCAGTGTGCTCTGTTGACATTGCCATGCATTCTTTAGACTCTGAATGAAGCTTTCTGCCAAGCCATTTGCAGCTGGGTGGTACGGTGCAGATGTAATGTGCTTTATTCCATTCATTTTCAGGGATGGCCAAAAGTCCACTGTCACTGACTAAGAGGCTTCTCAACACTTCAACAATGTGTGAGGCTGTAGTGGAGGCTATTGGGATCACTTCTAGCCACTTTGAAGCTGTATCCACCATTACTAAAAAAATTGTGTCCTTGAATGGTCAGGCAAAATCCACATAATTCCTCTGCTAGGGCAATGTAGGCCATTCCCAGGGATGGAGAGGTGCTGCTCTTGGCATCCACTGGATCTGTTGGCATCCCAAACAGTGCATGGCAAGCTGATTAATCTTCTGATCTAACTCAGGTCATCTGACAAAGCTTCAAGCCAATACTTTCATTTTGACTATGCCTAGATGACTGGTATGTAGCTCCTCCAACACTTTAACTCTCAGCTTGGATGGTACAACAACTCTCAATCCCCACATAGGGCAACCCCCATCAAGGGCAAATTCATCAAGACCCTGATAAAAATTGGGGAACTGTAGTTTCTGTTGCACATTCCAGCCATTTTGGGATGCCACATAGACCTGAAACTTTGTGGGGTATTTTCTGGTTTCCCTTTCGATCACCTCTGCCACAATAGCAAGACTTTTGATTTGCATTAGGGAGAAAATATCAAGGGGAGTCTCCTCATTTGTAAATTTTTCAGGTATTTCCTTTCCAAATATAAACAGAGCAAGCAATCCATCAACACTTCCATGATTAGTTGTCCTCTTGAATTCAATCTTGTAATTACATTCTCTAAGAAACAGAGCCTTTTTCTGCGTTCATACTGCTGCTGTTAGTGGAACACTCTTCTGTGGATTAAAAATTAACGCCAGTGGTTGATAATCAGCAATGGAGATAAACTCTCTCCCGTACAGGTACTGGTTGAAATGTTTTATACCTCAAACCAGACTCAAGGCCTCCCTGTCAATCTGTATGTAATTTTTTTCTGCAGTGGCAAGGGAGCATGATGCAAAGGCTATGGGGCATTCACTTCCATCACTCATAACACGAGACATGACTGCACATATATTATGAGGCGAGGCATCACAGGCAAGCTTCACTTCACATTGTGTGACTACACCATTTTATTTGCCTTTTGGAAGGCCGCCTCACACTGCTTTGTCCATTGCCATTTCTTCCCAATCTGTAGAAAAGATTTGAAGAGGTGGAGTACAGAAGCCAGGTTTGACAGGAACCTGTTATAGTAATTAACAAATCCTGAAAAGGACTGCAACTGTGACACATCTTATGGCCTTGGGGCATCCACCACTGTTTGACTTTTCTCAGCAGACTTGTGTAATCCTTGTGCGTCAATGTTGTGACCATAGTAGGTAATGCTTGGTTTAAAGAATCCACAATTGTTGCCTTGTGCTCTGAGCCCATAATCTTTTAATCTTTTTAATACTGTTTTGAGATTTTGGAGATGTTTCTTACTGGCACCAGTGATGTCATCCAGGTAACACTGAGTGTCTGGGCAGCCTTGCAGCACCTGATCCATAGCTTTCTGCCAGTGTATAGGTGCAGATGTGAATCCAAAAATAAACCTATTATAGTGATAAAGCCCTTTGTGATTATTTATGGTGAGAAACACTTTGGACTCTTCTTCCATCTTCAGCTGTAGGGAGGCCGCAGCTAAGTCCACTTTGCTGAAGTGTTTTCCTTCAGGAAGGTTTGCAAAAATACCTTCTATCCCGGACAGAGGTTATTGAACTACCTTCAATACTGGGTTGATGTTGACTTTAAAATCACTACAGATCCTGAAAAACTCATCCTTCTTGGCTAATGGGACCAATGGCGCTGCCTATGGGCTCCACCCAAATTTGGAAAGAATGCCTTCTGTCTCCATGCAAGCTACCTCCCTGACCATACATCATGGATGGTATATAGAACTGGAAAGGCTTTGAAAAACTTAGATGTGGCATTTCATTTCACATGATTTTGCCCATGATATGTTTGAGCTTTCCAATGCCATCTTTAAACACTGCTGTGGCATCATCCAGTATGTTTCTTAATTTGCTTTCAGTTGACTATATTGCCGGGGATGTGTCAAGCAAATGGTGGATGGCTCGCAAATCAAGTTGTAGTTGTCTCAGCCAATCACCACCCTTCAATGCTGGCCCTTCCGTTTTGACCACATACAAGCCCAATGTGGCTTGTTAGTTGTTGTATTTCACAGTTATGAATATCATTCCCACAGGAGTTGTCTTTTCCCCAGTATAGGTTCTTAGTTGGACATCTGCAGGCTTCAGTTTAGTATCTTTGAAATGCTATTCAAACTCATGTTGTGTAATGACTGAAACAACTGAGCCAGTGTCCAATTCTATTTTAATTAATTTGCTGTTCACTTCTGGTGTAAGTCATATTGTTTATCTGATTGCTCTTTTCACGTTTTAAATCTCAAGTCTACTCAGTCCTGTGTCACTCTTATCATTATCAGATATTTCATCAACAGCATGCAGATTAGTACTCTTTTTGAAACTGCAACTTGACTTTTTTTTAATCTTCTTCTTTTCCTTGTGTAGTCTATTTATTTTTGTCTGCCCAACTTGCTCTTTGTATGTATCCTACTTTGTTGCATTTTCTGGAAGTTTTGCCTTTAAACCTGTGCTGGCCTGCTGTACATGAGCCACTGCCACAGTTGCAGCACAACTTGTTCATCCAGGACAGGCCAGTTTCTGTTTGGATGTTACAATTTTGTTCACGCTCCCTTTCATTCCTGACTACAACTCAATTGTGTCTCTGTCTGCCAATTCCATTATTCAGTGATGACAATTGCTTATTAAAATATGAGTTGTACTTCAGTTAGGGGCTGTTGTAGAGTGTTCTCTTGTAAGATTCCAAACTAAATGAGCTCTCAATGTGGCATTAAAGCTATCACTGAACTGACACTGCTCAATCTCTTCAATTTAGCCACATACGCTAAAGTGTACTCCTTTCCATTTGATCCTGCTTATAAAGCCTAAAGTGTTCTGTAATCAACAATGGTTTCAGTTCCAAATGTTCCTGCATTATCTTCATAGTATCAGCAAAACTCATTTCAGCTGGTTTGGTTGGAGCAGTGAAACTTCTAAGCAAGCTGTATGCCTTTGAATCCAATGCACTCAGCAAAACTAGCAGCTATTTCTCATCAACTATACCATTTGCATTAAAATACTGCACAATTCACTCAGTATTCATCAGCCAGTTATCTTTTGTAAAATTGAACACTTTTATCAATCCGGTACTCAACCATTTCTGCTTTTTTTTTAAAAAATGATGATTATTATCAAAATAGGTGAAGAAGAATCATGTGGAATTCTACAGGTATGATTAGAGTAATAGGGTTTGAAGGGACAAAATTGGTTGTCTGGAAGATCAGAATGGTAATCTATGCTTGGAGCCAAAAGAGATGGGCGAGATCTTAAATGGAGTATTTTTCAGAGAGCTTTATTCTGATCTATGCATGTCCCTTGAACTGCTTTGATCCAAGGAGGATAATTTCTTCTGCAGTCTCTGCAGATAATCAAACTCCTTCTATCATAAAATTGTCTTGTTTTAAAATATCAGGGACTTACTGTTGTTTCTGAATAATTATGCAATTAAAGGGTGTGGCTCTGTAGTGTAGCACTATTAGAACTCGGGGTGTCGGAGTTTGGAGTTCAATTCCAGCACTGTCTGTATGGGGTTTTATGTTCTCCCCATGACTACATGGGTTTCCTCTGGGTGCTCTAGTTTTCTCCTACAATCCAGAGGCGTGTAGATTAGAAGGTTAATTGGTCATTGTAAATTTTCTTCTGATTAAGCTGATGTCAAATAAGTGGGTTGATGAGTGGTGTGGTTCGCAGGACCAATTCCGTGCTGCATCTCTAAATAAATAAAAAGATAAAATAACCAAATATATTAATTTAAACGCAAACAACAGGAATTCTGCAGATGCTGGAAATTCAAGCAACATACATCAAAGTTGCTGGTGAACGCAGCAGGCCAGGCAGCATCTATAGGAAGAGGCGCAGTCGACGTTTCAGGCCGAGACCCTTCGTCAGGACTAACTGAAGGAAGAGTGAGTAAGGGATTTGAAAGCTGGAGGGGGAGGGGGAGATGCAAAATGATTAATTGGTATTTTTCAGTTTGAAGTATTTGCCCCTTTTGGTATGAGATCTAAATCTGAGAGGTAGCCAGGCCTCGCTTTCCTCAGTAAATACTTCAGTAGCAGAAGAATTCCTTGCTTGCTCTCAGCAAATTCCATGCCAAATTTTTGTGCAGAAGTCAATTATCACTTCATTAGAAGTGAGAGCTTGCATGTTGGAGGCTGTTTTTTTTTCCAATAGGAAGTAGCTCATGTCTGAAATATCAGTCTCAGTTTGTAGACCCTCTTGTCTGTTCCTGTGTAACATACCTGATTGCCGAGAAGAGCATGTTGTTAGGCAAGAAAGGAAGCTGTTGTGTTGAGGTAGGATTCCAATTATTTGTAGCTAAAAAAATAACACCTTTAAGATTCCTTTTTAATAAGCAGTAAACAGTCAAAGTAAATGTACTATCAAAGTGCATATGGTACGTTACCATATGCGATCCTGAGATTCATTTTCTTGCAGGCACTTACAGGAAAATAAAGAAATTCAATAGAAAAACTATACATAAAAGCTGACATGCAACTAATGTGTAAACGAAGACAATTTGTACCGATAAAAATTGTGCAGACAAAAAAAAATAATGTTGAGAATATGAGCTATTGAGTTCTTGAACATGAGTCTGTAGGTTGTGGAATCAATTAGGAATAATGGTGCTTGCTGCCTTGGCTGAACAGAGGAGCACTTTTAGCAATGGACTAAGACAACCGCGCTGCTCCAAAGAGTGCAATGATGAGGTCATTCTTACCCTCAGTCATTAGGCTCTATAATGAGTCAATCTATAGCTGGGGAAGTGATGACCTCTTCCTGTTAGACTGTTTGAGGTAACTTACTTTTTATTTTTTCCTACTTCTTTAATATTTGTATAATTGTGTATCTGTGCACTTGTAATGCTACCTGTGACGTTGTTATTTCATTTGGGATCAATAAAGTATTTATCTCTCTATCTATCTTGAAGTTATCCACTTCGGTTCAGAAGCTTGATGGTTTTAGGGTCAAGCAGTGGAAATCCTCTCCTGACTGACAGACTGGATTAACTGTGGTGTAAGAAACAAATGCCCACTTTTAACAGCTCTATTGTTATGTAAAATATAACACTATAACTGCATGAATAGACATCTTTCAAATTATATTTTTGTGAATCTCCTCTAGTTCTAGATATACATTTTAAAGCTAGTTTATTTTTCCAGACAGCCAAGGCCCCTTTAAATTGCCAACCTTTGTTCTATGGCCTCTTTCAGGGTCCATAGTGTTCCTTTACAAATTAGAACACTTCTTACCCCTCAATGTTCCTGCTTTGCACTAGGTCACTTTAGACATCCCAAGTTATTAAATGAGCTGCTCTGGTTTTGATTTTGAGCTGAAATTGGCAAGGGAGTCAAAGCAGGTCAGCACATTAGTTTGATACAAATGACCTGCTGTGCAATCCTCGACAGTTTCAAGGTCAGTGAGCTGAATAAAGGCTATTGTTCCAGCTTCTCCAGTTTCTGAGTTCTGCTACAAAGTATGAACAGAGTGAATAGTATCTTATTTCCACTCCACCCCTCCTGCCACCTACCTCCTCCCCCACACAAAGCCCCCAGCACCACTTCCAATTTCCACAGCCAGAACTTTATCTAGCGCACAGCAGCTTTGCCATAACAGAATCAAAAATTTAATCTTGGCATTTTGGCTGGGAGAATTAAATGTCAACCACTGCTGGGATGTGCCTGTGCCTTAGCATATTCATATCCAGAACAAGCTCAATGATTAAACACTTGAGTATTAAATTACTTGGGAAGTGAAATCTATCCTGTCATATAAACTCATTGGATAAAATAAAATGTTCCAAGAAATGGACGGTGGACCCATGAGAGCGAGCAGCAACAGACTGCTCAGTGCTCTTTCTGACAGAAAATGAAGAACAAACTTCTACAATTGACTATGAAACACCATCTTCCATTTCTGTTTAAGGCTTTTGTTTAGAGCAAATATGAAAACTTCATTCTAAACTCTTCATTGGACTTGGCTTTTCATAAGGGTGTCATTTGACACTGGGGTGGAGTCTGGCACAGTTCCAACCGTAAGATGTGGAGATGGAGTATTTTCTACTCATTGTGTTGGCGGAGTGTATGTCTCTGAGTACTTGTTACCTGAGGTGAGGAAGAGCCAGGTGGAAAGACAGGAGAAAGGTCTAGACAAATATGATAAAGAAACTTTGCCAGAAAAGAGTCATTTCCTGGAGAAAAATTGTTACCTGGGTAATTTTGTTTACTTGTCCCGCAGTGAGGGTCCTTGACAGGCAAGGTTCTTCAGCCCTCCACTGATTGCAAGCTCTTGCCTGTCAGGGAGCATCCTGGGGACTTCCGACTTGATCAATGAAACAGCAGTGGTGCAGCTACAGCTTCACTGCTCCAGTGACTGAGCTCCCGCCCTCATCTTCTGTATGGGAGTCTGCACATTCTCCCTGAGACATTGTGGGTTTCCTCCAGTTTCATCCCACATCCCAAAGACATGCAGCTTTGTAGGCTGCTGGGCGGCTCTGTATGCAGCAGCAGCTGAGTTGGAAGGAAAGAAAAAATGGCTTCTTTGATTGATGTGGAGAGCAAGCCGGGGCAATTCACCAGAATGTTGGCTGGATGGAGAGAGACTGGGTAGGTTACCTTTGATCGGAGAATGCTGACAATGACAGGAGAAACTGACAAAGCTGTTGAAAGAAATCAGGTGCACATGGTAGATGGTAGTAAATAAGACAAAAATTGGGGTGTCATGGTAGCATAGTGGTTAGAACGATGTTATTACACCTTGGAGCACTGGAGTTTGGAGTTCATTTCTGGTGTTATCAGTAAGGCGTCGGCACATCCTCTCCGTGGAATGTGTGGGTTGTCTCTGGGTTCTCCAGTTACCTCACACAATCCAAAGATGTACCAGCTGGTGAATCCGTCATTGCAGATTGTCCTGTGATTAGGTGAGGGTTACATCGGGGCTGCTGGGGCTGGAAGGGCCTACTCCAGGCTGCATTGCTAGATAATGAAGTAAGTAAATAACTGCTGATGCTGGAATCCAATGCAAAAAAGAACACAACAATGGAAGAACTCAGCGGGTCAAAGAGCATTTGTGGAGGTAAACGCCTATGTTGTTATGTCATCTCACAACCCCGCATTACGGCTGAGAGTTGCTGTCGCTGTCTGTGAGGAGTCTGCACGTTCTCCTCGTGACTCCATGTTCTCCTGTTTCCTCCCACATTCCAAAGATATACGGGTTAGGGATAGTAGGTTGCGGACATTCTATGTTGGCACCAGAAGCATGACGACACTTGCATGTTGCCCCTAGCACAACCCTCGGACTGTACTGGAAATGACTCATTTCACTGTATCTTTCATACATGTGATAAATGACGTAATCTTCAAAGAAAGAGGAAAGATTGCCAGTGTATGGCAGTGCAAAGGCAGGGCGGCACAGAGGCTCGTAAGTGATGAATGGATCCAGATGAAAAGCTGAAGTGATGATCGTAAATCCTTCCCCATGGCGGAGGTTTAATGTAGGAAAAAATATGTTTAAATGGGATCTGAAGAAAATATTTTAGTCATGTTTGTTGGAGTTTAGAGTGCACTGTTTGAGAAGATGGTCAGTGCAGAAGTTCTCATAACATTTAAAAAGTACCTGGCCAAGTACTTATATTTCCAACATATAGAAGGCTATTGAACAAGTGTTAGTAAATGGGTTTAGTACAGATTGGTACTTCCTGGTCAGCGTCAATAATGTGGACTGAGAGGCCTGTTTCTGTAACACAGACTTCAAGTTTCCACTGTCAGCTCAATCCAACATAAGAAAGACTTTAGAATAGTTAATCTCCTCACAACATGTACATATGTGAGTATTTCACTCTGGTTAAAAAGGAATGTTTTTGCTCTATGATAGTCAAATAGCATTTTTTTAACAGATCATTAATTGCGGCGTTGACTAATAACTGAATAATGGGTACCAGTAATCTGAGGTCCAGATTCCTAAGCTGCAAATGCCAAAGTCTGCATACTTTCTCCTTCTGCTATGAATATTACCCTTTTAGCATGAAAGCAGTAGGGAGTCTGGTGGACTTCGAGGATATGAGTTGAATTTCACAGAGTATTTTGTTCCATTATTGGGAGTGGTGATGAATTGGGATGGCACAGTTTCATGTAGGTGGGTTAGGGACAGTTGGGAAGGAGAGGGTGGAATGAAAGTTCAACCGCTTTATTCTATCTGTTAGTTGAGGGGTTAAGGTAGCTGCCAATTTCTCATCTGTAAGTTTTGCACGTTTGTGTGCTAGGAATATAATTTTGTTCAGGGAAAACTATTCCTGAAGAATTTTCCTATCATAAGACCATAAGATATAGGAGCTGAATTAGGCCATTTGGCCCATCGAGTCTGCTCCACCATTTCATCATGACTAATCCAAGTTTGTTCTCAGCCCCAATCTCCTGCCTTCTCCCTATACCCCTTCATGCCCTGTCCAATCAGGAATCTATCAATCTCTGCCTCCATAGCTGTCTGGGGCAAAGAATTCCACAGATTCGCCAATCTCCGGCTAAAGAAATTCCTCCTCTTCTCCGTTCTAAAAGGATGCTCCTACGTTTTGAAGCTGTGTCCTCTGGTCTTAGACTCTCCTACCATAAGAAACATCATCCCCATATCCATTCTGTCAAGGCCTTTCACCATTTGATATGTGTCAATGAGGTCACCTCTCATTCTTCCAGCAAATACAGGTTCAGCGCCATCAAACACTCTTCATATGACAAGCTGTTCAAACTGGAATCACTTCTGATCACACCTGTCATATATGCTATACATATTTCTCACTAAATGTTCAGCTCTTTGGATCTTTACATTTTTTTGTTTTCATGATTGGAATGATCTGCTCCTTTCTTTCTTTGCCAATGTGTAGCAATGTTCCTACCTGTCATATAATTCCTGAAGTAATTTAATTCCATTCATGAATGTTTTGAATCCCTCTGTGTGTTGGAGTTAAGAGTTTAGTGGTTTCCTTTTCCATCTGGTTCATTCTCTTTCTCAGCTTTAATTGTCCTTAGCCATCAAATATGTCATTGCAAAGCTCCATCACAGCAAACACTTTCTTTCTTAGCGTTTACACCAGAAGTTGTTCACCTAGCCTGAGATGTATTATTAGTAACATACCGTGCTGCTGCTGCTGCAAGAAGATGATTTTTATATCATTTATACCCTGCATATGCATGGCTATCACAATAAACTTTAATTTGACGTTGGCGGGGAAGCACAAATGGATATTGCCAGTGTTTTAAGAGTGTGTAAATATGTGCAAATTTCAGTTTCCAATAAGTTTGCAGATAATATTGTTGGCGTTTTCCAGCAATAATATGAGCTGCTCCAGGAAATTTGGAACAGATTTTTTGATGAAGGAACTGTGAGTTCAAAAAAATCACCCACTATTTGCTCCTGAGATTTTCTGAGGAGAATTTACTGCAGGAATTGCTCCCCTATGGCCCTCTCAGTGTGTACAATTACTCCTTGTAAGTAATTGTGTGCTATCACTGTGTTGATATTTTAAGTAATTTATTTTTACTCAATACCTTATAAAATGCCTTTATCAGTAGACTGTACAAAATAAAAAATCGTGGGATTTTCCTTGGAGTGTTGAATAAGTTCGGTTATACAAATCAATCGTCCTGTGGTTAATTTGAAAAGATCTATTAAAAATTAAAAATGAAATAAAAACAATTAAGTGGATGAGGAAGGAACTAATCCTTTTATGTCACAGATTTGCTACCTTCAGTGCGATTGAAAGTACGGTTACTCTGATGGGAGCTGTTATTTCAAGTCAAGTGAAAGACAGCTTGCGATCTCAGTGAAGAATATAAAAAAAAGCAAAGAGAGTGGAGGGTGAATCTTGCCTCTTTGCAAAGATCTGTTCCTCAGCTAACACTGAAAACTAAACTGGAATTTTTGGATAGTGATACAAAATCCAGTCTCTGGTGCCAGCGTCAGCAGAGGAATTAATTTTTATTAATTGCTGCTTCCAAGAAACACAATGGATCCTGAGTATTTATATCTGCTACATTCAGAGCAGACCATCAACTGAGTTATCTACACACACCCAATTCTTAATCCTGAATTTGCATTTTGTATGCAGCCAGTCAACATTTGCTGAGAAGGCAAACACTGCAATCAATAGATATTTCTATAGTATAGGATAACATCAATCTGCTAACCCAAGACAGAAATGCTTGCAGAAAGAGCATGTAAATAACTCTGATTATAGTTCTGATGGTTTGGAGATTATTTTTCAATTTGCGAATGTACTGGTTTATGCAGCCGTGGCCATATACAGGTATAATTATTAAACCACATCAAGACCTTCAAAGGCTGCTGCTTCTTTTTACTCCTATTTCTGCAATTTCACCTCTTTATATTCTTCATTTATCAATGTGGCATTATTTGCCTTCATGTTTGTGGGGCTTTCAGTGGGTGGCATGTGTGTTAATGGGGATAATGAGCCTCTTTTCCTGATAAGATGAAGTATAATGCTTCAGTGTAGTCCTAGTGTACTCAACAGACTGGTGTTATCTGTGTTGTCTGGTACTCATGTAGGTGCCTTTGCCAGCCACTCTCATGGTGATATTTCCACAGCGTTAGAAATCTGAAATACCTCGCAAATGCTTTCATCTAAAGTGACTGGAGGGCTATTTCATCGCAGACTTTGGGTTCATTCTGAAACTTAAAGAACAACAAACGTAAACCTTAATTTTAAAGAGTTCCCATACAGATTTGGATTCAGCCTGGGCTAATTTATTATTTTTGTATACATTCTTGTCCCAGCTACCATCAAGCACGCACAGGTTATTGCTAACATGAGCACAATTGTGTCTTTAGAACTTTATTCAAGATTCTCTTAACAGGACTTCTAAAAGGGTGAGTCCTGATGAAGGGTCTCGGCCTCAAACGTCGACTGCACCTCTTCCTAGAGATGCTGCCTGGCCTGCTGCGTTCACCAGCAACTTTGATGTGTGTTGCTTGAATTTCCAGCATCTGCAGAATTTCTGTTGTTTGAATATTGTCTTACTTGCCCTCCTCTCTCTCATTCTCATGGTGTCCACTAGGTGGTACCCCAGATGACCAAAAAAAAAATCAGCACGATGGTTGGGAAGGTGAATGGCAAAGAAACATTTTTCAATGCACAAGGTCTTTTTTTCCTAATAACGTCAGCATCCAATTGCAGACCAATAACCACAGCACTAGGGCTTTAGTAATGCTTGATCAGTTCTATTAGGCAGGTGTTTCTGGTTGTGTATGTGACACCAAACTCGCAAAACAATAATCTATTCCAAGTCTGTGATAAGAAGAAATTACCAGGCAAGATTGAGGGATTCATGGATGTGCTCAAAGCCTCCCTAATAAATATGATAATACTCCCATGCAAAGTGATATCAAGCCCATGACCACTCAAAGATGAGAAGGAGCATAGGGATTGGGAATCCAATCTTTTAGCAAGATGGTGGCAGTGACCAACAGTGACATCTTGCAGGTAGCTTACAAAACTACTGGATACTCTTCTTCTTCTAAATATACTTTGTCTTCCTCTTTTTCTTCTGAATTGTGTTCAATCACAGACCTTAGCTTTCAAAAATATATTTTTGTGCTGACTGGACAATCTGGAGTTTTTGTGATTTCCTGGGGGATTCAGTGTGGATGAGATTCTGTGTCAATCTCTAATGACTGAACATGAACCAATGGCTGGCTCCATTACTCCACGCCGATTAAAGCATTGAGAAAGATTGAAATAGTTGAGGTCAACAGTGGAAAACAAACAGGTGTTCAGTGCCTTCTGCTTACGTTTGACCAACACCTTCTTGCTTCTGCCAGCAGATAGAAGGTGTAAAAATCTTGAGTCAAACTATGTCCTCTACTGCCAGTTCTCTCTGCTCTTGTACTGCTTTTGGAAGCATGCCCTCTAATTAACATTGCTGGTTGCTCTTTAATTCAATTTCTGATTTACATGACCTCTTCTCATGCTTCATGCCAAAATGTAAAATTTTGCATTTCTTAGCTCAAGAGTTCACTTGCTACTATTTGCCTATTTTGCTAGCCGTATCCTTGAAATCTATTAATTTTGCCCCCACTGTGCATTTTGTCTCCAAGTCTCCAATCATCTACAGTATGAACTTAAAAATTGTTCCGTGAAATGGGCTGAGAAATAGCAAAATGATGTTTAATGCTAATAAATGTGAGCTGGTGCATTTTGGGGGTATAATGCAGTTAGAACATGCAACATGAATGATAAAGTATTGCGGTAAGGGGCCACCTTGCAGTGCAAGTACGAAGATTCCTGAAGATGACAAGACAGGTAGATAATGAGGTTAAGAAGGCATACAGATACTGGATTCATTAGCTGGACCACTGAGCACAAGAACAAGGAAGCTGTGCTCCAACTTTATAAGACAGTAAACAGACCTCAGCTGGAGCACTGCATACAATTCTGGTCATTACACTATAGAAAGGATGTGGTAATGCTGAAGACAGTGGAGAAAATTCACCAGAATGTTGCCTAGGATGGAGCATTTCATTCTCATTTTTCATTTTTAAAATCTTTTTTATTAATTATTATTAAAGATCAACAAAAGATACATTAGGGTAATCAAGTCAAAATGTCATTATGTACAATGGAGAATTAAATTAGCAAATAACTGATTAACAAAGCTAAGCAATATATCAATAATAATAAGAAAAAATAAAGTGTTAAGGAATTTTTTTGAAAAAAGAAGAAAAAAAAGAACTCCTACTAACTAAGAGAAAAAAAACCCAACTAACTAAAAAAAAAACAAAACAAACAAAAACCATTGGGAGCACAACCCCGGAGCTATACTATACAAGCTTCCATAAAAGAAAAACATCAATCCGCCAACTCAAATCCATTTAATCAAAAATTGGAAGGAAACCATATTAATTAACTCAAACCAGATGATCATAGCGGGCAAATGAACCCCACCTTTTCTCAAAATCAAATCGAGGATCAAAAGCTCGACTTCTGATTTTCTCCAAACTAAGACATAACATCATCTGAGAGAACCACTGTATCAAAGTAGGAGCAGAAGCATCTTTCCATTTCAACAAAATAGCCCTTCTGGCCAGTAATGTAACGAATGCAATTACATGTTGGTTTGATAGAGAAATACCATGAATATATTGAGGGATTATACCAAACAACGCTGTCAGTTTATTAGGTTGTAAATTAATGTTTAAAACTTTAGAAATTGTAGAGAAAATAGATTTCCAAAAATGTTGTAATACAGAACACGACCAAAACATATGTGTCAATGTAGCTGTCTCAGTTTTACATCTATCACACTGACTATCAACATTAGGAAACATTTTAGACAGTCTCTCCTTTGTCGAATAGTAACAATGTACAATCTTAAATTGAATTAAAGAGTGACTGGCACAGATCGAAGAAGAGTTAACTAACTTTAAAATCCACAACCAATCCTTTGTTATCAAGGTCATGTTAAGCTCTCTCTCCCAATCTTGCTTAATCTTAAGTGAATGGTAATTGTGCTGTTGTAACAATAAATTATAAATTTTCCCAATAAAACCTTTCACTAAAAGGTTCATTTTTAAAATAATATCTAACAGGTCAGAATTCTGTATATATGGAAAATTACTTAAATATTCTTGTAAGAAGTGTCTGACCTGAAGATATTGCAGGAAACGTGAATACGAAAAAGAGTATTTAGTTACTAATTTCTCAAAAGACATCAATCAGCCATCTTGGAACAGATCCATGAAGGAATAAACTCCTTTATTCCTCCAAGGAAGAAAGGTAGGATCACTTAATGAAGGTTTAAATAAATAATTTCGATAAATTAAACTAAAAAGTTTAAATTTTTTGAGATTAAAAAAATTACGAAACTGGAGCCGAATTCATAATGACTGCTTAATTACAGGATATAAATTTAAATTAGCAATTTTGGCCAGTTGTACAGGTAGAGGAGTTCCTAATAACGAGGTTAAGTGAAACTGTTTCACAGCTTTCAATTCCAAATCAGCCCAAGGTGGTTGTTCATTTTTATCATTCCAATATAACCATAAACACATATAACGTATATTAACAGCCCAATAATACATTCTTAAATTAGGCAGAGCAAGACCTCCATCCTTTTTTAATTTTTGTAGATGACATTTACCAATTCTTGGTCTTTTATTATTCCAAACAAAAGATGAAATAATAGAGTCAACCTGATCAAAAAAACTTCTTAGTTAAAAAAAAGGGATATTTTGAAATACATATAAAAATTTTGGTAAAATCATCATTTTAACTGCTTGAATTTGGCTGACCAATGAAAGTGTAAGTGGATTCCATCTACAAAATAATTGCTTCATAAAATCCACTAAAGGAACCAAATTAGCTTTATAAACGTCTTTAAGATTTTTAGTAATGATAATACCTAAATATTTAAAGGAGTCTGTAACTCTAAAAGGAATGTCATCATGTATAGAAGCAGAATCATTTAGGGGAAATAATTCACTTTTATGAAGGTTTAGTTTATATCCCGAAAGCTTTCCAAATTCGTTTAGTAGTTTCAATAAACTAGAAATGGATTCTTCAGGATTCGAAACATAAACTAAGAAATCATCAGCATAAAGTGCGATCTTATGAATAGTCCCATTTATGAAAATTCCACAGATATCTTTAGCTTCACAAAGTGCAATTGCCAAGGGTTCCAGCACCAAATTAAATAACAAGAGACTTAACGACATCCTTGTCTCGTACCCTGCGAAAGCAGAGAAAAAGGAGATCTGCAATTATTGGTAATAACAGTAGCAATAGGGCTTTTATATATCATTCTGATCCACTTATTAAAATTAATACCAAAGCCAAACTTCTCTAAGACAGTGGAGAAAATTCACCAGAATGTTGCCTAGGATGGAGCATTTCAATAATGAGGAGAGACTGGAGCGGCTAGGTCTATTTTACCTGGAGAAGAGGAGGTTAAAGGGAGACATGACTGAGTTACATTATGAGGGTAAGGAGTAGATAACAAATAGTGTAGAAGGTTCTCATAGGTTACAGTGGGATATAGACAGGATGCAGAGCTGGGTGGAGAAGTGGTAGAAGGGGATTGAGCAAGAACTGTGAGGTAAAATAAAATCAAAGTCCTCATAGCAAGATTGTTGTACCGGAGGAACTTCAGAGGTTGTTGTGTTTTTTGTTTCACGGAATCTTGGATATCCCCTGTCATTCTGGATGCAGAAGTGCAGCTCACTGGTTTCACGAGTCACCGCCAAGATAGGGCTGCTGAGTCTTTCGAAGGCAGAGGAGGTGGAGTATGCTTTATGATTAACTCCTTGCAATGCACAGACGTAGCAGTTATGTCCCACTCCTGCTCACCCGACCTGGAACGTCTCACGATTAGGTGCCATCCATTTTATCTGCCATGGGAGATTTCAGCCATCTTCATGGCAACGGTGTACATTTCACCTCAGCCCTGTGTCAAACAGGCTCAAGACGAACTGAGCAACATAATCAACAGGCATCAAACAGCACAGCCTGATGCCTTCCCCATCATTTTGGGCGATTTTAACCAGGCCCACTTGAAAAGTCCCTAAATAATTCCACCATCTTGTAGAACCAGAGGAGCCAACACACTGGACCACTGTTATACCACTGCCACATAAAGAACACTTACCATACCATGACACAAACACTCTTTGGAAAGTCTGATCACCTGGCTGTACTTCTACTCCCTGAGTGTAGGCAGAGACTGAAGATTGCAGCATTAGTAGAGAGGAACAAGAGAGTATGGATAAGGGAGATGGAGGATCACTTTCAGGACTGCTTTGAGTTGGTGGACTGGACTGTATTCAGTGATTCATCTTCAAGTCTGAATGCATATGCCACAGCTGTCACTGACTTCACTAAAATCTGTGTGGAGGACTGTGTGCCATCAAGAACATTCTGTACATACCCAAATCAAAAACCATGGATAAACCAGGAGATTCTGGTCTGCTGAGGGCTAGATCTGTGGCATTCAAGTCTGGTATTCCCAGACTGTACAAGAAGGCCAGGTATGACATACGGAAGGCTATCTCAAGAGCCAAAGAGCAATTCTGATTGAGGTTAGAGGTGTAATTGGATGCATGTCAGGGTTTGCAGACCATTACTTTCTATAAATCAAAACCTAATATCATGAATGCCAGTGTTGCTTCACTCTCAAATGAGCTCAATGCCTTTTATACACACTTTGAAATGGAGAATAAAACTACAGTTATGAGAATCCCTGTAGCATCTGGTGACCGTGTGATCGCTTTCTCAGATTTTGATATCAGAACATCTTTCTAGAGTGTGAAACCTCACAAGGCGACAGGGTCTGATGGTACTTGATAGGGCTCTGAAAACCTATGCCATCTAACTGGCGGGTGTGTTAAATGATATTTTAAATCTCTCATTGCTACAGATGGTTGTTTGCACCTGCTTCAAAAGGACAACAATCATATCAATGCCCAAGAATGCAGGGTGAGCTAGCTTAATAACTATCGTCCGGTAGCACTCACATCTATGGTGATTAAATGCTTTGAGAGTTTGGTTATGGCTAGAAACGAATCTGCCTCAACAAGGACCCGGACCCACTGCAATTTGCGTAATCAACACTGCCACACCTCAAGCTTGTGTGTTTAACCCACTGCTCTGCTCCCTCTAAACCCACGATTGCAAGGCGAGACACAACTCAAATGCCATCTATAAATTTGCTGACAGCACAATTATTATTGACAGAATTTCAGACGGTGAAAAGGAAGTGTACAGAAGTGTACAGTTAGTTGAGTGGTGACACAGCAACAACCTTGCACTGAACATTAGTAAGATCAAATAATTGATTGTGGGGGGAGCCACTGCATAGGATCGAAAAACGCTGCAGAGAATTGTAATCTCCATCATGGGCACTAGCCTCCCCCAGCATCCAGGACATCTTCAAGAAGCAATGCCTCAAAAAGGTGGCATCCATCGTCAAGGATCCCCATCAGTCAGGACATGGCCACTTCTCATTGCTGCCATCAATGAGGAGGTACGGGAGTCTGAAGGCACACACTCAATGATTCAAGAACAGCTTCCTCCCTTCTGCCATCAGATTTCTGAATGGTTATTGAACACATGAACACTACCTCACTACTTCTGTTTCTCTTTTTTGTGCTATTTATATACTTTAACTTTTTATATATATATATTTACTGTAATTTACAGTTTTTTAAATTATTATGCATTGCTATGTACTGCTGCCGCTTAGCAACAAATTTCACAAGGTTGGCCAAGGCCAGAATCAGCACCTGTCTCAGGAAGGACCTGGACCCACTGCAATTTGCCTATTGCCACAATAGGTCTACAGCAGGCACGATCTCAATGGCTCTCCACGCAACCTTGGATCACTTGGACAATGCAAATACCTATGTCACAGTGCTGTTTATTGACTATAGCTCAGCGTTTAACACCATCATTCCTACGGTCCATATCAAAAGCTACAGAAGCCAGGCCTCTGTACTTTCCTCTGTAACTGGGTCCTCGACTTTCTAACCGGATGACCGCAATCTGTGCAGATTAGAAATTACATTTCCACCTCGCTGACAATTAAGAGTGGTGCTCCACAGGGGTGTGTGCTTGGTCCACTGCTCTACTCTCCCTACTCCCATGACTGTGTGGCTATGCATAGCTTAAGAAGTGTCTATAAATGTGCTGATGATACAGCCATTGTTGGCAGAATTTCAGATGATGTCGCAGCAACAACCTTGCACCCAACGTCAGCAAGACCAAAGAGCTGATCATGGACTTCAGGAAGGGTAAGATAAGGGAACAGAAACCGATCCTCATAGTGGGATCAAAAGTGGAGAGGGTGGGCAGTTTCAAATTCCAGGTTGTCAATATCTCTGAGGACCGATCCTGGATGCAACATATCGATGCAGCTATAAGGAAGGCCAGACAGCAGCTAGATTGCATTCGGAGTTTGAGAAGATTTGGTTTGTCAGCTAAAACACTCAAAACTTCTACAAATGTACCATGGAGAGCAATCAGATTGGCTGCATCACCACCTTTTATTGTGGGGGGGGGGGTTGCCACTGCACAAGATCAAAATAAGTTACAGAAACTTGTAAAATTGCTCCATTATGGTACCGTCCTCCATTGTATCCAAGGTATCTTCAAGGAGCGATGCCCTTGGAAATCAGTGTCCATCATTCAGGATCCCCACCACCCAGGGCATGCCCTCTTCACTCTGCCCCCTTCAAGAATGTGGTACAGAAACCTAAAGACACACACTCAGCAATTCAGGAACAGCTTCTTCCCCACTGTCACCCGATTTCTGAATGGACATTGAACACATGAACACTAGCTCAATACTTTTTATTTCTGCTATTTTGAACTTCTTATTTTAACTTAACTATTTAATAGACATATATATTCTTACTGTAAGTCAGGTTTTGTTTCCCTATATTTATTTATCATGTATTTAATTGCACTGCTTCTCTAAAGTTAACATATCTCACAACATATGCCGGCGATATTAAACCTGATTCTGACTCTGATTCTTATTCTGTGCTTTATAACACTCTGGTTAGATGACACTTGGAGATCATTTCTTGTCACCTCATTACAAGAAGGATGTAGAAGCTTTACAGTGGGTGCAGAAGAGATTTACCAGAATGCTGTTTGGATTAGAGAACATGTTATATAAAGAAAGGCTGAGTGAGCTAGGGCTTTTCTCTTTGCAGCAACAGAGGATGAAAGGCAGTTTGAGAAAGGTGTTTCAGATTATAACAGCCATAGGTAGAGTTTACAGCCAGCACCTTTTTCCTAGAGTAGTAGTGGCCGATGCCAGTAGACATGCGTTTAAGGTGAGTGGAAGAAAGTTGAGAGGAGATGTCAGTGGTAGCTTTTTTTTTTACAAAGAGTGGTGGGTGCCTGAGTGCTCTGGCAGGGGTGGCGGTCGAGACTGCTACATTAAGGAGTTAGACTGTGCCCAATCAGTGAACAGGACCACAAGAAAGAAATGGCAATTTCATTTAGGTATGCAGCTGAAGATATAAGACAGCAGTGCTTCATGGTGGATTTCGGAATTGAACTGCACCCTATCAATGAACAGGATTTATTAGAAAGCACTAACAAAAATAAGGCCGGGCAAGTGGAGCAACCATTGTGTGAGTGGGCCAGTGTTGGAGTGGTTTTGGCTATCAGTCTTGGGCGAGATAAGAATTGGTAACTTTCTTCTTTATTCTTCATTCCTTTTGTATTAGGGCACCGTTAGTGCAGTGAGAATGGCTCCAGGGGCTGTGTATGTCCTGTGTGAGACATGTGGGAATTCTGGGAGACCTCCATCCTCCTGGATAATCACATCTGCACCAAGTGCACAGCTAGCAAGGAAGGGCTAGTGATATGGCAAAATTGCAGTGAAGGTGATGAGTTGCAATGTAAAAGGGGGACAAAATCAAAAAGGTGATGAATACAGGACTGAAGATGATATATCTGAAGATGAGAGATCTTTGAGGACCTAACCTGGTCCCGACATATCGATGCAGCTGCAAAGAAGACAAGACAGCGAGTATACTTCATTAGGAATTTGAAGAGATTTGATATGTCAACAAAAGTACTCAAAAACTTCTATAGATTTACTGTGTAGAGCATTCTGACAGGCTGCATCACTGTTTGGTATGGGGATCTACTGCTCAGGACTGAAAGGGACTGCAAAGGGTCGTAAATTTAGTCAGCCCTCTCTTGGGTACTAGCCTACAAAGTACCCAGGACATTTTCAAGGAGCAGTGTCTCAGAAAGGCAGCACCCATTATTAAGGACCTCCAACACCCAGGGCATGCCCTTTTCTCACTGTTACCATCAGGTAGGAGGTACAGAAGCCTGAAAACACCCACTCAGTGATTCAGGAACAGTTTCCTCTGCCATCCAATCCCTAAATAGACAAAGAACGCATGAACACTTACTCACTTTTTAAATATATATTATTTCTGCTTATGCATGATTTTTAATCTATTCAATATACTATACTATAAATGATTTATTTATTTATTTATTTTTACTTTTTTTCTTCTGTATTATATATTGCATTGAACTACTGCTGCTAAATTAACAAATTTCATAACACATGCCGATGATAATGAACCTGATTCTGATTCTGATCCATGCAGTATACAGAATAAGGTAGATGAACTTGTAGCACATTTACAGATTGGCATGTATGATAGAGCATCACGGAACTGTGGTTGAAAGGTTACTGCTGGGAGGTTAATGTCCAAGGATACACATTGTATTGAAAGGACAGGCAGGTAGGCATATTGTGTGTGGTGGCTCTGTTGTAAAAACATGAAATCAAATCATTGGAAAGAGGTGATATAGAACCAGAAGATGTTGAATCGTTGTGGGTAGATCTAAGAAACTGTAAGGGTAAAAAGACCCTGATGAGAGTTATATACAGATCTCCAAACAGTAGCAAAGATCTGATCTACAAATTGCAACTGGAGATAGAAAATGCATGTTACAATAGTCATGGGGGATTTCACCATGCAGGTAAATTGGGAAAATCAGGTTGGTGCTGGATTCCAAGAGGTGGAATTTGTAGAGTGCCTATGAGATGGCTTTTTAGTGGGTAGAGCCCACCAGGGGCATCAGCTATTCTCGATTGGGTGTTGTGTAATGAACTGGAATTGATTAGAGAGCTTAAGGTAAAGGAACCTTTAGGGGTCAGTGATCATAATATGATCAAATTCATCCTGCAATTTGAGAAGGAGAAGCTAAAGTCCGATGTATCAGTATTACAGAGGAGTGAAGGTTATTACAGAGGAGTAAAGATAATTGCAGAGGGATGAGAGAGGATCTGGACAAAATTGATTGAAAGGAAGCACTAGCAGGGATGAGATAGAGCAGCAATGGATGGAGTTTCTGGGAGCATCTTGGAAGTTGTAGAATAGGTACTTCCCAAGGAGGAAATATTCTAAATGTAGGATGACACAACCTTGGCTAACAAGAGAAATAAAAGTCAACATAAAAGACAAAGAGAGGGCATATAATAGAGCAAAAATTACTGGAAGTTAAAGAATTGAGAAGCTTTCAACGCCCAACAGAAGGCAACTAAAAAAGTCATAAAGGAGGAAAATCTGGAATATTAAGTTAAGCTAGTTAAATATATTGAAGAGTTTCTTCAGAAGTATCAAGTGTAAAAGAGACGCGAGTGTAGATATTGGAAAATGATGCTGGAGAGGTAGTAATGGGGGATGAAGAAATGGCGGATGAACTGAATTAAGTACTTTGCATCAGTCTTCACTGTGAAACACACTAGTAGTATGCCGGAAGCTCGAGAGTATCAGAGGGCAGAAGTGAGTGAAGTTGCTATTTCTTGGGAGAAGGTGCTTGAGGTGCTGAAAGGTCTGAAGATAGGAAAGTCACCTGGAACAGATGGTCTACCTCCTAGGGTTCTATAAGAGGTTGCTGAAGAGATTGTGGAGGCATTAGTAATGATCTTTCAAGAATCAATGGATTCTGGCATGGTTCCAGAGGACTGAAAAATTGCAAATGTCCACTCCACTCTTCAAGAAGGGAGAGAGGCAGAAGAAAGGAAATTATAGGCCAGTTAGTCTGACCTGGCAGTTGAAGATGTTGCAGTTGATAGTTAAGGATTTGGTTTCAGGGGTACATGAAGGCACATGATAAAGTAGGCCGAAGTTAGCATGGTTTCCTTAAGGGAAAATCTTTTCTGAAAAATCTGTAGGAATTCTTTGAAGATATAACAAGCAGTATAGACAAAAGAGAATTGGTGGCTGTTGTGTACTGGGATTTTCACTTCTTTCTTCCGTGATACTACCATCATGTTCGTCTTTGCAGCATTTATTTTTATTCCATATCGTTCTCCTTCAGCATTTATCTTATCTACTATTCTGAGTAACTCGTCCTCAGTCTCGGCTAAAAACACTGAATCATCTGCATACCTCAAGTTGTTCACCGTCACTCCACCAATTTAGACACCAGCTTCATCGTTCAACACCCTGAAGATTACCTCTGAGTAAATGTTAAATAATAAAGGGGAAATAATGCAACTCTGGCGAACTCCTTTTTGGATCTCAGCTTCCAGTGAATTCACACCACTAGTTCTTATTACAGCCTTCTGATGCCAGTACAGACTCGCAATCAGTCGAATATCTTTCCCATCCAGCCCCAATGAGTTCAGGCAATTGACCAGCTGTTCATGATTGACTCGGTCAAAAGCTTTTTCGTAATCCAGGAAGCACATGTAAATATATATTTTTTTCTAGACCTCGTTCCACAATCATTCGCTAATTGAAAATCCCTTCACGGGTACCCTTATCCCGGTATAAATCTGCTCTGGCACTCATTAATTTCATTAAGTACTGTCCTTTTCATTCTGCTTAGAAGTATTAATGACAAGGTCTTGGAGGCATGACTTATGAGACTTACAGTTCTAAAGTCTGAGCATTTCGTGCTCTTACTTTTCTTTCGGATCATGACAAACTCTGACACCACAAAATCTGTTGGCCACTTTGCTGTTGAGTAGATTGTATTGCAAAGCCTTGTGATTTCCTCAACATCCGAGTTGCCAAGGCATTTCAACATTTTGGATGTAATACCATCTACACCACAAGCTTAACCAGTTTTTAACTTTCCAATGGCTGCTCTTACTTCCGCTACAAAAATTTCTGGACCTTCCGTGTTCTTCTCACTCACTTGATCATTTCTAGCATTGTAGTACAATTCCCTAATGTATTCCATCCATCTACTTTCCACCTTGTCATTCTCAAAGAGTATGTTCCCACCCTTGTCTTGAATAATGCCAGTCCTTGGTTGTTTCTTGTTCCTGTTGGTCATCTCTGCAATCTCCCTGTGCATATCCCTTGAATGATGCAACATGTCCATGGTCTCCATCTTTTCACACTGTTTGATAAACCATTGTTCTTTAGCTTTTGCACATTCTGCTCCTATTTTTTGGTCTAATTCTTTGTACTTAGATGTGTCCTTCTTGTGCTTCCTTCTCTCTTCCATGAGCTTCAGATTGTGATCCATCATCCAGGCTTGTTTAGCTACGCGCCTTCTTTTGGGAGACATTCTTTAGCTGCCATTTGCATACAGTCCTTTAGGTTTGACCACATGTTATTTGGTGTCTGCTCCATGTCTTCTACTCTCAGTCCTTTAAACCTATTTGGTACCGCTGCAGAAAACCTTTCACTACACTCACTCTTCTTCAGTAAGTCCATATCCAGCCTGGCTTTCTTGGTTGCAGCCTTAATCTTTGTCTTTAGTGCAATCTTCACCCTAACAACCACTGGGTTGTGATCCGAGCCTATATTGGCACCTGAATAAGTCTTGGCCAACCCAATACTTCTCCTGAAGCGTTTCCTCACTGCAATATAGTCATTTTGTCTCCTTCCAGTATCCCCAGGCTTCTTCCAAGTGTACAATTTTCATTTGGGTAAATTGAACCATGTGTTTGCTACCATCAGCTCATACTGTTCACAAAATTGTATAAATCTTCCCCCTCTTTCATTTCCCTTATCTAAGCCATACTGACCAATGGTATCCTTGTATTTCACGTTGCCTACTCTAGCATTCAGATCTCCCATAACGAGAAGTACATCAGAGCTCTTTGAATTTTTTAAAGCAGATTCTACGTCCTCATAAAACCGTTCCACCTCTTCATCCTCAGGCACACACTTCAACCATTGTAACATCGAAAGGCTTTCCTTTTAATTTTACCATTATGACTCTATCGGATATGGGCCAAAACCCATCCATTACATTTAGATTTTCTTCTTCATAATAATTCCATGTTTCATTACAGCAACCCTAAAAATACAATGCTGTATACAGTGGATTCTACTTAATTGGGACACTTCGGGACCAATACATTTTGGCCCAATTAAGCAGCTGCCCCAATTAGCCGGAATTTCATGGATATAGTTAAAGAGATATAAAAAAGAGAAACTACCATTTAACTGAGCAACAAATAATGTACAAAAATGAAATACAAATTATAGCACTACAAATACTACTACAGTACTATGAAACTCCGTGTTAGTTCCTAATAGTTATCAATAGAGGAATTCAGCATACACTGCTGCATTCTTTTGATTGACTGTAAATAAATAAAATCAGCGCACTTTGTGTAGATAACGGACTGCCTTCATAAAATGCTATCAATGACTGCATCCACCAAACCTTTGTTTTCATCGTAACGTTCAAGATGACTGTCAATAGCTTCAGATTCTTCATAGTTTTTAACGTGTTGAATTAGTGAAATAGTTTCATTTTTACTGCCGGCCGTTTATGGCATCTCCAAGCCTGAATGCTTGAAACTGCAGTGAGCAAATTGCCTTACTGCTTATTTCTCGCCAACTAATGTGACAAAAATCACTGCTTTTTGAACACATGCACCATCAACTGATGCTATTTAAAAACTGTTTGCCAAAGGGTATGAAAGGATATGGCACCAAGGCAGCTTGTTGGAGTAGAATCTCATTAAGTGCACAACAGGCTCTATGTGTCTTTAGCTCTATTCTTGAGTTCCTGCTCAGCAGAGATTAGGGCTAACTTTTTGTGCTGTCACCAAGCGTGGCTCCATTCTGACTAGGGAAAAGACAGAATATTTTGCCATTTTTGTTGTTTTTTCAGGTCAAGTTGTTCAGGCTATGGGAGTGACGAGCATAAACTACAGAAGGAGTGTAAACTTTCTACATGTGGAGGGAGCCGGATAAGGTGATGGTTTGGTCATGCTTGACCTGGAAAAGACTTGTTGGCTGCGTCAAACTTTTGTGACCACTAGACTCCCAGTCTCCTGCTTGCCAGTCACCAACAGCCATTTCAGGAAGTAAAGTGCCTGATGACAAATTATTCCAGGAAAAACTGATCCAAAATTCCCTGCATTATTCCAACAGGAGGACTTCATGGGGATGACACAATCTGACCTGCCCTGGACAGAAATAAAAACTTCACATTGGGTCACAAGAGCAACACAGCATTATGTCATATAGTGACATTGCATACTCAGCCCAGTGGAACATTATTTTTCTCTGGAGCACTGATCGTGTTTCTTTCTCACTTTAAGTTATAATAATTAGATCAAATGTCAGCATTCAGAGATAAAGAAAAAGATCAAAGGTTAACTTTATTAGTCACATGTACGTTTGTACAATGAAACCTCAAAGCATACGGTGAAATATGTCATTTGTGTAAAATAGAATCACCAAAGAGTATGCTGGGCCAGCCTGCAAGTGTCACTGTGTTTCTGACAATAACTATGCCTAGCCACAGCTTACTAACCCTAACTGTGTGTCTTTGGAACGTGGGATGAAACTGGAGCACCGGGAGGAAAACCATGGAGTCCCAGAGAGAAGGTACAAACTCATTTCAAATGGGGGCAGAGCTGAACCCTGATCTGCGATCGGTGGCGCTGTAAAGCGATTGCGCTGACTGCTACGCTACCATGTTGCTTCTCTTGACTTCAGAACAAACAGACTCGATGATCGATTCCTAAATGGCGGATAAAACACAGAATCAGAGTGCATTTGCTGTTATGAGATTGCGAGGAACTGGCATGCGCGGAGCTGGGTGGCAGTGTTAGCAGTGAGGAGGATGCTAAGAGGATGCAGGGTGACTTGGATAGGTTGGGTGAGTGGGCAAACTCATGGCAGATGCAATTTAATGTGGATAAATGTGAAGTTATCCACTTTGGTGGCAAAAATAGGAAAACAGATTATTATCTGAATGGTGGCCGATTAGGAAAAGGGGAGGTGCAACGAGACCTGGGTGTCATTATACACCAGTCATTGAAAGTGGGCATGCAGGTACAGCAGGCGGTGAAAAAGGCGAACGGTATGCTGGCATTTATAGCGAGAGGATTCGAGTACAGGAGCAGGGAGGTACTACTGCAGTTGTACAAGGCCTTGGTGAGACCACACCTGGAGTATTGTGTGCAGTTTTGGTCCCCTAATCTGAGGAAAGACATCTTTGCCATAGAGGGAGTACAAAGAAGGTTCACCAGATTGATTCCTGGGATGGCAGGTCTTTCATATGAAGAAAGACTGGATGAACTGGGCTTGTACTCGTTGGAATTTAGAAGATTGAGGGGGGATCTGATTGAAACGTATAAGATCCTAAAGGGATTGGACAGGCTAGATGCAGGAAGATTGTTCCCGATGTTGGGGAGGTCTAGAACGAGGGGTCACAGTTTGAGGATAGAGGGGAAGCCTTTTAGGACCGAGGTTAGGAAAAACTTCTTCACACAGAGAGTGGTGAATCTGTGGAATTCTCTGCCACAGCAAACTGTTGAGGCCAGTTCATTAGCTATGTTTAAAAGGAAGTTAGATATGGCCCTTGTGGCTACAGGGGTCAGGGGGTATGGAGGGAAGGCTGGGTTCTGAGTTGGATGATCAGCCATGATCATAATAAATGGCGGTGCAGGCTCGAAGGGCCGAATGGCCTACTCCTGCACCTATTTTCTATGTTTCTATGTTTCTATTATGAAGACACGTAGTCCTCTTTTATTGTCATTTAGTAATGCATGTATTAGAAATGATACATTATTTCCTCCAGTGTGATATCACAAAACACAGGACAAACTAAGACTAAAAAAAACTGACAAAACCACATAATTATAACATATAGTTACAACAGTGCACAATACCATAACTTGATGAGGAAGTCTGTGAGCACAGTAAAGTTCAAAGTTCCTCAAATATCCCACATCTCACGCAGACGAGAGAAGGAAGAAAAATTCTCCCTGCCATGCCGACCACAATCCGACTCTGAGTCATCAGAAAACTTCGAGCTCTGATTAGCTCTCCGACACCGAGTACTGAGCGCCATCTCTGTCCGAACGATTCAATCTCTTTCTCGGTTGCCAAAAGCAGGCAAAGCCGGGGATTTTGAGGCCTACCCTCCGAAAGATTTCCGACTGCGCAGTAACGACAGCAGCGAACGGGCGTTTCAGAAATTTTTCCAGATGTTCCTCTGTGCTTTCACGTCCATTCTCCATCAAATCAGAATTGTCCATGGCCCCTATTTAACAGATACAACATCATTTTTCACCAGAGAGCTGCGCACGCTACCATTTTCTCCTCCTGCCATTTTATTCACTTATTGAGACACAGACAGAATAGGCCCTTCTGGCCCTTTGAGCTGTGTCGCCCAGCAACCCCCAGTTTAAGCTTAGCCTAATCATGGCACAGTTTACAATTAACCTATCAACTGGTACATCTTTGAACCGTGGGAGTAATCTGGAGCATTCGGAGGAAACCCATATGGTCACAGGGAGAGCCTACAAACTCCATCAGGCAGCAGTGGGATTTGAACCCGGGTCACCTGTACTGTAAAGCGTTGTGCCAACCACTACGCTTTCTCTCACTTGGTCCACCAGTCAGCTATGTAGTTTTGCAACACTATGAAAGTGTTGTGTCAGAACCCTCCCTATTTCCTCGTGAGTGAATGCACGACACACGGTGACACTGAGCCATGTTAACCAGGAAGATTTTGCTTGCAATTTCATTTTTGTTCCAAACTAGATGGGCCAGTATGCACCCAAAGACGTCATTTAGCCTCAGCAATATATGAAGAATGAATTTTCTTCTACTGGCAATATTATTACAATTCCCTGCTATGGTAAGCTCCAATAATCCACTATCTGACAGTTTTGAAATACCAGTGGCTCAGTGTCAGGCTCCCAAAGAGTGTTTTGTCACACTCCCCTTCTACATTCTGGAGTCCTGGTTCCTGTGATTCCTTTCCACTCAATCGTCTCTAGTTCCTGCATTTCCTTTAAACTTAACAGGTTCACGGAAAGATTTAATTTAAAACAGTTGGCTTACGGAAGCATGAACTGGCGGTACGGAGACATGATGCACTGTTGCTGATATCAGTACCTGAACACTGAGAAGGGCACTACTTTAACCAGGACACCATGGAGGTCCTGGTGCAGGCAAACACGAAGCAGGCATGACAATTTTCAGAAGCATGGTCCTCCTCGGATAACTCCGTAAGCAAACATATTGATATTGAGCCATCAACGAACCCCCAAGAGCTAAAGAAATGCGAGCCAATGGAATTCAAAGGTCATCGGAAGGAGTAACCAATCAGAACTGAGGGAAGCGAAGGGAGGACTATATGAATGCGAGCACCTCCAGAGAGAAACACTAGCAATTGCACACTGAGGATGTCACCTCGACTGGTGATGAAACGCCTGCGAGCCAGTGGCCGAGCTTCGTGAATGCTACATCAAACATCAAACAGTACATAATATTTAAAAAGATGAATTGGAGGTGTGGTAGAATATTAATGGAAACAACATCCTATAGTCCTGAAAATTTGCCAGACTGGTGCCACCAAAGTCCTGAGCAACCCAGATTATCAAAGGTTTACTGCACCTTTATATCTTCAATGGGCACAAACTTGGATGTGATGCTTCAGCTGTTGAATAGCCAGCTGCCACTCTTGCCCAAAGTTTTTTGATTTCAACTTCAATGGAAGTGCAGTTAACTGTCTGCATTCATCATACAACTAACTGAGAGAGGTAAGAGCTGCGGGCAACTGTTTTGTACATGCAACTGAGGTAGAATAGCAAGTAACAAGTCATCAGGAACAGCCAAGCTTTCTACGCTGCCAATAATCACTTCAATGTTTATAATCTGAGTTTACTGAGTTAGGGCAATTTGGTTCAGGCTAAACCAAACCCCTGGGTAGCTCATGATCCCTAAAAGATTTGCAATATTGTTTTGCTTCCATTCAAAGTTCACTGTTATAGTTCATTTTATTGTTGTTTTATTTCTTTGTCCAGCTGAATTAATTCCTTCTGAAACCGAAGCCCACTCCAAGCGAACAAGGGATTATTTCATGCAGAAACGGCATCTCCGTAACTTCCTCCCGGGTTTGCTCCATGGTTGCTGTGCCCTGTGCAGCCTCCTGATAAACCCTCATTTGTAAAAAGCTCTGTTTGACACAATTGAAATCAGGAAGGAAAGTCTATTGACTTAGGCAGCAATCCCACAATGCATGCTCTGCGATTGACTGCAGCTTCTAATCAGCAGTTTGCATGTGGAAGACGCACCAATGTGTCTGGGAACCCTTGACACTCATCTATTCCTAAACATCTGCCTGTTTTTTTTTCCCAGTGCCAGTTTATGCCTAAACGTCCTGTCAAGAAAAGAATTAAATTCTGACAGCTTTTTATCTATGGTTAATTGAGGTGATGGATGCTCTTGACATTAATATAACTACCATGACGAAGATTAAGACATCTTTTTTCACCAGCATTTATTTTATTGGAAGGGTCACTTTCTAAGGTCTTTTTAATATGCCTGTTCAATTAATAATACGATAATTCTGCTTCATATCTTAATTCCTTTTAAAGTTCTCTATTATATGACAGTCTGAAGAAGCTAAAGCTCGGTCTTTCTTGTTAGTGAGATACAATTACACCAGGCTTTTCATGTTGACCATTTAAAACCTACTGTATCACTTCCTTGAAATGTTTGACAACACTATTAGCTTTTTTCAGCTTATTTGCTAATACTAGAGATTTCTTCAAATACAGTGGATTCGAGTTAATTGGGACACATCGGAACACATAGTTAAAATGATGTAAAAAAGTCAAGCTGAATAACAGATCATATATTTAAATTAAGCACAGTAGAAATTAGAATAGTAGCAATACTACTGCAGTACAATAAATTTGTGTATTACTTCCTAATATGTATCGGTGGAGGAATTCGTCTACATTACTTTTGTTTATTGTAAATGAACAATTTCAGTGCAGATGATGGACTGTCTTCAGACAATGCTGTCAATGAGTGCATCTTCCAAATCTTCACTTGCACTGCAACATTCAAGTGATTGTCAACACCTTCAAATTCTTCTATTTGTTAAAGTAGTGAAATTGTTTCATTTTCACTGCTGGCTGTTTTTGGCATCTATCTCCAAACCTGAATGCTTGAAACCACAGTGAGCAAAGCAGTTCTGAATTGTCTTACTGCTTATTTCTGGCCAACAATCAGTGACAAAAATCATTGCTTTTTGAACCACAAATACACATAACTGATGCCATTTAGTAACTGTTCACTCTAAGCACAATGTTGTATCTAACGGCGTGCAAGTGCATGTGACTGATGTTATTTAGAAACTGTTTGGCAACAGTCTCCTGCCCCAATAAAGCAGCATCGTGCACCAAATAAACAAGGGGAATCCTGGCCATTTTTCTTAATTAGTTTTTGTTCTTTAAGAGTTGTTCCAAATAAGCAGCTGCCTTGATTAACCTATGGCCCAATCCACTGTAGTTCAAAAATGAACAGCTCCTGGAAAATTAATATTTTCTTATGCAACCCTTTGAGATCTTTAAGAACATTCTTCTCTATATAAATAAGCCTGAACTCTGACTGTTAAAGTTCATACTTAAAAGCAGCAGTACAGCATTACATTAGGTGGCAGTGTGGAGATACATCTCCACCAAAGGAGGTGTAAGGTGCTCCTTCCCTCCAGTCGCTAGCAGGTCACTCTTGGGCAAGGTGTAGCACCTGATTAGTCCTCACCCCGCCCCCCCCCAACCCCACCAATCAGGGTTACGTGACGCCATGGGAGCAGGGGGTGAATGGTTGTGTGAGTAGCTGGTGCATATCACAAGTCCTGGTTACGCCAGTCCTGGTTATGCTGAAGAGCATTGATAAACTGCCCAGAGAAGGCAATGGGAAACCACTTCAAATTTTCCAAGAACATTTATGGTCATGGAAAGACCATGATCACCTATGTTGTATGACACAGTTCATAACGAACAAACAGAGTTACAGAGGCAGAGTTTTGCCTTGTGGGAGGTTTAAGAGTGAATTTACAAAAACTACAACATAGAACAGTACAGCAGATGAAACAGGCCTTTTGGTCCAAACTGTCTATATCAACTGTGATGCAAATCTGAACTAATTGCATCTGCCTGCACATGGTGGATATCTCTCCATTCTCTAGCTGTTCATGTTTATGTCTAAGTACCTATTAAATATTGTGATTATATCTGCTTCTACTACTTCCCTTGGCATTGTATCCAAGGCTGCTGCCACTCCCTACTTAAAGAAAATTTGCCTCGAAAATCTCCTTCAAATTTTCCCCCCTCACTTTAAGGCTATGCAGTTTACTGTTTGTCACCCTGGGAAAAGCAGCTCTGACTCTGACTATCTGAATACAAGAAAGAAAGACTAGCTTTTAAGTCACATGCACGTCAAAACATTGAAACATACAGTAAAATATTTCATTTTGCACCAACAAACAGTACAGTCCAAGGATTGCACTGAGGGTAGTCCACAAGTGTCATCATACTTCCAGCACCATGAAGAGATTCTGCAGATGCTGGAAGTCTTGAGCGGCAGGCACAAAATGCTGGAGGAACTCAAGTCAGACAGCAAGCATGGAGGGGAATAAGTAGTTAATGTTTTCAGGTCGAGATCCTTCATCAGGACTAGAAAAGAAGGTGGCAGAAGCCAAAATAAGAAGTTGGGAAGAAGGGAAGGTATATGAGCTGGCAGGTGATAGGTGAGACCAGATGAGAGGGAAGATGGGTGCATGGCAGAAGGGGATGAAGCAAGAAGCTAGGAAGGGATAGCTGAAAGGGGTAAGGTCTTAATTAGAAGGAATCTGATAGGAAAGGGGAGTGGAAGAAAGGGAAAGAGGGGAGGAGGGGAACCACAGGGAGGTGATAGGCAGGTGAGAAGAAGAGAAAGGGTGAGCAGGTAACTAGAATGAGGAATGAAGAAGGAGGAAGGGGACTAATAATTCCAAAAACTTAGATCAATGTTCATGCCATCAAGTTGGAGGCTACTTAGATAGATATGAGATATTGCTCTTCAACCTGAATTTGGCCTCATCACAGCAGTCGAAGAAGCCATGGACATACATGTAAGAAAGGGAATGGGAGGTCAAATTGAAATGGGTTGTCACTGGGAGATCCTGCCTTTTGTGCCGGACAGAGCAAAAATGCTCAACAAAATGGTTCCTCCAGTCTGTGTTGGGTCTCACTGACGTACAGGAGGCTTCACCGAGAGCACCGGATAAAATAGATGAATACCTGAATGGTAGTGAGGAGGAGATGTAGGAGCAGGTGTAGGTTTTGTCACACTTGCAGGGATAAGTGCCCAGAGAGAGAGCAATAGGAAAGGATGAGTGGACAAGGGAGTCACATAGAGAGATATCCCTATGGAAAATGGAGAGGGTGGTGGGAGGTAAGGAAAGATGGGCTATCTATCCTAGCTATACCTCTCACAATTATAGATTCTTCTATAAGGTCAGCTCTCAGCCTCTAACATTCCAGGGAGAACAATACAAGGTGGTCTAACTCAGCTTTTTCTTAGGCATCCATTAGTCTTGCGAGACTATGGACCATGTGCGCCTGGAAAGTCTTCACTCATGCGCAGGCCTGGGCAAGGTTGTATGGAAGACCAGCAGTTGCCTATGCTGCAAGTCTCCCCTCTCCACGGCACCGATGTTGTCCAAGGGAAAGGCATTAGGACCCATACAGCTTGGCACCGATGTCGTTGCAGAGCAAGTGCCTTGCTCAAGGACACAACACGTTGCCTTAGCTGGGTCTCGAACTCACAACCTTCAGGTTGCTAGTCCAATGCCTTAACCACTTGGCCACATGCCCACACCTAACTCAGCTAAATACACTCCAATGCAAAATCCTGATGAATCTCTTCAGCATTCATCTAAAAACCTCCACATGCTTCCTGTAACGTGGCAACCAAAACTGCACATAATACAAATGAGGCCTAACTGGAATTTTATGCAGCTGCAACATGATTTCATGACTTTTATACTTAGTATACTGACTGATGACAGCAAGCATGCTGTACTCTTTCTTTACCACCCTATCTACTATTGTCACTGCTTTCAGGGAGCAATGGAGTTGCAACCCTGATCCCTCTATACATCAATGTCACTAGGTGTCCTGCCATTTACTGTATATGTTACCCTTACCCTCCCAAAGTGCAACACCTCTCCTGCTTAAACTCCACCTTCCACGCCTCTGCTAACGTTTCTAACTAGCCTAGGGTTTTGGCCGAAACATCGACAATACTCTTTTCCATAGATGCTGCCTGGCCTGCTGAGTCCTTCAGTATTTTGTGTGTGTTAACTGGCCTACATCCTTTGGAATCCTTTGATAACCTTCCTCACTATTCACAACTCTGCCAATATTCATGTCATCTTCCAAAGAGGACCCAGGACTGAACCTTGCAAAATGTCACTGACCACAGTCCTTCAGTCAGAACAACACCCTCCACCACTGCCCTTAGTTTTCTTTGGCCAAGTCAATTTTGAATCCAATCTACCAAGTTTCCAAACATCTTCTGGATCAATGAGCATGAAAAAATGAAAGAGCCAAAGACTAAAGGTCAAGAATCAAGTATTTTAGTTTATATTAAGCAACGTGCATAGTCTCAGTAAACAGGTAAATGTGGTGTTGGGCATCTCACAAATGCAAAGTGCAGCTTTGTAACACTTTATAGAAGTTCGGATAACTCTCCCTCCCTACCATCTGGCTCATTACTCATCAAACAGGCTGCTCTGTCAAAGGCTTAAGGCCCTATCCACTCTGGTCAGGATACTCAGAAGCAGTTTGAAACTATTGCAATAAAGGAAGGGTATAGAGGCTCAGGTGCAGATCGATGGGACTAGGCAGAATACCAGTTTGGCAAGGACTAGACTGGCCAAATATCCTACTTCTGTGCTACCTTGTTCTGGACTCTATATCACTATGCAGCCTAGCTTGTGCTTAAATGTAAGCCTCTGTCTCTTAGATTATCCAAACTACTGATATCCTATTGGACACGAACTGTGAGGTGGAATGAAATACAGGTGAATGAGAAATGTGGCCTCCTGTCTCCCTCCCTACCATCTGGCTCATTACTCATCAAACAGGCTGCTCTGTCAAAGGCTTAAGGCCCTATCCACTCTGGTCAGGATACTCAGAAGCAGTTTGAAACTATTGCAAGAAAGGAAGTAAGTTTATTTAAATTCAGATTCAATTACCTAAAAATATTACAAATTTAAAAAAAAACAAAAGGGAAGTAGCTGTTTAGCTTCATTTCCTGTTCTAGTGCAGGTCAGCAACCCCACTCAAGCAGAGTTGACATCAATACCCTAGGATCAGACCTAAAGTCTATCATGCTCCCCTAATTGAGTATGATTAGGTCCTGTTCCTGGCCCCAGTGCTGAGGCATGAGGCAGAGAGTGGAAAATGAAAAGCACGGCATCTCTAAACTCTATGTGTACTGCAAGACTGCAAAATACAGGCATCACACACACACACACACACACACACACACACACACACACACACAGGCATAGTGCAGCTAGTCAGAGTGTTATTATGTGTGTACACAATAAATAAACTTCAGCTCCCAGTGAGCCATGCGGGCAGCTTGTCTGGAACTGGAGGGGATGTTAGTGAACGGGTCACACACACTCTTGGTAGGCTGAAGGTCCCGAGTAAAATGTGGTCGAGCTGTAGCCATTCTGCAGATCTCTAAATAACATTTGAAAACCCACACAAATTTTATCTTTGTTAAAAGAACAAACGTAGCATTGTGTCAGAAGTTGATGTGAGGTCTAAGTTCAAAGTGTAACTGAATACCACAAACAATTAAGAAAGAGGCGCTAGGTTCTGACTGAGAGAAGCTGCTGGCAAGAGAACATATCATCTCAAAGTTCACCAAGAAATTGAGGTGAGAGCCTAAAGATCCCCTCAATGTATAACCTAAGTCCTCCTGCACCTATGTAGTTCACCGGCAATCTAGCTGATAACAGGAAATGCTTCAAACAGTGATTCAATGTATACTTAGCAGCGAGAAGAGAAGAGGAGGAAAAATTGAAAGTGTCTATCTTTCTACAAGTAAGTGGCAAATATGCTTTGGACATCTACAACTGCTTTCACATTGATGAGACAGACTTTAAATTGGATACTCTGATGACAAAATTTGAGGTTTTGTCCCAAGTAAAAATGTCATGTTTGAGAGATATAAGTTCTTCTTCTGTAACCAGAAACAAAATATCACCTTTGACCGATACTTAGCTGAGCTTCACACTCTAAGTAAGCCCTGTGAGTCTGGAAAACTGACAGACTCACTAGTCAGAGACAAAATAGTTTGCAGAATCCCAGATAATAGGCGCAGAGAGAGATTGCTCTATGAGAAAGCTTTAACACTGGAAGAGGCTGTGGATATGTGTAGGGCAGCAGAAACCACACATGCTGTACAAAGCCAACACAATAGAGCATGCTGTGAAAACAGAGGAGAAATGCACAAGACATTTCCCAAAAATATCAGCATAGCAACGAAATGGGCTCAGACAGCAGATGTGGAGGTAGGCACATCCCAAAGATGTGTTCTGCTGATGGAAAGTCCTGCAATAATTGTGAGAAGAAGAATGATTTTGCAAGCTGTTGCAACACTGGAGCTACCAAGAGAAAGGTGCACTTGGTTGCTGATGAAATGGAGGAAGTCTTTGTAGATTCTCTACAGACTGTGAGTGCTGGTAAGACAGACTGGATTGTTCCAGTGACTGTGAAAGGGGAAGTAATTCCATTCAAGCTTGACAATGGAGTCCAGGTAAATCTGTTATCAGTGGATGATTTCAAGACTCTCTAAGTTAAAGGCAAGATTTACACAGTGAAGTTAAAAGTGACAGGCTATACCGGAGAGAATATACCAGTAAAAGGAGGCTGTGTAGTGACCATCAAGCACAAATGACAGCATCTAAAGGCACAGCTACTAATTGTTGAAAAGCGAGTACAGCCAATATTAGGTATGACTGCATGCAAAGGCCCAACCTGGTGGAAAGATTTTTCGTGGTGGTTTCACAGACCAAAGGTGATGAAACAACACTCAATAAAGAGTGTCTTTAAGAGGCTTGGATGCTTACTTGATGTAACTCGAGAAACCTCATAACAGCATCCATGAGAGATCCGGAATGGTTATGCAAGAGAAGCACAAGAACTCCGCCTTCCATAGACATCTGTACCAGCTACACCAGCATGACAGGCAGGATGTGGTTCAAAATTTGTCTCTCATCAACTTCTTGTTAGAGACTGGAAATCAAAACTATCTTCACGATCCTCTCTGCAGTTGAAGAGGAAAATAAAAAAAGAAGATGGGGAGACCACACAGACCCAAAGGTCAGAACAACAGAAACAGTTTTATCAGAAACGAACAGGAGGAGTTGCTACCTGTGATACGCAGCCAACAGAAGGAGATCTGCGAATTGAGACAGACTCAGTTAGAACTTGTGCAAAGACTCACTGATCACAGGGATGTAGTTCAGGGCTCCATTATGAGGCACGTGGAGCAAATTATGGTCACAGAGAAAGAACAAGAACAGAGAAGAACAGAAGGCAGAAGGATGTGAAAGAAATGAACATGTTGATCAGAGACTGAACATAGTAAATGAAAACTATACATCTGTGGAGACCGAAAAAGATCATCAAACTAGCTCAGAGTCTAATTGAGAGTTGTTGAGTGATTAGGGACTGTATTTGCTTATTACAATTGAAGATAATGTAACTATCTTTGTTGGAATGCATGTTTATGAAGACATAATATTGGGTTTGTTTGCTTTAAAGGAGGAAGATGTGTGTGCATAATAAAGAACTTTCCTTCCTCATGTGCAATGCAGGCAGTTCACCGGGCAATGGAAGTTACGTTGGTGAACGGTTCACACACACTCTTGGCGTGCTGAAGGTCCCAAGTAAAATGTGGTTGAGTTGAATCCGTTCTGTGAATCTGTAAATAAAATAGTTCTCACATTTGAAAACCCATACAAAGCTTGTTTATGTTAAACAACAAACAGTCAGTACTTCTGTACAGGATACTATACAGCCACCAGAGTGATTTAACCCAATATTTTGCTCTGCTGTTATTATCTCAGATGCAGAACTGTAGACTTAGTAAAAGAAGAAATGTGCAATGGACCAGTTAACTCTAAAAGAAAATCTGTGTAAACAGCAGAAGGAAACTTCAGATGCTGGAAATCTGATATAAAAACTGGATTATTGGGACCTCTTCTGGGGCAGGTGTGAGCTGAACAAAAAGGACGGGTTGCCCTTAAATCTGAGGGGGGACCAATATCATGATGGGGAGGTTTGCTAATGTTATTGGGGAGGGTTTAAACTAGATTTGCAGTGGGGTGGGAACTGAAGTGGAGAGGTAGAGGTCGGGGAGGTTGGAGCACGAGTAGAGACAGCTTGTAGGGCGTTTGTAAGGAAGGATAGGCAGATGTTAGAGCAAAGATGCACTCAGCCTGATGGTTTGAGATGTAAACAACAGGAATTCTGCAGATGCTGGAAATTCAAGCAACACACATCAAAGTTGCTGGTGAACGCAGCAGGCCAAGCAGCATCTATAGGAAGAGGCGCAGTCGACGTTTCAGGCTGAGACCCTTCGTCAGGACTTACTGAAGGAAGAGTGAGTAAGGGATTTGAAAGCTGGAGGGGGAGGGGGAGATGCAAAATGATTAATTGGCAGTCTCTAGAGTAGGTTACATGATCGGCACAACATTGTGGGCCGAAGGGCCTGTAATGTGCTGTAAATTTCTATGTTCTATAAGGAGTTAAAGGAAGGAGAGAGTTGATATTGGACCACTGGAAAATTATGCTGGTGAGGTAGCAATGGAACACAAAGAATTGGTAGATGAATTTAGTAAGTTCCTTGCATCAGTCTTCACTGTGGAAGATACTAGCAGTGTGCCAGAGGTCTGTGAGTGTCAGGGAGCAGGAGTGAGTGGCATTGCTATTACAAAGGAAAAAGCCCTAGGTAAACTAAAAGTTCTTAAGCTAGATAAGTCACCTGGACCGGATGGACTACATCCCAGAGTTTTGAAAGAGATTGCAGATACATTGGTTATGATCTTTCAAGAATCATTTGATTCTGACATGGTTCTGGAGGACTGGAAAATTGCAACTCTCACTCCACTCTTTAAGAAGGAAGACAGGCAAAAAAAAAAGAGGAAATCATAGACCAATTAGCCTGACCTCAGTGGTTGGGAAAGTGTTGGAGTCCATTATTATGCATGAGGTGTTGAGGACTGGGAGACTAATGATAAAATAAGTCAAAGTCAGCATAGTTTCTGTAAAGGGAAATCTTGCCTGGCAAATCTGTTAGAGTTCTTTGAGGAAGTATCAAGCAGGGTGCACAAAGGAGAAGTAGTGGATATCATTTACCAGGATTTTCAGAAAGCATTTGATAAGGTGCCACACATAAGGTTGCTTAACAAGATAAAATCCTATGGCGTTACGTGAAAGACACCGACATAGATAGCGGAATGGCTGACAGGCAGGAGGCAGCGAGTGGGAATAAGGGAGGCCTTTTCTGGTTGGCTGCCAGTAGCCAGTGGTGTTCCTCACGGGTCAGCATTGGGACCGCTACTTTTCACATTGTTTATCAGTGATTTAGATAACGGAATTGATGGCTTTATGGCAAAGTTTACAGAAGATACAAAGATAGGTGGAGGGTAGGTAGTGCTGAGGAAGCAGTGCAACTGCAGCAGGACTTAGACAAATAGGAAGAATGGGCAAAAAAGGGGCAGATGGAATGCAGTGTTGGGAAATGTATGATAATGCATTTGGTAAAAGGAAAACAAGGGATTATTATCTAAATGGGGAGAAAATTCAAACATCAGAGGTGTAAAGGGACTTAGGAGTCCTTGTGCAAGGTTCCGAGAGGGTTAACTTACAGGTTAAGTCTGTGGTAAAGAAGGCAAATGCAATGTTGGTGTTCATTTCATCGGGAATAGAATATCAAAACAAGAAGATAATGCTGAATCTTTAAAAGACTCTAGTCAGGCCACACTTGGAGTAGTGTCAACAGTTTTGGGCCCCAGATCTCAGGAAGGTGAGTTGTCATTGGAGAGAGTCCAAAGGAAGTTCACGAGGATGATTCCAGGAATGAAGGGGTTAACATATGAGGAACATTTGGCAGCTTTGGGCTTATACTTACTGGGATTTAGAAGAATGCAGGTGGATCCTATTGAAACCTACTGAATGCTGAAATGACTGGATAAGTTGGATGTGGAGAGGATGTTTCCTATGGTGGGGTTGTCCAAAACTAGAGGGCACAGCCTCAAAATTGAGGGGCAACTGTTTAGAGCAGAGATAAGAAGGAATTGTTTTAGCCAGAGTGTAGTGAATCTGTGGAATGCTCTTTCACAAACAGCTGTGGAGGCCAGGACCATGGGTACATTTAAAGCGAAAATTGATAGTTTCCTGATTCGTTGGGGCACCAAAGGATATGGTGAGAAGACAGGTGTATGGGGTTTAGTGGGATCTGAGATCAGCCATAATGGAATCTGAACAGACTTGATGGGTTGAATGGCCTAATTCTGGTCCTATGTCTTACAATCTTGTGTAGAGAGAAACAAAGTTCATAGTTCAGTTCTGTTGTAGGGCTATTGACCTGAGATATTACTTCTACTCCTCTCTAAACAGATGCTGCCTCACCCTTATGTGTCTCCAATGTCTTCTTTCCTTACAGGTGTAAAAATATTCTGGGAGTAACTATTCCTCAGGCTCAGAGGAACAGCTTCAAAGTAAAGAACTGTGAAAGGACTGGGGTGTTGGCAGGTAAGTCTCCACAGCAGAGAGGTGTGAAAGTGAAAAACATTTTACCAGGGAACATGAGATAGAACCTGATCGTGTGAAAGCTTGTTATAAAATCCCAGCTGTTACACAAATGTTATTTAGGGAAATATGCCTCCAATCCCCTGTGGTCTAGTTTACATTTTACTTCAATCCCACAAGACACAGAGCTACCTTTAACACAAGAGATCCTGTAGATGTTGGAAATCTTGAGCAACATAGATTTGCTCAGCAAGGAAGAATTCAGCATCTAGGGAGGGGAATAAACCGTTGATGTTTCAGCCTGAGAGCCTTCATCAGGACTGAAGGAGGATCTTGACCCAAAACATCCACTGTTACCTTTACTAACCTTTGAACTGGTTCAGTGATATTGTTACTGCACAGTCCAAGGATATCTAGAAAGCCAAAATATGAGTGGTAATATACTCAGTGATTGTATCTACATTGTAAATCTAGGAGATATGAATCCGGGTGTAGGAAGTAATCCGGCAGCACTTGGAGTTTGCGCAAGCTGCAGTAAACCCCTGGTGGGAGTAAAATGGCACTTTGCAGGTGCTCATCCTGGTCAACCTAGGAAGCACCTCTCGCAAGGAAATGCTTTTTGCTCAACTCTCATAAGTAGATCACTTGAACCATCCTGCTTTTTCACAGACAGTCAGGTATGTGGGCTCAGCAAGGTGCGGCTGATAGTACAAATCAGGTAACCACAGATATGATAGTGATATTGCTACGTCTGTCACAACTGCACTGGAAATTTTAGAGTTCAAATAGCTCACCATGTGGCCAATAGGAGGCCTTTTAAAGTAAAACAGTATGTCATTCAATAAATCTGCAAAGGGAGCCAAGAAGGAAAGAGTTAACTGCGGGCTTTTGCGTTCTTGCCACTTGGAAAAGATTAACTGCCAGTCAAAAACACATTGTTCCAATTTTCTGTATATCAAGTCATTAGCTAGAACATGTATATATTTCTCTGAAATTACTAAACCTCTGAATGTTGACTACAATAGTGACAGGAATTCAAAGGGAGTGAATGTTAACAAATGTCAGATGCTATTCCCTTGAGCTCCATTCAAAGCTAGCTCTTGGAATGAGATGTAACTTTATCACTCGCGCTGTGAATGGCTTTCATTTTTCAGCTAGGTGTGGTAACTTTAGTTTAAATGTCCATTAACCTCTGTACTACTTCTGTTTAGATTTGCAATGACATGAAGCAGAATAAGCTGCAATGAGATGTAATTTCAAGCATTGGAGCCATCAGATCAACTTAAGTTATTTATTTTATTTTGCCCACATGTCGTCAGTGCTTCATGGACCACACAGTGACCAAGAGAGTGAAATAATGAACCCTTCAGTTCACCTGGTAGACAGAGTCAAGACTAGTTCTTCCATATCTTACTTACTTACTGCTTGTTATGTCGCTGGCATTTGGGGCAGCAATGAAGGTCCTCCATCTCTGGTGGTGTTCAGGGCTTCCTTCATCATGCCAATAGCTTCTTCTCAATTTTCATTACTGTCAGTCATGCAAGTCCCAGGTGTTGCATTCAGATGCAGAAGGAACGTTCATTGCTGTTTCTGTAACAATTTTGTTTTACCAGTCAGGGTTGTTAGCCCTCAGCTGAATCCCCAAACTCGAAGCACCTGTGGACCACTCTTAGTCCGGCCTCTACCCTTTGACCTGTTTGGCATGGGTGACCGTACCAAGAGCTGTATTACTTTATGTACTGCATGCTTTTTCTCTACCAACGACAGGGCTTCTCCACAGGAGTTGTAATGTTACGTTGAAATTTTATAAGATGTTGGCGAGGCCTTATTTGGAATATTGTGTGCAGCTTAGGTTACTTACCTACAGGAGAGATGTAAATATGATTAAACGAGTGCAGAGAAAATTTACAAGGATGTTGCCTGAACTTGAGGGCCTAAGTTATAGGGGAAAGTTGAATAGGTTTGGACTTCATTCCCTGGAGTGTAGAATAATGAAGGGTGGTTTGATAGAGCAATACAAAACTATGAGGGATATAGATAGGGTAAATGCAAGCAGGCTTTTTGCACTGAGTTTGGGTGAGACTAGCATTAGAAGTCAAGGGTTAATGGGAACTTGAGGGAGAACTTCTTCAATCAGAGGGTGGTGAGACATTGAAGAGAAACTTGCATAGGTACTTGGATGGGAGGGTTATGGAGAGCTGCAGTTCAAGTGCACTCAATGGGATTAGACAGATAAATGGTTCGGCATGGTCTAGATGTGTCGAAGGCCTTGTTTCTCTGGTGTAGTGTTCTATGACCATTCTATGACTAGGAGCCGGCAAGAGTATTCCTATTAAACTGGCAGCAAAAATTTGAAGGCAAGGAGCAGCGGTAAGAAAATCTTTGAATACATCAAGCAACTATTCTCATCATAGTACAGTGTGTCTGGAAACTTGTAAAGATTTTAGGTGACTCCTGACTTGGAGTATTGTAAGCAGTTTACGGCCCCTCATCTAAGAAAGTATGTGCTGACACTGGAGGAACAAAGAGCGACCTCATTGAAACCAACTGAATGTTGAAAGGCCTCGAAAGAGTGGATGTGAAAAGGACATTTCCTATGGTGGGGGAATCTAAAACCAGAGGACACAGCCTCAGTATACAGGGGCATCCTTTAAGAAAGGAGATGAGGAGGAACTTCTTTAGTCAGAGGGTGGTGAATCTATGGAATTTGTTGCCACAGGCAGCTGTGGAGGCCAAGTCATTGGGTATATTTAAGGCAGAGTTGATAGATTCTTGATAGTTAGGACATGAAGGGATATGGAAAGAAGGCAGGAGATTGGGGCCTTCGAGGGAAAATTGAATCAACCATGATGAAATGGCTGAGCAGTTTTGATGGGCCAAATGTCCTAATTCTGCTCCTATATCTTATGGTCTTTTGGTCCTCAGAGTTACAACGGGAAAGCTGGAAGGAAAAAGAAGCAGAGGCAGGCAGAGAATAAAAGTGATAGATGGAATAACACCATGGTTAGAAACAGGGGAGGCAACAACTGCAATTCAGAGGGTCAGGGACCGTGATGGATGGAAAGACAGGATCGCCCATGCTGAACGACAAGGCACCTGAATAATGATGAGAGGGATCAGAAATGGAGAGAGTGAGCAATGTCAAGTTCATGCGTGTCAGAATCACTGAGTATTTAACTTGGTCCCAACATATCAATGCAGCTATAAAGAAGGCAAGAAAGTAGCTATGTTTCATTGGGAGCTTGAAGGAATGTGGTTTGTCACCTACTTGAAAACTTCTATAGATGTATCATGGACAGCATTCTGACAGGCTGCATCACTGTCTGGTATGGGTTGGTGGTGAGGTGGGGGGCTACTGCACAGAACCGAAAGAAGCTACAGAAAGTTGTAAAATTAGTCAGCTCCACTTGTGTACTGGCTTCTGTAGTATCCAAGACACCCTCAAAGAGTGGAACCTCAGAAAGGCGGTGTCCATTATTAAAAAACCTAATCACTCAGGACATGCCCTCTACTTATTGTTACCATCAGGAAGGAGGTACAAAAGCCTGAACACACACACACACACACTCAGTGATTCAGGGGCAGCTTCTTTCCCTCTGCCATGTGTGCAGTTTTGGTCTCCAAATTTGAGGAAGGACATTCTTGCTATTGAGGTAGTGCAGCGTAGGTTCATGAGGTTAATTCCCGGGATGGCGGGACAGTCATATCTTGAAAGATTGGAGCAACTGGGCTTGTATACACTGGAATTTAGAAGGATGAGTGGGGGTCTGATTGAAACATATAAGATTATTAAGGGATTGGACACACTAGAGACAGGAAACGTGTTCCCGCTGTTGGGGGAGTCCAGAACAAGAGGCCACAGTTTAAGTATAAGGGGTAACTCATTTAGAACAGAGTTGAGGAAAAACTTTTTCACCCATAGAGTTATGGATCTGTGGAATGCTCTGCCTCAGAAAGCAGTGGAGGTCAATTCTCTGGATGCTTTCAAGTTAGAAAGAGCTTTTAAAGATAGTAGAGTCAAGGGACGTGGGGAGAAGGCAGGAAAAGGGTACTGATTGTGGATGACCAGCCATGATCACAGTGAATGGTGGTGCTAGCTCGAATGGCAGAATGGCCTACTCCTGCACCTATTGTCTATTGACTATCTAATTCCTAAATGGACATTGAACCCATGAACACTGCCTTATTTTTTTTGTATTATTTCTGTTTTGCATTATTTTTAATCTAAATATTTAATATGCAGATATACCTTCTGTAATTGATCTACTTATTTATTTCTCCTTTCTATATTATCATGTATTGCATTGAACTGCTGCTGTTAAGTTAACATATTTCACAACACATGCTGGTGATAATATACCTGAGTCTGATTCTAATTATAAATAGCCGTAGTAACTCCAGCATGTAGATCTGACTGGAGTCAGATTCAGGTACAGAAGGAATAAAGGGGAATCGATGCAAATCATTGCGTATAAACCTTTTAAGTACTAGAATGGCAATAGTACAAAGTAAGTCAGACTAGAAACCTTCTTAACAAACATTGTGTTTGAGATATCGTGCCAGTGGTTATACAAAACAAGTAGTGTTGTTTCTCAGCTTAAACGTAAGACTATAAGACTTGGAGCAGAATTAGGCCATTTGGCCCATTGAGTCTGCTCTGCCATTCAATCATGGCTGATCCTTTTTTCCCCTCCTCAGTCCCACTCTCTGGTCTTCTCCACATAACCTTTGATGCTAGGTCCAATCAAGAACCTATCAAGTTTTGCCTTCAATTCGAAGAAGGAGTCTGAGAGTCTGAGTGGGAGTGCCGAGAAAGAGATTTTTGAAATTTTCGTTATTTTTTTTCTCCAACGGCTTTCTGAGAGGCGGGACTGCGCAGGCGTGTGACGTCGGGCAGTGCAGCGCGGCAGATTTAAAAGGAACAGAACCTCAGAGAGCGGGCAGCGTAGTTTGCGGGCGGCAGAGTGAGCCGGGAGCAGAGTGAAGACTTAAGGGCTTCGGCTCACCGGGCTTAGGCGGAAGCAGGCGAGGCGAGGAAGGTTTGACATTCATTTTCTGTTGCTATTTGAGGAGAGGGGCATTATGACTGTGAGGGCAGTTTGCTGTTCTCGGTGTCGGATGTGGGAGGCCCTGGAGTCTCCAAGCCTCCCGGACGTCTACATCTGCGCCAAGTGCATCGAGATGCAGCTCCTAAGGGACCGCGTTACGGAACTGGAGCTGCAGCTCGATGACCTTCGTCTGGTCAGGGAGAGCGAGGAGGTGATAGAGAGGAGTTGCAGGCAGGTGGTCACGCCGGGGCCACGGGAGGCAGACAAGTGGGTCACGGTTAGGAGGGGGAAGGGGAAAAGGCAGGTGATGGGGAGTACCCCGGCGGCTGTGCCCCTTAACAACAGGTACTCCTGTTTGAGTACTGTTGGAGGGGACAGCTTACCCGGGGGAAGCGACAGTGGCCCTGCCTCCGGCACAGAGTCTGGCCCTGTAGCTCAGAAGGGTAGGGCAAGGAAGAGGAGGGCAGTTGTGATAGGGGACTCGATAGTAAGGGGGTCAGATAGGCGATTCTGTGGACGCAGTCCAGAGACTCGGATGGTAGTTTGCCTCCCTGGTGCCAGGGTCCGGGATATTTCTGATCGTGTCCAAGATATCCTGAAGTGGGAGGGTGAAGAGCCAGAGGTCCTGGTACATATAGGTACCAATGACATAGGTAGGAAAAGGGATGAGGTCCTGAAAAAAGAATATAGGGAGCTAGGAAGGGAGTTGAGAAAAAGGACCGCAAAGGTAGTAATCTCGGGATTACTGCCTGTGCCACGCGACAGTGAGAGTAGGAATGCGATGAGGTGGAGGATAAATGCGTAGCTGAGGGATTGGAGCAGGGGGCAGGGATTCAAGTTTTTGGATCATTGGGACCTCTTTTGGCGCAGGTGTGACCTGTACAAAAAGGACGGGTTACACTTAAATCCTAGGGGGACCAATATCCTGGCAGGGAGATTAGCGGGGGCTACTGAGGTGACTTTAAACTAGAATGGTTGGGGGGTGGGAATCAAATTAAAGAGGCTAGGTGTGAGGAGGTTAGTTCACAACAGAGGGATGGGAACCAGTGCAGAGAGACAGAGGGGTGTAAAGTGAGCGTAGAAGCAAAAAGTACAAAGGGGAAAAGTAAAAGTGGCAGGCCGACAAATCCAGGGCAAGCATTAAAAAGGGCTAAGAGAGTTGTAAAAGAGCGCCTGAAGGCTTTATGTGTCAATGCAAGGAGCATTCGTAATAAGGTGGATGAATTGAAAGTGCAGATTGTTATTAATGATTATGATATTGTTGGGATCACAGAGACATGGCTCCAGGGTGACCAGGGATGGGAGCTCAACGTTCAGGGATATTCAATATTCAGGAGGGATAGACATGAAGGAAAGGGAGGTGGGGTGGCGTTGCTGGTTAAAAAAGAGATTAACACAATAGAAAGGAAGGACATAAGCCGGGAAGATGTGGAATCGATATGGGTAGAGCTGCGTAACACTAAGGGGCAGAAGACGCTGGTGGGAGTTGTGTACAGGCCACCTAACAGTAGTAGTGAGGTCGGAGATGGTATTAAACAGGAAATTAGAAATGTGTGCAATAAAGGAACAGCAGTTATAATGGGTGACTTCAATCTACATGTAGACTGGGTGAATCAAATTGGTAAAGGTGCTGAGGAAGAGGATTTCTTGGAATGTATGCGGGATGGTTTTTTGAACCAACATGTCGAGGAACCGACTAGAGAGCAGGCTATTCTGGACTGGGTTTTGAGCAATGAGGAAGGGTTAATTAGCGATCTTGTCGTGAGAGGCCCCTTGGGTAAGAGTGACCATAATATGGTGGAATTCTTCATTAACATGGAGAGTGACGTAGTTAATTCAGAAACAAAGGTTCTGAACTTAAAGAGGGGTAACTTTGAAGGTATGAGTCGTGAATTAGCTAAGATAGACTGGCAAATGACACTTAAAGGATTGACGGTGGATATGCAATGGCAGGCATTTAAAGGTTGCATGGATGAACTACAACAATTGTTCATCCCAGTTTGGCAAAAGAATAAATCAAGGAAGGTAGTGCACCCGTGGCTGACAAGAGAAATTAGGGATAGTATCAATTCCAAAGAAGTAGCATACAAATTAGCCAGAGAAAGTGGCTCACCTGAGGACTGGGAGAAATTCAGAGTTCAGCAGAGGAGGACAAAGGGCTTAATTAGGAAGGGGAAAAAAGATTATGAGAGAAAACTGGCAGAGAACATAAAAACGGACTGTAAAAGCTTTTATAGATATGTAAAAAGGAAAAGACTGATAAAGACAAATGTAGGTCCCCTGCAAACAGAAACAGGTGAATTGATTATGGGGAGCAAGGACATGGCAGACCAATTGAATAATTACTTTGGTTCTGTCTTCACTAAGGAGGACATAAATAATCTTCCAGAAATAGTAAGGGACAGAGGGTCCAGTGAGATGGAGGAACTGAGCGAAATACATGTTAGTAGGGAAGTGGTGTTAGGTAAATTGAAGGGATTGAAGGCAGATAAATCCCCAGGGCCAGATGGTCTGCATCCCAGAGTGCTTAAGGAAGTAGCCCAAGAAATAGTGGATTATTAGTGATAATTTTTCAAAACTCGTTAGATTCTGGACTAGTTCCTGAGGATTGGAGGGTGGCTAATGTAACCCCACTTTTTAAAAAAGGAGGGAGAGAGAAACCGGGGAATTATAGGCCGGTTAGCCTAACGTCGGTGGTGGGGAAACTGCTGGAGTCAGTTATCAAGGATGTGATAACAGCACATTTGGAAAGCGGTGAAATGATTGGACAAAGTCAGCATGGATTTGTGAAAGGAAAATCATGTCTGACGAATCTCATAGAATTTTTTGAGGATGTAACTAGTAGAGTGGATAGGGGAGAACCAGTGGATGTGGTATATTTGGATTTTCAAAAGGCTTTTGACAAGGTCCCACACAGGAGATTAGTGTGCAAACTTAAAGCACACGGTGTTGGGGGTAAGGTATTGGTGTGGGTGGAGAATTGGTTAGCAGACAGGAAGCAAAGAGTGGGAATAAACGGGACCTTTTCAGAATGGCAGGCGGTGACTAGTGGGGTACCGCAAGGCTCAGTGCTGGGACCCCAGTTGTTTACAATATATATTAATGACTTGGATGAGGGAATTAAATGCAGCATCTCCAAGTTTGCGGATGACACGAAGCTGGGTGGCAGTGTTAGCAGTGAGGAGGATGCTAAGAGGATGCAGGGTGACTTGGATAGGTTGGGTGAGTGGGCAAACTCATGGCAGATGCAATTTAATGTGGATAAATGTGAAGTTATCCACTTTGGTGGCAAAAATAGGAAAACAGATTATTATCTGAATGGTGGCCGATTAGGAAAAGGGGAGGTGCAACGAGACCTGGGTGTCATTATACACCAGTCATTGAAAGTGGGCATGCAGGTACAGCAGGCGGTGAAAAAGGCGAACGGTATGCTGGCATTTATAGCGAGAGGATTCGAGTACAGGAGCAGGGAGGTACTACTGCAGTTGTACAAGGCCTTGGTGAGACCACACCTGGAGTATTGTGTGCAGTTTTGGTCCCCTAATCTGAGGAAAGACATCTTTGCCATAGAGGGAGTACAAAGAAGGTTCACCAGATTGATTCCTGGGATGGCAGGTCTTTCATATAAAGAAAGACTGGATGAACTGGGCTTGTACTCATTGGAATTTAGAAGATTGAGGGGGGATCTGATTGAAACGTATAAGATCCTAAAGGGATTGGACAGGCTAGATGTGGGAAGATTGTTCCCGATGTTGGGGAGGTCCAGAACGAGGGGTCACAGTTTGAGGATAGAGGGGAAGCCTTTTAGGACCGAGATTAGGAAAAACTTCTTCACACAGAGAGTGGTGAATCTGTGGAATTCTCTGCCACAGCAAACTGTTGAGGCCAGTTCATTAGCTATGTTTAAAAGGAAGTTAGATATGGCCCTTGTGGCTACAGGGGTCAGGGGGTATGGAGGGAAGGCTGGGTTCTGAGTTGGATGATCAGCCATGATCATAATAAATGGCGGTGCAGGCTCGAAGGGCCGAATGGCCTACTCCTGCACCTATTTTCTATGTTTCTATGTTTCTATGTTTCTAGTACACCCTAGTGGCCTCGCCTCCACAGTTGCCTTTGGAATAAATTCCACAAATTCACCATCCTCTGGCTAAAAATGTTTCTCTACAACCCTGTTTTAAATGGACACCTCTCTATCCTTAGGCTGTGCCCTCTTGTCCTAAACTCCTCCATCATGGGAAACATTCTTTCCACATCTACTCTGTCTAGGCCATTCAGCATTTGAATGGTATCAATGAAATCTCCCCTCATTTTTCTAAATTCCAGCAGGTACAAACCTAGAACCATCAAACGGTCCTAGTATGATAACCTTTTTATTCCTGGAATTATCCTTGTGAACCTCCTCTGAACCCTCTCCAATGCCAGCACATATTTTCTTAGATAAGGAGTCAAAAACTGTTCACAATACTCAAGGTGAGGCCTCACCAGTGCCTTATAAAGCCTCAGCATCATAACCTTGCTCTTGTATACCAGACCTCTTGAAATGAATATTAACATTGCATTTGCCTTCCTCACCAATGACTCTACCTGCAAGATAACCTTTACATCATTCTGCACAAGGATTCTGAAGTGCCTTTGCACCTCAAATTTTTGGATTTTCTCCCTGATTAGAAAGTAATCTGCACATTTATTTTGACTACCAAAGTGCATGACCATGCATTTTCCAACATTGTATTTCATTTGCCACTTTCTTGCCCATTCTTCTAATCTGTCTAAGTCCTTCTGCAGCAACCTGTTTCCTCAACACTACCTGCCCCTCCACCAATCTTCGTATTATCTGCAAACCTGGCAAAAAAACCTATCTATTCCATCATCTAAATCATTTATATACAGCATAACAAGAAGTGGTCCCAACACCGACCCCTGTGGAACACCACTACTCACCGGCGGTCAACCAGAAAAGGATCCTTTTACTCCCACTCGCTGCCTCCTACAAATCAACCAATGCTCTAACCATGCCAGTAAGTTAGAACATAGAACATAGAATAGTACAGCACAGTACAGGCCTTTCAGCCCACAATGTTGTGCCGACCCTCAAACTCTGCCTCCCATATAAGCCCCTTTAAATTCATCCATATACCTGTCTAGTAGTCTCTTAAACTTCACTAGTGTATCTGCCTCCACCACTGACTCAGGCAGTGCATTCCACGCACCAACCACTCTCTGAGTAAAAAACCTTCCTCTAATATCCCCCTTGAACTTCCCACCCCTTACCTTAAAGCCATGTCCTCTTGTATTGAGCAGTGGTGCCCTGGGGAAGAGGCGCTGGCTATCCACTCTATCTGTAATACCCTGGGCTCTTAATTTGGTAAGCAGCCTCATGTGTGGCACCTTGTCCAAGGCCTTCTGAAAGTCCAAATATACAACATCCACTGTATCCCCTTTATCTATCCTACTTATAATCTCCTCAAAGAATTCCAACAGCTTTGCCACGCCAGATTTTCCCTTAAGGATGATATTATCCTATCTTGTCTCGTGTGTCCAAGTACTCCAAAACCTCATTCTTGACAATTGACTCCAACATCTTCCCAACCACTGAGGTCAGGCTAACTGGTCTATAATTTCAATTCTGCAGCCTTCCTCCTTTCTTAAAGAGTGGAGTGGCACTTGCAATTTTCCAGTCCTCTGGTACCATGCCAGAATTCAATGATTTTTGAAAGGTCATTACTAATGCCTCCACAATCTCTACTGCTACCTCTTTCAGAATCCTAGTGTGCAGTTCATCTGGTCTGGGCGACTTATATGCCCTTCGGTCTTTCTGCTTTTTGAGCACCTTCTCCCTTGTAATAGTAACTGCACTCACTTCTCTTCCCTCACACACTTCAAAATCTAGCACACTGCTAGTGTCTTCCACAGTGAAAACTGATGCAAAGTACTCAGTGAGTTCATCTGCCACCTCCTTGTCTCCTGTTATTATTTCTCCAGCCTCATTTTCTAGTGGTCCTATATTCACTCTCATCTCTCGTTAATTTTTTACATCCTTGAAAATTGTTTTACTATCCACTTTGATAGTGTTTGCTAGTTTGCTTTCATCTTGCATCTTTTCCCTCCTAATGACTCTTTGAGTTGCTTTCTGTAGGGTTTTAAAAACTTCCCAATCCTTTATCTTCCCACCAATGTTTGCTATGTTACATGCCCTCTCAATTGCCTTTACATTAGCTTTGACTTCCCTTTTCAGCCACAGTTGTACAATTTTCTGATTTGAGTATTTCTTCGTTTTTGGAATACACCTATTCTGCTCCTCCCTCACTTTTCCCAGAAACTCACGCCATTGTCATCCCTGCCAGAATCTCCTTCCAATTTACTTTGGCCAACTCCTCTTTCACATCACTGTAATTTCCTTTACTCCACTGAAATACTGCTACATCAGACTTTACCTTCTCCTTATCAATTTTCAAATTGAACTCAGTCATATTGTGATAACTGCCTCTTTAGGGGTCTTTTACTTTAAGCTCTCTAATCACCACCAGTTCATTACATAACACCCAATCCAGTATAGCTGATTCCCTAGTAGGCTCAATGACAAACTACTCTAAAAAGCCATCTCTTAGGCATTCAACCAACTCACTTTCTTGAGATCCATTTCCAACCTGCTTTTCCCAATCAACCTCCATGTTGAAATCTCCCATGATTATCATAACATTGCCCTTCTAACACGCCTTTTTCATTTCCTGTTGCAAACTGAGGTCCACATCCCAGCTACTGTAGGGAGGCCTGTATATAACTACCATCAGAGACCTTTTACCCTTGAAGCTTCTTAACTCAATCCACATGGATTCAACATCTTCTGATCCTATGTCACATCTTTCTAATGATTTTATGCTATTCTTTACCAGCAGAGGCATGCCACACCCTCTGCCTACCTTCCTATCCCTCCGGTACAGTGTGTAACCTTGGACATTTAGTTCCCAACTACAACCATCCTTCAGCCACGACTCAGTGATGGGCACAACATCATACCTGACAATCTGTAAAAGTGCAGCAAGATCATCCACCTTATTTCATATACTCCATGCACTGAGATATAACATTTTGAGCACTGTATTTGCTACCCTTTTTGATCCTGCATCCCTGAAGTTCTAATACTTACCCTACCGGTTATGTCCTATCATCTGCCTGCCCTTCCTGACAGTCTGACTGCACGCTGTCTTTGTCTTTTTACCATCCATCCTATCCTGAGTCCCTTCACTCCAGTTCCCACCCCCTACCAAACTAGTTTAAACCCTCCTCAACAGCTCTAACAAACTTGCCCACGAGACTATCGGTTCCCCTCTGGTTCAAGCACAAGCTTTGGACAGATCATACCTTCCCCAGAAGAGATCCCAATGATCCGAGAACCTGAAGCCCTGTCCCCTGCACCAGCTTCGCAGCCATGCATTTATTTGCCAAGTCATCCTGTTTCTAACCTCACTGGCATGTGGCATAGGCAGCAATCCAGAAATTACTACCCATAAAGCCCTGCTTCTCAGCTTTCTACCTAATTCTCTAAATCCTCTTCTCAGACCACCTTTGCTTTTCCTTCCTATGTCATTGGTACCAAAGTGTACCAAGACATTGGGCTGCTCTCCCTCCCTCTCCAAAATGTTGTGGACATGATCCGTAATGACCCTGACCCTGGCACCTGGGAGTCAACATACCATCTGGGTATCTCTTTCATGTCCACAGAATCTCTTGTCTGTTCGCCTGTCTACTGAGTCCCCTATCATTACCACTCCCCTCTTCACCCTCTTTCCCTTTTGCACCATGGACCTATGCTCAGTGCCAGTAACCCGGTCTCCGTGGCATTCCCCGGGAGGTCATAAGACCATAAGACATAGGAGCAGAATTAGGCCTTTCAGCCCATCAAGTCTGGTCTGCCATTTCAACATGGCTGATCCCAGATCCCACTCAATCCCATGCATCTGCCTTCTCACCATATCCTTTGATGCCCTGACCGATCAGGAAATGATTACCCTCCGCCTCAAATATATGCACAAACTTGGCCTCCACCGCAGTCTGTGGTAGAGCATTCCATGGATTTACTACTCTCTGGCTAAAAAAATCCTCCTTATCTCTGTTCTAAAGGATCGGCCCTCAATTTTGAGGCTGTGCACTTTAGTTCTGGATACCCCCACCATAGGAAGCATCCTGTCCATATCCACCCTGTCTAGTCCTTTCAACATTTGGTAGTTTTCATTGAGATCCCCATGCATTCTTCCAAATTCCAGTGAGTACAGGTCCAAAGCTGCACTCATCCCCCACAAGAGTATCCAAAGAGGTATACTTATTTTTGAGGGGAATGGCCGTGGAGAGGTGCTGTGTGTTAACTGCCTATTCACATTTCCATTTCTCCTGACAGTCACCCAGCTACTCGCCTCCTGTGTACAAACAGTAATGTTTGAGGACAGAGAGTAAAATGTGCTTGCTGAAATTTAATCCACTTGAGCTTCAGTTAGGTGGAGCTTCAATACAAAGCATGGGAGTGAGTTTCGCATTAAGCTGAGTTTGGCAGAGAAACCAGCTACTAGCATAATGGAAATTAGTATCCACAACTCAGAGCAGTGAAATGATTGAGCTGCAAACAAAGGGCATGTAGCCTTTGTGGAAAACTAGGCCATTCCTGCAGCATAGAACAATCTCAACAATTTAGGTTCCCAGTGGAAGGGCGACTCTGATAGCAAAGAACCACAAAGGAGAGGCTTGTGTAATATTGAAGTCAATGATAGCATGAAGAACAGAGCTCAACTACAAATGTTTGTAGCATCAATGCCATTAGTGACAACAACGGAAAAGGCAGGAAACTGAAAGTTAATGATCAGCTTACCAATATAAGCAAAGATGCAGGCAGCTACTGACTTCTCAGTTGTGGGCAAAGATCAAGAGCATAATAAATATAAATACACAAGATAGCTTATACACGTACTGTAGATTGTTTGCACAACCATGCAGTGAAGCTAGGCACAGGGGTGTCTGTATATAAGGTGACTCTGACAGAAAATGACAAAGTAAAGGTGGCAGGGGATGTGGAAGGGTGGGTTAGTGGGGGAAGGTGCTGATCGGCCTTACTGCTTGGGAAAAGTAACTGTTTTCGATAAGCACAAGAAAAGTCTGCAGATGCTGGAAATCCAAAGCAACACACACAAAATGTTGGAGGAACTCAGCAGGTCCGGCAGCATCCATGGAAATGAATAGTCAATGTTTTGGGTGGAGACCCTTCTTCAGGACTGAGAACGAAGGGGAAGGATGCCAGAATTTTGAGTCTGGTGGTCCTGGTATGGTTGCTATATAGCCTCCTCCCTGATGGGAATAGGACAAACAGTCCATGAGCAGGGTGGATGGGATCATTCATGATGTTACTGGCCCTCTTCTGGAACCCTTCTGTATGTTTGTCCCTGATGGTCTTCAAACATACATTTCCGACATTAAGAAGCACATAACCAAATGGCAAACAATTTACCAGAACAGCGAAATTTACAAGAAATTAGAAGCCTGCCTTATCATTCAACATGATCATGGCTGATTATGCTGAACTCAATTCCTATTCTGTACCATTGCTCCATACTCCTCTATTCCTCAATCTATCAAATATATTCCAACATTTCACATAAAATAATTTTAATGGTCCAGCTTCCACCACCTGCCAGGGTAGAGAATTCCAAAGATTTATTACTCAGAAATTTCTACACACCTCAGTTTTAAGTGACTGGCCCTTTATCCTATAATTACTAGTTTGAGACTGTCCCAGTAGTGAAAACATTCCAACACCTATTCTTGTAAAGCTCCCTTAGCATCTCATATGTTTAAATAAGGCCACCACTCATTCTTCTAGATTCCAAGGAATACAGGTCCAAATGATTTAGTTTCTCTTGGTAGGTAGTCAGGCTGCCCCCAGAACATCCTTACGTTATGTTAGTTGCTAATGGAAACAACACCTTTGTTTCAATGTACATGTGATAAATACATAAATAAGTCTGAATCCGACAACTCTTTTATCCCAGTGATAACTTCAAAGTCAATTTATTATCAAAATATGTATATGTCACAATGTACTACCTGAATTAATTTTCTTGCAGAGATTCACAGTAGAACAAACAAGTTCAATAGAGTCAATGAAAACCTACACACAGGCAAACAACCAACATGGAAAAGAAGACATACTGCGCAAATAAGTAAACAGACAATACTGAGAATATGCCTTGTAGCGTCCTTGAAAGTTAATCCCTCAGTTGTGAAATCATTTCAGAGTTGAGGTGAGTGAAGTTCATGACCTTGGTTCAGGTAATAGCTGTTCCTGAACCTGGTGGTGTGGGTCCTGACCCTCCTGTACCTCCTTTCTGATGGCAGAAGCAAGAAGAGAACATGGCCTGGATGGCGAGGGTCCTTAATTATGGATGTTGCTTTCGCGTGGCAGTGCATCCTTGTAGATGTGCTCAAAGGTGAACCGCCTTTGTACTGCCTCCAATGTCACTATATCTTCTTATTTGTAAGAGGATCAAAACTGTGTGCAGTTTTCCAAATGAAGCCTCACCAACACAGATAAAACTGCATAAAACCTCCCTACTTTGAAACTCCAATCCCTTTGCATTTCAGAGGTCAGTGTGTCTAGTGCAGGAGGTGCTAAACATGTAGAAGAGAGCAGTTATTGTGATGAAGCACTGACTTGCAGATTTTCTGCTGAGTTACAGATCAATGCATGCACCATAACGGGCTAAATTCCTGCAGGTGTACAGTGGCACAGAAGACCCAGGGCATGTCTGAGTCTGACCCAACGTAATCTGGAATAAGAAGCACTTCCACAAAGCAAACATCTCAAGAGGTGCTACAGAGGAGAGGATATTGAAATCACCTGACAAGGTCATTGTGCTGGCAACACCAGGCATATTGGACATCAAAAATTGGAATATCAGAGAGATGTAGGTTTCCAAGAATAATCTTGTAAAACCATCTGAGAAATTCAAAAATGTTTACATGGATCATAGAAACATAGAAAACCTACAGCACCATACAGGTCCTTCGACCCACAAAGCTGTGCCGAGCATGTCCCTACCTTAGAACTACCTAGGCTTTACCCACAGCCCTCTATTTTTCTAAGCTCCATGTATCCATCCAGGGGTCTCTTAAAAGACCCTATCGTTTCTGCCTCTATCACCACCGCCGGCAGCCCATTCCACACACTCACCACTCTCTGTGTAAAAAATTTATCCCTGACATCTCCTCTGTACCTTCTTCCAAGCACCTTAAAACTATGCCCTCTCATGCTAGCCATTTCAGCCCTGGGAAAAAAGCCTCTGACTATCCACACAATCAATGCCTCTCATTATCTTGTACACCTCTGTCAGGTCACCTCTCATCCTCCGTTGCTCCAAGGAGAAAAGGCCGAGTTCACTCAACCTATTCTCATAAGGCATGCTCCCCAATCCAGGCAACATCCTTGTAAATCTCCTCTGCACTCTTTCTATGGTTTCCATGTCCTTCCTATTGTAAGGTGACCAGAATTGAACACAGTACTCCAAGCAGAGTCTGATCAGGGTCCTATATAGCTGCAACTTGATCTTGATCACTTGATCTTCACATAATAATTCCAGAAGAATAATGAAGAAGTCAGTCAATTTGAATACCCTCCTATAATATTTAGTGAAATTCATTTTTGAAGGCTGTAATGACTGGTCACATAAATATATTTTTATTTCCCTTTGTTTTAGGACATTTTCAGGCCACTAGGAGAAATATTCTGTCACAGCAAGAAATTACCCAGTCAGAAGGGTGCAAAGAAAATTGAAGAGCTCTTTAGTTTCATTATAATCCCATAGATATTAACATGCCAATTTTATATTGAAGGTTATGCGGGAGCAACTTGCCTGTTGTTCTGATATTTGAAAGAGACAAGTAAACTTGGTAATTGTAGTTGTGCTGTTTGTATAAAATTACCATTATTTATACTGTTAAGTACCTTCATTTGACCTTTCTTGACTTGGAGTCTGTTTTCCAAATGTACTGGTGAAGTGTTGCGTAGTGTTTAAGATATTTCCCTATGGTTTCTAAATTTTTCTCAAATACAGGTTCGTATTAGTTTTACATAAGTGTCTACTCCTTTAATAGACTGAGCCAAGAAACAAATTGTTCCACTCTTTAGATTTGAAGAATCTCACTGACACAAGTGTACCTCAAGGATTTGTGCTTAGCCCCTTGCTCTACTCTCTCCACTCTCATGACTGTGTGGCCAGGCACAGTTTAAGTGTCATCTATCAATTCAACAATAGCTCCATTTTGTTGGCAGAATTGCAGATGGCTATGCGGAGGCTTACCAGAGTGAGTTTGGCGAGCTGGTTGAGTGGTTTCACAAAAACAACCTCACACTCAACATCAGCAAGACGAAAGAATTCACTGTAGACTTCAGGAAGGTGAAGCTAGGACAATACACACCAAATTTCATTGAGAGGTCAGTAGTGGAAAGGGTGAGCAGTTTCAAGTCCCTGAGTGTCAGAGGGTCTGTCCTGGGCGCAATACATAGATGTAATCATGAAGAAGGTGTGACAGTGCTTCTACTTCATTCAGATCTTGATGAAATTTGGATTATCACCAAAGACTCTTTCAAACTTTGACAGATGTACAGTAGAGAACATTCTGACTGGTTGCATCACAGGTTGGTATAGGGCTTCAGCCAATTTCATCTCATGCACAGTTCTCTCCAGCACTAAGGTCCTCTTCATGATGCAGTGCCTCAAAAAGGCAGCATCTAACAATAAGGGCACTCTACCATACAGGATGTGCCCTCTTCTCATTGCTACCAACAGGAAGGAGGCAGAGGAATTTATTCTTATCAGCTCTCATAGACTTACAGAGCCATCAAGCATTGGAAACAGGCCCTTTCGTCCACCAAGTCTGCACGAATAGTTGAGCACCATCTGTACTTTTTTAATGCTCATCCAAATTTTTATTTATTTCCTTTCTCCCCTGCTACCCTCTTCTACCATCCACTACATGCTTCAACTTCATGAAAATCATTCTAAATTTAAATGCAAGATGCCTTTTCTACAGCTTTGCAATCCAACCAGCAACTTCTACCAAATAAAGAAATTATTGGGTATAACTTCCTTGGAAAAGCTGGTCAATGTTTAGAAAGCTTAGAAAAGTTGATGGATACCACCACTATTCATGTTCTTGTCTGTTAAACAAGATCAGTTACTTTTTCTCCCCTCCTAAAAGTCCTCCTACTCTCCCATTTTCCTGCATGTGTGTGATTATGTGGCAGTAGAATTTCGAGTTTGTTGAGAACTCTCAGCGTCCCATAGCCAATTTTTTCCCCCTCAACACACACGAAGTACTGCAGGAACTCAGCAAGTCAGGCAGCATCTACGGAGGAGAATAGACAGTTGGACATTGGAGGCGGAGTTAAGATGGCACTAAATGGCAACTCCTTTGCTTGCATCTTTGGAAACAGCTCTGTTTCCATCTTTCATATCTTTAATTTTCACTTTCAGGGTTCTTTTGAAGACCCTGACCTGGAGTTACATGCAGATTTTGGTTCTTTATGTGACTGGGACCCATTCTTGGGGTTTCAGGACCAGCTGTTGTTTGGCACGCCAAGGGTTCGGCCTAGAGTCCGGCTTGTGTTTGAAAGCCTAAGATCTGGAGGCTCTGGAGATGGGCGGATCAAGGGTCGGTGTCACAGCTGGAGTTTCGTGTGTCATTGGGGAGGCCAGAAAATATTCCGCTGTGGGCCCGAAAACCTGAGATCTTTGCAATCTTCAGGCACGTAGCTCATAAAAAGCGACAAAATAGACTTTTTAACATTGTAAACCAGCGGGTTGTTGTTAGGTCTCCCGCTCGCTGTGAAAATGGAGGTCACCCCCCTCTCCCTCACTAGGGAGAGAGAGAACCTGTGGTTTGTCAAATGCCGGATGAAATGCGATAGTCTTTGGGGTAACTGCAAGGTCTGTCTCTTTGCTATCGCCTAGCTCACGCTTATGCTCGGTAGCGAGTGCACTTTTTTTTGCTGGATGGGGAGCGTTACTTGCTGCCGCTTATGTGAGGGAGGGCAGAGCTTGGGGGGCACTTGGGGTTCTCTTGTTTAACTGTCATTTATGCTTCGGGGCCCTTCTCTGTTTTCATGGATGTTTGCGAAGAAAAAGTATTTCAGGATATATATTGTATACATTTCTCTGACATTAAACTGGACCTTTGAATCTTTGACATCTTGGACTGAGGCCCTTCATCAAGACAGAGAGAACAGGTTGCCTGACTTGCTGAGTTCCCCCAGTATGTTATGTGTATTGCTTAAGATTTCCGGCATCTGCAAAATCGCTTGGATTCAGGATTTTCCCTCAGTCTATCTGTAGTTTCTTTTTGGAGCTTCCGTAACAATTTTTTTTTGACTGCTCGGGGTTGTTAGCCCTGAGCTGAACCCCCCGATCTGGAGGACTGTGCACCACTCATTCTGGCCTCTACCCTTTGACCTGATTGGCATGGGTGACCCTACCAGAAGTCAAAGCAAAAGGCCCTGACTCCAGTCAAAATAGTCTCCGGGTCATTGAGGTAGGCAAGCCTCCAAACCCTACGACATGTTTGTGGTCCTCTTGTAAAGGTTACTTTAAAGAGTTGCATTCTATGTTACGAAATTCTCTTCCAAATGACATACACCATCACATCTGTCACAAGCAAACGGCAATATTTCAAAATGAAAGGAGTCAATAGCACTCTGTTAAAAATCTCAAATATCTAAGTTGGTAATAATGTTATTTGTGACAATTTGCACCAGATCAGCTGACTCTGTGAGAAAGTCTCGCCATTTGACAAAGTCAAAGCACTGGTTTCTGTTGTTTTACCAATGTTTTAAAACTTTATATTCAGTAGGAGCTGCAAATAAATTAAAAGCTTTTGTCGGAGCCATTCAACCTTCTGTAGGTGTCAAATTCAATACTTCTAACACTTTTGATATACAGAAATTTCTCCAGTACTGCAGGTAACAGAAATTGCAAAAAAGAGCAAATGACACCGAACAAGCATTATATTCCCCACAAGAAACAACTGAATTACAAAGAAAGAAATCTATTTCTAGAATAACCTCTCGATATTTCATATCATAAGAAGCACTAATGTTAATTAAGAATTAATCAACTATCTTTTAAGCATTGTGGATTCTCAATCAACCAACAGTCAAATTAAAAGGCTGTATAAACCTCCATAGGCAGTGCTCTCATCTTAAAAGGTCCAAGCTTGCAGATTTAAAAGCCACCGCCAGGGAGCCTCTGGCCAACATAGTACCAGAAGAATCATGACACATTAACCATCGTATAACAATAGTACATCAAATGCACTTAGAGAACAGTAAAATATTTTGTACATAAAACCACAGTATGAAATCACTGACAGCACATAACTGCAGTTGCAGTCCAATTAGATTATATTAGTTACAGTTAAGAGTACATTAAAATGGATTAAATTCACAGGAGTCTCCCATACTTTTAACCAAACAAACTACACCTTTCCATTTGCAGACACACCATATAGCATGGACGATTGCTGCTCTATAAATATTAGGCACCACAGTAATGTAACAGCGCGATGCTATTACCGCTCAGGGTGTCAGAGTTTGGAGTTCAATTGCGACGTCTTCTGTAAGGAGACTGCATGTCTTCCCCGTGGAATGCATTGGTTCCCTGCGGGTGCTCTAGTTTCCTCCCACAGTCCAAAGATGTACAAGTTAGTTGGTAAATTGGTCACTGTACACTTTCCCGTGATTAGGTTCAGGTTAAGTCAGGGGTTGTTGGGCAGTGCGGCTCAAAGGGCTGGAAGGCTAAATTTCAATAAATAAACAAACAGAGAATTTTATGAAAACTTCTCAAAACATTCAAAAAATGGACTGACACAGGCTGTTAAAAAGCTCTCAAACAAGCATTGACTATTTTAATAAACGATAAAGTAATTACTGAGCAATAGGTTTATTGACTTGTAATGTGTATTAATAATTTTGCATTAGACTTTGCATTATTCATGATTTTGCATTATTCATGTAGGGTGTCTAATAAATTATCTTGGATAATCAAAGTCACTTTAAATTAATCGTTCGTTCAAAATTGGTTGCCTAAGGTTTATTTTCATGGGTAGCCACACTGCTTTGGTCAAAGTGACTAATACTCTTGCATATTAAAGGATTCACATTAGCCTTACTCACCAGGCAGGACCTCACCAAATCATATTCAGTACATCTGTTTAGCTCTGCCTGACTTTAATCTCCTCTGAAGCCTTTGGAGGTTAATTTTGGGCAGGTTGCAAATACAGTTTTTTAAAAATTTGTTGCATATTATACTCTGTTTATGTAATTCAATTCAATCAATGTTAATGGAAACAAATTTCACAATTGAAGTATAACACAATCTCATTTTGTGGCTGCAACAGCTGCTGAATTTCTATCCCTTGGTATCACGCTCCACTCAATATCATAGCTTTGATGAGTATGTTAGGATAAAATTCCCCCCAAACTGTAATCTTTCTTTACTATAAGCAGCATAACTTACTCAGTTTTCAATGGGAACAAGCTTAGCAAGGATCACTAACTGAAATCAGGAATACAAATCCTTGCTGTTGTGTTGACCGACTTAACTCCACATAGATTAAAAGTTGTATTTGGGAATCATCTCCCAACAGATTTTTTTTTACTTCTGGATAGTATTAGGTGACATAGATATTCATTGGTGCATCAAAGGGGCTTTAATCAAGATGGATTATAATGATTTGGATCATATCACATTGTGGCCAAGACACTCTAGCTCAGGGGTGACCAACCTTTCACATTCCATGCGTAGATTTTTTCACATGCGAGTTCAGATACGATTTTTTTCACACACGAGTTCTATATTAACATATTTTTACAAGAATTGAATGGGGATACAAGAGCGGTAAGGCGCATCTAAACTCATGAGTGAAAAAATGGAAGCATGGAATATAGAAGGTTGGCCACCCCTCCCAGCTTATGCAATGGTCTTTTCACAGCCACAGGCCTAACTCTAGGCCTAACTTGATATTTCCCTGATGGTAAATATTGTCATTTGCAATTGTTTTGAGTTACAGATGCAGTTCAGACTGCTAGATTTTGTGCTACAGAAACTTAAATCCAGCTTGAATATTGTAAGTAGGAAAGAAAATTCTTTGATTGTGTTTAGTCTAAACGTTCGCCAGACAGTGTTATTGGGAAAGGTGATATTCTGATCAGATGAGTCAAGTGTTCAGATTGTTAAATAAAGATACTATTCCTGTTGGTATAATAATTAGACGTTCCTTATATCAATACTGGAGCCATGGATTTTGAGTTATCAGTGATAATTTAGAATCTAATAACACCTTGTTGCTCCTTTCTAATTTATTATTATTTTACAATCCAGCCTTTTATGTTGCAAAGCTAAAACAAGTATCAGAAGATCTTATCTTATCAGCATAGAAACTGTGTAAAATGAATACCTTTTGCCTCTTTTTATCTGTCAGATCTCAATAATATTCTATTGTTATTTATTTGAAAACACCTTTAGTGAATGCAACTTAAATCTAAAATTCATAGCATGAAACAGGCAAATTTTATTCTGTTCAGCTGAAAGTTAGTCCTCACTAAAGCAGTGGATTACTACGGTGTTAAATTAATATAATGTCCCAGGATCTAATGGGTTGTCACAGCTCACCATTTGATGAAGCCATTATTGAGATTGTCCTCAGTCTAATAACTTCACTGAATCCATCCCTCCCATGTAAAAGGAAGCTGCAATGTTTGGTTTTGTTTTCGAGAATCACCTAATTACAGTGAGTGAAGGGGCATTATTCTTTTTACATCAATATTTCTAATATTCCTAGTTACAACCAATTTAAGTAAAGATCTATTTCCATGAAGAAGTTCATTATTCATTTGAGAGGGTCCATAATATTTTTGTTTAAAAATCAGTCTTACACACCTGGTGTCTGATTCAGTAGTTTAGAGATGAAAGTCCCTGGTTCTGAAAGTTCATGTGTATCAATGAGTTTGTGCAGATTCATTTTTGAGAGAACATACAACCACAACATCTGTTTGCAACTCACAGTTGTATTAAATCCACACCCAGGTAGTTTACAGAATCTTTGGTATGGGAAATGGTAATGCAACAACTGTTGCAAGTGGGATGCTTTTTCAAGGTTCGGGTTAGTTCTTTGTGGTGAAATTGGCTTTCCTCTGTTTTGCACTATGCTGCTCCAGAACTGGGAGTGCATGTAATGGTCATCTGCAGTGAAAAATGCTCCATCTCCAGGTTTGCATCTCTCACCTTACAAAAAAGAAATGCAGAACTGAAGGACCCATTCAATGACCCCAGGTGGGACTTGTGATTGTAGAGTGTGGCTCTGCTTGTCTAGTTTTTCAACCAAGGTACCAGATTTTATTGAGAGTATCTGCAGATTATAGACTGTTACCAAATGATTGTACACTCTTGACTTTATCCTCCATCTGTGATAAAATGTGAATTTTAAAAATAAAGTTCTAGTCATACATTTCATTGAATTATAAAGTCATGCAATAAAAGAAGAAACTCTTTATCCCACGGTGTCTATGCCAACCATCAGGTATCTACCTACCTTCATTTGGTCCAAAGCCTTCAATGCGCTTGAAATTCTAATTATCATCCAGATATTTCTCCACTTGCCTCCACTCCTATGTGTTCTAAAAGATAAACATTCTTCCTCAGATCCCTGTGAAACCTCTAATTATTTACTTTGAACTTATGTCCTCTGGTTTTAGACACTCCGTTATGGGGAAAGCTTCTGCTATCTACCCTATCGATGACCCTTATAAATAGGCTGAATTGATTTTCCTAGGAGCAGAGAAAGGAAGTTTCTGCTCCAAGGAAAATCAATGCAGCCTATTTATTTTCTCCTTGTAACTAAAATGTTCCATGACAGGCAACATCCTGTAGCGTCTCCATCTCCAATCCAATCATGTGGCAAACAGAAATGCAAGCAATACCCCAATAATGGCCCAAATAAAATTTTATTAATTTGCACAATAGCCTCTATGCTCTGATATTCCATGCCCTGACTAATGAAGGCAAGCATCCTGCATATTTTTTTCACTACCTTATCAACCTGTGGTTCTATATTTAGGAAACAATGGAACCTGTATGCCATGTTCCCTTTATTCCCTAATACCCTTTTTGGCCCAAACATTCATGTAATGTGAACTACCCTAAATGCATCTCCTTGCTCTTATGGGGATTAAGTTCTATCTGCCATTCTTCCACCCAACACACCAGCTAATCAATATTGTTCTGCATTTTGAGACTCACTTTGCGCTATCAATGCAAACAGTTTGTATGTCATACTTCCTACTTTTACATCAGAGTCATTTTTGAAAGTAAGAAACAGTAAGTGTCTTAGGACTAATCTCTGTGATACACTACTGGTCACAGACTTCCCTCCACAAAATCGATCCGCCACCATCACTCTCCAGATCACATAAACAACTTTAAACCCAATTTGCTAACTTGACATGGGCACTAATCTTTTAGACCAGCTTTCTATGTGGGACCACATGTCCATATAAACTAACTCTATCTTTCATCTATATGTTTTGTTGCTTCTTCAAAAAGAAGCAATTTAGGTTTTTCCACCAACAAAGCTGTGCTGACCATCCCTGAGAAATGCTTGTTTTTCTAAATGTAGATAAATTTTGTATATCTTTTTCAGGTCAACTGAAGGGGTAGCCAGTCAGGATCGAGGCAAGCAGACTGGGGGGGCGGGGGTTGCTACATAAGCTTGAGCACTCCCAGAGAGAAACGCCAACAACTGCACCCTGAGGATGTCACCCCTACTGCCGATGAACCGTTTGCAAGCTAACTGCCAAACTCAGCGAACACCGCAGCATCAAACACCTGAACCTGAGCTACCAATATTCGGCACCATCCTGAAGTGGAAGGTTGGAAAGGATTATTCTGTTCCCAATTCGCGTCACTGTGCAAGATTTCCTTAGGTTACTATGGACTAGAATCACCAACTGGGTTTTCTAAGACTGAAATTCCTGGACATTTGAAAGGAGGGTGGTGAATATTGGTCACACTCAGACTCTGCCCAACAGATCCATTGCCAAAGTCCAGGGATTGATTTACTTCAATTACCTGGACAATCACCCTACTCTGAGGAGGTATAGGAGCCGGTGGATGCACACACAATGTTTTAGAGACAGCTTCTTCCCCTCTGCCATCAGACTTCTGAACGCATACCTCACTAGTTTGCTCTCTTTTTGGACTATTTATTTATTTTGTTCTATATTCTTACGTAATTTATAGTCATTTTTATGTATTGCACTGTACTAATCGCTTAAAGCAACAAATCTCATGACATATATCAGTGAGGATAAACCTGATTCTGCTCAGTGGTCACAGAAAAGAACTGTGTCCCAAAGATAAGCAAAAATTAAAGACCAAGAAACATTTAACTCCTTGAAGAAATAAATAAATGTCTTCCTTTTCACACATGACCACTAAATTAAAGACAACACAGTGATTCAAAATAACACAATATCAAAACACTGCAGTGGGGCAGTGCTCCTGAGGTTCAACAGCATGGGCAGAAAAAGAAACAAGCTCTCTTACATCTTTCAGGTCTTAAGACTTTAAAGCCTCTTAGATCTTATGACCTTTCACCTGAAACTGCAGCAATTTACAGAAAAAATGGGAAATTAGCTAAAACTCGCCGAGAAACTTCAAAGCTTACAACCAAGAAAAGAGCTATAGCATTTCTTTTTGCTGATAGGCAGTCATATGCCCTAAACTCTGGCTGTAAAGTCATCCTCTCAGCTAAGTGTTATTTAAGAGACTCTTGGATAGGTACATGGAGGTTAGAAAAATAGAGGGCTATTAAACGTTTCTATGTTAATAAATCAGCCATGATGGAATGGTGGACCAGACATGAAAGTCTGAATGGCCTAATTTTGCTGCTATGTCTTATGGTCTAATGCATGAGAAAAATAGGTCAATGACATTTTAAAGTTGCTGGTGAACACAGCAGGCCAGGCAGCACCTCTAGGAAGATGTACTGTCGACGTTTCGGGCAGAGACCCTTCGTCAGGACTGATGCTGCCTGGCCTTCTGCGTTCACCAGCAACTTTTATGTGTGTTGCTTGAAATTCCAGCATCTGCAGATTTCCTCGTGTTTGCGTCAATGACATTTTGTCACATTTACCTTGTCAAAGCTATTGCAATCAGCTGACTGCACTGAAGACAAAATGGAAATTTTGCTCTCTGAGGCTTTTGACTGCACAAAAAAAAACATGTTTTGAAAATGGATAACTGGGCACTGAAGAGAGGTAAAGGATCATATAGAAGTTGCACAGACTTAATTGTTAAACCAAATTTTCAGAGTAGTTCTGCCACGGACAGTCTCAAACCTGGTTGTGAAAGGAGGAGGGTTGGGCATAGTGCCAGCAACTTCATCCTGCAAAAACCCAGAGCTACAGAAATGTCAACAGAAGCTCCAAAGACCTCATTCCTGGGAAAGGAAAGATCTTTGATGGGCTAAGCCTTGAAAGACCGGCACAGGACAGAGGACTCTGGCAGACGGCTGTTGGTGGGGGTGATGGGCATAAGAAGAAGAAATTTTCAGAGTGAACTTTATACACCTTAATTAGGTTGGATTAAAATCAGATTCTAGAAGTGGTCATGCATAGTTGTAATATTCTTGTAATAATTGAATTTGTTTACCTTGCAAATCTTCATTTTAAAATATAATGAAAATATCTGGCTCTTTTGCTAAAAAAAAACTAAACGACAAGCCACTTCAAACTGAAGAGTAAGCTTTAAAGATAGGTGAAACCTGACAACCCAAAATTTGAGTAAAAGGTATCTCTCTCCATTTGAAGGGAACAGAATGTAAAAGCTCAATTCTACACAGTATATATCAATGATATCGAGACAATCTCTATACAGCCACAGGGTCAAGACACTTACATATTTCCTTATGGCACTGGAAATGTCCGTCTGAGAAACTAACCTAAAGCACTTAACTGTGGAGCACAAAATATATTCAAGAGATGGCCTTTATAAAGCTATTAGTTTACTAAAGGAGAAGCTGTAATAATAACAGGAAAACACAATGATAATTTGTAATTGCATACTGGAGGCAAATGGCCAGCACTGTTACTCCTGATGCCTTTGGTACTGTAGAGCTTCTGGAGCCAAAGCCACTTCCCCAGCTGAGGCACTGAAATAACAAAACTAATATGACCATCCAGTCTCTTCTACCTAATTCCAAATGTGTTGATATGCAGAAGAGCATTTTGTATTCTTTACACATATTTCTTGAGGATTCTGTTAGCTAACCAATGTATTGAATGCCAATATCACGAGGAGATCCCAATCTGGGCACTACAGATGACCAGTGCTGTTTTGCACAGATATTTTCATTGTGATTGAGGTGAAGTATATACTTTTTGAAGATTAAGAGTTCATCAATGAACAGTAAATAGATGTTCAGACAGATGGAGGCTGCCTTTTGCTGTTAAGGATTTTTTGGTGAGATCAATTGGTACAATAGCAATGTCTCTTTTCTATGAAGAGACAACATACCGCGTTTATAGAGTAACACAGCATGGAAACAGGCTCTTTAACCCAACTGGACCAGTCCAAACAAAATGTCCCATCGAAACTATTGTCATAGTGGTAAGTCACATAATGACGTCATCATTATTTCTCTCTAGGCGCAATGATATTTTAGCCCATTTACATCTGGATACTTCAATTATTTTCATTCGTAAATGTTACTAAATAATTTTTTTATATTCACATGAAAAGCTTCTGCTGAGTGATCTCTTCGTATTCTTGCTGTGAAAGCTTTCTACTCTATCCAGCTGTCACCAGCTCCTTACAGGCCAAGACTGAATGCCGTGACTGAAAAAAGCTAGCAAGAGTCATGTGCTTAATATGTGTGCATAATACATACTCCCTGGTGATCAGATAATTGGGGTATTATCTCATCCCTGTTTGTCGAAATATATGATATACTAATTATCGATTCTATTTCTTAAATTTACAACGGTGACCATATTTCAAAAGAATTTCATTTCTGACAGTCCTTTACGATGTCTGGATGTTATGAAATACATGGTATGTGTGCACGGCTTCTTTTATATGTTTTATATTCCTTGTTTGGGCTTGGAACATCCAGTAGAACAAAGGTTGCTCTTCTTGATGATGTTACTCATAATTGCCTAGTATTTGCCTCTCTTCTGTGCTAGTCTGTAGTACCTTGGAACTAGAGATGGCTGGTGTCTGCTATGACCTGATTTGTCCAAGTTTTTTCCATATTCCAAGATCCAATCCCTCAGAGCAAGATAAATGATTCCATGACACTATTTTGAAATGGGAGCAAGGGTAGATTCCACACAATTTTCTAGCCAATACTTATTGAGATCTGCTTCTTTTTAACTCGGTTCCATTTGTCATCAGAATATTTCACCCTGGAAAGGATATCATCATCATCATTATGTGCTATATCATACTGACATGGGCAATCGTGATCTTATCCATGACCATGATTGTTCTTGGCAAATTCTTCTACAGAAGTGGTTTGCCATTGCTTTCTTCTGGGCAGTGTCTTTACAAGTTGAAAGATTGCTGCCAATATCAATACTCTTCGGAGATTGTCTGCCTATTGCCAGTGGTCACATAACCTGGACTTGAGATATACACCAGTTGCTCAAGCAACCATCCACCACCTGCTCCCCTGGTTTCACATGATCCGGATCAGGATGGGAGGGGGGGTCGAAGCAGGTGCTACAACTTATCCAAGGGTGACCCACAGACTAGTGAAGGGAAGGAGCACATAACATCTCATTTGTTAGAGGCATATCTCCAACTGTCACCCATTGGGTAAGGACAGCAGGTTGAAAACCAAACAAATGCAGATGCTGCAAATCCTCAGTGAAACAGAATATATTCGAAACATGTGGCAGGTCAAAAAAAGGAAGCTTTTGTGAAAAAGGAAGCTGAAAGCTGGGAAAATAGAAAATAATTTAGGATTAAGTTGCAGTGTGAGTGGTGCAGGGGTGGACAACAAAAAATGAATATATCTCACAGAGACAGGCTGGGTTGCTCAAGTAATCTTGATGATAATGGAAATAGTAGCATAGCAGATTAACAATGGTAATTAGGCATAGAGAAAATTAGCAAAGGGACAATGATAATCCTGTGACATATAAATCAGGGCCAAATAGGAATCCCAGGAATGCCCAATAGACCAGGTAGTGTCCATGGAGAAGAAAACATTAATTGATATTAACCTAAATACAAGAGTTTCTGCAGATGCTAGAAATCCAGAGGAACACATGTTAAATGCTGGAGGAACTGAACAGGTCAGGCAGCATCAATGGAGGGGAATAAACACTCAATGTTTCCAAATAAACAGTCACCTCCAACCTGATGGTATGAATTTCTTCAACTTCCAGTAATTTCCCCCTCCCCTTCTTTCTTCTTCGTTATTTCCCCATTCTAGCCCCTCTCTTACCTCTTCTCCTCACCTGTCTATTACTTCCCCCTAGTGGCCCTCCACCTTCTCTTTCTCCCATGTTCTACTCTTCCCTCTGATCAGATTTCTTCTTCTCCAGCCCTTTTCTTTTACCACCTATCACCTTGCAGTTTCTTACACCACCCCCTCTCTCACCATCTGACCACTTATCACCCTCTAGCTTGTACTCAGTCTTCTCCCCCACCTTCTTATTCTGGAATCTTTCCAGTCCTGATGAAGGGTCTCAGCCCGAAACATCAACTTTTTATTCCCCTCCATAGATGCTGCCTGACCCGCAAAGTTCCTCCAGCACTTTGTGTTGATATTAATCTTAGAGCAGAACTGGCTAACAGGAGGAATAAGCTATCTGAGATTATTGAATCTGCTGTTCATCCTGAAAATCTGCAATATATCTAGATGGAAAATGAGGCGTTGCACCTGATGATACTAGGTTTTGCTTGAACACTACAAGCGGACACTGATAGTTGGGTCAGAATGGGGATAGGATAGAGTGTTACAGTGACAGACATCTTTCAGGACAGCAGATTACCTTACTGGAAGGACTCATCTATAGTTTAGTCAGCATCATTGTTTTTCAATTGCAGTAGTGGAATAGCTGCAGTGGTGGGGATCAAATTCTTTGGTTCAGGAGGTCAGCTGTTCAGAGAGGCAGGACTGTGATGGAGTCCTGCTATTAGCTTGGTACATTCAGCCCTCATCTTGGGGAGTAGCAGTGATCTATAACTCACCCCATTGTCCCTGCAGCACGAACAATTTTTCTACATTATCACTCCAGAACTCCCTCATGCCATTTCCATGGTCATAAGATAACTCTCCATCCAAAAAGTGCCCAAATTGCAGCACTGGCTTCTCAATCTGCCTATCTTTCAGTTCATGGAGGTCTTAAGGGAGTGAGACTATGGAAAGAATCAAAATAAACTCTCAAAGGAATATGTAAAAATGAGAAGCTTCCAGCTTAAAGGACCAAATTTCGATTTTTCATACTTGTTTAACTATGATGTAAAAGAGCTTGCAGACAGCTTTAAGGGAAAAGATGTGGAAAACTGGAAATCTTCACTCACGTAACATGTGTGTGCTTGGACACGTAATTAAGTCCAATCTGTACCTAAAATGAACAACGTTTGAGAATAAAAGTAAATTGGTAAATACTTATGTCAGGACTTTTCTTCTCCTGCGGTGACACTGGAATTAAATGTTAAAAAAAAACAGTGGAATGATAGGGTCCAGTTAAGCCCCACTCATCAAACTGCTGGTTGGGGGTGTCGGATGGTCAACCATGGAACTAACTCGAGCAGTGAGTCTGAGCAGTTAGCAATACTCATTGCAGCCTGCAGGCAACGCTCTGCCTAGGCTCAGTCAGGCACAGAAGCCGCCGCGTGTTCGTGAGACCTATATTCTCAGAGCTGGGATTTCAGCTGACTACATGTTAACAGGAGCACTCCCTTCTGCTTTGATGTTTTGGTGGTTTCATGATTGGTACCATTTTCCTGCAGCCAAAACATAAATTTGTCATAACTTAGTCTTGTGAAAACTAATTGAATAAATCACTCATGATCACTTAAGACCAATTGTGACAGTTAGAGCAGAGTAATGGAACATCGTAACTAGTTGCTTTTACAGGGGCGTTCACCTGTAATGTCCACAGCACTGCGTGGATTTGGCTGTAGTATTGCTTAAGTAAGTACTTGCACGCAAACTGGTGATATAGGATCCACCTTCATGTCATGTGCTTCCATAACTTTAAAAATTAAAGAGGCAAAGATCTCAAGTGGCTTTCAGTCTACAGTTTGATTCAGATTTTATTATCAGCAGTGGTTCTATAATAAGCAGGAGCTGTCCTATCAGATTAGTGACACGCGGAATGCATTGCATCCACCCCCACCTCTCCTCTCTCCCGAACCAGTGTGGAAGTGGATCAAGAGTTGCAGCGTTCGGTCCAGCTAACATGAGAACGTGGGAATGTTGATGTCCTGCCACGCAGACCAGTGGAAGAGAAAGAGATGTTGATCATAGACGGAAAATCGCATCTGCTCATAACTCCATAAATACTTGAACAGTGACCTGTTAAAAAAAATGTCCCTTTCATGCCTTTTGCCGTATTGTGTATCTTGTTTGATGCCTCTCTTCATGGCAACTAATCTGTTCAAATCAAAAGAGGAGAAAGGACTTCATTCTTGAAAGTCTTTAGTTGTTCATTTCTCACCTATTTAATTTCCATTAAACATTGTGTTTATTTGGAAACACAAAGCAAATTAGAATGTAGTGTGCTTGTCTTACTGAACTCTCCCTGGTTTATTGCATTATTAAATAATGCATAAATTATTCAATGACCTTCATATCAAACAAATATTTTGCAACCTTTACCAGACAACGACTTAATTTATGTGTCTATAGGCAGAAAACAATTGAGCTTTTCCCTCGCTCGCTCTTTTGCAGCCATTAGAAAAATATTTTTGATATATTCAATCTTCCTTTTCATTTCATCGTTAGTTTGCTAATACTCAAAGCCTGAGACAGTTCTTTTTACTTGTTTCTACATTGACCAGAATCCCATATCGTACCCCTCCCCCTTCCCGTGACACACTGAAGAATTCAATACATGCTAAAGCCAGACATTTACTTTTTGAAAAGAGAGTTAACATAAACGATATCAAGGCAACTGTTGCATTTTTTAAGATTCTCATTGAAATGTTACATTTAACTGTCAAACAGGCCGAAACTGCTACTCGGGGCAATGGATGTAAAGTAAGATAGTCTGCAGTGCTTCCTGAGTTGTATAAACCCTTCCCTCCTTGTTTCACAGAACTGATTGTACTAGTGCTCATATGGCCAAATTAGTCATGGTACTCTGCACTATTTAAGGAGGTCTGGGCATGATTACTAAGTGCTCTCCAATCTAAGTTTGTTTTCAAGTGCTGGCAGCTTACTACACATAGTTCAAATAACAGACTGCAAAAAAAAACCAAACACATGAAACATGATTTGTCTTTCTTCCCTTCGCCTGTATAAATACTACTTCTATTAATGTGGTGGAATATTTTCACATTAATTCTTTATTAACTCTCATAAGGTAAAAAAATACTTGCAATTGTTTCCATCTTCCATTGTAGCAATTGTGATGAAGATCCAAATATCAAATCTGATTTATTAATAACAGGGTAAGTTTAGCTCAAAGAACTGATTTTAATCTCTCAATTCACAACTTAATTATTAGAATTTGTTTGAAGACTTTTCACAACTGTCAAAAGTGCAATTTCTCTCCAGAAACGTCTGTTTTGTCATTGAGTGAATGTAGAAAGTAAAAAATATACTATTCATTAGGCTTGGTGGATGGAATGCTTCTCCCATTATTCTGACACTGTCCCATAAAAAGAAGATGCTCCTGATTCATAGACACGATCCTCCCTCAGTACTATGTTGTTACGGATGAACAAAGTTGTTTCAGTCACAGATACAAGTCATTAAATAAGACAATGCAACCAAACTACAATTGTTCCTGTATATAGTTCAATCACCAGGCACACTTGCTACTAGTGCGGCTGCTTAAGAAAAGAAATGAAATGGTATACTCTGACATACATGGGATTCTGACATTTAAAGTTTTCTGATGTGTATTAAATGTTGAATAATGACAACCATTCATCATATTCTCAAAAGAAAGAGGTTCCATTATTCAAGCAAACCACACAAAATACTGGAGGAACTCAGCAGGCCGGGCAGCATCTATGGAAAAGAGTACAGTCAACTTTTTGGGCCGAGACCCTTCGGCAGGACTGGAGAAAAACAATGATGAGTAGATTTAAAAGGTGGGGGAGGGGAGAGAGAAACACAAGGTGAAAGGTGAAATCGGGAGGGGGAGGGATGAAGTAGAGAGCAGGGAAGCTGATTGGTGAAAGCGGTACTGGGCTGGAGACGGTGGAGCCTGATAGAAGAGGACAGATGGCTATGGAAGAAAGAAAAGGAGGGATGAGCACCGGGGGGAGGTGATGGGTGGGCAAGGAGATAAGGTAATTTTACACCCACCATATTCTCTGTATTTTATTGGAGCTCAGATATAGTCAGCTTTCTCCTAGATTTCATACAGTAATTTTACATTGAACAATACAGCAGAAAGCAGTTCCTTCATTCAGATATTAGGCAACACAGTAGATTAGAAGGTAGGACACCATAGCACAGTGCCAGCTCACCAGCCCACAATACTGTGCCAACACTTTAACTTGCTCTATGATTAATCTAACCCTCCCCTCCCACATAGACCGCCGTTTTTCTATTATTCATGTGCTTATCTCAGAGTTTCTTAAATTTCCTGAAGTATCTGCCTCTACCACCACCCTGGCAGTGGATTCCATGCATTCTCCATTCTCTCTGTCAAAAACTTAATCTCTGACATCCCTCCTCATAATCGCCATGAAGTCATGCCCCCTCATCTTAAATATTTCCACCCTGTGATAAAGTCTTGGGCTGTCCACTTATTGTAATCTTGGTGCCTACAACCACTTCAGAGTTATGCCTTTGAATATGTGACTTTAATATATATATGGGCATTTATAACATTTCTGCTATGAAGAAAATTATTCAAGTAATGTTTGAAACAAAGCTATCACTAAATTATTATTTTGATAATTAAATGACAAAGGTATATAATGATCCTTATTAATGTTAAAGCAACTTTTAGTGTTTTGCATGTTAAAATGGCAATCATATTATTTGATTTTGTGCAAAATTGTTTGAAACTAGTTTTACCAGATAAGGCAAAATATTATGGATACAACCACCACAGAAGAAGAATTTCTGGGTACATTATGTGGAATGACAATTGCATAGTTTACCGCAACAAAGCAGGAGGTGGTTCACTTTACTGTGAAAGACAGAAGTCTTTGAACAGTCTTTCATCCTGTTTATTTAATATATGTGAATATCTGGGAAAAGCAGAGTTTACTTTAACTATGAATTACTTTATTTTACTATGAATTCTAGGTCTCTGAGAAGAAAACACAGCAAGCCTGACAATATCCATAAATAAAGAAGATGAGTTATTGCTTTATGTCCTTTTTTTGTAAATCCTCCATCAGAACTAGTGAAAGATCTAACTCAAGCACTAGTATGTTGACCTCTCTTTGCTTTGTCATTGATAGACCTGCTGTTTGTATTCCAGCATTTTCTCTTTCTGTTGTTGGAAACTTGTAAGTGGTTTTCCTCTTTTTTAAATTATGTGACTGATCAAAGGACAAATATGAAGCTTGTTCTTTTGCATTGTAACTAGAACCAACTAGAGAGCAGGCTATTCTGGACTGGGTTTTGAGCAATGAGGAAGGGTTAATTAGCGATCTTGTCGTGAGAGGCCCCTTGGGTAAGAGTGACCATAATATGGTGGAATTCTTCATTAAGATGGAGAGTGACATAGTTAATTCAGAAACAAAGGTTCTGAACTTAAAGAGGGGTAACTTTGAAGGTATGAGACGTGAATTAGCTAAGATAGACTGGCAAATGAAACTTAAAGGATTGACGGTGGATATGCAATGGCAAGCATTTAAAGGTTGCATGGATGAACTACAACAATTGTTCATCCCAGTTTGGCAAAAGAATGAATCAAGGAAGGTAGTGCACCCATGGCTGACAAGAGAAATTAGGGATAGTATCAATTCCAAAGAAGAAGCATACAAATTAGCCAGAGAAAGTGGCTCACCTGAGGACTGGGAGAAATTCAGAGTTCAGCAGAGGAGGACAAAGGGCTTAATTAGGAAGGGGAAAAAAGATTATGAGAGAAAACTGGCAGGGAACATAAAAATGGACTGTAAAAGCTTTTATAGATATGTAAAAAGGAAAAGACTGGTAAAGACAAATGTAGGTCCCCTGCAGACAGAAACAGGTGAATTGATTATGGGGAGCAAGGACATGGCAGACCAATTGAATAATTACTTTGGTTCTGTCTTCACTAAGGAGGACATAAATAATCTTCCAGAAATAGTAAGGGACAGAGGGTCCAGTGAGATGGAGGAACTGAGCGAAATACAAGTTAGTAGGGAAGTGGTGTTAGGTAAATTGAAGGGATTGAAGGCAGATAAATCCCCAGGGCCAGATGGTCTGCATCCTAGAGTGCTTAAGGAAGTAGCCCAAGAAATAGTGGATGCATTAGTGATAATTTTTCAAAACTCGTTAGATTCTGGACTAGTTCCTGAGGATTGGAGGGTGGCTAATGTAACCCCACTTTTTAAAAAAGGAGGGAGAGAGAAACCGGGGAATTATAGACCGGTTAGCCTAACGTTGGTGGTGGGGAAACTGCTGGAGTCAGTTATCAAGGATGTGATAACAGCACATTTGGAAAGCGGTGAAATCATCGGACAAAGTCAGCATGGATTTGTGAAAGGAAAATCATGTCTGACGAATCTCATAGAATTTTTTGAGGATGTAGCTAGTAGAGTGGATAGGGGAGAACCAGTGGATGTGGTATATTTGGATTTTCAAAAGGCTTTTGACAAGGTCCCACACAGGAGATTAGTGTGCAAACTTAAAGCACACGGTATTGGGGGTAAGGTATTGGTGTGGGTGGAGAATTGGTTAGCAGACAGGAAGCAAAGAGTGGGAATAAACGGGACCTTTTCAGAATGGCAGGCGGTGACTAGTGGGGTACCGCAAGGCTCAGTGCTGGGACCCCAGTTGTTTACAATATATATTAATGACTTGGATGAGGGAATTAAATGCAGCATCTCCAAGTTTGCGGATGACACGAAGCTGGGTGGCAGTGTTAGCAGTGAGGAGGATGCTAAGAGGATGCAGGGTGACTTGGATAGGTTGGGTGAGTGGGCAAATTCATGGCAGATGCAATTTAATGTGGATAAATGTGAAGTTATCCACTTTGGTGGCAAAAATAGGAAAACAGATTATTATCTGAATGGTGGCCGATTAGGAAAAGGGGAGGTGCAACGAGACCTGGGTGTCATTATACACCAGTCATTGAAAGTGGGCATGCAGGTACAGCAGGCGGTGAAAAAGGCGAACGGTATGCTGGCATTTATAGCGAGAGGATTCGAGTACAGGAGCAGGGAGGTACTACTGCAGTTGTACAAGGCCTTGGTGAGACCACACCTGGAGTATTGTGTGCAGTTTTGGTCCCCTAATCTGAGGAAAGACATCTTTGCCATAGAGGGAGTACAAAGAAGGTTCACCAGATTGATTCCTGGGATGGCAGGACTTTCATATGAAGAAAGACTGGATGAACTGGGCTTGTACTCGTTGGAATTTAGAAGATTGAGGGGGGATCTGATTGAAACGTATAAGATCCTAAAGGGATTGGACAGGCTAGATGCAGGAAGATTGTTCCCGATGTTGGGGAAGTCCAGAACGAGGGGCCACAGTTTAAGGATAGAGGGGAAGCCTTTTAGGACCGAGATTAGGAAAAACTTCTTCACACAGAGAGTGGTGAACCTGTGGAATTCTCTGCCACAGGAAACAGTTGAGACCAGTTCATTGGCTATATTTAAGAGGGAGTTAGATATGGCCCTTGTTGCTACGGGGGTCAGGGGGTATGGAGGGAAGGCTGGGGCGGGGTTCTGAGTTGGATGATCAGCCATGATCATAATAAATGGCGGTGCAGGCTCGAAGGGCCGAATGGCCAACTCCTGCACCTATTTTCTATGTTTCTATGTTTCTATGTAATATCAAGCTGATTATTTACTGGAAGGAGTAGAGTTGGGCGAGAGAGACATCATCCCGTTCCTTGAAAACAATGCACTGGTAGATCAAAAGAATATTTTAAAAACTATCAATCCTTTTTTATTTATATATACTTTTAGTCTGTACAGCAAATTTATAAGGTATCCAGATACAGGGAGCCATGATGTGTTGTTCTTGGTTGTTACGGGTATGCTCATGAAGATTGGTTGCTTGGGATTACCGGTACAGATGTTTACCCATGACTATTATGCAATTATAACACTCTCATGGCAAGATCAATATCAGTGCAGGGCTGTAAAGGGAGAAGTAATATCCATACCACATTATGACAGGCATGGATGATTTCTGGACAAAAGAGACTACAACTGTCTCCTTTTTTCACTCAACGGTATTAATCTTCATGAATACTCTTTTTGTCACCACTGATTGAGATGTCAACAGCCATAGCTACATAAATAAAATAGCTAAAATAACAACAGTAGTCTATTTTACACCCAATAAGTCACCTACAGACTCCATTTAGTTTAACTACCATCTGCATGACAGAATTAGAATCAGGTTTAATATCACCTGCACATGTCATGAGATTTGTTAACTTAGTGGCAGCAGTATAATGCAATACATGACACATATAGGAAATAAAATCTATTAAATAAATTACAGTTAGTGTATACAGTATATGCATATATTAAATAGTTAAATTAAAAATAGGAGTGCAAACAGAGGAATAATTAAAAAAAAAATGTGAGGTAGTGTTAATGGGTTCAATGTCCATTTAGAAATCACATGGCAGAGGGGAAGAAGCCGTTCCCTAATCGCTGAGTCTGTGCTTTCAGGCTTCTGTACCTCCTTACTGATGGTAACAATGAGAAGAGGGCATGTCCTGGGTGATGGGGTCCTTAAAGATGGACGCCGCCTTTCTGAGGCACCGGTCCTTGAAAATGTCTTGGATACCACAGAAGCTAGTACCCACGATGGAGCCGACTAAGAATAGGATGGAATATTTTCCACTTTACTTGGAAGAACGCAGTTCCAACAAGAACCAAGTGACTCAGCAGTACCAAGAATAAAGCCTGATTAACTCCCATCCATCACCTTCAAAACTGTCTCGCTCCACTGTCTTGCAGTATGACTACATTGTGAATCATCAGTAAGATGTGCAAAAGCAAGATACTGTTTTGACAAAGCAGAAAATCTCATTTGACAGCACCTCTTAATTCCTTCAAAATGGCAACTGCAATTAGGTACATCTCCTAATTGATCCTCAAAATCACATACCACACTTAGTTGAAAAAATGACAACATTCCTTCATTCCTATTCTATCAGAATTACAGAATTCTCCACCTAGTAGGATAGTAGAAACAGCTACAACAGATAGGTTGCAGTAGTTCAAAGAATCTGCTCATGGATACCTTCTCAAGGACTTCAATGGATCTCCAATAAAAATTAGCATTGTCAGCAAAGTTGAAATGTTCTAAATGAAAAAGTAGGAAACACAGATGGATAAAACCTATCTTAAGTGACTTTTAAATAAATTAAGCATTTGTTCTGGTCAGATTGAGGGATGTTGGTGCTGGGAAGTGAAGCAATTTCATTTCAGGTAGTTATTTTCGTCTTTAAATACTTCCAAGTCAGGATGGATATACATGGATGAAAATTCATGTTACATTATATATGTCCCACTTAGTAAATTACTTATATATTATAGCAATTCTAAATCTGCTCCTTTATTCTGTGCATATTCTTCATCATAAATGTATTTAAAATGATTTAAAATCAGCAATACGGGAAAATATTAGCTTGGGAATTCGTAAGTAATGTTACCGTATGTATGCTTGATGTGTCTTTATCAAATTTATCTCTCCATTATTTTAATGGAGACATTAACCCATTTTTAAAATAACAAATGGTTTGTAGTTCTGCTGAAACAATGAAGGGGAGAATTTGATACTACTATGTTGTGCTTTAATATTACTCACAGTAATTTTCAAGCTTTTATGAAGGAAGATTTTTTTCTAAATGCTGTGGTTGGGGAATATGTTTGTGATTTTTATTGCACCAAGCAAACCGAGGAAATCTATGCTAATGTAGAATTAAACACATTTTGTGTTGAGATACAGGCAGTTTAACATTTTACATGTTCGAAATTCTGTTGAAGAGCAGGATAGCGTGATTAACCATGAGTAAAGGAAGTGTAAGATAGAGCAGTGTAATCCTGCCTGTAATGTAGAAAGGCACAAGCTGGTGGAAGGATTAAAGTTAGCTTTTTGATGAAGAGTTCACCATGATGCATGATAACCCAAGAAAGTTAATGCACGCAAGTGGAAACTCTGTCATTAACAAAGATTTTAAGAAGAAATTCAGGAAAACAATGAAAATTTTATGATGTCAGCATCAGCAGTCAAGTGACTCCTGGCAGGAGCATGTTAAGCTGTGGAATGGAGATGTGAAAAGCTAGAAATGAAAAGTGCAAAAGATATTTGCTTAAATCATAAATGAAAGCAAATACACTGCCACAGGAGTGTAGCGTGTAGTGCAGTGCTATTGCAGCTTGGAGTTCAATTCCAATATCACCTGTAAGGAGTCTGTACCTCCTCTCCGTGGAATGTGTGGTTTTCTCCAAGTGTTTTGGTTTCCTCCCACAAACCAAAGACGTACTAGGTTAATTGGTCATTGGAAATTGCCCCAAAATTAGGCTAGGGGTGAATAGGGGGTTGCTGGGCAGCACGACTCAAAGGGTTGGAAGAACTTATTCCATGTTGTATCTCAATAAATAAATAACAAATGTAATTAATTGTCAGAAACCAGGTGCTCGATAGTCAGCTTCTTGATACTTCTGATGTGAAAGTTACTGTTATCTCTGTTGAAGGCGAAATACTACAACTAGTTCTTACTAAATTAGACAGTAACATGCTGCTATTGCTTTCATTTTATAAGTGTCTTCAAATTCCTTCATGTTCTGCAAAGTATTTCAGCTATTTTATTAACTTATCTTCCTCCTCCCTCCCTCTTACACCCTCCGAATAGAATATAGAATCATCCACTTTTCTCTTCGCTGTAAGACTTGCTGCATGTTTTAATGTATATCATTTCTCCTCAACTCACTAGAACCACGGGGTGTACCATTACCATTTGATAACTGCACAATGGCAGAATTCAACAGAGTAATACTACAAGTAAATGTACAGTCAGGACCTGCAAGTTACTTTACATTTTGAATAGAGTAAATTTATCCATTGCATTGGACATGATCTTTCTTAAAAACAATGTCCAGACCATTTACTTCCTTGAAAGGCAAACTGAACTGGAGACACATGGATGGAAGAAAAATGGAGGGCTACTTGGGAGGCAAGGGTTAAATAGATCTTAGCATAGGTTAAAGGGTCAGCAAATCGTCATGGTCCAAATGGCCTGTTCTGTGCAGTGTTGTTCTGTGTTCTGTGTTCCAAGAGACACAAGGGACTGCAGATGCTGTAGCCTGGAGCAACAAACAACCCACTGGAGAAACCCAGCAAATCAGACAGCATCCGTGGGAGGGAAAGAATTGTTGAAGTTTTATTCTAAACCCTGGATCAAGACTGAAGCAGGGTTTGAACTTGAAACTTTGACAATCTCTTTCCTCCAACATATATTGCTCAACCTAAGTTCCTGTAGTAAATTGCACAAATCTAGGGGCTGTTTTTGATTATTAATCATTAAGATAATATGTCAAGCTAGAGAACTCACTTGTAAATACTAGAGGTAAAAGATCCCCTTGCCATGTTATTGTGGGGAAGAAGTCAAATTCCAGATATGTTTCATTTTCTGTTCAGCTTTACATGTTTCTTTATTTCCAACATGAATTTAAACAAATATGGTGTTATTTACTAGTTAACATAAAGTTATAATTCACCTTTCCACTGGGGAGCAGAGTCACAAGGGGAATATTTTCAGATTTTTTGTTCATTGCTTGTGTTTGTAATAATGATTAAGAATCTATAGCATGGCCGATTTATTCTTGATTTGGTCCAAATCAGTTATATACTCCATCTGGAATGCTTGTTACAAAAATCACTGCACCTCTCCGTTCTCCTTCAGACTTTGCATAAAACCTACTTCCTTGAACAAGCTTGTTATCGTCCGCTAAATACTTATATCCTATGCGGCTTGGTACCAGTTTCCATTTGAATATGCTCCTATGAAGTGTCTGGAATGTTTTAAGAAACAGTCTGCTGGGGGAATGCAATGGGTCAAACAGCATCGGTGGGAGAAAAAGAATTATCAACACTGTGATTCAAAATGTTGACAATTCCTTTCCTTCTGCATAAGCTGCTCGACCTGCTGAGTTCCTCCAGTGCATTGCTGTTACTCTAGATTCCAGCATTTGCAGTCTCTGTGTTTCTTTGGGATGCTTGAGTTCATTAGTACTATATACAAAAAATATAATCTGTTGTTGTTGAGGTGGGCGTTCTTAAAGAATTAAATAGCTATGCCTCACCCAATGATATTTAATAATTTTATCTGAATAATTTGTTAAATAGCATATTTGTAAAAGTATTTCTAAAAGCATATTTGTACAAGAAAGTTAAATGCAAAGGTCAGCTCATAACTCTAATTTCCTTACTTTGATAGCTTAATTTTCCTCTTCCTATTTCTAGTCTAGTGATATTGAAGTGTTTATATAACATAGCTCCGCGGGCATCCAATATCCAATTAAACTCGTCATTCACCATGCATATCATTTGATATTGAGTGTCTTGTCCTGGGAAGCCCCACACTATGAGCTCCATTTTGTATTCAATGGACCATTCAGGTGTCTGGAGGACGAGAAGGATTTACAGTGGAGTATCATAACTAAAATGGCTGGTCCGATGTTCCCTGTCTTACACTGAGGTCATTTGCAGCTTTGTTACCATTACAGTAATAGAAAATGTAAAGTCAGCATAAGCCTGGCATTGTATCAAGGACCTTCCCGATCTCTGTGCCTCATCTGCTCTTACGCACATTTTCTGAGTCTCTGAGAAAATCATCTCAACAGCTTTCAAAGCAAATCACATTCAAACTTATTCTGTTTTAGTCTTATGTACGTCTTGCAGCATATGTATTCCATCTTTAAGGAACAAAGCCAAATTGGGACAATGAATTATCCTAAGTCCTCCAGGTTTTAATGGAGGAAAGAGAAAAGATGATTCTGCAAATTTGTTTTAATGCGCCTTTCAAAGAAGTTTTGACATACAATACCTTAAGGTGGAGGCTAAAATCAGTTTTTACATTTTGCAAGCAGTGGGGATATCAGGCACTGCAAGGTCAGGTATTGAATACGTCTGTGTGCGTTTGCTCCTGACAATGTCTCTTAACCTCCCCAATCACTGAAGAATGCCCTTAATACACTAACCTGTATTCTATACTTTCCTTGCTGTTCTTTCTGATTGAAAATACCAAATCAATTAGTGCTAAGCAATGGGCAGTTTTGTGGACTTGTCTCCCACTAGAACCAGATGCTGGCTGAGATGCTGCCAAACCCAGTTCACTTTTATCTATCAAAGAGGAGACTTGCATTGCTTCAGTCTGAGCTGGTTCTAAACCTCCCAAAAGTGAAAGCCTAGACTGCTAACCTATTACACTTCCTCCTCCACTACTGTTATTTTTATATGGTTGACTTCAAAGTTCTGGTAGATTCAGATCAAAAAGTGGTGCTTCAGTTGGAAAGCATGAAGGAAAACCTTCCTAAATTAAAATAACATAATAAATATATGTTAAATAAAATAATGAATAAAGAAGCAGATATAAAACAAAAGGGATAATTCATCATTTTTCAGATTATTTTAAAATAATTATTTTGAACAGATAACTACATACATAAGGATAAGACCTGTTTAATGCTATGTGATAAACTGAGCACTTTTTATCTCAGTCAAAGACGGGAATTATTATTGCAAGTGGTGTTTGATCTTTAACAAAGCTATACTGCTATTGTTTCGGCTAATAACCTCTGCTAATTAAAATAGAGATTAAAACGTTAATATAAACATACAAAACATTTGTTTCATTGGATCATGTACAGCTTCTTAACTTCTCATCTCCGTGCATCATCCTACATCCACTCCTCCCAGTCCTCAGAATCAGAATCAGGTTTATTATCACGGGCATGTGTCGTGAAAATTGTTAACTTAGCAACAGCAGTTCAATGCAATACATAATATAGAAGAATAAATAAATAAATAAAAGTATATGTATATTGAATGGAATAAAAATCATGCAAAAACAGAAATAATATATATGAAAAAGGTGAGGTCGTGTTCACAGGTTGAAAGTCCATTTAAGAATCAGATGGCAGAGGGGAAAAAGCTGTTCCTGAATTGTTGAGTGTATGCCCGCAAGCCTCTGTACCTCCTACCTGATGATAACAATGAGAAAAGACCATGCCCTGACGTTGCCTTTCTGAGACACTGCTCCTTGAAGATGTCCTGAGTACTTTCTAGGCTAGTACCCAAGATGGAGCTGACTAAATTTACGACCCTCTGCAGCTTCTTTTGGTCCTGCGTAGTAGCCCCCCCACCCCCCCCCATACCAGATGGTGATGCAACCTGTCAGGAAGTCTCCACGGTGCATCTATAGAAGTTTCTGAGTGTTTTTGTTGACATACCAAATCTCTTCACACTCTGAATAAAATATAATCACTGTTCTACCTTCTTTATAGCTGCATCAATATGTTGGGACCAGATTAGGTCCTCAGAGATCTTAACACCAAGGAGCTTGAAACTGCTCACTCTCTCCACTTCTGATCCCTCTATGAGGACTGGTATGTGCTCCTTCGTCTTACCCTTCTTGAAGTCCACAATCAGCTCTTTTGTCTTACTGACATTGAGTGTAAGGTTGTCACTGTGACACCACTCTACTAGTTGGCATATCTTACTCCTGTACGCCCTCTCGTTGCCATCTGAGATTCTACCAAAAATGGTTGTATCATCAGCAAATCCTAAGCTATCTCATTATTTTCCAATGGCATTAGTCCTCTGATCTCAGCCATTTTTGCTTTTTTTTAGCCTTCTCTTTCTTATCCAATACACAGAAGTCAAATCATCCAGGAGGTACAAGAAAGTACAGAGGCTGGGATCTAGAGCAACAAACAATTTGCTGCGAGGTCTCAGCTGCTCAATGCTGCTTGATTCACTGAGTTTCTACAGCAGATGGTTCGTTGCTCTGGTATCAATCCTGCTTGGTGGTGAAAGTGGGACAAGTGCTTATCTCTGCTTCTTTTTTAACTTAATTCAGACTTCAGGGAAAGCTTTTGGAAGATATAGAAATCTCCTGCCCTTTTAAAAAATAATTGTAACATTATTATGATGGATTCGCCACTACATCTGAACCTTATTTTTATGCTTTTAAGTGAATATTGAGGCCATATATTGGTGATCAATTTTGAGATGGAAAGTAGCTTTAAGGAGATGTCTGTGCTAATTTTCTTACCGATTCTTTCTATTTCAAGAAAGACATTTAAGATCATTTGTGACAAATTTTTTCTGCTGTTCCATCACTTTAAAGTGCAACAAATGCGAATTTTCATATACATGAATTTTATGGAGGGAAACCAGAGAAGACAACCAGCAAAGGCATTCTGTGCTGCCAGCAAATAACCTCACACCCACAGCAAGAGACAACATATCACATTCTGTATATTCGTGAAACATCGATATATGTAATGTTCTCAACACAAACTCTGTGTCCACTTTACTAGGTACCTTTTTTTGAATTTTGTACCCTTCTCTGCATAGAAATTGTTGTATGTGAAAATCTTGGGACATTAACAATTTCTGAGATACTCAAACCACCCAGTCTGGCACCAAAATCATTTAAGTGTCTAAGTTCCTTAGATCACATTCCGCCACCCCCCCCACAAGTCTAATGTATAGCCTGAACAACAACTGAACCACATGTCTTGCAAACAGGTTCTATACTCCCATTCCCACCTCCACATACTATGATTTAGGATTAAGCAAGAAGAGCTATCTTCACGGGTTTTAAATTAGCATAATTCACTAGGAGGACAATTGTGACCTAACAGGAATCAAACACCTAGCATTTGCTTTATCAGCAACAATTAGTTATGGGACCCAAACTGCTTCCACCTCTTTCCAGTCATATTGTTATTCTGCAAGACTGGGTTGATGGTGCCATGGTGTAAAATGTAAGATATCCCCCGCCCCCATACACCAGTTTCATATATTGCCTGTACTGTAATTACCTGTTGCATCACTTAACCTGAAGTTTTACATTTTCACATTTTCTGAACTTTCTCCCCTTACTGCATTGGCAACAGCAGGCCAAGACTTGTACAAACCTTTTTGGGCTTTTCAAAGTTTATAAGAAATGTCCCTAATTCAGTAACTTCATTTGTACTTAAATGTCTAAGTTACCTAAATTACCCAGGCCATGCCTTTTTCCCATTGTTACCCTCAGGAAGGAGGTACAGAAGCCTAAAGGTACACATTCAATGATTCTGAAACAGTTTCTTCCCCTCTTCCATCTGATTTCTGAATGGACATTGAACCCACAATAACCACCTCACCACTTTTATATTTTTATTTTTGCACTACTTATTTAATTTAACTATTATATATATTTCCTGTAACTCAAGTTTGCTTTTCTATTATTATGTATGGCATTGTGCTACTGCCACAAAGACAACAAATTTCATGACATATGCCAGTCATATTGAACGATTCTGATTCTGATTATTTTCAATTTCAGTGACACCCAATATATTGCTCCCACAATACCAACATGGACAGAAGATTGGCTAACTGGCAGAAGGCAAGGAGTGGGAATAAAGGGAGCCTTTTCTGGTTGACTGCCGGTGACTAGTGGTGTTCTGCCGGGGTTGTTGTTGGGTTCATTATTTTTCTGTTATATGTTAACGATCTGGAATGATGCAATTGAAGGATTTGTGGCCAATATGCAAATAATACAAAGATAGGTGGAGGCCACGTCATGTTGAGGAATCAAAGTGTCTGCAGAAGGACTTGGAAAGATTAGGAGAAAGGACAGAGAAGTGGCAATTGGAAAACAGCATGGGGAAGTATGCTGCTAGAACAAATGAAGGTGTAGTCTATTTTCTAAACATGGAGAAAATTCAGAAATTGGAGGTGCAAAGGGATTTGAGAGTCCCGGTACAGATTTCCCAAAATTCTTACTTACAAGTTGAGTCAGTAGGAAGGAAGGCAAATGCAGTATTAGTACTAGTTTTGAATGGATTAGAATATAAAAGCAAGAATATAACGCCAAGGCTTTATAAGGCCTTGGTCAGACCATATTTAGAGAATTGTGAGCTGTTTTGGGCCCCATATCTAAGGAACGGTGTATTGACAATTGAGAGGGTCCTGAGAAGGTTTACAAAAATAATCCTAGAAATGAAAGGTTTAGTATATGAAGAGCATTTGATGGCTCTGGGCCTGTACTTGCTGGAGCTCAGAAGAATGGGGGCGGAGCGGGGGGTGGGAGGAAGAAATCTCATGAAAACCTATTGAATATTGAGAGACCTAGAGTGGACATGGAGAGGCTGTTCCCAACAGAGTGAGAATTTATGACCAGAGGACGAGCCTCAGAATAGAACAATGTCTGTTTATAACAGAAATAAGAAGCAACTTCTTTGGCCAGAATGTGGTGATTCTGTGGAATTCGTTGCCACAGACGGCTGTGGAGGCCAAATCATTGGGTTTATTTAAAGTGGAGGTTGATAGGTTCTTGATTAGGAAGTATATAAAAGGTTATGGAGAGAAAGCAGGTGAATAGGGTTGAGTGGAAAATAAAAGAGCCATGATTGAATGGCAGAGCAGACTCAAAGGGCCAAATAGCCTAATTCTGTCTCCATGTTTCATGGTCTTATAGTCTTAACTCATTTTCACGAAACATTGATATTTGACAAACATTTAGCAAGGTCATGTAAGTAGGTTAGATGAAAAGTATTAATAAGAGGCACTTTCAATGTCATCAACTGCTGAAGAGAAGCAAAAAGCATTTCATTTTGCTGTTCTTAATTTATAGCAGTTGAGAAAGGAGATGTCTTGGGAAAGTTATTTTAAATTTAATTTCTTAATGGCTAGAATTATTTGAGTACTTAAATCTTTGAATCAGCAGGTTCAGTCATAAGGAAAATCAACATAATAGAAACTGATTTATGACTGATGTGAATCTGTTACTGATAATAGAAATAGATTTGATAATTATTTTTACTTAGTTACCTCTTACCCCCTCTCTTATCCTCATCTGCCCGTCACCTCCCCCTGATGCACCTTTTCCTTCCTCTTCTCCTATGATCCAATTTCCTCTCCTATCAGACTCCTCCTTCGTCAGCCCTTTACCTTTTCCTCCTATCACCTTCCAGCTTCTCACTTCATCTCCTCTGCCCCCACCCAGCTATCACTTGCCATCTTGTACTCCTTCCCCTCCCCCATGTTCTTATTCCGGCTCTTTCCCCTCCCTTTCCAGCACTGATGAAGGGTCTTGGCCCAAAATATCGACTGTTTAATTCTTTTTCATAGATGCTGCCTGACTGGCTGAGTTCCTCCAGTATTTTCTGTGTGTTGCTCTGGATTTCTAGCATCTACAGAATCTCCTGTGTTCGTTAATTATCTGTTTTTTATAATAAAATTATAAGGAGATCAATGTGCAGTAAAAGTCACAGAAGTAAGTTTTGACTCTGTGCTATGATGTAGCATACGTAGCATGGGAAATAATGATTTGGAATCCATTGTACATCAATGTAAAACCAACAGTCAATTCCCCAACAACCATGTTAAAGTATCACACAAAGTCACAGTCAAACAATCTTATTGTTCCTCCAATTGTCTAATTCTGCCCTTTGATCAACCTTTTTCAAATACTGCCTTAAAAGAAATAATTCTCATTAAATTTATTGCTGTAAAGTAGAAAATACAATTTACATGAAATGTTGCTTTTTAACGTTTTAAGAGCTGACAGTGCGGCTGGGGTGAAAATAAATGATGTTAAAAGTTCAAGCAAATCCGCTAATAGAAAGGTTGTGCGTGGTGGTAAAAATCTTCTGAGGTGTATGTATTTCAATGCTAGGAGTATTGTGGGGAAGGCGGATGAGTTGAGGGTGTGGATTGACACGTGGAATTATGACATTATAGCAATTAGTGAAACTTGGCTACAGGAGGGGCAGGACTGGCAGCTTAATATTCCAGGGTTCCGATGTTTCAGATGTGATCGAGGCAGAGGAATGAAAGGTGGGGGGGTAGCATTGCTTGTCAGGGAAAACGTTACAGCAGTGCTCAGGCAGGACAGATTAGAGGGCTTGTCTACTGAGTCCTTATGGGTGGAGCTGAGAAACAGGAAAGGTATGGCCACAGTAGTGGGATTGTATTACAGACCACCCAATAGTCAACGAGAATTGGAAGAGCAAATCTGCAGAGAGATAGCAGGCAACTGCAGGAAACATAAAGTTGTGGTGGTAGGGGATTTTAATTTTCCATATATTGATTGGGTCTCCCATACTGTTAGGGGTCTAGATGGTTTAGAGTTTGTAAAATGTGTTCAGGAAAGTTTTCTAAATCAATATATAGAGGGACCAACTAGAGGGGATGCAATATTGGATCTCCTGTTAGGAAAGGAGTTAGGACAAGTGACAGAAGTCTGTGTAGGGGAGCACTTTTGGTTCCAGTGATCATCACACCATTAGTTTCAACTTGATCATGGACAAGGATAGATCTGGTCCTAGGGTTGAGTTTCTTAACTGGAAGAAGGCCAAATTTGAAGAAATGAGAAAGGATCTAAAAAGCGTGGATTGGGACAGGTTGTTCTCTGGCAAGGATGTGATCGGTAGGTGGGAAGCCTTCAAAGGAGAAATTTTGAGAGTGCAGAATTTGTATGTTCCTGTCAGGATTAAAGGCAAAGTGAATAGGAATAAGGAACCTTGGTTCTCAAGGGATATTGCAACTCTGATAAAGAAGAGGAGGGAGTTGTATGACATGTATAAGAAGCAGGGAGTAAATAAGGTGCTTGAGGAGTATAAGAAGTGCAAGAAAATACTTAAGAAAGAAATCAGGAGGGCTAAAAGAAGACATGAGGTTGCCTTGGCTGTCAAAGTGAAGGATAATCCAAAGAGCTTTTACAGGTATATTAAGAGCAAAAGGATTGTAAGGGATAATATTGGTCCTCTTGAAGATCAGAGTGGTCGGCTATGTGCGGAACAAAAGGAAATGGGGGAGATCTTAAATAGGTTTTTTGCATCTGTATTTACTAAGGAAACTGGCATGAAGTCTATGGAATTAAGGGAAACAAGTAGTGAGATCATGGAAACTGTACAGATCGAAAAGGAGGAGGTCCTTGCTGTCTTGAGGAAAATTAAAGTGGATAAATCCCCGGGACCTGACAGGGTGTTCCCTCGTACATTGAAGGAGACTAGTGTTGAAATTGCAGGGGCCCTGGCAGAAATATTTAAAATGTCACTGTCTACAGGTGAGGTGCCGGAGGATTGGAGAGTGGCTCATGTTGTTCCGCTGTTTAAAAAAGGATCGAAAAGTAATCCGGGAAATTATAGGCCAGTAAGTTTAACGTCGGTAGTAGGTAAGTTATTGGAGGGAGTACTAAGAGACAGAATCTACAAGCATTTGGATAGACAGGGACTTATTAGGGAGAGTCAACATGGCTTTGTGCGTGGTAGGTCATGTTTGACAAATCTATTGGAGTTTTTCGAGGAGATTACCAGGAAAGTGGATGAGGGAAAGCAGTGGATATTGTCTACATGGACTTCAGTAAGGCCTTTGACAAAGTCCCGCATGGGAGGTTAGTTAGGAAAATTCAGTCGCTAGGTATACATGGAGAGGTGGTAAATTGGATTAGACATTGGCTCAATGGAAGAAGCCAAATAGTGGTAGTAGAGAATTGTTTCTCCGAGTGGAGACCTGTGACTAGTGGTGTGCCACAGGGATCAGTGCTGGGTCCATTGTTATTTGTCATCTATATCAATGATTTGGATGATAATGTGGTAAATTGGATCAGCAAATTTGCTGGTGATACAAAGATTGGAGGTGTAGTAGACAGAGAGGAAGGTTTTCAGAGCCTGCAGAGGGACTTGGACCATCTGGAAAAATGGGCTGAAAAATGGCAGATGGAGTTTAATACAGACAAGTGTGAGGTATTGCACGTTGGAAGGACAAACCAAGGTAGAACATACAGGGTTAATGGTAAGGCACTGAGGAGTGCAGTGGAACAGAGGCATCTGGGAATACAGATACAAAATTCCCTAAAAGTGGCGTCACAGGTAGATAGGGTCGTAAAGAGAGCTTTTGGTACATTGGCCTTTATTAATCAAAGTATTGAGTATAAGAGCTGGAATGTTATGATGAGGTTGTATAAGGCATTGGTGAGGCCGAATCTGGAGTATTGTGTTCAGTTTTGGTCACCAAATTACAGGAAGGATATAAATAAGGTTGAAAGAGTGAAGAGAAGGTTTATAAGGATGTTGCCGGGACTTGAGAAACTCAGTTACAGAGAAAGGTTGAATAGATTAGGACTTTATTCCCCGGAGCGTAGAAGAATGAGGGGAGATTTGATAGAGGTATATAAAATTATGATGGGTATAGATAGAGTGAATGCAAGGAGGCTTTTTCCACTGAGGCAAGGGGAGAAAAAAACCAGAGGACATGGGTTAAGGGTGAGGGGGGAAAAGTTTAAAGGGAACATTGGGGGGGCTTCTTCACACAGAGAGTGGAATGGGTTGCCAGACCAGGTGGTAAATGCAGGTTCATTTTTAACATTTAAGAATGAATTGGACGGATACATGGATGGAAGGTGTATGGAGGGATATGGTCCGTGTGCAGGTCAGTGGGGCTAGGCAGAAAATGGTTCGGCACAGCCAAGAAGGGCCAAAAGGCCTGTTTCTGTGCTGTAGTTTTTCTATGGTTTCTATGGTAACTTATTACTTACTACTATACAGTTTGCCAGAATCTTTTAATGCAATGTATAATTGTAATAATCATTATAGTTGTTAATATGGAATAGGTCTACATTATTTTAGGGAGTAAAACTAATGTTAAGGAAAGTTTCAAGTTCCTGGGTGTCAGCATCTCTGAAGATTTATCCTGGACCAAACATATTGAGGCAATTATGAAGAAGGTGCACTAATGGCTATATTTCATGAGGAGTTTGAGGAGATTTGGTATGTGCAATGTTAAATCAGTTTTGCAGGTCCTGTAAATAGACAAAAAAGCATTGACTTTGAATTTAAGTGTATTAATCATTTATTTACAAACACTAAAAATTCAACCAAACATTCATGTTCTCCAGGTTACAGAAACTGCAAAGCTGAATATTCAACAAACATACTTAGCTAAAAGCACGCGCAGAGCATACCTTGCAATAGTCATGTGCACTGCTGCCTTAAACGATGGAAGAGACAGAAGCTCCCACACATGCTCTCTATATACCTAGGATATTTAAAACTAGACATCTGGCTGCTAACCAAAGGGACACGCAGCTGCAGTTGCTAAGCTAACCAATCATGAAAACATTGACTTTTGACAATCAGAATAAGTCATACTCCCCACAGGACAGTCTGTCACCAAAGACTCTTGCAACTTTCGACAGCCCTACCATAGAGCACATTCTGACTGGTTGCATCACAGCCTGGTATGAAATTGCCAATGCACGGGATCAGAAAAAGCTGCAGGGAATTGTAAACTCAGCTATCTTTATCATGGGCACTAGCCTCCCCACTATTAAAGACATCTTGCATTCATCATTAAGGACTCTACCATCTATGACATGCCCTCTTCTTATTGCTAATATCGGGGAATAGGTGTCTTGAAGCTACTCAATATTTTAGGAACAGGTTCTTCCCCTCCACCATCAGATTTCTGAATAGACCATGAACACATGAACACCACCTTACTGCTTGCTCTCTTTTTGCACTAATGTATTTTTTATATTTCTTATTGTAGCTTAGAATATGTTTTTTCGGTATTGCACAGTATTGCTGCCACAAAACAACAAATTTCACAACATTTATCAGTGATAATGAACCTAGTTCTGATTGTGATTCTGAGAATATAGTATACCACCTTCATGACTTTGTTTTGTTAGGACAAATGACACAAAATGTGATGTTTGTTATATGTGAGTTTTATTGTCATGGTTGGATTGTTCTTTGACAGGGAGTTCACCCTCGACCTTACCGCCATGGGTGACCCTACCAGGAGCATAGCTCCAGATGGCATTGCTCTCGGGATCACAGGACCACATGAGCTTTACCACCTCGACAAGGTGACAATCCACAGAGACCTCAACAGTGGAACAGGCAGATGAAGTTACTTCACACTCAACGGCTGTGAAGGCGGGTGAAGGCTGCAACAAATCCATCAGCTCCAATCGTCGTGGTTTCCATGCCATTGGAATCAGTTGGTTGATTTGCGAAGTATTGTGTGCTCCTTGGAGTGCAACATCAAGTACACGTTAAACAAATACACGCACAGGCGTCTTCGCTCTGTGGGCCACTTTCGGTGATCAGGGGAGGGCGACGGGAGCAGGCAATGTGATGCTAGAAGCTCCTGGTCAAGAATCGGCACGAAAGTGGTGGATACTTGATTCAGTCGCTCAGCTTTTGGACAGAAGCCGGAAAGTTGTTCAGTCGCAGTATTCGCATCTGAGCAGCCCTATTTAGGATCCACTCTGCTCACCCTGAACTGGGAAGGGGCTAGAAAAGGTGCCCTAAAAATAGTCTGCTTCGCCCCATCCTGTCTGGAAAGCCGTGTCCAGAGGGATCACCATCACGCGGTCGAAAAACATCGAGAAGTGAAACTATGAAATTTGGAACCTGGAATATATGAACTCTGATGGATAACCCAAACTCAGACCGAGCAGAGAGAACTGCCTTTTTTGCCCGGGAAGTCCAAAAATTCAACTTTGACATTGTTGCTCTGAGTGAGACCCGCAGAGCTGGGGAAGGGCAACTAAAGGAAGAGCAAGGTCAATGCACCTTTTTCTGGAAAGGACTTGATCCTGAACAACCAATGATCCACGGATTAGGTTTTACCATCTGAAACAGCCTACTTCAGAAGCTGACAGAGCAACCACTGGGAATCAACGAACGTCTCATGACTCTGTGAATCCAACTTGTCAAGAACCAACACGCCACCATCATCAGCGCCTATGCTCCAACTCTGGACACTGAAGATGAAGTAAAGATGAACTTCTACTCCCAACTTAACAATGTCCTTTCCTCTGTTCCTAACAATGACAAGATCATTCTCTTGGGAGACTTAATGCCAGAGTCGGGAAAGATCATAGGCTCTGGACTGGAATAATAAGCAAGGAAGGTGTTGGCAAGGTCAACACCAGTGGATCACTCCTCCTCACCGAATGTGCTGAACACAACCCGGTGATTACAAACACCCTATTTCGCCAGAAAAACAGGCACAAAGTCTCCTGGCAGCATCCATGCTCCAAACACTGGCACCTCATGGACTACATCATCGTACGAACTCGGGACCAACAAGATGTACTGATAACAAGAGCTGTTAATGGTGCCGACGAGTGCTGGACAGACCATCGACACATCTCATCCACCATGAGAATGAAGATTCGGCCCAAAAGGAAACACCAAAATCAGAACATTGTTAGGAAATTCAATGTTGACATCCTTCAAGACATCAACCATGTACAGAAGTTCTAACAAGATCTTCAAGAACAACTGCCACAACAAATCTCCCCATCTGTAGAAGAACACTGAAATCAATTGAAGAACACTATCATCATTTCCTGCAAAGAAACAATTGGGTTCAAGACGAAAAACATCAGGATTGGTTCGATGATAACGTCAAGCAACTCCAACAACTCATCGACGAAAAGAGAAGAGCTTTCATCACCTTACAAAATGACCAACAATCGGCTACCAAAAGGAAACGCTATCAGGAATTCAAGGGTGCAGTCCAGAAGAGTACCCAAAACCTGAAAAACCAATGGTGGAGGAAGAAAGCTCAGGAAATCCAACAACTAGCAGACGCCAACGACACTCGAGGCTTTTTCAACGCAACTAAAGTTATATTTGGCCCATCTACTCACGGTCAAGCCCCTCTCAAAAGCAAAGATGGTTCAACCATTCTGAAGAGCAACACTGACATCAATTCTAGATGGAGGGAGCACTTTGAAGATCTTCTAAATCAAACCGTCTCATTTGAGAGGTATGTGATTAACAACATTCCAAAGCAGCCCGTTGACGACTCCCTGAGCAATATCCAACAGCGAAGACGTCAAGGAAGCCATCAGAACCTTGAAAGCCGCTGGACTCAATGGAATACCAGCCGAGGTCTACAAAATTGGAGGTAACCCACTTCATTACCAACTGCATCAACTTATCATCAAGATCTGGATAAATGAAGATGTACCAGCAGACTTTAGAGACTCAGCAATCATTACCATCTACAAAAGGAAAGGCGATCGATCTGATTGCGAAAATTATCATGGAATTTCCCTGTTATCAACAACAGGAAAGATCCTCACCCGCATCATGAACAACTGGCTCAAGCTTTTAGCCAAGAAGATCCTTCCGGAGAAACAAGCCGGTTTTAGACCATCACGCGGAGCAATCAACATGATCTTCAACCTCTGTACATGGCATTCATTGACCTCACCAAAGCCTTTGACTCGGTATCAATGGAACTTCTATGGGATGTCCTATCCACCTATGGATGCCCAGAAAAGTATATTTGAATCCTAAGACTCCTCCACGATGTCATGCTTGCCACAGTCATGGTCAGCAACAGTAAGTGTGAGCCTTTTCAAGTTAGATCAGGAGTAAAACAGGGATGCGTGATTGCCCCAACTTTGTTCACCACCTTCCTTGCGACAACCATCCACATCATCAAGGACAACCTACCCCCAGGAGTCAAAATTGTCTGCAGAACAGATGGCAGACTTCTCAATCTTGCCCGTCTCAAGTTCAAAAACAAGACATCCACGAGTTCCCTCATCGAGTTCCAATACGGAGATGACAACAGTGTTGCAGCTCCCTCAGAAAACCGCCTACAACAGATTCTGACTGCCTTCAACCGTGCATACACGAAACTTGGACTTACCATCAATTCCAAGAGGACTCAGATCATCTACCAACCATCACCAACTGAGACAAATCGGATAGAACCATCAATTCAACTTGGCGAAACTACCCTGGAAAATGTGGACCATTTTCTGTATCTTGGAAGTCACCTCTCCTCCAATGTCGACCTTAATGACAAGATCCAACATTGTCTTAAATGCGCTGGAACAGTTTTTGGACGTCTCTGAACAAGAATCTTTCATGATCATGACCTCCGAACAGACACCAAAATGTTAGTGTACAAAGCAGTGGTGATCCCAACACTCCTGTATGCATCAGAGACCTGGACAACATACCGACGACATCTGAAGGCACTTGAAAAGTTCCATCAACACTGTCTTCGAAACATCTTAAATATCAGCTGGGAAGATAGAAGAACCAACGTCAGTGTGCTAAATGAAGCAAAAACAACAAGCATTGAAGCCTTCATCATCCAGAACCAACTAAGTTGGAGCGGTCTGTTGTTCGGATGAAAGACGAACGTCTGCCAAAACAAATCTTCTACTCCCAACTTAAAGAAGACAAATGTAAAAGAGGCAGACAACAGAAGAGATTCAAAGACGTCTTAAAAGCCAACATGAAGAAATGTTACATCGACATCAACAATTGGGAAACCAATGCCAAAGACAGGAAACTCTGGCAAGCCATCTTCCAAGAAGGAACAGCAACCTTCGAAGTCAATGGATATGCAGAATTAGAAAAAAAGAGAAGAAAATGGAAAGAGAGGCAGCAACAACCAAAGCCCAATCTGCCATCTGGAACTACCTGTCCTGAATGTGGAAGAACTTTCAAAGCCAGGATTGAACTCATATGCCACTTGAGAGCCCATAAATAGATCAACGGAATGAAGACTATCATCCCCTCGACCTCGAGGGATATCCACGATGACAACTTTATTGTCATTTATTGGATCCATTCTATCAGAGTACCCATTATTGAATTGTTCAGTACAGTTTATATTGCAGTATTGGAGCTGACAGAATTCTGAATCAGTCAAGTTTAATATCACTGGCATATGTCATGAAATTAGAAAAGATGTAGATTTATGTCCATTGATATTGATACGATACAGCAACAAAATACTCACTCAGCAGAATAAAGGTTATTACTTTACAGAAAATAATGGACTGTATCTCAACATCACGACAAAGTAAATGAGATCCAATCAATTGTCTATAGTGGGCCTGTGAGAAGGTTAGTTCTTAGAAATTTTTGCTTCCCAATGCAGTCCTTTCAGGGTGTTTTGCAGCAGAAGATGGTTTCACAACCTATAGTGAGAATAGTTTTAAATGAGACTCCTCAGGTTAGTTATAAATACATGATAAAAAATTTATCAGAAGTTAAATGGAGTATTTCTGGCTTCAGAAACCGTGAATCTTAGCAGACTGACAAGTTCTCTAAAGTATCTTCTGTGAATGCCTACAAGAAAATGAACCTCAGGGTAGCATATGCTGACAAATGTGTATGTACTTTGATAATAAATTTCCTTTGAACTTTGACTAATGACACAAAAACATATAAGTTCCTACTTGGACAATCAGTAAATAGGGTGAACGGGATTTTGGCCTCCAGCAACTCATTGATGTTCCCTGTCCTAAAAACACCTATCAGAGCCATCCTATCAGCACCATTCCCTGCAGCTTAACAAGCTCCATTTCTCTCTTGTCCCACAGATGCCGCTTAACCCACTGAGTATTTTGAGATTTTCTGTGTTTTTATTTTAAATTTCCTGTATATGCAGCATTTGATTTTAGATGATGCTATCTAGCACAGTAACATGTTTAAATTTGACAAGAAGTTTTGCAAGCTGGACTACACGTTGCTAAATGGTTTATATTTCGTGGATATGTTTTTTTCTGTGTTTTTGTTCCTATAATGTGGTGCCCTGAAGTGTCTGTGTGTTTGGTATGACTCTCCCACTCTGGTGACGAAAACACTTTGGTGAAAATTATGATGGAAATTAATACTTAGTAATTGGCAGTGTTGCATGAATAAAATTAGAATTATAATCTAGCTAATTTATTATTTTAATTAGCAGACAGTCACATAAATGTTGGCCATGCTCTGTTAAATCTTCAACAGAATCCCACATATTAAGAATGTAAATTTTGGAATATATTCTTCCCAAGCATTCTTAAAAGGGACCTGACAGGAGGATGGAAGTCACTTGTCCAAGTGTTACAATACTAAAACATGGTGACTTCTTAAATGAAGTTAATTAACTGAAACTGCAATCCCACATTTGCAATATTATGCAACTATTTATTTCAATTGTGCAAAGGTGCTTATGTACCAAGACTATAGGTTGATAACAGAAAATACAAATGAGGACAACATAGTTGAACATGGAAGTTTAGAATTTCGTGAGGGTTCCAATGCAGTCGTTCCCTCAATAGTTCAGAGAGAGACCATAAACTGGGAATTTTTGGAAATCCCCTTAACGAGATGCAATTTCACAATTCCATTCATTTCAATATAAAGGGTGATAAATCTCTTTCAGATCATTTATATTGTCCAATTAATTAAATTGAATATATTTAATTGTTAACTGCATTGGTTGAAATGTATCTTAATTTTTTAAAGTTAAGAAAATATTTCATTTTTAAAATGATGCTTAAAAGTTTCTGGTGATTTTGAAAGTACCTTCTCTGTATTTTGACAGCAGGTGAGGATGAAGACTTGCCTTAATGTGGCGTCAAAGTAGCTGTATGTGGGGTTCACTATTTACGGAAGGAACCGTTTGTGATCTACAGGACCTTGCCAACCAGGAACCTGTTTTGAGGGTCAAAATGTCACTACACGTAGAAGAAGGAATGGGAATGATCCATACCAGTGGCTTGTTGGTCAGGAGGACTGTTCCATAGGTTTAATACAGGTTATGTACTATGGCCTCATCCCTTCATGGAGTCCTTTGTGCAAATTTGCACCTGTGAATATTGGCCAGGGCACATGGCTCCTTTGCTCCTCTGTGTAATATACCAATCACAAGTGGTACCTTGTTGCGGCAGAGTAAATTCAATTTGCACACAGGCAGAAGTCCGCGCTGTGAATGTGTGTAGAAGGGAAGATGCTGATTTGTTACTGTAATAAAATCTGCTTTTATCCTATCTATATTTCATGGCAAGAGAAAGCAAAGGAGTCAGAGAACAACTAATAGTTACTTCATGATGACATGTTTTTTATTGATTGTTAAAACATTTTGCTCCTATAGTGCAGCTGTTCACTTACAGTTAACTGTGACTTATTTCCCATCAGGTTATCTATTCAAACATTTATCAGAATCATAATTCACTTTTTCTGCAAGTGCCTTTGTTTTTTTTTCCCATAAATGTTTTTTTTTTATTGATGCAGTCTTGATCTATTTGAGATGGAATTTTTATCAACGCTTCATATTGTAATAGTGCCTGAACCTCAAGTACGTCATTGGCTGTAAAGGGATTTGTGATGTCCCAATGACATATGAAAATAAGCCTATCTTAAACTAATCACTTTAAAGGTGGTTTTGGGTTGTTCCAATGTGAAAGGCACTTAGGTTATGAAGACACCAATGATACTATTTTTACCCATCTACATCCAGCACAGAGACACAACAAACTAAGCTGCTGTCTCATCGGTAGCTTGTTGGTCATGGGAACTGTTCCATGGGTTGTACACAGGTTATGTACTATGGCTCCATTACTTTATGGAGTGCTTTGAGTTCAACTGGTTACTTGTGTTCAATCCTGGCTACTGGGGTTGAGTTTGCACTTTCTCCCCATGAACCCCTGGATTTCTTCCAAATGCTCTAGTTTCTACCCACAAACCGAAGACATGGGTTGGCACGTTAATAGACCACTGTAAATTGGGCCTTGTGAGTATGGTGTTGATGGGAATACAGGTAGAATAAAATGGGATTAGTGTAAACAGGTTCTTGATGGTCAGCCTAGCCTCATTGGGCCAAAGACCCTGCTCAGTGCTGTATAATTCTGTGACTAACATGGCTACAAATGAAATGTGAGGCAATTATGGCATCTACAAATTAGAATACCTTTAAATTAGATTATGAGGACACGCAGTCCCCTTTTATTGTCATTTAGTAATGTATGCATTAAGAAATGATACAATGTTTTTCCAGAATGATATCACGGAAACACATGACAAACCAACTTAAAAACTGACAAAAACCACATAATTATAACATATAGTTACAACAGTGCAAAGCAACACCATAACTTGATAAGAACAGACCATGGGCACGGTAAAAGTCTCAAAGTCTCTTGAAAGTCCCATCATCTCACGCAGACGGTAAACCTCCAGCGCCGCCAACTTGCCGATGCAGCATCCTGAAAGCATCCAACCACAGTCCGTCCGAAAACTCCGAGCCTCCGACCAGCTCTCCGACTCCGAGCACCTAGCACCATCTCTGCCGAGTGCTTCAACTCCGGCCCCGGCAACAGGCAATAGGCAAAGCCGAGGATTTGGGGCCTTCGTTTCCAGAGATTCTCGATCGCGCAGTAGCAGCGGCAGCGAAGCAGGCATTTCAGAAGTTACTTCAGGTGTTCCTCCGTGCCTCTCACGGCTGTCTCCATCAAATCCGGATTGTGCACAGCCCCCTAGTTACACATAATCGATATAATTCGGAACGGCTGCACGTGCTGTGTCGCGCCGCCATCTTCTCCTCCCGCCTAATGTTGCAGACTTGACCAGAGTGAGAAAAAGCACTTTGTGGAATTTGAAGAAAATGTGCATTTAGGACTTGTGGTCTCTTTAGAGTGTAGTGAAGGCAAAGGAGATGTGTATCTGTGTGTATCGACTACTGTGCAGACATCATCTACTGTATGGTTTTTGTGCATTGTGCTCCACCCCTCAACTGCTATAGTTAACTTGCCTCTCCTACTACTTTTTAAAATTATGCCTGTGGTTTTTTGAACAGAAAACATTAGCTCCTTCATTATTTGGAAAAGGATTATAAATTACAAAAATAAGGACTAACATTGATTTGCTGAAATATGATGATTTCTGTGCTCTAGATTCCATCTGTAGAATGCATCTGGTAAGAGTTACATGTGTAGATTAATATTCTGGAATTTTGCATGATTACTTCTAAGGCTGAAACACATTTCTCAGAGTCTACTGTCCTTTGAAATATAGCTGTAATTCGTCACCTAATTTAGCAGAATATTGCAAAAACAAGTATAATGGAACAAATTGGACATAGTCTGCATTCATAGCACATTTATTCCCTTTCATCTCTTTCTCTCTTCCTTCACTACACTTCCATTGTTTCTCTTTTCTCAGTTCGGAATCAATTTTTGTCATATATTTGTATTTTTTTCCTCAATCTGATTCCATCGATCTACTTCATTCTTCACCTCAATATTCCTCCATTTATGCAATATACTTGAGCATTAATCATGATTTATGCTAAAGGATCTTAATAACCTTAATGGAAAGTTAATCCTAATGTCCCCTTCCGTAGCTAATGCTTTCCTTGAGATTAGTCTCATATCAGTGATAATCTGTGAAGTCTACATCCAATCCTGCTACTTTATCAAATTTGACATTTTCCTCAGTTTTCAAAAATTAGAAGAGTAACTTTCAAGATTTTACTTTTCACTCAATGTACTCATCCAAACTTAATGTTTACAACCAACAGCAACAACAAATGACAGCAGAGACCATTTAATCCAGCCACAAACAAGAGAAAATCTGTAGATGCTGGAAATCCAAACAACATACACAAAATGCTGGAAGACCTCAGCAGACCAGACCAGGAAGAGTGAAAACAGTCGAAGTTTCAGGCCGAGACCATTCACTGTCCTGATCAGTATCTGTAAGTATGTGGCTGTTAAGGCCAAAGGATAGTATAGATAGGTCTGATAACCGGTCACAAAGCTTCCTTAGTCATCTGATCGTCATTTCACAGCTGACTTGATGTGTCCAAAGGCCTTTTAGCTAATCTAAGTTTCAGTATTTAAAATTTTACAAATCAATTGTAAATATAGCACATTATTTGAAATATATATTTTTTTTATATAGGCATCCGTTAGTCTTGTGAGACCATGGATTTGCGCCTTGGAAGGTTTCCAGGGCGCAGGCCTGGGCAAGGTTGTATGGAAGACCGGCAGTTGCCCATGCTGCAAATCTCCCCTCTCCACGCCACCGATGTTGTCCAAGGGAAGGGCATTGGGACCCATACAGCTTGGCACCGGTGTTGTCGCAGAGCAATGTGTGGTTAAGTGCCTTGCTCAAGGACACAACACGCTGCCTCAGCCAAGGCTCGAACTAGTGACCTTCATGATCACTAGACGAACGCCTTAACCACTTGGCCACATGCCACACATATATATTGAAATATATATACAGTATATGTAACTGTTGTAAAACTAGATGTTCATCTTTTTCAGAACAACACTTATAAAATGCTAAAGGAACTAAGCAGGTCAGACAGCATCTATGAAAAGGGATAAACAGTCGACATTTCAGGCTGAAACCCTTCATCAGGTCTGGACAGGAAGGAAGAAGATGCTAGAATAAAAAAATTGGGAAGGAAGAAGAAGGACAAGTTAAAAGGTAATAGTTGAAGCCAGGTTGTTGAGAAAGGTAAAGGACTGGGGAAGAAGGAATCTGATAGAAGAGGAAAATAGACCATAGGAGAAAGGGAAGAAGGAGGGGCACCATGAGGAGGTGATACGCGGGTAAGGAGAAGAGGTAGAGTGGGGAATAGAAAAAGAGGGAAGGGGGAGGGCCAAAGAAAAAAAGGAAAAAGGTACTGGAAGGAGAAATCGACGCTCATATCATCAGGTTGGAGCTATTTAGACAGAATATGAGCTGTTGCTCCTCCACCCTGAGAGTGGTCTCATTGTAGTAGAAGAGGAGACCATGGAATATCATGTCAGGATGGGAATGGGGTTGGAAATTAAAATAGAAATTCCATTGTTGGAGCTGAGGTGCTTGACAAAGCAGTCCCCCAATTTACTTTGGGTCTCATTTTTTTTAAAGCTTGCTTCTTAATTGATTTTTCCAATATACAGTTATTGAATATTTGGCTAAACCTGAATTGTTTATCATATTCATAGAAAGCTGGACTTAGACACAATGTCTATAAGCAATGAGACTCCGAGCCACTTGAATATTGTCTTTTATACTTCCATTATTTTTGTGTGTCCAGAGACAGTCATAGAAACTGTAAAGTTGATCCTACTTCATTAGTACCCATAGCTGCCTAATATCAGCTTTTCTTGTATCCACTGAGATGTTGCAGCATAAAGAGAGTAGCCTGCATTGGCCTTAAATGAAGCCTCAACTTGCTGCAAGATTTCATGGAATTGTCTTAGTCCTGTCTTCTCATACTTCATTTTGACATATTTGGGCATTGGAATCAGTTTCATTTCAGAGCAATCCATCAATCCCATTCTCCTAATTATTTTTTGGTAGCCTATTCTCTTGCATATGCTTATCTGAGTCTCCTATAAACTGCCTACATTAAAGGTGATTTACAGTAGTCAATTAGTCTATCAACCAGAATGCAGAAAGAAACTAAATCAACTCTGCCATCACTGCAAAAACTCCCACTACTTTTTGCCTTGCCAGTTACCAGACAAATGGGGTAAAACCTGCACCAAAAGTACCTTCCAAGATGAGGAACTTACTTAAACTCAGAGGTAAAACTCCTTGAGTTTCACTAGGTTCAAAGGATATTGGCAATTCTAAGGAGGATCCAAGCCTGCTATGGATGATGTAGTTATTAATACGTAGAATCATAGAAAACCTACAGTACAATACAGGCCCTTCGGCCCACAAAGTTGTGCCGAACATGATACCTATGAATACTTATGGCATATCAAATCCCCTTTTGCTAGTGAATCAATCATTGAACAGATTAATACATTCTATCCTTAACACAAATTAATGGAGTTTTCTTAGAGATAAACTCTCTCTCCAGAAAGGCTTAGAATGGCTTATGAGCAGTAAGCTGATATTATAAGTGGTGCTGCAGCCAGAGGTAGGATGAAGTGTGCATATAAAACAATGTTATGTTATTCGTGGAAATAACATAAATTGTTTTATGAAGCACTTCTTTAAGGAAGCACTTAACCTGCCTTTTGATTTGCAATCTGCCACTTATTCTGTGCAGTTTGCAGATTTGTAATTATTCTGTGCAGAATCCTTTCACAGGATAACTCTAATCAATGCATGTCACCAGTATGATTATATATAATCTAATCAATGAGTTCTGAAACTGTCCAATTCAATTTGCTCCACATAATGAGACATTTTATTCTCAACTCAGCTGATTCAGTTGGAAGGCTATGGAGTAGTACACCAATCCAAATGAAAAACGTTGCTCCTGAGTTTTTTGATTTGCTCTCAGGATTGTATGCAATTTTAAAAAAAACAGGAACAACACACAGATTGGAAGATCAGTTAAAGACAAAACAAATATTACAATTAAAACTATGAACGAGCAACGAAGTTGTGCTACGGCGCTTGTGGATCTGGTTGAAGATATAGCCAGTTGGGGATGCATTGGAAACAAAATACCATTAAAATAAAATAAAATATAATGAAAGACTGAATAGAGAAAACAAGATGTTTAAGAGAAAAAGAAGAAAATTCAGAAAATGAACAGTTTTAGTCAAATTTGTAATGGTCCTAAACAAGGCAATAAATTGCAATTAAAACTGAAGTGAAAAAGAATTGAAGCATGCAAGTGTTTTAACCTATACGAGAAATAATAAAGTTCATAACTCCTAACTGAACGCTGATTATAACTCCCAAGTGCTATTTATTTATTATTTAGAGATACACTCTTGTGACCATTCGAGCAGCACCACCAGCAACCTAGCTTAATCATGGGACTATTTACAGTCTCCAACTAACCTACTAACTAGTATGGCTTTGGACAGTGGGAGGAAACTGAAGCATTCCTTTACTGATTTAGTTAGTTCAGCACTAAATTATGAGCCAAAGGGCCATTCCTTTGCATGTTCTATGTTATAATACTGGATCAGGAATAAAAATCCTCTCAACAGGCATTGGATATAATTTGAGTTGCTGAGATGACTAGAAATCATTTGGGTTAACATGTTTTAAAAATTTCACCTTGATCGCTGGCTAAGTATTGGAATTTTCACTCATTTCCCTTCATTTTCGTTTTCAACATAGCAATGCCAAAGCTTACTAGGACCAAAACAAAGGAAAAATGCATAATCCTGGGGAATTCCTGTTAATGAAATTCATAATCAGTTGTATTTTCTCTGCTACTGTGATCTTAGCGCCATAGCTGGTTAACAGTTGCTCTTGGTTAAAGATCAATCCCAGTAATCCCAATCCAGCTGGGATCTGAGGCAAGAAAAAATGTGAAGTGGCTGCAAAAAATGATTCAGCATTAAGTAAGAGTTTACTTGTGTGTACCTACGTTAGTACACGCACATCTGTACTTCATGGGTTGCATGTTGCTTTCTCCAGTAAGACTACGATGCTGTTTATACAATATATCCCCTATTATCTTTGACCCAGGTAAAGTTGTATATGATCTGTAGGACAGATATTGTCAAAATTGTAACTGGTATTCTCGTAGATCTTGAATTCATGAATTTTGAGTTGGGGCCTAAAATCATGGAACAACTGAAAGAACTAGTGCAGTAAATAGTGCCTTCACAGCACTATAATTTTAAATGTTGCAAAATTCCACCACCTTTTTCTTTTAATTGCACATGATAGACACTGTCTTTATTCCATTGTGGCTATCGCTCGCTCTGTTTTTTTTTAAAATCCGACCTCTTTATTAACAGTGGCAGCTTTCAAGAGAGCTGATTCCTGCAGATCAGGTGAATGAAAGCTATTAACATGAAGCCATATTCACAACAAAACTACCAAATGGGCCCGAACTCTTGTCACTGGCTAGTCAATCATAGTCAAATACGGAGGGGAAAAAGCTTGCGGAATTGCTACTTTCAATAGCGTGCATTGCCCTCACTATTCACAGCAAAGACTGTAGCTTTAATGCTTAAATCTTACTTCAACATAAATTATTCAAAAGCAGTTTTTTTTTCAATTCAATGCTTTTCAAAATTTTCCCCATAAACAAAGCATTGAGCTCCTCATTTCTCTTTAAGTGTTAAAGCAGAGCAGTTAATCGTCTTTCAAAATAAAAGATCTATTTCCCCCTCCCACCTCCTCTTCCCCCGCTTTTCTTTCTTGCTTCCATCTCTCAATGATTTTCAACTATTAACTCTTCAGCCTCACAAAAAATTGGCAGTATACAACACCCTGCATTTTTCTCTTTATCTTCGAGGAGTGAATTCTGGGTTTTGAGCCACGTTTTAGTTTATGCTTGCAATCTGATTCTCACCTATAACATTTGTGACTCCAAAAGGTACCGGTATTTTTAATAATCACAAATAAAAGCATATCCAGCATAAAGAAGGAGTGAGTTTGTTGGTTTGAAAATGCAGATCAAAAGACCATTTTTAAAGGGCACAAAGGCAATTTTATTAATTCTACCATTTGGCTCAGATTAAAAAGAAAAAATAGAAATGATAAAAATATACCTTGAAACCAAAATGCTGGAAATCCATAAAGAAAGATTAGGACATATTTTTCTTTGTAATTCAGACATTTTTTTGATATATTGTTATTTCTCTTTTTTGGAATGACTACTTTAGGAAAATGTGCTTTTCCTCTGAGCGATATAAGCAGGAATCTGAATTTGACTGCTGTTGGAGGGACATGTTAAGCACACATGACATACACATTAATCATTGTATCAGACATGTCTAACCAATGTGTTGGAGAGCGATGTCCCAGATTTCACAACCAGCCTCCACCTCACCTCCCAATGCATGCCCAATTACTCTTCTTTGTTGTGTTTTTCATTACATTTTTTCCCCACTCATAATGGTAGATAAACTATTTCTCTTTACTCTTTGTAACGTTTATCTTCTTTCTTACTCCATTGTTAATTCAGTTCCATTTTGTTTTTCATTGTAACAAAATATTTATCTGAAACATTTCCCTTTTAAGATGTTGGATTTCCTTTGTTTTGGTTGGCACTTTACAGCTGTCACTCAGGAGTTGATCAGCTGCTCTGTCATTTGTCATTCGACTCAACATCCCCCACCCCTTTTTAGAGGGAAATGACACAGACCTGGGTTCTTTCTCACAGAAACATTATCAGAGTTAAGGGACTTACAACGTGCAGCGATCTGCTTAATTACAAAACGAAACTCAGAAAAGGAGTTCTGAGGTCTGACCAAGTCACTCATTATAAATGGTGCAAGGCACGTTGAGGTTTTGCTTCATGTCTAACTCTTCACTTGCACTTTAAGGAAGACTTGCACTGATCTCAGCTGAACAAGACATATCGTGAAGGAGCAGCAAGCGAATTGAAAAGGAACCCAAAAAGAACCCAAAACAATTCAAATAAAATATAATATACTTCTCAAATTAATTAGGCATAATAAATTAATAAATGAAAAAAAGTGATTTTCTTGTAAAACTTTTATAAAGACTGTTTCTTTTTCCTAAGTGAATGTCAGTCTTAGTGTTCAATTCATTACAAAATGCATCAGCTTATCCACCCATGATTGAGCAATTAGCTTCTTCTGCATTATAGATTCTAAAGCCCAATTTATACTTCTGTGTTAAATGTACGCCGTAGGTACGGTGTAGCTGCGTACCCTACGCTATACTCTACGCCGAACCCTACGCCGTAGCCTAACGCGCACCTCTCCCAAAATGTAACTACGTGTCGCGGCGACGCAGACCACAACAACTGTGATTGGTCTGGTGGGTAGCATCGCATTTCCTCCTACACATTTCTGGTTGCTTCTTCTTCTCTGCCACTTCAGAAATGAGACAGAAGAAACTCTTGTTCAACGCTTAGTAGCTCCAACTGCAACATGATGCGCTCAGTTTCAATCGTCATTGTTTGAAGTACAGGAAGAAACTCAACACAGTGGCATAGAAACCCCACCACCAACTAGCGTTTTGGCGGTGAATTGCAGAGCGACGCAAACACACCAATGCACAAGTATATATGCTCACAACGGCATAGGCTACGGCATAGCCCTTATGCACAAATATAAATCAGCCTTAAGGCATATGTTACATCATTGAGGATATCTTCAAAGGATAGCACTCAAGTAGTTGGCATCCAGTAATATTTATTTTTTACTGTAACTTGCAGTAATTTTGTCTGCACTGTACTGCTGCCACAAAAAACAATTTCCCAAAAGGTGCCCTTAAGTTAGAGGAGATGTCTTCACTCAATTTTACTCATCCCTACACTGTACTGTTCCCACAACCTATGGACTCACTTTCAAGGACTCTTCATCTCATCTTCTCAGTGTTTACTGCTTATTTATTTATTATTATTATTCTTTTTCTTTTTGTATTGTACAGTTTGCTATCTTTTGCATATTGGTTGTTTGTCCATCTTGCGTGTGGTTTTCCATTGATTCTATTGTGGTTCTTTATATGTACTGTGATTGACCATAAGAAAAATGTAGGAGGCCGCAAGTGGGAATAAAAGGAGCCTTTTACTGGTTGGCTGCCAGTGACCAGTGCTGTTCCTCAGGGGTCATTATTGGAACCGCTACTTTTCTTATTGTTTGTCAATGATTTAGATAATGGAATTGATGGCTTTGTGGCAAAATTCGTAGATGATACAAAGATAGGTGGAGGGGTAGGTTGTGCTGAGGAAGCAATCTATTTGCAGCAGGACTTAGACAAATTGGAAGAATGGGCAAAAAAATGACAGGTGGAATACAGTGTTGGGAAATGCATGATAATGCTTTGTGGTAAAAGGAACAATAGTGTAGGCTATTATCTAAGTGGGGAGAAGGTTCAAACATCAGAGGTGCAGAGGGACTTCGGAGTCCTTGTGCAAGACTCCCAGAAGGTTAATTTACAGGTTGAGTCTGGGGTAAAAAAGACAAATGCAATGTTTGCATTTATTTCAAGGGGAATAACATAGAAAAGCAAGGAGAAAATACTGAGCCTTTATAAGACACTAGTCAGGCCACACTTGGAGTACTGTCAACCGTTTTGGGCCGCATATCTCTGAAAGGATGTGTTGTTATTGTAGAGAGTCCAGCGGAGGTTCACACAGATGATTCCGGGAATGAAGGGATTAACATATGAGGAGCATTTGGCAGCTTTAGACCTGTACTCTCTGGAATTTAGAAAAATATATGGGGGTCTCATTGAAACCCGCAGAATTTTGATAGGACCAGATAGGATGGATGTGGAGAGGTTGTTTCCTATGGTGGTGGTATTTAGAGCTAGAGGACACAACCTCAAAAAGGGCAACCTTTTAGGACAGCGTTAAAGAGGAATTTCTTTGGTGAACCTGTGGAATGCTCTGCCACAGACAGCAGTGGAGGTCAAGTCCCTGGGTATATTTAAGGCATAAGTAGATCATTTCCTGATTGATCAGGGCATCAAAGAACATGGTGAGAAGGCAGGTGTATGGTGTTGAGTGGGATTCAGGATCAGCCATAATGGAATGGTGGAGCAGACTTGATGGGCTGAATGGCCTAATTCTGCTCCTATGTCTAATGGTCTTATTTGTCTTGCACTTCAAAGTATTTGTACCATTTAAAACTAACTTCTTGATAATTTATACATTTTATTTCAAAAGAATAGCTTCTGTCCTTGACTTTGAAAATTTAAATAACACTGTTACTTTTCATGTTGCTGCATGCATATAGCTACTACATTTTTAAAGTTTAGGTATTCATGAATTATGAGCTCTTGAATATTTGTCCTCCTGATGCAAGAAGATATTCTTATTCCACTCACAAAAAGCTGAAGCAACATTGCACATAGCAGTGCAGGTCAGGTACAGCACTTAACTGAGTCTTAGGAGTGTAGCCATACAGAAAAGGAAGAAGTCACCAAACTTCAGTCTTTGCATGCTTCAGCCTTTCAGCAGAGGGAGTATAATAACACTAAAAATTCTAATGGCTAGCGGAATTGTGGTTCCTTAAGGTTGTTATAGCCTGAGGTGGCAATGGGGCCTACCTGTTAAATGCTCCCAATGGTGTGTGCCTCAAGTAGCCTCTGACAACCAAGTCCAACTCCTGGACTTCACATGTGGCTTAGCTATTAACCCTGGCAGAACCATTTTTACTGAGAGGAGAGGGGGCAAAGGTGGGTTACTGATGCCTTAGAACCAGTCGCTTTGGACAGATGGGGCTTGTCAGCCGTGGTTGGCAGGTCACCTTGGAGAAGGTAAACTCTGATCTCAAACCTCCATTGCCTTGTGGCTATACCCACTCATGGAGAAGGCTTTGGGAGTAAACCCCAAGGGAAAAGGCTGGAGCTGGAGTCCCTAAGGCAGTCCTACGTTGAGTTCAACACTGACTGGCAACTCCTGTGATGCTGCTGGTACCTAACTATATCAGTCTCTGCCGTTCCTTTGGGTTCATAAGATGTGTGGAGAGGAGGAGCTTGCTCTCCATATCGTACTGCTCAGGCTTGTGTGCCTAGATAGTGAGGATGCAACAGCCATTGTCAACCCTGACCGATGGAGGCCTCATTCAAATAGAATTGTCCATTAGAAAGCTGCAAAAATTAATCTTTAAAACAATTTAAAGTAGAGCCAATCCACCCTGAAACTGCATTCACTGCTGCGGAAGCTAAATTCGCAACAGCTGGAAAAGTTTTAGCTATTGTTTCAGCTCGAGCGTTAAGCCAGTTAGGGGATTAGCATGAGTCTGCAAAGGAAACTTGTGAAAGGAGGTGCCTCACCCGTCTGATAGTGTCAGTTCAGTTGTAATGTACAGTATAAAGAAATACTTTTTGAATTTCTTCTAGCCATTGCTGGTGAATATCAAATCCTTCTAGAATATTCTTTGTTGCATCCATCGTAAATCATTCCTTAAAACTGAAGCAACACACATCAAAGCTGTTGATGTGTGTTGCTTGAATTTCCAGCATCCGCAGAATTCCTGTTGTTTGCCCTTAAAGCTGAACTTGTGTTTCTGTCTTGAGAATGCAACATATATTAAATAATCAGATTACTCCAAGACTCATTTCCTTATAAACCTTAAAAAGTATGTGATCCTCTCAAAGCAGTATGTCTGAACAAATTTTGTCAGTAGAAATTTTCACCTTCCAAGTGAATTGAAGGATTTCATCAGTGCTATTCTGACAGTGAGCACTGTCAAGCCATGGCTCTACAGGTAATTTTACTCTAATATATTTTTAAAAATCATGAAAAAATTTTAGTGCCGAAACTAGCACCATGCTACTAAGTCCACAATAATAACTGAAGGCTTGTCTGTGTATATAACATTGTCTATTTGGGAAGTAATGTTATAAGACCATCAGACCTAGGAGCAAATTAAGCCATTCAGCCCGTCAAGTCTGCTCCGACATTCCAACATTGCTGATTTATTACCCCTTTCAACCCAATTCTCTTGCCTTCTCTCCGTGATGCAATCTAGAAAGAAAGCATTCTTCTAGGGTGCATCACAACCTGGTATGGAAGTTGTCCTGTCCAAGACCGGAAGAAGCTGCAGAAGATCATAAACACGGTGCAGCACATCACACAAACCAATCTTCCGTCCTTGGACTCACTTTACATCGCACGCTGTCGGAGCAGTGCTGCCAGGATAATCAAGGACACGACCCACCCAGCCATCACATTTTTCGTCCCTCTTCCCTCCAGGAGAAGGTTCAGGAGCTTGAAGACTCGTACAGCCAGATTTGGGAACAGCTTGTTTCCAACTGTGGTAAGACTGCTGAACAGATTCTGACCCGGATCTGGGCCGTACCCTCCAAATATCCAGACCTGCCTCTTGGGTTTTTTTTGCACTGCCTTACTTTCCATTTTTCTATTTTTTATTTATGATTTATAATTTAAAATTTTAATATTTATTATCGATTTGTAATCCAGGGAGCAGGAAGCGCAGAATCAAATATCGCTGTGATGATTGTACATTCTAGTATCAACTGTTTAGTGACAATAAAGTATAAAGTATAAAGTAACCTTTGACACCCTAACTAATCAAGAACCTATCAACGTTCACTTTAAATATACAGCTGTCCTTGGCAATGAATTCCATAAATTCAGCACCCTCTGGCTGAAGAAATTCCTCCTCATCTCTGTTCTAAATGGATGTCTGTCTATTCTGAGGCTGCATCCTTCGGTCCTAGACTCACACTTTATAAGAAACATCTTCTCCACAACAGCTCTATCCTGATGGACCTGTTGGTAGGGGTTGACCATGGATGTTGCATTCTGGCTGTCGAAGTCAAAACATAAGCCAGTACGCAACCCAGGGAGAGCAAGCTCTTGCCTGTGCAGCAGGCTCCCCGTCTCCACACAGCTGATGAATCCAAAGGTGATGGCAGAGACCGATACAGTTTGGCACCAGAAGCATCGCAGGAGTTGCCAGACAATTCTGAACTCAATGTAAGACTGCCTTAGATTTTTCTAATCCAGCTCCATATTTTTCCTGGGGGGTTTACTCCTGAAGCCTCCCCCATAAGTGTGTATAGCCATGAGGCAGCAACATTTGAGATCAGTGTTCTCCTTCCCCTAGATGAGCGGCCAACCACACCTGACGAGCCCCATCTGCTATTCTATCTGGGTCTTTCAATATTCGATAGGTTTCTTTCTTCTAAACTCCAGAAAGCACAGGCCCAGAGCTATCAAACACTTCTCATACTAGCCTTCTCATTCCCAGAATCCTTCTTGTGAACTTCCTCTTGAGCCTCTCCAATATCAGCACATCTTTTCTTAGATATGGGGCCCAAAACTTCTCACAATACTCCACTGAGGTCTGACCAACTGCCTCAGCATTACATCCTTGCCCTTAAATTCTAGTCCTCTCTAAATGAATGCTAACATTTTATTTGCCTTCCTTACCCCCAACTCAACCTGCAAGTTAACCTGTAGAGAATCCTGTACAAGTACTGGTTGACTGGCAGGAGGCAAAGAGTGGGAGTAAAGGGGGGCCATTTCCGGTTTGCTGCTGATGACTAGTGTTGTTCTGCAGTGGTTGGTATTAGGACCGCTTCTTTTGCACTTTTTATGTTAATGATTTGGATGATGTAATTAAGGGTCATCATCTTTGAGGTCATTTTGGTGGATGATGTGAAGAGAGATGGAGGGGCAGATAATGCTGAGGAAGCAGGGAGTCTGCAGAAGGAGTTAGGCAGATTGGGAGAATGGGCAAAGAAGTGGCAGATAGAACATGGCATAAGGAAATGTACAGTCATGCATTTAGTACAAAGAACAAAAGCATGGACTTTTTTTTAAATGGAGAGAAAATTCAAAAATCAGAGGTGCAAAGGGACTTGCCAATCTTCTTTTCATGCTGGTATCTTTTCTATAATACCATGGGCTCTTAAACTGTAAAGCAGCCTCATCTGTGGCACTTTGTAAAAAGATTTCTCAAAATCAAAGTATACAACATCCACCGACTCTCCTTTGTCTATACTACTACTATGCCGACTCAGGCCTAGGGGGCCGGCGTAGGGCACGATGACAGATTCTCCACTTCTCCCTCTCCCTCATCAGTGTGTTCAGTTCATCTACATTAGCCATGCTGCTGTCTTCTAGGCGCGTGTTGACCATAGTCTTGGGAGGGCGTCCAGGGTTCATCCTCCTGTGCTTGGGCTCCCATATGATGACTAGGCTGGCAGGTAGCTCAGGGTCTATCCTGCTTGTTATTTCCTCAAAGAATTCTAACAGATTTGTCAGGCAAGATTCCTCTTTAAGGAAACCATGCTGACTTAGGCTTATTTTATGATGTGCCTCCAAATACCCCAAAACCTCGTCCTTAATAATAGACGCCAACATCTTCCCAATCACTGAAGTCGGGTTAACTGGCCTATAGCTTCCTTTCTTCTGCCTTCCTCACTTCATAAACAGTAGGGCAACACTTGCAATTTTCTAGTTCTCTGGAACCATTCCAGAATCTAGAAATTCTTGAAAGAACATTAATAATGCCTCCATAATCTCTTCAGCTAACTATTTCAGAACTTTGGGATGTCATCCATCCAGGTGACTTATCTACCTTCAGGCCTTTTAGCTTCCAAAGCACTTTCTCCCTGGTAATAGCAACTGCACTCACTTCTGCTACTTGGCACCCTCAAACCTCTGGCATACTGCTGGTGTCTTCCACGGTGAAGACTGATGCAAAATACTTGTTCAGTTCATCTGCCAATCTTTGTCCCCCATTACTACCTCTCCAACATCGTTTTATAACAGTTTGATTACCAACGGATACAATAGGGTCTTTTAAGAGACTCTTGGATAGGTACATGGAGCTTAGAAAAATAGAGGTCTATGGGTAACCCTAGGTAATTCCTAGAGTAAGTACATGTTCAACACAGCATTGTGGGCCAAAGGGCCTGTATTGTGCTGTAAGTTTTCTATGTTTCTAAGTTTCCCTCTTGCCTCTCTTTTACTCTTTATATATCAGAAAAAATTTTTGGTATCCTCTTTTATACTATTGACTAGTTTACCTTCAAATTTCATCTTTTCTCTTTATGGATTTTTTAAGTTGCCTTCTGTTGATTTTTAAAAGCTTCCCAATCCTCTAACTTTCACCTAATTTTTCCTATATTATATGCTCTCTCTTTTCTTTTTATGCTCTCTTTGATTACCCTGGTTAACCATAGTTGCCTCATCCTCCCTTTAGAATACCTTTTCATTTATGAGGTAAATCTACCAAATTGCCCTCAGAACCTCCAGCCTTTGCTTTTCTGCTGTCATTCCTGCTAGTTCCTCTTTCCAATTAACATTGGCCAGCTTCTCTCTCATGCCACTATAATTCTCTCTACTCCACGGTAATACTGATACATCTGATTTTATTTTCTCCCTCTCAAACTGCAGGGTGAATTCTATCATATTATGATCACTGTCTCCTAAGGCTCTTTTACCTTAAGCTCCCTAATCAGATCTGGTTCTTTACACAACACACAGTCCAGAATTGTCTTTCCCCTTTTGGTGTTATCTACAAGCTGTTCTAAAAAGTTTCCTCTCTTGGGATCCAGCACCAAACTGATTTTTCCAATCTACCTGCATATTGAAATCCAGCATGACTATCAGAACATTTCCCTATTTATTAATTTTTTTACTTGTATTTATTTAGAGATACAGAGTGGAATAGGCCTCCCTGCTCTTTGAGCCATACTGCACACCAACTCCTGATTTAACCTTAGCCTAATTATGGACAATTTATAATGACCAAATTAACCTACTAATCGGAAACCAGAGTTCCCGAAGAAAACCCATGCATTCCAGGGAAAGGACGTCCAGACTCCTTACAGGGGACATCAACATTGAATTCCAAACTCTCACGCCCTGAGCGGTAATAGCATCCCACTAACCACTCTGTTTCCTGCCTCCCATTGTAATCTATAGCCCATATCCTGGCAATTATTTGTGAAACCCCAACATTTAGCATATCAAAGTTCAAATTTCAATGTAAATTTATTATCAAATTATATATACGGTATGTCACCATATATAATCCTGAGATCCATTTTCTTGCAGGCATACACACTCAATGAATCCAAAATAGAGTAATAATCCTCATAAAATCATTGAAAGACTGCAGTGACTTGGGTGTTCAACCAGTGCACAAAAGACACAATTGTGCAAATAAGTAAATAATAATAATAAATAAGCAACAAGTATTGAGAACATGAGATGAAGAGTTCTTGAATGTGAGTCCATAGGTTGTGAAAACATTTCAATGATGGGCAAGTGAAGTTGGGTGAAGTTATTTTCTTTGGTTCAAGAACCTGATGGTTGAGGGCTAATAACTATTCCTGAACCTGGTGGTGTGAGTTCTGAGGATCCCGTACCTGCTTCCCGATGGCAGCATATGAGAAGAGAGTATACCCTGAGTGGTGCAGGTCCCTGATGATGGATGCTGCTTTCCTGTGACAGCTCATGGTGTGAAGGGCTTTACCCATGATGGTCTGGGCTTACCCACTAATTTTGTTGGATTTCCATTCAAGTGCGGTGGTGTTCTATACCAGGCTGTGATACAGCCAATCAATATACTCTCCACCACACAACCATAGAAGTTTGTCAAAATATTAGATGTCATGCCAAATCTTTGCAAATTCCTTAGGAGGTAGACGCGCTTTCTTCGTAATTATACTTACGTGCTGGGCCCAGGGCAGGTCCTCCAGAATAATAACACTGAGGGATTTAAAATTGTTGATTGTCTCCACCTCTGATACTCTGATGAGGACTGGCTCATGGACTTTTGGTTTTCTTTTCCTGAAGTCAATATTCAGCTCCTTGGTCACGCTGACATTAAGTAAGAGGTTGTCATTCAATTGAATGGGCCCATCAAGGGAACATCACATTGAGAACGTTAGACTTGAACATTGTGAAAACTGTGTTTTTTTTAAATGAAGACTTTTAAATGTAGACTATCAATTGGTCTCCAACAGTAAAATTTGTTATAGGCTTGTTTTCCCATTTTCAACGCGAAGTCGAAGTCTATCAGAAATATATCTGAATTTGTAAGGACAGCAATAATTCTGAATTAAGTTTCATTGTAAGGTATTATTCTTACCACAGAATGAGGTATTCATGACTGTTTGATTAAGGGTAAATAGGAAATCTCTGGAGATCCAATAGTCTATGGGACTAAAATCCCTAAAAAGCTTATCAGTTCCAGTTGACCAGGGAAGAAATAATCTTCATTTTATCTTAGTTTCTGCTTCAGTGCATCTTTCCATCATATCTTCCCATGCAAAAACTGGATCAAGTGCTTCACTGAACCATTCAGAACATAACCCAGAAATGTGGAAAATTGTCCTGTTACTAAGACATTTGACAATGGAGTGGAAGAGTGGCCATAATTGGAGAAATGGAAATGTCAAAAATTTTCCTAATAAGTATGTTCACATATTTGTTAGCTATAAGGCGAAAGCATAATAAAATATCTGTCTACTGGAGATGAGTCTTCATTATTAAAAAAAACAGGGTTTTCACAATTTTCCAGTCTAACGGTTTCAACACTATGTTTCCATAAGTGGGACCATTCAATGACGTAAATGTCTGTACTTTTCTTCGAGTGTATAGAAATCCATGTCAAGGATTACCTTCAATATCTGGGCTGGAATCTTTCCGTTTTGTTAGCGTGTTGTTAATCATTTCTGAAATTGATTCTTTGCCTTCCCTTCAATCTACGTTCATTTTATCTGCAATGTGGTCAGTGAATTGTTACTTGGATGGGAACAATCATTTTGCCAGAGGCAATGATTAAACGTTCCAGTGTATTAATTCAAAATGACCAAGAGGTAAGGCAATTTAGTGATATTTAAATTACAATTATCATTGCTCTCAGATCCCCTTAATCTAACATTCTCTGAGTCATTAGGTTTTAGGGGTGTCCGAGCCAGTGACAATATTATTTTAAGGCCAATTATTAAAAGTAAAACACAGCACAAGCAACAATTCTTCCCAGAGTTTGAGTCTCTCTTACTCTGAATTCAACAAAACAATCTGGATGCATTATCTCTGAGCAATGTATCTATGTGATCTTCCTCATGTGAACAGGAACATTTCCATTGTTTATCAGATCTAAACATGTGTTTTATCTTTTCAATACAAATCGCTCCACTCCTCCCATCAGGGTGCGGTGGTTCCATGGTAGACCCAGTTACCAGTCTAATATAAGGGAATATTAGAAATATTCTGAGGGAATCAATCCTGCTGGGGCAGGTTTGATGTTCTCTATGGAGACAGTTTGCCCACCCAGTCTCGATCATCGCAGTCCTATTATTGATAACCTGTGTAATAAAGAAAGGAGCTTTCCATCTTGGACGGAAGAAACTAGGGTCGGAATTATTTTTATGGAATTTCTTTTTTTTTTGGACTCATTTCCCTTGTTGTGATCTCAAAACTGTCTTGTCAGGTTGCTTTGCTTTCTCTTGAATTCCTATCAATTCTCTCAATTCCTTTGAGAGTTGGGTGTAGGCAATGGTTGGCCTGAGTTAGTGATTAGGGGTGTATTTAAGTGGACATTGTAAATTAAGAAATAAGGTGTCACATTCTTGCATACACCTATTTTCACAATTGGCACTTGGTTAACTGACAGTTACACTTCAGGGACAAATGTACCGTACTTTGCCTTTAGAACAGGCCAGTTCTGTCAGGCCACTTTGATCTCTTGATTCTTCACTCCACCATACTGCTCGATTGCTACTGGAACGGAGTGCAGTTCCACTTGAAGCCTAATGTTCACACATAACTTGAAAGGCTTTACCACTGAAGGCGGACCCTCAGGTGGCACGTATGCAGGTGGGTGTGACATACTGTCACAGTACTGTGACAGTTGTGGCCTCACTACAAGAAGTTGTAGAGATTAACCATGTATATCCCATACAAAGATCAATTATCGCAAACGTATACTTATTAGGTTTCCAATAAGGTGGGTTGCCTTGGGGTGCCAGAAATAGGCCTACATAATCAATTTGCTACACCTGCATTGGTGCAGTTGTTTTTATTTGTCTTTTAAGAGTTGGCCTTGTGATTGATCCTATATTACAGGCCAGATATTCTTTACTATTTCTTTAAATCACTTACAATCACTCAGCATGAAAAGCCACGAGCCACCAGTTATCATGGCTTATTGTGCATGAGTGGCTAGCCTATTACCATGACAGTATCTGAACCTTTGGTGGGCTTCTCGTATCAATGCTTTCCGCTTGTGGGGAGGAGGTATTTACTTCTTGCCTTTTTTGGGGGCAATATACCAAGTTCGTATTTGTATGCAAATCCTTTGGAATTGGATTTAGTTGTATCTAAGAGAATTCTTAAAACATCACGCTGGCTATTTTTTTATTTGTTGCTTAGTTAATACCAGATCCTTGGCCTCCCTTACCATCCCGACAGCTTGTTTTGTTTGTTCATTGGCTAGTTTATTACCATAGCTGTGGTCCCATAACGTGGGCACGTGGCCAAGTGGTTAAGGCATTCGTCTAGTTATCTCAAGGTCGTTAGTTCGAGCCTCAGCTGTGGCAGCGTGTTTGTGCCCTTGAGCAAGGCACTTAATCACACATTGCTCTGGTCTGTGCGAGGAGTGGTGCCCCACACAGACTTCCAATCTGTACCTTGTAAGGCATGAAAATGCCCGATGCAGGTCTCTCATGGTCTGAGTCTACGTTCCCTCCCTCCCCTGTGGTCCCATGGAGGCCTGCAGTATATCTGGGTTTGTGTAACACCTATACTAATGGTTGAGTCAATAATAGTGCATAAATATTCTTCCACGTGGACAACAGTGGAAGCATTTTACCTCTGTGTGTTCTCCATCTGGTTGTTCTCCAGATGGGGAGATCTTCAAATGCATTCCTAACATAATTAGATAAGATAAGATAAAACTTTATTTATCCCGAAGGGAATTATTGTTGCAAGGTTGCTCACTCAGAAATGCATATTTTAAAATACAAAATGTAAGTATTGAGGGAGAAAGAATACAAGATGTGCATTAAACAGTAATAGTGCAGAATACTGATGTACAATGAAACCATGTATTTATATATTTAAGGAGGAGGAGTTGTAGAATCTTATAGCCATGGGGAGAAAGGATCTCCTGTGGCGTTCAGTGGTGCACCTCAGTGGAAATCAGTCTGTTACTAAAGGTGCTCCTCTGTTTGTCCAGTGTGTCATGGAGGGGGTGAGAGGGATTGTCCATAATGCTCCATAGCTTCTGCAGCTTTCTTCTCTCAGACACAGCCACCAGGGAATCCAGTTCCACCCGCAGAACAGAACCAGCCTTCTTGATGAGCCTTTCGATCTTCTTGGCATCAGCTGCTCTCACCCTGCTGCCCCAGCAGACTGCAATGTAGAATAGACTGCTGGCCATTACTGAGTCATAGAACATCTGCAGCATAGTACTGTAGACATTGAATGACCAGAGACTCCCCAGGAAGTACAGTCAGCTCAGTCCCTTCTTGTACAGAGCTTCTCTATTTTCAGTTCAGTCCAGTTTATGTCCAGGTGAGTTCCTAGGTATTCATAGTCCCAGATGACCTCCACATCCATTCCCTTGATGGAGATGGGAATGCAGGGTGTTTTTGCACCTTCCTGAAGTCCACTACCAACTCCTGTGTATTAGTGTTGTTGATCTGCAGGTGATTCTGCCCACACCACTCAACAGAGTCAATACATATCAAGCCTGATTCTGTTGTATTTGCTTGTTTTAGACATACTATAATTCTGGTACTTTTGCCTCTGCAGTTGAGCTCCATGATTCACTGAAGGATGGGCTTGCAACACACGTAGTTCAAAATCAGTTTCTGATAAAACATTTTCCTTTTATAATCCCTGCTCCTGCCTGTAACTGAGTAGCACCATCTTTCTGGATAATTATTGCTGAGCCATCATAGTACCATATTTGAGAATAATGTTCTAAAGGATGTCATGCTCTGTTGGGGTGAAATTGTATGAAGCATGGTGTATGGGAACTTTTGTTACATCTCCCCTCATTATAGCAGATGGTTACGGCAGTTTTTCTGAGAAACAAAAATTTTAGAATAAGAGGTTTTGTTTAGTCTCTTGTCCGGAGGTCCATTGCTTGCTAAATTGCATTCATCAATTTCTCTAGTGCCTCCTAATCTTCTGGGGCAAAAACAAAAAGGTTTACATTTTTCAGAGTACATCTGTTGTATAATGGTTGTTATGGATCTAGATAATTCAATAGGCCTTTTAGAGCCTTTGGATATTCTACTCAAACTACCTTTTGTCTAAATTCAGGGATTAAGCCAAAATTCCTGGTTGGTAATTGTCATACTTGTGTGGAGCATGGCCAAGTGGTTAGGCCGTTGGACTAGCGATCTGAAGGTCGTGGGTTCGAGCCTCGGCCGGGGCAGCGTGTGTGTCCTTGAGCAAGGCACTTAACCACACAAGGCTCCAGGCCACCCAGCTGAGAATCTGAGAATGGGAACTGGCAAAAATGCTGGGGGTTAATGTCACAATAGACTGGCATGCTATCCGGGGGGTGGGGGGGAGTCTTGTACTCTCAGTTGTTTCACGCCACGGAAACCAGCATAAGCACCGGCCTGATGGGCCACAAGGCTCATGACAGACTTTAATCTTTAATTATCATATTTAAGAAATTTATTTTCTATGACAGAGTTGAATTTTTTTTAATGTTAATTATATAGCCTCTGTCTGTCACTTTCAAGAGGTGAGTGTGACCAGAAGCCATTAGCCAGATCAATGCAAAATTTACACTTTTACAAGTCAATCCTTGCAGCATTTGTTGTGGTGACTGTCGCCAGGCTGAAGTAGGTTCTGTCTGTTTATTCAGGAAAATGTATTCGATGACCAATCACCATTATCGATCAGGCTTTGTTACGCCAAACATGGGCAAGGTAAATCAAGCAGGTTCTTTTATTGAAACACTTTTTTTATAGAGACAGTCTATAGTTTTCTGTAGGATTGCTTTCCTCTATGGTCGAGAATATGCCTCTGTGTGGGAAAGGATAGTATCCTAATTTAATTAGTTGAATATCAGCCATGCCTCAGTGGTTAGGATCTTGTTGCATGTGGTCATAATATTTGGACAAAATATGTTTCATTTTCACTCTGATCATCTTATCCTGATGACAGTCTAGCTGTTTCTGAATATGTACTATGTTTAGATTGTCTGGTGCAGCTGCATCAGTTGTTGGTTTGATTATAGTACAAATCCAAATGGAAACATCTGGGGTTCCTACTAGAAGAGCTGGTTTAGTACAATCTGGAGCAAGCTGGTGAAAAGACATAAGGGTTACTTCTATTCCCAAATATCAGTATGGGATCTTCATAAGTTGGACACTCTACCTTGTTTCCATGTATGCCTACAATTTTAATTTTCCAGATCAGCTCCCCCAGTTTATCACCTTGAATAATATCACAATATAGCATTGAAATGTCTGTACTTGTATCAAAATGGCAGAGTTGAATGTTGCCTAAGATACAAGCTTTGGCATAAGGAAAGGCAAGACTAGGTACATCTGTGTCCTATTCACTAGCTGGAGCATTTAGAGAGGAATTGTTGCTGAAATTCTCCTGAGCAGTTTCTATTGCATTAATGTTGAGAAGTTTGTATTGGGGAAGCTGCAGTGGCTCCTGTACAGGATCTTGTCCCTGTATTCTTCTTTTACTGGCTATAATCAATCTTTTCAGTAACTCTAGTGCATGTTCTCCAGGCTTCATTAGTATATCCAGGGTTTACCACTGTGGGCATCATTCTCATGTGTGCCTGGAAGAAATACACAATATCACCCATGCATCAGGATTAAGATATGGGTCACCAGGTTCTATCACATAAGCATGTGGTTTCCACCATAGTGCTTGCTTTCTAGCTAAAAAGGGGTCAATTTGCTGTTTCTGGGAATGAATTATTGTTGTATTGTTGGGATCGGGTACAAATTGTGATGGTGAGTCTGTCTAATCTGCATCTTACTCTGTTCTATCCCTTCACCATTCCATTCTCTTATTCTCTTGGAAGAACAAAATAATCATCATATTCAATTTGAAGAACAGTCAGGGTATTATCTCATATTTCTGATATATTTTTCACACAGTCTTAACACTGACCAGCATTTGATTGTGCAACTACTGGAACCAGGACATCGGCCATTTTATTGCAGTGGGGGGAAGGCATAGCACTTCTCGTGAGGTCTCTGTGTTATACTACTGAAAAATAACAAATCTTTCTAAAATAATGCTTTTGGTATACTGTGAACATGTTGGACTCCAACTATAATGGTATTGGGCTTGCTGATTGCAAAGTTCTAAACTCAAACGATGACTTTAAGCCCTATCCAATATAAATAGCCACGATTACCCCACTAAGGAGAGATTGTGCCCAAACTTCAAAGACTAATTCACTTCCTTGTCTACTCTCCATGGCGACTTACCTGTCAGTGCCCACTATTTGAGAGGTGGATCACCTTCCCTATGATAGAGGAGATACTTTCAGCTAACAAAGTAGTTTAAGCACAATTCATTTGTTTTCAGTTTTAAATGCAAACAACATTCTTAAAACACATTTACAATGCACAGAAGATTTCTTTCTTATAAAATATTTCGAAAACACGAAGTATTTCCCAAACACGGGTACAATTCCTTTAAGATAAAATGACATACCAACAATGCAGACAAACGGATCTTCCACTGCAGGAATCAAATGCACGGGAATGAACACTAGTTAGCTCATCTCTCATTCTTCCTGATGTTATTTAACCATTCCTAATAAGCTTGAATTGCTCCCTACATACAGTGTTTACTGTTTTTCGGCCACTTGGGTGACTTCATACATATATGATATTTCCTTAGATACCCTTTTTACACGAATGGTCTAAAAGCTTTTTGGAGACACAATCCAAGCTACTTGCAATTATTGCTGTGAAGCTAACTTATTTCTTATTTGAGTACATAAAATTCCCAATTTATTTTAATAGATCGGTTATTGATATGCTAAGTGATTGTCTTCATCTGGTCTGCAAGCTTCCTTGAACTAAACAACTTAGGCAGTGATGTCTATTTTGAAACATGCCAAATTAAATAACCCATTGGCTTTACTGTATCTCTTCAGCAATAAGACAAGTGTTATGGGCTGGCTGCTGCTCCATAGACAGAGCTTGTTTGCAAACCTGTTCTTTTTAACTTCAAGCTGGTTACTGCTTTCCAGATATATTGTAAGAACTGTAGACTGGCTTCCATTTATGACCAGAAACTGAACAAAAGTTATTAACTTGAAGTTTAATTTGCAATGTTTAGTTTTTACAAGAGGCAACTGCTATGTTACGAAAGCTGAGCTTAGCAAAAAGAAGAGGCCCACTGTTCCAGGAAGCAAATATTCATGACATAGGAAGGAAAGAAAAAGAGGCAGAAAATAGGTAAGGAGGAATGAAAGAAAGGAGATGATGGTAGGTCACAAATAGGAAGGAAGAAAATAGCAGTTAGGAAGACTAATAAGATAGGGGAGGGGAGGGGAAATGAAATGAATGGAATAATTGAGGATATAAAAAGAGGGAGGGAAGAAATGCAGGAAAAAAAACTTATTGGAAGCAAGTGCACAAGTATAGACAAGTACAAGTATAGAGATAATTAGGAGAGATCCTGTATCAATTTGATTGATATTTTTATTACCAGCAGAATATAGTTTGAAGGAAGTAGAAGGATTGTGCCCTCTGTGTACCCATCTTCACTGGTAGGAAGCTTGACGTGGACCTCTTTTCCATTCCTTTGGTGAGATTAGTAGACACCAAATAGACATAGAGTTGCAGCTAGCTGGTTCTGTAGGAAAATGGAGGTTAAGGAAACTAATGCATGTGCGAGGGGATGAGGTCCTAATAGGGCTTGCTCTCTGGTATTGGAACATAGACATGCCTTGAAATGGAGTTTATCCTTTGTTGCTGCACTAAACATACTATACATGCTTGCTCAGATGCCCTGAAGAAATTTGCAAAATTGTTCAACAAATTCAATGAATATGTTAAAAGTAGAGCTGTGGTAATCTGCTGACCCGATCAGAAAAAGTTTGTGGAGCTTATGATTATTAGATCATTGCTGAGGTACATACTGGAAAGTTGTTCAGAGCTTAAAGATCCATTTTATAGAAGTTGAAAGGACACCGTGTAGGTGAAGGAAAATGGTGGAAGGGGAATAACAGGATCTTTCAGACAATGAAAAGTGCAACATTGCTGTGGACTGATCAGGGGTCAGAGTTCACTGGATGTTGGGCATGTGACTGTAAACATGTTGGGGGCGGGCGGGGGGGGGGAGTTCCAGTGAATTGCTTAACAGTATGCCAATTTTTTTAAAGGTAAATTGAGATGTTGCACATTGCACATTGATAGGACAATGTAACCCCTTTATTGCCATCCTATACCCAAGCCATCAATGATGGGCTTCTAGTTTCTTCTTTGTGTATATTAAGAATGATGTTTGTAATATAAACAGAAAGTGCTGGAAACACTCAGGCAGCATCTGTGGAAAGAGATGGAGTTTCAGATAAAGACACTTTGTCAGAAATGTGGAGAGTGAACAAGCCTGATATAAGTTGCAGAGAAGGTGGTGGGGGTATTGGAGGCAGGGCGGCACAGAGGGAAGATGGGTTAGGGAATTGGGTAGGGCAAAGGGAGTATCACTGATAGACTGTGCTGGGGTGAGTTGTGCTCAAGTTAATCTCTTAAAAGTCGCTAATCTACCCAGAAATAAGTGGCATCTGGATCTAATGCATACTAATTTTTTGTACAAAAATAAATGAATCCAAGTTATAAACAATCTTTGAATTATTAATACAACTGAAACAGCTTTTTTAGTGGTGAATTGGCAGAGGAGTGGTAACAGCCTTAAGAATTTCTCCAGCTATTGCATCTTTTTGAAGGTGTGATTGGAAATGTGAGTCCTCTGCTTATCAGGGAATGCGAATATGCATGTATGTGTGTGTACGAATATAATAAAAAATGTTATTTCTAATTGAGATAATGAATTTGTTCAAACTAATTAACAAATGAATACATCAGAGGATGCTCTATTAAATTAAACTTAACAGTCTCTTATCCTCTTCTGAACCTCGTGTGGAATTTTTGCAAAAGTGAAGGAGGAAGTATTACATATATGGTATGGTGTATACCACATATACGTCATACTGAAAATTCTAATACTCATACGACTTATATCTATCATACTTAAACATCACAATCTGTTGAGAGCAGATCAGAGGCTTTCAAGTCTGGTGACCAAGAAAGATACAATAGGTTCAAATACTATCGCCGGAAAACCATCTCACGGGCGAAGTTGCAATTCTGGACCAAGCTTGAATCAACAATGGATGCTTGACGTTTGTTGCAGGGCTTGAATAATATCACCTCTCATATAGTTAAATCAAATGACATAGGTGACAGCAGGGCTTCGGTTGCAGATGAGCTCAATGCCTACGCTTTGACCATCAAAATATGGAGGAACTGTCACAAACTCCCTCATCCACCGATGATCCTATGATTTTAGTCTTTGAAACCAACATGCAAGCAAACTTCATGAGAGTGAAGGCATGAAAGACCGCCGGCCCAGACAGGGTACCTGGCCAAGTACTAAAGATCTGTGCTGATCAACAGGCTGAAGTGCTCGCTGAGATCTTTAACTTCACGCCTTGGCAGTGTGCTTCAAGCAGGTTTCAGTTACATCAGTGTCCAAGAAGACTATGGTGACCTACCTCAATGACCATCGCCCAGTAGCACTTACATCCAGAGTGATGAATAGTTTGGAGAGGTTGATGATGAAACATATCAACTCCTGCCTGAGAAGTGATTTGGATCTTATTTAATTTGACTAGCAGATCAATAGGTCCACAGCAGATGCCATCTTAATGGCTCTTCACTCAACCCTGGAACTTCTGGGCAGCAAACATGCATACATCTGGATGCTTGTTATTGACTACAGCTCAGCATTATACCATCATCCTCTCAGAAATAATCAGTAAACTCCAAAACCTTGCCCTCAATAGCTCATTGTGTAACTGGATCCTGGGTTTCCTCACATGTAGACCCCAGTCAGTTTGGATTGGCAACAAAATCTCCTCCACTATCTCCATCAGTACAGGTGACCACAGGGCTGTGTACTCAGCCCTCGTTCTACTCACTTTACACCTAGACTGGATGGCTTAGGACAGCTCCAATACCATGTTCAAGTTTGCCGATGACAGTATTGTTATGGGTGGAGTCAAAGATGGTGATGAATCAGCATACAGGTCGGAGATTGAAAATTTGGCTGAGTTGTGTCATAACGACAACCTTTCACTCAATATCAGCAAGACCAAGGAACTGATTGTAGACTTCAGGAGAGGGAAACCAGAGGACTGTGAGCTAGTCCTCGTCGGAGGATCAGAGATGAAGAGAGCTAGCAATTTTAAATTGCTATGTGTTACTATTTCAGAGGATTAGTCCTGGGCCCAGCACATAAGTGCAATTGCAAAAAAAGCACGGCAGCACCTCTACTTCCTCGGGAGTCTGCGGAGGTTCATCACGACATCTAAAACTTTGAAAAATTTCTATAGATGTGTAGTGGGGACTGTATTGACTGGTTGCATTATGGCCTGGTATGGAAAAACCAATTCTTTTGAAAAGAAAATCTTACAAAAGGAAGTGGATTCAGACCAGTACATCATGTGTAAAGCTCTCCCAATCATTACTAAGCTTCAAGACCTTGGCCTCTATGCCTCCTTGTGCAAAACAGGACAAGTCCAACCCATCCAATTACCACTCGATCAGCCTACTCTCAATCATCAGCAAAATAACAGAAGGGGTCATCAACAATGCTATCATGCAGCACCTACTCAGCAATAACCTTCCTATGGATGCCCAGTTCGGATTCCAATAACGCCACTCAGCTCCTGACCTAATCACCTCCTTGGTCTAAGCATGGACTAAAGACCTAAATATCAGAGGAGAGGTGAGAGTGATAGCCCTCAAAATCAAGGCAGCATTTGACTGAGAATGGCAACAAGGTGCCCGAGCTAAAATGGAGTCAATGGGAATTTGGGGAAAAACCCTCCGCTGGTTGGAATCATACCCGACACAAAGGAAGATGTTTGTGGTGGTTGGAGGTCAATCATCTCATCCTCAGGGCATCACTGCAGGAGTTCCTCAGGGAAGTGTCCTAGGACCAACCATCTTCAGCTGCTTCATCAAAGACCATCCTTCCATCATAAGGTCAGAAGTGGGGATGTTTGTAGATGATTGCACAATGTTCTGCACCACTCGTGACTCCTCAGATAGTGAAGCAGTTCATACCCAAGTGCTGCAGGACCTGGACAATATCCAGACTTGGGCTGACAAGTGGCAAATAACATTTGAGTCATGCAATTGTCAGGCAATGACCATCTCTAACAAGAGAGGCTCTAACCACCATCCCTTGACATTCAGTGACATCACCATCACTGAATTCCCTACTATCAACATCCTGGGGGTTACCATTGACAGGAAACTGAACTGGTCTAGCCATATAAACACAATGGCTACCAGAGCAGGTCAAAGACTAGGAATACTGCAGCCTGTAACTCACCTCCTGACTCCCCAAAACCTGTCCACCATCTATAAGACTCAAGTCAGGAGTGTAATAGAATTCTTTCCACTCGCCTGGATAAGTGCAACTTCATCAACACTCAGGAAGCTTGACACCATCCAGTACAAGGCAGCCCATCTGATTGGTATCCCTTCCATAAGCATCCTTTCTCTACCATCGACAAACAGTTGCAGCAGTGTGTATTACCTAAAAGATGTACTGCAACAACACATCAAAGCTCCTAAGGCAGCAACTTCCAGATCCACAACCACTACCATCTAGAAGGTCGAGAACAGCAGGTACCTGGGAACACCTCCACTTGGAAATCCCCCTCCAAGTCACTCACCAACCTGACTTGGAAACATATTGCCGTTCCTTCATTGTTGCTTGGTTAAAATCATGGAATTCCTTCCATAACAGCACTGTGGGTGTATCTACACATCGGGGACTGCAGCGGTTCAAGAAGACAGCTCATCACAACCTTCTCAAGGGCATCGAGGGATGGGCAATAAATGCTGGCTTATCTGGCAAGCCAACATCCTGTAAGTGAATAATAATAATAATTGGATCCTTGCAGATCCCCATCAGTTTGGATTGGCAACAACATCTCCTTCACAACCTCCATCAGCACAGGAGCACCACAAGGTTGTGTGCCTAGCCCCCTGCTCTACTCACTTCACACTTACGAATGTGTGGCGAAGCACAGCTCCAATGCTACATTCAAATTTTCTGATGACACCACTGTCATAGGTCAAATCAAAGGTCGTGGTCAATCAGCACATAGGAGAGAGATTGAAAATCTGGCTGAATGGTGCCGTAAGAACAACCTCTTCTTATTCAATGTCAGCACAACTAAGGAGCTGATTATCGACTTCAGGAGAAGGAAACCAGCAGTCCATGAGCCAGTCCACATCGGAGGGTCAGAGGTGCAGAAAGTTAGGAACTTTAAATTCCTCGGTATTATTATTTTGGGGGACCTGTCCTGAGCCCAGCTCAAAAGTGCCATTAAGGAGAAAACAATACAGTGCCTCTACTTCCTTAGGAGTTTGTGGATACTTAGCATGACATCCAAAACTTAGAAAAACTTCTATAGATATGTAGTGGAGAGTATATTGATTGACTGCATCACAACCTAGTATGGAAGCACTAATGGGAAATCCAACAAAAAGTGGTGCATACAGCCCTGCCCATCACTGGTAAATCCTCACAACCAATGAGCACGTCCACATGAAACTCTATCACAAGAAAACAGCATCCATCATTGGGGACCCCCCACCACACAGGACATGCTCTCATCTCACTGATGCCATCAGGAAAAGGTACAGGATCCTCAAGACTCACACCACTAGGTTCAGGAGCAGTTACTACCTTTCAAACATGAGGCTTTTGAACTAAAGGGAATAGCTTCACTCAACTTCACTTGCCCCATGATTGAAATGTTCCCAGAACCAATGGACTTACTTGAAGGGACCATTCACCTCTTGGTCTTGATATTTATTGACTTATGAATTTATTATTATATCTTCTTTTGTATTTGCACAGCTTGTTGTGCCCACACTCTGGCTGACCACCTAGCTGGGTGGTCTTTCATTGATTCTGTTACGGTTATGATTCTCTAGGTTTATTGAGTATGCTCCCAAGAAAATGAATGTCAGGGTTGTCTGTGGTGACATATATGTATTTTGATAATCAATTTACTTTGAACATTACACATGCTGGTAATTCCAGAGCTGACCTTGATAACTGATTCTCCTAAATCCCAGCTAACAAGCAACTGACAACCTCCAACAGTGATCCTTTAGAATTAGGTTTCAATTGATCTTAGAAGTTTCTCGTCAGTCTGAATTTCCACAGGATGTCTCTGAGGTAGCTTTAAATGAATGGGATTGGTTAAATGTTGGAATTTGACATCATTTCCTGTAACTTGCCTGTGAGTGATGGTGTTAATCAGTTAGTACTACATGTTAATTGTTATGTTCTTAGATTCGGCCAAAACCCTAATTAGATTTTTGAGATTTGTGGTACAATTCAAATAGAATCTTGCAGACTTGCTTAATAAGCCTCTTTGATAAATGTGGAATTCTTAGCGGTTTGAAAGGGACTCAGATTCAAACTATTTAACACAATCATTGTAGTGAAACAAATTAAAATAATATGCATCAGCAGCTGGCTAAGCCTTTTACTCTTATACCTTGATGAATGTCCTTTGATGTACAAATTGAATTTTTCAAAAATGCTGTCTTTAATGACCGTGAATCCACTTCCCTAAAATATCATTGTATTGTTACTACCAGGCTTTTAAAACATCAAATATCATATTTTGTTTAATTGTATCATAAAGAAGGTTTTACAGGCTAGTTGACATTCATATCACTCACTAGGTCAGTTCGGCCTGAAAGTAGGATCCAGAAATGAGGACTGAGTTGACTCCATTTGAAACAGATAGCAACAAGACAGCTGGGTTCTTTATGTAAAGGCCTATGGGCTGGTAAGTGCTGCCTGGTTCCTCAGCTCTCACTTTCAGCAGGAGGACTACAAAGAAGAATGGGCAACTTGTACAATTTTTTTTAGTATCAGCATGGTAACTGATATTGGAAAATTGTGTGCCACTGACTATCCAGTACCACATATTGAATTATTAATGTTGCCTAAGCCAGAGGAAATACAGAATAATTTTTTTATAGAAGAAAGAGAGTAATTCTTTTGTGAATTATTCTTCATTGCGTCTGGACCCATATTAGCAGGAACCAATATAAAATCATTAGATGATATTTAAAGTGCTTTGGAAAGGTAATGCTCATGTAAGTAGCTGTGGAATACTGAACTACACCATCAGTCTGCATGATGGCAAGGGTGTTGAGCAGACCGCCCAGAGTCACAATGCCTGTCTGTGCCAATTCTGCTGAAATCCTCCAGAGTGGATCCAACTGATGATTAACTTCGCTTCCTGCATCACTGCTCCCACGTATTTCTAAATATTTTGAAATCCACAAAGTAAGACCATAAGACATAGGAGCAGAGTGAGGCTTTTTGGCCCATCAAGTCTGCTCTACCATTCAATAATGGCTAATTAATTATCTTTCCCAACCCCATTCTCCTGCCTTCTCCCCACAACCTTTGACATCTTGAATAGTCAAGAACCTATCAACCTTCAACATTAAGTATAGCCAATGACTTGGCCTTCACAACAGTCTATGGCAATGAATTCCATAGATAAATCACTCTTTGGCTAAAGAAATTCCTTCTCATCACTGTTCTAAATGGACAACCGTGTATTCTGAGTCTGGGCCCTCTGGTCCTAAACTGCCTCACTATTGGAATCATCCTCTCCATGTCCACCTTATCTAGGGGTTTCAATATTCGCCAGGTGTCAATGAAATCTCACATGATCGGGAGCTTTGACTAGTGACCGATTGGAGAGATCAGAAGCTTGAGAGGACGGACTTCACCTCAGGTTCACAGATCTTAGTGAAAACAGTGACTCACAGCAGTTTTTTGGGACTTTGATCAGTGACCAATCAGTGCTTGGGATTGATTAGCAAGAACAAATTGAAGAAAGGCAGTACCAAGCAGAGTAGCCATCTTTGGAGTGGACAGAATGAGAGTGATTTTGAAGTTTTGAGCTCTTCGTGGCATCAGAGGCTTCTGTCAGAGAAGACAAAAAGGAAAAGCTGTAGGTAGAGTTTTTTTTCCCTTCTTTACATTTGCTCAGGTAGCAATGCTTGGCAGGATAGTGAAATGCTCCTCTTGCGGGATATGGGAAGGCAGGGAGTCTTCCAGTGTCCCTGACAACTACACATGCAAGAACCACATCGAGCTGCAGCTTCTTACACTCCGCGTTCAGCAGTTGGAGCTGGAACTGGATGAACTCTGGATCATTTGGGAGGTCAAGGGGGTGGTAGATAGGGCATAAAGAGAAGTAGTTACACTCAAGATGCAGGACACAGGAAACAGCCAGTGAGGAGTACCCCTGTGACCGTCCCCCTCAACAACAGTTACGTGACATTGGATGCTGTTGGGGGGGGTGGTGGGGGTTTGTGGGTGACCAAGTAGAGGAAAATCACATTGGTCTGGTCTCAGTGAGTCAGAAGTGAAGGGGGGAGAAGAGGTGAACTGTGGTCAGAGGGGACTTGTTAGTGAGGGGGACAGAAAGAGGTTCTGTTGGCAAGAATGAGATTCTCAGATGGTATGTTGCCTCCTGAGTGCCTGGGCCCAGGACATCTCGGATTGAGTCCACAGTATTGTTAAATGGGAGGTGAACAACTAGAGGTCATGGTCCTGGTGGGTACCAATGACATGGGTAGGACGAGTGCTAAGATACTACAAAGGGAGTTCAGTGATTTACATGCTACGTTAAAGGGCAGGATCTCCAGGGTTGTTATCTCAGGATTGCTAGCCTTGTCACATGCTGATGATGCCAGGAATAGCAAGATTATACAGTTTAACACGTGGCTAAGGAGTTGGTGTAATAGGGAAGGCATAAGATTTTTGGATTATTGGGCTCTCTTCCAGGGAATGTGGGACCTGTATAGAAGACATGGTTTCTATCTGAACTGGAGGGGGAATAATACCCAAGCGGGAAGGTTGGCTAATGCTGCGTATTAGGGTTTAATCTAGAGCTGCAGGAGATAGTAACCAGAGTGCCAGAATAGTTACTGGAGAGGTCGTGAAGACCAGATGTTGGTAAGACCTCAGTCAATGTCAGAAATCAAAATGATCGGAATGATGTGACTGGTATCCTGGGCTGTGTATTTTTCAATGCAAGAAGCAACATCGGAAAGGCAGATGAGCTCAGGGCATGGATCAACCCCTTGGAAACATGATATTGTAGCCCTTAGTGAGACTTGGTTGCAGGTGAGACAAGACTGACAGCTTAATATTCTGGGGTTCTATTGTTTTAGATGTGACAGAGCGGGAGGGGTTCAAGGAGGAGAGGTGGCGTTACTAGTCATGGAAAATATCACAGCAGTGCTCCATCAAAACAGGCTGGAAAACTCATCTAGTGAGGTATTATGGGTGGAACTGAGAAATAAGAAAGTTATGACCATGTTAATGGGGCTATATTACAGACCACCCAACAGTCCTAGGGATTTAGAGGAACAAATGTGTAAAGAGATCACAAACCATCACAAGAAACATAAAGTTGTTACAGTAGGTGATTTTAACTTTCCCATATTGACTAGGAATCCCATACTGAAAAAGGACTAGATTGGGAGAGAGTTTGACAAATGTGTTCAGGAAAGCTTCCTAAATCAGTACGTAGGTATCACAATGACAGAGTGTGTGATCCCGGATCTGCTGTAGAGAATGAGACAGGGCAGGTGACAGAGGTTTGTGTCGGGGAAAATTTTCATCCAGTGACCACGGTGCCATTAGTTTCAGAGTAAATATGCAAAAAGATAGGTCTGGTCCATCTTTTTGGTTGAGATCCTAAATGGGAGAAAGGCTCATTTTGGTGGTATCAGAAATTATCTGGCAAGTGTGGATTAGGACAGGCTCTTTTCTGACAAAGGTGTACTATGTAAATGGGAGGCCTTCAAAAGTGAAATTTTGAGAGTACACAGCTTGTATGTGCCTGTCAGAATAAAAGGTAAAGAATACATGTGTTGGGAATCTTGGTTTTAAGAAATATTGAGAAAAGAGAAGATGCATGGCAGATATAGGCAGGTAGGAGCAAATAAGGTGCTTATAGACTATAAGAAATGCAAGAGAACACTAAAGAAATAAATCAGAATGGCTACAAGAGGGCATGAAGTTGCTGTGGCAAACAGGGTGAAGGAGAATCCTAAGAGATTCTACAGATATTTTAAGAGCAAAAGGATTGCAAGGGACAAAATTGGTCCTCTGGAAGACCAGAATGGTAATCCATGTGTAGTATGAAAACATGGGGATGGGGAAATGCGGAGATCTTAACTAATATTTTTGTATCTGTCTTTGTTCAGGAGGTGGATGCAGAGTCTATAGAAGTGAGGCAAAGTGACATCAACTTCATGGACTCTGTATAGATTACAGGTATTTGCTATCCTGAGGCAAATCAGGGTAGATCAACCCCCAGGACCTGATAAGGTGTTCCCTTGGAACCTATGGGAGGCAGATGCAGAAACTGCTGGGGCCCTAGCAGAAATATTTAATTCATCCTTAGTGGCAGGAGAGGTAACGCGGTTTGGAGGATAGCCAATGTTGTTCTGCTGTTTAAAAAAGGCACTAAACATAATCCATAAGTTATAGGTCAGTAAGTCTGACATCAGTGGTGGGAAAGTTATTGTAAGGTATTCTAAGGGACTGAATAATTAGTATTTGGATAGGCATGGACTGATTATGGTTAGTCAGCATGGCTTCATGTGTGGTAGGTTGTGTCTAATCAATCTTATAGAGGCAGTGGATGTTGTTGGCATAGAGTTTAGCAAGGCATTTGACAAGGTCCCACATGGGTGGTTGGTCAATAAGGTTCAGTTGTTCATCATTCAGGATGAGGTGTTAAATTGGATTAGACATTAACTTTGTGGGAGAATTCAGAGAGTGGTAGTAGATGGTTGCCTCTCTGACTGGAGGCCTGCGATCAGTGGTGTGCTACAGGGATCGGTGCTGGGTCCTTTGATGTTTGTCATCTATATCAGTGATAATGTGGTTAACTGGATCATCAGCTATGTGGATGACACCAAGATGGGGGTGTTGTAGACGGTGAGGAAGGCTGTCATGGCTTGCAGAGGGAGCTGCATCAGCTGGAAAAATGGACAGATGGAAAAATGTAGTCAACTGGGAGCTGTTGCACTTCAGTAGGACCAACTAGGGTAGGTCTTACACAGTGAACGGTAGGGCACTGAGGAGTGTGGTAGAACAAAGTGATCTGGGAATACAAGTCCATAATTCATTGAAAGTGGTATCACAGGTAGATAGGGTCATAAAGAAAGCTTTTGGCACATTAGCCTTCATAAATCAATTTATTGAGTACAGGAGATAAGATCTCATGTTGAAGTTGTATAAAACATTGGTGAGGCCTAATTTGGAGTATTGTGTGCAGTTTTGGTCACCTACCTACTGGAGATTTAAGAGTGCAGAGAAAATTTACGAGGATGTTGCCAGGTCTGGAGGACCTGTGTTATAAGGGAAGATTGAATAGGTTAGGACTTTATTCCTTAGAACGTAGAAGATTGAGAGGAGATTTCATAGAGGTATATAAAATTATGAGGGGTGTAGATAGGGTAAATGCAGGCAAACTTTTTCCACTGAGGTTGGATGGGACTACAACCCGAGGTCATGGGTTAAGGGAGAAAGGTGAAAAGTTTAACAGGAACTAAGGGTATGGAGGGCTATGGTCCCAGTGCATATTAATTGGAGTAGGCGGTTTCAATATTTTGGCATAGGCTAGATGGGCTGAATGGCCTGATTCTACACTGTTCTTCTCTATGACTCTAAAAGAATAAAATTAATATTGAAACAATCAAAATACCAAAATTTTCTTTTAGAAGGCTACGCATACAGAAATTTGGAAGTATCTCAGCTGACATAATTTGAGTGAGACTCTCGTACCTGGAACAGGTTTACCTTGCCCAATAGTTCAGCAGGACAGGATGGGAATGTTGCAGAATCCTGTTGCTGCAAAGAGATGGAGGCAATTGACTATACAGATGGTAGAGAGGAAGATGCCGTGTCTTGTTTAAGCCAGCAGAAATGCTGGATGCAGGGGTTGGTTGGGAAGTAAAACCTGGCATGTGGGGTGGAGGGTTTCACCATTACCTTAAACTCTGGGCTTACATATTTCTGACAGATATACATTAGTACTCAATCACTTTCTAATGCATTTTCAGTTAAGATAAAGAGTTAGATTGTGTTCAATTAACATGGCCTCTCCCTGTCAGATTCTGTTTGTCTATTCTCCCACCACCATCCCACTTCCCCCACTTTTTCAAAGGATCTCTAGCCTAACATGTAAACCTTTTCTCTTTCTGAACTGACTACACAACCTATGGATTCACTTTCCAAGTCCTCAGTATTCTTTATTTAATTATTTACTTTTATTTGCTCAGCTTGTCTTTTGTACATTGGCCATTTGTCATTCTTTGTTTATGTGTAATACTGAGACCATAAGACCATAAGGTATAGGAGCAGAATTAGGCCATTCAGCCCTTCAAGTCTGCTCCGCCATTCCATCATGGCAGATCCAATTTTCTGCTCGGCCTCAATCTCCTGCCTTCTCCCTGTATCCTTTCATGTCCTGACCAGTCAAGAAGCTATCAACCTCTGCCTTAAACATACATAAGGACTTAGCCTCCGCATCTGCCTATGGAAAAGAATTCAACAGATTCACCACTCTCTGGCTAATAAAACCACTCGCACTCTAAAAGGATGCCCTTCTACTCTCCCACCGTAGGAGACATCCTCTCCACATCCACTCCATCAAAGCCTTCCACCAATCAATAGGTTTCCATGAAGTCACCCGTTATTCTTCTGAATTCCAGTGAATACAGGCCCAGAGCCATCAAACACTCTTCATACACCAAGCCATTCAATCCTGGAATCATTTTCATGAACTTCCTTTGAACCTTCTCTAGTTTCAGCACATCCTTTCTAAGATAAGGGATCTAAACCTGCTCACAATACTCCAAGTGAGGTCTCAACAGTGCTTTATAAAGTCTCAATATTACATCCTTGCTTTTATATTTTTTTTCCTATTGAAATGAATGCTAGCATTGCATTTGCCTTCCTCAGCACAGATTAAACCTGCAAATCAATCTTCAGGGAATACTGCACAAGCACTCCCAGGTCCCTTTGCACCTTAGATTTTTGTATTTTTCTCAACCTTTTCATTTCTTTCACCAAAGTGCATGACCATACACACCCCAACACTGCATTCCATCTGCCATTTCTTTGACCATTCTCCTAATCTACCTAAGTCCTCCTGTAGCCTCTCTACTTCTTCAGAACTACGTGCCCCTCCACCTTTCTTCATGTCATCTTCAAACTTTGCAACATAGCCATAAATTCCATCATCCAAATCATTGACATATAACGTAAAAAGAATTAGTCCCAACACAGACCTCCCTGGAACTCCACTAGTCACTGACACCCAGCCAGAAGAAGCTCCCTTTATTCCCACTCTTTGCCTCTTGCCAATCAGCCTCTGCTTTATCCATGCTCGAATCTTTTCTGAAATACCATGGGCTCATAGCTTGTTAAGCAGCCTCATGTGTGGCATCTTGTCAGAGGCCTTCTGAAAAACCAAATACACATCAACCAATTCTCCATTCTCTATTTGTTTGTTATTTCTTCAAAGAATTCCAATAGATTTGTCAGGCAAGGTTTTCCCTTGAGGAAACCACGCTATCTACATCCTATTTTATCATGTGGCTCCAAATACCCTGAGACCTCATCCTTTATAATCAATTCCAACATCTTCCCAACCACCGAGGTCAGACTAATTGGCTTATGGTGTCCGCTCACTTTTTGAAGAGTGGAGTGACATTTGTAATTTTTCAGTCTTCAAGAACCATTACATAATCTAGTGGTTCTTAAAAGATCATTACTAATACCTCCACGATCTCTTCAGTCACATTTTCAGAACTCTGGGGTGTATGCTATCTTGTCCAGATGATTTATCTACCTTCAGGCCTTTCAGTTTCCCAAGAACCTTCTCTCTAGTTATGGTAACTTCACACACTTCATGTCCCCTGACACTTGGAACTTCCACCACACTGCTAGGGTCTTCCACAGTGAAGACTGATGCAAAATACTTTTCAGTTCATCTGCTGTTTTGTGGTTCCCCCAATACTACCTCTCCTGCATCGTTTTTCAGCAGTATGATATCCAATCTTGCCTCTCCTTTGCATTTTATGTATCTAAAGAAACTTTCGATATTCTGTTTAATATTATTGGCTAGTTTACTTTCATACTCCATCTTTACCTTCTTAATGACATTTTTAGTTGCCTTCTGTTGGTTTTTAAAAACTTCCCAATCCTCAAACTTCCCACTAATTCTTACTCTCTCTTAGGCTTTTATGTCGGCTTTGACTTCTCTTGTAAGCCATGATTGCATTATCTTTCCTTTAGAATACTTCTTCCTCTTTGGGATGTCTATATACTGTGCCTTTAACATAAGAAACATAAGAACATAAGAAATAGGAGCAGGAGTAGGCCATCTGGCCCCTCGAGCCTGCCCCACCAGTCAGTAAGATCATGTCTGATCTGTCCGTAAACTCAGCTGCATCTACCTGCCTTTTCTCCATAACCCTTAATTCCCTTACTATGTAAAAACCTATCTAACTGTTTCTTAAATATATTTAGTGAAGAAGCCTCAACTGCTTCCCTGGGCAGAGAATTCCACAGATTCACCACTCTCTGGGAAAAACAATTTCTCCTCATCTCTGTCCTAAATCTTCTCCCCTGAATCTTGAGGCAATGATTCTAGTCTCACCTACCAATGGAAACAACTTTCCTGCTTCTATCTTATCTATCCCTTTCAAAATTTTATATATTTTTATAAGGTCCCCTCTCTTTCTTCTGAACTCCAGAGAGTATAGTCCCAAGTGACTCAATCTCTCCTCATAGGTTAACTCCTTCATCCCTGGAAAAAACCTGGTGAACCTCCTCTGCACTGCCTACAAAGCCAGTATATCCTTCCTCAAGTATGGAGACCAGAACTGCACACAGTACTCCAGGTGCGGCCTCACCAGTAACCCTGTATAGTTGCCGCATGACCTCTCTGCTCTGGAATTCAATCCCTCTAGCAATGAAGGCCAACATTCCGTTTGCCTTCTTAGTATCCGGTTGTACCTGCAAGCTAACTTTTTGCAATTCATGCACAAGCACTCCCAAGTCCCTCTGCACAACAGCATGCTGCAATCTTTCACCATTTAAATAATTATCTGCTCTTCCATTATTCCTTCCACAGTGGATGATCTTGCATTTACCAGCATTGTATTCCATCTGCCAGACCTTGGCCCACTCACTTAACTTATCTATATCCCTCTGCAGACTCTCCACATCCTCTGTACAATTTGCTTTTGCACTCAGTTTAGTGTCATCAGCAAATGTTGCTACACTACACTCAGTCCCCTCTTCCAAATCATCAATGTAAATGGTAAACAGCTGTGGGCCCAGCACTGACCCTTGCATCACCCCACTCACCACTGACTGCCAACCGGAGAAACACCCATTTATACCAACTTTCTGCCTTCTATTGGTTAACCAATCCACTATCCATGCCAATACACTTCCTCTGACTCCATGCATCCATATCTTATTTATAAATCTCTTGTGCGGCACCTTATCGAACACCTTCTGGAAATCCAAGTATACGACATCTACCTGTTCCCCTCTATCCACTGCACTCATTATGTCCTCAAAGAACTCCAGTAAGTTTGTCAAACAGGACCTGCCCTTTCTGAATCCATGCTGTGTCTGTCTAATGGAACCACTCCTTTCTAAATGTTTCACTATTTCTTCCTTAATGACAACTTCAATCATTTTCCCGACTACAGATGTTAAGCTAACCGGCCTATAGTTGCCCGTCTTTTGCCTACATCTTTTCTTTAAAAAGTGGCATGACATTTGCTGTCTTCCAATCTGCTGGGACCTGTCCAGAGTCTAGAGAATTTTGATAAATGATTACCAACTCGTCTTCTATAACCTCCGCTGATTCCCTCAGCACCCTGGGATGCATCCTGTCAGGACCAGGGAACTTATCTACATTCAGGCCTTCTAGCTTGCTCATCACTATCTCTTTATTATCAGTGATTTTATCGAGGTCCTCACCCCCCATTTTGTCCATAACATCCTTCTTTGGAATATTAAACTTGTCATCCACCGTAAAGACCAACACAAAATAGTCGTTCAATGCCTTAGCCATTTCCTTATCACCCAGTATCAATTTCCCCTTCTCGTCTTCCAAAGGATCTACGTTGACTTTAGCCACCCTCTTCCACTTTATATACTTATAAAAACTTTTGCTATCTGTTTTTATATTTTCTGCTAATATACTTTCATACTCTATCTTCCCTTTCCTTATTTCTTGTTTAGTTGTTCTCTGTTGCATTTTAAAGTTTTCCAATCCTCCAGTCTCCCACTACTCTTTGTGTCTTTGTACACATGAGCTTTTAATTTGATACTATCCTTTATTTCCTTAGTTATCCAGGGCTGGCTCTTCCCACACTTACTGTCCTTACTTTTGACTGGAATATATTTTTGTTGAGAATTATGAAAAATCTTTTTAAAAGTATTCCACTGTTCCTCAACTTTCAAATTGCTTCCAGAAGTTCCAGCCATTGCTGCTCTGCTGTCATCTCTGCTAGTGTTCTTTTCCAATCAATTCTGGCCAACCCCTCTCTCATGCCTCTGTAATTCCCTTTACTCCACTGTAATACTGATACATCTGACTTTAGCTTCTCCTTCTCAAATTTCAGAGTGAATTTGATCATATTATGATCACATGCCCCAAGGGTTCTTTTACCTTAAGCTCTCTAATCAGTTCTGGTTCATTGCACAACACCCAATCCAGAAGAGCTGATCCTGTAGCGGGCTGAACCACCAGCTGCTCTAAAAAGCCATCTTGTAGACACTCTAGAAATTCCTCCTCCTGTAATCCAGCATCAACCCTATTTTCCCAATCAATCTGCATATTGAATTCCCCCATAACTTTTGTAACATTGCCCTTTTGGCATGCATTTTCTATCTTGCATATTAATTTATAGGCAACATCCTTACTACTGTTTGGGGGTCTGTATACAACTCCCATCGGGGTCTTTTTACCCTTGCAATTCCTTAGCTCTATCCACAATAATTCAACACCTTCCAACCCTATGTCACTTCTTTCTAGTGATTTGATTTCATTTTTTACCAACAGAGCAACGCCACCCCCTCTGCCTTCTGCCTATCGTTTTGTACAACCAGAATCCTTGGACATGAAGTCCCAGCTATAACCTTTCAGCCATGATTCAGTGATGCCTACAACATCATACCTGCCAATCTGCAACTGTGCTGCTAGGTCATCCACCTTATTCCATACACAGCACACGCAGCACACATTCCGATACAACACCTTCAGTGCTGTATTCACCCTTTTCAATTTTGGCCGCCTTTTACGTTGCAAATCATCAAGTTGACTGCAATTTTCCCCTATCAATAGCCTCTCCTCACTACACATTTGTTTTTAAACTAGCCACTTCATCTTCAGCACTATTACCAACTTTTCCTGAGATACTTCATTGCCATTTCATTGGCTCTATTGTATTCCTCTTTTCTACTGTAAATGCTCACAAGAAGATGTATCTCAAGGTCGTTTATGGTAACATAAACTTTGAACTTTCCATAGGCACTTGCTGGTCTGCTATCTGTTTCTGGTATTCTGTATTTTTATTTGATTTCCAGCAGCTTTATTGACATTCCTGCAGTACATCCTGCCCCTAATTTAGCATGCTTGTGTACTGCTGTTGGACTCGATGTTTAAAATGCCGGGATAAACTTGAATATTTGTGTATTAAATGTTTATATCCACTGTCTGATAGAGGAAGGATGTGGAAGCTTTTGAGAGGACTCAGTGGAGATTTACCAGGATGCTGACTGGATTAGAAAGCATGGTTTATGAGGAAAGGCTGAGTGAGTTCGGGCTTTTCTCCTTGGAGTGAAGGAGAATGAGAAGTGACATAATAGAGGTGTATAAGACATGGACGAGGCATAGATGAAATGGATAGCCAGTAGCTTTTTCCTTGGCCTGAAAATTTCAAAGATGAGAGTACATAATTTTATGGTGATTGGAAGAAAGTATGGCTGAGAGGGGGGTAGGGTTTGTCATAGCGTCTGGTTTAAGATGCTCACTGGTAGTTCAAAAGCGAAGAAATTCAACTAGAACATTACTAATGATGCCTCTTCAAAAGTAAATTGTGGTAAATTATCACTGCAAACAATGAAGAGGCCAGCGAAGGCGAAGCGAGTTCGACGAATAACCCATGCCGGTGCATTGCAGAATCAATGCAGATGGAGTGAACCACTCGGGAAGGTGAGGTTGATGCAGAAGAGATTTGATGCCCATACAACTGGCCTGGGCGTGAGGTTGGATCGCTCTGGGTGCCCAGCCAATTTGAAGAGTTTGAGAGCGGCTTTGGGCTGGGCCCGGAACGAGCTGCTGAGTGGCATGGTCTGGACCTGGAGTCTTTCAGTACAGTGGTGTCCAAGTCCTAATATGAGGTATAAGATGCTGTTTGGACAACTTAAAGGCCGGCCCAGGCAGGGTGTCGGGATCAGAGGTGGGAGCCGATTTTGCTTACTTGCAGCAATGTTCACTCCTTTCTCCATGGTGCTAAGGCTATGAAGACTGACCAAGTTGTTGTGCTCCATGCACACTAATATGATGAACTGATACCAACTCTTTGGGGCTATCCCGGCCTGTTCTGGGGTTCGGATCTAAGGACTCAATTTGGTTCAGAATGTTGTTGTTTGCATGACTAGTGTTTTTTTTAACCCTTTCTCTTGCGCATGGGTGTTGGTCTTTTTTTAAATTGACTTCTGTTGGGTTTCTTGCTTGGTGGCTACATGCAAGCAACCAAATCTCAGGATTGCATAATTTATACATTCTTGGGGTGCCTGGAGCATGCAGCTCTGGGTGGTGGTAGAGTCAGATACATTAGGGATATTTAAGAGATCCTTAGATAGGCTCGTGGATGAGATTTAAGTGGGTGGGAAGGGCTAGATTCTTCTTAGAGAAGGTTAACAGGTTACAACTTCGTGGGCTAAATGGCCAGTACAATGCTGTACTGTTCTTTGTTCTATTAATTTTCATATCTGCTCAATAAATATTTATTATTATTGGAGTAGAAATTGTTTTGTAACATAAGTCTAAGGCATGATATAGTAACATATATGTGTTGAACTATGCTTCTGAAACTTGGGTCTGAATTTCAGAAGTACATGTCACTGAGCTGATGTCAAAACTTTTCCTATTTAATGTATACAATAGGGAACAAAGTTTTATCCATATTGGATAATAAGGCTAGCAACAAATCAAAGGAGCCTGTCAGACAGGAATGAGAAAATGCACAGACATTTCAAGCATAGAAAGTAGAATCTACTTAATCACCTCACTGCAAATATAAAACAGAAAGCCAAATTTGTTTTTCCGCGAACTTTCCTGTCCTCAAAGATAAATGGAACTCTATGTAGCAAAAGGTCTCAGGATCCTCCCAGGTTTTATATTCTGCATGTTTTATTCACCAAAGTCATTGAACGAGCACTCAAGTTTCTTTGTATTTCTTTGCTAGGAGTACAAAATCATTTTACTTTGCAGTGTTCCAGCAAACAGAGAAGGATCATGTTGCAGAAAGCAAAGTAATGATTAATTGGAGTTCAGAGTGATAACATTTCACAGCATTTGAGCTCATGCAGACACAGTGCACCAATCTCTCCAGTTTGTTCCTTCTCCACTTGGTTTGTCCCAATTCCCATGTCCGGCCTTTTCCAATAACTCCAACAGTATATTAGAAATTGTTGAGTCCTGATGAAGGGTCTTGGCCCGAAACATTGACTCTTTATCCCTCTCCACAGATGCTGCCTGATCTGCTGAGTTCCTCCAGCATTATCTATGCATTGCTTTGGATTTTCAGCACCTGTGTTTATAATTGCTTCTTCCACTTCTTTTCCTCAGCTGCTCATTTCACTCTTCGATGCTCTGAACCATTTTTTGCATTTTCCTTTGCCAATTAGTTTAGAAAAAAAATCATGAAATTGGCTGAAAAAAATGTTTGAAACAGTGTTAGGGTGATATATACCCATGAAAGTATACTGAAACTGGTCCGCACATTCCCATCTGGAATAAGGGTCAATTTGAAGCCACTTCTGATGATTGGCTGTTCACCAACTTTGGAAAGACATTGGCTCTTAAAGGCAGACTCCCTACAACAGCAACACCATGGCTCCCATCGAGAAGGGAGTGTTTGGAGGGAAGAGGGAGGTTGAATTATTCACCAGAAAGTTATGTGCAAGGGGAAGATCTTGTGCACCTAGATGGTTCAATGGACCAACCAGTGTGACAGTAGGAAGAGTTTAGTGCATTGTCTCTCCCAGGTGCTGAGAATCTCACTTTGAGCAATGCAGAAATAATGCTTAGCTTCCTGACAACACATACCAGTTGCGTGGCTCTGGGAGCAGTTGTATTATTGCATTTCAATAATTGGACCATAATTTCACTCATTATGACCAGTGCAGGCAATCCTGCAAAGGAGGATGTGTGGGTTGATTGAGTCATCAGGGCTCTCATATTACTCTCATTGTTCTGATTATTGGTGAATTAACTTGTTGCTTTGAATTGTCTTTCAGAGTGAATCACTTTTTCTGATTGAGGGCTGTGATTTGGCAGGCTTTTTATGAAAGTGGGAGTACCTACAGGACTGCATTGTTTTAGGAGCAGCGCAACACCATCTTCTCCAGGGCAATAAGGGATGGGCAATGAACGCTGATCTTCTGGCAGTGTTCAGATACAGAAAATGCATGTCTATTTTTAAAGTGTCTTTCTCGGATCTCTTGCAACCCATGCAATCGCTGCCTTCTTCCTCTGCTCCTCTGTGAATGGAGATGGCTGGAGCTGTACTGCTGCGATGTCCCTGCTAGTGTTCCTCGTCCTTCTGTTCATGTGCTACTCCAGCTGTTTTTCAGACTGTGCCTAATGTCCCTCAGTCTCCAGCTCTCCTGGCGGCTTTTCCTCTGGCTCTGTCTGTTGCCTTCTGTTTGCCAGCACGTAGCACAGAATTACATACTCTCCCCACCTGTTGTGTTGTATATTCCCTGTTCCCCTGGAGAGATGAAGCAGCAGAATTTCTCCTTCCTGCAGACAATAGCATTCATAGCTGCTCTCTTTTCACTTGCATGATTGTTGATGCTTCTTCCTTAGCTGGTGTGAAAAGCCCCTTGTTCCTAAGATGCATGACTTTAGGCACTGCAGCTCACTGAATTCGAAGTTCAAACTAAATTTATTATCAAAGTACATACAGTTTCTGTCACTACATGCAACCCAGAGATTCATTTTTGCAGGCATACTCAATAAATCCATAGTACAATAATAACAATAATAGAATCAATGAAAGACCACACCAATTTGGGTATTCGTCATCGTCATCATGGCTATCCCTCGAGGTCGAGGATGATGGTCTTCGTTCTGAAGAAGTGGCCCACAGAGTGAAGACTCCTGTGCGTGTATTTGTTTAATGTGTACTTGATGTTGCACTCCAAGAAGCACACGATACTTCACAAATCAACCAACTGATTGCAATGGCATGGAAACCATGACGATTGCAGCTGATGGATTTGTTGCAGCCTTCATCCGCCTTCACAGCCGTTGAGTTCAAAGTAACCTTGTCCGCCTGTTCCACCATTGAGGTCTTGGTTGGATTGTTCTTTGTCAGGGACCTCACCCTCGACTTTACCGCCATAAGTGACCCTACCAGGAGCATAGCTCCAGATGGCATCACTCTTGGGATCTCAGGACCACACAAGCTTCTCCACGACAAGGTGACAATCCACGGAGAAGTTTGGGTGTTGACCAATGTGCAAAAGACAACAAACTTTGCAAATACAAGAAGAAAGAAATAATAATTAATAAATAACAATAAATATTGAGAACCTGAGATGAAGAGTCCTTGAAAGTGAGTCCATAGGTTGTGGGGACATTTCAATAGTTGTCACCTGGGATGAAAATGATATGAGCATTTCCTGGAAATATGACATTAACCATTGGGAAATTCTGATTTACAACAGAAGAATGAGGGTTGGGGAAAATTCACTGTTGAGGAAAAGGTTCTTATCAGGACATTTATCAGTGGTAGCCTGTAGTGTGATAATAAACTCATGCTGGCATATTGTACTGTTCACACTGTTGCCTGGTCTTCAAAGAAGTCATCACTTTGTGACCTCCCTTTTGCAATCCATGTGCTGAACTCCCTGTTGTATTTCGTGATCTGGTAGCTTGAGTATTAAGTTTGCAGATGACATCAAAACTGGTTGTGTAGTAGATAGTGAAAACAGTTCTATAAGATTACAACAAGATCAAGATCCACCAGAAAAAGGAAAAGCAGGTGGAATTTAACTTGACAAATGCAAAGCGAAGAATTTTAGGAAGTTCTACCAGGACAGGACATACAGATGGAATGGCAGTGCTCTGGGGAGCGTTATAGAAAAGAGAGATTGAGGTGTGCAAGTATATAGTTCCCTGAACCTGGCACCACAGCTGGACAGAGGGCTCAGCAAGGTATGTGGTGTGTTTACATTCATCAGTTTAGGCACTGCAAACAAGAGCTGGGACATCATGTCAGAACTCTACAATATATCGTTGGCACTGCAGTTATGACTATGTGCATTGCTGGTGGTCATACGACAGGAAGGATGTGATTAAGCTAGAAAGGATGCAGGAGATATTCACAACCATGTTGCTAGGATGGGAGAGCTTGAATTATAAGGAGAGATGGATAGGCTGGATCTGTTCTCCCTGAAGCGAAGGGGGCTGAGTGATGATCTTACAGAAGTTTATAAAATCATGAGGGGCATAGATAAGGCAGATGTTCACAATCTTTAACCCAATGTAGGGGAGTCTAAAACTTGAGGGCATATGTATAAGATGAGAGGGAAAAGATTTAAAGAGGTCCTGAGTGGGCAAGTATTTCCTTCAGGATGGTGTGGACGTGGAATGAGCTGCCAGAGGTAGAGGCGGAACAATTACAAGGTTTAAACTACAGGTGGACATGTATATAGATAAGAAAGGTTTAAAGGGATATAAAATAAATACAGGAAAATAGGCCTAGTTATATGAGGCAATCATAAACACAAGGGATCTGCAGTTGCTTGATGAGAAACATGAACAAAATGCTAGCGGAACTCAACAAGTCATGTAGCATCTATGGAGGGGAATAAGTGGTTGACGTTTCAGGCCATGATGACGAGTTATTCATGGATGCTACTGGACTAGCTGAGTTCCTCCAGCATTTTGTCTGTGTTGGCTGAGGCAGGCCCTTGCTCAGGATGGATGAGTTGTTCTGAAGGGCTCATTCCTGTGCTGAATCTACTACTCTAAAAAAACAAACATATAAATCTTACTCTCTGCTTACACTGCTCTATTCAATGCACTGGTTGAATCCTGGAGGCTGTACAAGATGTCTTTTATTGTTACGGTCCTGAGTCTGGTTTGACCCATGGCCTGCCAGACCATTTTCCTGTCAACTCCTGATCTTTAAGATCACTGGTCACTTCATCTGCCAACATTACATTGGATGGCCGTGGAATCTCAGTGACTGAAAGTGCAGGTATGAACAGAGTACTAAGGTCAAGACCCTAGTTACTTTTTAACAATACCAGGATGAAATCCCTGCAAATTTTGACAAGACATTCAGGTGACATTTTCTGAAAGAGGAAATATAAGTGATCTGGGACATTGAAGGAGTGAATGAACCTCTGAGGAGTTGGCAAGGTAGATATCGGTGTACAGTAGATGGACTAAATGGTTGCTTCTATAATATAGAAACATAGAAACATAGAAAATAGGTGCAGGAGTAGGCCATTCGGCCCTTCGAGCCTGCACCGCCATTTATTACGATCATGGTTGATCATCCAACTCAGAACCCCGCCCCAGCCTTCCCTCCATACCCCCTGACCCCCGTAGCCACAAGGGCCATATCTAACTCCCTCTTAAATATAGCCAATGAACTGGCCTCAACTGTTTCCTGTGGCAGAGAATTCCACAGATTCACCACTCTCTGTGTGAAGAAGGTTTTCCTAATCTCGGTCCTAAAAGGCTTCCCCTCTATCCTCAAACTGTGACCCCTCGTTCTGGACTTCCCCAACATCGGGAACAATCTTCCTGCATCTAGCCTGTCCAATCCCTTTAGGATCTTATACGTTTCAATCAGATCCCCCCTCAATCTTCTAAATTCCAATGAGTACAAGCCCAGTTCATCCAGTCTTTCTTCATATGAAAGTCCTGCCATCCCAGGAATCAATCTGGTGAACCTTCTTTGTACTCCCTCTATGGCAAGGATGTCTTTCCTCACATTAGGAGACCAAAACTGCACACAATACTCCAGGTGTGGTCTCACCAAGACCTTGTACAACTGCAGTAGTACCTCCTTGCTCCTGTACTCGAATCCTCTCGCTATAAGTGCCAGCATACCATTCGCCTTTTTCACCACCTGCTGTACCTGCATGCCCACTTTCAATGACTGCTGTATAATGACACCCAGGTCTCGTTGCACCTCCCCTTTTCCTAATCGGCCACCATTCAGATAATAATCTGTTTTCCTATTTTTGCCACCAAAGTGGATAACTTCACATTTATCCACATTAAATTGCATCTGCCATGAATTTGCCCACTCACCCAACCTATCCAAGTCACCCTGCATCCTCTTAGCATCCTCCTCACTGCTAACACTGCCACCCAGCTTCGTGTCATCTGCAAACTTGGAGATGCTGCATTTAATTCCCTCATCCAAGTCATTAATATATATTGTAAACAACTGGGGTCCCAGCACTGAGCCTTGCGGTACCCCACTAGTCACCGCCTGCCATTCTGAAAAGGTCCCGTTTATTCCCACTCTTTGCTTCCTGTCTGCTAACCAATTCTCCACCCACACCAATACCTTACCCCCAATACCGTGTGCTTTAAGTTTGCACACTAATCTCCTGTGTGGGACCTTGTCAAAAGCCTGTTATACAAATCATTAAATAACTGCATTAGTAATTGTTTAACATTTATTTAGAAATATTACAATAGTGTTCATTCCATATATCCACAATCCTGTGGAAAATACTTGTCCCCTCAAGTCCACTTTAAATCTTTCCCTCTCGCCTTTAAAACATAAGATTTTTCATACCATTGAGAGGCAATCATTTTTATTTATAAACTAGTTATCCTATCATCATTTCAGCTAGTAGTCAGCAGAGAACAATGTGAAAACTGGATAAGTTATAGTATGCTGAAGGTAATGATCTCTTGCTGTGGGAGGAAGTATCATCTTCACAATGTTGTCTGTTTGGAAAATGAGACCGCTTGTCATTGAATATCTTGTGGATTCCTTGACTCAATGGTCCATTGAGGTCATTTGTGGAGAATTTGAACATAAAATAACAGCTGGTAAGGCAGTCAGAGCCTTCACACAGGGAAAGCTATTTGCACACTACAGGCCAGTCACCATCTGTGAGGGGAACAGATCCATTAATGTTGTAGATTATTCCTGATGTTCCGTTCTTTTAGTCCTAATCCTGATCTCGTCATCAACAGATCTGCTGACAAAGACATTTGTTGTATGCTGGGCAGAACTCCACCTGGCGATGGACAAACTCTCCAATCGCTTCTATCTGTTACTGGGACAATCTCTCACTGCTGAATATCGATATATATCTTTTTCATAATGGTTATGACCTTATTTCCTTTTTTTATAATCTCCATTACTTTCCAAAGCTACCTGAATAAATATTTCATTTCTCTCTCTTGGTTACTTCTTGCAACGTCTGAAATGATGGTTATTTTCTTCAGCTGAGCTTTTGTCTCTATAGTGCTATTCTCAAATTTTAACTAGAATAAAAACCAAAATGCTGGAAACACTTAAGCAAATGTGGCAGCGTCAGTGGAAGAGAAATGGCGGTAAGGTTTAGTTCTGATACCACTAAGGTCAAAGTTGAGTTTGCCATATGCACACATGCATGTATGCGCAAGTGGATTGAAAACCTGACACGCAGTGCTGTACAGGTCCTGCTTTATACTTAGAAATGTGAGGCTCAGTGCAGCTGTAATGACATATTTTAGTTTGCTGAAGACACCACTGTCGTCGGCCAAATCAAAGATGATGATGGGTCACCATATAGGAAGGAGACTGAAAATCTGGCTGAGCGATGCCACAACAACAGCCTCTCACTTAATGTCAGCAAGACCAAGGCGCTGATTATTGACTTCAGGAGGAGGAAACTGGAGGACCATGAGCCAGTCCTCACTGGGAGATCAGAAGTGGAGAGTGTCAGGATCTTGAAATTCCTTGGTGTTATCATTTCAGAGGATCCGTCCTGGTCCCAGAACATAATTACAATTATGAAGAAAGCATAACAGCACCTCTCCTTCTTTAGAAGTTTGCAAAGGTTCAGCATGACATCTAAAACTTTTACAAATTACTATACATGTGTGCTGGAGAGTATATTGACTCGTTGTATCACTACCTGGTATGGAAACACCAATGCCCTTGAATGGAGAATTCTGTGAAAAGTAGTGGATATGGCACAGTCCATCATAGGTAAAGTTCTCCACATCATTGAGTATATCTACAAGGAGCTCTGTCACAGGAAAGCAGCATCCATCATCAAGAAACCCCACCACTTAGGCTATGCTCTCCTCTCACTGCTGCCATCAGGAAGTAGGTGCAGGATCCTCAGGACTCACACCACCAGGTTCAGGAACAGTTATTACTCCTCAATCATCTTGAACCAGAAGGGATAATTTCACTCAACTTCACTTGCCCCATCATTGAAATGTTCCCACAACCTATGGACTCAATTTTGAGGATTCTTCATCTCTTTCTCGATCGTTATTGCTAATTTATTAATTATTATTATTTCTTTATTTTTCTTTTGCATTTGTACAGATTGTTGTCTTTTGCACATTGGTTGTTTGTCCAACCTGTCGGGTGCAGTCTTTCACTCATTCCTTCGTGTTTCTTGGACTTATTGAGTATGCCTGCAAAAAAAAATGAAACTCAGGGCTGTCTGTGGAGCCATATGTGTCCTTTGATAATAAATTTACTTTGAATTTTGAACACAATTAGTACAAGATGAGGTCAGTGGTAGTGCAAAGTCATCAAATTTATCACAAAGCTGCTTTTACTGAGGTAGTGATTAGGTTTGTGCAGGTTGGTTCAGGAACTGAATGGTTGAAGAGGTCTGCTGTTGCTGAACCTAGAAATCAGAACTGATCTAATGAGAACCTTTGGACCTCAAATGTTAGTTTTATTTCACTTTTCACAGATGCTGCCTGACTTGAAGAGTGTTTCCATCATTTTCTGTTTTTAATTCAGATTTCCAGTATCTGCAGTTTTTCTGCATTTCAAACCAGGCCCATCTATTTTTCCTACTTCTTTTCTATGCTCTGCAATGGAATCTTCTTGGATTTTTGCCTTCCTCACTAGTAATCTTTCCTTTCACCCATCAATATGGTGCTATCAACACGTAGAACTTGAGAAGCAAGCAAACAAAAAAAATGAAGATGTTGGAAGTATGAAAAAGCAGATTGGGCAGCAGATGTGGAGGGAGAAACAAGAGTTAACGTTTCTAGTCAATTCACCTTACCTTCAATTGGGTTGTTCTATCTGTGGAATGTACTGTACTGTGCAAAAATCAGGCATATGTAAAAAAATTCTCTAAAGTGAAGATGGTTTCAAAATAGTGAAACGAAAAGTTTCTAAATATCAAAAAATTTACTGTAAAGAGCATTCTCATCATGTGTCATGTTATATGACACAAACGATCATGGTCTTATGACTATCACACACAAAATTTGCTGGTGAACGCAGCAGGCCAGGCAGCATCTCTAGGAAGAGGTACAGTCGACATTTCAGGCCGAGACCCTTCGTCAGCTCTTCCTAGAGATGCTGCCTGGCCTGCTGCGTTCACCAGCAACTTTTGTGTGTGTTGCTTGAATTTCCAGCATCTGCAGAATTCCTGTTGTTATGGTTTTACGACCATGATTGTTCTTGGCAAATATTTCTACAGAAGTGGTTTGTCATTGTCTTCTTCTGTGTAGTGTCTTTATAAAACAGGTGACACCAGCCATTATCAATACACTTCAGAGATTGTCAGTCTGGTGTCAGTGGTTGCATAACCAGGACCTGTGATATGTACCAGCTGCTCATACAACCATCCTGATCCCATGGCTACACATGACCCTGATCAGATGTAATTTATTTATATTTGCATTTGCAGTTTGTCGTCTTCTATGCTGTACTTGATCTTCCATTGATTATGTTTACAGTTAGATTTGCTGAGTATGCTCACAGGAAAATGAATTTCAGGGTTGTATGTACACTGATAATAAAATTTACTTTGAACTTTGAACTTTTGCACAGTACTGTAGTTGCCTCTCCAGTTCCTACTCCAATCATCTTTTGCAACCCATTCTCAGAGAGTTACACTGCATTCACCTTCTCCCACAACACTACTGAGGCATCCAATCATCATGATGTGTGAGGTACCTATTTACATCAATTTCCTCATTTCCAATAAAGCATATTTACTGCTCACTGCCACTACGTTGCAGATAAGGTGACAAGTTAATCCAATCATTCTGTTCTGCCCGGCAATGTGGAACAAATGAGATGTATCAGCAGAATAAAACTGAAGACTGTACAGAACTTCAACAAAACAAAAATAACTGCAGACCCATTATTACTTAGTTACTTTTGTATGTTAGGTTGTAAATGAAGCACCTTATAAATACTCAGTTTACAGTGCAGAGATGGCAATTGATTTTTAGATAGAGAATCAGGATGTTCAATCATGAATACTTGTTCTGAAAGGAAGGAAGGAAAGAAAGAACAAATAAACACAACATTTATTTTCTCCTGGTGTTAAAAGACTGTAAAACAGATGTAGAGGGGAATTCCACATGGAGAATTATGACATTTACTGATTGAATCATTTCTGCAATACTTTTTCATCTATTCTATTTCAGAGCCAAAGTTGCAGTTACTGTTCAGGTGTCTCATTCAAATGTGTGAGTCAAGAAAGAGAGTTTCACTGACAGTGAAAAAGAACTGGAAAAATGGGCTGGAGACTCTGGGAATAATGATATTGTCAATTACTCTACTTCTGAATATGACTGGAACATTCTATAAATTCTGCTATTAACCTGTGCTCTGGCATTTCTTTGTTTAATAATTGAAGGTCTGTCAACTGGACGTGAACATTTCTAATTGGCAATCAGTGAACTGGAAGATAGGTTTGCTAGTTATGGGTGGATAACTGTTTCCCACCTAGCCATGAATATCTAATTGTTTGTTTTATCTGTGTATGAAAAACAGTTCTGATATGGAATGATTTTATCTAAATTCATTTTCATCTAAAAAAAATGATTACAGGATCTCTCTGCTCTGCAGTGTAATATAATGTATTTACTCATAATTATTTATTTATCTCTTAGCGAAGTGAAGAGAAATGCCTTTACTTCAGAGAATGGTTATAATGTAGATGTAATGCACTGTAAGGTTTCACTGCTAATGTAATGGCTTCTTTGTAATGTTCCCTGCTGAGATAACGGTTTCTCTGAAGCAGCAATGTTTAGTTTATGGCTGGAGATAGCAGGATGCATGTTAGCCAATAAGAGATTGTTGCTGTGTCTTGTGAGTCTGGAAAGATGTTTATTTCGCGGTCTTTTGTTGAGAAGAGATGAAGAAGGAAAAGGCATGTGGAAAGACCTGGAAGACCACCGGATGGAGTGGACTGGGATCCGAGGGTCCGAAGGTCGGCGACATTCAGAGGAGACCGATGGTGGAAGAGTGACTACTGAGTGAGCTCCAACATTGAAATCGTTGAAACGTTGAAATTATAGTGCGAAAGTTTGATAAAGTGGCGGGCTCAGACCTTGTTTTAGTTCAGACTAGTGCTGACATAACGGTGGTGGGACTGCCAGCGTCTATTGGTACCCCAAGTGAGGTGGGGCCATGGCCTGTCCATACTGTCAGGGAGGAGGAGAATGGAGCCCAGCAGGCAGGGACACAAGCTGAGTTGCCCGCAGTTGGGGGCGGAGATTTCAGAGAAAAGGTTCTATCGTTTCTGAGGAATGAGGGGAAAGAGTAGTCAGATTTGGAAAGGTTAATTAGTCCCCATCCCCCAGTGAAGAGTGAGGGTTCTGAGTTAGCATCAGCCCTTACCTCCCTGGCGAATAAGTGGCCCAGTGCACAGGCAGCGGGTCCCCACTGGAAGCTAAGAATATTCTCTGGAATAACGCCCATCCCCGATGGGGAAGAGGAGTATGAGACGTGTGTGGAGCTGACCTCTCAGTTGTTAGACGAGTGGTAGTGCTCTGATGACAAAAAGTGACAGAGAATGGTTGAAAGTTTGAAGGGGTTGGTGGCTGATGTAGTAAGAGCCGTGACAGTTAACCAACCCTCTGCTCCCCTTGCTGAGTATCTAGACGCATTAGAGAGTGCTTTTGGTATGGCAGGGAGCCCACTGGAGCTCATTGGGGGGGGGGTTCCAAAACATGCGTCAGGAGAAGGGGGAGAAGTTTTCCGCGTACGTTTTTCGGCTACAGAGACAGCAAGATTGCTTGCGGCACCGGGGGGGGGTGCATGGGGGGGGAGTCATTCAGGCTGCTGAGGTGGATAAGTTCAGGATGGGTCAGATAGCCAAGGGCACCCAGCCCCAGGACATGATTGCTTGGGGTCTCCGGCAGTCCTGTAAAACACGACCCCCTCCCTCATTTGTTCAGCTGATCAGAGAGGTGCAGGAGGAGGAGAACATGTTGGGGGTGTGAGAGGACTCCGTCAGCAGGGTACAGTTCTCAGTAGTAGCCCCTTGTGGCCAGCCCAACCCGGGGAATGGTAAAGGAGATGGTGGCAGAGCTGAGAACTGAGATGTCCCGGGTGTTAACAGCGGGTGTAGACCCTCAGTATGATAGGACTGGTAGAGAGAGGGCACCCCTAAGGGGACGGACTACACAGAGGGCTGCGGGTGGCCCGGGTTCCACGAGAAGAGGGGTGGACGGTAGCGTGTGCTATAACTGTGGGGAAGAGGGACACTTCCGGCGGGAATGTGAGCGGCAGGAAGCCCCTCGGACCGAGCTCCCGGGTATCTAAGCAGGGAGAGCTGTCAGGAAGCTTAGAGGAGACCCAGTGAGGTAACGGCCTGGTGTCTCTGGGGGAACACGTTCCCAGCAATGTACCAAGGAACCCCCGAAAGCAAAAGACGCTATTCCTGAAGGCTTAGTGGGACCACACTCCAGTGTGTTACTACGGATAGAGGGAATATACGCTAAAGCCATATTCGACACCAGGTCACAGGTCACGTTTCTGTATCGTTCGTTTTACAACCACTATCTGAAGCATTTACCCTTGACACCATTAGGAGCGCTGGAGATTTGGTGTATCAGTGCTGGTGATTATCCATATGAACAGTTATTTGTCAGTGAAACTGGAGTTCTCGGAGGCCGATGTGGGAGTGTCTGAGGTTCTCGATACAGTGGTGCTGGTTTCTCCGGACCCTGTTGAGACGGGCGGCGTTTCAATTCTGGTGGGGAGCAACACCCATCTTGAGAGGAGGCTCATGGGGGCCTGCAAGGAGAAGGCTGGCGAGAGCTTTCTGGGGACATTGTCCGTGCACCCGGTGTTTCGAGCTGCTTTTGAGGAAGTGCGTGGCAGAATTGGGGAAGGATACCGAATTTAAACGAGGGACTGTGTGGTTCACCCAGTCGAAGCCAATGGTGGTACGGCCCGGGGAAGTAGCGAGAGTGATGAGGACCCCCAAATTTCCCGGAGTGCCTGAGGGCAAAGCCCTCTTAGTGGATGCTCCGGAAGACCACGAGGGCGAGTCGGGATTTCCAGCTGAGTTACTGGTGAGGCCCGAATTGCAGAAACTCTCGGTTGTACAGGCGAGCAGGAGGGCAGTGATCATCAGGAACACTACGAAGAGGGAGGTCACCTTCAAGCAGGGGATGCCCCTGGTGCATTTGTTCCCAGTGACGGTGATGTCTAGTGCCCCCGTGAGGCACGCTGGGGAGAAACTATTGGAAAAGGGGGAAAAGTTGACCGTTGAGTCATTCAACTTCGGGGACTCCCCGGTGCCGCTGGGTTGGAAAAGGAGGCTGGTAGAGAAGATGTTGAAGCTGGAAGGTGTCTCTTCCACTGGCGAGTTTGATGTGGGTTGTTCCAAGAGCACTCGTCATACTATCCAGGTGACCGAGGACACCCTGTTTAGAGAGAGGTCATGGCGACTGGCCCCTGCAGACGTGAAAGACGTGTGGCAGCATTTGTGTAAGTTGAAGGAAACTGGGATCATCACTGAGGTCCCGAAGCCCCTATGCATCCCCAATAGTAGTAGCCCGGAAGAAGAACGGGAAGGTACGCATGTGTGTGGACTATAGGACTCTGAACAGGCCCCTGACCAGTATACGGTCCCAAGGGTCGAAGAGGCACTGGCCTGTCTGAGTGGTGCGAAGTGGTTTAATGTGCTGGATTTGAGGAGTGGATACTACCAGATCCCGATGAGTGAGGCTGACAAAGAGAAGAAGGCATTCATGTGTCCCCTGGGATTCTTCCAGTTCGAAAAGATGCCGCAGGGCATATCAGGAGCCCCGGCAACCTTCCAGCGGGTCATGGAGAAGACAGTGGGGGATACGAATTTGCTTAAGGTGTTGGAGTATTTGGATGACCTCATAGTATTTGGATCCACCTTGGAAGAACATGAAGCAAGGCTACTGAAGGTGCTCGGCCGCCTAAAAGCTGAACGGTTAAAGCTTTCCCTGGACAAGTGCCAGTTTTGCAAAACATCTGTTAGCTATGTCGGACATACAATCTCACGGTACAGAGTAGCTACCGACCCGGCTAAGATAGAAGCAGTGACCACTTGGCCAAGGCTCCAGACTGTGACCGCACTGCGCTCTTTCCTTGGGTTCTGTGGTTATTATCGGAGATTCGTGAAGGGCTACGCCAAAGTAAGTCACCCCTTGAATCAGCTTCTGTGTGGTTATCCTCCCTTAGGGAAGAAAGGGAGGGGGAAAAAATAACAGGAGGGTGGAGAATATCTAAACCTGTCGGAGCCCATTGGAAACAACAGGAATTCTGCAGATGCTGGAAATTCAAGCAACACACATCAAAGTTGCTGGTGAACGCAGCAGGCCAGGCAGCATCTCTAGGAAGAGGTACAGTCGACGTTTCAGGCCAAGACCCTTCGTCAGGACTAACTGAAGGAAGAGTTAGTAAGAGATTTGAAAGTTGGAGGGGGAGGGAGAGATCCAAAATGATAGGAGAAGACAGGAGGGGGAGGGATGGAGCCAAGAGCTGGACAGGTGATTGGCAAAAGGGATACGAGAGGATCATGGGACAGAAGGTCCGGGAAGAAAGACAAGCGGGGGGGAAGGAACCCAGAGGATGGGCAAGGGGTATATTCAGAGGGACAGAGGGAGAAAAAGGAGAGTGAGAGAAAGAATGTGTGTATAAAAATAAGTAACAGATGGGATCACTTCACCCCTCCCAGTTTTACCTATCATCTAACAACACACATAAAAGTCGCTGGTGAACGCAGCAGGCCAGGCAGCATCTCTAGGAAGAGGTACAGTCGACGTTTCAGGCAGAGACCCTTCGTCAGGACTAACTGAAAGAAAAGCTAGTAAGAGATTTGAAAGTGGGGGGGGGGAGATCCAAAATGATAGGAGAAGACAGGAGGGGGAGGGATAGAGCCAAGAGATGGACAGTTGATTGGCAAAAGGGATATGAGAGGATCATGGGACAGGAGGCCTAGGGAGAAAGAAAAGGGGGGGGGAACCAGAGGATGGGCAAGGGGTATATTCAGAGGGACAGAGGGAGAAAAAGGAGAGTGAGAGAAAGAATGTGTGTATAAAAATGAGTAACAGATGGGGTACGATGGGGAGGTGGGGCATTAGCGGAAGTTAGAGAAGTCGATGTTCATGCCATTAGGTTGGAGGCTACCCAGACGGAATATAAGCTGTTGTTCCTCCAACCTGAGTGTGGCTTCATCTTTACAGTAGAGGAGTACAGTCGCGTAAGGAGCGATCCCTGCGGAATGCAGAGAGAGGTGGGGAGGGAAAGATGTGCTTAGTGGTGGGATCCCGTTGGAGGTGGCGGAAGTTACGGAGAATAATATGTTGGACCCGGAGGCTGGTGGGGTGGTAGGTGAGGACCAGGGGAACCCTATTCCTAGTGGGGTGGCGGGAGGATGGAGTGAGAGCAGATGTGCGTGAAATGGGGGAGATGCGTTTGAGAGCAGAGTTGATAGTGGAGGAAGGGAAGCCCCTTTCTTTAAAAAAGGAGGACATCTCCCTCGTCCTAGAATGAAAAGCCTCATCCTGAGAGCAGATGCAGCGGAGACAGAGGAATTGCGAGAAGGGGATGGCCCATTGGACAGAGGTGGGATGTAAAAAGTGAGGAGGCTTTTCAGTCGCTGAAGGAGCTGCTGACCCAGGTGCTGGTGCTGGCTTCTGCGGACCCCCGATTGCCCTATGTACTGCACACAGGTGCCAGCTGAGAGGGTTTAGGGGGCATCCTGTATCAGGATCAGGGCATCGGGTTGAGGCCTGTGGCGTTTGTCAGCTAGAGTTTGTCGCCCTCCGAGAGAAACTATCCCACGCACAAGTTGGAATTCCTAGCGTTGAAGTGGGGGTTGGCGGATAAGCTGAGTGACTATCTCTATGGGGCCAAGTTTGAGGTGAGGACGGACAACAATCCTGACCTCGGCGAAACTGGATGCCACAGGCCATTGGCAGTGTTGTCTGCCTACGATTTCAGCCTGAAGTACCGGCCGGGGATCCAGAACATTGATGCGGCTGCTTTGACCCAGCAGATGCATGAGGACATAGGGATGAGGAGTGGGAGAGCTTTCCTGCCCTAGGGGTGAAGGACATGTGTCAGGTTGCCATCACTGTGAAGGCAGAGGGAAAGGAGAGGCCGGATCGAGCAGCGGATCAACTGGGGGCTTCTGATGACACCATTCCCCAAGTTTACTGTAACCTGACTGCTCTGAAGACAAATCAGCTGCCGGAATTGAGTTCTGGGGAAGTGGCAGCTGCTCAGTGAGATGATCCGGGCATTGGCACTATTTGGTCTATGGTTGAAAAGGGAGACATGGCTCAGGCGGAGAAGACGAAACACGCTTTGATGTCTCCATTACTGAAAGAATGGCCTCGGTTGGAGTTAAGGAACCAGATCTTATACCGGGTCACGTCACCCCCGGACCGACCTCGGCGTTGCCAGCTAGTTCTGCCTGAAAGGCATCGGAGGATTGCGTTGAAGTCACTTCATGATGATTCTGGACATTTTGGGGTGGAAAAGACCTATAGATTGCTCAGAGACCGGTTTTACTGGCCCTGAATGAAGTCGGAGGTTGAAGAATACGGCAAGTCGTGCATTCGCTGCATACGGCGGAAGACACTGCCTAGGCGGGCAGCTCCTTTGTCCCACTTGCATAGTGCAGGGCCCCTGGACCTGGTGTGTATAGATTTCCTGTCCATAGAACCCAATGCCAGCAACACGGCGAATGTGAGTTGGCTGGGGTGATATACTGCATCCGGTGCTCCTGATGCGGCCTTCTATATATTGGAAAGACCTGACGCAGGCTGGGAGACCGTTTCGCTGAACACCTACGCTCTGAACGCCAGAGAAAGCAGAATCTCCCAGTAGCCACACATTTTAATTCCACGTCCCATTCCCATTCTGATATGTCTATCCACGGCCTCCTCTACTGTCAAGATGAAGCCACACTCAGGTTGGAGGAACAACACCTTATATTCCATCTAGGTAGCCTCCAACCTGATTGACTTCTCTAACTTCCGTTAATGCCCCACCTCCCCCTTCGTACCCCATCTGTTATTTATCTATCTAATTGATTGATTGATTGGTTGATTGATTGATTTATTTCTCTCTCTCTCTCTTGCTCTCTCTCTCTGTCCTTTTTCCCCCTCTGTCCCTCTCACTATACCCCTTGCCCATCCTCTGGGCTTCCCCCCTCCCCCTTCTTTCTCCGTAGGCCTCCCATCCCATGATTCTCTCCCTTCTCCAGCCTTATATCCCTTTTGCCTATCAACTTTCCAACTCTTAGCTCCATCCCTCCTCCTCCTGTCTTCTCCTATCATTTCAGATCTCCCCTTCCCCCTCCAACTCCCACTTTCAAATTTCTTACTATCTCTTCTTTCAGTTAGTCCTGACGAAGGGTCTTGGCCCGAAACGTCGACTGTACCTCTTCCTATAGATGCTGCCTGGCCTGATGCGTTCACCAGCATTTTTTGCGTGTGTCGGCGAATGTCTTAGTCATCACCGACCACTACACCAGATATGCTCAGGCTTTTCCTATCAAGGACCAAGGGGTGACTATGGTGGCAAAAGTGTTATATGGGAGAAATATTTCATTTATTCTGGCCTTCTCATATTCTGTGACCAGCGACGAGACTTCGAGAGCAGACTTATCTATGAGTTACTGGGCATGCTTGGAGTTGAGAAGTCAAGGACCACGCCCTATCACCCGCAGGGCGATCCCAAACCTGAGAGGTTTAATCGGACCTTGCTAGACATGCTCGGGACCCTGGAGATCAGCAAGAAGAACAGGTGGAGTCAACATATTGGGAATCTGGTTCACTGTTACAACTGTACATGAAATGAAGCTACCGGGTACTCGAATATTATCTGATGTTTGGGCGTGAGGCGAGGTTGCCCATTGACCCTTGTTTTGGGACTGATGAGGGTGACTTACCACCGAACCCTTATCTGAAGTATATGTCTGATATGAGGAGAGAGCTGAAAAGGGCTTATGAATTGGCTGGGGTCGTGGCCGCCAAGCAGAATCGAGGAAATAAGAGGAGGTATGATCAGAAAATGAGGTGCTCCCAACTCCTGCTGGGAGACCGAGGCCTCATAAGGAATTTGGGGCTACCTGGAAAGTACAAGTTGGCTGACCGCTGGGCGGCCACACCCTATGTGGTGGAAAGTCAGATGCCAAACCCAGTTTTCCGGGTGAAAGCAGAGGAGAGGAATGGACCTGTCAAGATTCTGCACTGGAATCACCTGTTGCCCCTGGGACAAGAGGTGCAAGTAGACCCAGAGCCCGACTTGGAGCCTACACCTAGTAAGAGGACTCTGCGAAAACGAGTGGCAACTGCAGTGCCCACAGTGGGAAAGTTTGGGCCGGGCCCCACCCATGAGAGGGATACTGATTTGGAGTATGATGATCTGGATGTGTGGTACGTGCTGCCTTTCACTAACTCCCCATTGGTTGAGGAAGAGATTCCTGGCCATTCTCCCACTGAGTCAGGTGAAGTGTGTGGGGCTATCTGTGGGCAGCCTGGGTTATAGCAGGACCCTGAAGGAGAGGAAGCGGGACCTGGACATGAGCCAGGGGGCTCCGAGTTGAAGGGGGGCATGAGTGATAGAACGAGGGAGGATTTGCCAAGTAGACCCGAAGTATCCCCAGTAGCGTCTGAGTCTGAAGAGTTAGGTGAGGAGGTACAGAGCTCTCGGAGAATTAGGAAACCACCAGATAGGTTGGTCTATGTAGTGCCTGGGGAACAGGGCATGATCTCTACTGTTTTAGTGAGCTATGTCACTGCCTTTTGCACCTGGATTTGGCTTTGTGTTTTGCAGGAAGAGTTGGCGAATTATCTCAATGTCATGAGGACATCACTAATCTTGGTGGGGGGAGAGTGTAACGCGCTGTAAGATTTCACTGCTAATGTAATGGTTTTTTTGTAATGTTCACTGCTGAGGTAATGGTTTCTCTGTAGCAGCAATGTTTGGGTTATGGCTGGAGATAACAGGATGCATGTTAGTCAATAAGAGATTGTTGCTGTGTCTTATGAGTCTGGAAAGATGTTTTTTTCGCGGTCTTTTGTCGAGGAGAGATGAAGAGGGAAGACACATTTGGAGAGACCTGGAAGACTACCAGACAGAGTGGACTGGGATCTGAGGGTCCGAAGGTCGGCGACGCTCGGAGGAGACCTATGGTGGAAGAATGACTGCGTGAGCTCCAATGTGATTTTGACTTGACTTTGGGCCCTGTTGTTTTTTTTGTTTATTTTTATTACTAACCCTATATTCAGATTAAGACGCATAAAGTTCTATCATTTAATTGCATATGGTGTACTGTCTGATATCTTGTGTTGTGGGTTTGTAACTGGGGGTACATTACACACAAACGTGATTACTCAGTTTGGCCGGGCCGAAGGCTGATTCCCTGAGACGAGCGCAAGCTGGGTGAGCCTGAGGGTTACATAGAAATCACTTATCAAGGAAGTAGATGCTTCAAAGGGAAACTGGGTGAGTACATGAGGAAAAGGGTGAATAGAAGGAAATGCTGGAAAGGTAAATGAGATGGAATGGGGTGCAATCAGAAACAGGGAAGCTGCACCATATATATCCTATGGGACTTCACGTGGTTCTATGAAGCTTTTATTGCCTTAGATAAGAATAGTAACTTAATACAACCAGGACTGTAAATTAGTACAAGTTTGCTTCAATAGTGCATCGAGCCAACAGAGTTCTTTAAAAATCAATTAGACAATTTCGGCTTCCTTTGACATCCGTTTGATTGTTTCCTGGTTTTTGCTTGAATGCTAACAACATACTTGGAGTTTTGTGGCATGACAGATCTGTATTAGCAGACATGCAGCTGTAATCAAATTATCCTGAGTTGCCGATGGTGTTATCTGGGTGTTATCTGAGCCCCTCTGACAACAGTGGGATCAGAAAATCCTCCAAACTTTTCTGTACGATGATAACATTTACACAACTGCACAAAGATAAAGAAAATGGGAACCAAAGCCCGAGCTTGCAAGAATCTTTTGTGACTGTCTGATTGTTTGAGTAGACTGTGAAAGTCTCTTGCTAAGTAAGCTCCACGGTATTGACATTTACTTCTTTAATAAGATCAGCGGGATTGTGCTCTTGTGTATTTTCCTTCACACTACATGAATTGCAGCAGTGATTTATGACTTGTACATGTCACAGAGAGATCCATTCTACAGTGATCACAGCACATGGTGCCAGCTGCCAGGCATTGCATCTTCCTGTGTTACCTGGTTTAACACCCTGTGGCAGATTACCACTCACCCAGGCTGAACAGGGCATGGATGAATAGAGCTTTGTTGTTTGACGAGCGGCTATCAAACAAACCACAAATGCCGTACCGTGGGAAATAAAACTGCATCATCAAATAACAACCTCTGTTTTAAAAAAGAACTTGCTGATCACTGGACAACTTAACTCTATTCCTTCCTGAGTTATTAGTAAATTTGATGATCTGTGGCATTTCAAATTATGGGACTTCTTATGTTACTTAGGGTTTAAGAAAGTGTGCAACATTACATGAATAAATTCAACATTATAATGTTTGTAGTAATGACTCTTTTATGACTAACAGTCAACTCTGAGACAAACAAAAACTTGGCAGTTGGGCAATACTTGCAGAGACTGTAAACCTGCATTTTTGAGTCTGGTTTGCACAATTTATCAGAGGAACAATTTTCAGAATAAGTTATTGACACTATTCTATGCAGTGTTTAGATGTTTTATTCCTACTTACTGATTTGCGTACCCATTCATTATTATAGATTTAATCCCGAGATAAAGAGTCTCACACGGAAGTTACATCCAATTCCATAGGTTTAAATTTGATGTAAAATTTACCCAGAATTGAAGATGCATTGGGAAACAGAACAATTGCTTATTATTTCCTTGCCATTTTATAAGTGATGCATTTTGATTTATCCTTATTAAGGTATGCTCCATGGACTAAATGCAGGAGCTCCATAAATGATTATCTATCTAAATTTGGTTTCTTCAACATCGAGTAAACTTCTTTGTGAACATTGAATGCAACAGACGAGACTGGAACAAGCACAAATTAATCAGTTATCATCTGGAAAGAGAACTATTAGGATCACAGAATGTTGGGAAGAGAAAAGGTTAAAAGGTTGTGTGTCCTTCGGTTGCATGAGAAAGTGCCCTTTAAAGGGGCTTGGTTGGTGGACCAGGAGGTTGAGAAAAAAATCGAATCTAATGAAGGGTCTCGGCTCAAAACATCGACTGTTTACTTTTTCCCATAGATACTGCCTGGACGGCTGAGTTCCTCCGTCATTTTGTGTGTGTTGCTTGGATTTCCAGTCTCTGCATATTTTCTCTTGTTTGGGATCTAATTGTTGTTTCACTCTCTTGAAGTGAAGTATTTCACTTTGTTGATGAGATTATCTGAATGCATGTTTAAATACTACATGTAACCTAAATCAAAATAAATTATTTTACTACATTGCCATCTATTATTTCTGTGACAATTGAGACTGTTCAACTTACGACATTTTTAGCTAGTTAAAAATCTTATGAAGATTTCAATATGTGAGTGTTACCATTGGTGTTAATTGCTTGACCTGGAAGTAATTGGCTGGTCATTTGAACAAATAAAAGTGTGAGAAAGTCTGAACTATAACCTAAATATAAAACCATTTGACTTATAATGTGTGCAGCAATATGGAAATTTGACCTGATATAGTTACACTGTCCGATTATTTAGAAATAATAAATTCTCTAGAGTCCAGAGGCATTACGAGGACATTTGAAAGTACGTAGGTATAATAAAGACCAGAGCATTTCTTTCAAATTCTTTTATTTTTTGAAGCTAGAACATTATTTCTATATATTTATGGTTGATCTGAAAGGTCGTAACAACATACACTTTCTGTCATTGGAAGCTTTAGTTGACCTTACCCAGAATTTATATTCCAGCTTTGAAAAAATCCTCGCCCTCATCTCAAAGTGAGAGCGCTCGCAGAGAGTTGTAAAGTTAGTCAGCTCCATCATAAGCACATGCCTCCATAATATCCAGGACATCTTGAATGAGCAATCCCTCAAAAAAGGCAGCATCCATCAGCAAGGACCCCCATTAACCAGGTAATACCTTGTTCTCATGGCTACCACCAGGAAGGAGGTACAGGAGTCTGAAGGCACACAATCACCGATTCAGGAACAGTTTCTTCCCCTCTGCCATCTGATTTCTGAATGGACATTGAACCCATGAACACTATCTCACTACTTTTTTATTTTTTTAATGGCGGTGCTGGCTCGAAGGGCTGAATGGCCTACTCCTGCACCTATAGTCTATTCTCTATTTCTATTTTTGCACTATTTGTTCAATTTAACTATTACATATATGTATGTGTGTGTGCTGTACTTACTGTAATTCAGTTTTTTTTCTCTATTATTATATATTGCATCGTACTTCTACTGCAAAGTCAGCAACTTCCATGACATATGCCAGGGATATTAAACCTGACAACATACACAAAATGCTGGAGAAACTCGGCAGGCCAGGCAACATCTACGGGAAAGAGCACAGTCGATATTTCAGGCCGAGAACCTTCAGAAGGTCTTGGCCCGAAACATCGACTGTACTCTTTTCCGTAGATGCTGCCTGGCCTGCTGAGTTCCTCCAGCATTTTGTGTGTGCATTGCTTGGATATCCAGCATCTGCAGATTTTCTCTTGTTTGTGTTTGACTCTGATTCTGAAAGGGAGAGAAACCGATCCTCTGGCAAGGCTTGATCATCAGAGGTGGAGTGGGGTAGGCCAACTCATTTGAGGTCCTCCTCCTGACAAGATCCTTGGAGAATGGTCTTGTCATAGCCAGCTCCTTGTTCCATTAGATTGTCAAGCATAAGACCTCATGGAAACACTCTGGTTCACACACTGAGCATCCGCTAGATTTAGTAGCAAAATTGAGTGACCATCAAAATGTCCATATCACATGTACCATGATAGGTATTAATGAGCGTTGGACTGACCAGTACGCAGTCTATTATGCCCATTAAACTAGCCCTAGCCCCAAAACATTAGCATCGACATAACAATAGCTGCAAGATCAATGCTGAAGTTCTCTAAAATAGATTTCTTCAAAGAAATCCCCATCAATCCCCCGATGGTCCTGCAGCCCTCCTTCACAGATACCTAATGAATTTCTTGGTTTCTCTGCTTAGAAGCACCACGAGAATTGGAGTTAATTAAATGCAAAACTTAAACATTCTTCAAGGGAAATGAAATAGTTTTGCAGGCACTTGAAGGCAGGGGCCCAATAGAAAATCAGTGACCTAAACAATGAACGAGGGCTGGAGAGAGTACAGGAGGCTCAGCAGTTTGGTGATAGCCAGGATGTATATTAAGGCTACCCATGGTCCAAATAACGAAGACTCTATCTCAGCAAGAGCCAAAAACAGATGTGAACATATCATGAAAAGAGAGGCAATCAAAAGGACTTCAAAGATCATTTTAGGTCTCGGATAGTCCTTAATGTGATGTCTTGATTAGATTCAGAAGTGCCTGTCCATATATCTTGAATGTGGTATTATAAATACCATATTACAACCAAAAAATAAAAAGCCCTTGGCAGTGAAGGTATTAGTCATGACTCACAATCTCAATGTCCATGTCTGGAAGAGAATTTTATATCCAGAGACTTCTGCAATTATGACTGTCTTCTTCTATTCAACCTTCTTGTACCAGCCTGTACAAGCTTAATCTCTACCTCAGTTTAGTAACACTCTGACCATTTAGACCACGTTACACTGTAGTGGACTATTTCTTGTTCTAATCGTGTTCTTTGTCATAAATTTTGTATAATATTGTACCTCTAATGCCTTATGCCTGTGATTCTGTTGTAAACATGTTTTTCACTGCACCAGTACATGCACATACAATAAACTAAACGTACAAGTTCAAGTTTATTGTCATTCAACCATCCACACAGTATTTATACCACCAATGGGGACAATATTCCTCTGGACCAAGGTACACTATACATTATATATATCTCACACACATAATACATAAAGTAATATTACTACATACAAATTAACAAACAATAAGATTCATACACGATACATGGTAAAAAGTAAACAATATAATGCTCCAGCCACTTCATACATGATGAGACCTGGGTAGTAGCAGGGAGTTCAATAGTTTACAAAAGGTGGAGAATAAGCTGTTTCGCATCCAACAGTTCTTGTCCTAAAGCTACGGAACCTCCTGCCTATTGGTAGTGGGGTCAAAGAGATTGTTGGAGGGATGGGAGGGATCACAGACAATGCTAGGGCGGGCCCTGTGTATGGAGTGGTCCTGATAATTATCTCTAATGGGTGGAAAAGAGACCCCAATGATCCTCTCAGCAGTACTCACGTACATGGCTGAAGTAGTGCACCACCTCCCAAATTAACCATGCAACAACTCCATCAGACACCAACTGTGCTCTATCTGTGGAATAGTCCAGAGTTACCACTTGGTTTCATCAGTCACCTCAGAACCCACTAATCTTGGATAGAAGCAAATCAACCTCAATCCTGAGGATCTGCCTATGCAGAAAAGTTATGTGACTAAAAGATAATTGCCTGCAGGTAAAACTACTTCCACAAATCATCGATTATAACATTACGAGGAGCCAATGCAAAATACAAAGCAACTAAGTTCTCTCAAAAGTATTTTGAGAATTATATACTAAATTTGCATAACTCTAATCTTTTCAGTGTTGGGGTGTGAATGAAAGTGACCTGGTGGTATTATTTTTCTCTCTATAAGTATTTGCAGTTAGGATGGTTGGAGAACATGATTTAGAACAAGACAGTATCCACATTAGTTGTGTTGTTAGCTAGGTTGGAAGTTATACTGGGTGGAGCAAAGTCAATGATGCCGCAAAACGTGACTCCTTTGTTTGCATCTTCAGAAACATCTCTATTTCTATCTTTGATATCTCATTGTTTTCCTTTTCAAAGTTCTTTTGAGGACCCTGACCTGGAGTTACACTCTGACTTGTGTTCTTTGCAGGTATGGGACCCCCACTTAGGGCTTCACGACCAGCTGCTTTTTAATATCCCAGGGACATGACCTGGAAGACTAGGGCAGCTTCAGGCTGGAGGATTATCGTGGCTCTGGAGAGGGGTTGATTCAAGGCCAGTGCCCTTGACTGAGGCATCACAGGAGAACGTGGAACATCGGGAGCAGCGGGTTAGCAGCTGGCTGTGTGTCCAGAGACCTGAGCTTCTGGGCACAGAGATCAGAAAAAGTGATGCAGCAGACTTGTAACATCATAAATCAACAAGTTGTTTGTTATGTCTCCCCTCTCACTGTGAAATGGGGACATCTCGTTTTCCCTTATTAGGAAGAGAGAGAGAGCCTGTGGTATGTTGAAATACCGGGTGAATGAATAGTCTTTGGGGTACTGCAAGTCTGTGTCTTTATTGATGCTTTGGTGCACGCTTGAGTGCTCGGTGGAGGGCGTGGATTTTTTTTGCTGGTGGGGGAGGGGTGGGTTGTTGCTTGCCTGCTTCTTGTGCGTGGGGGGATCTGGGGGGCTTTGGGGTTCTAAAGTTTAACTGTCATTCATTGTTTGGGGCACTTCTCTGTTTTCGTGGATGTTTGTGAAGAAGAAGAATTTCAGGATGTATATTGTATACATTTCTCTGACATTAAATGTACCTATTGAACCTATTGAATAAGCTATAACGTGGCTGGTACCCAACATGTTCCTAAGCTGGATAAACTAGGAACATGTTAATGCCTGAGATGCATGTTGGTGTTGAGGTGCATGGACATTTCATCATCCATTACATCAAGGTTGCTTTGCTTTTATATATGGACTCAATAAGAGCTTTGGTTGAACTTAGGTTTTACTCATAATCTGATATAAATTGACAATTTCTGTCTATCCAATGGAAAATTACAAAGGTTGTTTGTATTTATTCTCGATCTTCTGCCTCTACTTCATTGACAAGACTTGCACTCATCGGCTGAAAAGGCAGTGGTACGGTGATTTGAGGTGTGTGAATAACAGGCAGAGCAGTTAGGGGCAGATGCTGGTATAGGGCAGGCAGGGCAAGGTTAGCAGATTTCCTTCCTGACGAAGAGACACTTCTGATAACAATCCAGAAATTTTATGCTCAATTTTACGAATTTATACTGATCACTACTTATCAACAAGCTTCAAAACCTACGGTTCTATACTTCCCTTTGTAAATGGATCCTCAGTTTCCTTCTCAGGAGACTGCAGTCATTGTAGGTCGGTAATAAGATCACTTCTTTGGTCAACAAGGGTCTAACTCAAGGATGGGTGCTTAGTTCTCTGCTCTACCCTCTCTACACTCATGACTGTGTGGCATCTCAGACGGCATCTATACAGTTGGCAGTGTTGCTGGCAGAATCTCAGATGGCAACAAGAAGACATACAGAGGTAAAATAGATTGGCTGGATATGTGGTGTCACAGCAACAAGCTCGCACTCAACATCAGTAAGACCAAGGAATTGATTGTGGACTTCAGGAAGGAAAAGTTGGGGGAAACACACCAGTCCTCATTGAGGTCTCAGCAGTGAAAAGGGTGAGCAGTTTCACGTTCTTGGGCATCAACATATAACCATATAACAATTACAACACGGAAACAGGCTATCTCGGCCCTTCTAGTCCGTGCTGAACGCTTACTCTCACGTAGTCCCATCTACCTGCACTCAGCCCATAACCCTCCATTCCTTTCCTGTCCATATACCTATCCAATTTTTTAAAGTGACAAAATCAAACCTGCCTCAACCACTTCTATTGAAAACTCGTTCCACACAGCTACCACTCTCTGAGTAAAGAAGCTCCCCCTCGTGTTACCCCTAAACTTTTGCCCCTTAACTTTCAACTCATGTCCTCTTGTTTGAATCTCCCCTGCTCTCAATGGAAAAAGCCTATCCACGTCATGTCTATCTATCCCACTTATAATTTTAAATACCTCTATCAAGTCCCCCCTCAACTTTCTATGCTTCAAAGAATGAAGACCTAACTTGTTCAATCTTTCTCTGTAACTTAGGTGCTGAAACCCAGATAACATTCTAGTAAATCTCCACTGTACTCTCTCTATTTTGTTGATATCTTTCCTGTAATTCGGTGACCAGAACTGTACAGAATACTCCAAATTTGGCCTCACCGATGCCTTGTACAAATTTAACATTACATCCCAATTCCTAAACTCAATGCTCTGATTAATAAAGGCCAGCATACCAAAAGCTTTCTTCACCACCCTATCCACATGAGATTCCACCTTCAGGGAACTATGCACCATTATTCCTAGATCCCTCTGTTCTACTGCATTCTTCAATGCCCTACCATTTACCATGTATGTCCTATTTTGATTAGTCCAACCAAAATGTAGCACCTCAGACTTATCAGCATTAAACTCCATCTGACATTTCAGCTCACTCTTCTAACTGGCCCAAATCTCTCTGTAAGCTTTGAAAACCTACTTTGTTATCCACAACACCACCTATCTTAGTATCATCTGCATACTTACTAATCCAATTTACCAACCCATCATCCAGATCATTAATGTATATGACAAACAACATTAGACACAGTACAGATCCCTGAGGCGCATCACTAGTCACCGGCCTCCAACCTGACAAACAGTTATCCACCACTACTCTCTGGCATCTCCCATCCAGCCACTTTACAAGTAGTAAAATCCATTTTACTACTTCAATATTAATACCTAACAAATGAACCTTCCTAACTAACCTTCCATGTGGAAACTTGTCAAAGGCCTTACTGAAGTCCATATAGACAACATCCACTGCTCTGCCCTCATCAATTTTCCTAGTATCCTCTTCAAAACATTCAATAAGATTTGTCAAACATCGCCTTCCATGCACAAATCCATGTTCACTGTTTCTAATCAGACTCTGTCTATCCAGATAATTATGTATACCATCTCTAAGAATACTTTCCATTAATTTACCCACCACTAACATCAAATTTACAGACCGATAATTGCTAAGTTTACTCTTAGGACCCTTTTTAAACAATGGAACAACATGAGCAATACGCCAATCCTCCTGCACCATCCCCGTTTCTAATGACATTTGAAATATTTCTGTCAGTGCCCCTGCTATTTCTACACTAACTTCCTTCAAGGTCCTAGGGAATATCCTGTCAGGACCCGGAGACTTATCCACTTTTATATTCCTTAGAAGCTCCAGTACTTCCTCTTCTTTAATCATCATAGTTTCCATAACTACCCTACTTGTTTCCCTTACCTTACACAATTCAATATACTTCTCCTTAGTGAATCCCGAAGAAAAGGAATTGTTCAAAATCTCCCCCATCTCTTGTGGCTCCACACATAGCCATCCACTCTGTTTCTCTAAGGGACCAATTTTATCACTCACTATCCTTTTGCTATTAATATAACTATAGAAACCCTTTGGATTTATTTTCACCTTACTTGCCAAAGCAACTTCATATCTTCTTTTAGCTTTTCTATCTCTTTCTTAAGATTCTTTTTACATTCTTTACATTCCTTGAGCACCTCATTTACTCCATGCTGCCTATATTTATTGTAGATCTCTCTCTTTTTCCAAACCAAGTTTCCAATATCCCTTGAAAACCATGGCTCTCTCAAATGTTTAACCTTTCCTTTCAACTTAACAGGAACATAAAGTTTCTGTACCCTCAAAATTTCATCTTTAAATGACCTCCATTTTAATATTTTCTCTGACAAGCAATGCAACACCTCTCCCTCTTGCCCCTCTGATTCTATCACACCTGAAGAAATTAAATCCAGGAATATCTAGTTGCCAGTTAAACCCCTCCTGCAACCATGTTTCACTAATAGCTGCAACATCATATTTCCAGGTATCAATCCATGCTCTAAGCTCATCCATCTTTCTTACAATGCTCCTAGCATTTCTCTATTTGTGAACTAATCTGCTCTCTCCTAGTCTCTTCAATTTGATTCCCACTCCCCAACCACTCTAGTTTAAAGTTTCCCCAGTAGCCTTCACAAATCTCCCTGCCGGGATATTGGTGCCCCTAGTATTCAAGTGTAACCTGTCCTTTTTGTACAGGTCACACCTGCCCCAAAAGAGGTCCCAATGATCTAGAAACTTGAATCCCTGCCCCCTGCTCCAATCCCTCAGCCAGGCATTTATCCTCCACCTCATTCCATTCCTACTCTCACTGTCGCATGGAACAGGCAGTAATCCCGAGATTACTACCTTTGCGGTCCTTCTTCTCAACTCCCTTCCTAACTCCCTATATTCTCCTTTCAGGACCTCTTCCCTTTTCCTACCTGTGCCATTGGTACCTATATGTACCACAACCGCTGGCTCCTCACCCTCCCACTTCAGGATATCTTGGATGCAATCAGCAACATCCCGGACCCTGGCACCAGGGAGGGAAACTATCATCCGGGTCTCTGAGGATGTATCTCAGAGGATATATCCCGGGCCCAACACATTGAAGCAATAGTGAATAGGCATGCCCGTGCCTTTACTTCATTAGAAGTATCAGGAGATTTGGTATGTCACCAAAATCTCCTGTGAATTTCCACAGATGTACATTGTAAAGCATTCTGATCGGCTGCATAACTGGGGCCTCCAATGCACAGGACGGCAAGGGGCTGCACAGGGCTGTAGACTTAGCCAGTTCCATCACGAGCACAATCTTCCCCACATCTTCAAAAGGCAGTGTACAAAGAAAGTGGTTTCCATCATTAAAGACCTCCACCATCTGGGACATGCCTTCTTCACATTATACCATCAGAGAAGAGGCACAGGAGTCTGGAGAATCACACATAATGTTTTAGTTTGACTAGCTTCTTACCACCCACCGTCAGATTTCTGAGTATTTCACAAATCCATGAACGCTACCTACTTATCTGTCTTTTGCCTTATTTATTTATTTTGTAACTTATAGTAATTTTTGTCTTTCACAATATTGCCTCTATAAAACAAAAACATTTCATGACATATTTCATTGATGATAAATTTAATTCTGACTTAAAATATTCAACTCTCAGAATTCCTGTATTGTGATGGTAGATTTTGTATCCATGTACATGATACTTGTGGGATAATTTGCTCTAATTTGTGGTGTGTATGTATGTAAATGCAATGTTAGATTTCATTTTGAGAAGACTGGAATATAGAAGGATTAATACCGAGGCTTTACAAGGCGTTGGTCAAACAATATCTGGAGGATTGTGAGCAGTTTTGGACCCCTTGTCTAAGAAAGAATGAGCTGGCATTGGAGATGGTCCAGAGGAGGTCCACAAGAATGATCCAGGAATGGAAGCATTAATGTATGAGGATTGTTTCTGGGACTGCATTTACTGGAGTTCAGAAGAATGAATGGGGATCTTATTGAAATCTAATGAATATTGAAAAGCCTAGATGAAGTGGACATGCAGAAGATGTTTCCAATCGAAGGGAAACCTAGGACCGGAGGGCACAGCCTCAGAATAAAGGATGTCCCTTTAGAACAGCGATGAGGAGGAATTTATTTAGCCAGAGAGTAATGAATCTGTGCAATATATTGCCACAGATAACTGTGGTGGCCAAGTCATTGAGTATATTTGAAACAGAGGTTGATAGGTTCTTGATTACTTGGTGCATCAAAGGTTACAGGGAGAAAGCAGGAGGATAAAATTAAGAAGGATAATTAATAAGCCATGATTAAATGGCAGAGGCTTCACAATGGGATGAATGGCCTAATCTGCTCCTTTGTTTTTTGGACTTATGCATGTACAGTGCTGTGCAAAAACCTTAGGCATATGTATGGTTAGGAGCCTAAGACCTTTGCATAGTACTGTAGTAATTTTATGTATGGCACTGTAGTGCTGCCACAAAAAAAGTCACATTTCATGACATTTGTGAGTGAAGATTGTTACGTACCCCGTAACTGGGTTGCCAAACCAGCAGAAATGAATCACTCAGTTGGAGTCTGGATTACTAGAACTAAGAAAGTTTTAATAAAGAAACAAGCAACACAGTAATCGAAAGGATAATAAATGCAACAGTTCAGCAATGATAAACACACATGTGCACAGAATTAAGATAACAGCATCAATCAAGCTCTATCGTTGTCTAGGGGTAAATGACCAAATTTCAAAGTGACACAAAAGTTCAGTCCAATTTAGTTCAGTTCGCAGTAATCGTTGCCGTGGCGATGGACAACGTGGGGGGAGGGAGAGAGGGAGAGAGAATGTGAACGACTGATCATTCAGAAACGGCTTCCACTCACAGACCGGCGATATTGCTCACAAGCAGCTTTCGGGCGAGTCCTTTGTGATGTCACCTGAGGTCACCGACTGTGACCCCTCCTCCAGATGCGGTCGATCCTCTGCAGTGAACCCGGCACCCAAACGAGGGCGGACACACACCGGGTTCCCGCTGATCGTACCTTTCCAAACTCGTGAGAGGCACACCGCTTCCAGGGTCTCGTTACCTCGGGTGTCGTGTGTGTCGCCTTAGCGAACCTGTCCCTTTTTATCCCCCTGCTGGGGCATCGCCCGTCCATCACTTCAAACAGTTCAGGGTTCAAAGGGGGAGCCGCTCCAGACAGCTCTCTCTCCCGTCCCTTCATTACACATCTCCAGATCGTCTGTCCATCACTTCAAACAGTTCAGGGTTCAAAGGGGGAGCCGCTCCAGACAGCTCTCTCTCCCGTCCCTTCATTACACATCTCCAGTTGCTGCTTCATTGTTCTTTATCTCTCCTTCCCCTGAGGACAGGTGGCAGACCAACTGCTGATGCCACCCAGGCCAGCAAACATCTTAATTTTATGTGTATTCTCGTCACAAGATAAACCAGATTCTGATATGGGTCTCTATTGTGGACTGAAAGTAGGAAAGGGGAAGGAAGAGGGGATTCATGGTTAGGAGAAGGAGAGGGGGAGATAGAACCACAAGAGAGACATTCTTTAATGTTCAATAGACGACTTGTTTTGAATAAAATGCCCTTGCCTGGTGTCTCAGGGCTGAGTGTATCCACATCCGTGTGGCCCCCTGCCACTATTCTCCGTCTCTGCCACCTGTCCCACACCCTCATGTGGCACTCCATCCTCTCCATTGCCCACATCCTTTGCTCCCGCCAGATTTACAAATTCACCCTCTGCTCCAAGTTGACAAGTGCAAAAGTCTTAAGCACCCTATCTATACATATGTGCCTAAGACCTCTGCACGATACTGTGTGCTTAGGTTTTCAGAAAAACTTCGAGCAATTTTGATTGAATAAAAAGCCAAAGGATTCTAAACTCAAAACGCACTCTAGATCTACACTGTAGAAACTCTGGGCTTGCTGGTCCCAGGCTCTGTCTAAAGAGGTGGTGAGTTCTGAGTGAACACAACCTATGTCAGAGAGGGTTTGTGAAAATATCAGTACACCACCAACATTGTCATGCATGTAGAGCAGTACTATCTAACTTTGTGCTTCAGTGAAAATACAATTCCAATCATAATAAGATTTTCAAGATTAAAAAAACATTGCATATTTATTGAAATGATTTTTCATAATTCAGCATTCTGTTGATAAAATGCATTAAAATATACCTAAATTTCCCTGTTATCTGTCCAGACTTACAATGCAAGAAATTCAAATAATACTAAAGTAATGTTATTCCAGAGTGCATGCTGCAGACCATAACAAAAGATAATAAGTAACACGTCATTTATTGAATGGAAAAGCATCCTAACAACAGACCATCATTAGTCTCTGCTCTACACCAACAATCCAAAGAGGGGGAGGGGAGTAAGTGTTCAGCTTCCTGCATCCTGCCCCCCGTCTGTCACATGTCACTGATCAGGTTAATAGTCTGAAGAAAAAGCTATCTTGTCAGGGTAAACTAAACTTTCATCTTGACTAGATTCCATTTGAAACTAGATGTCAAGTAGGCCGATAGGAAAAACCACTTTAATGATCCATTCAATTTATCTTATAGACCAGCTGCTGCCAGTTACTGGAGCTGAGCTGACTGACAGCCAGTACTTTCTAGTTAAATACACATCAAATGCTGCCACGTTAGTTAGGAGGGTGTCTTTAGGCTTGAAAGGGTGATGTTTGTCTTTCCAGAGGGTTTGAACTTCATTTTGCACTGCTTGAACAATAGAGCTGGATTGTGAAATAAAGGAGCCTGATCTACGTGCTAATCTTCTTTGTAAAATTATATCAAAAGAAGACAATTGGATAAAGTACTGGCAGATCTGGAGAGGATTATTAACATCATTTGTCTTTTCATTGGATTTACCTTCTGCAGATCTTTAGAGGTCACATTTTAACAAAGCTATGTCTTGTTTAATAGCACACACACACAATGATGGAGGAACTCAGCAGGTCAGACAGCATCTGTGGAAAAGAATAAAAAGTTAATGCTTCGGGCCAAGATCCTTCATCAGAATTCACCTTATTTAAAAGCTGTGGTCCTCTATTTTCTTTAGTAGTTCACAAATTTTAATTTTGTGCATTATTAAGAGAACCATTAGCACATTAAATTATATGTTCTGTCCCTCTTTAAGCAATGAAACAATGTACTGACACAACTTTTCATTAACTTTGCCTGTTACCAACTTCTCAAGATATCAATAAAACAGCTTCCCCAGAAAGCTTTAAAAGACAACTTAAACTCAATCTACATTTTCGGTTTTGTGCTGAGAAACTGTATATCCATTCAGCTATTGTTGGGTTTTCATGATAATTTCCTGGTTATTTCTTTACTGAAGCATTTTTACCAGTAAGAATGCTGTGTGTCCTCAGATTGTTGACACTGTATTTCATTAGAACATGAACTCCAGGTTCTTGAAGTATTGCAAGAAGTCCATTCTGCAGAAGATTTTAAATGCTGATAACCTAGCTCGCTGTAGATGAGATCAGCTACATGTTACACAGAACAATAGGTGTTCCTTAGTGAAAGTACCTGTACTCCTGAGATGAAGGATCATACTTGGTTCATATGTTCCTTGAACTTGAGCACATAATTTTGGGCAGACAGTGTACCACTGGGAGACCATTACTTTATACTCTTTTGAATGTAATATTAATCTTTGTCTGCTCAAGAGTAGATACAACATTTGAGTTATACTAATTGATGTGGTCTAGTTTGTAACTATATGAAACAGCTTCAACAAAAATTGATTAAGCAACACACATAAAAGTTATTGGTGAACGCAGCAGGCCAGGCAGCATCTCTAGGAAGAGGTACAGTCGACGTTTCAGGCCGAGACCCTTCGTCAGGACTAACTGAAGGAAGAGTGAGTAAGAGATTTGAAAGTGGGAGGGGGAGGGGGAGATCCAAAATGATAGGAGAAGACAGGAGGGGGAGGGATAGAGCCAAGAGCTGGACAGGTGATTGGCAAAAGGGATACGAGAGGATCATGGGATGGGAGACCCAGGGAGAAAGAAAAGGGGAGGGGGGAAGCCCAGGGGGTAGGCAAGGAGTATAGTGAGAGGGACAGAGGGAGAAAAAGGAAAGAGAGAAGAATATATATATATATATATAAATAAATAAATAACGGATGGGGTACGAGAGGGAGGTGGGGCATTAATGGAAGTTAGAGAAGTCAGTGTTCATGCCATCAGGTTGGATATATATATATTTCAGCAATATTTGAGTAATTTTGCAAATATATTGTTTAATTAAGTATTCTTTGTTCATTGTAGTGTACATGTAAGAAGTATGTGAATGGCACATATCATTATGCCACCATGTCATATGTGAGAGCCTCACTAAAAACAAAGAATGAAAGCTAAGTAGGCAGAACTGTGTTTTTCCTTCAATTAGGGTCTGGACTTACAAAATATAACATCGAGAAGGAAGTTTAATATTGAATGTAAGACGACTACCTAGCTGTGGAAATGCAGCACGTTTTTCTTTGGAAGGGGAGAGAAATGTTCAAGTTCAAAATAAAAAGGTAGAAAGTAAATGAAATTAACAAGGAATGAATGCACTCATGGGTTCATAAGCAGTGAGCACTGGGTGATAATAATAATAATAATAATAAATTAATAAATAAGCAGAGGTGGCTGGCTACACCTGAAAGATAGACACATTCAATTGCACAACGGATAACTGGATGATCTATACCAAACAAATTGAGCAGTATCTTGAATCAAATGAAATAGCCAATGAAAAATAAGCATCAATGTTGCTGAGTGCAATGGGTGGAAAAGCATACAGTTTGCTTTGAAGTTTGACGGCTCCCACCAAACCAGCCGAATGTAATGCAGGAATATTTAGAATCAAAACTAACATTGATTGCAGATTGCTTTAGGTTTCGTAAGTTGTATCAAAAGGAACAGGAGTCCATTTCAGCTTGCGTGGCTGAATTTAAAAAATTGTTTGAAAATTGTCAGTTCAGTGATGGGCATAAAGATGCATTGAGAAATCAGTTTGTTTGTAGAACCGTACAAGAAACCATTCAAATATGGCTCCTAACTGGAGCACAACTCACATTTAAATGGAAACAGCAGTCAGAGACGTAACTGAGTTGCTGTCAGACATGAAAGCAAGCATGAACAAAAGTGCAATGTCTAAACAGATACTTGCCTGGCCAAAAAAAGTGTGTTACTTTTGTGGCAGGAGCTCATATACACAAGACCAATGTAGGTTTAAAGGTAAAACTTATAGAAAATTAGAACAAAGTAGGACACATATAAAGAGCATGTTGGGTAGATAAAAATAAATGGACTACACAGAAAAGAGAAGAAGATAACAAGTCAGATTACAGTTTCAAAAAGAGCAATAATCTGCATGGAGTTGATGAAAAACCTGATTATAATCGCAACGACACAGCACTGGGTAGTCTTGAGGGTTACAATAGGAAAACTAACAAGAGACAGGCAATACGGTTTACACCTGGGCCTAACACATATGTTCAATTACAAAGAAAGCATGTCTACTTCCTTAGAAGTTTGTGAAGATTCAACATGACATCTAATAACTTGACAAACTTCTATAGATGTGTGGTGGAGAATATATTGACAGGTTGCAGCACAATTTGGTATAGAAACACCAATGCTCTTGAATGGAAAATCCTACAAAAAGTGGTCGATATGGCCCAATCCATTATGGGTAAAGCCCTCCTCACTATTAAACACATCTACGCAGAGCTCTGTCACAGGAAAGCAGCATCCTCATCAGGGATCTCCACCATCTAGCTCATGCTCTCATCTCACTGCTGCCATCAGGACAATGGTACAAAGCCTCAGGACTCACACAACCAGGTTCAGGAACAGATATTGCCCCTCAACCATCAAATTCTTGAATGAGTGGGGATGACTTCATTCAACTTCACTTGCCCATCACTGAATTGTTCCCACAACCTATGGATTCACTTTCAAAGATATTTCATTTCATGTTCTCAATAGTTATTGTTTATTTATTTATTTATTAATTTTCTCTTTTGAATATGCACAGTCTGTTGTCCTTTGCACTTTTGTTGTTTGTCTACTCTGTTGGGTGTGGTCTTTTATTGATTTTGTGGATTTACTGAGTATGCCCACAAGAAAACAAATCTCAGGGTAGTATATCGTGATATGTATGTATATACTTTGATGATAAATTAACTTTGCACATTGAACTTTAAACCAGAAGTAAATGGCAAATTAATTAAAATGGAATTGGACACTGGCTCAGCTGTTTCAGTCATTCTGCAAAGTGAACTTGTATGACATTTCAAAGATACTGCAAATATCCATCAATGAAGTTTAAGGATATCCAACTAAGAACTTATTCTGGAGAAAAGGTAACTCCTGTGGGAATAACATTCAAAACAGTGAAATGCAACAACCAGTAAGCCACATTGGGCTTGTATGTGGTAAAAACAGGAGGGCCAGCATTGTGGGGCTGTGTGACTGAGACAACTGGAACTTGACTGGAGGTCCACCTATCATTTTCATACCACATGTCCTGTAATAGAATCAGCCGAAAGTGAAAGAAAGGCATGGAGATTGACACAGTGGTGTTCAAGGATGCCATGGGAAAACTCAGAGCTATCAAGGTTAAAATAGTACTAAGTGAAAATGCCACACCTATATTTTACAAAGGCCATCCGGTTCCTTTTACTATCCATGATAGAGCAGGTAGTGAGCTACATTGCATGGAGGCTGGAGGAAGTTTTCCAAGGTTGAGTGCAGCCCATGGGCAACACCAGTAGCCAACACCAGTAGTGGTCCCAGTAGCCAAAAAGGATGGGCCTGTCAGGATCTGTGGTGATCTTAAGGTCTTATGAACCCAGTACTGAAAGTAGATCAATACCACCTGCCCAGGATAAAGGATATCTTTTCAAACCTTTCTGGAGGGAAAAACTTCATCAATGTGGACTTAGCTGAGATTTACCTACAGATGGAGATGGAAGAAGAGGAGTCCAAAGTGCTTGAAGAAAAGTCTAAAGATGCCTAGGTTTAAAGCATACATGGGAGGAGGTCCTGAAGAGAGATTTCTGGGAGTGAGGAAGGAAGCTGAGAAGCAGGACCTCCAGGGTAGTAATCTCGGGATTGCTACCTGTGCCACGTGCTAGCGAGGGCAAGATTAGTTGGATCAGGCAGATGAACGTGCGGCTGAGAGTCTGGTGCAGGGGGCAGGGCTTCAGATTCTTGGATCATTGGGATCTTTTCTGGGGGAATATTACCTGTTCAAAAAGGATGGGTTACACCTGAACCCGAAGGGGACCAATATCCTGATGGGAAAGTTTAATAGAGCTGTTAGGGAGAGTTTAAATTAATTTGGCAGGGGGATGGGAACCGGAATGATAGAGCGGAGGAAGGGGAAAACAGAGATAAATCTAAGATAGTGAGCAGTAAAGATGTCAGGAAAGACAAGCAGGTGTTGGGGCAAATTTGCAGCCATTGGGATGAGTTGCAGTGCAATAAAGAAGTATCAAATACTGGTCTTAAGGTGTTGTACTTAAATACACACAGCATAAGGAATAAGGTGGATGATCTTGTCGTACAGCTACAGATTGGCAGGTATGATATTGTGGCCATCACTGGGATGTGGCTAAAGGATGCATGTCTCTGGGAGCTGAACATCCAAGGATGCACAATGTATCGGAAGGATAGGAAGGTAGGCAGAGGGAGAGGCATGGCTTTATTGGTAAGAAATGATATCAAATTATTAGAAAGAGGTGACATAGGATCGGAAGGTGCAGAATCTTTATGGGTTGAGCTAAGAAATCGCAGGGGTAAAAGGACCCTGATGGCAGGCCTCCAAATAGCGGCAGTGATGTGGACTACAAATTACAACAGGAAATAGAAAAGGCTGGTCAGAAGGGCAGTGTTATGATAATTGTGGGGGATTTTAACATGCGAGTGGATTGGGAAAATCAGGTCGGCGCTGGATCTCAAGAGAGAGAATTTGTAGAATGTCTGTGAGATGGCTTTTTAGAACAGCTTGTTGTTGAGCCCACTAGGGGATTGGCTGTACTGGATTGGGTATTGTGTAATGAACCGGAGGTGATTAGAGAGATTGAGGTGAAGGAACCCTTAGGAGGCAGTGATCATAACGTGATTGAGTTCACTGTGAAATTTGTAAGAGAAGCCAAAATCTGATGTGTCGGTATTTCAGTGGAGTATAGGAAATTACAATGGCATGAGAGAGGAACTGGCCAGAGTTGACTGGAAAGGGACACTGGTGGGAAAGACGGCAGAGCAGCAGTGGCTGAAGTTTATGCGAGAAGTGAGGAAGGTGCAAGACAGATATTTTCCAAAAAGAAGAAATTTTTGAATGGAAAAAGGATACAACCATGGCTGACAAGAGAAGTCAAAGCCAAAGTTAAAGTGAAGGAGAGGGCATACAAGGAAGCAAAAATTAGTGGGAAGACAGAGGATTGGGAAGTTTTTAAAAGCTTATAAAAGGAAACTAAGAAGGTCATTAAGAGGGAAAAGATGAACTATGAAAGTAAGCTAGCAAATAATATCAAAGAGGATACCAAAAGCTTTTTCAACTATATAAAGAGTAAAATACAGGTGAGAGTAGATATAGGACCGATAGAAAATGATGCTGGAGAAATTGTAATGGGAGATAAGGAGACGGCGGAGGAAATGAATGAGTATTTTGCATCAGTCTTCACAGAGGAAGACATCAGCAGTGTACCGGACACTCAAGGGTGGCAGGGAAGTGAAGTGTGCATAGTCACAATTACGACAGAGAACGTACTCAGGAAGCTGAATAGTCTAAAGGTAGATAAATCTCCCGGACCGGATGGAATGCACCCTCGTGTTCTGAAGGAAGTAGCTGTGGAGATTGCAGAGGCATTAGTGATGATCTTTCAAAAGTCGATAGATTCTGGCATGGTTCCGGAGGACTGGAAAATTGCAAATGTCACTCTGCTATTTAAGAAGGGGGCAAGGAAGCAAAAAGGAAATTATAAACCTGTTAGCTTGACATTGGTGGTTGGGAAGTTGGTGGAGTCGGTTGTCAAGGATGAGATTACGGAGTACCTGGAGGTATATGACAAGATAGGCAGAACTCAGCATGGTTTCCTTAAAGGAAAATCCTCCCTGACAAACCTATTACAATTTTTTGTGGAAATTACAAGTAGGCTAGACAAGGGAGATGCAGTGGATGTTGTATATTTGGATTTTCAGAAGGCCTTTGACAAGATGCCACACATGAGGCTACTTAACAAGATAAGAGCCCATGGAATTATGGGAAAGTTACATATGTGGACAGGGCATTGGCTGATTGGCAGGAAACAGAGTGGGAATAAAGGTATCCTATTCTGGTTGGCTGCCGGTTACCAGTGGTGTTCCACAGGGGTCCGTGTTGGGGCCGCTTCTTTTTATGTTGTACATCAACGATTTGGATTATGGAATAGATGGCTTTGTGGCTAAGTTTGCTGATGATATGAAGATAGGTGGAGGGGCCGGTAGTACTGAGTAAACAGAGTCTGCAAAGAGACTTGGATAGATTGGAAGAATGGGCAAAGAAGTGGCAAATGAAATACAATGTTGGGAAGTGAATGGTTATGCACTTTGGCAGAAGAAATAAACGGGCAGACTATTATTTAAATGGGGAAAGAAGTCAAAGTTCTGAGATGCAACGGGACTTGGGAGACCTCGTACAGGATACCCTTAAGGTTAACCTCCAAGTTGAGTCGGTGGTGAAGAAGGCGAATGCAATGTTGGCATTCATTTCTAGAGGAATAGAGTATAGGAGCAGGGATGTGATGTTGAGGCTCTATAAGGCGCTGGTAAAACCTCACTTGGAGTACTGTGGGCAGTTTTTGACTCCTTATTTAAGAAAGGATGTGCTGATGTTGGAGAGGGTACAGAGAAGATTCACTAAAATGATTCTGGGAATGAGAGGGTATCATATGAGGAACTTTTGTGCGCTCTTGGACTGTATTCCTTGGAGTTTAGAAGAATGAGGGGGGGCCTCATAGAAACATTTTGAATGTTGAAAGGCATGGACAAGTGGATGTGGCAAAGTTGTTTCCCATGATGGGGGAGTCTAGTACAAGAGGGCATGACTTAAGGATTGAAGGGTGCCCATTCAGAACAGTGATGTGAAGAAATTTTTTTAGCCAGAGGGTGGTGAATCTATGGAATTTGTTGCCACGGGTGGCAGTGGAGGCCAAGCCATTGGGTGTATTTAAGGCAGAGATTGATAGATATCTGAGTAGCCAGGACATCAAAGGTTATGGTGAGAAGGCGGGGCAGTGGGACTAAATGGGAGAATGGATCAGCTCATAATAAAATGGCGAAGCAGACTCAATGAGCCGAATAACCGACTTCTGCTCCTTTGTCTTATGGTCTTGTGGTCTTATGCCAAACCTTTCTAGACTCCTGAGGAAGTAAAGGCACCAGTGAGCTTTCTTGGTTGTGTCATGAACATTGTTCGAGCAGGTCAGGCTATTGGTGACAAAAGATAAAGAGAAACAATCATCCATATCCCTCATTTATTTTCTAAGGCAATCAAAGCACATTGCTAAGATCAAATTTTAGCCCATGGAAGTGTGTGACAATGTCTTCAAAGATTACGTTTCTTGGCTTTTCTACATTATTAGAATAATCAAGTTCAAGTTTCAAGTTTATCTATTTAATTATGTGATGGCATGATTTGGAATAAAAAATAACAGAATCTTAGATTGAATTAGTATGCTGTTGGTGCATATCCTGTTGCAAAAACAATAACAGTATAACATTTTGCTAGCTTGGCTTGTTTAGCCAACAGTTTGGGGTAATGGCAGATAGTGAAAGACCACACATCCATCATTCTTTCTCCACTGAGCTCCAAGCAATAAGTTGGCAAGAGATAAAACTCTCACCATTTATTGAAATCAGACCAAATTGTCAGTCTCAGCCCTAAACCAAATCTGTCACGGAGTACTTTAGATATTAGAAAGTTAGGCGATTTTCTTTAAGATACTTATCACTTAAAAAAAAATGTTGCTTAGCTCTTGGAGTACCAACTATAAACAAAATTACCAAAGGAGCTGCATAGTTCTTACAATTCAGCATTCAAATTTCTTTCCAGTTACACAGAGTATGATTAATCGCTCAGTGACCAGCTGTGCGTTGATGATGAACACATTGCTTTTCTTCAGGTTTTGCTGATCGTCTTTAAGAGTAAAGGCAGGACTTCAGTTGAAGTGTTGCACTGCCATAGACAGCAAGCATCTTCAATTTTTTGGATGATATCCATCTTATATTCAAGCAAATGAAACAAAACAAAGTCAATATTGGAAGTACTGAATGGGTCAAGCATTATCTGTGGAAGCAAAAGGTATAAGAGATAAATTCTGTTGATTTCTTTCCACATTCTTTTATTTATTCTGGACTTATTTAGAAAAGTCTCTCAAAGAGACAGCATGGTGATGAGGTGAACAATCTCCTTTCAAGCTTTAAGAATGCCCCTGTTGTTCTATCATTGGCCATTCACTTTTGAGGCAGGTTTTAGAACGTAGCACAGTACAGCACTGTATGGGCCCTTCAGCCCACAATCTTGTACTGACCAATACAAGCTCATTCCACAATCATTCAGACCCTTTCCTCTGATACATCCCACCATTCTCCATTTTTCTTATATCCATATGCCTAAGAGTCCTTTAAATGTCCCTATTGTATCACCTCCAGTCACCACCAACCCTGACAGTGCATTCCAGGCAAACAACACTCTGGGTTAAAAAAAAACCTACCTCTGACATCTCCGCTAAACTTTTCCCCACTCAGTTTAGCTGGATGTGGTCTCATTTTGGCCATTGCCACCTTGTGAGGAAAAAGGTACCCTATCCCTTGTCTCTCATAATCTCTATCAAGTCACCCCTCATCTTCGTTTGCTTCAAAAGCAAAAGTCCTAGCTTAGACAGTTTAGACAATAGACAATAGGTGCAGGAGTAGGCCATTCAGCCCTTTGAGCCAGCACCACCATTCACTGTGATCATGGCTGATCATCCACAATCAGTACCCTTTTCCTGCCTTCTCCCCATATCCTTTGATGCCGCTATCTTTAAGAGCTCTATCTAACTCTTTCTTGAAAGAATCCAGAGAGTTGGCCTCCACTGCCTTCTGAGGCAGAGCATTCCACAGCTTGCTCAATCATCCCTCATAAAATATTTTGTCTAATCCATGCAGCATTCTGGTAAATCTCAGCTCCACCCCCTCTAAAGCTTCCGCATCCTTCCTCTAATGAGGCAATTTCTGTTGGGTGTATAAAGTCAACCACAGTTTTGTGCATTTTGTGAAGCTCTCCCATTTCAATTTTATTATAATTTCCCTCTCCCTCTAGTTAATATGGTAATGAAGAGATTACACATAATCATTTTTAATGGCAATGGTTATGCAAACAGGGCCCACTGCATTGCAGATGACCAGACTTACAGAAATCTAACTTTACACAAATTCTCCTATTCAATTATAAAACATTTTAAAGTGAATAATAATAATAAAGTGTTTCACGTGGGGTGCATTAATTAATGGCTGGGTGCAGTATAGATCCCATTTGTTTAATGATTGGAAATGTTAGGATAATTATTGAATGAAATGAAAAAACTCTAGCAAATGTATGTAGAGTGATATGATATAGAACACTGTAGAAAATAGACATATCTGACAACTGGAAGAATTGGTTTATGGACAGATCTCCTGAAAGGAACACTTAATATAACCTGGGGACTGCCTGTATTTAATTTGTTTTGCAGGGAGCCCATTTTGATATTAAATGAGAAGATTGTATATTCAGGAAAGCAGAAGGAAAAGCAGACCATTATGCCAGTGACTATTGATGAATAATAAGTCTGCTTATTTGTAAATATTAAAAACCTCCTAACAGAGAGACATTTACACATAGTGTTGAGAATGCTTTAGCCCGTTCGAAATTTGGTTCATATGTCTAGCTATCTCATTTTTTATTAAAAACATTAAGTTTGATGTCTTGGAATTAATTTTACATACAGCTCTGCTGTTAGTGCAGTTTTTGCTGCACTGCAGTAATCTATTTTGCAATTGGAATACTATGAACTGTAATTGATGAAAAATTCATACTTTCCTCTGTAATGTTTAGCAATTTTTCTGTGCGCATATGCTTGTGCCACATTTTAAAGGAGAGATAAAAGCTGCCAGAGAGGTACAACAAGTAGAGATGCTGCCTCACTGCTCAATCGACACAAGTTTAATCCTATCCCTCAGATGCTGTCTGTGTGGGGTTTACAAATATTCCTGTGACTGTGTGGCTTTCAAAGTTCAGAAGTTCGAAGTAAACTTACAGGGTGCCACGGAAACAGCTCAACACTATTGCAGCTTGGGGCATCAGAGGTCGAAGTTCAATTCTGACATCATCTGTAAGGAGTCTGTACATCCTCCCTGAGGAATGCATGGGTTTTCACTGGGCGCTCCGGTTTCCTCCCACAGTCCAAAGACTTACGGTCGGTAGGTTAATTGGTCATTGTAGATTGTCTCGAATTTAGCTAGGGTTGAATTGGGAATTGCTGGGTGGCATGACTTGAAGGGTCAGAGAAGCCTACTCCATGTTGTATCTCTCTAAATAAATAATTATTTGCCCGGCGTTTTTGGTTGGAATATCTGAATTCTTTGAGTCAATCCCTTGCCCAGAATATGCAGCAAAATTTCAAGCTACATGTTTCTCACTAAACAACACAAGTAAACTCCAAATGGTCTCATTCTGTGTTTACATAACCGCAATTTCATTATGGTGGCAATCATTTTATTAATCCTGTTACAGGAATTAAGTGACTAATATCAGGCAAGTCAGCCTTTTGCTTTCTGATTGCTCCTAGTACCGGTAATTCCAATACCACCCAATCATGTCTGCAGAAGGCAAATCTCAACTTTGATCAAACAGAGTTGTAGACAACAGAAACAAATGTAGCAATTTGCCAAAGTATGGTACATTTATCATGCAGTGATTGAACTGCATGTACTTCTTTGTACGGTTCGTCTTCTTTTTCCTTTTTTCTTGCTTTGCTACCTTTTGTGTCTGACTCTTCACTTTGCTAGCACGAGCAAGGGACCTGTATCCTTTACCACCCAACAATCAAACAACTGCTTCCAGGAGTAGTGTGTTCACCGATGTCACCTTGCCCGATAATGGCATCATCGTCCAGGGGAGAGCCAGACAACAAGATAACCTGATCAATAAAAAAGGCACCTCTCAAATGATTCAATATGGGCCTTTAAGTTTCTCAATGGTCTTTTTCCCCAGTCTCATCAATGTGTGGGTGTTCTGAGCCAGACAGTGTAACCTTACAGAAGTACAGATTGAACAGAGCAGCAGAAAAATAAATGCACTGGATTATAAAATGTGCTTGTCATCATTCAGTAAAAGCTCATCTGTCAACATGAGCAATGAAGTTCTGTTAATATATTAGAACATCTTTTGTCGGCAAGTAAAAGTACAAAATGTATTTGGACAGTTTAAATCTGTTTATCAAATTATTTATAACTGATAGTATTTCTATTGTTTTTATGGTTCAGTGGAAAAAATGCATGTTAATTTCTCTCTTCCATTTCTTGATGAAGAATTAAACAGCTGAGTTGCGGTTACGGCAAGTGCTCGTTTCTTTGAATTCAAGTTAAGTATGAATCTGAACAGTGTGGTTTGATAGGCTAAAAGTAAAACAGAAATTACTGAGAGTAATCAGTGGGCCAAACCAGATCTGTGGGAAGAGAAACAAAGCTAACATTTTCAAAGTTCAAAGTAAATTTATGATCTAAGTACGGATATGTCACAACATACTACTCCGAGATTCACTTTCTTGTGGGGATTCACAGTAAATAGAAAGAATCAATAGAATCAATGAAAAAACAAACATGACAAAGACAGACAAATAACCAAAGTGCAAATAACAACAAACTTTGCAGATACAAAAAAAACCCAAAAATATTATAAATACATAAGCAATGAATATCGAGAACGTGAGTCGTAGAGCTGTTAAAAGTGAATCCATATGTTGCAGAATCAGTTCAGTGTTGGTGGGATTGAAGTTGTCTCCTCTGGTTCAAGAGCCTGATGGTTGAGGAGTCATAACTGTTCCTGAACCTGGTAGTGAAGGACTTTGTGGCTCCTGTATCTCCTTCCTGATCATAGACTGAATTTGCACATGACACCATGATTGGGGGTGTAGTAGTGTAGCAGACAGCAGGGAAGACTATCAGAACTTGTAACGGGATCTGGACCAGCTGGAAACATGGCCTGAAAAAATGCTGATAGAATTTAATGCAGACAAGCGTGAGGTGTTGCACTTTAGTAGGACCAACCAGTGTATACAGTGAGCAGTAGGGTAATCAGGAGTACAGTGTTACAAAAGGATCAGGGAATACAGGTGCACAATTCATTGAAGATGGTGGCACAGGTGGACAGGATCGTAAAGAAAGCTTTTGGCACGTTGGCCTTCACAAAATAAATCAGAGTATTGAGTACTGGAGATGGGATGTTATGTTGAAATTGTAGAAGACGTGGGTGAGGCCTAATTTGGAGTATTGAGTGCTGCTTTCATCACCTACCTTCAGGAAAGATGTAAATAAGGTTGAAAGAGTTGAGAAAATTTACAAGGATGTTGTCGGGACAAGAGGATTTGAGTTTAAGGAAAGATTGAATAGGTTAGTATTTTAGTCCTTGGAACGTAGAAGTTTGAGGGGAGATTTGATAAAGGTATACAAAATTATGAGGAGTATAAACAGGATAAATACAAGCAGGCCTTTTCCACTGAGGTTGGGTGGGGCTGCAACCAGATGTCATGGGTTAAGGGTGAAAGGTGAAAAGTTTAAGGGAACATGAGGAGAAGCTTCTTCACTCAGAGGTTGTGAGTGCATGGAATGAGCTGTCAGCTCAAGCAGTGTATGTGAACTTGATTTCAATTTCAATTTGAGTCTTTGCCCTGAAACTTTATTCTGTTACTCTTCCAAAAGATGTGGTCTGATCTGCATTGTCTTGGGTTTCAAGCATCTGCAATGTTTTTTGATTTTCACTTAGTGTTGATAAGCTATTCATCTGTTGTCCTTTCATGTTCAAGCGCGATTCTGTTTTCACTTAACCCAAGATCAAAAAAGCTTGTTTGAGTGTGTTATTTAGTCCATTTCATTCTTCTAAATGAGGTTAGTGAAACTAATTATGTTGTCCATACCACTTCAAAGACCAATTAGATTAGCCAAGTCACTGATCCAAACTGGGATCAAAACTGTTGTGGTCTGCGTGGTCTATGCACCTCCTGCATCATGAAACTGACTCATTGTAACACCTCTGGATATTTACAGAAAGGGTTAACAGGGTAAGTGGTGTTGGGGATGAAAAGGAATGTTGGCAAGAAATGGGCAGACATTTATTTAAACTCTTCTCCATGTTTGCCATTGGATCCTTTGTCCAAAAAGGGATGTGCTTTTTGACTTCTTTGTAACAACACGCACAAAATGCTGGAGGAACTCAGCAGGCCAAGCAGCATCTATAGGAAAAAAGTGCAGTCGACATTTTGCGTCGAAACCCTTCAGCAGGACCCCACAGAGGATTTCCAGGATCTGCAGATTTTCTCTTTTTGTGAGTTGACTTCATTGTTTTTGGAACTGGGCCTATCTAATCATCTACCTGACGCCTGGCTTATTGTAACGGATTGATTATGGATTTAACTTTGTGAAGATTCCTATGTCTTTGGACTGTGGGAGGAGATTGGAGCACCTGGAGGAAACCCATGCATTCACAGGCAGAACATGCAGCTCCTTACAAACAGCGGCGGGAACTGACACCGGGCTGCAGCTCTGTAATAGCATTACAGCTAATCGCTACACTACTGTGCTGCCCGAAAGCTTTGTGCTTCCGGAGCCAACATAGCATATTTACTATGTGATTACTACTGCAACGTATAAACTGTAAATCACACTTCTTTAGAATGTAGGAGGAAACCCACGTGCTCATTGGCAGAACATATAATTGCCTTGCAGACAGCAGTGGAATTGAGCCTGGGTCACTGGTCTTATAAAGCAATATGCTAATGGCTACTTTATTTATTTATTTATTTTGTGGCTCTTCAAGCTATTCCACCCAGCAACGCGCGACAATCCCGATTAACCCTAACCTAATCATGGGACTATTTACAATAACCAATTAACTTACCTGGTACGTTGTTGGACTGTGGGAAAATAACTGGAGCACCCGGGGAAGATCCGTGCATCCCACATAGGGAACATACAGATTCCTTACAGGCTGTGTCAGAATTGAACTCTGACCTCCCCAACGCCCCAGGATGTGATAGCATGGAGATAACCGCTACACTACCATGGCACTACTGTACCATGCCAGTTTTATATGTAAAATTAAAAGTAAAATACTGTAAATGTAGAGAGAGAAACAAAGTTAGTACTTCCAGCATTTTCTCATTTTAAATTCAGATTTCTAGCATCTGCAGTACATTGATTTTAGATTCTAAATTATATTTTGTCCATAAACTGTGAACTGCGTAACTCACCAGACAATTACAAAATCAATGCTATGGATAAAAAAAAATCATTAGCCTTTAAGTGCTTAGCTGATTGACAGAATTCCCAGTGCAACATCGCAGATGATCCCAAAAGCAACTGGCAACAAACGCCAATTTGTCTTGTCTTGTCTGTCTCACAGTTTGCTCACACTCCACAATCTTCATGGGCTCTGTCCCACTGACGTTACTTTTAAGAGTCTTAAATGAGAATTGATAAAACCTATTTGCTTTTTACCGTTACAACTAAATTTCTGTAAAGCCATAGATTTATAGGGAACAAGATTACCCTTTCTACAACAAAATTCATCTGGATGTGTGTGGCAGGCAGGCAAGATCATGGAAAATGATAACTTCACAAATAAAAGTAGTCTTCATTGAGCCATAACTTACTCCCTAGCTAGATTTGGATAAGACTCCCCTTTGTACTGTCTGGCAGCTAAGTGTTTAGAACCCCACCTCTACTGTTCCATTAGAGTTCAGCTCGTTTTATTGTCCAGAGAAAGAAGGTCTTAAATACAAACTGGCTGTCAGCTGCATGGAGCATAACTCATATGTTAAGCAGTTATGAAATCAACGCGCTCCAAAGGTTTCATTACCCTTGAAGAGATTGCCTGGCCGACAGAAATCACAGTTTAGCATAGAGACTCTGGACAGCATATTGCTTCTGAATTATTCTGCTGTCCTTCCTGAAATGACATATTCCGAACACAAATCCAATTACCGCTGGAGTCATGTAATTCAGGCGCACTTGGCCAAACCGTTTAATAAATATGGGTGGGCGGGGATGTGGAGCTTTTGATTTGTAATTAGGGGGATAAGGTCAAGTGTAATAGAATTGGTTAGTTCAAATTGGAAAATAGCATCACTTGCCTTCTGTTGCAGAGAGAGATGTCATCAGCAGATTTGCACTTCCATTACAATTATAGTTATTGTGGATAAGATAATATACAGTATATGGATAGATAGGACTAGCTTTGATTGAGTGATAGCATCAAATATCTAGCTCACAGTGCTAAATTTAAAAAACTTACCAAATTACAATGATTGCTTGCTGTGTGATTTTGCAATCAGCTAAGGGAAAGAAGCGCTATTATATTTATCTTTATGGAGAATTGATAAACTGGTTCAAATGTGAGTTTATAATTAAGTCACAGAGTATATACTATACATAATGCCTGAGGGACTGGAAAAGAGTCAATATCAGAGCCATGGTCAGTAATGATCTGAAAAGACCAATATAGTTTCCCCTCTAAGTCTAAAATCATATTCACTTCATTGAAAGAAATTACCAAAGTGTTCTTATAAGTTATTATGCTGCATTCATATAATAAGTTAAGATACTTAAAAAATGGAAGAATAGCACATTTGATCCAGTAACAGCTGAATGGCAACAAATATAAGGCTCTTTGAACTTTTTAATATTATTTTTAACTGAAGCTACAGTACTGTGCAAAAATCTTAGGCACCCTTGTGTTTTACATAGAAACATAGAAAATAGGTGCAGGGGTAGGCCATTCAGCCCTTCGAGCCTGCACCGCCATTCAGTATGATCATCGCTGATCATCCAACTCAGAACCCTGTACACCTGCCTTCTCTCCATACCCCCTGATCCCACCAGGGCCATATCTAACTCCCTCTTAAATATAGCCAATGAACTGGCCTCAACTGTTTCCTGTGGCAGAGGATTCCACAGATTCACCACTCTCTGTGTGAAAAAGTTTTTCCTCATCTCGGTCCTAAAAGGCTTCCCCTTTATCCTCAAACTGTGACACCTCGTTCTGGACTTCCCCAACATCAGGACCAATCTTCCTACATCTAGCCTGTCCAATCCCTTTAGAATTTTATACGTTTCAATAAGATCCCCCCTCAATCTTCTAAATTCCAGAGAGTATAAGCCTAGTCGATCCAGTCTTTCATCATATGAAAGTCCTGCCATCCCAGGAATCAATCTGGTGAACCTTCTTTGTACTTCCTCTATGGCATTTTATATGTCTTTGGATGGTATGGTCTCCACAGAGCCCTGATCCCAACATCATTGCGGCTCTCTGAGATTATCTGGAGGGACAGAAGCAAGTGAGACAGCTAAAGTCTGCAGAAGAACTGCTGGCAAGTTCTCCAAGATGCTTGGAACAACCTACCAGCCGATTATCTTATAAAACTGCACGACAGTGTACCTAAGACAGTGTACTGGGGCTGTAGGGTAGTGTAGTGGTTATCACAACGCTTTACAGTACCAGCGACCTGGATTCATTTCTGCTGCTGCCTGTAAGGAGTTTGTACGTTCTCCCTGTGACCGCGTGGTTGTTTCCTCCGGATGCTCTGGTTTCCTCCCACAGTCCAAGGATCTACAGATCGGTAGATTAATTGGTCATTATAAATTGTCCCATGATAAGGCTAGAATTAAATCAGGGGATTGCTGGGCAGCACAGCTCCAAGGGCCAGAAGGGCCTTCTCCACACTATATGTCAATCAATCAATCAATCAATAAGAGAATTGAGGCAGTTTTAAAGGCAAAGGATGGTCACACAAAATATTAATTTGATCTAGTTTTTCACTGTTTGCTGCTCTTTAAAGTTTTTTTTTAATATTTATAATCTTTTCATTTCATTATTTTTGAAAGCATTTTCACTTTACAGAATTTTTTTACCTGTGCCTAAGAATTTTGCACAGTAATGTACATCTTTATACTGAAGTATATTTGTTTAAATTTAATTTAGATTTTCTACTTAATTTAAGTAAGAAATTTCTGGAAACGTATTTGGAAAAAGATCAGAATATGTCATTACAAAAGTGATTTCAAAAGATTTTAGGTTAATTAGCCCACTCCCTGATCAGTTAGTAAATATTATACATTAAGGAAGAGGAGTTAAAATCTATAACTTAATCTATGAATTTTGGTTAATTCATAAAGTCTTAAAACTTGAATATCCAGTTCATTCCTAGCTTTGAAGAATTATTGGAGTATCCCAACAGCAATAGGTTTATCAACTGAACTCAGGTATCGGTGGAATGAACATGTATGGAGTATTCAGGGTGACATCTTTTATAATGAACAATTGTTTTTATGCTGTCATGACTGAGTTGAAATATTTATGAGTTGCTTGAGAGCAATGATAACTCTTGAGTGAAATATATGGCATTTTATAGGAAAATGGTATTAAGCTTTTGAACGAATTTTTATGATAGCATTGGAATCGTGTCAATAATTACGATTTCCAAATATCATACTGGTACTGAATTACATGTTAAATTTTACTTTTTAAAGCTTATGCAATACTCCAGTTAAGATTTTTACTGCTATGCTGTAGGTATTTCATTTTAGCATTTCTGTAAAAGCAGTGTGTTCGGCTTTTAAAATGTTTGGTTTCCGCTAAAAGATAAGGGGTTATGATGTTCAATTTAGGAATGTTGTATCAGCCAATCAGGATGACGGAACTGGGAGAAAGTTCAAGAGAGTGAGGCGGAGAGAAATGTGTGACAGATAGTGCAGTTCACTGGTCTTTATGGCAAGATCTGCAGAGAGGACAGGAGGGAAGGTGGCTCAGGATGCCAGGGGAGGGACATCCGTGTAGTACGAAACACTTTTGCAAATGAATGGCTGCAAGGAGGAAGGGTCAATACTCCGAGAGGCCACCCGTTCGTTGGAGATGGATTTCAAGCGAATTTAGGGATGTGGTGTGTGCTTTCACGCAAACTGTGGGTCCAGTGCGCGAGTTAAAGATGACTCCAGTATGAGCTCCAACTTCACGTGCACATTTGAACTGGGTTAACTGAAATGGGCCCTTTTATTTATTTCTTTTTCCTACTAACTGTTCGATAAAACTGAAATTAGTATATATACTTTTTTAATAACTTTTTGCAGTACACAATATGTTATAGAGGTGTAAAAGATGATGAGAGGCATTGATCGTGCAGATAGTCAGAGGCTTTTTCCCAGGGCTGAAATGGCTAGCATGAGAGGGCACAGTTTTAAGGTGCTTGGAAGTAGGTACAGAGGAGATGTCAGGGGTAAGCTTTTTACGCAAAGAGTGGTGAGTGTGCGGAATGGGCTGCCAGCAACGGTGGTGGAAGTGGATACGATAGGGTCTTTTAAGAGACTCCTGGATAGGTAGATTGAGCTTAGGAAAATAGAGGGCTATGGCTAACCCTAGGTAACTTATAAGGTAGGGACATGTTTGCAACAGCTTTCTGGGCCAAAGGGCCTGTATTGTGCTGTAGGTTTTCTATGTTTCTACGTTTTATTTCTTGCTGACCAACAATTAAATAAACACCGTATTTACAAAGCATTCTCTCAAATCAAACTTTCTTTAATCGGAACATCATGACATTCCAGCTTGGTTGAACCCCAAATCAGACTGATCCTAAACGCCTATAGTTTATGAAAGATGACCTTCTCACTGCTGAGTCCAGCGGCAGTTAATGGGGCCAGTAATGAGCCCAGTTTCCATATGAGATCAGTGAGGGGGCTTCACCAATTCACTAATTGGGATAGGGGAAATATGATGCTATTCGGCAGGAACTTGGGGACATAAATTGAGAGTGGATGTCCTCAGGGAAATGCATGGCAGAACTGTAGCAAATGTTCAGGGAACATTTGCATGGCATTCTGCAAATTGAGGCAGGGAAAGGATGGTAGGGTAAAAGAACCATGGCGTACAAAGGATGTAGAAAATCTAGTTAAGAAGAAAAGGAGAGCTTATGAAAGGTTCAAGAAAGTAGGTACTGATAGAGCTCTAGAAAATTACAGGGCTGTCAGGAAGGAGCTCAAGAATGAAATCAGGAGAGCTAGAAGGAGCCATGAGAAGGCTTTGGTGAGCAGGATTAAAGAAAGCCCCAAGGCATTCTACAAGTATGTGAAGATCAAGAGGATGAGCCGTGTGAGATTAGGACCAATCAGGTGTGAGAGTGGAAACATGTGAATGGAGCCAGAGGAGGTAGCAGAGGTACTTAATAAATACTTTGCTTCAAAATTCACCAATGAAAAGGACCTTGGCAATTGTGAGGATGGCTTACAGCGGACTGAAATGCTTGAGCATATAGACATTAAGAAAGAGGATGTGCTGGAGATTCTTAAAAGCATCAAGTTAGATAAGGCACCGGGTCCAGATGAGTTGTACCCCAGGCTACTGAGGGAAGTGAGAGAAGAGATTGCTGAGCCTCTAGTGATGATTTTTGCATCATCAATATGGACGGGATAAATACTGGAGGATTGAAGGGTTGAAAATGTTGTTTCCTTGTTCAAGAAATGGAGTAGAGATAACTCAGGAAATTATAGACCAGTGAGTCTGACTCAGTGGTGGACAAGCTGTTGGAGAAGATCCTGAGAGGCAGGATTTATGAGTATTTGATGAGACATAATCTGTTTAGGGACAGTCAACATGGCTTTGTCAAGGGTAGATCATGCCTTACATAGAAATATAGAACATAGAAACATAGAAAACCTACAGCAATATACAGGCCTTTCAGCCCACAAAGCTGTACCAAACATGTCCTTTCCTTAGAACTAGCTAGGCTTACACATAGCCCTCTATTTTTCTAAGCTCCATGTATCCATCCAGGAGTCTCTTAAAAGACCCTATTGTTTCTGCCTCCACCATCGCCACCGGTAGCCCATTTCACGCACTCACCACTCTCTGCAGAAAAGACATACCCCTGACGTCTCCTCTGTACCTACTTCCAAGCACATTAATACTATGCCCTCTTGTGCTAGCCATTTCAGCCCTGGGAAAAAGCCTCTTATTATCCACATGAACAATGCCTCTCATCATGTTATACACGTCTATCAGGTCACTTCTCATCCTCTGTCGCTCCAAGGAGAAAAGGCCGAGTTCACTCAACCTGTTCTCATAAGGCATGCTCCCCAATCCCAACATCCTTATAAATCTCCTCTGCACCCTTTCTATAGTTTCCACATCCTTCCTGTAGTGAGGGGACCAGAACTGAGCATAGTACTCCAAGTGGGGTCTGATCAGGGTCCTATATAGCTGCAACATTACATCCCGGCTCTTAAACTCAGTCCCAGGGTTGATGAAGGCTAATGCACTGTATGCCTTCTTAACCACAGTCAACCTGCGTAGCAGCTTTGAGTGTCCTGTGGACTCGGACCCCATGATCCCTCTGATTCTCCACACTGCCAAGAGTCTTACCATTAATGCTATATTCCACCATCATACTTCTCAGCCCAATTTTGCATCCTATCAATGTCCCACTGTAACCTCTGACAGCCCTCCACATTATCCACAACACCTCGAACCTTTGTGTCATCAGCAAACTTACTAACCCATCCCTCCACTTCCTCATCCAGGTCACCTATAAAAATCACAAAGAGTAGGGGTCCCAGAACAAATCCCTGAGGAACACCACTGGTTACCGACCTCCATGCAGAATATAACCCATCTACAACCACTCTTTGATTTCTGTGGGCAAGCCAGTTCTGGATCCACAAAGCAATGTCCCCTTGGATCCCATGCCTTCTTACTTTCTCAATAAGCCCTGCATGGGGTACCTTATCAAATGGCTTGCTGAAATCCATATACACTACATCTACTCCTCTACCTTCATCAATGTGTTTAGTCACATCCTCAAAAAATTCAGTCAGGCTTGTAAAGCGCGACCTGCCTTTGACAAAGCCATGCTAACTATTCCTAATCATATTATGCCTCTCCAAATGTTCATAAATCCTGCCTCTCAGGATCTTCTCCATCAATTTACCAACCACTGAAGTCAGACTCACTGGTGTATAATTTCCTGTGTAATCTCTACTCCCTTTCTTGAATAAGAGAACAACATCCACAACGCTCCAATCCTCCGGAACCTCTCCTGTCCTCATTGATGCTGCAAAGTAGATGAAGGTAGAGCAGTAGATGTAGTGTACATGGATTTCAGTAAGGCATTTGATAAGGTTTCCCATGCAGGTGATTTTTATAAATGACCAGAATGAGGAAGTAGAAAGGTGAGTTAGTAAGTATGCTGATGACACAAAAGTTGGGGGTGTTGTGGATGGTCTGAAGGGTTGTCAGAGGTTACAGTGGGACATTGATAGGATGCAGAACTGGGCTGAGAAGTGGCAGATGGAGTTCAACTCAGATAAGTGTGAAGTGGTTCATTTAGGAAGGTCAAAATTTGAAGGCAGAATATAATATTAATGTTAAGAGTCTTGGCAGCGTGGAGGATCAGAGAGATCTTGGGGTCCGTGTCCATAGGACACTCAAAGCTACTGCGCAGATTGACAGTGTTGTTAAGAAGGCATATGGTGTGTTGGCATTCATCAATTGTAGGATAGAGTTCAAAAGCCATAAAGTAATGTTACAGTTATATAAGACCTTGGTTAGACACCACTTGGAATAGCGTGTTCAGTTCTGGTCACCTTACTACAGGAAGGATGTGGATACTATAGAAAGAGTGCATAGGAGATTTACAAGGATTGGAGAACGTGCCTTATGAAAATAGCTTGAGTGAACTTGGCCTTTTCTCCTTGGAGCGACAGAGGATGAGAAGTGCCCTGATAGAGGTGTATAAGATGATGAGAGACGTTGATCGTGTGGATAGCCAGAGGCTTTTTCCCAGGGATGAAATGGCTAACAAGAGGGGGCATAGTTTTAAGGTGCTTAGAAGTAGGTACAGAGGGGATGTCGGGGTAATTTTTCACACAGCGTGGTGGGTGTGTGGAATGCACTGCCAGCGATAGTGGGGGAGGTGGATGCATGAGGGTCTTTTAAGAGTCTCTTAGATAAGTACATGGAGCTTAGAAAAATAGAGGGCTATGCAGTAGGGTAATTTTAGGCAGTTTCTAGAGTAGGTTACATGGTCAGCATAACATTGTGGGCCGAAGAACCTGTAATGTGCTGTAGATTTCTATGTTCTAGGTTCACTTACGCTTCTTTTGAGTCAGTGTTTGGCCTTAGATTTTCTGGATCACATATCATGCCCGTTTCATGATCATTATTTTAGTTGCTCTTTGATGTTTCCTTACATAGGATGAATACCACAGATGAAATTTATTAATGAGACAAAATACAGTATACAGAAATAGGAATAAAAATACAGTGGCTTTAAATAGAATATACAAGCCTCTTCCCTTGACTTACCAACTTCAAAGCTATAGAAACTATAATATTTTACTGGTGCTATTAAAAAAATTGTTCCATGACGAACAGCTTTATATGAAATTATGTAAACCCAGATAGAAAACCAGCTCCCTCTCTAAAATGAATATCTGAAAAGCAAGTACAGAAAATCTAGAATACTGCCAGTCTTATTACATTCCATTCCTTTTTAAGTTCAGTGTTCATCCAAGTATAAAAGATAACAAAATATCTTCACAATGAATCAAACCTATGAATAAGAATATACTTCAAAGGAACCTCTATCTTGACGCCATTTTAAAAATATCCCGATGAATAAATCTCAATGCGTATTTTGAATATTAGTACCTACCTGGTTAATTGGTGAATACTATACCAGAACTTGATTCTGTGAGCCTCAAGCTTCTCACATCATTCCTGGATAAAAACATCTGTTTAGCATAGTTTGCTTGGTAAAAAGTATTTCCTGAAAACAATTACAGGAATCCATAAGGAAATAAGATCCTTTCAAAGTTTATAATATTTGTTCTATCTAAACAACTGTAAGGTCAATCATTAAGTCGTTAAGGTAATAAATATAATGAGTCCTTATAAATTTCAAAATGTCTTTTATCAAGATTTGAAGTGACATGGATAGTTCTTTCACAAAGTGTATAGATGATAGATTGATATCAATCTATCAGGGCACCGAATAATGAATATATCTCATTCTGTTCACATGCTTTTTTATCTACTCAGCTGTGCTATTGAACAGATTCTGAACATGAAGCAAAAAACACACTAAAGAGAAATGAATTCAGAATTTCTATGTAGTTCTGAAGAGAAATTAAAAAAAAAAGGAACACGCAGAAAATGCCGGAGGAACTCAGCAGATCAGGCAGCCTCTATAGAAATGAATAAACAGGTGACATTCACTTCCATAGATGCTGCCTGACCTGCTGAGTTCCTCCAGCCTTTTGTGTCTGTTGCGCTGGATTTCCAGCATCTGCAGACTGGCTTGTGTTTCTCAATTGGTGAGATTTGGTTGATGAAACATCCAGCAGTTTAACCAACTGAGATGACTAAACTTAAATATCAGTTACACGTCTGTAAATTGGATTGGTCAGGATACTTTTTTGCTGTTGGTGCAGCTCAACCTAATTGATTAAAAACCTAATATTCTAGACCAAAACTAAACACATAAACTATAGAGTCACAATCCATTGTCCCACCACTTCATACAGGGAGGTAGTCACACCGAGGCTGTTGGAAGCAGGTCGTTGGGTGACAGTCAGAGGGGGTAAAGCGAAGGTGAGCAGACAGGTAGTGCAGAGCACCCCTGTAGCTATTCCCCTGAATAATAAGTTTACCGTCCTGGATACTGTTGGACGACCGACCAGGTGTGAGCCACGGTGGCAGGGTCTGACCCGGTGGTGCAGAAGGGTGGGGCGGAGAAGAGGACAGCTGTCGTCATTGGAGACTCTATAGTCAGGGGAGCAGACAGGAGATTTTGTGGGCGTGAGAAGGACACCTGCATGGTTTGTTGCCAGCCGGGTGCCAGGGTCCAGGATGTCTCTGACCGGGTGCACGACATCCTGGTACAAAAGGGAAAGCAACCAGAAGTCGTGATACATGTTTGTACCAACGACATAGGGAGGAAGAGGGATGAGGTCCTGAAGTGTGAGTTTCAGGAACTAGGCAGAAGGCTGAAGAACAGGACCTCAAGGGTGGCATTCTCAGGATTGCTGCCAGTGCTACGTGACAGTGATGGTAAGAACTGGAGGAGATGGCAGTTGAATGCGTGGCTGAGGAGTTGGTGCAGGGAGCAGGGTTTTAGATTTTTGGACCATTGGGATCTCTTCTGGGGAAGGTGGGACCTGTACAGATTGCGTGGGTTGCACCTGAACTCGAGGGGGAGCAATATCCTTGCAGGTAGGTTTGCTAGCATGGTTCAGGAGGGTTTAAACTAATTTGCAAGGGGGATGGGACCCAGAGCGATAGAGCAGTGAAAGAAGTGCATGGAGTAAAGCCAGATCTAACATACAGAGAGGCTTTGAGGAAAGAGAAGCAGAATAAACGGTGTAAAGACAGTAAGGCAGAAGGGCTGAAGTTTGTGTACCTCAATGCGAGAAGCATCAGGAACAAAGGTGATGAACTGAGAGCTTGGATACATACATGGAATTATGATCCAGTGGCCATTACAGAGACTTGGCTGGCACCAGGGCAGGAATGGATTCTCAATATTCCTGGATTTCAGTGCTTTAAAAGGGATAGAGAGGGCGGAAAAAGGGGAGGAGGGGTGGCATTACTGGTCAGGGATACTATTACAGCTACAGAAAGGGTGGGAAATGTAGCAGGATCCTCTTTTGAGTCAATATGGGTGGAAGTCAGGAACAGAAAGGGAGCAGTTACTCTACTGGGGGTATTCTATAGGCCCTCTGGTAGCAGCAGAGATACAGAGAAGCAGATTGGGAGGCAGATTTTGGAAAGGTACAAAAATAACAGGGTTGTTATCATGGGTGACTTTAACTTCCCTAATATTGATTGGCACCTGATTAGTTCCAAGGGTTCAGATGGGGCAGAATTCGTTAAGTGTGTCCAGCACAGATTCCTATCACAGTATGTGGACAGGCCGACTAGGGGGAATGCCATACTAGATCTAGCACTAGGTAATGAACCGGGTCAGGTCACAGATCTCTCAGTGGGTGAGCATCTGGGGGACAGTGACCACCACTCCCTGGCCTTTAGCATTATCATGGAAAAAGATAGAATTGGAGAGGACAGGAAAATTTATAATTGAGGAAGGGCAAATTATGAGGCTATAAGGCTAGAACTTGCAGGTGTGAATTGGGATGATGTTTTTGCAGGGAAACGTACTATGGACATGTGGTCGATGTTTAGAGATCTCTTGCAGGATGCTAGGGATAAATTTGTCCCGGTGAGGAAGATAAAGAATGGTAGGGTGAAGGAACCATGGGTGACAAATGAGATGGAATAGCTAGTCAGGTGGAAGAAGGCAGCCATCATGAAGATTAGGAAGCAAGGATCAGATGTGTCTATTGAGGAATATAGTGAAGCAAGAAAGGAGCTTAAGAAGGGGCTGAGAAGAGCAAGAAGGGGGCATGAGAAGGCTTTGGTGAGTAGGGTAAAGGAAAACCCCAAGGCGTTCTTTAATTATGTGAAGAAAAAAAGGATGACAGGAGTGAAGGTAGGACCGATTAGAGATAAAGGTGGGATGATGTGCCTGGAGGCTGTGGAAGTGAGCGAGGTCCTCAATGAATACTTCTCTTCGGTATTCACCAATGAGAGGGAACTTGATGATGGTGAGGACAATATGAGTGAGGTTGATGTTCTGGAGCATGTTGATATTAAGGGAGAGATGGTGTTGGAGTTGTTAAAATACATTAAGACGGATAAGTCCCCGGGGCCTGATGGAATATTCCCCAGGCTGCTCCACGAGGCAAGGGAAGAGATTGCTGAGCCTCTGCCTAGGATCTTTATGTCCTCGTTGTCCACTGGAATGGTACCAGAGGATTGGAGGGAGGCGAATGTTGTCCTCATGTTCAAAAAAGATAGTAGGGATAGTCCGGGTAATTATAGACCAGTGAGCCTTACGTCTGTGGTGGGAAAGATGTTGGAAAAGATTCTAAGAGATAGGATCTATAGGCATTTAGAGAATTATGGTCTGATCAGGGACAGTCAGCATGACTTTGTGAAGGGCAGATCGTGTCTAACAAGCCTGATAGAGTTCTTTGAGGAGGTGACCAGGCATATAGATGAGGGTAGTGCAGTGGATGTGATCTATATGGATTTTAATAAGGCACTTGACAAGGTTCCACACGGTAGGCTTATTCGGAAAGTCAGAAGACATGGGATCCAGGGAAGTTTGGCCAGCTGGATTCAGAATTGGCTTGCTTGCAGAAGGCAGAGGGTCGTGGTGGAGGGAGTACATTCGGATTGGAGGATTGTGGCTAGTGGTGTCCCGCAAGGATCTGTTCTGGGACCTCTACTTTTCATGATTTTTATTAACAACCTGGATGTGGGGGTAGAAGGGTGAGTTGGCAAGTTTGCAGACGACACAAATGTTGGTGGTGTTGTAGATAGTGTGGAGGATTGTCGAAGATTGCAGAGAGACATTGATAGGATGCTGAAGTGGGCTGAGAAGTGGCAGTTGGAGTTCAACCCGGAGAAGTGTGAGGTGGTACACTTTGGAAGGACAAACTCCAAGACAGAGTACAAAGTAAATGGCAGTATACTTGGTAGTGTGGAGGAGCAGAGGGATCTGGGGGTACATGTCCACAGGTCCCTGAAGGTTGCCTCACAGGTGGATAGGGTAGTTAAGAAAGCTTATGGGGTGTTAGCTTTCATATGTCGAGGGACAGAGTTTAAGAGTCACGATGTAATGATACAGCTCTATAAAGCTCTGGTTAGGCCACACTTGGAGTACTGTGTCCAGTTCTGGTCGCCTCCCTATAGGAAGGATGTGGAAGCATTGGAAAGGGTACAGAGGAGATTTACCAGGATGCTGCCTGGTTTAGAGAGAATGCATTATGATCAGAGATTAAGGGAGCTAGGGATTTACTCTTTGGAGAGAAGGAGGATGAGAGGAGACATGATAGAGGTGTACAAGATAATAAGAGGAATAGATAGAGTGGATAGCCAGCGCCTCTTCCCCAGGGCACCACTGCTCAATACAAGAGGACATGGCTTTAAGGTAAGGGGTGGGAAGTTCAAGGGGGATATTAGAGGAAGGCTTTTTACTCAGAGAGTGGTTGGTGTGTGGAATGCACTGCCTGAGTCAGTGGTGGAGGCAGATACACTAGTGAAGTTTAAGAGACTACTAGACAGGTATATGGAGGAATTTAAGGTTGGAGGTTATATGGGAGGCAGGATATGAGGGTCGGCACAACGTTGTGGGCCGAAGGTCCTGTACTGTGCTGTACTATTCTATGTTCTATGTTCTATGTTTATGTTTTCTGTATATAAATGGGATGATATTCTTTGCAAAATACTCCTGCACACATCTGAGGAGTACTGATAGTCAAAGGTGTCCTTATTTGGATGAGACATTATATCAAAGCCAAGCTGCAAGAAAGATGTAAAAGATTTTGTTTGAAGAACAGTAGTAGAATGTTCTCACATATCGTTGATATATTTATTGCTCAATTAATATAACAAGTGCAGATTATCTCACAATTATTATCGTGCTGTTTGTGGGCACTTACTCTGTGTACTGTTACTGTTAGGCTGCCATGTTTCCTACATTGTGACAGTGATTACACTTTGAAAGAACTTTGCAGCTACAAGATGCTTGCAATGCCTTGAGTCAGTCAAAGGTGCCATACAAATGCAAATCAATAAAAACAAATCTCAGAAGTGGGTTTAAATTGTGTATGTTATGTACAGTATCATGTATATATATATATATATATATATCACAAACACTTCCATTTTTGTTTTTATTTTGTTCTTCCTTCTATCATTTTAATAGACAGAATTTTGATATTGTCATTTAATAAATGGTTGTGAAAATTAATTGTAAGAGCTGTTTGGAAGTGTGCCCTCTTTTGCTGTTGCTCTTTATCTGTCATGTTTCTTTCTTTCACATGAGAGTTTTACTTATCAGCTTGTATGTCAGTGTCCTTGATTTAGAAAGTTATAGGTTTAAACCCTGTTTCAGAATGAGCATATAATCAGTTAACAGACTGCTGGCGTACTGGGGCTGTTGAGATATTATCAGAGGTGCTGCCCTATGGATTAATGCAAAGCCCTCTCTTTAAATGCAGGTGGCTGTTAAATATCCTTCAATAGGAGATGAGCTGTTTGCATCCACCGCTCTGCCTGAGCAACAGCATGAAAAGCAGATTTTCTGCTCACACAGCTCCATGCTTTGCTGCAGCTAATTTCAACAGTTATCATTTTTCTAATTATTTCATAGCCTGTGAAGTAACTTTGAATATCCTTTTCCTCATAATTGCTCTCATAATGCTTCATTTAAGTAGTAATGGACAATATTTCTATTTTTATATGAAGGGCACTCATTTTGATTTATTGATATTGACCCTAGTCCTGTGGCACTTCTTCAGATGATTTGGGATTAAAGTGCTCACTGAACTAGATTACCATGGGGCATGGAGGCTAACGTTTACTTTGATTCTTCACCTGCACACAATTCTTATCCCACCAATACCACCCATCCCCTCCCCAATACACTCATGCCAACTATCTGATATTTTGGATGCATCTGAAGTTCAAGAGCTCAGGGTATGTTTTATTGGGAAACATGCTGCCTTACAGTAGGTCGCAAGCTCGATGGAGAAGGTGGGGTTGCAGATGGAGGCCAAGGATATTGCTCTAGGGTGGTGCTGCGGAGGAGGCAGCACAATGGCATAACCAGTTGAGCCGCTGCCTCATGGTGATACCAGCTCAGGCTTAATCCTGACATCTGATTCAAGTTTGTTTAATTGTCATTTGACCATACACCTTTATACAGGCAATCCAAACAGTGTTCTTCTGGGGCCAAGGTGCAAAACACAGAGCATTCAGCCACAGACAGCACATTTAGTTATGATAGCACCTACAATCATAAAATAATAATACTGGCTCAAAATCCAGGCTGACATAGTATGAAGATTGATGGTGCACGGGATGTTGTCCTGGAGCCATGTTCTGTGAGAACAAGTGCGCAGCAGTTCCTCATCTTGTGCTAGTTCAGCAGAGAAAGGCAAAACAGCTTGTCTTGCGCTGGGTCTGCCCCAGGCAATCCACCTTGTCTTCCAGGGAGCCAACACGGGAGTGCAGCACAGATGAGAGCATGGATTCCAGCATACTGCCGCACCTCTGCTCTCTCCCACATTACCTCCCGTGCCTTCTACTCTGAGTGGCTGTAACAGCCTGGTCTGCACAACAACCAAGGCCACGCAGTTCCCCCATAGTCAGCCTCTCCAATGAGCCGATGAACCAGGCATGCAGGTACTTTATATTGCCCATGTCCAACAGGGTTTAGCAATCACAAGAACAAATGCACAATTTTTTGGCTGTTGAGACCAATGTATGTATATTGTTATTGATTGATTGATTTATTATTTTTTTCCTTCTATATCATGTATTGCATTGAACGACTACCACTAAGTTAACAAATTTGATGACACATGCCAGTGATAATAAGCCTGATTCTGATATTCAAGCAACACACATCAAAGTTGCTGGTGAATGCAGCAGGCCAGGCAGCATCTCTAGGAAGAGGTACAGTCGACGTTTCAGGCTGAGACCCTTCTCTTACTAACTCTTCCTAAGAGTTAGAATCTCTTACTAACTCTTCCTTCAGTTAGTCCTGACGAAGGGTCTCGGCCTGAAACGTCAACTGTACCTCTTCCTAGAGATGCTGCCTGGCCTGCTGCATTCACCAGCAACTTTGATGTGTGTTGCTTCAATTTCCAGCATCTGCAGAATTCCTGTTGTTTGCTGATTCTGATATTGTCGCCATCATACTGGAAAACTCTAATGGTCCCGTGTGGAGATTGCGTCTATCTCTTGTGACTCCACAGTTTTCCTCTGGGCATTACGGTGTCCTCCCATATGCCAATGGTGTGTGGGTTAGTAGGTTAATTGCATTTGCTTCTGATGTATAGATGAATGGTAAAAAAACAGTGGCAATGTAAGAAGAAGAAATTTTCAAGTAGGAACAGGATTACTCTGTGATTTGGCATAGATACAATGGGCTTCTATGACAAAAAGAAATATGGATCCATGGAGATGGGTCATCAAGGATACAGTAGGAAGTACTGTAGGGGGAAGTAAAATGTTTTAAGATTTCCTGAAGAAAAATTATGCAAGAGTATTGATGAAGGTGAATACTGTTGTTTTTAACCACCTATCTCAATTGAGGAACTTCATCACCCATGTGCAGTACACTGTATGCCAATACATCGGAACCAAACTCTGAATTTCCATCTCAGCCTTCTCATTTCCTTGGATTTACAATCTGTCAAATGCACTAAAATTCATTTTTTGTTGTAGTCAGAATGGTCCCACAGCCAAAGCATTAATCCAGCAGTCAATGCATCCTTGCAAGGAAGAATAAAAATTCAAAGCAATTTTCCCATCAGAGTGCTTCATTTATATCGCTAACCATGAAGCGATTGCACTCAGTGTAGTGGAGAATGACTGACTTGAATGTGATTCTCAGCACTTGTAACAATGTCTGGTCTGAGTCCGTTTCTGTGCTCAGCGCTATCAAATGATACTAATTTTGTGATTTATTGTTAAAGTTCACAGAACTGTTTCAGAGACAAAGTAAGGTGTTTGTACCAGTTATCCTCTTTACTACTCTGATAAGGTGCCTTCTATAGTTATTGATAAACAACAGGTCCATTTGTTCAAAGCTCAAAGTAAGTTTGTTATTAAAGTACATATATGTCTCCATATGCTACCTCGAGATCAATTCTCTTGCAGGCATTCATGGTAGAACAGAGAAATAAACTAGAATCAAAGAAAAACTACACACAAAGAAGGACTGGCCAATAACCAATATGCAAAAGAGAAACTAAGCAAATAAAATAAGTAAATAAATAATACGGTGAAAATGAATTATAGAGCCCTTGAAAGTGAGACTATAGGTTGTGGAATGAACCAATAGTGAGTAAAGTTATCCACACTGGTCTAGGAGCTTGATGATTGAAGGGTAATAACTGCTCCTGAACCCAATGGTCTGGGACCCAAGGCTCCTGTATCTTTTCGCTGATGGCAGCAGTGAAAAGACAGCATGGCCTGGTTGGTGGGCGTGCCTTTCTTACGGTAGTACTCCTTGTAACTTGCTCAGTGGTGGAGGGCTTTGCTTGTGATGGACTGAGCCATGTCCAGATGTTGTGGATTGTGCACCATTTTGACTTTCCTCCTGACTTCTGCCCTTTCTGCATACGATCCCTTCTGAAATTTTATTAACTATATCTTATCAGTCTGTGATCATATCGAGTCAGCTTATTACAAATACAAAATACTATAATGGTCAGCAGGTTAGGTCACATCAGTGGCATGATGAATAGAGCTCACATCTGAGGTTCAGGATCCTTCATCAGAGTGGTGCTTTGCATGCTATGATTTGTGGCTGGACCTGGGGAGACATTCTCTGATCCTGGTGAGAATCTTGCTGAGTAGTTCTGAAGAGAGATGATGATGTCAGCGAACAATGCAAGCAAAGATGAGGTCCCTCAACAAGCCCATGAAACTAATTTTTTTACTTCCTTCCTTCCTTCTTTCAAATATGATTCTGCTACTGTTGGAGTCCGTGGTATATTCTGATGGTGTGTGTTTGGGCCGATTGAGTGATCTGGCGCTTAGCTGTCTCCGAGGGAATTCAGTGAGGTTTGAAGCAAAGTGTGTGGCCTGGAGCCGGAAAAGCATGGAGACAGGATGCGAACCCATGATCGCTAATCCAGCCAATTAAACCATTGAGGAAGATTGAAATTAACAAGGATGAGAGCAGAGGGTGTACGGGTGAGCAGCACCATCTGCCAGTGAGAGACCGGTCTCTCTCTCTCGCTCACTCCTTGCTGCTGGAGGATGGTGCTGGAGTCTCGAGTCTTGGGCAAGGTTTAATCGATGTAGATTGTGGATCAGACTCTGCAGATGATGTTATTATGTGTTTTTCCTTCTGGTCGCTCCTCCTTTTTTCTATTTTGTGCGATTTTGATCTTGACAAACTGGCTGTGCAGCCTGCAGTCAATGAACAGCACAGTGTTAAATTGAATCTGAACATTCCCTGGCCGGTTCTTTGACTTTGTCGTTTGATGTCTGTTATTCTGTGTTTTGCACTCTATTTTTGCCATTTGCGCGATTTGTTCTACTTTTTGTGTGTTGGGGTTTCTTCTCTTTGAAGCGGTTCCATGGCTTTCTTTGTTTCATGGTTCTATGTGGGAAGATGAATCTCAGGGTTGTATACTACATACATACTTTGATAATAAATCTACTTTGAATCTTGAATATTTTTGAATGGTTCTCCTAAAATACTTGGGGCCTGGCCTCCCTAGTTGGTTGCATCAGTGACTAGTTCCTCTCCAGATAGCTGGAGTGAAAAATACTCAAACTATATTTTAGCCCAACAGGATTTTGATCCAAAAGCAATTAGTCGCTTTGGGCGATTAAGAACGTTTCTAAGCTTTGGGATGTTGTTACATCATGAAGGGCAAAAATTCAGCTAAGATTATTCCTCTTTGGATACTGTTTGGGAGGCTGACCAAGAAGATGAAAGCCACAGTAGTCAGGTTTCTAGCACTTAGTCTGGCTCTGTGACTCCGAAGGGAAGTGGGGAGAAAGCCAAGTTGTGGTGATAGGGGATTCATTAATTAAAGGAACAGAATGGTGGTTCTGTGGATGACAACGAGATTCCTGGATGCTATTTTGCCTCCAGGACACTGGGGTCCAGGTCATCTTGGATTAAGTCCTCAGCATTCTTAAATGAGAAGGTGAACAGCCAGAGATTGTGGTCCATGTTTGTACCAATGGCATAGGTAAGAAAAGTTCTGCAAAGTGAGTTCAGGGGGTTAGGTGTTAAGTTAAAGGGCAGAACATGCAGAGCTGTGACCTCAGGATTGCTACCCATGCCGCGTGCTAGTGGACCCTGAAATCAGAAAATTATGCAGTTTAGTATATGGCTAAGGAGTTGGTTTAGGAGGGATGACATATGATTTTTGGATCATTGGGCTCTCTGCCAGACCTGTACAGAAGAGACGGTTTGTACCTGAACAGGAGGGGAACAATATCCTAGCATGAAGGTTTGCTAGTGCTGCCCAGGGTGTGGGGTTTAAACAAGAGTTGTTTAAACAAGGGATGGGAACCAGAATGCCAGAACAGATAGCAAAGAGGTTGTGGAGACTGATGTTGTTAATACTTCAGATAAAGTCAGGAATCAAAAAGTTGAGCATGGTGTGAATAATGTTCTGAGTTGCGTATATTTCAATGCAAGAAGTATCGTGGGAAAGGCAGATGAACTCAGGGCATGGATCAACGTATGGAATTATGATTTTGCAGCCATTAGTGAGACTTGGTTGCTGGCAAGGCAGGACTGGCAGCTTAATATTCCAGGGTTCTATTCTTTTAGATGCGACAGAGTGGGAGGGATTAAAGAAGGAGGGGTGGCATTACTAGACAAGGAAAATGTTATGGCTGTGCTCAGTCAGAACAGACAGGAGAATTCATCTAGTGAGGCATTATGGGTGGAACTGTGAAATATGAAATATATATTACCATGTTAATGGGTCTATTTTACAGGCCACCCAACAGTCCAAGGGATTTAAAGGAGAAAATTTGTTGAGAGATCATAGACTGTTGCAGGAAACACAAAGTTGTGATAGTAAGTGATTTTAACTTTCCACATATTGACTAGGAATCTCATTCTGTAAAAGGAATAGATGAGATAGAATTTGTCAAATGCATTCAGAAAATTTTCCTTAATCAGTATGTAGAATTCCCAAGTATTGCGTATGCAATACTTGATCTGCTATTAGGGAATGAGACAGGACAGGTGACAGAGTTTGTGAAGGGGATTGTTTTCCATCTAGTGATCATAATGCCATTAGTTCCAAAGTAAATATGGAAAAAGATAGGTCTAGTCTGTGGATTGAGATTCTTAATTGGAGAAAGGCCAATTTCGATAGTCTCAGAAAGGAGCTGGCAAGTGTGGGTTGGGACAGGCTGTTTTCTGGCAAAGGTGTACTTGGTAAGTTGGATGTCTTCATAAGTGAAATCTTGAGTGTACAAAGCTTGTATGTACCAGTCAGAATAAAAGATAATGATAACAGATTTAGGGAACTTTGGTTTTCAAGAGATATTGACACCCTGTTTAAGAAAAAATGGAGATGCATAGCAGGTATAGGAAGGTAGGAACTAATGAGGTACTTGGAGAGTATAAGAAATACAAGAGAACACGTAATAAAGAAAGGAGGAAGGCTAAAAAAAAAGGCTGATGATGCCCTAGCAGACAAGGAGAAGGAGATCCTGAAGGGATTCTAGTGATATGTTAAGAGCAAAAGGATTGTAAGGGACTAAAAAGATCCTCTAGAAGATCAGAATGGTAATCCATATGTGGAGCCAAAAGAGATGGGGAAGATCTTAAATGATTTTTTTTGCATCTGTATTTCCTGAGGACAGAGACATAGAAACATAGAAACATAGAAAATAGGTGCAGGAGTAGGCCATTCGGCCCTTCGAGCCTGCACCGCCATTTATTATGATCATGGCTGATCATCCAACTCAGAACCCAGCCTTCCCTCCATACCCCCTGACCCCTGTAGCCACAAGGGCCATATCTAACTTCCTTTTAAACATAGCTAATGAACTGGCCTCAACAGTTTGCTGTGGCAGAGAATTCCACAGATTCACCACTCTCTGTGTGAAGAAGTTTTTCCTAACCTCGGTCCTAAAAGGCTTCCCCTCTATCCTCAAACTGTGACCCCTCGTTCTAGACCTCCCCAACATCGGGAACAATCTTCCTGCATCTAGCCTGTCCAATCCCTTTAGGATCTTATACGTTTCAATCAGATCCCCCCTCAATCTTCTAAATTCCAACGAGTACAAGCCCAGTTCATCCAGTCTTTCTTCATATGAAAGACCTGCCATCCCAGGAATCAATCTGGTGAACCTTCTTTGTACTCCCTCTATGGCAAAGATGTCTTTCCTCAGATTAGGGGACCAAAACTGCACACAATACTCCAGGTGTGGTCTCACCAAGGCCTTGTACAACTGCAGTAGTACCTCCCTGCTCCTGTACTCGAATCCTCTCGCTATAAATGCCAGCATACTGTTCGCCTTTTTCACCGCCTGCTGTACCTGCATGCCCACTTTCAATGACTGGTGTATAATGACACCCAGGTCTCGTTGCACCTCCCCTTTTCCTAATCGGCCACCATTCAGATAATAATCTGTTTTCCTATTTTTGCCACCAAAGTGGATAACTTCACATTTATCCACATTAAATTGCATCTGCCATGAGTTTGCCCACTCACCCAACCTATCCAAGTCACCCTGCATCCTCTTAGCATCCTCCTCACTGCTAACACTGCCACCCAGCTTCGTGTCATCCGCAAACTTGGAGATGCTGCATTTAATTCCCTCATCCAAGTCATTAATATATATTGTAAACAACTGGGGTCCCAGCACTGAGCCTTGCGGTACCCCACTAGTCACCGCCTGCCATTCTGAAAAGGTCCCGTTTATTCCCACTCTTTGCTTCCTGTCTGCTAACCAATTCTCCACCCACACCAATACCTTACCCCCAATACCGTGTGCTTTAAGTTTGCACACTAATCTCCTATGTGGGACCTTGTCAAAAGCCTTTTGAAAATCCAAATATACCACATCCACTGGTTCTCCCCTATCCACTCTACTAGTTACATCCTCAAAAAATTCTATGAGATTCGTCAGACATGATTTTCCTTTCACAAATCCATGCTGACTTTGTCCGATCATTTCACCGCTTTCCAAATGTGCTGTTATCACATCCTTGATAACTGACTCCAGCAGTTTCCCCACCACCGACGTTAGGCTAACCGGCCTATAATTCCCCGGTTTCTCTCTCCCTCCTTTTTTAAAAAGTGGGGTTACATTAGCCACCCTCCAATCCTCAGGAACTAGTCCAGAATCTAACGAGTTTTGAAAAATTATCACTAATGCATCCACTATTTCTTGGGCCACTTCCTTAAGCACTCTGGGATGCAGACCATCTGGCCCTGGGGATTTATCTGCCTTCAATCCCTTCAATTTACCTAACACCACTTCCCTACTAACATGTATTTCGCTCAGTTCCTCCATCTCACTGGACCCTCTGTCCCTTACTATTTCTGGAAGATTATTTATGTCCTCCTTAGTGAAGACAGAACCAAAGTAATTATTCAATTGGTCTGCCATGTCCTTGCTCCCCATAATCAATTCACCTGTTTCTGTTTGCAGGGGACCTACATTTGTCTTTATCAGTCTTTTCCTTTTTACATATCTATAAAAGCTTTTACAGTCCGTTTTTATGTTCTCTGCCAGTTTTCTCTCATAATCTTTTTTCCCCTTCCTAATTAAGCCCTTTGTCCTCCTCTGCTGAACTCTGAATTTCTCCCAGTCCTCAGGTGAGCCACTTTCTCTGGCTAATTTGTATGCTACTTCTTTGGAATTGATACTATCCCTAATTTCTCTTGTCAGCCACGGGTGCACTACCTTCCTTGATTTATTCTTTTGCCAAACTGGGATGAACAATTGTTGTAGTTCATCCATGCAACCTTTAAATGCCTGCCATTGCATATCCACCGTCAATCCTTGAAGTGTCATTTGCCAGTCTATCTTAGCTAATTCATGTCTCATACCTTCAAAGTTACCCCTCTTTAAGTTCAGAACCTTTGTTTCTGAATTAACTACGTCACTCTCCATGTTAATGAAGAATTCCACCATATTATGGTCACTCTTACCCAAGGGGCCTCTCACGACAAGATCGCTAATTAACCCTTCCTCATTGCTCAAAACCCAGTCCAGAATAGCCTGCTCTCTAGTCGGTTCCTCGACATGTTGGTTCAAAAAACCATCCCGCATACATTCCAAGAAATCCTCTTCCTCAGCACCTTTACCAATTTGGTTCACCCAGTCTACATGTAGATTGAAGTCACCCATTATAACTGCTGTTCCTTTATTGCACACATTTCTAATTTCCTGTTTAATACCATCTCCGACCTCACTACTACTGTTAGGTGGCCTGTACACAACTCCCACCAGCGTCTTCTGCCCCTTAGTGTTACGCAGCTCTACCCATATCGATTCCACATCTTCCCGGCTTATGTCCTTCCTTTCTATTGCGTTAATCTCTTTTTTAACCAGCAACGCCACCCCACCTCCCCTTCCTTCGTGTCTATCCCTCCTGAATATTGAATATCCCTGAACGTTGAGCTCCCATCCCTGGTCACCCTGGAGCCATGTCTCTGTGATCCCAACTATATCATAATCATTAATAACAATCTGCACTTTCAATTCATCCACCTTATTATGAATGCTCCTTGCATTGACACATAAAGCCTTCAGGCACTCTTTTACAACTCTCTTAGCCCTTTTTAATGCTTGCCCTGGATTTGTCGGCCTGCCACTTTTACTTTTCCCCTTTGTACTTTTTGCTTCTACGCTCACTTTACACCCCTATAGACAGAGTCTATAGAAGTGAGACAAAGTGGCATTGACTTCATGGACCCTATACAGATTACAGTGGAGGAGGTGTTTGCTGTCTTGAGCCAAATTAAGGTGGATAAATCCCCAGGGCCCAACAAGGTGTTCCCCCAGACCCTTTTTGAGGCAAGTAGGTTTGTTGTTGATCGTCATCTATATCAATGATTTGGATGAAACGTGGTTAACTGGATCAGGAAATTTGTGGATGACGCCAAGACTGGAAGAATATCAGAGCTTGCAGAAGAATCTGGACCAACTGGAATAATGGGCTGAAAATGGTAGATGGAACTTAATGCAGACAAGTGCGAAGAGTGGCACTTAGCCAGGGTAGGACCATCCAGGGTAGGTCTTACACAGTGAACGGTATGGCACTGCGCAGTGCTGTAGAACAACGGGATCTGAAAATACAGTTCCATAATTCATTGAAAGTGGCATCACAGATAGATAGGGCCATAAGAAAAAGCTTTTGCCACACTGGCCTTCATAAATCAAAGTCCGAAGTACGGGAGGTGGGATGTTATGTTGAAGTTGTATAAAACCTTATTTCGGGAATTGTGTGCAGTTTTGGTCACTTACTTGCAAGAAAGATGTAAACAAGGTTGAAAGAGTACAGAGAAAATTTGCAAGAGCATTGACAGGGCTGAAGGACCTGAGTTATAAGGAAAGATTGAATAAATTAGGACTTTATTCCTTGGAATGTAGAAGATTGAGGGGAGATTTGATAGAGGGATACAAAATTAAAAGGGTGTAACATTGAATCACGTTTGCGGGTCTGTTGAGTAAGACAGAAAACTCTGACTGCAAATAAATATATTCATCATTTGTTTACAAACAGTAAAAATTCAGCCAAGCAATCATGTTCCCCAAGTTACAGATACTAAATAGCTAAATATTCAACAAACACAAGTACATTCAACAAGCATACTTAGTTAAAAGCACACACAGAGCATACCTTCCCAAAGGCGATGTGCATGCTTTCCTTAAACGAAAGAAGAGAGGATAAAACCTCACACAGGTGCTTTCTATATATTCAGGATATTTGAAACTGGACACCAGGCAACTAACCAATGGGAAAACCAGTTGTGGTTTCTAAACGAAACAATCATGACTGAAGTGACTTTTGACAATGAGAATAAGCCAAGCCCCCCACAGGACAAATTGGATAGATGCCAGCCGCCTTTTTCCACTGAGGTTGAGGAGCTGCAGCTAGAGGTCATGGGTTAAGGGTGAAAGGCGAATAGTTTCAGGGGAAAATGAGAGGAAACCTCTTCACACAGATGGTCGGTTAAGTGTTGAACGAGCTGCTAGCACAAGTAGTGCATGCAAGCTCAATTTCAATGTTTAGGAGAAGTTTGGATAGGTACATAGATGGTAGAGGTATGGAGGGCTATGGTCCCAGTGCAGGTCAATGGGAGTAGACAGTTTAAATGGTTTGGCATGGACTAGATGGGCCAAAGGCCCTGTTTCTGTGCTTATTTTTCTATGACTTAATGACTGTAAAGTAAGTAAACCATTGCCTTAACATATACTTCAATCTTATTCTTATTAGTTTGAGTTAATTATGCCTTGTGCCAAGAATCCTGATCGAGCACTCAAATGGAATTTCTCTGTGAAACACGAAGATAGTGAGGTCACGCAATGAAGTGAAGGGCCGTCCTTACTTCATCTACCCAAAAGGAAAAGCTTGTGCTTCTCAAGCACAGCATAATTAGGCTCTTGAACAGCTCAACAGATGACTGCCACTGTGGAGAGGCCCACTCCCACAGCTGCCTTGTGTTGAAGGATGGAAGTGGGATGCTGCTGTCGGCCTGATTGCTGACACGTTCTGTTTACTTAACAATAACCACGGCATTTCGTGAGTAATTCACTGTGTGATTACAATTCGCTAACCTTTCCCTCTTGATAGAATGCTTAATGTGTGGACAACTCCCAGAAGTTGCCTTTCCAAATCCTTTGTGGGAAAGCGCAATTTTAATTCCAGTGGAAATTCCAAATTTGTTAACAGACTCAGAATTATGAAGGTTATTTTGTTAATATTCTTATCTCACCATTACACGTAATTGAGGATTATTCACTCTGTATATGACAGAGTCTGTATTTCCCAATCTCTATAACTGACTGGTTGAAAAAGTGTTCATCTGAAACCATAGTGGGCTAGAAAGCTATGATCTGAAATTTCAATATTATAGGCTGCTGCATTTCACATGATCTTAATGCTCCCTGATTTTTCTGATGGGAGCATCAGGTGGTGGCTCATAATTTTAAGCTTGGCCTGTGAGACAGACTTTGTACATCATGGGATCTTGACTGATTTTCGCTCTGCTCCTTTTAGTAGTCACTGCCATTCTGATCATTACTCCATTGCCGGATATGTAAGCAGCTGTTGTCTGGTGACTCAGATTAAAATGGAATTGTCCACAGCCATTTCACTGTTCCTCCAAACTTTGCAAGTGTACTTGCTGGTTGCTGTTTGTTCAGTTGCATTTCATTAGCAATGTTATGACAGAACAGCCAAACTAATATTGGTGTCATGAGGAGATGGTTTATAAATGCTCTCAAGGAAATGAAAAGGCCATGGAATTTAAGGCAATTAATGCTTTATTTAAATTAGATTCAGTCTGGTAAAGAATGTGCTTTCTGTGACTTCTTTCTATCCTGTAATATTTTTATATAATAGGTACTGCCAGAGTTTGAAAAGGCTGTACAAAACAAACAACTCTGTTATTATTAATTAATAAATATGCCAGTCAAACTCACTGCTATGAATAGCTGATTAGCTACTATTAAAGCACGAGTTGACACCATGCAACTTAACTACAAAATGATCTGGCACATTGACATGAACCTCCTTCGACTGTTATTTTAAAGGAAGAATTGAGGGATATATATTTTAAGGGAATAGCTGTAGACAAATCCAGCTACCCTAAAAAGGTGCTTGTGCCAAAGCAACAGGAACGTATCTTAGAAAAATCTGTAATTACCACGTCCAAAGGTTTTCAACTGAACTTGACAATAATTGCTTCCTCAAAGTATTCCTGAAGAAAAGTGCAAAGGATTAGCTGTCTTCCAGTAAAGAAAGTTGAAAGAAAAGTTAAGCAAGCTAGGGGTTTTCTCTTTGAAACGGAGGAGGATGAGAGGTGGTGATTTGATAGAATTGTACAAGATTGTAAGGTGCATAGATCAAGTGGATAGGCATAAACATTTTTCCCCTGGGCAAGAATAGCTAATAACTTTAAGGTGACTGGAAGAATGTATTGGCAGGGTGAGAGTCAGAGGGGGATGTCTTTACACAGAGAATGGTGAGTGCATGGAATGCCCTGCCAGGGTAGTGGTGAGGCCAATACATTAGGGGCATTTAAGAAACTCTTAAATGGGCACTTATATGACAGAAAAATGAAAGGCTATATAGGAGGGAAGGGCTAAATTGACTTAGAGTAGCTTAAAAGGTCAACACATTATTATGGGCCAAAAGACCTGTACTGTGCTGTAATGTTCTGTATTCTAAAATCTACAGTCTGTGAATATTGAAAGAAAATCTACATCTTGCTATGAATGGGAAACCCAATACTAGCTGAAAGGGATTTAAAATTAACATTCACTGGTCTGAACATGTGCATCTCCTTGTCTTATATCTACAGTTTCATTATATCAGCTGTACAACAGTAACCTGCACTTAAAAATGCATTTAAAGAAGATAATTTTGTTTGTTCTGCGAAGAGTTAGCAGACTCAGTGGGCTGAATGGCTTTTGTTTGTACCTTAATGATTCTATGTTTTTATTCCATGATTCTGGTGACAGGTCAGAGGCAGCGTGTCTGGCAATATGCATATGACAGTTGTGAAGAGATTCCACTGTGTATCTTTAGTGGGGGAAAAGTTGCTCCATATTTATCAACAGAAGCCTAATGAAGCCAATAAAGTACAAAAATAAGCCATGAGTTCCCAATGTTAGGAATAAAATTTAGGTTTATTGGAAACACTTATCTAGTTGGTAGGATCAGGAGTTACAATACAGGTGTCCCCCACTTTTAAAACGTTCACTTTACGAAACCCTGCTGTTACGAAAGACCTGTTTAGTTACCTGTTTTTGCTAACAGAAGGTGTTTTCACTGTTATGAAAAAAGACAGCGGGCGAGAAAAAGCAGTACGCGCCCCGAGCAGCCAAGCTCCTCCCCTGGAACTGCATTCTAGCCGGCACTGCTTAAACACGTACCTGTGAGCATCTGTGCTTTATGTCAATTTATTTTGAGCATCCGTTAGCAAGATGAGTTCTAAGGTATCGGAAAAGCCTAAAAAAGCTTGTAAAGGTGTTACACTTAGCCTAAAACTAGACATAATTAAGCGTTTTGATCGTGGTGAACGAAGTAAGGACAAGGTGAGTTTGGCTTGTGGAAGTTGACGAAGGTGATGTTGAAGAGGTTTTGACATCCCATGACCAAGAACTGATAGATGAAGAGCTGATGCAATTGGAAGAGGAAAGGATAACAATCAAATCCGAATGCAGCAGCGAACGGACTGAAAGCGAAGTTGTCCAGGAACTGAACGTGAAGCAACTGCGTGAGATTTTCGTTGCAATGATTGCAGAAAAGTACGACTTTAATTTTGAAAGGGTAGGTAGGTTTAGGGCATATTTGCCGGATTGTTTCAGTGCTTACAAAGAACTGTATGATAGAAAAAATTGACTGCTAAGCAGTCAAGCATACTGTCGTTTTCCAAGTCTTCCACATCAGCCACAGCAGATGATGAACCTCAACCTTTGACATCGAGGCAGGCAGACATAGAAGAAGATGACCTGCCTGCCTTGATGGAAACAGACGACAATGAGATGACACCCCAGTGTCCCACCACTCCAACTTCCGGGCCGTGGACCGATACCCATCCGCGAAGCATGCGGCAGTAGCCGGGACGCACCCAGCACATCTTTAAGAAAAAAGCTGAAATAAACAAGCTAATTAATTAGGTGCCGCCCGGCATATAAATGTCGGTACAGATCAGAGGCAATTTGGACTGGGCTGACATTTACATGCCAGGCGGCACCTAATTAATTAGCTTGTTTATTTCGGCTTTTTTCTTAAAGATGTGCTGGGTGCGTCCCAGCTACCACTGCATCCCTGCATTCTTCGCGGATCGGTATCGGTCAGCGGCCTGGAGGGTGGGGACCACTGCACCAGCCCAGCCTCTGACGACTCAACCTAACACACCATCATCAGTGTGCTCGGCGCTGTCTTCCCGATTCCGGTAAGTGACACTGCACTGTACTTACATTATTTTTACTTTATATAAGCTGTGTATTTTTATGTGTTATTTGGTATGATTTGGCAGCTTCATAGCTTAAAGGTTACTGGAGAGAGTGTTTCTGCCAAGAGCTCTTGCATGAGATTTTCACCACAGTGGACAGTAAGGCAATGATTGTAGAAAAGTATTTCTACGTTATATAGGCTGTGGTATTTTTTCATATCAATCCTGCTTTTACTATATGTTACTGTTATTTGAGGTTTTATGTGTTATTTGGTATGATTTGGTAGGTTATTTTTTGGGTCTGCGAATGCTCACAAATTTTTCCCATATAAATAAATGGTAATTGCTTCTTCACTTTACGATATTCCGGCTTACGAATTGTTTCATAGGAACGCTGTACCTTCGGATGGCGGGAGAAACCTGTATATCTAGAAAAGTTAAGTATATGAGCAACATACATGAGAGTGAAGTAATGGCATTTAAATCAAACAAGGAGATAGTTAACGAGAAAGAAAAGTTTACCTTGAGCCAATGATACCATCATTCACCTGGGGGTAAATTTTACCTTTATTACAAATGTGCAGGCTACTTCACACACAATCTCATATTCATTCTCACTGATTTTAATCTGCCACATCAATTCCTCATATTTTCTAATTGCTGCAATCATTCAAGTTCATCCTCTAGAATTAATTATTTAACATTCATAAAATCCCAGCAAACATACAGTCCGGTATAAATTGATTCATCATGTATCGACTGCATTTTATAGAAAACTGTAACACTTCTGTAAGACTTTGAATACTAGTTTTGACTGACTTAGTCCATTCCAAATTTTGGTAAAGGATTTTTAAGGTGCATTTATATGTTGTTGAATACCCCTTAGTAGACTGGATGAAAAAGGGTAAATGATCTGTCTCTTGTTTTGATCCCCTGCCCCAGCCAGCCTCTCGTTGCTGGCCCCCATTCCTTGCCTTCCATGCAACTATGAAAGCAGTGATATGGAGTCCAGCTCTCTGGTGCATTTTTTCCATGATCTTCCACAGTTGCTGCATTTCCTTCAGTCACCTTTTTGTCTTTTGGGACAATGATGAAAGTCCACAGGACTACTAGTAATAGCCCTGGAGGTAACAGGCGTCAGCAGCTCTGAGGATCTATACTGGGCCCTGTATATCAACGTAGCTACAAAGAAGGCACGTTAACAGCTGTATTTTTTTATGAGTTTGAGAAGGTTTGGTATGTCGCCAAGGACACTCACAAATTTCTGCAGATGTACTGTGGAGAGCATTCTAACTGGCCGTATCAATGACCGGTATTGGGGAGGTGGCAGGGGGGGCTGCTACTGCACAGGATTGAAATAAGCTGCAGAGAGTTCTAAACATAGTCAGCTTCATCGCGGGCCCTAGCTTCTGTAGTATCCGGGTGGTATTCAAGGAGTGGTGCATCAAAAGGCAGCATCCATCATTAATAATTCCCATCACCCAGGACGTGCCCTATTCTCATTGCTTCCAACAGGAAGAAGGTACAGGGGCATGAAGGCACACACTCAATGATTTAGGAATATCTTCTTCCCTTCTGCCATCCCATATCTGAATGGACTTTGAACCCATGAACATTACTTCCCTACTTCTTTTTATTTTTGCCCTACTTATTTAATTTAACTATTTAATACATATATATTTACTGTAATTCACATTTTTTCTATTATTATGTATTGCATTTTACTGCTGTTGCAAAGGCAACAAATTTCATGATATATGCCAGTGATATTAAACCTGATTCTGATTCTGTTTCTAATACCAATTTCTTATATTTTAGAAACTTTTGTCTCAATACACAACCTCACCCCAATAGCATAATCGTTTTCAGTGTTTCTTTTATTTCCCCATTTCTCACACAGCTAGTTTTCAGCAGTGCCTGAAAGATTACTTTTGAGTTACAGGGTATTGTAAACGGATGATAATGATCAATTTCTCTCCTTACTATATTGTACATACTTCTGGTGGGATTCTTCCATTATGATTATAGCATTGTTCTTATGAGTGCTCAATCTCCTTCCTTGTGACCAATGTAGCAACTCTGCAACTGGGTTTTCCATCTGATAGGGAATTTCATTTTGCTTCTTTAGTAATGAAAAATTGAAAACAAACTCTACTGTATCTTTTGAGTTAGTGTAAATCTGAAGTTTTAAATGATTGCATATTTCCTGAGCCAACACCTTCAGCATTGTAGCATTAATTGCGCCCAGTGGCATCCAAAGGGTAGGCTATGTGGTTTACAAATACAATACATTCCTGAAACACTTACCCAAGCCAAGTTTCTGAAAGAGGTAAGCAATAAACAGAGGAAAAATATTTAAGGATGCCCTCAAAACCTCCATAAAAATCTGGAATGTCCCGATTGACCACTGGACATTCTGATTCTGAACACTCAGAATGGAGAATCTGAGAGGTTCTGAGAATTTCAGATCCATGCTTCAGGAACACACAAGAGCCCATCTTAAGTTGTGGAAGGAGCTTCTGAGTTACCACGTGCCTATCCTGCGAGAACCACTATCCCACCTGAGGCCATATCTTTTGTTCCACATAGATCTCATCAGCCACCATCTACAGAACAGGAGTAGAAGCAAGACAATCCTGAAAGCAACTAATAATAATAATTTTAATCATAATTAATGTTTGTACTTCATTTTGTTCAACTGTTCTGTATATAAAGGTATTAATGAAGCCTGTCTACATGATCAACAATGTAGAGGAGGGCTAAGGCACTGATGTCATGACAAAGTTAAGCAAGGCCTGACAAACAAAATCTGTATTCTCATTAGGAAAATGTCTACCGTCACAGACATGCTAGGTCATGTGTGGTACAATCACAGAGGAGAACCAACAGACAGTCTAGGCTAAAGCCCATCGGATGCGGGGTGACCTCCACTCACTGAGTGGATGTGAAATCATTGTAAGGCTTGTGGTTCACATATTAAGTCATAATCTTACACTTCTGTAATGAATGACTGAGTATCGCAGCATCTATCATCTGTCAAGATGTTGGATGGCCTTCTAATTTTACAATGAAAAGGAAGTACTATATTATTTTAACTTAGATGGAATCATATTAACCTTTTTTGACATTACCTACTTTAAACTCTTAAAAACAAAAAAACCTGTGGATTTAGCATTCTCAAGCAGCGACCATCATAAAAAAATAAATATTCTTCAATTATTAATAATTCTAATAATTAATTATATATCAGTGTATTTATTGAGCATTTATGTTAATGTCAAAAACTGAAGGTAATATTCAATGGAGCTCAAGTTACAGATACTTTGTCACTCATATAGTTACTTTTTTATGAATCAACAGTAATTTCCTAAAGGGAGTTGTTTCTCTGTTTTTCTCCAAGGACAGAATTTTAGGCTGAGTACACGCATATTTTGTTGGAAAGAGCACTCATAGTAGTGTTAAACAACTTATTCTTTACAGTGAGATTCTGAGCCTTCTAGTTCTGATAAATTTGCAAAGGAATGTAAATTGCTTAATGTGAGGAGCATTTGGTGAAAGTAGAAGCATAAACCTACAATTCAACAAATTGACCCTTAATTTCAGAGCAACTACTTAATGACCAGACTTTAAAATACTTTTTGTGTCCTTTTTATAATAATCACCTACTCATGGTTGTTACATTCTAATTGGGAACTCACTCCGGGGATGTTAATGGAAGAAATGTTTCATATAGACGTTAAGCAAACACTACATTGAGTCTAAGCCATAGGAATTCACTATTGTTGCTCAGAAAGATAAACAGAGTATTAATGAGGGGGAAACGACTGCTGTCAACAGGATTTGAGAGAATCCTACCTTTAGGCATATAACTCATTGTAGCCCTAGACTGAGATGAACACATTTGTAAATCATTAATTTAAGGAAATCATTATTAACATAATGCATATTTTTTTTGCCCTAAATAAGAATTTATCCCTCATGTACTGAGGGAGAAGTGATGCATGCTCATACATGCACAATATGTACATGCACATACACATACATGAAGTTCAAAGTTGATAAGCAATTTACTGGATTTGAAACTACATTGCAACATTTTTAAGTAGTGTCATGTAAATTATATATACAGTGCCTATTAGAAGTATTCACCTCTCCTTGGAAGTTTTTACGTTTTATTGTTTTACAACATTGAATCACAGTGGATTTAATTTGGCTTTTTTTGACAGAAAAAGACTTGTCAAAGTGAAAACAGATCTCTACAAAGTGATCTAAATTAATTACAAATATAAAACACAAAATAATTGATTGCGTGTATTCACTCCCTTTAATATGACACACCAAATCATCATTGATGCAACCAATTGGTTTTAGAAGTCACATAATTAGTTAAGTGGAGATTACTAGTGTACAGTCAAGGTGTATCAATTGTTTGTAGTAAAAATACACCTGTACCTGGAAGGTCCAACTGTTGATGAGTCAGTATCCTGGCAAAAACTACACCATGAAAACAAAAGGACACTCCAAGCAACTGTGCAAAAAGGTTACTGAAAAGCACAAGTCAGGAGATGGATATAAGAAAATTTCCAAGTCAGTTAATATCCCTTGGAGTACAGTTAAATCAATCATCAAGAAATTGAAAACATATGGCACAGCTGTAAATCTGTTGAGAGCAGGCCATCCTCAAAATCTGAGTGGTCATGCAAGAAGGGGACTAGTGAGGGAGGCTACCAAGAGACTATGACAACTCTGGAGGAGTTACACGTTTCAGTCGCTGAGATGGGGGAGATTTGTGCATACAACAACTGTTGCCTGGGTACTTCACCAGTCACAAATTTATGGGAGAATGGTAAAGAGAAAGCCACTGTTTAAAAAAAAACTCACATGAAATCTCAGCTAGAGTTTGCCAGAAGGCATGTGGGAAGTCAGCTGGAAGAAGGTTCTATGGTCTGATGAAACCAAAATTGAACTTTTTGGCCATCAGACTAAACTTTATGTTTGGCGTAAGCCATACACCATATAATCATCAAAAACACACCATCCCCATCATGAAGCATGGTGGTGGCTGCATCATGCTGTGGGGTTGCTTCACTGCAGCAGGCCCTGGAAGGCTTGTGAAGATAGAGGGTAAAATCAATGCAGCAAAATACAGGGAAATCCTGGAGGAAAACCTGATGCAGTCTGGAAGAGACTGTGAACTGGGAGACGATTTGTTTTCCAGTGAGACAATGACTCCAAGCATAAAGCCAAAGCTACACAGGAATGGCTTAAAAAGGACAAAGTTAATGTCCTGGAGTGGCCAAATCAGAGTTCAGACCTCAATCCAATCAAGAATTTGTGGCTGGACTCGAAAAAAGCTATTCACTCACAATCCCCATGCAATCTGACAGGGCTTGAGCAGTTTTGTAAAGAAGAATGGGGAAAAATTGCAGTGTCCAGATATGCAAAGCTGATGGAGACCTATCCACACAGACTCAAGGCTGTAATTGCTGCCAAAAGTGCATCTACTAAATACTGACTTGATATGGGTGAGTAATTATGCAATCAATTATTTAATAATTGATAGTTTAATAATTGTAGTAAATTTAGACCAATTTGTAGAAATTTGTTTTCACTTTGACATGAAAGAGTCTTTTTCTGTTGATCAGTGTCAAAAAAGCAAAATTAAATCTCCTGTGATTCTATGTTGTAAAACAATAAAACATGAAAACTTCCAAGGTGGGGGGATTACTTTTTATAGGCACTGTACATACTGTATATATATCTCATTAATGAAGAAAGATGCAAATAAGATATAAATAATAATTGATGTTTATCTCCACCTTTAACGTCTGGTAGTTCAATCTTTTTTTCCGTCTTATGATTTCCTTGAGGTAAATTTCCTCCTTAGGTCATATCACTATATCACTATATTTCTAAACGAAATTGTTGATAATCACAGGGGACTTGCAATGTCTGCTCTGAAGACCCTTCCACAGATGAGTCAAGTAGTATCTGATGAGGCGGATGTTTAGATTGTCAGGTGATCCATTTCTTCCATCACATTTGTGCTTCTGAAGCTTGGTGTCAATGTTTTCAAAACCATCCTGAATGTTTTGTCTCCAGTCTCAGTAATCTCAGGCCAGATATTCCCAAGAGTCAGTGAGGATGTTCCTTCCAGTCCCTTGTATTCATCTCAACAATTTTGTTCAGGAAATGTATTGAAGTGCAGGTATGGGCTCCAAATATAAAAGTGTATTGCCTGAAGCAAACAAAATCCTTCAGTGTGTTCGTGTCATTTCTATAAAGGGCAAAAAGGCATTTAGCTAAAACGAGATGGTAAACAGAGATTAGTCATTGTATTTTACCCTACAGTAAATGCTGATCAGGGTAATGAATCACATATAGTTAACTTATGTCCATAGTAAAATTTCACTTTCATCATTTATCACATAATAACAATTTCCACCAAATTATTTTTTATTGCTCTGTGTGTTTAATAATCTTCGCCATCAATCATCTTTTATACACTAACAACTTATTTTAAGAGATTTTAATTTCTTTAATGGGATTTTAACTGGATTTATTTCCAGCCTGGATAATTAGTGTCTGAAGCAGAAATGGGTCATTATTTTTTTGAAATAATTAAGGCAAGTTTTGATGTAAGCATTGTGTACATTGGCAGATGAGTTAAACATTGATGGGAATCACATTTGTTTCAGCTTTCCCTATCAAGAAATTTATCACACCTTCATAGTAATCTTATTTGTTGCAGAACTAACTGTTTTGGAGGGTTGGTTTATCATTGATTATAATCCAGCCTGACTTCAAAATGGCACAGCAAACATCTTAATCAGTCTGTCAGAACTGAAAATCATTCACCCTGGTTTTGTGAGTCCTGAGGTAGCTAATGAAGAAAACGTGGTTCTGGAGTCCCTTCCACAGATGAGGCAAGTGGTGCCTGATGGGGTGAATATTTAGTTTGTGATGTGATCCATTTCTTTCATCACATCAGGAAATTTGTGTCTTCCTTAAGCATGGTGTTCTCAATACCATCCTGACTGTCTTGTCTCCAATCTCAGCGAGCTCAGGCTAGATATTCCCAAGAGTCAATGAGGAAATTGCAGTTTTCTCAAGAAAGTTTTGAATCTGTGCTAAAGTTGTTTCCATAGAGTGAAGATATCATCACAGATGAGAGAAGCCTAGTCATATTGTTTCAGCCAATGGAATTTGTCACCAATCGTTAGGGGATCTTTAGCAAGGTTCATATATCTTTTATGTCCAAGGCATAATGCAGTAGAAAGTATCACTGTTCAGAATATTGTATACTGAATGTAAGTACAAATAACCTGAAAGAGAAAGAGAAATGTATGTCCTTATCACAATAAATTTTTACTGCACTGTCAAATGAGCCTGAAAGTATACTAAAAGCAATTTTTTTAAAATGAAGATGCTGCAAACTTGAAATTAAGACACAAAATGCTAGGAACATTCATCAGGTCAGGCAACATCTTAATTGTTCCAGTTTGAGCCTTTTTGTCGCAACTGGGAATAGAGCAAATGGGTTAATTTTAAGTTGCAGTGGAAGTGAGTGAAAGTGGAAAGATCACAGGGAAGAGGAGAAGGGAGACAGAAACCACCCAGGGTGAAAAGGCTAAAAAGGCAGATGGAAATCTCGCTGGAGAGCAGAGCAGTTCTTCTTCAAGGTGAAGAGAAGTCGCAGTGAATCCAGTATTAAATGAAAATCGGCAAACTGCAAATGCTGGAAATCTGAAATCAAAATGAGATATGTTGCAAGGGTAATCAACAGTTTGGGTAGCATCTGAAGGAGCAGAAAGAGGGTTAACTGGAAGAAAATAAATTTGTGCCATCTTCTAGTAATTCTTCTTTTTCTACCATTATGTTCATCAGAGTCCGTACTTGGTTTTGTTCATTATAGTCTTTATGTACACATCATGCAAACAAACCTTCCTTCCAGGCTTCATAAAAGTTGGGGAGATCCATCTTGATTAGCAGACATCTTCAGAATCATCTTTCCTCTGTGCATTACCCTCAGTGTACAAATGAATTTTAGATCTTTGCTTCATTTTAGACAACAGAAAATCAATGAAAAGAAAGAGATTAATCAATAAATACTCATAATCAATGTCAGATCAAAATATTTTAAAGCATTTCACAATTAATTGGTTTTGGACTAGAATGCCTATGTGGTTAAATACTTGGATATAGAGTGTGAAGTTGGCCGTTTAAAGCTGTTGTATTCAAAGACAAAAACAAACATTCTTTTCACATGTTTTTATATTATTAATAGATATTACCTAAATGCTTATATTAATCACTGTACTATAATGTATGGCCAATTACACCAAGATACTTAATGGTTGGAGGGTCATGGAAATTGCAGTGTAAGTGGCAAAGTAAAATCGATAATCTGATAGTTTTTATAACACCTTCTATGCTCGCTTTGAAAGGGAGAATACAACTACTGCTGTGAAGATCCCTGCTGCATCTGATGACCCTGTGATCCCTGTCTCAGAAGCCAATGTTAAACTATCTTTAAAAAGAGTGAATCCTCGCAAGGCAGAAGGTCCCAATGGAGTACCAGGTAAGGCTCTGAAAACCTGTGCTAACCAACTGGTGGGAGTATTCCAGGACATTTTCAACCTCTTACTGCTACGGGCGGAAGTTCCCACTTGCTTCAAAAAAGCAACAATTCCACCTTGTTGCTTACAGTGCCTAAGAAGAATGATGTGAGCTGCCTTAATGACTATCACCTGGTAGCACTCACATCTACAATGATGAAATGCTTTGGGAGGTTGGTTATGACTAGACTGAACTCCTGCCTCAGCAAGGACCTGGACCCATTGCAATTTGCCTGCCTCCACAATAGGCCAACAGCAGATGCAATCTCAATGGCTCTCCACATGGCTTTAGACCACCTGGACAACACAAACACCTATGTCAGGATGCTGTTCATTGACTGTAGCTCAGCATTTAATACTATCATTCCCACAATCCTGATTGAGAAGTTGCAGAATCTGGGCCTCTGTACCTCCCTCTGCAACTGGATCCTCGACTTCCTAACCACAATCTGTGCATATTGGTGATGACGTAACAACCTGGCGCACCTCAGGGGTGTGTGCTTAGCCCACTGCTCTACTCCCTATATTCCCATGACTGTGTGGCTAGGCATAGCTAAAACACCATCTATAAATTTGCTGTCGATACAACCATTGTTGGTAGAATCTCAGATGGTGACGAGAGTGCTCAACATCACTGTCAGTAAGTTGAAAGAGTTGATTGTGGACTTCAGGAATGGTAAGATGAAGGAACACATACCAATCCTCACAGAGGAATTAGAAGTGGAGAGAGTGAGCGGTTTCAAGTTCCTGGGTGTCAAGATCTCTGAGGACTTAACCTGGTCCCAACATATTGATGCAGTTATAAAGAAGGCAAGACAGCAGCTTCATTAAGAGTTTGAAGAGTTTTGGTATGTTAACAAATACTCTCTAAAACTTCTATAGATGTACCATGGAGAGCATTCTGACAGGCTGAATCACTGTCCGGTATCGGGTGGGGGGGGGGGGTGTGCTACTGCTCAGGACTGAGAGAAGCTGAAGAAGGTTGTAAATCTAGTCAGCTCCATCTTGGGTACTGTCCTACAAAGTACCCAGGACATCTTCAGGGAGTGGTGTCTCAGAAAGGCAGCGTCCATTATTAAGGACCTCCAGCACTCAGGCCATGCCCGTTTCTCACTGTTACCATCAGGTAGGATGTACAGAAGCCTGAGGACACACACTCAGTGATTCAGGAACAGCTTCTTCCCCTCTGCCATTCGATTCCTAAATGGACAATGAACCCTTGGACACTACCTCAATTTTTTTCTAATATATAGTATTTCTTTTTTTTTTGCACTATTTTTAATCTACTCAATATACGTATACTGTATAAAGTATACTAATAAGATTTACTTATTTATTATTAATATTATGTTTTTCTTCTATACTATGCATTGCATTGAACTGTTGCTGCTAAGTTAACAAATTTCACGTCACATGCCGGTGATAATAAACCTGATTCTGATTCTGATTCTGCTTGCAGAATGTGATATTCTACTGTAACTCCAAGGAGATATTCTTATATTACTCTAGGCATCATTAGCTTGTATAATTCAAATAATATAAGTTTAGAAAGTTGTTTGAGACATTTGGGGACTTACCATGTTATCAAATAAGACCACTGCAAGGTTATCACGAGGAAATCTGCAGATGCTGGAAATTCAGGCAACACACACACAATGCTGGTGGAACGCAGCAGGCCAGGCAGCATCTATAGGAAGAAGCACAGTCAACGTTTTGGGCCGAGACCCTTCGTCAAGATTAACTGAAAGAAGAGGTAGTAAGAGATTTGAAAGTGGGATGGTGAGGGGGAGATACAAAATGATAGGAGAAGACAGGAGGGAGAGGGATGAATCTAAGAGCTGGAAAGTTGATTGGCAAAAGGGATACAAGGCTGGAGAAGGGAGAGCATAATGGGACAGGAGGCCTAGGGAGAAAGAAACGGGGAGGGGAGCACCAGAGGAAGATGGAGTGCAGGCAAGGAGTTATTGTGAGAGGGACAGAGAGAGAGAAAAAAGAGAGGAAAAAAAGGAAAATAAACAAATAAATAAGGGATGGGGTACAAAGGGGAGAAAGGGCATTAACAGAAGTTAGAGAAGTCAATGTTCATCTATCAGGTTGGAGGCTACCCAGATGGAATATAAGGTGCTGTTCCTTCAACCTGAGTGTGGCTTCATCTTGACAGTAGAGGAGGCTGTGAATAGAATGGGAATGGGACATGGAATTAAAATCTGTGGCCAGTGGGAGATCCTGCTTTCTCTGGTAGACAGAGCATACCTACCACCCCACCAGCCTCCGGGTCCAACATACAATTCTCCGTAACTTCCGTCACTTCCAGCAGGATCCCACCACTAAGCACATCTTTCCCTCCCCCCTCTCTCTGCTTTCCTCAGGGATCAATCCCTATGCGACTCCCTTGTCCATTTGTGCCCCCCCATCCCTTCCCACCGATCTCCCTTCCGGCATTTATCCTTGTAAGCGGAATAAGTGCTACACATGCCCTTACACTTCCTCCCTCACTACCATTCAGGGCCCCAGACAGTCCTTCCAGGTGAGGCATCACTTTACCTGTGAGTCGGCTGGGGTGATATACTGTGTCCAGTGCTCCCGATGTGGCCTTTTATATATTGGTGAGACCCAACGCAGGCTGGAAAACCGTTTCGCTGAACATCTACGCTCTGTCCGCCAGAGAAAGCAGGATCTCCCAGTGGCCATTCATTTTAATTCCACGTCCCATTCCCATTCTGATATGTCTATCCATGGCCTCCTCTACTGTCAAGATTAAGCCACACTCAGGTTGGAGGAACAACACCTTATATTCCGTCTGGGTAGCCTCCAACTGATGGCATGAACATTGACTTCTCCAACTTCCGTTAATGCCCCTCCTCCCCCTCGTACCCCATCCGTTATTTATTTATTTATTTGTTTGTTTGTTTCTTTGTTTGTTTATTTATTTATTTATTCCTTTTCTCTCTCTCTCTTTTTTCTCTCTCTGTCCCTCTCACAATTACTCCTTGCCTTCTCTTCATCTTCCTCTGGCACTCCCCTCCCCGTTTCTTTCTCCCTTTTGCCAATTCACTTTCCAGCTCTTAGCTCCATCCGTCCCCCTCCCGTCTTCTCCTATCATTTTGGATTTTCCCTTCCCCCTCCCACTTTCAAATCTCCTAATATCTCTTCTTTCAGTTAGTCCTGACGAAGGGTCTCGGCCTGAAACGTCGACTGTGCTTCTTCCTATGGATGCTGTCTGGCCTGCTGCGTTCACCAGCATTTTGTATGCCATTGCAAGGTTAGCTGTTGGTTAACACATAAAAGAAATAGCTTGCAATTGGTTAAATGAGGGATACAAATGCTATATGTTTGCTTAACTTGGCCAGACAGCATTGTGGGGCCTTTAATAATGCTCATTTCACCACCCTTGAATTAATCAACACGGGCCATTTGACCCATTGCTCTCTGGATGTGTCTGAAAGCACACTCCACTCCTTTTTACAAATAACTTTGTAATATTTCTGTTTTTTACCTCTTTAAAGCAGATTAAACTGCCTTACCATGCCTGTTTCTTGAGATAGTGCCCCGAAAGAGAGAAAACCTTAGAGAATGTGACTGCTGGGATCTGGAGCAACAAACAATCTGCTGAAGCTGATGGGTCTATGGGGTATTGGAGTGGGGTAGGGGGAACTGTTGACATTTGGGGTCGAAGCTCTGTATTAGGACTCATTTGAGTTCTCATGCAGGATCTCGACCTGAAACATCAACAATTCTTTCCCTCCCACAGATGCTGCTCAATCTGTTGAATTCTTCCAGCAAATTATCTGTCACAAAGAGAGGAATTGCCATCAGATCTTAAACTCAAAAGATTTTATGCAATGTCACTGCACACATGGGAATAAAAATAAACAACTATAGGAACAAGTATTTGACCATCCTATCTAATACACGTGCTTCAATTTCTTCAGCTTACAGTTCTACCACTGAAAAAAAGCAAATGAATTCCAGATCAGCTTTTTCCTATTCTTTCTCAACCTACTATTTTTGCAGCAGCTTAAAATTCATGGCAGAATTGTGGACCCATTCAATAGCTTCCACTGAGCTCACGTGGATATTGCGAAAGAATATTTTAAGTTAAGGACTGATGATCTGAACTGCAGTCTGACTTGTGTGGCTACAATTGAAGCAGGGAGGTTTTTGTTCATTGTCCACTTGTGCAGCTTGTGGTGTCTGGCCCCAGGGCCCATTCTCAAGTTATTCAGGCTGAATCAGGTTAAATTCAGGTACACAACTTGTTCCATTCAGAACTTTCACCAGAGTCCAGTCTGTAATTTTAGTGATTAGCCTAGACTTGTCCCAGAAGTATGGTCTTGAGTCCCAGCTACATTGATAGCCCTCCAATAAGAACCAAGAGATTAAGTTGCATTGGTGGGGGATTTCTAAAATTCCATGAATGCCTCAGTTACTATCAATTAATAGCATACTCAAAGTAAGATTAAAACATAGTGCTGGTTTGATGTGTGTGATTGTGAGAAACCAAGCTAGTTGGGTTAATCTCAGAATTCAAAAATTTGTCACCCTTAGATCACTATCAATTCAATTCACACTGGACATATTTTCCCCAGTTTCTTTTTAATGTACTGTATATATAAGTTTCAGACCTCAGATTTAGATTTCCAGATGTAAGTAGCATACTTGGCTCAATATTATGTGACAAGGAATGGTTAGGAATGAACCCCGTCCTAATACAATATTTATGGTGCAAGAAAGGGAAAAAAACACTCCTGCTTAAGGAACAATTCTTTCTTTTTTTTTGTGAATAGGAAGATACCTGCTGTTAATTTTCAGGAAAATTTTGATTCTTTTTGAATCAAGGTGCTACTTTAAACCACTTGCATCCCAGCAGGGACTGCACTGTAATCCATGCGTAGATCATAATTTTAGGAAGAATTTAATGAAATTCCACTTAATTTTCCTATCAGTTCTAATACAGCCATATTATGTGTTGCACAACCAAAACCTGTACCAATAGCTGAGAGAGGTAGCAGTGCTAATCAAGTCAATAATAAACTAGAAACATTAAATATAACTATCCTTAAGCAAAGAATGTACGCACATGAAAAATTAGCAATGGAAAGAATTTTGGGTAGTGTTGATGGAGTGGAAAGGCTTAATTAGTTGTTCTTGTCATACTAGGTTTATGTCTTATTGTTCTAAGTAGCAACTGAAACAATCTTTGAGTTTCAGTTCTAAGCAGAATCATTATTATGATCAGACAATACTAAGGTCAATGTCACAGACAAATATTTTTACATTAAGCTGCTTGATGCAATATCATAATGATTTAATATCATTAGAATTGTTTCACATTTCTGAATATAGACTGTCCCCAGTTGCAATTGCCTGGCTTATGGACATATGATTGAACTCTGATAATATTGTTGAATTTAAATGTCGAAGGTACGCACACATGTTCATTCGTACAAATAATGAAACTAATCGCTTCTCTCTCTTCTTTTAGTAAGTGTTCTTTCTTATCAGTCTTATGTATTTTGATGCTATTCTTTACAATTGCAGAGGGGTGGTTACCAACAGATCTTTCAGTGTTTTCTGAGTAATGGACAAAATTGATTTATCGATGTCTGTATAAACCTGTATGGTACCTGAGAACAACCTGTATTTCATGCATTTTATACAAAGATCAAGCTTAGAACAAATTCACACATAATAAAGTTTCAAACTTTCTTATAACCTTGGAATTAGCTTCAATCATGGCCTCTTTTTTACTGTTTTAATTTTTTACTTTACAGAATTATTTATTACATATATTGTTATTTTTTTCAATTAAAGGTAACAATATCTAGATTTAATTTGCAGGAAATAGGTCTTGACCTATATTAAGAACTTCCTTATGAGTTAAATCTACAATTTCCTGTCCACCTTGTTGCTTTGCTTAATTAAATAATCCTCTTCAATAAGGCACTGCTCATGACCTAAATTTAAAGCAGGTCCTCTTTAAAAAGTTGTTGTATAAAAAGAAGGCACTGCCAATCACTGTTGAGTCTTTGGGTTAAAATATTTCTGTAAGTGGTAAAGGAAATTGCAGAGTTCCTTAGCTGATGGGAAGAAGGGAAGGGTCTGAAACAGGGAGAAGGAAAGCAGCACAATTTCAATAAGAAATAGATTCTGGATTGGCAGAACAGGTAGTTACATATCTTCCAATTTTTTTTTATACCCAGCACATATCAGCCCTTTAATAAAATTAAGTACTCTGCCAGGATGAAAAACATAGGGCTCAAACCTTCTGGATGGCATGGTGGCCTAATAGTTAGCACAAGGCTTTAAAGTACAGGTAAGGTGGGTTCAATTCCCACCACTGCCTGTAAGGAGTTTGTATGTTCTCCCTGTGACTGTTCGGGGTTTCCTCCATGTACTCCAGTTTCTTCCCACAGTCCAAAGACGTACCAGTTAGTGGGTTAATTGATCATTCTAAATTGTCCCGTGATTAGGCTAGGATTTAAATTGGGGGATTGCTAGACTGCATGCCTCAAAGGGTCTAATCTGCACTGTATCTCAATCAATCAATAAATGCCAAATTACATTTCTCAAAGATCTAAATCAGCGCCCCCAAAACAGTTTCTGTCCAGACTCCAGGCAGCATTGTTCCACATGCCTGCTCCTGCACTGCACCCTAATGCAGCTATCGATGATAATAAATAATATTATTTTTGAACGAGAAAGCTAAATTCATGGTGCAGTACACTGCCAAAAATTGAACAGAGCTCGGTCGTATTCAGAAAGGAATGAATTAGCAATGTGCTGATGTGGAAGCCCAAACTTTCCAATCAACTGCCAGAAGTTTCAAGACATTCCAGAAGTTAATTCAACAAGACATTCTCAGGAACAAATAGGGATGAGTAATAATTCCTGGAATAATAGTGATGCTCACAAAATTCAAAGTAGATTTATTATCAAAGTATATATATGTCACCATATACCTACCACCTTGGGATTTATTTTCTTGCTGGCATTTACAGGAAAATAAAGTACAATAGCATTTCTGAAAAACATAACAAAGACTGACAAACGACCAATGTATGAAGGAGTATAAAGACAAAGCAGACACCTTTGGTCAGTGGCATTGATCATGCAGTACAGAGTTCCTCATTGTAATGGGCTTCCTAAATTTAATGAAATTGACTTAGATTAAAGCAAATCTAAGAAATGGATTGAAAGGCACTACTGCTGAGAAATGTTCACCTCGTTTTGGTGCAGATTTGGTATGGTGGAACAAGATAGCACAAGAGTGCGGCTTGGTCAGGATCTGTGTGTTGTGTTTTTTTTACCAAAGAAAATGACAGAAATAACTTGACTGAAAAAAAATATTTGTGGAAGGTGGATGTAATGTCTGAAAGCTCACTATGGTAAGTAATGAAGGCAGAGCTAGCAACACTGGCAAAATGATGGAGGAACTCAGCAGATCATGCAGCATCTATGGAGGGGAATAAACAGTTGATGTTTCGGGCTGAGGTCCTTCTTCAGGAAGGGACAGGAAGGGGAAAGAAGCAGAATAGAAAGGTGGTGGGAGGGGAAGGAAGGTAACAGGTGAAGCCAGACGGATGGTGAATGAAATGTGATCTGAAATGCTGGAAGGTGATAGGTAGAAAAGGTAATAGGCCGGAGAAGAATGAACGTGATGGGAGGGGGGAGGGGGGAGCGGGCCAAAGGAGAAAGAGACAGAGGAGGGCCCCAACGGGCAGGCGATAGACAGGTGAGGAGAAGAAACGAGGTCAGAAGGAAGCCAGCATAGGGAATGGAAGAAACGTTTAAGATTAAGATTAGATCAATGGTGAATTGGCCATTTGGATTCAGAACGGACTTGTCAAAAAAAAGGCAGAGAGTAGTAGTCAAAGGGACTTGCTCTAACTGGAGGTCTGTGATTAGTGGTGTTCTGCAGGGTACTGTACCATGAGTTCTGTTGTTTGTGATGCATATAAACGACTGATGAAAATATAGATGGGTGGCTTAGGAAGTTTGTAGATGATACGAAGAATGGTAGTATTGTGGATAGTATAGATGACTGGCAAAGAATACAGCAGGATATAGATCAGTTACAGTTATGGACAAAGAAATGGCAGATGGAGTTTAACCTGTCCAAATGTGAAATGTTGCACATTGGTAGGTCAAACGCAGAGAGACAGCACACTCTGTTAACAGCTAGACTCTTAACAGTGTTGAGCAGCAGAGGGATCTTATGGTCCAAGTTCAGAGCTCCCTGAAAGTGGCAAGACAGTTTGATAGGGTGGTTAAGAAGGCATCTGTCACTCTTATCTTTATTAGTTGAAGTACTGAGTTCAAAAGTCAGGAAGTTATGTTGCAGCTTTATAAAACTCCAGTTAGATCACATCAAGAGTGTAGAAAGAATGTTGAGGCTTTGGAGAGGGCGCAAAGGAGGTTTACCAGGACGATACCTGGATTAGAGGGCATGTGCTACAATGAGAGGTTGGACAAACTTGGCTTGTTTTCTCTGGAGCAGTAGAGGCTGAGGGGCCATCTGATGGAGGTTTATAAGTTTATGGGAGGCATAGATAGATTAAGCAGACAGTATCCTTTTTCTCAGGGTCAAAATGTCTAATACCAGATGCCATGGACTTAAGGTGAGAGATCATTTCAAAGGAGATGTGAGGGGCAAAATTTTTACACAGAGAGTGATGGGTGGTTGGAATGCATAGCCTGGATTGGTGGTAGAGGCAAATATGCTAGGGGCATTTAAGAGACATTTGGATATGCACCTAGATGTGAGGAAAATGGAAGGATATGCATGTTGTGTAGGCATGAAGGATTAGTTTTGCTGGCCATTTAATTATTAACTTATTTGGTTCCACAATCTGGGCTGAAAGACCTATTCCTGTGCTGTATTGTTCTATATTCTATGTTCTATGAGGGTGCATGGGAGGGGAGAAATGACCAAAAGTAGAGAAGTCGATGTTCATTGCAACAGATTGATGGAATTTGAGGCGTTGCTCCTCCAACCTGAGGGTGGCCTCATTGTGATAGTAGAGAAAGCCAAGGACCGACATGTTGGTATGAGAGTGGGAATTGGAATTGAAATGGTTGCCACTGGAAAATAATGCTTGCTGTGGATGGAGCGATGGTGCCGGCAGAAGCAGTCCCCCAATTTACACCAGGTCTCACCATTGTAGAGGAGGCTGCATTGGGAGCATCTGATTCAGTAGATGACCCCAACAGACTTGCAGGTGAAGTATTCCCACAGCTGGAAGGACTGCTTTGTGTCATGAATGGAGGTGGTGGACGAATGGGCAGGTGTGGCACTTCTTCTGCTTACAAGGATAAAAGCCAGGAGGGAGATTTGTGGAGGTGAGGTGAAGATATATTTGGTTGAAGTTGCAGAGGATGACGTGTTGGAATTGGAGGCTCAAATGGTAGTAGGTAAGGACAAGAGGAACTCTACCCCTATTAAGATGGTGGGAAGATGGGGTGAGGGTGGATGTCCAAAGTATGGAGGAATTGCAGCATTAAAGGTGGAAGAAGGGAAACCCCGCTCTTCGAGACAGGTGAACATCTCTGGAAAGGAAAGCCTCATCCTGGGAACAGATGCGGCAGAGATGAAAGAACTGAGAAAAGGGATTGGCAATTTTACAAGTGACAGAGTGGGAAGAAGTATAGTCAAGATAGTTCTGAGAGTCAGAAAGTTTATAAAAAATATCAGAACAGTTTGTCTCTAAAGATGGAGATAGAGAGATCAAGAAAGTGGAGGGAGGTGTCAGAAATGGACCAAATGAATTTAAGGGCAGGGTGGAAATTGGAAGCAAAGTTGATGAAATTGACAAGCTCAGCATGGATGCACGAAGATGCACCAATTCAGTTGTCAATTTAGCACAGAAAGAGTTGGGGGGTGTTATCAGTGAATTCTATGTAGCCAACAAAAGGCAGTCATTGCTGGGGCCCATGGGAGTGCAGATGGCTACACCCTGTAATTGAAAAGTAGTCAACACCCAGCTAGCAGCAAAGGCTGGAGAAGTTGTGGAACAAATGTTATATCACATGCTACACACAAATGTTAAAGTCAGAGTCATATTCCTTTAAAAAATGAATGAACTCACACAAACCATCAATGATCAGCAAATTGTATATTATGCCAGCAGTTAACTATTGAAGTGTGAAATTATAGAAGTGGCAGATGGAGTTCAAAAATCAAAGGAGCTGACAAATCAGCATATAAGAAGGAGATTGAAAATTTGGCTGAATGGTACCACAACAGCCTCTCAATCCATGGCAAAACCAAGGAGCTGATTATTGACTACAGGTGGTCCATGAGCCAGTCCTCACCAGTGACCAGAGGTGGAGATGGTCAGTAACTTTAAATTCTTCAGCATTATCATTTCACAGGATATGTTCTGGGTCTAGTACATAATGGCATTACAAAGAAGGCAAGGCAGTACCTTTACTTTCTTAGAGGTTTGCAAGGATTTGTCACACCATCTAAAACTTTGCCAAACTTCTATAGATAGTCAGTGGAGAGTATACTGGCTGGTTGCATCATGGCCTGGTATGGAAATCCAATGGCCTTGAACAGAGAAACCTTCCTCACAGAGAAAACCCTCCCCACCACTGAGCATATTGACAAGGAGCACTATAGCAGGAAAGTAGCATAATCAAGGGTCACCACCACCAGGCCATGCTCTCTCCTCACTGCTGCATCAGTAAGGAAGTACAGGAGCCTCAGATCCCACACTCAGGTTGATACTCATTGTTTATTTATTTATTATTATTTGTTTTTCTTTGTATTTGCAGTTTGATTGTCTTTAACATATTGTTTGTCTGTCCTTGTTGCATATGTTCTTTCATTGATTCTACTGTTTGTATTTAAAGTTGAAAGTTCAAAGATGGAAGTAAATTTTATTATCAAAGTATATATACGTCACCATATACAACCTTGAGATTCATTTTCTTGTGGGCGATCACAGTAACTACAAGAAATGAAATAGAATCAATGACAAACTGCACCCAACAGGATATACAAACGGCCAATGTGCAAAAACAACAAACTGTGAAAATACAATAAAAAAGAATGGAATAAAAAAGAAATAATAATAATAATAATAATAATAATAAATAAATACGCAATAAATATTAGGAGCATGAGATGAAGACTCATGCACTTAGATAACAAATTCACTTTGAACTTTGCATTTTGAACCCAGAGAAGTGTGAAGTAATTCACCTTGGAAAGTCAGATTTGAAGGCTGATTACAGGGTTAATGACAAAATTCTTCAAATGTGAAGGATTAAATGGTACTTGGGGTCCATGGCCATAAATTCCTCAAAGTTGCTGTGCAAGTTGATAGCGTGGTTATGTCATCACAGGTTAACAGAACACAAGCACTCATTCATCAATCATACTTCATTTGACTTGTGCACAAGGAGAACAGTGTAGCCCCTGTCACCACACTGTTATTGATCATTTGGTAACCTGAGGTTTGGATTCCTTGCTTGCAAGATCAATTGCCATTCACAATACAGGTGTTCAAAGTCAATAGAAATGACAAGCTAACAATCGATGACACTTTGAAGTTAGTAAAGCAATTGCTGTGTGTACTTCACATCCTTTTGTTATATTCTAATCTCATCTCAAGAAAGCATGAACTGCTTTGCTCTTCAAAGATCTTTCTTGCCTGGGCTGCCTGCACTGAATCTGCAATCTATCATTGCCTGTATGTTATGCTAACACTTGCCTTGCCATAATTTCTACAGTTAAAATGGTGTGAGGTGTGTTGGCCATCAGTAGTTGGGCAATTGAATAAAAGAACCATGAGTTAATGTTGCAGCACTCTAAAACCCAAGTTAGATCACACTTGGAATATTGTGTTCAGTTCTGGTCACCTCATTATATGAAGGATGTAAAAGCTTTAGAGAGGGTACGAAAGAAATTTACCAGGATGCTTTCTAGATCTTTCTGTCTCTATCTCTGGAGACAGCTTATCTACTGATGTCCACTATAAGCCTACTGACTCTCACAGCCATCTGGACTATTCCTCTTCTCACCCTGTCTCTTGCAAAAATGCCATCCCCTTCTCGCAATTCCTCCGTCTCCGCTGCATCTGTTCTCAGGATGAGGATTTTCATTCCAGGACGAGGGAGATGTCCTCCTTTTTTAAAGAAAGGGGCTTTCCTTCCTCCACCATCAACTCTGCTCTCAAATGGATCTCCCCCATTTCATGCACATCTGCTCTCACTCCATCCTCCCATCATCCCACTAGGTATAGGGTTCTCCTGGTCCTCACCTACCACCCCACCAGCCTCCGGGTCCAACATATTATTCTCCGTAACTTCTGCCACCTCCAATGGGATCCCACCACTAAGCCATCACTCCCTCCCCACCCTCTTTGCTTTCGGGAGGGATCGCTCCCTACGCGACTCCCTTGTCCATTCGTTCCCCCACCCCCCCACCATCCCTCCCCACTGATCTCCCTCCTGGTACTTATCCTTGTAAGCGGAACAAGTGCTACACATTCCGTTACACTTCCTCCCTTACCACCATTCAGGGCCCCAGACAGTCCTTCCAGGTGAGGCGACACTTCACCTGTGAGTCGGCTGGGGTGATGTACTGCATCCGGTGCTCCCAAGGTGTCCTTCTATATATTGGCGAGACCCGACGCAGACTGGGAGATCGTTTCACTGAACACCTACTCTCTGATCGCCAGAGAAAGCGGGATCTCCCAGTGGCCACCCATTTTAATTCCACATCCCATTCCCATTCTGATATGTCTATCCACGGCCTCTACTGTAAAGATGAAGCCACACTCAGGTTGGAGGAACAACACCTTGTATTCCGTCTGGGTAGCCTCCAACCTGATGGCATGAACATTGACTTCTCAAACTTCCGCTAATGCCCCACCTCCCCCTCGTACCCCATCCGTTATTTATATACACACATTCTTTCACTCTCTCTCTCCTTTTTCTCCCTTGGTCCCTCTCACCATACCCCTTGCCCATCCTCTGGGTTCCCCCCCCCCTTGTCTTTCTCCCTGTGCCTCCTGTCCCATGATCCTCTCATATCCCTTTTGCCAATCACCTGTCCAGCTCCTGGCTCCATCCCTCCCCCTCCTGTCTTCTCCTATCATTTTGGATCTCCCCCTCCCCCTCCCACTTTCAAATCTCTTACTAGCTCTTCTTTCAGTTAGTCCTGATGAAGGGTCTCGGCCCGAAACGTCGACTGTACCTCTTCCTAGAGATGCTGCCTGGCCTGCTGCATTCACCAGCAACTTTGATGTGTGTTGCCTGTCTTAGATCAGTTAGGATCACTGCTTTATTTTGAGAATGTGAAATGTCAGAATAATAGTAGAGAGCATGATTTATTTCAGCTTTTATTTCTTTCGTCACTTTCCCAGTGGGTCAGAAGTTTACATACACTTCGTTAGTATTTGGTAGCATTGCCTTTAAATTGTTCAACTTGGGTCAAACGTTTTGGGTGGCCTTCCACAAGCTTCTCACAGTAAGTTGCTGGAATTTTGTTCCATTCCTCCAGACTGTGTAACTGAGTCAGGTTTGTAGGCCTCCTTGCTCGCACACGCTTTTTCAGTTCTGTCCACAAATTTTCTATCAGATTGAGGTCAGAAAATGATGGCAAGTCTGGTTCATCCTTGGAAGCAATTTCCAAACATCTGAAGGTAGCATGTTCATCTGTACAAACAATAGTACGCAAGTGTAAACACCATGGGACCACGCAGCCGTCATACTGCTCAGGAAAGAGACACATTCTGTCTCCCAGCGATGAACATACTTTGGCGCGAAAAGTGCAAATCAATCCCAGACCTTGTGAAGATGCTGGAGGAAACAGGTAGACAAGTATCTATATTGTTACGTACCCCGTAACTGGGTTGCCAAACCAGCAGAAATGGATCACTCAGTTGGAGTCTGGAGTACTAGAACTAAGAAAGTTTTATTAAAGAAACAAGCAACACAGTAATCGAAAGGATAATAAATGCAACAGTTCAGTGATGATAAACACACATGTGCACAGAAGTAAGATAACAGCATCAATCAAGCTCTATCGTTGTCTAGGGGTAAATGACCAATTTCAAAATGACTCAAAGTTCAGTTCAGTTAGTAGTTCAGTTCGCAGTAATCGTTGCCATGGCGATGGACAAGGTGGGGGAAGAGAGACAGAGAGAACAGGAACAACTGATCATTCAGAACACTGCTTCACTCACAGACCGGCGGGATGGCTCACAAGTAACTATTGGGCGGGTCCTTGGTGATGTCACCTGAGGTCACCGACTGTGACCCCTCCTCCAGATGCGGTCGATCCTCTGCAGTGAACCCTGCACCCAGGCAAGGGCGGACATACACCGGGTTCCCGCTGATCGTACCTTTCCACCCTTGTCGTTGTCTGGTACTTCTCACCCACTCGTGAGAGGCGCACCGCTTCCAGGGTCTCGTTACCTCGGGTGGCGTGTGTCCCTGTCTTAGCGAACCTGTCCCTTTTTATCCCCCTGCTGGGGTATCGCCTGTCCATCACTTCAAACAGTTCAGGGTTCAAAGGGGGGAGCCGCTCCAGACAGCTCTCTCTCCCACATCCCTTCATTACACATCTCCAGACGCTGCTCCATTGTTCCTTATCTCTCCTTCCCCTGAGGGCAGGTGGCAGACCAACTGCTGATGCCACTGATGCTAGCCCAGGCCAGCAAACATCTTAATTTTATGTGTATTCTCGTAACAATATCCACAGTAAAATGAGTCCTATATCGACATAACCTGAAAGGCTGCTCAGCAAGGAAGAAGCCACTGCTCCAAAACTGCCATAAAAAAGCCAGACTACAGTTTGCAAGTGCACATGGGGACAAAGATCTTACTTTTTGGAGAAATATCTTCTGGTCTGATGAAACAAAAATTGAACTGTTTGGCCATAATGACCATCATTACATTTGGAGAAAAAGGGTGAGGCTTGCAAGACGAAGAACACCATCCCAACCGTGAAGCATGGGGGTGGCAACATCACGCTGTGGGGGTGCTTTGCTGCAGGAGGGACTGGTGTACTTCACAAAATAGATGGCATCATGAGGAAGGAATATTATGTGGATATATTGAAGCAACATCTCAAGACATCAGCCAGGAAGTTAAAGCTCGGTCGCAAATGACCCCAAGCATATCTCCAAAGTTGTGGAAAATTGCTTAAGGACAACAAAGTCAAGGTATTGGAGTGGCCATCACAAAGCCCTGACCTCAATTGGGAAGAAAATTTGTGGGCAGAACTGAAAAAGCATGTGCGAGCAAGGAGGCCTACAAACCTGACTCAGTTACACCAGTTTTGCCTGGAGGAATGGAAAAAAATTTCCGCAACTTACTGTAAGAAGCTTGTGGAAGGCTTCCGAAAATGTCTGACCCATGTTAAACAACTTAAAGGCAATGCTACCAAATACTAACAAAGTGTATGTAAACTTCTGACCCACCGGGAAAGTGATGAAAGCAATAAAAGCTGAAATAAATCATTCTCTCTACTATTATTCTGACATTTCACATTCTTAAAATAAAGTAGTGATCCTAACTGACCTAAGACAGGGAATGCTTTCTAGGATTAAATGTCAGGAATTGTGAAAAACTGAGTTTCAATGTATCTGGCTAAGGCGTATGTAAACTTCTGACTTCAACTGTATCTGATGCTCTAAACCATAAATATGATAATGTCCACTGAAGATTTATATAACTTCTATAAATTGTTTTGCCAAATAAACATCAAATGTTCAATGGCCACTGTTTGTTAATCAGCCAATCAAGTGGTAGCAACTCAATGCATAAAAGCATGCAGACATGGTCAAGAGGTTCAGTGGCTGTTCAGACCAACTATCAGAATGGGGAAAAATGTGCTCTAAGTGACTAACCATGGAATGATTGTTGGTGCCAGACAGGGTGGTTTGAGTATCTCAAGGTTTGCTGATCTCCTGGAATTTTCACATACAACAGTCTCTTGAACAGGGGTTCCCTACCATTAACCGAGGGGTTCGTGGACCCCTTTTTGGGAACTCCTGTTCTAGGGTGACTTTACACAGAATGGTGCAAAAACAAAAATATATCCACAGAGCAGCAGTTCTGTAGGTGAAAGTGCCTTGTTAATGAGAGAGGTCGGAGGAGAATGGCCAGACTGGTTCCAGCTGACAGGAAGGTGACTGTAACTCAGATAACGTGTTACAACAGTGGTGTGCAGTAGAGCACATCTGAATGCGCAACACATCGAATCTTGAAGTGGATGGTCTACAGCAGTAGAGGACCATGAGCATATACTCGGTGGCATATTAGGCACAGGAAGTACCAAATAAAGTAGCCTCAAAGTGTATAACTCGGCACTCTCCCTCTGCCTTGCTACTTGACTTCCTGTGGACACTATATTTTCTTCCTTCGAGCTGCCACTGTTGATGTTAGGATGCTGTTGCCTCTGACTTACCCTCCGTGAATTATTTCCAATACTTACACTTTGATCACAAACATTTCTGAACACCCTCTGGCCACAGTGTACTCAGGCAACAACAGTACATCCACGCCAAGTGAGGTATTTGGATGCACTTGCACAATACGCTTGAAGCACTGTGACTCAGTCTGAACTTGAGTCAGACGGAGTAATGATTCCATGGACGATAGGAGCTCTTTAGGTAGCAAACTTTTCCTTAAGATATGAAAGCTCAACCACCACAAAAACAATGTTAAATGACCTCACTAGAATCCTCTGCCAGTTTTTCTCATGTTCCACCTGATCTCTGTTTCCTTGCAATGTCCAAACATGCCAATGTTGTCTTGAACTCTGCAAATGGATTATGGACTCTTCCCTGAACTACTTGCTACAGAAAACTGTGAAATTTCATATTGCTCCAAAGATGCTAAGCCCCTGACAAAATGAACTTGGTCTGTTCAAAGCTGACCACCTTCCATTTTGGAGTAGCTCACCTTATTTTACATTTTGCTTTCTTTTCACTTCATGGTAGCCTCAACAGATGTTTCACTGATTTGCTCGAGTATCTATGTCCAATATAATTGCTTTACTTTGAGTCCTTCAGTGAAGTAAACATGTTTTGCTCTTGTTAGAAGATAGTACAGAAATAAACACTCGAAACACATAGTTTTCAGATACACTGCTAGTACTCTCTTTATGTAGAGAAGGGATTCATCGATATTATCAGCCTGCAACACAACCCTACTTCTGAAAATAGCAAATTTCTACTCACTGCCGTGTGACTTCAGCAAAGCTCAGTAACATAGTCTTAGCCATGACCAAGAGAAGTGTACTAGATATCATAGGCATGTACTTGTTTCCATTCTATCTGCACCTTAACTGGTAGAGTCCCTCCTGAACTTGTACCCAAAATGATTTTACCCTTCCTCTACAGATAGTTTGAGGTACCTCCAATGTACATATCAGCCTGTAGCGGGGCGATACTCAGCAACATTACTGCTTATCACAGCAATTGTGATTAATAATGTGAAATTTGACTACTACATCCTCTTCTTCAGTGTTCAATAAACTCCATTCACTGTATCTATTTCCTCTCTTCATCATCTGACATCAAGTTGTGAATGGACTGTTACACAATTAACCCCTTACATCCAAGATAAATTGAGACTTTGCAGTGGTAAATTCCTGTGATACTTCATTTCATTCTTGTGACATTATGAAAGCTGACACATTGAATAATCTGGTAAAACAAAAGATGTTGGAAGTACACTGAAGGTCAAGCAAAATCTGTCTGAGTATGAACCAGATTTGTTGTTTCTAACTGATGATCCATAGCCAAAAACTTCTAAACAGACACTGTCAAGTTATGGATCTTAGTTAATATCTCCTCACATGGTGGTGGGGAGAGATGATGTTACAGAGCCGCTTACAGCCTCAGGTTATCCTAACATGCTTCATAGCCAATGATGCACTTTTCAAATGCAATGAACAAGCCAAATTCCTCTGAAAATTTCCTCCTGATGTGTATTTGACTTGTGTGAGAAGAATACATTTTAAGAAAATTCAAGACACTTCTGCATCTTAGAATGGAAGTCAAGCTGACTAGCATGTCTGATAATCATTCATTGACTATCCTGACCTGGTTGAAGTTCTGAATACCTCAGTCATACCATCACCATCAACAGACAACAGTGACAATATATAAAGACCAGAAGATACAGGAGATTGTGTAATGACCAAGCAGCTTAGTATCCTAGTGTTTGAAAAGACTTGTCAGAGCATTATTTCTGTTTGATGACATTCACATTTTTAACCTTGAACTGGTAACCTTTGTCTCTGAACTGTGTGCAAATTGTCGAGATTCAAATCCAAACAAGATGGTTAAAATTGGACGGTTTATGAAACAGAATTACCAATGTTGTTATGCTGACAGCTCATTTCCATTTAAAGCATATCTGACATATTTAAGTAAGATTTACTCTACTGTGATGGATGTTGTATAAAGCTAAGGAGATATGAAAATTCTATACCAGTTCATCAGTATAGAAAAAAAATCATTTTATCTCAGCCAACCAGGGAACAAAGATATACAACAATGTACATTTATCTAGCATCTATATTGTATAATAAATTGACACAGCCAGAAACGATACATAATCAAGGGCTTGCTCAAAGCAATAGATATTGTTCAGTGTCTTAAGCAGAGAGTTATGCAGTAATGGACAGGCTTAGGGTAGAATTCTAGAGTTTAGGGCCTTGATAACTGAAGACAGAAGCAGAGCTCAAAAGTAAATTGATGATGGATTCTGTTTTATTGTGATAATACTGTGCTTCATATAAATATACTCAGTGGTGTGGAGGGCTTTACCAGCAGCTCCAGGGCAAGGATCGTGCAGATGAGGTGAGAGTTAGAGGGGTTCACGATTTTCAGTACGTTATGGATGTTGAGAAGGATATGAAATAAAGGGGAGCTAAAGAGATAGAGTAACTTGTGCATGGAGATGACAGCTTTTATCATCAAGCATTTATGGAATGGGAGCACTTCATTAAAGCACATAAGTAGTAAATAAGCAAAACTTGATGAAGTTTCGATAGGGCCAAAAAGCATCAGGAGCAACTGAGTTTATGGAGTTTGAAATGTTGGAGGAAGAGAGAATTGTAACTGTCAGAAAATCAGATGCGTATAGGCAAACCAGCCGCAAAGAATACATCGAGCTTGTAGAAAACTGATGTTAATGAAAATTTCCACAGAAGGCTGGTTGAAACTGCTGGAATATCAGTGTGGACTGGATTTGATTAGCTCCATTTGTCGCATATACGTTGAAACATACAGGGAAATATGCCATTTTGTGTTGATGGCCAACACAGCTTGAGGATTGTGCTGGAGGCAGCCATCAAGTGTCGCCATGGTTCTGGTGCCTACATAGCATGCCCACAACCTACTAAGCCTAACCGTACAGCTTTGGAACGTGGGAGGAAACCAGGACACCCGGAGGAAACTGATGCGGTCACAAGGAGAACGTACAAATTCCTTACAGGCAGCGGTGGGAATCGAACCCTGACCAGTGATTGCTGGCACTGTGAAGTGATTGTGATAACCATGACACTAGCATGCTGCCGGGCCAAATTCCCAGAACGTTTGTGAAGCCAAATGAGTACACTTTGAAATAAATATTTGTAGTTATTGTTCACTTTCCTGCTGCTGGAAGCTTGTTTCTTCCCCAACATATCTTTGTGGATGGGATGCAGCTTATTAAGTTTAGAGGCCATCAGTTAAATAAAAGAGAGTACAACATCAAAAGGTTACTTGCACACCACCATGCCATGATACCTGGCAGCTCATGTGTTAAGAAGAGTCAGGTTTCATTGAGAAAGATTGGTTAATGGACCATTTAGCAGCCGAGCAGTTATGACAGCTGCCACAGGATTGATGAGGAGTTCTGAGAAACATCAAACTTGGAAAATCTATAGAACACAACCATTTTTGGACATACTGAAATGAAGGGTAACATGCATAATCAGAATGTTACTGAATGAAGAAACAGGGCTGAGTTAGTTCAAGTTCAAGTTCAATTGTCATTCAATCATACATGAATATCCATGGAATGAGACAGTGTTACTCCAGGACCAAGGTGCAAAACACAGTAGCAACAGTCATCCAAGACTCTTGAGTCCATAGGTGTGGAAGCAGTCCGCAGTCGATCACAATACAACGTGTCTTCTGCCAAGCGAATGCAGCACCGACTCCAGCATGGACACCACTCAACACCATCTCCAGCTAACTGCAACGCCTCCCCTTGGGCAGCTGCTAACAGGCGGCGCTGTGACTTGAGGCCTAGTTCTCACCACGACTGAAGCCACGCAGCTCCCTCACCATCCACCCCAATCATTCACCAACAAACCAATTCCACACCACCAATGTTCAACAGTGTTTCTTTGCTGCGATCACAAGAAAACTATCCCAAGATGATTGCTCGCTGTTGGACTGCACACCTCCTTCACACACTGATTCCTCTCTGTCTCAGGCAGCATCACAGTCCACACCAAGTCAGGCTCCTTCAGTTTCACTTCCAATGAGCAAATACGCTAATGGTCTAGATTTTCATTACTTTAGTTTTTAATGTCCAACAGGGTCTTAAAATCGTAAAAAAAAACATTAAAAAAAAGACAATAACATCTTTGGTTGACCCCATAGGAGCCGCTTTGTCTAAGTGCACCTCCGTCTTACTGGAATTAGGAGCGTACTTGGGTCATTATAAAGGAGAGGAGGTAGTTGGTCTGGTAACAGAGAGGGTAGATGATGGTATGCTCACTTTAGGATGTTTATGTTGTGAATAGTCTGATTCACACTGAAAACTGAAGAACCTTACTTAATACACCTGAGCTTTGTTTGTTTTCAGCCCTAACTCTGTGACGGTTGGCTTGGCTGACACCATCCATGAGACTTCATTTGCAAGGCTGTCTTGTGGGTGCAGTGACCCCCACAATGGCCAAGCCTTAGGTAAAAAGATCTTGAGCCCCTGTCCCCAGCAGTGCTTTAGTAACTTTTGATATCTTGAGCAGTTTCTTGTTTCCAAATGCCTTTGACTTTGAAATGGACTGAAATAATAAATAAGATGGGAGAAATATTTAAAGCACTCTATTAATTAACTGGGAAACATAACTATAGAAAGAAAAAAACAAACAAAAACAACTCATTTATCTCTTTAATTACGTTCATTAACCACTCTCAAAAGAATGCTGCAATGCTAGCTCTGATATCTGTAAGAAGCATAAAGGTAAGTGGTCGGAGACAAAGTGAATCGTGCCCCTTTTCTCAGAGCAATGGTAAATACAGTGGTAGAGCAAGAAAGCAGGTCACTTGTACCTGTCCTCTAACATGGTCTATGTTTCTTTACTGTAGTGTATGCAGGCACAGATGTCGGGAACACACATTCACATTGCAACTTGCCAATTTTTGTTCACAGGATTGGTGCCTATCCAGTGTCATGCTCTGGTCTTCTGTGATGGCATCAGTGCTAGCTTTAATCCTTCTGGTGCTCCCCTTCTAGCTGTATAGTAGCTGAAATTGTGATCTTCACTGGAAATTAGACAAAGGTGTGAGTGAAGGACAGTGCTGACTTTATCATTCGTCCGTGGTGGTATCCTTCTGCTGCAGATGGTAAAGTTTGTTCCATGCCAACCCAGAGCATTCATTGGCAGGTTGCGGAGGATGAGTCTGTGGATAGGCCCGCTAATAATCCTGGCACAAATTCTCATTTTCTACCTCCTTAACCTTGAGGGAATGATATTGAAGTAATTAAAAATGAGGCCAGTCTTAAAAGTAGCAGAAGATCTGTCCCTCAAGAATCAGAAATGTAGAAAAGTTGTGTAATATAGACAATCAAAGAAAGAAATCATGTGAAACCCCACGATCAGAATCAGGTTTATTTTCGCTGACATAAGGAGTGAAAGTCGCTGTTTTGTGGCAACTATACACTGCAAGACATAAAAATCGCTACAATTTACAATAAATAAATAGTGCAAAAGAGGAATAACAAGGTAATGTTCATGGGTTCATGGACCATTCAGAAATATGATGGCAGAGGGGAAGAAGAGTGTGGGTCTCCTGTGCCTCTTCCCCAGTGGTAATAATAAGAAGAGGGCTTGTCCCAGATGGGGAGGGTCCTTAACGGTAAATGCTGCCCTCTTGAGGCACCACCTTTTGAAGATACCTTGATGATGGGGAAAGTTCTGCCCCTGGTGGAGCTGAATGAGTCTACAACCCTTTGTGGCCTCTTTTGATCCTATGCATTGGGGCCTTCATACCAGGCAGAACACTCTCCACCAAACCTCCACCTGTTCCTTTTCAGAAAATTGCTCACGTTGGAGTTTCCCCCCCCCTTCCATTCAAAATGGAACATTTCGGATCAAGTTATGCTTCAGCTCTGTTAACATCCAATCACTCCCAGGGAAGGAAGTCCCAAACCTACACACGCTTGATTGGAATGAGCGGCATGTTTTTTGATAGATATCAGAGAATGTGATACTCTGGTCAGACACTGGACTCCATACTGTAGTATATAGGATGTTAAGATTCGCATCCTGTTTGGAAAGAGTGTACAAAAGTAGTTACAAGTGTTTCAGCCATTCTTCATTTCACTTAGTGATTTATTATGTTCTTGGTATGACATGTAGCTAGAATAAGAATGCAGACATTCTCTACAAGTTATTGATTAGGATGTGATGAATGGACCATGCATCCACCCGATCAAAACTTTTCCATGGATGGTTTCCAGACCATTCGGGCTGACCAGAAGTGCACTGAGAGCGGTAAGCATAAAGGAGTTGGGGGCTTACGGTTCTGGTTAACAATGGATGGTTCAATCCTGGTCATATTACGATCAAGGAACATGTTTGTAGCCCGGATATTGAACTTTTTGCTGTTGGACTCCGGCCATATTCCACCGAGATACAATACTGGGCGTCACGGGAGGTCGTTCCTGCCTGTGGCCATCGAACTTTGCAGCTCCTCCCGTGGAGGGTCAGACACCCTGAGCCAATAGGCTGGTCCTGGACTTATTTCCATCTGGCATAGTTTGCATATTGTTGTTTGATTGTTTGTGGTTTTGTATTGCTATATTCTTGGTTGGTGTGGCTGTAACAAAACCCAATTTCCCTCGGGATCAATAAAGTATATCTATCTATCTATCTATCTATCTATGAAGAAAGTTGCTTGAATCACACAAGAACACTTGCTTTTAAGTCAATAAGGTTTGTGACATTACAGACAACTTTATTGACCATGATGTGCCAACTCTGAATGAGTATCAGTGGGTAGGACTTAAGAAAGAAACTCTGCTTCAGGAGGGGAAAGCTGTCAGAGGGTCTTCTGTCTGATCATTTTGTGTGAGGGGTGGAAGAGCCATTTATTTTGTACATAGAATGCATGGGAGTGCTTTATTTTTAAAGCAGCATTGTGGAAATTGATGGATGTGCAAAGAATGCCCTTTTATATAACAATGGCCAGCAGTATAACATGAAATAGCTTCAAAAACATAACATATATGAGAAGTTTAAAGTTTCTGTCCCTTTCCACCTCTGATCCCCTGATAAAGACTGGCTCATAGACCTCCGGTTTCCTACTCCTGATGACAATAATCAGCTCCTTGGACTTTCTGACATTCAGTAAGAGGTTGTTGCTGTGACACCTCTCAGCCAGGTTTTCAATCTCCTTCCTATATGCAGATTCATCACTACCTGAGATTCGGTCAATGACAGTGGTGTTGGCAGCAAACTTAAAAATGGCATTGGACCTGTGCTTAACCATTCAGTCATGAGTACAGAGAAAGTAGAGCAAGGGGCTAAGCACACAGCCTTGTAGTCCACCTGTGCTGAAGGAGATTGTGGAGGAAGTAAGACCATAAGGCCATAAAACATAGGAGCAGAATTAGGCCATTTGTTCCATCGAGTCTGCTCCGCCAGTCAATCATGACTGATTCTTTTTTTTTCTCCTCCTCAACCCCATTTCCCGGCCTTCTCCCCATAACCTTTGATGCCATGTGCATTCAAGAACCTATCAATCTCTGCCTTAAATACATGCAACGACCTGGCCTCCCCAGCTACATGTGGCAACAAATTCCAGAAATTTCTCCGCATCTCTGTTTTGAAATGGCGGCCCTGTAGCCTGAGGCTGTGCCCTCTTTTCCTAGGTTCTTCCACCATGGGAACCATCGTTTCCACATCTACTCTGTTTAGGCCTTTCGACATTGGGAAGGTTTCAACGAGACACCCCCTCATTCTAATAAATTCCAGTGAGTACAGACCCAGAGCTATCAAATGTTCCTCGTATGATGATCCCTTCATCCCCGGAATCATCTTTGCGAACCTCATCTGAGCCCTCTCCAATGGCAACACATCTTTTCTTTGATGAGGAGCTCAAAACTGTTCACAATACTCAAGGTGAGGCCTCACCAGTGCCTTATAAAGCCTCAGCACCACATCCTTGCTCTTGTATTCTAGACCTCTTGAAATGAATGCTAACATGGCACTTGCCTTCCTCATCACTGACTCAACCTGTAAATTAACCTTCAAGGTGTTCTGCATAATGACTCCCAGGTCCTTCTGCATCTCTGATGCTTGGATTTTCTCCTTGTTCAGAAAATAGTCTGCACTTTTATTTCTACTAATAAAGTGCATAACCATGCATTTTCCAACATTGTATTTCATTTGCCACTTTCTTGCCCATTCTCCTAATCTGTCTAAGTCCTTCTGCATCCTACCTCTTTCCTCAACACTACCTGCCCCTCCACCAATCTTCATATCATCTGCAATCTTGTCAACAAAGCCATCTATTCCATCATCTGAATCATTTATATACAGCATAAAAAGAAATTGCCCCAACTCCAACCCTTGCGGAACACCACTAGACATCAGCAGCCAACCAAAAAGGGATCCTTTTACTCCCACTCACTGCCTCCTACCAATCAGTCAATGCTTTAACCATGTTAGTAACTTTCCTGTAATACCATGGGCTCTTCACTTGATAAGCAGCCTTATGTGTGGCACCTTGTCAAGACCTTCTGAAAGTCCAAATATACAATACCCACTGCATCCCCTTTATCTATCCTACTTGTAATCTCTTCAAAGAATTCCAACAGGTTCGTCAGGCAGGATTTTCCCTGAAGTAAATCATGCTGACTTTGTATTATCTTGTCCTGTGTCACCAAGTACTCCATCACTTCATCCTTATAAATTGACTCTAACATCTTCCCAACCACTGAGGTCAGGCTAACTGGTCGTTAATTTCCTTTCTGCTGCCTTCCACCTTCCTTAAAGAGTGGAGTGACATTTGCAATTTTCCAGTCCTCTAGCACCATGCCAAAAATCAATGATTTTTGAAAGATCATTTCTAATGCCACCACGATCTCTAACTCTACCTCTTTAAGAATCCTAGGGTACAATTCATCTGGTCAAGGTGACTTATGTACCTTTAGGTCTTTCAGTTTTTTGAAATGTTGTCAATCTGAACTGACTGGGGTGTGCAACTCAGGTAATCGAACATTCCAGTGCACAAGGAGGTATTGAGGCCAAGGCCTTGAAGCTTATTGATTATTTTAAGAGGATGATAGTATTGAATGCTATGTGGTAGTCAATAAATATCATTCTGATGTATTCACCTTTGCTGTCCAGATCTCCAAAGTTGAGTAAAGTGTCATTGAAATGACATCTGCCATGGACCTGTTGTACTAATGGGCCATTTGGAGCAGATCCAAGTCACTGCTCAGGCAGGCATTGTTATGTTTCATCACCAACCTCTCAATGCACTTCATCACCGTGGATGTAGGTGCTACTGGATGATAGTCATTGAGACAGTTCACCCCGTTCTTCTTAGGCACTGGAATAACTAAAGCCTGCTTGAAGCAGATGGGTTCCTTAGACTGATGAAGCAAAAGGTTAAAGATTTCAGTGAACACTGCTGGCTGTTGATCAGCACAGGTCTTTAATACTTGGCCATGTACCACATCTGGACCGGATGCTTTCCCTGGGTTCACCCTCCAGAAGGATGCTCTCATGTCGGCCTCTGAGAATGAAACCACAGGGTTGTCATGGGCTGTGCAAGTTCTTAACGTTTCCTCCATATTTTGACAGTTAAAGTAAGTATAGAAGGCATTGAGTTCATCTAAAAGCAAAGCCATGTTGACACCTATGTTGCTTAATTTCACTTTGTAAGGGATGATAGCATTCAAAACCTGCCACAGCTGTTGAGCATCCTTTATTGATTCAAGATTAGTCTGGAATTGCCACTTCACCTATGAGATGGCTTTCCAGAGATCGTACCTGAATCTCATGTAACTTTCTTGGTTGCCCAGAACTTGAATGCCTTTGCAAACAACAGGAATTCTGCAGATGCTGGAAATTCAAGCAACATACATCAAAGTTGCTGGTGAACGCAGCAGGCCAGGCAGCATCTCTAGGAAGAGGTGCAGTCGACGTTTCAGGCCGAGACCCTTCGTCAGGACTAACTGAAGGAAGAGTGAGTAAGGGATTTGAAAGTTGGAGGGGGAGGGGGAGATCCAAAATGATAGGAGAAGACAGGAGGGGGAGGGATAGAGCCAAGAGCTGGACAGATGATAGGCAAAAGGGGATACGAGAGGATCATGGGACAGGAGGTCCGGGAAGAAAGACGGGGGGGGGGGGTGACCCAGAGGATGGGCAAGAGGTATATTCAGAGGTACAGAGGGAGAAAAAGGAGAGTGAGAGAAAGAATGTGTGCATAAAAATGAGTAACAGATGGGGTACGAGGGGGAGGTGGGGCCTTAGCGGAAGTTAGAGAAGTCGATGTTCATGCCATCAGGTTGGAGGCTACCCAGACGGAATATAAGGTGTTGTTCCTCCAACCTGAGTGTGGCTTCATCTTTACAGTAGAGGAGGCCGTGGATAGACATGTCAGAATGGGAATGGGATGTGGAATTAAAATGTGTGGCCACTGGGAGATCCTGCTTTCTCTGGCGGGCAGAGCGTAGATGTTCAGCAAAGCGGTCTCCCAGTCTGCGTCGGGTCTCGCCAATATATAAAAGGCCACATCGGGAGCACAGGACGCAGTATATCACCCCAGTCGACTCACAGGTGAAGTGATGCCTCACCTGGAAGGACTGTTTGGGGCCCTGAATGGTGGTAAGGGAGGAAGTGTAATGCCTTCGATTGACCATCTGCAGATTGTGGATCACATGGTTCATCCAAGGCTTCAGGTTGGGGAAGACTCTGAATGATTTTGTGGTGCCACACTCATCTACGACTGTCCTTATAAAGTTTTTAATGCACTGTCAATGACAATATTTCTTTGGGAAAATTTAAAGTGTCTGAAAACCTGCATCTAAAACATGAATATGTGAGCAAAGTTCCTTTTCAAAAAGTGGAAAGCAATGTTGTGTATGTTTGTTGAAAGCAGACGTGCATAGTACAGTGGAGAAAAGTTAGCAAACAAGATAAACAAGCTTTAGGAGTCTCCAGATCTCCAGCTGGTTCATTAGATTTCTGGCATTATATTCACTTATAATAAGAAGCCACGCATACTTCACCTGAATGGAGTCCAAAACCAATGCTCTGCGTGGCCAGGATTCCCAGCATCCCTGAGTAATCTATTCCTCTGGTCCAATGCATTTGATCTACCGTGACAATTGAATATTCAATCTTTTTCTGGAGACTCCCAGACTGGAAATTTGGAGGATATAGTTAAGATTAAATTTTTACTTGATTTTGATGTCTTTAATTCCCAGTGTTTAAAAATATGAATTCAATTACTCATTATTTCTAAATTTTCAAATATTTCCCAAGTTTAACATTATTTCCAGGAATCACAATAGTTTTAAGCTTCTCTAGGTAGCAGACCTTTCAGAAAGATTTATTTTGTGATCCTGGTTTTGACAGGCAATGCTTGCCTCCAATCTTTTAAGTATGGAGATCTCATTCACCCTTCACATCTGGTCCAGGTAAGTGTGGCTTGTTAGGAAGTGAGGGTCTCAACAGCGAGCTAAACCTAACTTGATTCAGCCAATTACAGGGTCTCGGCCCGAAACGTCGACTGTACCTCTTCCTAGAGATGCTGCCTGGCCTGCTGCATTCACCAGCAACTTTGATGTGTGTTGCAAATCCTGTGGTTCTGTATTGTCATCCATTATGTCTCCTCAAGTATGGTTACAAGCAAAAGGATTTTCAAAATAGGAACTGCAGGGCCGAAGTCCAACAGGGAATAGATGTAATGCTTTTTCTTTCCAGGTCTATGATTTCCACCATCCTCTTCCTTGTAGCTATGAAACGACCAATGCCTACCACTATAAATATAAGTCCTCACTGGAAACTTTCGAAACTTATACCTGTTCCTGCCCTTTTTAACAAATACAAATCATGTATTGATAGATACAAGAGATTCCACAGATGCTGGAAATCTTGAGCAAAGTACACAAAATGTTGGTGGAACTCAGCAAGTCAGGAAGCAACCTTCTTATTCTGGTTCGTGCCTGTTGCCTTTCCAGTCCTAATAAAGGGTCTCGGCCCAATACATTAGCTGTTTAATTTCCATAAGACCATAAGACATAGGAGCAGAATTAGGCCATTTGCCCCATCGGGTCTGCTCCACCATTTATCATGGCTCCCTTCCCCTCCTCAGCCCCTCTCCCTGGCCTTCTCCCCGTAACCTTTGATGCTGTGTCCAACCAAGAACTGATCAACCTCTGCCTTAAATACACCCAACAACCTGACCTCCACAGCTGCCTGTGGTAACAAATTCCACAAATTCATCACTCTCTGGCTAAAGAAATGTCTCTGCATCTCTGTTTTAAATGGATGCCCCTCCATCCTGAGGCTGTGCCCTCCTGTCCTAGACTCCCCCACCATGGGAAACATCATTTCCACATCTACTCTGTCTAGACCTTTCAATATTTGATACGTTTCAATAATATACCCTATCATTCTTCTAAATTCCAGTGAGTACAGACCCAGAGGCTGGCTGGTGGCTCCCCAGTTCGAACCCAGCCGGCTCCCCAGGCTCGCTTTCCATCCATGCTGGGTTGAGTGTCAAGCTAGCAACTTGACCTGGTAAAAAAGAAATTACCTGCTACAGAAACATCAACAGCAAAACGGTTGATGGCCTATGCTCTCTCGTGAGTTTAAAAGGCAGTTTCCTTTTTTTTACGGACACAGAGCTATCAAATGTTCCTCGTATGCTAATCCTTTCATTCCCAGAATCATCATTGTGAACCTCCTCTGAACCCTCTCCAATACCAGCACATCTTCTCTCAAACTGTTCACAATTCTCAAGGTGAGGCCTCACCAGTACCTTATAAAGCCTCAGAATCACATCCCTGCTCTCGTATTCTAGACCTCTTGAAAATTTCCCCCAGTAGATGCTGCCTGACTTGATGAATTTCTCTAGCAAGTCATGATGGATGTTTCCCACAAAGGGCATTGCTTTCAGGCGTGCTTGGTACTAAGGCTTGCTTTTACGTTTGCCTTGACTGGAAGGCATCAAGATTTAATTCCCAAATTGTAGTGTATGACACACTGGAGGTTGATGTCATGAAGATCAAAGGAGCATATTGCTCCAGAATAGACATTGTTTCAACGACAGTCCAACATCACTGCGGAAACGGTTTGTATCGTCTGTGATTAGTCAATATAAGTTTATAACTTTACAGATTCGGCAAGCAGTCTCATCACATAATGGCAGCATGGAGGTAGATAACAAGCAACACACATCCAAGTTGCTGGTGAACGCAGCAGGCCAGGCAGCATCTATAGGAAGAGGCACAGTCGACGTTTCAGGCCCCGACCCTTCGTCAGGGTCCCAGCATCCCTGTGACCCTTCGTTGATGTGTGTTGCTTGAATTTCCAGCATCTGCAGAATTCCTCTTGATGGAGGTAGATAAATTTGTTATTGAAAGGCAGGATGGCCAAAACTAGAAATGAAAAAATTACATAATTAACAAAAAATATGTGTACGCTAAAAAAGATTGCAAATACTTTGTTATTATGTAATAGTGAAACTTTTTAATAGTCAGCTACTATTTAAAATAGAGTGAATACTCTGGCAGAATTACAACTGAAGAATAGGTCACAAGCCAATATGGTTCAATTTTTGTTTGTATTCAAGCATTGGCAATTGAAGCGTGATTGGATAAATGCTGAGAAGGCAGGGTAATTTTTGTCCATATTTCATTTATGCCAGTCCCACGGTTCTGTATTGATTATTAAGGTGTGTGGGACAAATGGGCACAGCAGGATCTATATGTTATTGTAGCAAGCAGTGAGATAGTTTTCCAACACAACTGCTTCTGAGGAAATAAAGCTTAATAGCACGATCATATTGTGAAATACTCGTGAGAACTGGCTGCCTTTGAATCCTGAAGTATTCTGCTGATGAATACAAACAAAAATTGAACCATGTTGGCTTGTGACCTATTCTTCAGTTGTAATGATGCCGTGATTTTCCTTACATAGCTGAACAAATAGGGACTGTGTGGTTGGCATGACAAGCGCAGTAACGAGCTGTTTGGTGTTAACGAAGGTGCTTGATAATATGATTTAACTAATTGTATTACGCATTACAGCCTTCAGCATAATTGTAAGTATCCTAGCTGTCAGGTCAGATAATGATTCAGGTTATAATCCTGAATTAAGCATAATTAGAACACAAGCAAGCATAAAAGGGCAATGCTGCATTCATGGGTTCATGTAATGTCAGCATTCATTAGCTTTTCCATATTAATTTAATTTCCAAACAAAGATAAATAACAATGATAGGGAATTAAAGCAACTAATTCAGGATTGGATCTCCATTTTGTATCAAGTATTGCTTCAAAAGAGAGTATCCTTCTGGTCAGGTTTTGGGGGGAGTTGATTGAAGTCAATATGCAGGGGAAGGGTCTGTTGATATTTGTTAGGGGGAGTGGGATTGAAACATTAAACCACATTCTAAAACTATTAAAAAGCTCAGTAAACTATTACAAAACTGGTGAAAACTGAGTAGTGATGCATTAACAATAATACCGTGTTGTGTTTAAATGACAGCATTGCAATAAATATCAAGGGCTATGGCAGTGTGATGTAACTCACACTGAAGAAAAATTTCTATTCTTGGAATATAAGAAGTTTAGATATAACATCGTATTCAAGGAAGTGGTAGATCTAATTGACCTAGATCATGAAGCAGATTGCTGGAGGAACTCAGCTGGTATCCATCTGATCAACCAATTGCCTTTACGTCCTCCCCCATCACCCACAGTGTCAGAAACCCATACACGGCACATTAGCATCACTGTTAGCGCAATGCTTTACAGCTCCGACTCTAGATCGGTGTTCAATTCCTGCAGCTGTTTGTATGGAGTTTTCAAGTTCTCCCTGTGACTGTGTGGGGCACTTCTGCATGCTCCTACATGCAGGTTGCCCCAGCACAATCTTCGCTGATTTGGTTCGACACAAGTAGCACATTTCACTCGCAAACACGAGGAAATCTGCAGATGCTGGAATTTCAGGCAACATACATAAAAGTTGCTGGTGAACGCAGCAGGCCAGGCAGCATCTCTAGGAAGAGGTACAGTCGACGTTTTGGGCTGAGACCCTTCGTCAGGACTAACTGAAAGAAGAGATAGTAAGAGATTTGAAAGTGGGAGGGGGAGGGGGAGATCCAAAATGATAGAAGACAGGAGGGGGAGGGATAGAGCTAAGAGCTGGAAAGTTGATTGACTAAAGGGATATGAGAGGATCATGGAACGGGAGGCCTAGGGAGAAAGAAAGGGGGAGGGGGGAAGCCCAGAGGATGGGCAAGGAGTATAGTGAGAGGGACAGAGGGAGGGGGAAAAAAGGTAATAATAAATAAATAAATAAATAAATAAATGACTGAATGAATGAATGAATAACAGATGGGGTACGAAGGGGAGGTGGGGTACGAAGGGGAGGTGGGGTATTAACGGAAGTTGGAGAGGTCAATGTTCATGCCATCAGGTTGGAGGCTACCCAGATGGAATATAAGGTGTTGTTCCTCCAACCTGAGTGTGGCTTCATCTTGACAGTAGAGGAGGCCGTGGATAGACATATCAGAATGGGGATGGGACGTGGAATTAAAATGTGTGGCCACTGGGAGATCCTGCTTTCTCTGGCGGACAGAGCGTAGGTGTTCAGCGAAACGGTCTCCCAGCTTGCGTCAGGTCTCGCCAATATATCGAAGGCCGCATCGAGAGCACTGGACACAGTATATCACCCCAGCCGACTCACAGGTGAAGTGTCTCCAAATGGCCTTATTCTGCTCCTATGTCTTATGGTCTTGTGTCTCCATAACAATTTTGTTTTTCCAGTCAGGGTTGTTAGTCCTGATCTGAACCCCGAACCTGGAGGACCAGTGGACCACCCTTAGTCTGGCCTCTACTCTTTGACCTGTTTGGCACAGGTGACCCTACCAAGAGTCAAAGTAGAATGTCCTGACTTCAGCCTTCATAGCCCCCTGGGTCACAGAAGCACTCAAGCCTCCAAAGCCTGTGACAAGTTCATGGTCCTCTTGGAAGAGAGATAGAGTGAAATATGTTTTTCTTCTCTCAGTGGATCTTGTGTCTTCAGAGTATTAGTACTTTACAGGCAGACATAGATTGAAGCTGCCTGACCTACTGAGTTCCCCTAGCATTTTGTGTGTTTTACTCTAGATTTCCAACATTTGCAGGATTTCGTGGGCCATAAGACCATAAGACATAGGAGAAGAATTACCTGGGGGAAGCAACAGCAGCCGTGCCTCAGGCACTGAGACTAGCCCTGTGGCTTTGAAGGGTAAGGAACTGAATAGGGTGGCAGCAGTAATAGGGGACTCTATAGTTAGGAGGATAGATAGGTGATTCTGTGGATATGAAAAAAAAACACGGATAGTAGTTTGGCTCCCAGGAGTCAGGGTCCGCGATGTTTCTGAACACATCCACAATATCCTGAAAAGGGAGGGTGAGAAGCCACATGCCATGGTACATGTTAGAACCAATGACAAAGGTAGAAAAAGGGAGGAGATCCTGAAAACAGAGTTTGGTAGGAAGCTGAGAACTAGGACTTCAAGGGTAATAATCTCAGGACTGTTGCCTATGCCACACAACAGTGAGGATAGGAATCGAATGAGATGGCAGATAATTTTGTGTGGCTGAGGTATTGGAGCAGGGGTCAGGGATTTCTGGGTCATTGGGACCTCCTCTGGTGCAGGTGTGACCTGTACAAAAGGGATGGGTTGCACATGAACCTGAGGGGGACCAATAACCTTGTGGGCAAGTTTGTTACAGCTGTTAGGAGTGGTTTAAACTAATATGGCAGTGGGACAGGAACTAGGATGATAGAACTGTGGATGAGCCAGCAGCTTTACAAGTAGGTGATGGTTGTAACATAACTGTAAGAAAGGACAAGCCAATGGTCTGGTACAAATACAGGCAATGCAGAGAGTTAAATTGTACCACAGAGACAAAATTCAAAAGGACAAAGAATGCAAGACTGAAGGTTTTGTATTTAAATGCACATAGTATTCAGATTAAGGTGAATGAACTTGTGGCGCAATTAGAGATTGGTCGGTACTACGTTGCAGGCATTACTGAGTCGTGGCTGAAAGAAGGTCATAGTTGGGAGCTTAATATCAAAGGATATACTTTGTACTAAAAGGACAGGCAGGAAGGCATAGGCGGTGGTGTGGCTCTGTTGGTAAGATATTGAATTACATCTTTAGAAAGAGGTGACATAGAGTCAGAGAATGTAGAATATTTGTGGGTGGAGTTAAGAAACTGCAAGAGTTTTGGACCCTGTATCTCAGAAAGGATGTCAAATTAAATCTGCACATGCCAGAAATCCAAGCAACACACAGAATGCTGCCTGGCCTGCTGAGTTCCTCCAGCATTTTGTGTGTGTTGCTCAGAAAGGGTGTAATGATATTGGAGAGAGTTCAGAGGAGGTTCACAGGGATGATTACGGGAATGAAGTGGTTAACGTATAAGGCGTATTTGGCAGCTTTGGGCTTGTATTCACTGGAATTTAGAAGAATGCGGGGGGATCTCATTAAAACTTACTGAATGTTGAAAGGACTAAATAACGTGGATGTGAAGAGGATGTTTCCAGTGACGCGAGTGTCCAGAACTAAAGCGCACAGTTCTCAAAATTGAGGGGCGACCCTCTAGAACAGAGATAAGGAGGAATTTTTTTAGCCAGAGTAGTGAATCTGTGGAATGCTCTGTCACAGACAGCCATGGAGGCCAAGAATTGGGTATATTTAGAGAGAAAGTTGATAGTGTTACGTAAACGGCAACAATGAATATCAATCAAGACAGGTTATATAAAAACAACCAAACATTTATTAAATATGGATAAATGATAAGGAAAAAAACAAACGAAAACCTTAACCGGAAATTAACCGATATGCAGCCGTTCATCAAATCGTCACTCGGCACTGGTTCTTAAAGCATTAAATGCGAAAACAGTTCTTAAAGCGATAAAGTCAGATATAGTTCTAATTCGAAAGTCCACCAGATTTACACGTTCAATTGGAAGAGACTTCTCTGGAGAAGGGTTTCTTCACAGATGCGACTTTCCTGCTGGTTCTGTCCACAGGATTCACGTGGCAGTAAAATAAACAGTTTAAACCAACTGACCTTAAATTCTTTTAGAGAGAGCAAGCCTTTGCATGAACTCTGGCACTTTTTGACAAGGGTTATCTCGATGCAGGTCGCTACTCCTTCAGCAAAGACTCAATAAGGTCGATCCTTTGTTAAACTGCCAAATGATGCCGACTCCTCTCGATCCTTCGATCCTGTACTTCGATGAAGTCTTCACTCTCCCTTCTACTGTTGGAATTGAGTAAATCAGCACATCTAGCCAAAAATTTCCAGTCCAATAATATTGTATCTTGCAATAGAACGCAACGTTCCGTTTTAAAAATGAAACTGCCTCACAAAAACAAACACGCAACAGAAATGGAGACACAGCATGTTCTACCTGGAAATCTACAAGCTAAAAACTAACTGCGTCATCTGGGGTCGACCCTTATATACCCATGATGCACATGTCATCACGTGACCTCACATCGGCGGGAAAATCACATCAGGTGACCTCCAAAAGACCACTACATCATTCTCACAAAAAGAAAAACACATCTCCTTGAGCATGTAACAATTGTTTCCTGATTGGTCAGGTCATCGAAGGTTATGGCAAGAAGGCAGGTGTATGGGGTTGAGTGGGATCCAGAATCAGCCATGATGGAATGGCGGAGAAGACTTACTGAACTCAAATCCCTAATCCTGCTCCTATGTCTTGTGTTCTTATGGTCTATTTGGGCCATTCAGCCCATCGTGTTTGCTCCACCTTTCCATTAGCTGATTTATTATCCCTGTCAACACTATTCTCATGCTATTTCCCCATAAGCTTTGATACCCTTACTTATCAAGAAACTATCTCTCCTTTGATCTAAGTTTACCCAATGACTTGGCCTCCACAGCTCCCTGTGGTAATGAATTCCACAGATTCGCAGTCCTCTGACTAACAAAAATTCCTCTTCATCTCTGTTCTAAATGATATCCTTCTATTCTGTGTCTGTGCCCTTTGTAACTAGACTCCCCTAGTATAGGAAACATCTCTCCACACCCACTCTGTCTAGGCCTTTCAGTATTTGAAAGGGTTCAGTGAGATTCCCCACATTCTTCTAAACTACAGAGAGTACAGCCCCAGAGCCATCAAATGTTTTTCATGTATTAACCCTTTCATTCCTGGAATAATTCTTGTGAATCTACTCTGGGCTCTCTCTAACGCCAGCACATCCCATCTTAGATGAGTGGCCCAAAACTGCTCACAATACTCCAAGTACATTCTGGCCAATGCCTTATAAAGGCTCAGCATAACATCTTTGCTCTTCTGTTCTAGTCCTCTCAAAATGAATGCTGGCATTGCATTTGCCTTCCTTACCTCTGATTCAAATTGCAAGCTAACCCGTAGGGAATCCTGCACAAGGATGCCAAAGTCTCTTTGCATCTCTGATTATTCGAATTTTCTCCTCATTTAGAAAATAGTCTAGGCTTTTATTTCTCCTACAAAAGTCCATGACCATACATTTCCCTACACTCTGCCACTTCTTTGCTCATTCTCCAAATCTGTCTGGGAGAATGTGCAGGGCAAAGACTCTTTGTTTCCTTAACACTACCTGCCCTCCACCTACCTTCATATCATCCGCAAAACTGGCCGCAAAGCCATCAATTCTATCATCCAAATCATTGACATATAATGTGAAAATAAGTGGTCCCAAAACCCACTCCTTCAGAACACTGCTAGTCACTGGAGGCCAACCAGACCTCTTTATTCCTACACTTTGTCTCCTGGCAGTCAAAGAGTTTCCTGTCCATGCTAGTATCTTTCCTGTAATACCATGCCTCTTATCTTCTGAAAATCTATGTAAACTGCATCCAATGACTATCCTTTGTCTGTCCTGACTGTTATTTCCTGAAAGAACTGCAACAGATTGGTCCAGGCAAGGTTTTCCCTTATGGAAACCATGCTGACTTTGGCCCATTTTATCATGTGCCTCCAAGTCCACTAAAACTTCATCCAACACCTTCTCAATCACTGAAGTTGAGGTGACTGACCTATATTTTCCTTTCTTCAGCCTCCATCCCTTCTTAAAGAACGGAGTGACATTTGTAATTTTTCAGTCCTCTGAAACCATTCCAAAATTTAGTAATTCTTGAAAAATTATTACTAATACCTTCACAATGTATTCAGATACATCTTTCAGAACCTGGGGTGTAATCCATCTGGTCCAGGTGAAAAATCTATTTTCAAATCTTTCAGTTTCTCAAGCACCTTCTCCTTAGTAATAGCAACTACACTTACTTCAATCCTGTGAAGTTCTTGAATTTCTGGCATACAGCTTGTGTATACACGGTGAAGACTAACATATTAAATATGTTTGGCATTTCTTTGTCCCCTAATACTGCCTTTCCAGCATCATTTTCTGATATACACTCTCACTTCCCTTTACTCTTTATATACTGTATCTGAAGAAACTTTTGGTATCCTCCTTTGGCTAGCTGACCTTAGTATTTCATCTTTTCTTTCCTTATCAATTGTTTAGTTGCTTTCTGTTGGCGTTCAAAAGTTTCCAACTCATCTAACTTTCAACTAATTTTTGTTATATTATATGCCCTCTATTTTCCTTTTATGCTGTCCTTAACTTCCCTTCTCAACCATGATTGCATCTTCCTCCATTTAAAATACATTTTTACCTTTGGGATGTATCTATCCTACATCTGTTGAATTGCTCCCAGAAACTCCGGCCATTGCTCTTTAGCCATTATCCCTGCTAGTGTTCACTTCCAATCAACTTTGGCTAGCTCCTCTCTCATGCCTTTGTATTTCCCTTTACTCAATTGCAATATTGACACATCTGGCTTTAGTTTCTCCTCAGACTGCAGGGTGAATTCTATATTATATTCACTGTCTCCTAAAGGTTACTTTACCTTAAGCTCGTTAATCAAATCTGGTTCATTAAACAATACCCAATCCAGAATTGCTTTTCCATTGATGGGTTCAACTGGAAGCTGCTCTAAAAAACAATGTAATAGGCTGCTATGCATTACCTCTCTTGAGATCCATCACCGGTATGATTTCCCCAATCTACCTGCATAAAAATTCCATCATGATTATCATAACATCACCCTTTTTACATGTGTTTTCTACCTTCCATTGTAATTTGTACCCCACACATCCTGGCTCCTGCTCAGAGGTCTATATATATCTCCCATGATGGTCTTTTTATCCTTTCAGTTTCTTAACTCTACCCAAAGGATTCTACAATTTCCAATGCTATGTTACCTCTTTCTAAGGATTTGATTTCACTTTTACCAGCAGAGCCCCTCAGCACTCTCTGCTTGATAGGTCGTTCCCCCCATTATTATCCAAGGCAATGTACATATTACTGAGGGAAACAGCCGCAGGAGTACTCTGCATGGGCTGCCAATTCCCTTCCCCTCTGCTGGCAGTCATCCAGATACCTGTTTCCTGCAACTTAGGGGTGACTACTTCTTGCAGCTCCTATCTATCATCTCCTCATTCTCCCATATGAGCTGAAGGTCATCCAGCTACAGCTCCAGTTCCTTAACATGGACTCCAGGGACCTGCAGCTCAATGCACTTCATGCTGATGTTGTTATCAAGGAGAAAGGAGGTCACCCAGAGTTCCCACACCTTATATGAAGAACATGCTATTAAATCTGGATTGATTCTCATTGCTCTACAGTATGTACTAATAGACAAAGAGAGAGGGACGGAAAGCTCAATTAAAAGTTACTTAAAACCTCCACTGTTCTCACACCAGTCCGTTGATCAAAACCTGTCCACTCCTGCAACGGCTGCCCCTCTTTCACCTCGCTTCTTTTTATTGACCTTTACTGAATGCTGAGTAGATTGCAGCCTGCCGAAAAGTCCTGAAAGGCCCTGAGCTCCTTTTAAACCTCCCACTGCCTCAGCTGGACAAGCAATAGCTTTTGATGATTGCAATGATCTCTTGTGTTTATAGATAGACATTTGTTACTGTGCAGAGACAGTAATATGGACTTAAGGTTGTAGTCAGGCAGTACAACTTACTAAATGACAGAACAGACTTGATGGGCCGAGAAGACTACTCCTTTTCCTGAATCATACTTTTGCATGTTCTGACCTTTGGACTGATATCACAATTACTTGTTCGCATGGTAAGCTGGTTTGGAGCACCTAACGCTTAGTGAAAGACAAATGTTTTTTTATAACCTGTGCCATGATTTAGAACCAAAAAGTGCGATGCAAGCCCTTTGGCCCAAAGAGTCCATGCCAACCAGGTGAATGTCAATTGATGCTGAACAATATGGAATGGTCAAGGGATGGATTGCCATTTCAGGTTTTTATAGAAGAAGACAATAATAATACAGGAACATAATTTAAAAGTGAATAGAGGAACATGCTGGGGGTTGTCAGCGGTAAGTTGTTTTTTCACACAGAGAGTGGTAAGTGTATAGAATGACCTGCCAAGGGGGAGGTAGAGGCAGATACATTGGAGACATTTAAGAAATTCTCAATTAGGCACATGGATGATAGAAAAATAGAGGTCTGCGGAGGAGGGAAGTGTTATTTTGATCTTAGGGTAGTTTAAAAGTTCGGCACAACATCGTGGGCCTAAGGGCCTGTACTGTACTATAGTGTTCTATTTTCTATGTTCTGGGTAACCTGAGAGTGCAGTGAAAAACATCCTACATCCAGATAACAAGCTTGAGTGTCTCTTCATGTTAACACATGTCAGTGGTGACAAATGGGTGTAATAAAAACAGAAATGTTAGAAGAATTGGTTGGATCAGGCAGTGTTCAAGGAGAAATAGTGCTAATGTACTAGGTAATTGACCTTTCACTGAAGCAGGGGCAGAAAGAAGGAAAGAGCCTGAGAGAGGGTGGATGGTGGGACATTAAATGGTAATAGTGATAATACTCTGAGGAGAGAGGGGACAAGTAAAGAAACGAGGTCAGTGTAAACGATATCTAAAACAGTAGCATGGCACAACTAACAGGGCTGCAGACTCTTGGCACCAGAGACTTGGGTTCAAAATCCTGACCTATGCTGCTGTCTGTACCACACCCCCTGATAACCACGTGCCAAGTTCTCTAATTCCATCCCACATCCCAAATACATGCAGATCAGTATGTAAATTCATTACTGTAAATGGCCATTAAATTGTCCCATGATCCTCTCATATCCCCTTTGCCAATCACCTGTCCAGCTCTTGGCTCCATCCCTCCCCCTCCTGTCTTCTCCTATCATTTTGGATCTCCCCCTCCCCCTCCCACTTTCAAATCTCTTACTAACTCTTCCTTCAGTTAGTCCTGACGAAGGGTCTCAGCCTGAAACGTTGACTGTACCTCTTCCTGGAGATGCTGCCTGGCCTGCTGCGTTCACCAGCAACTTTGATGTGTGTTACTGTAAATTGCCTGTAGTTTGGAGGCTGATTGAACAACGTGACATGAGTAGTTTGCAGAGAATATTAGCAGGGTGTGGGAAGGCTCTGAGAGCTGGCAGAAACCCAAAGAGCCAAAATGGCCACTCTCTTTGTCATTAATTGAAACTGGAAGAAATATTTGCTGACTGTTTGAAACTGAGCATTAAAGATGGAAGGGCTACTTGAAAAATGAGGTGAAGTTCTTCAAACATTTGTTGTTATTCATTGGGTCAGTGCAGGGTCTAGGAACAGCTTCATCTTGTCGCCTCCTTCTTACCTCTTCTTCCTCCTACTCCATCCTCTGGGGCATTGGGAGCTTGTCTGGCACATTCAGAAGCCAAAGTGTGGGTAATGACACTGAAGTGGAAATTCCTTCTGGAATATACTGTAGATTCCCAGATCAGCCAGCGATTTAAGCCTAGGACAGTTACTAAAGTCTGGGAGACCGCTTCACCGAGCACTTAGTCTCTGTCTCCATTCAGGGCCTCAAACAGTCCTTCCAGCTGAGGCGACACTTCACCTGTCAGTCTGCTGGGGTTATATACTGTGTCTGGTGCTCCTGGTGTGGCATTCTGTATATTGGTAGATTGCCGTAGTTTGGGAGACCGTTTCGCTGAGCACTTACACTCGGTCCGCCTGAAGAAGTGGGATCTCCCAGTGGCCATCCATTTTAATTTCACTTCCCATTCCAATTCCGGTATGTCAATCCATGGCCTCCTCTACTGTTGCAATGAGGCCACATTTAGGTTGGAGGAACAACACGTTATATTCTGCCTGGGTAGCCTCCAACCTGATGGAATGAACATCGATTTCTCAAACTTACGGTAATGCCCACCACCCCACCCCTCACCTTCACAATTCCACATCCCCTTTCCCCTCTCTCACCTTATCTCCTTGCCTGCTCATTGCCTCCCTCTGGTGTTCCTCCCCCTTTTCTTTCTTCCATGGCCTTCTGTCCTCTCCTGTCAGATTCCCCCTTCTCAGCCCTGTATCTCTTTCACCAATCTACTTCCCAGCAGTTTACTTCACCCCTCCCCCTCCCGGTTTCACCTATCACCTTGTGTTTCTTCCTCCCCTCCCCCCTTTTTAAATCTACTCCTCATCTTTTTTTCTCCAGTCTTCCTGAAGGTTTTCAGCCCAAAACTTCGACTGTACTCTTTGCCTGGCCTGCTGAGTTCCTGCAGCATTTTGTGTGTGTTGCACAATTAATAAAGTGTTGCACCAAATTCTATTGCAAAAAGAAAGCTCATGGTTATATAGACTGAGGTGGAAGATTGGCTGGTTTATAAAAAAAAGAGTAGACATAAATGGGTCTTTTCCTCATTCACAAGATCTAACCTGTACCACAGTGATCGGCGATTGGGGCCTCAATATTCCACAATTTAGGGAAAGCCACTGAAGATATGTGTGCTGGAGTCCATCTTGAAGAAGGGTCTTGGCTCAAAACATCAACTGTTCGTTCATTTCCATAGATATTGTTTGATCTATTGAGTTCCTCCAGCATTTTGTGTGTATTGTTTTGAAAATAGGTTGGCTAAATTTGACAATAACAAAAAAGTAAGTTGGCAAGCAAGTTGTAAAGACATAAGAAGGCTGCAATGGGACATAGGTAAGTGGTAAAGAAAAATGTATAACTCTCTTTTTGCTTGATTTAAAAAAAATCTAATATCCAACAGATATTAGTGATTGCGGAGAACTGAGATGCAGAGAGATTCCTGTATCCTGGAGTCTGATTCACTAAAAGCTTAAATGTAGAGTAATTAATTAGGAAAGCTAACAGAACATTATAATTTATTGCTGGAGGAATTAAATACAAAGGTAAGGAAGTTGTGCTTCACTTACTTTGGGCATTGCTGAGACCACAATTAGATCACCTCAGCTGCAATTATTTGAGAGATCTGCTTTTTGGTGTGCAATTATTTCATTGAGTTTGCTTTCCCCTGTGCCGGGACTTTGAGGGCTTTGAATGGAGTGTATGTATGTAGTGCTATACTGACATATTACTGTATCACTCTGGAACATTATTCTGAACTCTTCTCCAGAGAAAACAGCATTTCGGACAGCTCGCTAGAGGCCGTGGAATGCCTGCCTGTCATGGAGGAACTGGATGCATTGCCGACTGCCGAAGAGCTGAGTAAAGCCATCGACAGCCTGCCCACTAGGAAGGCACCAGGACTGGATGGCATTCCACCAGAGGCCATCAAATGCGCAAAGGGTGTCCTGCTAAACCACCTGCACGAATTACTGTGCCAGTGCTGGACAGAGGGAGCAGTGCCGCAAGACATGAGAGACTGCAACATTGTCACCCTATATAAGAAAAAAGGGGACAGAAGCAACTGTAACAACTACAGGGGAATCTCCTTGCTGAGCATCGTTGGGAAGGTCTTCGCCCGTGTGGACCTGAACAGACTGCAGAAAATAGCCGAAAGGGTATATCCCGAGTCTCAGTGCAGTTTCAGGTCAGAACACTCCACAATCAACATGATCTTCTCCCTTCGACAGCTACAAGAGAAATACAGAGAGCAAAGACAACCACTCTACGTCGCTTTCATCGACCTTACGAAGGCCTTCAACCTCGTGAGCAGAGACGACTTTGTTAGTTAGTTAGGAGTTAGTTAGGGAGTTAGTTAGGAGTTAACACTATTTATTGTCTAGTTCTTCAGCCAACTCCTCACCCCTACTAACTGTTCCTATGCACTTACTCTGGTTTGAAGCTTGGCAAATCCTAGTAATCTTGGAAAAGCTGGACATTCTGAGTTAAACTTACATAAATATACCACAATGACTGTTGAACATATCATGAGATGGTTATTTACACTCAGTATAAAAGGAAGGCTCCGGTTCTGACATATTGCCAGTTTTACCAGTTCAAAAGGTTAAATTTTGCACAAAATTGATGACACTCCAGGACTACCTCAGTGCACTTTCTGTCAGTATTCTGATTGTGACCAACTACAAGTATCTAAAACAATGCTTGGTTACATGAAAATGTCTCAAAGCACTTAATGTTCTATAGGGTGATCGGTTACATGGAGCAACATATTTCCCAAAAAATAAGATTAAAAGAAGTTTAATTTTTTTGTTTATTTTGTTCACATCTTATCTTTCAAACCATGAACAATCCAACTTGATGGCATGAACATCGATTTTTCTAACTTCTGGCAATCTCTCCCCTACTCACCCTTCTCTTTCTCCATTCCCCATTCTGGCCCCCTTTCACCCCTCTCCTGACCTGCTCAACACCTACTTCTGGTGGCCCCTACCCCTTCTCTTTCTCCCATGGTCCACTGTCCTCTCCTATAAGATTCCTTCTTTAGTCCTTACCATCTTCCACCTATCACCTCCCAGCTTCTTTCTTCATCCCCCGCCCCAGCAGCTATTCTTCCCCCTCACCTGGGGCAAGTTTGCACTGTCCTTAACCCCTACTTTCTTATGCTGGCTTCTGTCCTCTTCCTCTGCAGTCCCGAGGAAGAGTCTTGACCCAAAACATCAACTGTTTATTCACCTCCATAGATGCTGCCTGATAGCCTGAGTTTCTCCAAAGAAACACACACAAAATGCTGGAGGAACTCATCAGGTGACTCAGTATCTATGGAAATAAATAAGCAGTCAACATTTCAGGCCAAGACTCTCCTTCAGGACATTTCTCTAGCAACTTGTGTGTGTTAAACCAGCAAAGGAAAATTGTGAAAGGATTTATAACTATAGAAATAAGATGCTTGACATAACAAATAAGATGAATAGTCATGGTTCAGATTGTTCACTTAAATTCTCCTTAAATGCTAATTTAAATAACTAGCCAATGTATTATGAAAATTAACAAAGGCAGATATTAAATCCTTAGTTCTCCTCTGGAAGCTGTTGGCCTTTCATTCTAACAGTACATCATCCTGTAGTAATGAACCATTTTACTAGCAACATCAGCTAACTTAACAATATCCTTGGCTATAAGATCAAGATCAGACAGCCAAGCATGGCTTTCTTAAGTATGCAACTGGTCCCATCATAAGTACTTGTGTGTGACTCGTGGTAGAGTGATGGATAGTGGAATTTATGCTTTCTGCATCCAGGAACAATAAATCATTGGCCACAGACTCGCACTGCCAGTCACTGGCACACTCCATCAGAGCTGACACTGTATCAACCTCCTTCAGCATACAGACTACTCAATAACCGACTAGCTTCACAGAAGATGATCATCCATTTCTTCCATTTCTTTCTCTAAGCACGATATCCCCATTTGGTGAAGGAACATTTTCCATTCATATTGCTTAATAACTTTCAACCCTTTTCTTGTTTGTCACAATCAGTTTCAGATGCAAGTGTTCCGTTCAATCTTTAAATTTACCAATGACATCATCATTTCCTCTGAAGTCTGGTCAGGACAGATCAATAAAGCGAGCATTATAAGTAGATGGATGAAGACTGCAGACCTGTTAATGCGAATGGGATATCACAACAACAGAAATATAATGGCAAATGTAGATTAAAAGGAAGACTCTGAACTGACTTGCATTAATGCATTGCTTTGTTGTAGAAGCTTATTTCAAGGCACTTAATAAATAGATAAAGGTGACCAAAAGGTTGAATTTTAAGATGGGTTTCAAAGAGGAAGAATAGGACACAATTTCAAATAGTGGAAATATGTGACGGAAGGCAGAGTTGCCAACGAACGGTATAAGGAGATAAGAGATGCAACTTGCACAAATAGAGAAAAGAAGAGTATTGCAGGTTACAGGGTGGGAGTGTAGTTTACAGTGATAAGTTATTTTTGAAAGTGCACTAGCATTTCTACTTTCTCTGAAGGCTAAGGAAATTAGGTGTCTCTCGAATAACTCTCAACAATTTCCACAGATTCACCCTAGAAAGCATCCTATGCATCCAGGCAAGATTGCATTAGCGACCAACGTGACCAAAGTGATGTCCTGAAGACAGTTTACAAAACTACTTCTTTTTCTTCTTTCAAATATGATTTTACTACTATACCGAGTGCGATTGGAACCTGTGATTTCCATTTCAATAGATTATTTTTGAACCGATCGAGCGATCAGATGCTTTGCTGTCTCCGAGGGCGTTTGATAAGGTTGGGAGCGGAGTGTGTGACCTGGAGGCCTGGAGACCAAGCATGAGCCTATGATTGACTCAATTTCTTCTCTCCATCTGCGGCGTCAAAAAAGGTTGAGGCTGATGAGGATAAGAACAGATGGAGGGTGGGGTGGGTGTGTGGCACAGTCTGCCTGTGTTTAAACAGTCTTCACCTGCCTCTTGCTAGCTGCTGTCAGAGGAAAGTGCAGGAGCCTTGGGCTGCCAATTTGCAAGGATTGATTGGCAAAGCTAATGGCTCTGGAGTCATTTTGGGGGGACCTTGAAGTTCATGTTGCATGTGTTTCTGGACTCTGGCGTCTTTTTTTTTGCTGAATTTGGGTGGTTTGATCAAGGCTTTTTGGTGTGGTCTGGCTCTGCAGCCTACAATTGGTTGTTCACACAGTGCCAAACTGAACTAAACTACATACTCCTGGACACCTGGTCTGATGTTTGATATTCTAGATGTTGTTCACTCACTTTTTGTTGTCTGTGCAATGTTTTTTTTTCACGCATTGGGTGTTTAATATTTTCTTTGAATGGTGCTTCCTTGTTTCACAGCTGCCTGCAGGAGAACGAATCTCAGAGTTGTTTTCTGTATGCATACTTTGATAATAAATGTATTTTGAATTTTTGAATCTTTGAATCTAGATGGATGCATCAGGGCTTGGTATGGAAATTCCTCTGTGCCAGATCCGAAGCACTGCCGAGAGTTATCACCACAGCTCATTCCTTCACACAAACTAGCCCCCCTTCCACTGTCTCTGTCTACACTTCCCGATGCCTCACGAAAGCAGCCAACATTATCAAGGACCAGTCATAGCCCAATCTTTTCCCTTTTCCCATCCGGCAGTCGTTTGTAAAACCTTAAGAGCAAATATCACCAGAATCAAGGTCTACTTCTAATTCCCAGTTATCAGACCCTTGAATAACCTCTCATACACTGAAAGATGAATTTAGATCTCCCAATCTACATCATCATGGCCCCTGCACTTTCTCTGCATTTTGTTTTCTTTTACCGCCTCCACGTACGTATACGTGAAATGATCTGTCTGGATGGCAAACAAAAGATCTTTATTGTATCTCAGTAAACATGACAATGACAAAATAATACCAAAGAACATCTATCAGTTCATCCCTTTGCCAAAAGGGCAATTACTTTACCTATGTTTTATATTAAAATTATTTAAAGTGATATTTTAATAAACAATTTACAACAAAATTATTTATTGTACGGCATGTCTACTGAGCTTGAAGAGTCAGAAAGTTTTAGGTCCTTTTGTCAGCTGTTGCTACAGAGGGTTTCAGATACCCACCTTCCAGGATTTAAAACAAACTGAGGTACATTGAAAGAAAGCTATAATGGCTAGCGGATCTATCTTGGGCATTGCTCCCCTCCTTAATTGATTTGAAAACTTGTTTACAGATCTCAGAGTGTGTCAGAGGAGGTACTTCACTGAAAACAGTCTACTACGTAAGGTACAGTTGACGTTTCGGGCTGAAACATGGACTGCATTCTTTTCCATAGATGCTGCCTGGCCTGGTGAGTTCCTTCAGCATTTTGTGTGTGTTGCTTGGATTTCCAGCATCTGCAGATTTTCTCTTGTTTGTGATTAGACTCCTATGTAAGATGGTAGCTACCCTTTGATACATGTCCTCAGCCTGGCAGGGAGTGGTGGTAGAAATGTCCTCACCTTCTGTGTCTGAGTGGGGCTCAGGATCTATATCAAACCACTTCTCTTCTGGACTGCCTTTGGGTCTCCATTAGTAATGCAGCACTCAATGCAAGTGCCCGTGACTTGTCCAATAGTGAGCTGCCATCTTGTTGTCCGCCAACAGCTGTGCAAGCAATGAAACGTGATTTCCACCTGGGTGCTGGGAAGCTCCACCTTTCTGACCCTGAACACCACATCCCTGGTACCCCAGCCTTCCCCGAATCTTGTGCTGGTCTTGACTCTTATGCATTGCACCCTCATGAGATCTGGGCTTCAGCAGGTTGTATATCGCCAGTTTAAATGGAATGTACTACATTGGTCAATATAAATTTCTCTCATTCCAATAAATAGGTAAGTGATGCTGATACATTCATTTTGATAATGAAAGGGGGAGGGGACAGATTCAGGTCAGATTGAGGAGTAAACAAATTGCTCACACAAACACATTGGCTGGACTCCCAGTGGAGACTAATGGGCAAAAAGGAACAAAATGCCTCCAGTAGATCTGGTAACAATGAAGACAACATGTACAAAATGTCAACAAGTGATACCTTGATAACACCAAGCAATGTCACAATGGCTTCATACTTGCAGGTATGACCTCATCAAGACCCAGGGGGAGGGGGACAGCTTTCCCCAAAACAGTATCTCAACCTTGTGGCCAACAACCAATAGGAGCCACCTCAAAAGGAGGGAGATATTGAGAGAAGGAAGGAGAAAAAGGCGTAAGGAGTGAGAGACACAGACAGAGAGAGAGAGCACCAGGAAAAGGCAATCATTCCCAAACTTGGAATGTTTCAAAGGACATCTGCAAAAAATGAAACATTTTCTTTATTGATCAGTAATTTAACATAGGAACAGATTTGTAACACAGTGAAGTTGTAAGGAATGAGACTGGATGCTAGAAAATCTGATTCCACTGTTTATTGGCAAAAGGAGAGATCCACCACTCACTATTTCTGACCCAAATCCCAGATCGTAACAAGCAAACCCCTAACATCAAACCCTGACCCTCTCCCAAGTATCAACCCGCAATCATCAGCCCAAACCCTAAGCACTCACTTTGTCTCCGATCAGAGCCGTACGTTATTAATCCAACCCAAATCCCTAACTCTAAATACCACTCCTGACCCAAAGCTGACCTGTGGAACTAACCCATCCCTAACACTAAATCCTGACTCATACCTCACTTTATAACTCTAACCTTCCTCACTAACCCAAGCCCAGTCCCTAACTCAATGCTCAACTCCTGACCCTGATCCTGTCTCTAACCTTACTTGCTTTACTTGGATATTTTAGAAGGCCATTGACAAGATGCACATGAGGCTGCTAAACAAGAGAGGAACTCATGGTACTACAGGAAAGATACTATCATGGATAGAAGATTTCATGACAGGCTGGAGGCAAAAATTGAGAATAAAGGAGACCTTTTCTGGTTGGCTACTGGCAGTTTACCACATAAGTTGGTGTTGGGGCAAAGAAGTGACAGATTGATATAGTGTGAGGAATTTTATGATCTTGCACTTTGGTCAAAGGAATAAAGGTGTAGACTAAGTGGGCAGAAAAATCAGAAATCATGTGCAAAGGGACTTGGAGTCCTCATGATGTCACAACGGGGCACATTGGGAACGGACCCAAATGCGAGACACAGACGCTGAAGTACAAGGAACAAGACTTGACTAGAGTAGGGACATGACAGGATTCAGACCAGTAGCAGGGACAAGAATGCAGACTTGAGCTAGGGAAAGCGGGACCAGGACTAGAAACCATGGACTAGGAGACAAGGCTTTGTCTCTGAGCCCAAGACTGGGCAAGGACCCAGAACCTGGGTCTTGCCTCCGGCTCGGACCCCAGAACCAGGCAAGGACATGACATGGCTTCAGAACAGGACGTGGCTGGGTCTAGAGGCCTGAGCTTGGAGACAGGCTGAGGTCTTCGCTCTTGAGGCTTGAGGCTGGGGTCTTGGGTCTTGAGGCTTGGAGGCTGGGATCTACAGGCTGGGGTCTTGGGTCTTGAGGCTTGGAGGCTAGGATCTACAGGCTGGGGTCTTGGGTCTTGAGGCTTGGAGGCTGGGATCTACAGGCTAGTGTTCTTGGAGCCTGGCTGCGGGATCCTCGAGGCTTGGGCTCTTGGAGCGTGGCTGCGGGATCCTCGAGGCTTGGGCTCTTGGAGCTTGGCTGCGGGATCCTCGAGGCTTGGGCTCTTGGAGCCTGGCTGCGGGATCCTCGAGGCTTGGGCTCTTGGAGCCTGGCTGCAGGATCCTTGAGGCTTGGGCTCTTGGAGCCTGGCTGGTGGGTCTTCGAGGCTTGGGCTCTTGGAGCTTGGCTTGTGGGTCTTCGAGGTTTGGGCTCTTGGAGCTTGGCTTGGGATCTTTGTCTTGAAATGCAGAGGCTGGAGCTGAGAGACCGACTGGGAACTGAACATCAACATAGAGCCAGGACTTGTCCTTCGAAAAGGCGGGACTCATCATTAACACGACACCAGTATGAGACAGGACAGTACATAGACAGAGCCAGGACTTATACTTAGACAAGCTAGGATTCAACCTCTCCACACCAAGGTGGGACAGGTCCACCTGTTGGGTAATGGCAGAATGGCCAGACTTACCCAACAGAGGCAAAGACAAGACATGTTCCCCCACAGGGCAACAGCAAAACAACCTGACTTACCCCACAGAGGCAAGGACAAGACAAGACATGATCCCACACAGGGCAACAGCAGAACAACCTGACTTATCCCACAGAGGCAAGGACAAGACAAGACAGATCCCCCCGCAGGGCAACAGCAAAACAGCCTGACTTACCCCACGGAGGCAAGGACAAGAAGAGACAAACACCAAAGAACGACAGACAATTCCATCTCTGCTTCAGGGTTGCTCCAAGTCACAGTTACAGCCAGCAGCCTCCGCTGGCTACGGAAACAGCCAGATCCCTACCCGGCTCAGAGTGGCTGACGGCCACTCAGCTGGATGGGAAACAGCCAAATCCATACCGCAAAGACTACACCAACAAGTGGCAACAAGGCTCCATGAAGCAGTGGTCCTCCAACCAGACCTAGAGATCACAAATGGTTTCACTAGCCTTTGATCAGCAGGTTGCTCCAAGGGGGACTGACAAGACAAACTAGCAGCCCACACTCAACCCCAAGGCTATTTATATTCCAAGCCCCAAGATGGGAATCAGGTGCCTATGATTAACTCAATCAAACGAGGGACACCTGGAAGACCGGGAGTCCTGAGTCCAGGGTCCAGACTGTGAACCGGAATGCGGAAATTATGGAACAGACCATGACACCTGAAGTATTACCCAAAGGTTAACTTGCAGGTTGAGTCAGTGGTAATGAAGGCAAATGCAATGTTAGATTTCATTTTGAGTAGACTAGAATATCAAAGCAAGCATGTAACGCTAAAGCTTTATAAGGCATTGGTCAGACTACAATTGGAGTATTTTGAACTGTTTTGTGCCCCCACATGACAAAACGTGCTGGCATTGGAGAACATTCAGAGGAGATTCACAAGAATGATTCCAGGAATGAAAGGCTTATAATATGTGTAGTGTTCGATGACTCTGGGTCTCTACTCACTAGAGTTTAGAAGAATGAGGGGCAAGTTTCCTAAATGCATTTATTTTGATGCTAGGAGCATTGTAAGAAAGGTGGATGAGTTTAAAGCATGGATTGATATCTGGAAGTATGATGTGGTAGCTATTAGTGAAACATGGTTACAGGAGGGGTGTGATTGGCAACTAAATATTCCTGGATTTAATTGCTTCAGGTGTGATGGAATCAGAGGGACAAGAGGGGGAGGGGTTGCATTGCCTGTCAGAGAAAATATTACAGCGGTGCTCTGGCAGGATAGATTAGAGAGCTCGTCTACTGAGGCTATTTGGGTGGAATTGAGGAATGGGAAAGGTGCAGTAACTCTTATGGGGGTGTATTATAGACCACCAAATGAGGAGCGACAATTGGAGGAGCAAATTTGTAAGGAGATAGCAGATATTAGTAGTACGCACAAGGTTGTGATTGTGGGAGATTTTAATTTTCCACACATAGACTGGGAAGCCCATACTGTAAAAGGGCTGGATGGTTTGGAGTTTGTAAAATGTGTGCAAGGTAGTTTTTTGCAGCAATACATAGAGGTTCCAACGAGAGAAGGGGCAGTGTGTCATGGTCCGGATCGGGGTCCCTTTAAATTTAGCTTGTTTATGTTTCGATCTGGACCGTTGATTTCCTGTTTTCCCGTGTCCCTCGACTTTGGTGATTAGAGGCAATTAACACTCGGCTGAACCGGTAGTTTATAGTCTCCGGCTTTCAGCCGTTCGGTGCAGAAGCGTCTGCAAAGTCATCTAAGGTACGGTGTGTCGATGTCATCTGGCCGGAGCAAGCCTAGTCTCTGCCGAAGCGAGTGCCGGTAATTCACCTTTTCCTCACCGGAGCAACCCTGTCCATTCACCTCACCAAAGCGAGCCTGCAAAGTTTCCTCACTAAGGTGGGTCCGTCAGTTAACCCGCCGGAGGGAATCAAGAACTGCTGTCTACCGTTCCCGGACCGAGTCAAGAGCTCGCCACTACCCGGAGGCTCCAAGTCAAGACCTGGCTCCGGCGGCATTCTAACACTAACTCCTGGTCCTGGTGGCATTCTAGCACCAAGTCAAGTCCTAGCCCTGGCGTCATTCTAGCACCAAGTCAAGTCCTAGCCCTGGCGGCATTCTAGCACCAAGTCAAGTCCTGGCCCTGGCGGCTTCCCAGTTCTGAGTCAAGTCCTGGCCCTGGCAGTCTGTGATTCCTGTCCTACCCTCTTGTCTGAATCCCTTCTCTGCCCCTCTCGCCTCTAGCCCTCGTCTGCAGCTCCAGCCTGCACTTCGGACCAGTTCCATCATCGGAGCTAGATAGGTACTGTCTGGTGTTCATTCGTGTTGGTCTTGTCTTGTCTTGTCCTCGCCTCCGTGGGGTAAGTCGGGCCGTCTTGCCATTGCTCCGCGGGGGGGGGGGTCATGTTTTGTCTTGTCCTGTCCTCGCCTCCGTGGGGTAAGTCAGGCCGTCTTGTCGTTGCCCCGCGGAGGGTCATAAGTCCCGGCCCTATGTCATGTACCCAAGGAGGAGTCCCAGCTCTCTGTTCTGTGTGCAAGTCCCGGCCCTACGTCCTGTACCCAAGGAGGGTTCCCGACTCTGTGTTCTGTGTATGTGTCTATGGTTCCATGTACCTGCTCTCCCGAGACAGAGGCTCTGTTTTCCATGTTCCTCCTCTCCCTAGCCCACGTCATGTCCATGCCTGGTTCTGGGGTCCGAGCCCAAGGCAAGACCCAAGTACTGGGTCCTTGCCCAGTCTCGGGCTCGGAGTCCATACCCTAGCCTCTTCATGTCTTCTCTAGTCCTGGGAGCCGATTCCTAGTCCAAGTCCAGACCTTTAGTCCCAGCCTTGTCGTAGCCCTGAGTCCTTATCCTGTTCACTGTTCCTGCTTCTGCTTTGCTCTCTTGGCATCAAACAATAAACTAAATCTAAGTAACCTCACAAGATGTGTCTTACTTTTGGGTCCACCCTTGCTCCTAATGCCCCCGCCATTGTGACACAGTGTTGGATCTCCTGTTAGGGAATGAGACAGGGCAGGTGACGGGGTTATGTGTTGGGGAGCACTTCGGGTCCAGTGATCACAATGCTATTAGGTTCAATATAATTATGGAGAAGGATAGATCTGGACCCAGGGTTGAGATTTTTGATCAGAGAAAGGCTAACTATGAGGAGATGCGAAAGGATTTAGAAGGAGTGGATTGGGACAATTTGTTTTATGAGAAATGGAGGTCATTTAAAGGTGAAATTTTCAGAGTACAGAATCTTTATGTTCCTGTTAGGTTGAAAGGAAAGGTTAAAAGTTTGAGAGAGCCATGGTTTTCAAGGGATATTGGAAACTTGGTTTGGAAAAAAAGAGAGACCTAGAATAAATATAGACAGCATGGAGTAAAGGAGGTGCTCGAGGAATATAAAGAATGTGAAAAGAATCTTAAGAAAGAAATTAGCAAAGAAGATACGAGGTTGCTTTGGCAAGTAAGGTGAAAATAAGTCCCAAGGGTTTCTCCTGTTATTTAAATAGCAAAAGGATAGTAAGGGATAAAATTGGTCCCTTAGAGAATCAGAGTGGATGGCTATGTGTGGAGCCAGAAGAGATGGGGGAGATTCTTAACAATTTCTTTTCTTCGGTATTCACTAAGGAGAAGGATATTGAATTGTGTATGATAAGGGAAACAGGTAGGGAAGTTATGGAACCTTCGATGATTAAAGAAGAAGTAGTACTGGAACTTTTAAGGAGTATAAAAATAGATAAGTCTCTGGGTCCTGACAGGATATTCTCTAGGACATTGAGGGAAGTTAGTGTGGAAATGGCAGGGGCTCTGACAGAAATATTTCAAATGTCATTAGAAACGGGGATGATGCCGGAAGATTAGCGTATTGCTCATGTTGTTCCATTGTTTAAGAAGGGTTCTAAGAGTAAATCTAGCAATTATTGGCCTGTGAGTTTGACGTCAGTGGTGGGTAAATTGATGGAGAGTATTCTTAGAGATGGCATATATAATTATCTGGATAGACAGGGTCTGATTAGGAACAGTCAACATGGATTTGTGCGTGGAAGGTCATGTTCGACAAATCTTATTGAATTTTTTGATGAGGTTACTAAGAAAGTTGACGAGGGTAAAGCGGTGAATGTTGTCTATATGGACTTCAGTAAGGCCTTTGACAAGGTTCCACACGGAATGTTAGTTAGGAAGGTTCAATCGTTAGGCATTAATATCGAAGTAGTAAAATGGATTCAGCAGTGGCTAATGGGAGATGCCAGAGAGTAGTGGTGGGTAACTGTTTGTCAGGTTGGAGGTCGGTGACTAGTGGTGTGCCTCAGGGATCTGTACTGGGTCCAATGTTGTTTGTCATATATATTAATGATCTGGATGATGGGGTGGTAAATTGGATGAGTAAGTATGCAGATGATACTAAGATAGGTGGCGTTGTGGATAATGAAGTAGGTTTTCAAAGCTTGCAGAGAGATTTAGGCCAGTTAGAAGAGTGGGCTGAAAGATGGCAGATGGAGCTTAATGCTGATAAATGTGAGATGCTATACTTTGGTAGGACTAATCAAAATAGGACATACATGGAAAATGGTAGGGCATTGAAGAATGCAGTAGAACAGAGGGATCTAAGAATAATGGTGCATAGTTCCCTGAAGGTGGAATCTCATGTAGATAGGGTGGTGAAGAAAGCATTTGGTATGCTGGCCTTTATAAATCAGAGCATTGAGTACAGGAGTTGGGTTGTAATGTTAAAAATGTACAAAGCATTGGTGAGGCAAAATTTGGAGTGTTGTGTACAGTTTTGGTCACCGAATTATAGGAAAGATGTCAACAAAATAGAGAGAGTACAGAGAAGGTTTACTCAAATGTTACCTGGGTTTTATCACCAAAGTTACAGAGAAAGGTTGAACAAGTTGGGTCTTTATTCTTTGGAACGTAGAAGGCTGAGGGGGGACTTGATAGAGGTATTTAAAATTATGAGAGGGATAGGAAGAGTTGATGTGGATAGGCTTTTTTCCATTGAGAGTGGGGGAGATTCAAACAAGAGGACATGAGTTGAGAATTAAAGGGCAAAAGTTTAGGGGTAACATGACGGGGAGCTTCTTTACTCAGAGAGTGGTGGCTATGTGGAACAAGCTTCCAGAAAAAGTGGTTGAGGCAGGTTCGATGTTATCGTTTAAAGTTAAACTGGACAGCTATACGGACAGGAAAGGAATGGAGGGTTATGGACAGAGTGCAGGTCAGTGGGACTAGGTGAGAGTAAGTGTTCGGCATGGACTAGAAGGGCCGAGATGGCCTGTTTCCATGCTGCAATTGTTATATGGTGATATGGTTATATGGAAATATCATTGAAACTTATTGAATATTGATAGGGCTAGATAGAATGGACATGGAGAGGGTGTATCCTAAACTGGGGGAGAGTACAGACTCAGAATGGAGGGATGTCCCTTTAGAGCCGAGGAAAGCAAGAATTTCTTTAGTCAGAATATGGTGAATCTATGGAATCCATTGCCAAAGACCGTTTTAGAGGCTAAGTCATTGGGTATATTTAAAGCAGAGATTGATAGGCTTTTGATTAGTAAACGCGGCAAAGGTTATGGAGAGAAGGCAGGAGAATGCAGTTGAGAGGGATAATAAATCAGCTATGATGGAACAGTGGAGCAGACTCGATGGGCCAAGTGGCCTATAATTCTGTTCCTGTGTCCTATGGCTGAATCCAACAAAGCAAATAATTGTTTAAAAAGAAGTCTCTGTGACTTAAAATCATATCTTAATAAATAATATAATAAATCATATTAAAACTAGACTGTAGACTAACACTGATTTGAAATGTTAACTTTTTGATTGTAGTAATAGATTAGATTATGAAGACACGCAGTCCTCTTTTATTGTCATTTAGTAATGCAAGCATTAAGAAATGATACAATATTTCCTCCGGTGTAGCATCACAAAACACAGGACAGACCAAGACTGGAAAAACTAATAAAACCACATAATTATAACATATAGTTACAACAGTGCAACAATCCCATAACTTGATGAAGAAGTCCATGAGCACAGTAAAACGTTCAAAGTCTCTCAAATGTCCCACATCTCATGCAGATGGGAGAAGGAAGAAAAACTCTCCCTGCCATGCCCGACCACAATCCGTCTCTGAGTCATCCGAAAACTTCGAGCCTCCGATCAGCTCTCCGACACTGAGTACTGAGCGCCATTTCTGTCCGAACGATTCGACCTCATCTCGGTTGCCAACAGCAGGCAAAGCCGGGAATTTTGAGGCCTTCCCTCCGGAAGATTCCCGACCACGCAGTAACAACAGCAGCGAACTGGCTTTTCAGAAATTTCTCCAGATGTTCCTCTGTGCTTTCACATCTGTCTCCATCAAATCAGAATTGTCCACGGCCCCTATTTAACAGATACAATATCATTTTTCATCGGAGGGCTGCGCTGCTCTTTCTCCTCCCGCCATACTATTTATGGTAAAATTACTGCTTATAAAAATATTAAATACTCCATTGGCAATCTTAGAAGGGGAAAAATATGCTCTGGGACATTGGTCCCATGAAAACTTACTGTTTGTGACGATATCAATGATTTTGAGCAGACACCATTTCCCCTGTGTGGGCAACTTCTGCTTAAGTACTAGATAGTCAAAACGGAAACACTGCCTCACTGTATGCATGCAGACTGTCCTGTCTGAAGCTGGAAGTAAGGAGAAAATTGCTGAACCATTCTCGTGGTGACTAATAAAATTATTTCAGATTAAGGAAAAGAATTAGCAGCTTCTTATTTAGGTCACAAAGAAAAAGTTCTCCCAAGAAACAGACGAATCAGAGAAGGCAAGCCACTGGAAGATACAAGCATGCCTGAAACTGCTCAGAACTAACATTTGTAGAGAGAATTCATAAGTTTTCATCTGTATTATTTTAGTAACCCTGAGAAAATGATCATCTTATCAAGAGTCCTGTGGAAGTCTGACATTGAATGAGGTCCCCACTTATCTCTTCATACATGGTTGATGAAATGAAGGTTACCTACATCTAATCTCTTTTTCTAATGCATTATGCACCAGTTAATGGAGATGTTACTCAGCAACCAATTCAATTTCCATATAAAATAGTTTGCTTAATAGGAACAAGTAGATAAAGACACTTTGTTTGTCAGTCTGGTATTTTTATTACTATTCTTTCTCTTTAACATTCTTTTCCTTCTATAAATCTGTCAATTACTTTTTTTCTTTCAATGTATTATATGTTTTGTACTCATATTGTGTATCTACAGGGTTACCTAGAAGTTATAGACCATCAGGCCATAAGGTACGAAGACAAGTTCTTCAGCCCATCAAGTCCTTGCCAACTATCAAATAGCCATTCGAACACCAATCTCACTTTAGTTTCTCGCTGCTTCAAATGATCAAACATATATGATGGATACGTGGGAAATGTTTCTGAGTCCTTCATTAAGGGGATAGATGAAGAGAAATTAATCAGAAATAGACTATGCAGACTTTGAAAAAGGTCATGACTAATACATACCTTTGAAGCATAGTGAATCAATCTGATGATCAAATGAAGCTGCAAGAGGAAATTGATAAAATGGAATACCATAAAAATGCCCATGGAATGTCAGGAAATTTGAGTTAGCAATTCTAGTTAAGATGTAATGATTAATCATTGGGGTGGGGGGAGGCGGATGATGTGGAATACTAAAGAGGTCTGGATTCCATCCTTCGCAAAAGACCACACCTCAAGTAGACAGGGTTATTAAAAGGAACACTGGATCTTAAGTTAAGGTATATGGTAATGAAAGTATACAGGACCTCGGTAATACCACCATTATCATATGGTGCCTGTGCTTCACTTCGTCAGAAAGACTGTGATGTAATAGGGAAACACTAACATTGACGGTATGAAGCATCTCTCCTGAATCTGTCAGTGAAGTTGGTTGGTTGCTTGTATTACAGAGAACAAATGCTGATTAAATACTCTTTGCAATCCACACGTCCATTTGAAGTTAGCTCACATATTTCAAGAGGGGGCATGAACTGCCTTGAAGCTCCAGACTTGCTTTGGGATTTGATGTAGGCTTATTCCAGTTTATTTCAACCGTCATTTTTTAACGATGAGAAAATTGTACTCCATGTTCAGCAATGCTATTAGCTGTTCTTCTAGAACATGGTGAAATTGTAACAGTTGAAAATCCTCCTTTTAGGCTGTCTATCATGTCAGATGTTTCTGCTCATGTTGTGACAACCTTGGATTGATAACACAATGTGGATTCTGTTATTTGTACTTCTGTCACCTTTCACAAATCACAGAAGTAATTTAGCGTTTGTCAGTTGGTGCACAATTGTATCAAGATGATGAATCATGCTACAGCCACAGTCCAAGCTACAATCAAAACATTTTTGGGTCGACTTTCGTGGCTGGTGATATCAGTCTCCCTGTAGTACATGAACATGGATACTTGCCTGTGGAAAACAAGTTTAACTATTGCAAGTAATATCAGTGTTGGAGCCCTTTGGTGCTTTCCTGATCACCTGTGAGGAACAAAGGAGGAATGTTCACAGAAGATCTGCAAATGACATCCAAATGAGAGAGAAGAACACAAGGGTATATAGTCAGATAAAAATGAACCATTTTCTGAATGTAATATATAATAAATGACATTAGAGAGTTGATTTAACCCAGAGTAAGGAATGTTTGCAAAAGCTTCCAATGATCTGATATTTCCTGTTAAGAGACCAGTGTGATTTCTGCATCAGGAAACATAAATATTCCCCTGCAATGTGAGAGGTGAACAAAGGATGCTCATTCAAACTGACTGGCCTGCTCAGAAGAAGTGCAATAAATGGTGGATAATATCATAGCTTTTTAAATCTCCAGTGCTTGTCTGATTTGATGTGGTGAACCAATGAGAAAAAGGTCAGAGTATTACAGAGGAATTGAGACCCATTTGTCCTGGGCACATTTAGTTGGGTGGTCTAGGTGAGGTGAGGTCCTCCGTCGGTCAGAGTTGACCTAGTGTCTACCTATGCAAGTCTGAGCAGGACGGCATGGTGAGCAAGCTGTTGCCCATGTAGCAAGCTCTCCCTCTCTGTGCATCTGATAAACTCAAAGGAATGGCAGAAACTGATACAGAGCTACCAACAGCGTCGCAGGAGTTGCCAGTCAGAATTGAACTCAATGTAGACTGCCTTAGGGTCTCCAGCTGCAGATCTTTCGCTCAGGGTTTAGTTCTGAAGCCTTCCCCATGAGTGTGTATAGCCACCAGGCAGTGGAGGTTTGAGATCAGAGCTTTCTTTATCCTAGATGAGCTGCCAACCATGACTGATGAGCCCCATCTGCCTGAAATGACTGGTTTTAAGGTGCCAGTAACCCACCTTTGCCTCTTCTGTTAGTAGAAATGGTTCAGTCGGGCTTGGTAGCTAAGTCACACGTGAAGGCCAGGAGCTGGACTTGGTTGTCAGAGACTATTTGAGGCCCACCCCATTGGGAACTCTAATGTCATAGGTAGTGGGAGCTTGTTCCCAATGGCATGCACCTCAAATAGTCTCTGACAACATGTTTTAACCCCCAAGTGGCAACCTGGGAGACCTGCAGTTATGTGGAAAAATACATTTAACTCCTTGGACTAATGTCCTAGTGGGAAGGCTATTGGGAAACTGAAATGTCTGAAGGTAGATAAGTCACCTGGACCAGGTGGTGTACAGCCTGCGTTCTGAAAGAGGTAGTTGAAGAGATTGTGAAGGCATTAGTAATGATCTTTCGGGAATCACTAATTCTGGAAGGGTTCCAGAAGACTGGAAAATTGCAAATGTCATTCTACTCTTCAAGAAGGGAGAGAGTCATAACAGTGGTTGAGAAGATGGAGTCCATTATTAAGGACGAGGTCTCAGGGTACTTGGAGGCACATGATATGTAGTCAGCATAATTTCCTCAAGGGGAAATCTTGCCTGCCAAATCTGTTAGAATTCTTTGTAGAAATAACAGGCAGGATAGACAAAGGAGAGTTGGTTGATGTTGTGTCATGGTCTGGTCTGTGTGGTCCGCATTCCGGTTCACGGTCCGGTCTGTGGACTCAGGACTCTGGGTCTTCCAGCTGTCTCTTGTTTGGTTGAGTTAATCATAGGCACCTGTGCTATTATAATATTATAGTCTTATAATTTTTTGGTTAGTAAGGGCATCAAAAGTTATTGGCAGAATGTTGTTGAGAGATAATAAATCATCCATACCAGTAGGAGAATGGTGTTGATTGGGATAATAAATCAGCCATGATAGAATGGTGGAACAGTCTCAACTGGCTGAATGGCCTAATTCTACTCCTATGTCTGAAGATCTTTCCCTCACCTGCAATATAGCTCCAGTTCCCTATTATTCCCAGTCTCCCATTCAGATCTCCCCAACACTGGTGAGGTATATAGAATATTTCATATTTCCTGTTGTGACAGCAGGTCACTGGCCCTATCAGTTTGATTATGATTAAGATTAGGTTTATTTTTCGCCTGTACATCGAAACATACGGCGAAATGCATCTTTTGCGTCAACGACTAACACAGTCCAAAAGCGTGCCCGCAAATGTCACCAACCTTCCAGTGCCAACATAGCATGCAGACTGTGTTGTTTTGTAACTCTAAAAAATAACTGGTCGAAAGAGAATCGCGGGAGAGCCGGGGAAAACTCCTGTACGTTTAGTTATGTTTTACTTTAGGGAGGCAAGCTGTTATGATGCGGAGGTATGTTGGCATATGCCACTCACATACCTTGTACAGGCATCCCGTAATGAATTATGTAAGCAACAAAAATGCTTAATCAATCAAACAATATATTTACAGTATTACTCAAATATTACTGAAATATTAAATACACAACAATCCTCCCTGCTTAGTTATAACATCAAATTAATGTAAAGTACATCTCAAATCAAATATGTAGTGTACTGCTCTTTATATACTGTTAATATATATATAGTATGTACAGTATGCTATTTAATTAAGGCCATCGCTGAACTCACAATGCTCAGAACATTTCAGTCACATAAGCTGAAATGGACTCCCTTTCCTTTTGATTCTGCTTATGAATCCTAAAGCTTTCTCTAAACAACAGTTGTAAATATTCCTGCATTACTTTCATGACATCAGCAAAGCTCTGTTCATTTGGGTTGGTTGGAGCAGTTAAACATCTAAGCAAACTGTATGCTCTTCCACCTATTATAGTCAGCAAAACTGGCACTCACTCAACATTGGCTGCTCAATTCACTCAGTGTACACACTCCAATTACCTTTGTACAATGAAATGTGTCTATCTTTCTGATATAGCCAGCCATTTTTGCTTTTTTAATTTATTATTATTATCACTCACTGTTAATGAACCCATGAATTTCATCGGTTTTCTGCCTTTTTAAAAAACTCAACCATCTCTCTCTCTCTCCCCATGCAAAGAAAGAAAATGCTGAACTTCAACAGGCAGGTAGGTGCCTCGGGTTTGTTCTAAACTTCCTCATCATCATTGTTATGTTTTGTAACTCCAAACAAATCTAATCGAATGAAAAACACTGGAGAGCCGGGGATAACTCAAATACATTTATTTCCATTTTACTTTAGTGCACACTTATGATGTGATGGCATATGACATTTATGTACTTTGTACATATAACCCATAATGAATTTCGTAAACAAAAAAGAATGTTCAATTCAACAATATCCTTACAACATTACTCAAATATTACTGAAATGCACAACACTGTCAACTTAATAGCCCTAACTCGTATGTCTTTGGAAAGTGGGAGGAACTCACAGAGGAAAGCCACACAGTCACGAAAAGAACATACAAGCTCCTTACAGAAAAAGTATTATGCCTACAGCTACACGACCGTGCTACCCCATCACTGTCTTGTTGTCAGAGTGTTCTCATTCCCACACTGATCCTAATCTCTCCACATTCAGATCATCTCCCTCTCCTAACTCTACCATTCATGTACACTCCATTGGAATGTGGTTGGAAACAGGAATGTCCAGAGGAAACCCATAGAGTCATAGGGAGAATGTGCAGACTCCTTGCATACAGCACCAGAGTTTAGGACTAAACCCTGATCACAAGCATGATTAGAAAGACACACGTCAATAGTCTCTTGTCAACTCACTTCCACTGGATTTCTTGGGGCTTTAGTCAGGTAGTGCTGAGACCAGATAGTGAATATCTCCCAAACCCTTGGAAAGCCTGGTCATAAATGCACATGGAGCAGAGTAATGGTTTGGCCAAGTATCTCTATCTTTGCAGGTATTACACCTAATTTCAGCCAGAAATGTTTTAATTTTGTTTACCTGCAGCCCTGAGAACACAAGCCCTCACATTATCTCGCAAACACAAGGAAACCTGCAGATGCTGGAATTTCAAGCAACACACATAAAAGTTGCTGGTGAACGCAACAGGCCAGGCAGCATCTCTAGGAAGAGGTACAGTCGACATTTCGGGCCGAGACCCTTCGTCAGGACTAACTGAAAGAAGAGCTAGTAAAAGATTTGAAAGTGGGAGGGGGAGGGGGAGATCTGAAATGATAGGAGAAGACAGGAGGGGGAGGGATGGAGCCAAGAGCTGGGCAGTTGATCGGCAAGAGGGATATGAGAGGATCATGGGATGGGAGGCCTAGGGAGAAAGAAAGGGGGAGGTGGGAAGCCCAGAGGATGGGCAAGGAGTACAGTGAGAGGGACAGAGGGAGAAAAAAGAGAGAGAAAAAGAATATATATAACAAATAAATAAATAATGGATGGGGTACGCGGGGGAGGTGCAGCATTAACGGAAGTTAGAGAAGTCAATGTTCATGCCATCAGGTTGGAGGCTACCCAGACGGAATATAAGGTGTTGTTCCTCCAACCTGAGTGTGGCTTCATCTTTATAGTAGAGGAGGCCGTGGATAGACATATCAGAATGGGAATGGGACGAGGAATTAAAATGTGTGGCCACTAGGAGATCCTGCTTTCTCTGGCAGAGAGAACATAGGTGTTCAGCGAAACGGACTCCCAGTCTGCGTCGGGTCTCGCCGATATATAAAAGGCTACATCGGGAGCACCGGATGCAGTATATCACCTCAGCCGACTCACAGGTGAAGTGTCGCCTCACCTGGAAGGACTGTCTGGGGCCCTGAATGGTGGTAAGGGAGGAAGTGTAAGGGCATGTGTAGCACTTGTTCCGCTTACAAGGATAAGTGCCGGGAGGGAGATCGGTGGGGAGGGATGGGGGGAACAAATGGACAAGGGAGTCACGTAGGGAGCGATTCCTGCAGAAAGCAGAGAGCGAGGGGAGGGAAAGATGTGCTTACTGGTGGGATCCCGTTGGAGGTGGCGGAAGCTACTGAGAATTATATGTTGGACCCGGAGGCTGGTGGGGTGGTAGGTGAGGACAAGGGGAACCCTATTCCTAGTGGTGTGGCGGGAGGATGAGTTGAGAGCAGATGTGCATGAAATGGGATGAACATTGACTTCTCTAACTTCTGTTAATGCCCCACCTCCCCCTCATACCCCATCCGTTATTTATTAAATATATATATTCTTTTTCTCTCTCTCCTTTTTCTCCCTCTGTCCCTCTCACTATACTCCTCGCCCATTCTCGAGGCTTACCCCCTCCCCCTTTCTTTCTCCCCAGACCTCCTGTCCCATGATCCTCTCGTATCCCTTTGGCCAATCACCTGTCCAGCTCTTGGCTCCATCCCTCCCCCTCCTGTCTTCTCCTATCATTTCGGATCTCCCCCTCCCCCTCCCACTTTCAAATCTCTTACTAGCTCTTCCTTCAGTTCGACCTGACGAAGGGTCTCAGCCTGAAACGTCAACTGTACCTCTTCCTAGAGATGCTGCCTGGCCTGCTGTGTTCACCAGCAACTTTTATGTGTGTTGCCTCACATTATCTGTAGTGTGAAAGCTCCAGTGACTTGTAAGCATGTCAAGTCAAGTCAAGTCAAGTCAAGTCACTTTTTATTGTCATTTCAACCATAACGGCTGGTACAGAGCATAGTAAAAATGAGACAACGTTTTTCAGGACCATGGTGCTACATGAAACAATACAAAAACTACACTGAACTAAGTAAGAAAAAAACACAAAACCACACTGGACTACAGACCTATCCAGTACTGCATAAAGTGCACAAAACAGTGCAGGCACGACAATAAATAATAATAAATAATAAACAAGACAGTAGGCACAGTAGAGGGTACAGTAGGTTGGTGTCAGTCCAGGCTCTGGGTATTGAGGAGTCTGATGGCTTGTGGGAAGAAACTGTTACATAGTCTGGTCGTGACAGCCCGAATGCTTTGGTGCCTTTTCCCAGATGGCAGGGGGGAGAAGAGTTTGTATGAGGGGTGTGTGGGGTCCTTCATAATCCTGTTTGCTCTACAGGTGCAGCGTGTGGTGTAAATGCCTGTAATGGTGGGAAGAGAGATCCTGATGATCTTCTCAGCTGACCTCACTATTGGCTGCAGTGTCTTGCGATCGGAGATGGTGAAATTTCCGAACCAGGCAGTGATGCAGCTACTCAGGATGCTCTCAATACAACCTCTGTAGAATGTGGTGAGGATGGGGAGTGGGAGATGGACTTTTCTCAGCCTTCACAGAAAATGGAGACACTGCTGGGCTTTCTTTGCTATGGAGCTGGTGTTGAGGGACCAGGTGAGATTCTCCGCCAGGTGAACACCAAGAAATTTGGTGCTCTTAACGATCTCTACGGAGGAGTTGTCGATGTTCAGTGGAGAGTGGTCGCTCCGTGTCCTCCTGAAGTCAACAACCATCTCTTTTGTTTTGTTCACATTCAGAGACAGGTTGTTGGCTCTGCACCAGTCCGTTAGCCGCTGTACCTTCTCTCTGTATGCTGACTCATCATTCTTGCTGAGGAGACCCACCACGGTCATCGGCGAACTTGATGATGTGGTTCGAGCTGTGAGTTGCAGCACAGTCGTAGGTCAGCAGAGTGAACAGCAGTGGACTGAGCACACAGCCCTGGGGGGCCCCCGTGCTCAGTGTGATGGTGTTGGAGATGCTGCGACCAGTTCAGACTGACTGAGGTCTCCCAGTCAGGAAGTCTAGTATCCAGTTGCAGAGGGAGGTGATCAGGCCCAGTAGCCTCAGCTTTCCAGACAGTTTCTGAAGAATGATTGTGTTGAATGTTGAACTGAAGTCTATGAACAGCATCCGAACATACATGTCATTTTTGTCCAGGTGGGTTAAGGCCAGGTGGAGGGTAATGGCAATGGCGTCGTCTGTTGAACAGTTGGGACGGTACGCGAACTGCAGGGGGTCCAGTAAGGGGAGCAGCAGGGTCTTGATGTGCCTCATGACAAGCCTCTTGAAACACTTCATGATGATGGATGTGAGTGCAACAGGACGGTAGTCATTGAGGCAGGATATTGAAGACTTCTTCGGCATGGGAACAATGGTGGCGGCCTTGAAGCACGTAGGAACGACGGCACTGCTCAGGGAGATGTTGAAGATGTTAGTGAGAGTATCTGCTAGCTGGTCTGCACATCCTGTAAGCACTCTGCCAGGAATATTGTCTGGTCCAGCAGCCTTCCATGGGTTGACCCTGCACAGGGTTCCCCTCACATCGGCCATGGTAAGACATAGCACCTGGTCATTTGAAGGAGGGGTGGTCTCCCTCGCCACCACATCATTATCCGCTTCAAACCGAGCGTGGAAGTTGTTCAGCGCATCTGGGAGGGAGGCATCACCTGCACAGTCAGGTGATGTTGTCCTGTAGTTGGTGATATCCTGAAAGCCCTTCCACATGCGCCACGTGTCTCCACTGTCCTGGAAGTGGCTGTGGATTCGCTGGGCACGTGCGCGCTTTGCCTTTCTGATGGCCTGGGACAGTTTGGCCCTCACCGTTGTTAAGGCTGACGTCGCCTACTCTGAAAGCAGAGTCACGGGTCCTCAGCAGCACACGCGGTCATCGATGAACAACTATAATAAAGTATCACAAGTATCAGGAAATATTTTCTTACTATGACTGCCCACTTTATAGAGAGCCCACATCAATAAGGATGAAAGAGTGCAGAGAAAATTTACAAGAATGTTGCCAGGACTAGGGAAAGGTTAATAGGTTAGGACTTTATTTCCTAGAACTTAGAAGATTGAGAAGAGACTTGATAAAAGTGCACAAAATTATGAGGGGTATAGATAGGACAAATGCAAGTAGGCTTTTCCCACTGAGATTGGGTGAGACTACAACTAGAGATCATCAGTTAAGGGTGAAAGGTGAAATGTTTAAGGGGAACATGAGGAGGAACTTCTTCATTTGGAGTGAAGAGGGTGTGGAACATGCTGCTAGCACAAGTGGTGGATGTAGGGTCAATTCCAACATTTATCAGAAATTTCGATAGCTTCATGGATGGGAAGAGTATGGAGGGCTTTGTTCCAGATGCAGGTCAATGATTCAGCATGTAATAGATGGGCTGAAGGGTTATTTTCTGTGTTGTAGTGTTCTGTGGCTCTATGACTTTCTTAATGAGAATGAACAACATGTTGCACAACTCTGTGTGGTCCTCCCAATCTGCTATTCGTAACATTGACAGAAATTTTGCTGAATTAGAAATTCCAGGTTTAGTCTTTATTTAGCCAGATCCTGTTACCATTTCACTGATTACTGCACCTGCCTCTCATTAAATAGTTAGCATTTTCTATGACTTATATAATTTGTTCTAACACTTCTATTTGGTTTAAAGCAATCATGCAGTTTAACTTTCATTGTGGATTTCACAATAAAAGTAGCTGAACATTGGGTTAGTATCAAGCATTTCAGCAAATTATATTCAGTGGCCACTTTATTGGGTACGCCTGTACAGCTGCTCCTCAGTGCAAATATCTAATCAGCCAATCATGTGGCAGCCACTCAATACAGAAAAGCATGCAGATATAGTCAAGAGGTTCAGTTGTCGTTCAGAACAAACACCATAATGGGGGAAGAAATGTGATCTAAGTGCCTTTGATATGGAATGATTGTTGGTGCCTGATGGGGTGATTTGAGTATTTCAGAAGCTCCTGATCTCTTCGGATTTTTATGCACAACAGCCTGTAGAGTTTACAGAGAATGGTACAAGAAACAAGAAACATCCAATGAGCGGCAGTTCTGTGGGTGAAAACATCTTGCTAATGACAGAGGTCTGAGGAGAATGGCCTTATGGGTTCAGGTTGACAGGAAGGTGACAATAACTCAAATAGCCATTCATTGTGACTGTGGTGTGCAGAAGAGCATCTCTGAATGCACAACACCTCAAAACTTGATGTGGATAGCCTAAGACAGTAGCAGCAGAAGAACACACTGTGTTCCAAGATGTACTTAATAAAGTGGCCATTGAGTGTACATAGAAGAACATGCTGTAATCAAATAATACTATTCCCAAAATTCCATAATTTTCTCAGCATATCCCTATGGTGCATTAGCAGGGATATCAGAATGCTTAGAGTCATGATCATTAACTGTGTAATTTTGGACCTGGGCTTTCTAGGTGTTTATCTTTTGTTGAATCTTCTGTATAGTCATGTGGAGCTGGAACTAAGTACAGCCCTCACCAAACAGGGAGGATGAAATGAACTAAGTCTCCTGACCAGATGATTTGCCAAGAGTGCTTTGCTGATCCTTGCAGATGCAAACAGGAGGACACCTATTGTTTAGAATTTCACTGTGTACTAGTATTTGTAAATACTAGTTTAGAGCTGGAAATAGGGAGGAGCTGAGGGCAATACAGAGGGACCTGAAAGCCAGGATCAGGGCGGCTAAAGACAGGTACAGGAGGAAGCTTGAGTGGAAACTCCAGCAGAACAACATGAGAGAGGTCTGGAGGGAGATGAGGACCATCACTGGGTTCCGTCAAACTAGCAACAGAGGAGCGTAAGGCAGTGTGGACGGGGCCAATGAACTTAACCTGTTCTTTAACAGATTTGACATTGTGGCCCCTGCCCATCCCCCACATCAGCCATCAGTTGTCAGCCCCCAACCAACACGTATTCCACTCTCCCCTCCTACCCCTCCTCACAGTCCCCCATCCTGCTCTCATGACTATACCCCTTCCCCACACGGAACCACCACGGTGGGCTTCACAGCTGAACAGGTGAGAAGACAGTTGGAGCGTCTCAACCCAAGCAAGGCTGCAGGACCGGATGGTGTCAGTACTAGGGTGCTCAAAGCCTGTGCCCCTCAGCTATGTGGAGTACTTCGCCATGTATTCAACCTGAGCCTGAGGCTCCAGAGGGTTCCTGTACTGTGGAAGATGTCCTGCCTCGTCCCTGTGCCGAAGACACCGTGCCCCAGCGGCCTCAATGTCTACAGACTGGTGGCATTGACCTCCCACATCATGAAGACCCTGGAGAGACTTGTTGGAGCTGCTCCGGACTATGGTCAGGCCACCTTAGGTCCCCTCCAGTTTGCCTACCAACCCCGACTAGGAATTGAGGATGCCATCGTCTACCTGCTGAACTGTGTCTACGCCTACCTTGACAAGACAGTGAGCACTGTGAGGGTCATGTTTTTTGACTTCTCCAGTGCATTCAACACCATCTGCCCTACTATGCTGGGGGAGAAGCTGACAGCGATGCAGGTGGATGCTTCCCTGGTATCATGGATTCTTGATTACCTGACTGGCCGACCACAGTACATGTGCTTGCAACACTGTGTGTCCAACAGAGTGATCAGCAGCACTGGGGCTCCACAGGGGACTGTCTTGTCTCCCTTTCTCTTCACCATTTACACCTCGGACTTCAACTACTGCACAGAGTCTTGTCATCTTCAGAAGTTTTCTGATGACTCTGCCATAGTTGGATGCACCTGCAAGGGAGATGAGGCTGAGTATAGGGCTACGATAGGAAACTTTGTCACATGGTGTGAGTAGAATTATCTGCAGCTTAATGTGAAAAAGACTAAGGAGCTGGTGGTAGACCTGAGGAGAGCTAAGGTACCGGTGACCCCTGTTTCCATCCAGGGGGTCAGTGTGGACATGGAGGAGGATTACAAATACCTGGGGATATGAATTGACAATAAACTGGACTGGTCAAAGAACACTGAGGCTGTCTACAAGAAGGGTCAGAGCCCTCTCTATTTCCTGAGGAGACTGAGGTCCTTTAACATCTGCCGGACGATGCTGAGGATGTTCTATGAGTCTGTGGTGGCCAGTGTGATCATGTTTGCTGTTATGTGCTGGGGCAGCAGGCTGAGGGTAGGAGACACCAACAGAATCAACAAACTCATTCGTAAGGCCAGTGCTGTTATGGGGATGGAACTGGACTCTCTGACGGTGGTGTCTGAAAAGAGGATGCTGTCCAAGTTGCATGCCATCTTGGGCAATGTCTCCCATCCACTACATAATGTACTGGTTGGGCACAGGAGTACATTCAGCCAGAGACTCATTCCTCCGAGATGCAGCACTGAGCGTCATAGGAAGTCATTCCTGCCTGTGGCCATCAAACTTTACAACTCCTCCCTTGGAGGGTCAGACACCCTGAGCCAATAGGCTGGTCCTGGACTTATTTCATAATTTACTGGCATAATTTACATATTACTATTTAACTATTTATGGTTCTATTACTATTTATTATTCATGGTGCAACTGTAACAAAAACCAATTTCCCCCATAGTCAAGTACAACTATGACTATGACTAAATGCCTTGTGGTGCTGAAATAAATTGTAACATTGTAGTAGAAGAGCTTCTCAAGTCAGGAATGGCGTGATTGAACTTTTCTGTCATCAAACCTCTGGGAATTCCATTGCTTAAAATATTTGAAGGCATCAAGATGGCATTTTAGATTGCTAATTTTTCACCTGTATGCGGAAAGCCACGGGTACATTAAAGGCTAATACGGGGAGTGCCAACTCTATGTGGGCTTTCATGGAGGAGATGGACTTATTGATTGGGACAGTACGTTACTCAGGTGTTTAAAGGGATTATAAGCGTGTTTGTGATCTTACAGGTTAATTTTGTCTGGTGGTTGGATGACAAACCAAGGTATAATGGCATCATGGAAGTGCATGGTGCAACACTGTTAGACAACAATTTTTTTTAAACATGATGCTTCAATTGCACTGAGATGTGATTATCTCACTGAGGCTGTGTCACTTGGAAAGTCAGTGTAATTAAAGATGACACACTGTCTATATTAGCCTGCTGGTGGTGTAGTGGCATTAGCACTGGGGTTCGAGGCAAGTGGTCCTTGGTTCGAATCTGACCAGCTCCCTGCATGCTTTCCAGCCGTGCTGGGTTAAGCATCAAGAGAGCAACTAGGCCACCTAAAAAAAAAACAGACAAAGTGCTACAGAAATGGCAAGGTTGTCTTCTGAAGAGCCACAAGGCATGGAGAGGAATAACAGCAACAACGTTGTTTATATGACTGGACCAGTTCTGGAGAATGTGGGGAAAGTTTTAAGAATTGTTTTTCCTTTGTGTCCCTGGGAATTTCTCCATTATTTTGCCTTCGCCATGTTTCTTTGGTCTGGGGCCAAAGACAAGGTCACACTAAAACCAAAGACCTATCTTAGGATGGATTCTTAATTGGAGGCCTCCGTTGGTCAGGGTCGACCATGGACATTGTATGTTAGCTGTCTAGATAGGCAAGCCAAGGCAGTACAACATGGAGAGCAAGCTGTTGCCCATGTAGCAAGCTCCCCCCACCCCTCCACACATCTGATGAACCAAGTGGAATGGCGAGACTGATATGGTTTGGCACCAGTAGCATTGCAGGAGTCGCCTGTCAGCATTGAACTCAACAAAGGAACTCTAGCTCTGGATTTTTCCCACGGGATTTATTCCAGAACCCTTACCCATGAGTGGGTATAGCCATGAAGAAGTGGAGGTTTGAGATCAGAATTTTCCTTTCCTAGATGAGCTGCCAACCATAGCTAATAAGCCCCATCAGCCTGAAGTGACTGATTTTAAGGCACCAGTAACTGCCTTAGCTCCTTCTCCTGTCGGTAGAAATGGTTCTGCTGGGCTTAAAAGCTAAACCACACGTGAAAGCAAGATGCTGGACTTGGAGGCTATTTGAGGAGCATGCCATTTGGACCATTTAATAGGTAGTTGGTGCCTATCCCCATTATTACCAACGGGGATAGAGATAGAAAGATGGGGTGTGGGGTGGAGTGAGAGAACCTCAGTGGATGTGAAGGAGAGAGAAAAGAACATAGTGGACTATCTGAAATCGGAAGATTCAATGGTCATATCATTAGGCTGGAGACTACCTGTGCAGAAAATGAACTACAGTTCTTCTAGTTTGCATCTGGCTTCCCCCTGCAGTGTAAAAGTTTCGGACTGGCAGGATATTTTGGGATTGAGAAGGAGAGCGAAATGGCATGCATCCGGCAGCTCAAAATGATCATTATGGGCAGAGCGCAGATACTCAGCAAAGCGGTTGCCCAGTCTACGGTTGGTCTTGCTGATGTAGAGGAGGCCACATTACAAGTTACAAACGAGGTAGATGAATTTGAAGGACATGAATGTGAACTTGTGCCTCACCAAGAAGGGCCCTTTTGGGTCCCTGGATAGTGATGAGGGAGGAGAACAAGTATTGCAAATCCTGCTGTTTCATGGAAAAGTACTAGGGGAAGAGGAGGGGGTGGATGGGGAGGGATAAGTGAATCGGGGAGTTATGGGTGGCTATAGAAAGGTCAAAGGGGTGTGGATTGGAAGATGTGACTGGTGCTGAGATCATGTCGTGGAAAATATGAAGACTGATGTTCTGAATGCAAAGCCTTGTGGGGTGAAGTGTAAGGATAAGGGATCTCTATCCCTTTTCTATTTCGGTGAAGATGGGGTGAAAGCATTAAAGTGGGAAATGGAGGATCTGCAGGTGAGGGTTTGGACAAACACTGAAGAAGGAAAATCATGCTTCCTTAAAAAGGAGAACAATGTTCTGGTATAGAAAACCTCATCTCAAGAACAGACAGAGTAGAAACGAGGAAACTGAGAGTAAGAGATACCATCCTTACGAAACACGGGGTGTCAAAGCAATCTCAATCTATTTCAGATATATTGGGGGGGAATTGCAGTGATCCTTTGAAATATCACTAATGTCAATTGAATGAGCTTTGAAAGTGGAATACAAGGCATTGGTTCTACTACAGAGAGCATTTAATGCTACTAAACTAGGATGAATTTCGGTGTTAATGTCACAAGCAAAACTGCCAGTAAAAGAAGTACACGGCTTTTCTGATTTAGTGGTTTGCAAGACCAACAAAATTTTACAGAAATAATTAATAGGCTTATTACTTTTCAATCTAGGTTTGTCCAGTCTCCCTGAGGAATTTTATGTAGCACGGTGGAAAGAAAAACAGCATTTGAAATGGTGGTAATGCATCAGTGTGTTTGAAAATTGATGTCGCTGTAATTCTGATTAGAAACAAAAACCTATGGCAGAGGCACTGCATTTTTAATGAGTTCTAATGAATAGGCTCATTAGCGTCACAAATGGCAGAGGAGTCATTATCTTTATCAGTTGCTGAACCCCATTATGTTTCTGTGGGAAATAGATAATAACTGATGTATCTGTTTGAAGTGGAGCCGGGTAGCACTTGGGAAATCAGCAGATCCTGATGACTTTCAGCCTTTTACAATGCATTGATTTTATGTCAGATAAGTAAAATGAAGATAAAATATTTTAGTTTCTGCAAAAGGCATCATTAAGCGCACACAAAAAAGTTGAGGAGGCAGCCTTGTCTTTTTTTAAATAGTTAAATGCACTCTACTAAAAGAAATATGATTTAATTCAAAAGATGTCATTGTTAATGGACAAATTCAACCTGTTACTCTCCCTTCTAATTTTAATCTGGCTCAGGTAATTTTTCCACCAGGGTCCCTGTTGGGAGTGATTACTGCCTTCTGACAATGACGTATGTAACATAAAGATGTTGGAAGAAGTTCCATCCCATAGTTTATGGTTTATTCTGAATACTGTTGCTGTTTTTCCTATTGTTTGGGTTGCTATGACTCTCAACAGTTTTTAGAGGTTTTACTTCAGAATCCCTTTGGTTCTATACACCCTGATTGTTTCACAGTAACTAGAAAAAGTCCACTTCTATTTTCTTTTTATTCATTAAATCCTATTACAGACTCCTGACCCATGATTTCTCATCTTGGTGCTCTTTGCCCTTCCATGCTCATGTTAATGTCCATGCCTGCATTCTCCTCCTGCCCTTTAATTGTGAAAAATCTGTGGTGCTTTACATCTGATCTCCACCTACTTCCTTTATCGTAGCATTGGTAGAGATTAGTCTTCACTTCTCCAAGTTGCAGGTTGCGGAATTCCTTCCCTATACTTTTCCACTTCTCAATTTCTCCATTTTTTACATGTAAATCTTTGTCTAAGTTTTATTTCGTCGTTCATATAATCTCCCTTGAATTGGAAAGATTAAATGCTAAATTTTAGATTTTCTTCCCGTGTTTAGACTTGATTCATCATAATTAATAATTGCATTCAGATTTTTCTCATCATTAATTTCCGCTGTACAGATGAGTTTCAACTTCTGCTTTGTTGGAAGAGAAATATGAAAATTAAAAATAATCTCTTTCTATACTTTTCCCCATGAACAAGTTTCCTAGCACAGTTGCCTTAGAGCATTTCATTAAAATTTATTTTTCTAAGGTTGAATACATGTTATTGTACACTTATCCAGTTTTCCCATCGGTTCCAATAATTCCATTACAGAATTCCCATCAGTTACTTGACTGTGATCTTATCTGCTATTTTCTAGATGTAACTTGCTCTCAGGTCCAGTAGCTTTCTTCAAAGTTCAAAGTAAATTTATTATCAAAGAACACATATATATCACCATATACAACCCTGAGATACATTTTCTTGCAGACATACACAGTAAATCCATAATAGAATAATAACCGTAATAGGATCAATGAAAGACTACACCAACTTGGAGGTTCAACCAGCGTGTAAGAGACAACTAACTGTGCAAATACAAAAGGCAGGAAACAATAATAATAAATTAATAATAAATAAATAGACAATAAATATCGAGAATATGAAATAAAGATTCCTTGAAAGTGTTTCTATAGGTTGTGGAAACATTTCAATAATGGGGCAAGTGAAGCTGAGTGAAGTTGTCCTCTTTGGTTCAAGAGGCTGATGATTGAGGGGTAATCTATTATTGGTACATCATTGGTACTAAATGTCTTTTGGGCGCCTGCTTCCCTAATATCCTACAAGTTCTTCAAGCTGTTTTTCTAACCTGTTAATTTATAGGTAGAATTGATGCTCTTTCTTTCAGTGCCCCTTTACCACAACCAAACAGATAGACCCATTACTGTTGTGCACAAATTTAGATTATATCCAAGGCTATTCCATTTCCAACTTACCTTCTCTCATTTTACTAAATAAGCTAGTGTTGACGTGTGGCCAAGTAGTTAAGGTATTTGTCTAGTGATCTGTAGGTCGCTAGTTTAAGTCTTGGCTAAGGCAGCTTGTGTATCCTTGAGCAAGGCACTGAACCATACATTGCTCTGTGACGACACCGGTGCCAAGCTGTATGGGTCCTAATGCCCTTTTCTTGAACAACATCAGTGGCATGGAGAGGGGAGGCTTGCAGCATGGGCAACTGCTGGTCTTCCATACAACCTTTGCATCTTCCAAGGTGCAAATCCATGGTGTCATGAGACTAACGGATGTCTTTAAAAATAATCTATGGCTATATGTTTTTTTTAAATTTAAGTTGTCATGACAGTTTTATAAAGGAACTGGCTTTATATCCATGAGCTGTTTCTGGTGCTTAGATATTGGCAGTAGACAAAATATAATACAACATTTAAAGTTTGCTACCCTGTCTACAAAAGTCATGCCAGCCTTTTAAAAGTTTAATCAATTGTTTGTAACATGTACTTGTAATCTCGTTCAGAGTCCATATTAAAATCAAGTTGGTGCTGAGACATCTATACCAAACTGTCTTCTTTAAACTATTGGGTTATGTTTCTTGTTCCAATTTTTGTGATCTTTATTTAATTAACCATACTCACATGTCTGGTATAATCACTGTAGCTCTCCAGCCTCTTATTATTACAATAAATGTTATTATTGTCATAATTACGTTGTTGTGCTTTTTTATTTTTAACCAGGGAACTGTTCAGTTTTACAATCTTGTTGCAAGTCTTTTCATGTATTTTCCCATTACTCCTCTAGAATCACTAACAAGAAATGTATTTTTTATATATATATATTGGTACTTTGTTAAGCTCCTCAAATTCTTAGTTACAGTGTCAGAATATTTTTATTTAATCATAAAAAAAATCTGTTCCATGCTATTCTTAATCCACCTTAACGCACTATCTAATTTCTAGTCCTATAAACTGCAGTAGTGTGCGAGGTTTCACTAAAATGAATTTTGATGAATGATTTTCAATCGGTTCATGGCAGAAAGGCATTGCTTTTAATGTAATTAATATGTTGGTATTATGTAGCTACATCTAATGACGTAAGGAATTGGCTTGGTATTTGATTTAGTAAGTGTGTCACATCAAAATAATTCTCAAACACCCTAGTGAAAAACCTAAGTTTTTGACAATCAGAATATACTAGCCTGTTAATTAAATGTGGAGTAATTTTGCAATGAATATATTAATCTCAAATCTTACCACTTGGCAGGTATTATTCAATGAACCTGAACTATTTTTGTCAAAGTAAATTGACACGGTGCTAATAAAAAATTTTACCAACTTCATATATAGCTTTTCTTTAAAAATGTCATCAAAATCAAGCAGGACTTAATAATTATGCACATTTATTTAATTATGCTAAGTAACAACCTCATACCACTTCTATTCTCCTCATAGCAGCAAAATAATTCTCAAATTCTAACAGGGATGATTACGGAAACAAATTTCATGATAACTGCACATCGGTGTTTAATGTACATTGTGTGTTAGTGGCAGCATAACACTGTGATGAAAATGGGAGAGAATTGTCTGCTGAATGTGCAGGCTGCTGGGAGGTGAGTAAGGAAGATTGTTGAGAGTGGAAGTGCAGGCAATGAAATAGACACAGGAGATGATTTCTCAGCAGAAAAAGGAAGATATATTGAGAGCATGCATGACGGGTAGCATCATTAAAGATCTAAAGATGCCAACTCATTTAACACTGGTAAGTGAATGGAGGCACAATAGGCTGCAGATGCTGGAACCTGAAGCAGAAAACAAGATGCTGGAGGAGCTCAGCATGTCAGGCAACAGCTGTGGAGGGAAATGAATAGTCAACATTTTCCAGCTGTGTGATTAGCATTGTGACCCGGGTTCAACTCTCAATGCTGTCTGCAAGAAGCTTGTACGCTCTCACTGTAACTCTGTACGTTTCCTCTGTGTGTTCTGGTGTCCTCCCACATTCAGAGGTGTATGGGTTAGTAGCTTAGTCACATGGTTGGAATTGGGTGTCGCAGGCTCATTGAGCCAGTAGGGGCTTTTACCATGCTGTACCTCCAAATATCCATAGTAAATAAAAATACCCTTTGTCCTTTTGTGATAAATGTACTGGTTTCTTCTTCCATCATTCTACCTTTTTGCCATCCCAAAACAACGTTCCAAATAATGTTTTCGTTTCACTTCATTCCTTTATATTCATTCAAATGCTCTTTTCTTTTTTCTCTTTCTATCCCATTGTGTTTTCTGCGAATTGTTTTCTGGAAAAACAATTATTTAATCTTCTTTTACAGTGCGTACTGGAAATGACATTAAACAACCTTGAATCTTAAAGGTTAACGGTGGCAAGTTTCTACTTGAGGATTAACTGTTAAAAGATAGCACCCAGCCGTCCAGTGGGACTAACATATTGTAAGGGAAACTTTGTCACATGGTGTGAGCAGAATTATCTGCAGCTTAATGTGAAAAAGACTAAGGAGCTGGTGGTAGGCCTGAGGAGAGCTAAGGCACCGGTGACCCCTGTTTCCATCCAGGGGGTCAGTGTGGACATGGTGGAGGATTACAAATACCTGGGGATACGAATTGACAATAAACTGGACTGGTCAAAGAACACTGATGCTGTCTACAAGAAGGGTCAGAGCCGTTTCTATTTCCTGAGGAGACTGAGGTCCTTTAACATCTGCCGGACGATGCTGAGGATGTTCTACGAGTCTGTGGTGGCCAGTGCTATCATGTTTGCTGTTGTGTGCTGGGGCAGCAGGCTGAGGGTAGCAGACACCAACAGAATCAACAAACTCATTCGTAAGGCCAGTGATGTTGTGGAGATGGAACTGGACTCTCTGACGGTGGCGTCTGAAAAGAGGATGCTGTCCAAGTTGCATGCCATCTTGGACAATGTCTCCCACCCACTACATAATGTACTGGTTGGGCAGTACATTCAGCCAGAGACTCATTCCACCGAGATGCAACTCAGAGCGTCATAGGAAGTCATTCCTGCCTGTGACCATCAAACTTTACAACTCCTCCCTTGGAGGGTCAGACACCCTGAGCCAATAGGCTGGTCCTGGACTTATTTCCAGGCATAATTTACATATTACTGTTTAATGGTTTTATTACTATTTAATTATTTATGGTGCAACTGTATGACTATGACTATTTACTTTACCCCTTTGGGTGGAGCTGGTTCATCGAGTTAAAGGTGAACTAGTTCTGAAACTACGGCTCGATATTAATATTAGTTATTAAAAAACGTCACCGAGCCAGCCAGGAGTCGAACCTAGAATTGCTCTTTTCAGGAGGAACATGTACAAATTCCAATTTTAACGTAATGGCTGTTCACAAACTTCCAACTAGAACAGCAAACGAAGACTGGGTATACTTTTCTGGTTACTTTGTTCATTCCACTACTGTGACACTGAACTGCTGGTCATGTCATTTTAATTTTACAGCCCACTCCTATATCTTTGTCCTTAATTTCAAAATATTTCAAGGAACAGCAGCTCTTCATCCATTAAATACCTCATGTTCTTTAAGATTGAACAATTCCTTTCATGGCAATTACTCCCATTTTGTCTTAAAGTGTTGGTAACAATTCTGCTGTTCATTTAATCATTCCAGCTAGCCATTCCTTTTTAAAACTTCTCTCTGGTTCATTCTGCACTACTAATCCTCCACCCTCCCCCCAAACTTATTATCACTTACTCCGCCTTGATACATTGTACATCTAATATTTTCCAGTTCTATTTCTCTCCTTAGAGTTTTCTATGTTGCTAAATATGCTTGGATTATTTTTGTTCTCAGAAGACCACTATTCGCAGTATTTGTGTCCAATCATAAATATTAACTGGCTGAACTGTACAATGTTCTTTCTTTAAAAAATGCATTTGCTAAACTATAATATTTGTGAAACTATAATAAATCAAAAGCATTCAATCAGGAATTAGAAATGCATCTCTAGCATAACAAATGTTCTCCCAATTAACTACAAGCAGAATTCTTCAGTTGAATACATTACTCCTCATTAGGTGTCTGTGAATTGAAGATGAGAGTCATCAACCAGGCATCACCGTCAGCTGCTGCTGTAAGATTCAGATTTACTGTCAAGGGGACGGATCCAAAATAAATGAGTATTAGAAGGTCAATGAATAATCAATTAACATATGTATGATGATAGTCACAAATTACCCATGATCACTGAATGGAACCCATTAATGCTGCAAAAACAGCTGAAGAAACAAATGGATTTATATTTATGGATGCTTGGGAAGCCAGGAATACCTTGAAGATGTGAATCAACTGCAGAAGTAGGCCACTCAACCCCTTGAGCCCAGTCCAGCATTTAATAAGATCTTGACTAATCTGTTTACAGCCTCAACTTTAATTAACTGCCTACCACCATTATTCAGGCCATGCTCTCTTCTCGCTACTACCTTTAAACAGGAGGTACAGGAATCCTAGTCCCCACACCACCAGGTTCAGGACCAGTTATTATCTGACAGCCATCAGTGTCGATAACTTCACTCACCCTCAATGCTGAAATGACTCCACAACCAAAAGACTCACTTTCAAAGACTCTGCAACTCATGTTCTCAGTATTATTTACTTACTTTTTTTATTTATTATTTGTACAATTTGTCCTCTTTGGCACATTGAATTTTTGTCAGTTTTTGTTATGTATATATCATAAATTCTTTTGTATTTCTTTATTTTCTTGTAAATGCCTGCAAGAAAATGAATCTCTAGGTAGTTTATGGTGAAATATACATACTTGAATTATAAATTTACTTTGAACTATGAACTACCCCAACTAATCTTTCACCTCTTGCTCATCATGAACCTGTCTGCATGTGAAAAAAGGATCCAATGCTTTCCCACCATTTATGACATATAAACTCTTCTCGGGCTTCCAGCCAGGCACCGGATTTGATTATAACTGATCTATCAACGACAAGCTCTACCACCGTCATAACGATGATGCCTGGACATGTCTAGTCTGTCGGTATTTATACCCCTGCAGACCGTCACTCCGGATTGGTTAGCTCTTATCCAATCAGGTTCCTGACCTCCCACCTTATTTACAATCGAATTCCAGTTCTTACTTAGAATGAGACCTTTGCCTTTCTTAAAGTTCTGTTCCACTAGTTTTATTTCAATGGCTTTCTTTACCAGGCGGTCCCAAGAGTCACTGGTGTGTCACAGTAGTTCTGTGTCATTGAAGTCAATCCTATGGCCATTGCAAATGCAATGTTCTGCTACCACTATTTTCTCTGGGTAACTCAAATGGTTATACCTCTTGTGCTCTCTGAAGAGCATTTTCACCGTGCATCCTGTCTGGCCAATGTACGCAGCTCCACATTCACACGGAATCCTCTACGGGCAAGCCAACCTGAGTCCCAGATCATTGTTGACTCGTATAAACTATGAATTGAGCTTCCTTATGGGTTTGTGGATGCTATTAATCCGGCGATCCTTCCAGAAACCATGGAACTTTATGGACGACAGGAGATAGCAATGGGTTCCACCTCGCTTTTAGGTTAAAATGATAACTAACATCCAGCTGATCCTGGAGGACATAATGGCGAGTTTCAACATGGTGTCCCTGTTCATGTGAGTTCCCATTAAGGACAGCTTGGTCCTTCTGCAGTGAAGGTTTGATAAGGATACTGTTGACCTTTTTGAACACAACCTTACATCAAAGTACTTCCTGTATAAGGGGAACTACTATGAACAAACGGACAGAGTGGCCATGGGATCTCCCTTGTCGCCACTATTGCTAATCTCTACATGGAGGACTTTGAGGAAGGGGCTCTGAATACACAAATGCTGCTCAGATATGTCGATGACACCTTTGTAGTGTGGCCTCATGGACTCCAGGCACTCCAACAGTTCCACGACCATCCGAACAGTATACATCCAAACAGTTAACTTACAATGGAGATGAAGAAGACTGATTGCCTCCTATTCCTGGACATTCTAATATGATGGAAAACAGATAGTAGCCTTGGACATGGAAGCCCACTCACACGGACCTATACCTCAACAATAACAGCCATCATCACACCTCTCAACGTAGAGTGGTTCTTTCTACTTTGACTAACTGTGCGACAGCTATTTCAGACCCGGAGAATCTCCCCATGGAAATAAGATGATTAAGCAAGATGTTCCTACAGAATGGCTAGAAGGTGAAGGAAATCAATCAGGCCCTTAAAAGGATCGACAGAAAAAACACAAAGCATAATAACAAGGAAGGACCCATCACTACTCCCTGTCTTTCCTATATTTCCACTGTTTCTGGAAGGATTGCTGGGATCCTGAAGAAATACCGGATTAATTATCATCCACAACCCCATAAAAAAGTGCAAATTACAGCTTATGTGGGTCAAAGAGGACCTGGGACTAGGTTGGCTGTTGTTTACAGGATTCCTTGTGAATGCAGAACGGCATACATCGGCCAGATGGGGCGCACGGTGGAAACATGCATCGAGGAGCACAGGAGGTGTATCTGTTTGGGTTACCCATAGAAATCAGTGGTAGCAGAACACTAATTTTTCAACGGTACAAGTTTACTGTGCCATGCCAATGTCATGTGGGACTGCCTGGTGAAGGAAGCCATTGAAGTAAAGCTAAAGGAAAAGAATTTTAACGAAGATGAAGGTCTCACTCTAAGTAAGAACTGGAATTTGATTGCACTGTCACTGAAACATCAGTTATAATCGATACCTGTGCCCGGCTGGAAGCCCAAGAAGAGTTTATTCTTTCTACTACTGTTTAGAAAAAATATTCGAAGTTTCCAATTCCAGTGCCATCTGACTTCCAAATCATTGTAGACCTCAGGAGAAAAAGATTTGGCTTATTTTTTAAAATAGGTGATCTGTTATTTTTAAAAGATGTACATTTTCTTTATCGATACATAAAGACATCTAAGACACAAATACAACTTCTAGCTAAATGCAGCTATTGCATATCATTTGATTCTTATGTATCAATCAACAGGAGCCTGAGAACAAATAAAAAATGACATCAAAACAAGGATGTCAGAGACTCACTAAGTGATTCAACATGGAAACAGGCCATTGGATGAACCACATCAATGCCAGTTAGCAGGTCCCCAACCATATCAGGGTCATAAAGAAACCTTTTGACATATTGGCCTTCATAGATCAAAGTACTGAGTACAGGAGTTGGAATGTTGTGTTTAAGTTGTATTAGACATTGGTGATGCTGAATTTGGAGTATCGTGTTCAGTTTTGGTCACCTACCTACAGGAAAGATGTAAATAATGTTTGAAGGGGTACAGAGAAAATTTACAAGGATGTTTCCTGGACTGGAGGAACTGAGTTATAAGGAAAGATTGATTAGGCTAGAACTTTTCTCCCTAGAACGCAGAATATTGAGGGGAGATTTGATAGAGGTATATAAATCTATGAAGGGTATAGATAAGGTAAATGCAAGCAGGAATTTTTCACTGAGGTTTGGTGGGATTACATCTAGATGTCATGGGTTAAGGGTGAAAGGTGAAATGTTTAATGGGAACATGTGATAAAACTTCACTCAGAGAGTGGTGAGCCTGTGGAACAAACTGCCAGTGTAAGTGGTTGATGCGATTTTGATTTCGAAATCTGAGAGAAGTTTGGATTAGTACATGGATGGTAGGGATATGGAAGGCTATGGTCCGGCTGTAGGTCGATGGGAGTGGGCAGTTTAAATGGTTCAGCATGGACTGGATGGGCCAAAGGGCCTGTTTCTGTGCTGCAGTTTTCTATGTCACTAAATTAATCCCATTTTCCAGCACTTGGCCAATAGTGATGGCTAGGTGGTTCGAGTTCACATCTAGACACCGTCAGCAACTCTGCTTCCACCACTCTCCCAGGAAGTGTATTCCAGATACTTAGCACTCTTTAGATGAGAAAGTTCCACCTTGGCTCCCCTCTAAATCTCTTACTCCTTGGACGAAATCTCTAATCTCTAATTTTATCTACCATTTATTTGCAAAGGCTTTCCTGTTGTCTACCTTTTCTATTCTTCTCACAATTTTATTTATTTTAGTTATGTCCTCTCTTAACCTCCTCTGCTCCAGGGAAAACAGACCTAGCCTCTCCAGTATCTTCTCATAAGTGAAATGCACCAACCAAGACAGCATTCTAGTGCATCTCTTCAGTGTTCTCTCCAGAACCATCACATCATTCCTATTGTGTGATAACCAGAACTGTACATAACATCTCACCTGAAGTCAGACAAGTGTTTTACAAAGCTACAGCATTAATCTCCATGCTCTTCTATTCAATTGCCCAATCAATAATGACCAGCATCCTATATACTCTTGTAAGCACATTTTCTACGTCCACTGCCACTTTGAATGATTTTCAAATCTGTCTTCTGGAGAGTGAATCTGCAAAAAGGATCTGACCCAGAGAGTGTCCCTAGCCACATGCTTAAATCTTGTGCAGATCAGGTGGCGGGGTTATTGGCAAATATTTTGACCTCTCCCTGCTTCAATGTGAGGTTCCCACCTGTTTTAATAAGGACACTTCCATTCATGTATGTATGAGAAAAAAGCTAATGTGCCATAATGACTTCAGTGGCTCTCACAACCACCATCATGAAGTGCTCCAGGAGGCTGGTTATGACATGCATTAACTCCAGCCTCCCAGAAAACCATTTTTTTTTAGATCTTCCAATTGATTTTTTCCACACCACTAACTCTCTCCCCTGCCCCTGCCCCTGTGTCCTTCTATATAACATGAACATAAATATCAACTGACTACACTGTGTAATGTAAAGATGAAGCTCCAGGTTGTATACGACATACATACTTCGATAATAAATATACTTTGAGTCATAGAGAAATACAGCACAGAAACAGGCCCTTTGGCCTGTCTAGCCCATGCTAAAGCCATTTAAATGCCTACTCCGATCGGCCTGCACCAGGACCATAGCCTTCCATGCACCTATTCAAATTGCTCTTAAACATTGAAATTGAGCTCGCATACACCACTTGTATGTGTATCCAACACTCTCACGAACCTCTGAGTGAAGAAGACTCCCTCATGTTCCCTTAAACTTCTCACCTTTCTCCCAACCCTTAACCTCTGGTTGTAGTCCCACTCAACCTCAGTGGAAAAAGCCTGCTTACATTTACCCTATCTACACCCCTCATAATTTTTGTATATTTCTATCAATTCTCCTCTCAATCTTCTACGCTTTAAGGAATACAGTCCTAACCTATTCAATCTTTCTTTATAACTCAGGTCCTCCAGATCCAGCAATATCTTTGTAAATTTTCTCTGTACTCTTTCAATCTTATTTACATCTTTCCTGTAGGTAGGTGATCAAAACTACACACAATTCCCCAAATTAGGCCTCACAAATATGTGATACAACTTCAACATAACATCCCATCTCCTGTACTCAATACATTGATTTATGAAGGCCAATGTACCAAAAGCTTTCTTGACAGCCCTATCTACCTGTGATGCCAGTTTCAATGAATTATGGACCTGTATTCCTGGATCCCTTTGTTCCAGCACACCTCTCAGTGTCCTACCGTTCACTGTGTAGGATTACACTGGTTGAAGTGCAAAACCTCACACATGTCTGCATTAAATTCCTTCTGTCATTTTACAGCCCTGATGCAAATCCCTCTGCAAGCCATGATAGCCTTTCTTGTTGTCCACTACACCCACAATCTCGGTGTCAGCTGCAAATTTGCTGATCCAGGTTTCCACTATACCAATGATATCTACCTTTATCAATTTACTATCTCATCTTGAATGCTGAACCTTCTTGACCAACCTCCCATGTGGGACCTCGGTCAAATGCTTTGCTAAAGTAAATTATAGTGTTAGTGGAAGTATAATATAGTTTTCTATACCAGGTGCCATCTCCCTGGCCTACACTCATCTCCAGGGCGTCAGGATAGTAAGGACACCAATGTTAGCCTATTGTTAATTTACTGCAGTTCCACCTTCTATGCTACAATTCCAACAAACTCATCTCCAAACTCCCTGACATGGAACTGAATACCTCACTTTGCAACTGGATCCTTGATTTCCTGCCCAGTCTGTAAGGATAAGAAGCAATGTCTCTGCCATGATTAGCCTCAAAATTGGTGCCCCACAAGTCTTCCTCCTCAGCCCCCTACCCTACTCCCTCTGCAGTCACAATTGTGGCTGGATTCTGCTCTACCTCCATGCAGATGATACCCCCTTAGGGGGCAGAATGTCAACTAACAAGGAATTGGAGTACAGGAAAGAGGTAGAAAGTCTAGAGACCTATCCCTCAACGTCACCAAAATAAAAGAGCTGGTCATTGACTTCAGGAAAGGGAGCAGCACACATGCGCCTGTTTATATTAATATTTCTGAGGTGGGAAGGGTTGAGAGCTTCAAGGTCTGGGGAATGAACATCCCTAACAGCCTGTCCAGTGCCAGAGTCTCAGCGCCGACTGTCTGCCTTTGATTGCTGCCGGAGAAGGAGCCTTTGACTGGTCTATTGCCCTGTGGCTCATTGTGGCAGCCGGGTAGGCCTCTCTGCCTCGTGTGTGTCCCTCTCTTTTATTGAATGTTGGTGATGCTATTGTGTTTCTGCGTTTATGGATATGGACATTTTTCAGACTTACGGTTTTTATATTCTGTGTTTTTTTATCACCTGTTCCTTTTCTCTTTTGTTACACAAGGGGAGGGTGTTTGGCGGTTGATGTTCTGTTAATGATCTGTTACTTTATAGTGTCGGGGAGGGGTTGTTTTTTGGAGGTCAAAGTTCCCGTTCCGTTTTGTGTGGGGGAGGGCAGTTTAGGGTGAGTTGATGATCAGGATGCCATTCTTTTTGTATGTTGGGTGGGGGGAGGGTGGGTTTGATGTTCCTCTCTGAATGACTTTCATGTTCTTTCTTTGCTTCTTGGCTATCTGGAGAATACAAATCTCAGAGTTGTATATGGACACATGCTTTGATAATAAATGAACCTGTGAACCAAGTCCTACCACATTGACAACATGGACAAGAAAGTTCACTAGCGCCTCTACTTACTTTGGAGAGTAAAGAAATTTGGCATACTACCTTTGACCCTCACCAATTTTTATTAATATATTATGAAAAGCATTTTATCTTAATGCATACACGAGGAAATCTGCAGATGCTGGAAATTCCAGCAACACACATCAAAGTTGCTGGTGAACGCAGCAGGCCAGGCAGCATCTCTAGGAAGAGGTACAGTCGACGTTTCAGTCAACAAAGAGTCTCGGCCTGAATCGCCGACTGTACCTCTTCCTAGAGATGCTGCCTGGCCTGCTGCGTTCATCAGCAACTTTGATGTATGTTGCTTATCTTAATGCATCATCGCTTGGTAAGGCAACTGCTCTGCCCACGATCACAAAGTACTATAGAGAGTTGTGGACACAGCTCAGGACGTGGCAGGAACCAACCTCCCCTCCAGGATTCTCTCTATACTTTAAAACAGTCAGTATAATTAAAGACCCCACCTTTCCTGGACATTCTCTCTTCTCCCCTCTCTCCTTGAGCAGAAGATACACATGCCTGAAAGCACATACCACGAGGCTCAAGGACAGCTTCAACAGCACTGTTATAAGACTACTGAATAGTTCCCTCATATGATAAGATGGACTCTTGGCCTCACAATCTATGTTGTTATAATCTTGTATCTTATTTCCTGCCTGCACTGCACTTTCTCTGTTATTGTATAAACTTGTACTACCTCAATTGAAATGAATCAATTTGCATGACTGCTGTGCAGGACACGTTTTCCACTGTACCTAGGTACATGATAATAAAAAACTAATTTTCCCATTTTCTAACTTTCTTTAGTCACTGCAGAGTTATTTCTTTAATCATAAAGAATGCTCTGATATCCCAAGACTGTGAAAGGTTGCTCATGGTTGCTGGCTCTAAATCCTGGAACTCCCTCCTCGACAGCACTCTAAGAGTACCGTACTTTCACGTGTAGGAACACATTGGTTCAAAAATGATAGCTCACCATCTCCTTGAGGATAATTGAGCATGGACAATTAAGTCAGTCCTTGCTGATTGCACCAGAACCTGAAAATAAGTAAACAATAATGAGTAAATGCAAACAACAGGAATTCTGCAGATGCTGGAAATTCAAGCATCACACATTAAAGTTGCTGGTGAACGCAGCAGGCCAGGCAGTATCTCTAGGAAGAGGTGCAGTCGACGTTTCAGGCCGAGACCCTTCGTCAGGACTAACTGAAGGAAGAGTGAGTAAGGGATTTGAAAGTTGGAGGGGGAGGGGGAGGGGGAGATCCAAAATGATAGGAGAAGACAGGAGGGGGAGGGATGGAGCCAAGAGCTGGACAGGTGATAGGCAAAAGGGATACGAGAGGATCATGGGATAGGAGGTCCGGGAAGAAAGACAAGCGGGGGGGCCCAGAGGACGGGCAAGGGGTATATTCAGAGGGACAGAGGGAGAAAAAGGAGAGTGAGAGAAAGAATGTGTGTATAAAAATAAGTAACAGATGGGGTACGAGGGGGAGGTGGGGCATTAGTGGAAGTTAGAGAAGTCAATGTTCATGCCATCAGGTTGGAGGCTACCCAGAAGGAATAAAAGGTGTTGTTCCTCCAACCTGAGTGTGGCTTCATCTTTACAGTAGAGGAGGCCGTGGATAGACAGGTCAGAATGGGAATGGGATGTGGAATTAAAATGTGCGGCCACTGGGAGATCCTGCTTTCTCTGGCGGACAGAGCGTAGGTGTTCAGCAAAGCGGTCTCCCAGTCTGCGTCGGGTCTTGCCAATATATAAAAGGTCACATCGGGAGCACCGGACGCAGAATATCACCCCAGCTGACTCACAGGTGAAGTGTTGCCTCACCTGGAAGGACTGTTTGGGGCCCTGAATGGTGGTAAGGGAGGAAGTGTAAGGGCATGTGTAGCACTTGTTCCGCTTACAAGGATAAGTGCCAGGAGGGAGATCAGTGGGGAGGGGTGGGGGGGACGAATGGACAAGAGAGTTGCGTAGGGAGCGATCCCTGTGGAATGCAGAGGGGGGGGGGAGGGAAAGATGTGCTTAGTGGTGGGATCCCGTTGGAGGTGGCAGAAGTTATGGAGAATAATATGTTGGACCCGGAGGCTGGTGGGGTGGTAGGTGAGGACCAGGGGAACCCTATTCCTAGTGGGGTGGCGGGAGGATGGAGTGAGAGCAGATGTGCGTGAAATGGGGGAGATGAGTAAATGCAAGTTTTCTAACAGTTAGTCACATTCATTAGTCATAAAAATTACTGACTAACGAACTAGTAACTATCCAAATCTAGGGTGAATAATGTACAAAGGTGAATCATTTCTATTAAGCATGTATTATGTGACAGTAGAAATACATATTTTCCTCAAGTGACTATTTTTATATTTTAGAATGATTGGATATGTTAAGATTAAAGTATTAAGTCATTCCTATGCACACAAAATTGTCAGTGATTTCTCTTAAACAAAGTTTCTTTTCAAGTATATATTTCAAAACTCATTTACACAGAGAAAAATACTTCTGTTGAGTTGATCACAAACTTGTCACTGACTCTGAAAACTATGATATTTTCACGGACTGTTCCTCTGTACAAATGATGCTTTAGTCATTAGAATACAGCAATTGAGAAGCCCAGGATTTACTACTGAGCTTCACATCAGGTAATAAAGTGTTATTTATAAGCTGTGACTTTTTAGATCAATCAAAGCAAACTTGAAACCAAATTACGGCTTTCAATAAATTTACTGTAAAAAAAACAGATGCAAGTGAAAAGTGATTGAAAACGTGGAGAAAGCACTAATGGACTATTTATCAGTGTTTGGCACCATTCTGAGGATCCTTTCTCTAAAAATCCATTAACTGGTAGGAAATATAGTTGGAGTAAAAACTATTTGTTCTTTCCGAAGGTCAATCATGGTAAATTACTTCAAGTTACACAGCATTGGAAAGTTGCTCATAAAACAGAAAATGCTGAAAATTCTGAGCATGTAAAGCAGCTTCTGCGGGGAAGGGAGCAAGGTGAATGTTCCAGGATGGTGATCTTTCTCCAGACTCACAGTATTTTGTTACTGTAGGACAGGAAAGACAATCTGTTAGATTAGACACTATGTAATATGTATATCATAAACACTCGGAGTATCTCGTACATAAGATGAGGTACATCACAACAGAGAAGTAGTAAATATTGCAGAAATACACCCAGTTTGAGTCTCTTCCCTCGGAGAGGCTGCTGAATTTGAGATGCTGCCCTTGGAAAGGCTTCTGGGTCCCAAGGCTCTCACATGTTATCAAAATTCTCAGATTTATGGATTGGACTATAGTTCATATTGGCCTCTTTCAGTTCTATGTTTTTTTCCATGTTCTCACACATTCTTTCTAGTTGCTGGGGGCTTTGGGGTTTGATGTTCTTATTGTTTCTCTATCTGGGTGATCTGTTAGCTTTTGTGTGAGGGAGGGGTTGGGGGTTTGGGGTTTTTGTTTCTTTTTCTTTTCATGCAGGGAGGAAATTGATGTCTTTCTTTCAACTCATAGCCATAGTCATTGTCATGCTTTATTGATCCCGGGGGAAATTGGTTTTCGTTACAGTTGCACCATAAATAATTAACTAGTAATAAAACCATATATAGTTAAATAGTAATATGTAAATATGTAAATTATGCCAGGAAATAAATCCAGGACCAGCCTATTGGCTCAGGGTGTCTGACCCTCCAAGGGAGGAGTTGTAAAGTTTGATGGCCACAGGCAGGAATGACTTCCTATGACGCTCTGTGTTGCATCTTGGTGGAATGAGTCTCTGGCTGAATGTACTTCTGTGCCCAACCAGTACATTATGTAGTGGATGGTAGACATTGTCCAAGATGGCATGCAACTTAGACAGCATCCTCTGCTGATCACTGTCAGACACACAGTGTTGCGAGCACATGTACTGTGGTCTGCCAGTCAGGTAATCAAGAATCCATGACACTAGAAAAGCATCCACCTGCATCGCTGTCAGCTTCTCCCCCAGCAGAGCAGGGCAGATGGTGTTGAACGCACTGGAGAAGTCAAAAAACATGACCCTCACAGTGCTCGCTGGCTTGTCCAGGTGGGCGTAGACACGGTTCAGCAGGTAGACAATGGCATCCTCAACTCCTAGTTGGGGCTGGTAGGCGAACTGGAGGGGATCTAAGTGTGGCCTAACCATAGGTCGGAGCAGCTCCAGAACAAGTCTCTCCAGGGTCTTAATGATGTGGGAGGTCAATGCCACCGGTCTGTAGTCATTGAGGCCGCTGGGGCGCAGTGTCTTCGGCACAGGGATGAGGCAGGACGTCTTCCACAGCACAGGAACCCTCCGGAGCCTCAGGCTCAGGTTGAAGACATGGTGGAGTACTCCACATAGCTGAGGGGCACAGGCTTTGAGGACCCTGGTTTTGACACCATCTGGTCCTGTAGTCTTGCTTGAGTTGAGACGTTTCAGCTGTCTTCTCCTCTGTTCAGCTGTGAAGCCCACCGTGGTGGTTTCATGTGGGGAAGGGGTATAGTCGTGAGAGCAGGGTGGGGGACTGTGAGGAGGGGTGGGAAGGGACAGTGCAATATGTGTTGGTTGGGGGCCGACAACAGATGACTCATGTGGGGGATGGGCAGTGTCCACAATGTCAAATCTGTTAAAGAACAGGTTCAGTTCATTGGCCCTGTCCACACTACCTTCAGCTCCTCTGTTGCTAGTTTGCCGGAACCCAGTGATGGTCCTCATCCCCCTGCAGACCTCTCTCATGTTGTTCTGCTGGAGTTTCCACTCAAGCTTCCTCCTGTACCTGTCTTTAGCCGCCCTGATCCTGGCTTTCAGGTCCCTCTGTATTGCCCTCAGCTCCTCCCTATTTCCATCTTTAAACGACCTCTTTTTAGCTTTCAGGATGTCCTTAATGTCCTTTGTTACCCATGGCTTGTTATTTGAATAACAAAGGACAGTTCTTGCTGGAACATTGCAGTCCACACAGAAGTTGATGTAATCAGTGATGCACTCTGTGAGCCCATCAATATCCTCTCCATGTGACTCACAGAGTGCCTGCCAGTCTGTCACCTCAAAACAACCCTGGAGCACCTCATAAGCCTCCTCCGACCATTTGCTCACTGTCCTCGAGGTTGCAGGTTTACTCTTCACCAGAGGCACGTAGCAGGGTTTTAGTTGCACTAGGTTGTGATCTGACCTTCCCAATGGGGGGAGGGGAGAGGAGTTGTATGCCTCCTTAACGTTAGTGTACATCAAATCCTGAGTCCTCTCCCCTCTGGTTGTACAGCTCACATACTGCGTGAAGTTGGGCAGTGTTCTAGCCATGGTAACATGGTTGAAGTCACCTGAGATGGTAATGAGGGCACTTGGGTGCTGGGTTTGTAATCTGGCTATGACGGTGTAAATGACGTTACACGCCGATGTCGGGTTGGCGGAGGGAGGGAGGTACACAACAACCACAATTGCATGTGAGAGTTTCCTTGGCAAATAATATGGCTGGAGTCCAACAGCAAAAATTTCAATATCCGGGCTACAAACACGTTCCTTGATCGTAATATGACCAGGATTGCACAAGCTGTTGTTTACCAGAACAGCAAGCCCCCCTCCTTTACGCTTACTGCTCTTCTATGGAATTCTATAGATTTCCTGTATTTGCAGAGCAAACTCAATGGGCCAAGTGGGCTAATTCTGCTCCTATATTTTATGGTCTTTGTAGCTATCTGGAGAAGGCAAATCTCAAAGTTGTATTCTGCATACATATTTTGATAATAAAATGAACCTTTGAACATTTTTGAAGCAGGAATTGGCTTATGTTTACATTATTGTTGAAAGTAATAATGTTGGTTCTGCCAGTGTTTATTGGTAGAATATTATGGATCTGCAAAAGTTGGGAATTGGGCAATTTGAGGGTTGAACAATGTTGGCTTTGTCACTGTGCCAGTGGAAGCTGACCCCATACTTGCCAATTATTTTGCAAAGGGGCAGCTTATAGGATAAGAAAAAAGAGAGGCTACTGTGTGTCCCTGGGAGAACTTTAAGGTAAGGGAGTGCTATGGAGTGGGAACATGTCCTTTCTGGCAACTGGGTAGAGTGAAAACAAGAAATAATGTTTCCTTTGAATGGACGACAAAGGAAAGACATTGGGGATAGTTAGGGAGACGAAAGGAAAGTGTGCCATGGCGCATCATGGAGGGTGTTAGTTCTTCTTTTGATTTGAGCTTCTCAGGTTTGTAGTAAAGCTCGGATAATATTCCCTGTGATGAATGATCTTAACTCCCAATGTGAGAGGCTAGAAATCCTGATAAGGAATGGACTGGATTACTGCCTGGTCAGCAGGTCAGGGAACAGATTAGGTTATGACAATAGGAAGCAGGATGATTGGTAGTTATGTGGGAGTGGGAAATGCAGGATAAGATATTTTGATGGTGGACTGGACCATATTCAGGGATTCACCTTCGATACTGAATGAATTTACCACAGTTTCACAGATTTCATTAAAACCTGTTTGGATGAGAGTGTGCCTGTGAGAACCTACCACACATTCCTGAATCAAAAGCCGTGGATGAACCAGGAGATTCGTAGTCTGCTAAGGGTTAGATCTGTGGCATTCAAGCCTAGTGATTCAGTACTAGACAAGAAGGCCCGGTATGAATTTCGGAGGACTATTTCAAGAGCAAAAGAACAATTCTGATTGAGATTAGATGTGGAATCGGATGCATGTCAACTATGGCAGGATCTGCAGACCATTACTTCCTAAAAAGTGAAGCCTAACATCATGAATGCCAGTGATGCTCCTCTCCCAGACGAGCTCAACACCTCTTATGCACAGTTTGAAATGGAAAATTAAACTACAGCTATGAGGGTACCTGCAGCATTCAGTGACCATGTGATCTCTGTCTCGAAGGCTGATGTTGGAACGTCTTTCAAGAGGGACAACCCTTGCAAGGTGACAGGGCCCAAAGGTGTTCATGGAAGAGCTCCGAAAACCTGTGCCAACCAACTGGCGGGTGTGTTTCAATCTCACATTGCTATAGTCAGAAGTTACTACCTGCTTCAAAGCGGCAACAATCCCCAGTGCCCCAAGAGCAGGGTGAGCTGCCTTAATGACTACCATCCAGCAGCACTCACATCTACGATAATGAAGTGCTTTGAGAAGTTGGTTTTGGCAAGGATTAACTCTCTAAGCAAAGACTGAACCTACTGTAAATTGCCTTTCGCCACAATAGGTCTACAGCGGTTCCGATGTCACTGGCATTTCATGCGGCCTTGGATCACCTGGACAATACTAGTACTTGTATTAGGCTGCTGTTTATTAACTACAACTCAGCATTTAACAACAATCATTCTCACAGTTCTGATCAGAAACCTCCAAAACCTGTGCCTCTGTTCCTCCCTCTGCAACTGGATCCTTGACTTTCTCACCAGAAGACCACAGTCTGTGTGGATTGAAAATAACATCTCCACTTCACTGACAATTAACACTGTACCTCAGGGAGGTGTACTTAGCTCAGTGCTCTACTCTCTATATGCACATGGCTCTGTGGCTAGGCACAGCTCAAATGCCATATATAAATTTGCTGATGACTCAATTGTTGTTGACAGAATTTCAGATGGTGATGAAAAGGTGTACAGGAGAGAGATAGATCTGCTGGTTGAGTGCTGTCTCATCAAAAACCTTGCACTCATCATTAGTAAAACCAAATAACTGATTGTGGACTTCAGAAAGGGTCAGACGAGGGAACACACACCAGTCCTCATAGAGGGATCAGAAGTGGAAAGGGTGAGCAATTTCAAGTTCCTGGGTGTCAGCATCTCTGAGGATGTATCCTGGGCCCAACATGTCGATGCAGTACAAAGAAGGCACAACATTGGCTGTATTTCATTAGGAATTTGAGGAGATTAGCTATGTCACCAAAGGGCCTAGCAAATTTCTACAGATGTAATGTGGAGAGCATTCTAACTGGCTGCATCACCGTCTGTTATTGGGGTGGGGGGTGGTCACTGCACAGAGTCAAAGTAAGCTGCAGTATATTGTAAACTCAGTCAGATTCATCATGGTTACTAGCCTCTCCAGCATCAAGGACAGCTTCAAAGAGCAATGCCCCGAACAGTCGGCATCCATCATTCAGGACCCCATCAGCCAGGCCATGTCCTCTTCTCATTGTTATTATCAATGAGGAGGTACAGGAGCCTGAAGGCACATACCTAACAATTCAGGAATAGCTTCTTCCCCTCTGCCATCAGATTTCTGAATGAACAGCACTGATCCAGTGAACACTACCTCATTAATATTTTTTCTGTTTTTGTACTTATTATATTTAACTTTATTATTAAATATGCATGTATACACAACTGTAATTGAAGCTTATATTTTTATGTATTGCAATGTACTACTGCTTAATAACAGCAAATTTCACAACATATGCCAGTGATATTAAACCTGATTCTGACTTTGTTTTGTGCCCCTCTGGCACTACAAAATGTTACTAATTATTGACAGCATATGATCCCTGCTGGTGTCTTACAATGCAATAAAGCCTCCATGCAAGCCTCCTTTCACCACTCGTCATCCACTTGTTATCTAAAACTATCAGCACATACTTTTCACCTTGCACATTTATCTAGCTTCCCCAGAACATCTACGCTATTCACTTTTTGGCAGGGAGTGGGATATTCCAGCCAGTCCCAGGATAAAGAAGTTTTGCTTGAATTTCCCATTAAGTTGCTTTCTTTTCTGGTGTTCATAATCCTGGACTGACCTGTCAGTGAAAACATCTTATCCAATTCCTTCATATTCAATGCTTTCCTCTCTCAGGTCACTCCTCAATCCTCTCTTTCCGATGTGAATGAACTCTAATGTGCTTGATCTTATTGAACGAATAGATACAATTGGTCAGTATTAACACTGCTACAGTTAATATCTCCCATAATTATCACTTCTTCCCTTTAATTCTTTCATATACTTACTTATGTGTTCCTTTCTCCTTCTGCACATAGCCTTACGCTATTAGATAGTCTCTAGTAAAACCCTATTAATGTGAGCTGTGTTTGTCATTTATCTTAATCTCTGCATTCTGTTTCTAACCTCTATTTGTCATGTTCATTTTCCCTACTGGTGTAATGTTATTTCTAATTAGTTCACTGACCCCGATGCTCTTCTTCCCTCCCTATTCCTTTCTAATTATTACAACCCGCACAATTTAGGTTTGTTATGCTTTGTATGCCAAACAAGCTATCACATCTAATTTTGGAATTTTTTTCCCTTCTATTTCTGGTTTAATTTTGATGCCCCCTATACATTGGCAAATTTGTCTTTCATAGTTGCCCCATCTAATTCATTTTTACAATTCGGTTTTATACTTATATTTTCTCCTTGGTAAACTGCAAAATTGCAAGTAAGTCTGATCATTTGTGAGAAGTACCAGTGGGTTAGAGAAATGTGGCAGTGTTAGTAATATGTAATCTCGGGAAGGTGATACAGCTTTCTGGGTGTTACTCTTAGCTCCAGTCTACCACTGACCTTCTTTATGTGGTTGACTATTCATGCCCTTAGGGCAAATCAAAATGCCAATAATTGCTGTCTTGAAAGGACCCCCCCCCTTTTCTTAAAAAACAAAGACAACAAAAATGCATTACTGTCTTCTTCTGATTGTCTTTCTTTTGAATGATGAATTTTTAATTTTTTGATGCCTTTTATCTTGCCCAATCTATTCACTTCCAAATGGTAAGCTATCTATTAGCATAGTATTTTCACTGGTTCAACACTGAAGTAATGTATTATGAGTTTATTAGGCTCAAAACACATGTATACATACTAGAAGTTGTATTTACAACAACACCTAATGATGGCTAGACAGAAATGTGAACATGTAACAGGCTGAACTTTGTACCCTAAGTGTGACAAATCCAAATACTCATTAAAATCTACAGGACATTTTTATATCTCACTCCCTCGAGGTAACAAGCCTCCCTTGCTATATTATGTTATTACTCGTTTCACTTTGGCTTCACATAATTGCCACACAACCAAGTCAAATTCTTAATGACCCATCTGCCTTTGTTTCTTTGTCATTGGTACCAATTAAAAAGGATGGGGTATGCCTTGACATTTTCCTTTGTTGATCTAATTGTTTTCCAACTTTACTTTCAAATGACAATGAATAATTGGCAACAACAGCTCCTCCACTATCACCAACAGCACAAGTGCACTACAGGGCTGTGTACTTCGCTCTCTGCTCTAGCTCACTTCATATTTACAATGATGAGGCTAAGTACATCTCCAATGGTATGTTTAAGTTTACTGATGACACCACTGTTGTGAGTCAAATTGTTGTTAGCTGAAGAAATGTCCTTTACTGAGGCTGTGAGGCTGTGCCCTATGTATCTATCTATCTATATATATCTATCCATAAGTTCCCACTACCTACTAACTGCTCCCAATGTTGTGCATCTCAAATTATCTTTGAAATAGGGGAATTAAGGGTAATGGGAGAAAAAGCAGGTGGAGATGAGTCCATGGCCAGATTAACCATGACCTTATTGAATGGCTGAACAGGTTTGGCAGGCCAGATGGCCTAGTCCTATTTCTTATGTAAATAGCCTGTGGGCTTTTGGTCATCATGTGTGGCTTAGCTACTAAACCCAATGGAACCATTTCTACTAACAGCAGAAGAGGAAAAGGTGGGCTACTGGTGCCTTAAAACCAGGTCATCAGCTGTGGTTGGCAGCTCATCTTGGAGAAGGAAAACTGACCTCAAATCTCCACAGCCTTGCAGCTCCACCCACTCGTGGGGAAGACTTTGTGAGTAAACCGCAAGGAAAACTTCGGAACTGGAGTCCCTCAGGCAGTCCTATCTTGAGTTGAAGACTAACTGGCAATTCCTGCGGCGCTGCTGGTGTCAAACTGTATCGGTCTCTGCCATTCCTATGTATAGGAGATTGGCACCACTGTGCAAATTGGCATAGGGAAGAGAAGATTAGCGAGTTAAATGTGTGGCTCAAGGATTGGGGTGGGAGAAGTGGGTTTGAATTCATGGGAAATTGGCACCAGTATTAGGGAAGGAGGGAGCTGTACCAATGGGATGGACCCACCTGAACCGTGATGGGACTTGGATCCGAGCGAATCGCATAACTAGGGCTGTGGATGGGGCTTTAAAGGAAATAGTGTGTGCGGGGTGGGAGGGTGGGGGTGGGTGGGCTCAACAGATTGGAGAAGTGTGGATAAAGATAAATAAAAAACAAAAGATAAAAAAAGAGAGAAGTAAGAGTGGAGTGAAGAAAAGTCAAGTGCAAAAGAGTAGAAGGTTACACTGGGTATATCTGGTGATGCTGGTGATGGTGGTGGGGGTTTCAGCACTCACTTGCAGTGGTCATGAAAGCTTACAATGAGTTGTTAACACAGTAATAACACAGCTTGACAGCTGAACTAATAAACCAAGGAAGATTTAGATCATATTAAGTAGCCGTTTGACAATTGTTGAAAAGCATATGCTCTATGATTACGTGATATTTGTTTATTGTGTTTAAAAGTCCATGTTTTCAATGATGGATTTTCACTGAAAGATATTTCACTCAACTTATTTCTATGGTTGTGGGTCTAATCTACTTAATAGAAATCCAGAAATGTCAGAAAGATTTCCTGTCAAAAATAATCCAAATGTTATAGAGGTATTGGATGTAGAAGTGCATTTATGAGCTCCCAGACTAAATTAGCAGCTTAACTTCAAAACCTTGAGTGGTCTTGCTGTCTAAAGGTTAAGTGACTTTCTCAATGTCTAGTACTGCTGAGCCAAAGCACTCATCTGACCACCCAACCAGATCACTTCAATATGTTAACTTCAATTAACTAATAATCTGTAATAGTGACATTTAGCCAAAAGATTTCACAGTTGAATCACCATAAAGAAATACAGACACACTGAGCAGGAATTATGCAGTTAATATGTTCCTTTCAACCTCAACTCTCTTCAGAAATACCCAACCATTTTTCTCTATAGATCTAACAGTTTCCTTGGTATTCAGCTTCTTAACTTCATTGTGTCTGGTTGAAACAGGATTAAAGCAACTGTCGTGATACTGTTGGCTTAGAATCCTTAATGGAGATAGCATTGGATAGAGACCAAAACTGAATCACGTTTATAATTAGAAATAATATATGGATCACAAATCACAAAGATACATATGGATTTTTCCTGTGCCTGTGTTTGTCATAATTTGTTTTTTGAGATACAGTGCAGAATAGGCCCTTCTGGCCCTTTGAAACACACCATCCAGCAACCCCCAACGTAACGCTAGCCTAATCACAGGGCAATTTACAATGACCAACTAACGTGTCAACCGGTCCAACCTCGGGCTGTGGGAGGAAACCCACGTGGTCATGGGGAGAACATACAAACTCCTTACAGGCAGCAGTGGGAATTGAACTCGGGTCACTTGTACTGTAAAGCACTGTGCTAACCACTACACTACCACGCCAGACATTTTTCTTTGCTTTGCAATGCAGAGTATGACCCAAAAAACCATTGGAAGGAAGAGAAGGATTGTGCGTAACTGGTCCACAGGACTCATTTGCTTATTACACCAGTCAAGGGAATGAGCCGCCAACTCAGGCACTGGTAGAGTTGTTCAGTAAAGCCCAGAGGATGATGGGCAGCAGACTTGAGTGCAGAGTGCAGATCTCACTACATCCATTCTGAACTTGTAAGACTGGCTCTGAAACAATTGCTTGATAGTCCTACAATTCACAACTTTAACATCATGTCTCCATCATTATATCATTTCCAGTTGTACAGTAGGAATTCCTTCAAGTCACATATAATAACAGTAATAGCTAAACATTTCACTCTGTGCCCAGCATTCAGTTCCACAATGGAATAAACTTGTATTGAGTGCCTATTTATTTCTACTGTCCAAAGAATTCCTCAGAAAAACCTAGCAGCATGTTATTAATTCTATGTACTTTTTACTCATATCTGGGATTAAAGTCTCTACAAAAAATTATTCCACTGTTTTCCATAATTTGGGCAGTCTTAAACTGGTTCTAAGTGCTGGAATGGATCAACAAGAGACAGTAAATGCCAGAAATCTGTATCAACACACACAAAATGCTGGAGGAATTCTGTGGTTGGGCAACATCTGTGAAGGCAAAGAAACAGATGATATTTTGGGCCAAGGTATTGACTATTCATTTTCTTCCACTGAGGCAGCTGACCTGCTGAGTTCCTCCAGCATTTTATGCATGTTGGTATTAATATTGAATATTTGATGTTATAATTACTATTTCATTTAATATTATCGATTAACACCAATAATGCTAGAGAGTGGTTCATCCTCAGGAACTATTCCATCCTCTTTGCAAAAACTCACCCTTTTACTTCACTTTACACATTCACGATACATCCAATCTTAACTCTTGATTTAATTACCAATCAAGCTTGAGCAGACCATCCACTGAACCCTGTTGAAAAATCATATAGGAACTGGGCTTGGTTAGAATGCTCCACACACCTGAACATGCCATCAACTGTTTAGACATAACTGTGACTAAAAAGAACACAAGGGCAACAATTACCATACAGATCCTCAATTGGTTTCTGTCATTTAGATTTAGATTAGATTAATTAGATTATGAGGACACTTAGTCCTCGTTTATTGTCATTTAGAAATGCATGCATGCATTAAGAAATGATACAATGTTCCTCCAGAGTGATATCACAAAAAAATCAGGACAAACCAAAGCCTAACACTGACAAGACCACATAATTATAACATATAGTTACAGCAGTGCAAATCAATACCATAATTTGATAAAGAGCAGAATGGTAAAAAAAAGTCTCAAAGTTCTGATCGACTCCCAATAGTCCCGATAGCAGGCGGCAGAAGGGAGAACCTCTCTCTGTCATAAACCTCCAGGCACCGACAACTGTCAATGCATTGGAAGCACCCGACCACAGCCTACCCTGAGTCCGTCTGAAAACTTCGAGCCTCTGACCAGCTCTTTGACACCGAGCACCATCTCTGCCAAGCGCTTCGACCCCGTCTCGGCTGCCGAGCAACAAGCAAAGCAAAGGATTCGGGGCCTTCCCCTCCGGAGATCCCGGATCACACAGTGACAGCAGCAGCGAAAAAGGCATTTCAGAAGTTACTCCAGATGTTCCTCCATTCTCTCAAGTCTGTCTCCATCAAATCAGAATTGTGCACGGCACCCTACTTGACAGTTTACAGATATCATTCACCGGAGTGGCCGCGCAAGCTGCGTCGCGCCGCCATCTTCTCCTCCTCCTTCACAAGTCACAGCTGCTATAGAGAACTACAGCACAGAAATGGGCCCTTCACCCTATCTAATCTGTGCTGAACTATTATTCTGCCTATTTTCCGCATCAACTTGCATCTGGATCATAGCCCTCCAAACCCTTCCCATTCACATACTTACCCAAACTTCTCTTAGCCGTTGAAATCAAACCTGCATACACTACTTCTGCTGGCAGCTCGCTCCACAATCTCAGCACCCTCTGAGTGAAGAAGTTTCCCCTCATGTACCCCTTAAAAATTTCACCTTTTACCCTTAGCTCATGACCCTTAGTTCCAGTCTCACCCAACCTCAGTGGGAAAATCCTACTTGCATTTACCCTGTCTAAGCCCCTCATAATTTTGTATCATCATCATCATCATCAGGTGCCATGCCCAGTCTGAGCTTTGACTGCCATGGCCCACACACTGCTGTTTCGGGTCAAGTGAATCAATTCATTGGTATTCATTTCCAGTTCTCTGGCTGCTGTCTCCATCATTATTTGTCTTTGCCTTCCTCTTGCTTTCTTCCCTTCAATCTTTCCCATAATTACCGTACATTCTAACTCCTCTTTCCTAATCACATGTCCAATGAAGTCATGTTGCCTTTTCATGATCTCATACATTATTTCTCTTTTTCTGTTTGCTCTGTCCATGACTTCCTCGTTAGATATTCGTTTTGTCCATGGTATTCTTTGCATCCTGCTCAAAAACCACATCTCTGCTGCTACAATTTGTTTCCTCATGTTACTAGATATTGTCCAACATTCTGAGCCATATAACATAACTGGATAAACGTAACATTTCAGTACTCTGAGGCGGGTTGTCATGCCTAGTTTAGTATTGGTCGGTATACTCTTCATTCTCGTAAAGGTGTTTTTTGCCATCCCTATTCTTCTTTTCATGTCCATATCGCACCTGCCATCTGATGCCACCCAGCTTCATAAGTAGCAAAATTTTGTATGGTTCTATCAAATATCTCCACATTCTCTAATGCTCCAGTTAACCTAACAACCTTTCCTTATAACTCAGTGTGATACCGCAAACCCATTTGGGCACCTTAGTTCCATGTTCTCTGAAATCCTGATCCACAAAATTCTCCCATTGTCCTAGCAAACTTTGGAGATTTGAAAGTAAGAGAGAAGTTGGGTGGAGAGCAGGACTTGGGTAGAAATCTAAATACCTCTTCCCTTTTCCGCTTGTAACAGCCACCAAATTCACCCTTTTAATAATGACAACCTTTAAAACATTTTGAATAGGTCAACCTGAAGAAAAATGTATGAGAGTGCAAGGGTAAAAATAAAGATTGAAAAAAAATCTTTCTAATATTTAGAGCACCTGTGAAATGCTTCATTGCATTGTTCCATTTTGCAGCTACAAGTGACTTTCAAACTAAGTGATTTCTTAATTTAACCTTTGCATATCTACACAGTACAACTTAATGAGTAAGTACCTTGTGAGCGTATGCTGGGAAAGAACATTTGTACATCTATAGATTTATAGCCACTATTCTTAGGCATTGTAATTAATCCAAAGCTCTTTAGATTTTAATGCTTGAAACAAATGAATTTTAGTTAGAAGGATCATCAGGGCTGATTTATACAAGTCACTTCCATCTGGTGAACAATGGCCTTGACAGCGATGATTCATAGGAAATGTCACACACTTCTGTCAACTAATGAAAACCTTCTGTTCAAGGTAGGCTCACGACACTGGTCGAGAAATTTTGTACATGTGCTGGAGTTTGGTTGGCGATGTTGTGTAAGGTACATTTCAAGCCCCTGAGTGAGCCCTCAGCCTCACTTTCACAGGTCTAGTGAGCTCACCATTAGCAGTCATCAATTCATTGAAAGCAGGCGAAGAAGGGTAAACAATCCCAATTATACATCCATTTAAGTTTAAATCCATATTTTATGAAGGAGGCCTGGGTCCTTTGAGTGCGGGAGACTACATCATGGCAAACCTTTGAGTGAGGGGTGTGTCGATGTGTTAGGATTCACGTGCAATGACCTAATCTCCTTTTCTTCTGGCACTGAATCCATGACTTGTTAGGCTTTGTAACGAGCTGGATGTCTCAACTGAGGTTCATAATACATGTGCACTGCCTGTTTGATGCACTTGAATTATGGCAGGCTACTTAATGGGAAAAAGCAGTTTCTTGAGATCTAGATTTCTAGCTTGTTGTGTATTTAATATTACAGTAGTATTTGAGTAATATTGTAAATATATTGTTTGATGAAACAATCTTTTTGTTTACATAATTCATTATAGACTATATGTACATGAATGGCACTTATCATTCTGCCACAATGTTATAAGTGCATGCCTTACTAAAGTAAAAAACCAAATGTACACGAGTTGCCATTGTGAAACTGAATGCAGAGCACAGAGTAAAGTATTCAGCATTACTGTTACTATCTTTGACTTGAAGGAATTCATTGTGTACAATTGGAGAAGATTAGTTTTATGTTCAGAGTTACAACACTTAACAGTGGTGACGAAAATGTTTTTAATAAACCTGACATGATTAACTACCTGTTAAATCACAGCAAGACATTTAAGTTTTAAATAAAAGCAAAGTAAGATGTTCAAGTTTTTTAAAAAAAGCAGCACGTGGTTACTTTGGAAAATGAGAGAGTCGAGCAAAAAAAGTCAAAAAACAGACAAAATTCACAAGTTCATAGTAAGTGAGTACTGAGTGATAATAATCATAGATAAAGAAATGCCGTAATGGCTGGCTACCTCAGAAAGATAGATATGTTCAATTACAGAAGAATGAATTGAGAACAGTTTTAAAGCAAATGAAATAACAAATGAAAAGTGAGTGCCAGTGTTATTAAGTCTAATAGGTGGAAAGGCATACAGTGTGTTTAGAAGTTTAACTGTTCCAACCAAACCAGCTGAAATGAGTTTTGCTAATATCATCAAGGTAGTACAGGAACATTTAGAACAGAAACCATTGTTGTGTGCAGAAGACTTTAGGTTTCCTAAGTAGAACCAAAAGGAAGGGGAGTTTATTTCAATGTATATGACTGAATTGATAATCTTGTCGAGGTTTGTCAGTTCAGTGATGGGCTTAATGAGGCACTGAAAGACCATTTAGTTTGTGGAATCTTACAAGAGAGCATTCAAAAATGGCTCCTAACTGACACACAATTCACATTTAAAAGAACATTTGCAATCGCTGTATCAATGGAAACATCAGACGGGGATTGAAGCAATTGAGTTACAGTCAGGAACGAAGGTGAGCATGAAAAAAATTGCAATATCTAAACAGAAAACTGCCTGGCCGAACAAATTGTATTACTATTGTAGCAAGAGCTCACATACACCAGACCAATATAGATTTACAAGCAAAACTTGGAGAAAATACAACAAATTAGGATATATCCGAAGAGTATATTGGACAGACAAAAATAAATGGACTGCACAGGATAGAGAAAAGGATAAAAAGACAAGTTGCAGTTTCAAAGAAAAAGCGCTAATCTGCACACTATTGATGAAAAATGTGATAATGATAAGAGTTATGTTGGACTGTGTAGCCTTGAGATTTACTATGTGAAAACTGACAGGAGTCAAGCAATATGGCTTACACCAGAAGTCAATGACAAATTAACTAAAATGGAATTGGACACTGGCTGAGCTGTTTCAGTCATTCCACAAAATGAATTTGAACGGCATTTCAAAGATACTGACTGAAGCCTGCAGAAATACAGCTAAGAATTTATAGAGAAGAAAATATAACTCCTGTGAGAATGACATTTGTATGTGAAATACCACAACCAACAAGCCACACTGGAATTGCATGTGGCAAAAACTGGAGGTCCAGCATTGTGGGGGCGTGATTGGCTGAGACAAGTACAACTTGACTGAAGATCCATCCACCATCTGCATGCCACTTCCCCTGTGATAGAATCAACTGAAAGCAAATTAAGAAAGGCAATGGATGGTGCCACAGAAGTGTTCAGGAATGGCAATGGAAAACTGAAGCATATCAAGAGTAAAATAGCGTTTAATAAAAATGCCACACCCAAGGTTTACAATGCCCATCCAGCTCCTTATACCGTCCATGATAAAGTAGCCAGTGAGCTGGATCGCATGGAGACTAAAGGAATTCTTTCTGAAGGTAAGTGAAGCCCACAGGCATTGCCAGTGATCCCAGCACCCAGGAAGAATGAATCTGTAAGGCTCTGTAGTGATTTTAAGGTCCCCTTCAACGCATTACTGAAAGTAGATCAATACCCTCCTGCCCAGGATAGAGGACATCTTTGTAAATCTTTCTGGAGGGAAACATTTCAGCGAAGTGGACTTAGCAGAAGTCTACCTACAGATAGAGATGGAAAAGGATTCAGAAGTGTTTCTCACCATAAACTCTAATAAAGGGCTCTATTGCTGTAACAGGTTTATTCTTGGAGTAGCATCTGCACCTGCATTCTGGCAGAAAGCTATGGGCCTGGAGCTGCAAGGCTGCCCAGGCACTCAGTGTTTCCTGGATGACATCATTGTGACCATTGAGGAAGACAAGGGACATCTCCAAAATCTCAAGACATCATTAAAAAGATTAGAAGATTATGGGCTCAGAGCACAAAGCAACAAATGTGAATTCTTTAAACCAAGCATCACTTACTGTGGTCACACCATTGATGCACAAGGTTTACAAAAGTGTGTTGAGACAAATCAAGCTGTGGTAGATGATCCAGGATCAAAGAAACTATTGAAGATGTGGTCCTTTTAAGGATTTGTCAAATACTATAACAAGTTCCTACCAAACCTGGATACTGTGCCAAACCCCTTGCATTCATTACTGCAGATCAGAAAGAAATGGCAATGAACAAAGCAGTGTGAAGTGACTTTCCAAAAGATGAAGGAAGTGCTGATGTCAGGCACTGTACTCACATGTTAGGATCCACATCACCTAGTGAAGCCTACTTGTAATGCCTTGTCTTAATGCCATAAGGTATGATGGAAGTCAACACCCTTTGCATCACGTTCCCTTACTACTGCAGAGAAAAAATATGTATAGATTGACAGAGAGGCCTTGAGCCTGGCTTGGGGTATAAAGTGTTTCAATCAGTTCTTGTATGGGTGAGGATTTACACTCATTACTGATCATCAACCACTGGGGTCCATTTTCAACCCACAGAAGGGTGTTCCACTAACAGCAGCAGCACAAATGCAGAGGTGGGCTCTGTTTCCTGGAGGACACAAATTCAAGCTTGAATTCAAGAGGACAACTAAATATGGAAATGTTGATACATTGTCCCATTCACCTTTGGGAACGGAAATATCTGAAACATTTACAAAAAAAAGACCCTCCTCTTGACGTATTCTCCCTAATGAAAATTGGAGGTGTCGCTATTATGGCAGAGATGATCAACCAGGTAAAGACCGCACATTGTCTTAGATCTACATGACAACTCATAATGGCTGGAATGTGCAGCAGGAATTCCAGTTCCCCATTTTTACCAGCGCCGGGATGAACTTGCCCTTGACGTGGATGGCTTATGTGGGGCTTAAGAGTTCCATCCAAGCTGAGAGCTAAGTTATTGGAGAAGCTACACGCTGGTCATCTAAATGTAGTCAAAATTAAATTGTTGGTTCAAAGCTTTGTCTGGTGGCTTGCAATAGATCAGCAGCTCAAGCAGATCGCCATGCAATTTTTGGGATGCCATCATGTCCAGGAGATGCCGACTGCAGTGCCTCTCCATCCGTGGGAATGGTTGGCATTGCCCTGGCAGAGTGCCTCTCAGCCAGGAGTGACATTATCCCACAAGAGTAAGAAATCCTCCAGAGCCGTTAAATCTTTAGGCTTGAATGGGACAATTTAAAATTTACTATGCCATTGTGAATGTCTATATAGTAGTTGTGTTATTTAGTATACTATATATATATATAATTCGTTGCAATTGTGATTTTGTATATGTAGATAAGTTGAGATGCATTCTATATTGAGTTGGAAAACTGAAAATCTTTGTAGCTAAGCAGGGCAGAGTATTGTGTATTTAATAATTCAATAATATTTGAGTAATATTGTAAATACATTGTTTGATTAAATATTTTTTGTTATTTACATAATTCATTACGGGTTGTATGCAGGAAGTACGTGAATAGCATATGTCGTTACACCACCACATCATAAGTGCGCACCTCAAGAAAGTAAAAACCTAAATGTACATGGGTTATCCCCCAGCTCCGTGTTTTTCATTCAATTATATTTATGTTTTGAGTACATAGGTGATTGTCTCTTCTTTTTTGATAACCATTGCTAATTTTGTTAAACTTTAAAACAAGTTGTTAATTGGTATAGATAACGATAAATATGCATTTGAACTTCTGTGAATATAGTCTTGGGACAGCTTCACCAGTTCAAGAAGGCAGCTGAGCACTCCTTCCAAAGTGTTGTTGAGCCATACAGCATGGAAATGGGCCCTTCGACCCAATTGGTCCATCCTAACTGTGAGCTATCTGCTTGCATTTGGTCATAGCTTCATAAACCTCATCTGTCCAATTGTTTATCTAGATGTCTTTTAAATGTTGGTAATGTGCCCATTCAGCCTCTATTTCTTGCAGCTCATTACGAATACACACCACCCTTTCGAGTAACTTCGACGAGCACCTTCGCTCTGCCCACCACAACAGGCAGGATTTCATGATGGCCACCCATTTTAATTCTACTTCCTATTCCCATTTCAGCATGTTAGCCCATGGCCTCCTTTACTGGCATGATGAGGCCTCTCTCAGGCTGCAAGAGCCACACCTCATATTCCTTCTACAATCTCACAGCACAAACATTGAATTAATCAGCTTCCAGTAATTTCTCACCACTCACTCATTTTTCATTCTCCCTTCTGGCTCCCTTCTGATTCCTTCTCTTCATCTCAAATACCCATCAACTTCCTCTGATGTTCTCGTCCTTCCCTTTCCCCTGTGGTTTACTCTCCTCTCCTCTCAGATTCCTTATTCTTCAGCCCTTTACTTTTTCACCTATCTCTCCCAACTTCTCTCTTTATCCCCCCTCTCCCACCCCTCCATCATCCCCCACACTGGGTCTCACCTCTCAACTGCCAGCTTGTACACTTTCTCGGCCGACCTCTTTTTTTCTCATTTCTTCCACTTCCTCTACAGTCCTGATAAAGAGTCTTGGCCTGAAATGTTGACTTTTATTTCTCTCCATAAATGCTGCCTGACCTGCTGAGTTCCTCCAGTATTTTATGTGTGTTGCCTCGCAGAATCCCTTGTGTTTATGATTCGTTGCCCTTTGTGTGATGTGGCTATCACTCTCGTAGTCCTGCAGAACTGTCGTATGAGAAAGTCATTGGCCAAGAACACAGTGGAAGATTCCGAAATCACCAATATGGTAAAGCTCTTTTAAGTGATGCTTGCTTGTAATAAACATTGGCTGGGTCAGGTTCTTCAGTTTACTGTTTTAATTGGAAGAAGGTATTTCTAGCAGGTATTTATAGCACTGAACTACCAGGCAAAATTAAAATGTTCTCTCCCCTCATTTAGGAGAATGGGAACATTAGGCCACTTCTGGTGAAGGCAGAGGCTGTATTTTAGAGACCACCTACTTTTTAGTGAAAAGAAATTTTCATAATGCAACCTGATAACCTTTAATTCAGGTGAATTATATTCTCTATTAGCAACCAAAATTAGTTTAATCACTCCTATGACCCTCATGCTGAGTATTTTCTTTAAAAATTTCCATATCAATAGAAATAATCCTAACTGCTCTTTATAAGAAAAAAGATAACTGATAGCACTAAGAATTTTCTTGTGAAGTAGAGAATATAATAGCCAGGAGGTAATATTTTATGTAAAACCTTTAATAAGTTAGAGTGCTGGATGGAGTAATGAGTTCCACCCTCTGGCTTTCGAGGGTACACAATGCAGAAATGATATGAGATAGGCCTGAAAAATTGTTTTTTAGTTGTGCCTGATAAAGTTGGGAATGGGATAGTGCTGTGGGATAATGTTTCCCCATAAGATCAAAGCTGGTATATAAAAACTCCAAAATACTTTAAAACATCAGTCACTAAAGTAATTTTTCCAATAGGACAGATTGCTCATCAGCTGACTGACATGCTGAGCATTTCTAATATTTCTTGAAGCAGATAAATAGGCTTTCTTCATGATTCAAACGGTAAAAAGGATGGACGTGAAGTCTTTTGAATAAACAATTCAACACATGAGGTCAGCAACATTGGTAGAAAGTGGAGCATTTATAAATAATGAGAGACTGAATGGTGTTGGAATTCAAAGGGACCTAGATGTCCTTATACATGAAACACTGAAAGTTAACCTGCTAGTACAGCATGTAATTAGGGCAGAATTGGTATGCTTGATTGAAAGAAGGTTTACGATCAAGAGTAAAGATGGCTTTCTGTGATTTAAAGCCCCCTGCTGAGGCTATTGTTTACAGGTACTATGATCCTACCTATGAAAGAACACATGTGAGGTAGATAGATCCCAGTCATGATGACCATGTTGATGCCTGAAATGGCATGTTTTTCATAAGAGGAGACATTAGGCAGACTGGAACTATGCTGTTTAGTTCTTAGAAGAATGAGGGATGTTCTTATTGAAACATAGATCTTTCTGATGGGCTTAGATAGACAGAATAGATGCAGGGAAAATGCTTTGCCCTGCCTGGGTGTCTCAAACCAACTCATAAAATAAAGCTGGCCATTCAGAATAGAGGTGAGAAGACATTTCTTCACCCTAAGGTTGAACAAGGATACTTAATTGGACCCAAATGTCCACCCTTGTTTGTAATTACTTTTTAAATGTCTCATTTATTTGAAACACGCTTCAATATAATCTATTAAAGAATGTTATTTAGCTTGAGCTGCTCCATTTAGTTCTAAAGTAGAGTTGTTGCTCCCAAATTGCCAGTGTGGACACTTCTGATGCTACCGAAGTAATGGAAACCACAAATTAAACATCTTGCACTGGCTGATGTGCAAAGTATCAAGAAGGATTGGACCATTCAGCCTATCCAGCATTCAGAAAGGCTATGGCGGAACTTCCATCTTAATTCCTTACCATCTGAGCCCCAGATCATTTGATTCCCATAAAATCTGAATATCTATCATCCTATCCCTGACAGATTTAAGAGCAAGGGGGGGTAAGTGGATATTATTTAACTGGATTTTCAGAAGGCCTTTGACAGGGTGCCCCATGTGAGGCTGCTTTACAAAATGGAATTACAGGGAAGATACCAGTATGGATAGAAGATTGGCTTACTAGTAGGAGGCAAAGACTGGGAATAAAAGGGGCCTTTTCTGGTTGGCTGCCTGTGACTGGTGATGTTCTGTAAGGGTCAGTATTGGGACTGCTTCTTTGTCACGTTATATATCAATGCATGACAGAAATTGATGGCTTTGTGACCAAGTTTGCAGGCGATACGAAGATAAGCTGAGGGGCAGGTAGTCTTGGGAAAGCAGGGAGTCTACAGAAGGATTTAGGCAGATTGGGAGAATGGGCAAAGAAGTGGTAGATGGAACATAGTGCAGGGAGGTGCATGGCATGCACCTTGGTAGACGGAATAGAAGCATAAACTATTTTCTAAATGGCCATAAAATTTAAAAATCTAAGGTGCAAATAGACTTGAGAGACAACGTGCATGACTCCCTCAAGGTTAACTTGCAGGTTGAGTTTGTGGTAAGGAAAGCAAATGTAATGTTAGCATTCATTTTGAGGTGACTAGAATATAGGAGTGAGGATGTAAAGCTAAGGCTTTATAACGCACTGGTCAGACCACACCTAGGGTTTTATGAGCAGTTTTGTGCCCCTTATCTAAGAAAAGATGTGCTGGCACTGGAGACGGATGAGAGGAGGTTCACAAAAGTAATTCCAGGAATGAAAACAATAACATCTGAGGAGCGTTTGATGGCTCTGGGACTGTACTCATTGGAATTTAAAAGAATGAGGAGGAATCTCATTAAAAATTATCCGATATTGAAAGGCCTAGATAGAGAGGACATGGAGAGAATGTTTCTTATAGTGGATGAGTCTAGAACCAAAGCCTCAGAGTAGAGGAACATTCACTTGGAACAGAAGTAAGCAAGAATTTCTTTAGCTACTGGTTGTGAATCTGTGGAATTAATTGTCATGGATGGTTGTGGAGGCCATGTCACTGGATATATTTAAAGTAGACGTTGATAGGTTCTTGATTAATCAGAGTGTCAAAGTTTTGGGAAGAAGGCAGGAGAATGGGGTAGAGAGGGATATTAAATCAGCCATGATGGAATGGCAGATCGGACTGAATCGCCTAGTTCTGCTCCTCTGTCTTAAGGTCTTATTACTGAGTGTTTCCAGTTCTTCATGGTAGCATTTTTTTTTAAGTAAGGAAATGCCTCTTCATCTCAATGCTAAGTATGCTGTTCTAAAATTATGTCTCTCAACTTTACCTGCCCCAACTGGGAGAAACATCCTGTCTACATCTTCTCTGTTATCTACCTTAATAAATTTAATGGGGTAATCCCTTATTTTTCCAAAAAATAGGTAATATAAATCCAGTCTATGCACTCTCTCTTTAGAAAATCCACCCAACCTAGGGCAGCTGAGATTATATCAGCTCAGTCCTAAAGGGTGACACAGGTATGTAGACATATTTCCACAGGATAGCAAGTAATATTGCAGCCAAGTGCGTAATCAGCAGCTTTAGCTTATAAATCTCTCCATAAAAATAGAATTGACCTTTCATGGCTTCAGATGTAGGCCAGTGTGATGATACACAATAGCTAACAAGTTTTCAAGCCCCGCAGGGGATTTGCTTATTTTAAATTTTGATGAAAAATACCAAGTGCTGGGTTCAGTACAAATAGGACCCATGAGAAACTTAAACCAATTTGTGATGCAGCAAAACAAAAAAAGTCTACAAACCAAGGGAAAATTGGGATGTGGAGAGAGAAATGATAAATCTATGTATTTATAGGAATGAACAGGGGTTCCCTCTGGGACTTATTCATTAGGATTAAGAGAAGTAGAAAAGTTGACACTTAATACTATGCACAATGGACTTTAATTAGAACTTTATGGTTCCTTCATTGGGGGAGTGGAAGAGTTTGCGGTGGTGTGGGTGATGTTGAGGAATTGAGTGGTTGGGATAGATTCTGAAAAAAAAATGCTTTCAATTTTCACACAAGAACAAGTTGGTTTGCTTCAAAGTTGGAGCTTAGGAGACGATGGTGCCTAAAGGCAACTCCTTTGTTTGCATCTTCAGAAACAGCTCTATTTCTATCTTTAATATCTCTATTTTTCCTTTTCAGAGTTCTTATGAAGACCCTGACCTGGAGTTACATGCTGACTTCGGTTCTCTGTGGGAACGGGACCCGCTCTTGGGGGGTCTCACGACTGGCCGCTATTCGATATACTGACGCGGCCTAGAAGATTGGTGCACCTTCAGGGTTTCGGGATTTCGTGGCTCTGGAGGCAGGCGGACTCGAGGCTGGGTGGTGCCGCCTGGTGTGTCGTGGGAGTACAGGGAAGATTGAAAGCAGCAAGCTGGCTGCTGGCTGTGTGCCCAGAGACCTGAATTCTTTGCGCACAGACCTCGGAAAAAGCGACGCAACAGACTTTTAATATCGTAAATCAGCGAGTTGTTTGTTATATCTCCCCTCTTGCTGTGAAACAGGGACGCTTTTACCCTTATTAGAGAGAGAGAGAATCTGTGATATGTCGAATTACCGGGTGAACGAGTAGTCTTTGGGGTACTGAAAATCTGTTTCTTTATTGATGCTTTGCTGTGTGCTTGAGTGCTCGGTGGGTAGCGGCCAGGCTGTTTTTTTGGCTGGTGGGGGAGAGGGAGTCATTGCTGTGCTGCTGCTTATGTGTGGGAGGGGGAGCTGGGGGCACTTTGGGGTTCTAACATTTAACTGTCATTCATTCTTTGGGGCACTCCTCCATTTTCATGGATGCTTGCGAAGAAAAAGAATTTCAGGATATATATTGTGTACATTTCTCTGACATTAAATGCAACTTTGAAACCTTAGAAACCTTTGAAATTCACTATTCAAGCTTATGTATTTAACCAAACACTGAATCTTTTGGCAGGGTATTGACTCCATAAGACCTAGGGGCAGAATGAGGCCATTTGACTCATTGAGCCTGATCCACCATCCGATCATGGCTGACATCTCAACCCCATCCTACTGCCTTCTCCTGAAATGGTTAATACAGGAAGCGGGGGGGGGGGGGCATAATTTTAAGGTGATGTATCTAGTATTCTCACCCAAGAATAAATGGAAACAATTTTGTGTGTGTTAAATGGAAACAATCACTTTAAAGTACTTTCCTAGGTAAACTAAATTTTAAACATTTATCAGCAACGTTGTGGATCATTTGACCTTTGTCAGTGAAGTTTCATCTTTTTGAAACCTTGGTGCAAAAAAATACTAAAAATCCAGAATAACATGCACAAAATGCTGTAGGAACTCAGCAGGTCAGGCAGCATCATCCACTACTCATCTCCATAGATGCTGCCTGACCTGCTGAGTTCCTCCAAAGTCGTTTTTTTCATCACTGTTATTGATGTAGCTTGTTCATTCATTGTGTGCCATGTCAATGATTTGAACGATCATGGTCCTTGAATGGCCATGATTATTCAAGACATTTTTTGCTACAGAAGTGGTTTGTCATTGCCTTCTTCTAGGCAGTGGCTTTACAAGATGGCTGAACCTAGCCATTACCAATACTCTTAGAGATTGTCTACCTGGCATTAGTGGTTGCATAACCAGGGCTTGGGCTCTGCTCCAGCTGCTCATACGACCACCACAACCTGCTCCCATGGCTTTACCTGACCCTGATCGCGAGGCTAAGCAAGTGTTATACCCTGCCCAAGGGTGAGCTGCAAGCTAGCAGGGGAAGGGGTGCCTTACACCTGCGTTGGTAGAGACGTATCTCCACCTTGCCACTCAGATTTAGCACACAGTTAAATGATAGGTAACTCTGCTCTGACCTTGATAAGATGATAAGGTGGACCTTGTTATATTGTTGCAGAGTCCGCAGGGCGTGGAGCTAACATTCTTTTTTTCTGACTGCTAGTTTCATCTTAATATTTGGAAAGGGCTGATGAGACTGAATTTGCATTTTATATCATTGCTACTCAGATTTTAAGGCATTGAGACCTGGGGAAGCCCAGCACAAAGGAGCAGTCTCAAATCCCTTGCTTTCCTTTGACTTTGTACACAAATCACCTTACCCCAGTTGTGCTTATTCCAAGCTGAGACTGCTTTGCAATGAGATGAACTGATGGTGAAACAGGATTTAAGGAGAGATCTCCAATCAAATCTGTTGTTGCACTTTTAATGCAAACTTCACTGACGAGGGAATTATACTTTGGGATTCTGGCAGAAAATCAAAAACCTTCAGTGCAGCACCAATAATAGGGGCGAGCAGGATATAACTAGTATGTCTGCTGCTGTAGCAAGAGACAAATGTGTAGCCTAGGCAATATATTACTAAATTAGTAGGAATTTGCAGCTAATTTGCATTGTGAATAGATAAAATGGTTGCGAATAGAACAACTGGTTTGGGCTTTTTTATTCCAATTTCAATATAGTAGAACTCTCCCATGTATCCAATATCGGATAACAGGACATATCCAAATACTCTCTTTACAACACTGTTTGAGCAGTCCATTGTTGATTTTCCTTTCCAACAAACGTTACAGAGAGATGGTGATGCGCACAGGAATCCAATTACATTCACAGACCGCACCATTAGATTCTTTGCAGAATGACCAAAATACTCAGATGTGTTTGACCGACAAAATTTTCTGTGTACAGTTCAGAAAATGGTGATGGTGGGGGTAAGGAAACAAGAGAACCTACTATCAGGTTTGCTACCTAATGAACTCTTAATGGGTTCCTATCAAACTCTGCTCCCCATTAAAATAACTGAGGTCTGAAATAAGTAGTAATTGGTGAGTGAGCGGGTGAGTAACTTCTTCAGATAAAATGAGATTGGAGATAGATTCAGAAATGAGAGCAGAAAACGATTTGGGGAAGTGGTCAAAGTGGCAGGGGCATGGTAGTGTAGCAGTTAGTGTAATGCCATTACAGTGCCAGTGACGCAGGTTCAATTCTACCGCTCTCCAATAGGAGATTTTACGTTCTACCCATGATCACGTTGGTATTTTCTGGGTGCTCTGCTTTCTGCACGCATTCTAAATATTGATTAGAATTAGTAAGTTCTGGGCATGCTACGTTAGCGCCAAAAGCATGGCAACCTTTGTGGGCTTCCCCCAACACATCCTTGGACTCTGTGGGTTATTGACGCAAACAGCGTTTTACTAAATGTTTTGATGTTTCAATGTGCGTGTAACATAAAAAGATATTCTTTCTCTTTACATCTAGAAACTGCCATATCAGTGATTAAAGGAACATTAATTGGCTGAGTGGTTGCATATAGAGTAACAGAGTCATACTGCCTGGCAACAGACCCTTCGGCCTATCACAGCCAGGCTAGCAGTTTTACCCTGGGAGCTGGTCCCATCTTCCTGCATCTAGCCTAAAGCCATCTAAATCTCTCCTTTCCATTTATTTATATAAATGTGTTTATCTGTTTACATTTTGCTAATCTACTTGCCTCAACCACTTCTGGCAGTACACTCTAGCCTTTGCATGATGAAGCTGTCCCAAATGTCCCAATTCAATTTCACACCTCTACTGATAAACCTTGGTCTTCTTGCTTTTAGCACCCTCCAATCTGGGAAATAGACATTTATACTCAGTCCATGCCCCTATGAACTTATATACTTCTGACAGGTCACCTCTCAATCTCCTACATTCCCAAGAATAAAATCCTAATCAACACAACCACTCCTTGTAAGCAAGTCCAGGAAGTGTCCTGGTAAATCTTTTTTATGATAATATATACAATATGCACTGTAATAATAAATTTACTTTGAACTTTTGAAAAGAAGGCAGAGGAAGAATATTAGTGTCAACAAAGGAATATTCTTTTGGCAATATAATTTTTTGTCTTTTTATATCAAGAGTGCTTTGCTAAGTGCCAGTGATTATTCAGGGTGAAAACTAAAGTGATCACAGGGATCTGTAGAACAAGAGCTATTTATTTTCCAAGGAGTTTTTGTTGAGAACTCTTTACAGCATGTGATGTCATGCAATACCATGTATGACTGAAACTACAAGATGAATTATTTAGCCTGAGCCATTAAACAGAAAAAGTCCTTAGTATTTCAGAAAGGCAGCTAATACCAATGGCCTAGAATGACAATTGGAGTGGTGAAAACATTGTACATTTAAATTGGGAAATGGTATCCACAGGGTGGAGACAGAAACTAGGGCTCTTGGGAGATCTGTTTGTAGTCGGGTGTCAATGAACTCACCTGCAAAAGGCAATGGGATGTAGTGGTCTTTGTAATGAGGAAGGTATGCACGTGTGTTCCCTTGGGGTAAAATATGATCCAACGGTTGTGAACACGCAATGTATGGAAGTATTCAGAATTGAGGATGGAATCAATGGTGAGTGAACAGAGATTCTGTGGGTGAGACCAAAGCAAAGTATGCTAGTCTTTTCCAGTGGGTAATTTCCAGCACCTGGTCCATATCCATCTATGATTTGGTGGCTAAGTACTATATAGGAGTACCTGCCTCAACCATCTTCTCTGTCAATACATTCTAGATTGCAACCATCCTGAGGGGGACAATTTTCCCTCAGACCCTCTCTAACTGGCTTACTCCTCACCCTAAAGTTATGCCTTCTGGTCTTAGCCTTGCCGGAGGGAAGAGTTTTTTACTGTCTACTCTTTCCATGTCTCTCAGAGTTTTGTAGGCCTCCATTAGGTCACTCATGAGTTCCTTCACTCCAGGAAAAACAAGCTCAGCCTATCCAGTCTCTCCTGAAATATTCCTTCGTAGGTAGTGTCTTAGAGAATCGCGACTGCACTCTGTCCTGAGCATTCATACCCTTCTTCTTGTGTGGTAATCAGATAACTTTACAATACTAACCATTGTAAAGTTGTATCTTGACTTCTGTGCTCAGACTAATGTTAGCTTTCATAAGTCGAGGGATAGAGTTTAAGAGTCGCGGGGTAATGATGCAGCTCTATAAAATTCTGGTTAGGCCACACTTGGAGTACTGTGTCCAGTTCTGGTCACCTCACTATAGGAAGGATGTGGAAGCATTGGAAAGGGTACAGAGGAGATTTACCAGGACGCTGCCTGGTTTAGAAAGTATGCATTATGATCAGAGATTAAGGGAGCTAGGGCCTTACTCTTTGGAGAGAAGGAGGATGAGAGGAGACATGATAGAGGTGTACAAGATAATAAGAGGAATAGATAGAGTGGATAGCCAGCGCCTCTTCCCCAGGGCACCACTGCTCAATACAAGAGGACATGGCTTTAAGGTAAGGGGTGGGAAGTTCAAGGGGGATATTAGAGGAAGGTTTTTTACTCAGATAGTGGTTGGTGCGTGGAATGCACTGCCTGAGTCAGTGGTGGAGGCAGATACACTAGTGAAGTTTAAGAGACTACTAGACAGATATATGGAGGAATCTAAGGTGGGGGCTTATATGGGAGGCAGGGTTTGAGGGTCGGCACAACATCATGGGCCGAAGGGCCTGTACTGTGCTGTACTGTTCTATGTTCTATGTTCTATGTTCTAATGAAGACCAGCATGTCTCACCACGGTCCCTCTGTTCCCCAATACGTCTAAAGATTTCATGTGTACCACACTTATTGAACCTCCCAAGATACATCATCTCACACAGGATTAAATTCATTTGTCATTGCTCCATCCTTATTACCTGCTGATCAATAATGATTCTCTCATCAATAGAAAGAGAATAGATGACCACAGAATATTAGGCTTCTAGCAGGAGTCTCAAAATCATTTTCTACACATTACAAGCCAATTAGAAAACTGGAATGGCCATTGGAGTGGTGAAAAAGATAGTGAATTTGCCTCAGATGAGAGTGATATCTCTGCAAGAACACTCTACCAGGACAATGGGCAATTCTATCACAGTTAAAATGAAATAAAAATTAAATTATGTAACCATTTGCTATAAATCCAACTGGTGTCATTCTCCATTCCATCATTAAGGACCCCATCACCCAGGATATGTCCTCTTCTTGCTACCACAAGGAAGGAGGTACGGGAGCCTGAAGGCACACACTCAATATTTCAGGAACAGCTTCTTCCCCTCTGCCATCAGATTTCAGAATGGACATTGAACCCATGAACACTACCTCAACACATTTTCTTCATTTTTGCACTACTTATTTAACTTTTTTAAAATATATGTAAACGTACCGTAAATTACAGTTAGTATTATTATGTATTACATGTACTGCTGTTGCTTCACAACAAAATTCACGACATAGGCCAGTGATATTAAACCTGATTCTGATCCTAATTCTAAATTTATAGAAATCATAACAGAGGTAAGTTCTCTCCATTTAAAGCTGTACTTGGTCAAATACATAGACAGGAAAGGTTTAAAGATATATGGGCAAAACATAGTTAAATGGGACTAAGTTAGTTATGGATTTTGGTTAGCATCAACCATTTCAGCCAAAGAGGCCATGCTGAATGTCTCTGTCACCCTAAGCAACTTTCCAGTCACAATTGTGTAAGACGAAGTTTAATTTCACCAGAAAAGCACAACACAGAAGGAAACATTTCAAACCCTCAAACCCTTGCTGAGTCTTTTGATAGAGTAATCTAAAACAAATAACAATGTCCTCTCCCCATGGCTACACATTTTACTCTGATTTAAATAGATAATTTGTTTTCTCTTAAAAGGTGCAATGGACTTTCCTGCATTTTTTCCATATTCACAGTATTTGGTCACACACTATTATTTCATGTGCCAGAAATAATAGTTTCAGAAGTAAGTCCACTTCTGGTGTCAGTTTGGTGTTAAGACTTTAAGACCATAAGATGTAGGATTAGGATTAGGCAATTTGCACCATCGAGTCTGCTCTGCCATTCCATCATGGCTGATATAGTATCCCTTTCAACCCCATTCTCCTGCCTTCTACCCATAAACCTCAACACCCTTACAATCAACCTCCACTTTAAGTACACTCAATGACTTGGCCTCCACAGCTGTCTTTAGCAATGAATTCCACAGATTCACCACACTCTGGCTGAAGAAATTCCCCCTCATCTCTGTTCTAAGGGACATCCCTCTATTCTGAGGTTGTACCCATTGGTCCTAGACATCCCACTATAGGGAACATCCTCTCCACATCCACTGTCTTGACCTTTCAATATTCAATAGGTTTCAGTGAGATCCATCCCCACCACATTCATCTAAACTCCAGCCAATGCAGGCCCAGAACCTTCAAATGATCTTCATATGTTAACACTTTTATTCCTGGAATAATTCTTATGAACGTCCAATAAACTCTCTCCAATGTCAGCTCATCTTTCATTAGATAAAGGGCTGACAAACTGCTCACAATACTCCAAGTGTGGTCTGACCAATGCCATATAAAGCAACAGCATTACATTCTTGCTTTTATATTTTAGTCTGAGAATTAATGGCTGCATATTACATACGTGACAAAAGTTTTTGCCAACTTACTAATCTAAACTCCTACAACTCAAATGCCTCATTATGGTTACTTCTGAAACAAAAGTCAATGGTTTCTCTTTTCCAATATCATCCTTGTGAATTTACACTGTGCACTTCCTATGATTGTAATTCTTTATTATGCATTCAATGTTGTACATACTATTTCAGATGTGATTAAAGATTATTTTGTAAAATGCCATCATTAATACATATTTCTAGTCCTTTATATCTGAACAAAATTTTCAAAGTGCTTATTTTGGCTTTCTGACTTTGATTTTAATTGAGTTAACTATAGGAATTTCTTTGTTTCTCTAGTCACTCATAGTCCTTATTTATGGGGAGAAGGTAGGAGAATGGGGTTGAGAGGGATAATAAATTTGCCACGATGGAACATACCCAACAGGCTGAATGACCTAGTTCTGCTCCGATGTCTTGTGGTTTTATTTATCTCCGGTTTCTTTTTATTTCCCTCAAATTTAAATGTATTAGATTACATTAGTCTTACCTCTTCACTAATCTGCCTATATTGTCTACTATGACATTCTCTGTTATTCGTACCTTGTTAGTGCACTTCACTTCAAGCATATTTAAGTAACTTTCGTCTCTTGTTTCCAGCCAATTTTGTGCTCCTTCTCTAATCAGGTTGCTCCATTTTTCTCTATTTTAAAGGCTACAAATATGAAAGTAATCAAAGTCACTGTGAATTAAGTAAAATCATGCTAAAGAAAAAAGCAACAGTTGGAGGAATTTTAACAATTACCATCTGCTACGTTAACACTTTCAAGAAACTACAAAAATGTCATAATATCATGACATTTTAGTTAAATTGAAATAAGTCCCATATCTGGAGTGTGGTTAAACCTGGATTTTGAAAGCTGCAGCTTTGCTTTTGGTTAAAGATTAGTGCAGTGTCTCCAGCTTGTTTCCATTTCACTTAAAAAAAATCCAGTAGCCAGTTTATTAAGCTGTCAAAGAGCATCTAAATCTCTTCCTTTTTCTGTCACTTTCTACTGAAAACATCCTTTGAAACAGAAAGCACTCGGGGATAGCTAAAAAAAAATGATATGTAAATCCCGCAATTCATCCCGCACCATGTAATACAGGTCTTTGCCCTTGGAGCCAGGCTTCCATCTGCTGAAACATTACTCTGATATACAGTACAAAGGCAGTAACAAAGATGTTCATATCGCAGTATTGTGTGCTGGTGGCAGGGAGAGGAATCAATGAAGCCATTGGACAATGGATAGAGTTTAAACAGCCTGGAAAATTTGCTAAGATGCAGACAAAGGGCAAACATTGAAAAGGGTCTGCTGAGCTGTGGAGGAATTCCTTAGCATCCATTATATCCTTGAAACAATCATCACTTACAGAGTGGATTTGCATCAGTAATAGAGTTCAGGCACTGTTTGTGAAAGGCTCTCCCTGCAGTTGACCCTGTCTCCCTGTTGCACATTGATACACAGCAGTTCTCTCTTGCCCTGTCTTGCACCACGGAGAGCGATATCATGGGAAAATATGCAAACTTAAAGAAAGCACAGGGAAGTAAAAGAGATGCAGGGCTTTGGGTGGTTCTCAGATTACTTTTATCCCTGGTTGCCAGCAAAGATGACATGGACAAAGGAGGAACATACTGTCTCCTTCCTTTTGTCACTAATCACATCCTTATAAACAAAATATGGGTAAACTGAACAGTAATAACTCTTTTTAGGATTAATGTTATTCCTGTGCCCCAGGAAATCCATGAATGATAATCAAAAGGAATGTGATGATGCTGCAAAACTATGATTACGCTTTTATGTTTCCCTGGGGCAACACAAAAGTCCAAGGTCGATCTTGCTGGGATTCTGCAAGGGAGCAGGATGGAAGGCAAAGTGTATCAGGAAATTGGTTCGTTAATGTGGGATTTGGATTTTAATAGCATTTAGATTGAGGCAAAGAAGAGATAAAGATTAAAAGTGTGGGAGTTCTAGACAGGAGAAAAAAAGAAGAAAATAAAACTGAAGAGGATAATTTGCACATTGGCACTAATTATGAAATTATAATTGTTGAACTCAGTGACAAAATTTTGTCCATGTTACTCTTCTAGCACCAACATCAGTGAGTACCACCTTCATCCCCCATTATTACGTAAGAGGTTATCATTTACCGGAAGCTTTAACAGAGAACACATTACAGCACTCTGGCTAAACATAGCAGAGTAAAATCTGGATAATGTGTGAAAAGGTATATGGAATCCATGAATACTGTCTTGCCATTCCTATTTATTATTAATTAATGAATTTATTTGTTTTGTGCTATTTATTTTGCACTATTTATTGATTTATTTTGTAACTTAGTGATTTTAACGTCTTTCACTGTATTGCTGCCACAAAACAACTAATTTCACTACATACGTCAGTGATAGTATACCTGATGCTGAACCAAATGATTTATTAAAGCAGGTTAACTGTCTGAAAACTATAGGGATGTTCAAGAGCTGAACAGTTCACTTTACTGATTTCCATTAGACTATAAGACACAGGAGCAGAATTGGGCCATTTGGCTCATTGAATCTGATCCACCATTCCATCATGGCTGATTTATTATCCCTCTCAAAACTATTCTCCTGCCTTCTCCCCATAATCATTGACACTCTTAATAAGCAAGAACCTATCAGCCTTCACTTTGTCTCCTTCATCAGCAACAAATCTGTCGTATTTTCAGAACTGTGGAAGCATTATTGGAATAAGGACTAGAGTTGTTCAAGAGTGCTCATTACCACTTGTGACTGATTAAATAACAACCCAGCTATATTCTTGTGATAAATAAAATAATCACCTGCTAACAAATGCTGATTGGAATCAGTAGCCTCCAGTGTGTCTTTTGAGCCATAGTTTTAGGAAATATAACAGTTCTATGAGGAATAGTTCAATATTTTTCTTTTCAACAGATGGTCAAAGTTCGAAGTAAATTTATTATTGAAGTACATATATATATCACCACATGCAACCCTCAGATTCATGTCGAGCTGTAATTGATAAAGAGCATCCTGATGTATGCATCTTTGCTGTATTGATGTTGCAGGGTTGAGTGAAGTGCCAATGAATTGGTATCTGCTGTGAATCTGTTGCTCCGGTAGACAAATTGGAGTTGTTCCAAGTCACTTCTCAGGGGGGAGTTGATATGTTTCATGACTAACCTCTCAAAACACCTTATCACTATGGATGTGGTACTACTGGATGGTAGTCATTGAGGTAGGTTACCACATTTTTCTTCGACACTGATATAATTGAAACCTGCTTGAAGCAGGTGGGCACCTCACACTGCTGAAGCAAATTTAAGATCTTGGTGAACACTCCAGCCTGTTGATCAGCAGAGGTTTTTAGCACGTGGCCAGATGCCCTGTCTGAGCCAGGTGTTTTTCGTGGGTTCACCTTCCTGAAGGCTGCTCATATGTTGGCCTCAGAAACTGAAGTCGGGGGTTGTGGGAGTTTGTGAGAGTTTATGTGTGATATTATTTCAGGATATTACTTGCCTTTACCCTCTCTTCACATCATTTTTCAACTCTCGCTTCAGAACCACTCTCTCTCCCTTGCTAGCTACTTGCTATCTCCACCATTGTTCTAAATTTTCCTTTTGCTTCTTTAATGATGTGCCAGTACAAAGCAAGGCAAATGTAAATAAAGACTTTGGACAGAGCATGAATGAGACCAATACCTTTCCTAATTAAGATGTTAATTGGCCTAACTTGCCTGGATACAATGAACCTTATACAGAACATAATGGGTGGAAGCCAAATCTGCTCCTAATGGACATCATGCCGGAGCAAGTTCTTGGCCATATTCCAATAGACCTATTATAGTTTCAATATTTATGAATCTAGCAATTTCGTTAAAATTATAGTACCAAAAAGAAAATCTAAAAAAGCAAAGTTACTTGCGCTTCAATTCTGCTCAGGCTCTTCATAAAAGATGGACTGACACCTCATTTCAATTGGACAACTCAATTTTCCAGGAATTTCACACATCTTCCACGGGCCATGAATGGCTACACACCAATAGCCTCCCACAGAGACAATGGCGATTGTCACATTTGTCAACGGGGAGTGGCCACCTCCTCCAATCATTTGCATCCAATATATCCAAATAGTCAAGTCTTGCTTCATTGGCATTTGTATCTTGATAATCAGCTGTTCTTTATGTGCTCAGACAAATCTATTATGGTCACCACGGCCAAAGAATGATGTCCTCATTAGATATCCATACGTGAATACATTTGAAAGCAAAGGTAATTGGAGAGCTCAAGCAATAAGACTGATCATTATCTGCCCGGAAATACGGAAGCTAATTTTGGTCTTTGTACTGATAACTGGTCCTACAACAGAACCCTAGCAACTGTGAATGAAGGGTCTGGAACCAGTCTGTGGGCTTCTGGGGTAAACTGATTTGCAGACTCAGGATCAACTTCTTTGGGATTGTTCAACAGCTTTCTTAGCCTGAGCAGTGGTTGAAGAAAGCTGAGCAAGGAAAGATAAAGTATCTTTTAACAGCTTGATTACGGGTCCAGGAAAAGAAGCAATATTCACCTGACTCAGCGGCATACTAATCACTGTTTGAATCGTTCCATCTCTTCTTCACCATTAACACCCTCCCACAGCCCCACCTTCAGACTGAACCTTGAGCTATGGCTAGTGAAGCAGGTGGCTCAGTTAATGATTTTCTCAAAATGGGCGAGCTACCACAGTACCATAGTACCACGGTAGTGTGGCGGTTAGTACAACTCTATTGCAGCTCAAGGTGTCGGAGTTCAGAGTTCAATTCTGTCGTCATCTGTAAGGAGTTGGTAGGTCCTCTCTGTGGAATGCATGGGTTTTCCCCAGGTGCTCCGGTTTCCTCCAAAAGTCCAAAGACATACTGGGTAGGCTAATTGGTCATTGCAACATGTCCCGTGATTAGGTTAGGGCTAAACTGGGGTTGTCAGGGCAAGAAGCGTCTACTCCATGCTGCTTCGCAAAATAAATAAATAAACAAATGATGGGCTGACAGGCAGATGGATGGATAGATAGGTGCCATGCCCTGTAACTTCACTTATAATCCAAGGGCTAAGTCATACCTTCTTAGGGCCTCCCAATTTCGGTGCATCTTAAGGTCACTAAATCAGCATTGTAACTGAAATTGGAAGATGACAGGTATCCATCCCATCCTGTTATTTCTAATTTAGAAAGTATTAAAAACATTTCATTAGTATCTGAATATTTTCTAATATTAATATTAATTTAAATATTTAAAATAGCAGGAATTCAGTTAAGTCCTGAAAAGGGTTCTTGGCCTGAAGCATCGACTGTTTATTCATTTCTGTAGATTCTGCCTGACCTACTGAGTTCCTCCAGCATTTTGTGTGTATTACTTGGGAATTCTGTTTGCACACTTATGTAATGAAATCATGTGATTTTGCATGTCAGTGTGTAAACTAAATTCCCACTATTTATCAAACAAGAAATGAATCCTATCACCCTCACTACTGAACTTAGGATCTTACTGGAGGGTTATGTAAAGTGCATCAATGTTCTTTGTTTAATACTAACAAATGGAATGTACTTGCAAGAACTGGTGAATGAGATTGGCACAGATAGGTATTTGATGGTCAGCATGGTCACGATGGGCTGAAAAGCCTGTTTCTGTGATTTATGACTCACTATAACTCTAAAGTCTACTTAGTCAAGAAAGTTCACCAATGCCTCTACTTACTGAGGAGGCAAAAAGAGCTGGACTATGCTTATCAATGCTCCCATCCTTCTATAAACGTGCAGTAGAGAGCATCCTAACGTACTGCATCACTGCATGGATTCAGAAGGTGCACTGTGAAGGACTTGAGGGCTCTATAACGGGTGGTCAAAACTGCCAAAGCATCACCAGCACCAACCTACCCACATCAAGGACGTGTATACAGAAAGGTGTTGGAAAAGGGACAGTAACATCATGATGGATACCATCCTCTCTGTTCAGGGACTGTTTGCCCCATTCCTATCAGGGAGGAGGCTACGCAGCATCCACACCAGGTACACCTGACTCAAAAACAATTACTTTCTCCAAGTAGTAAAGCTGATTAACACCTCCATCCCCTAGCACACCCCACCGCACCCATCACCACCACTACTTTATCATTGCCCGTCAGAGTCACTATATGTAGAGATACTCCTGTGCCTAGCATTACTTAATGAACACTCAATATATATAATATATAATATATAATATATATATATATATATATATATATATATATATAAACTATCTTATTGTTTATATCTATTGTGATTTAAAAAAAACTATTGTGTTCTTTACCTTATTGTGTTTTTTTTCTTGTGCTGCAACGGATTGGGAGTAACAATTATTTAGTTCTCCGTTACACTTGTGTACCGGAAACGACATTAAACAATCTTGAGTCTCGACTCTTGAATCTTAAAAACCACCTTCTTGTAAAAGTCTGCATGATGTGTACATGCAAGAACTGAAACATATATGAACAAATTACTGAGTGTTTTGAATAGAATTAACTGCAGCAAATACTGACCTTCTCCTTTGAAAATTAATTTATAAGGTCAAAGTAAATTTATTATCTAAGTATATATATGTCACCAAAAACTACCTTGCAGACACTAGCAGGAAAATAAAGGAAAATTAATCACACAGGAGGTGTGACTATGATTTAACCATTTTTTTCTCTCTTTGCCTGAGGATATACTTTTTCAGTTTTTGATTTTGATTTTATGCAAAACCGGTGACTTGAACTACCACCAATCTCTGATTTCTAACATCTAGGAACAGCTGTGAAAGCCAAGAGTTTTCACATCGCTGAGAAGCTGTGAACAGAAGACTGATTCAGTCTATCTCTTCAGGCCCCGCCATTTATTTGCTGTTCAGCTTTCCCCACTTTCCAGCCAGAAAGAAGATTAACATGTTTATCACGAAACGCAGGGTGAAATTTCAGATGTTAAGCTCATGGACTGTGAATAATTCCAAATATTTCTTTGAAATTATTTTTGTTGCTTAATCAAGTTGCTAAATATAAAAAAAATATTTCTTACTCTGGACAACAGTTACGCAAACATTATTAAATGGCGACCATTCCTTGTGACATCTGAATATTGTAATTGGATTTGTTCTGTTGGATCTGAATAGGATATAGTTTGCCCATATATACAGAATGCTGTGTAGAACAATACATTGCTAATAATGCCAGCCCAGAATTCACAGCTACTCTTTGTGTTATAAAGCTGCTATGTTTTATAACTTAAAAAACATTAAACTAATTCAAAGGAAGACACGGGAGCCTGGGAATGTGAGTCTAACTTTGAGTTTACTTTAAACGAGGTGTGCACGTATTGCGTGGTAGAATGATGATGAAAGCAGTTCACGTATTTATACATACAGTATAACCATAAAGGATTATATAGACAAACAAGAAAGCTTAAGCAACCTGTATATATATACTTACGCAAAGAGATGAAAATATTACTTAAATATTAAATACACAACAAAAGCTCTTTTTTAAAATTCTCTTCTTTAGGAAAGAAACTGGTAGAAAAAGAACAATAAAAGAATTTAAAGATTTTGCAGTAGTTCCTGCTACTTAACAGCTGTACGTGAATTGCCAATAACTTTATTGCTGTTCTGCATTTGACATTCACATTTCTTCCTTGTTACTTTTTGAATATTAAGTAAGAATAAATGGCAGGCTAAATTGTATGTGACCTCTGTGAAGAATTGGAGAGACCAGCTAAATGTCATTTTCACTTCTTTATTATTTACGTATTTGTTGTATGTATTGCTGGGGCACTTAATGGCTATCTCAATTGCCCTTGAGAAAGAAATGGTGAGCTACCATCGGGAACAGTTGCAATCTGTGTGATGAAGTGAAGATATTCCGACAACGGTAATGTACTTTGACCCAGTGGTGATGAAAGGATGCCAGTTTATTCCCACATCAGTTGTGTAATGTGGCGAACTTACAGATTGGAGTGCTCCCATGTGTATGTACCCTTGGTGTTTCAAATGCTAGGAGGTGCTGTTTTCAGAGTTATTGGTTTACCAAGCTTTGGTAATTATTATAATGCAGCTTGCAGATGATACTGCAGCTATGGTCTGGTGGCACTTGAGGAACTGATGTTTAAAATGATGGATGGAGTGCCAATTAAATGAGCTGTTTTCTCATGGATGGTGTCAAGATTCTTGCAGTGTTGACATTGCACTCAGCAATTCAACTGGACAATATCTGAGCACACTTATGACTTACTTTGAAGGTTGTAGAAAGGATTAAATCATCAGGAAGTGGCAACTTCCAATAGCACTCCCTGTGCCTATTCTGCAGCCATAATATTTAATTAAGTGGCTCAGTTTCTGGTCCTGAAGGATTTTGATGGTGGAAGATTAGGAGTTGCTGGTGCTGAAGAATGTCAAGGTGAAGTGATTGGATTCTCTTTCGTTTCTTACTCGTGTAGGGTGAGCAACCGTATCACTTATCAGCACAAACACAACACTGGCTAGCTTTAGAGGCAGGCCAACATTGACCGTCTGGGAAACAAACAGCCTGCTAAATGGATCAAACAGCATCTGTGGGGTGGGGATAGAACGGAATGTTAACATTTTGTGTCAATCTCCTGCATCACTTTTAAATCTGCCAAGTACCAACCCTCACCGTAACTCAAGTGCTCAAGCCATGGTAACATTCTCATAAATCTTCTTTGCATTCTTTCCAATTTACCGAGGCTTCTCCTATAACAAGGTAATAAAAACTGTACACAACGGTCCAGGTGTAGTCTCACAAATAACTCACACAACTGCAACATAATGTTCTAAAACCTGTACCAATGTCCTGACTGATGAAGGTGAGTGTGCCTTACAAGATCTGAGTATAAGAGTGGAGACAACCTGCTACAATTATGTAGGACCATGGTGAGACCACATCTAGAATACTGTGTACTGGTCTGATCTTCCTGCCTAAAGAAACAAGAAAGTTGCATGTCTGATTGAGGGAACATCGTGAAAGTTAACCAGATTGATTCCTGGAAATAAAAGGTGATGTGTTGTATGAGTTAACATATTCCCATTCTGACTTGTCAGTCCATGGTCTCCTTTACTGCCATGATGTGGTCACATTCAGCAACACCATATATTTTGTCAGGGGACCTCCAACCTGATGGCATGAACATCGATTTCTCAGAATTCCAGTAATTGCCCCCCCTCTCCTTCATCCTTCCCCATTCCCATTTCCCTCTCTCACCTTATCTCCTTCTCTGCCCATCTTCACATAAAGATATGAGAAGATAGTCAGTAAAGTGACAAACAAGAGAAGACCTGCAGATGCTGGAAATCCAAACATCATCCACAAAATGCTGGAGGAACTCCATAGTCCAGGCAGCATCTATGGAAAAGAGTACAGTCAAATTTTTGGGCAGAGACCCTTCATCAGGACTGGAAAAAAAAGGTGAGAAGTCAGAGTATGAAGGTAGTGGGAGGGGAAGAAGAAACACAAGGTGATAGGTGAAACCAGGAGGTGGTGAAGTAAAGGGCTGGGAAGTTGACTGGTGGAAGAGATAAAGGGCTGGAGAAGGGGGAATCTGATAGGAGAGGGTAGAAGACCATGGAAGAAAGGGAAGGGGGAGGTGATGGGCAGATAAGAAGGGAAATGCGAATGAGGAATGGTGAAGGAGAGAGGGGGTCATTACTGAAAATTTGAGAAATCGATGTTCATGCCATCAGGTTGAAGGCTCCCCAGATGGAATATAAGGTGTTGGTCCTCCAACCTGAGTGTGGCCACATCACAGCAGCAGAGGAGGCCATGGACAATCTGATTAGTTACACAGGCACAATCAAGTGGCAAACATCATTCACTAAAATTTTCCCAAAGTACAAACTTATGAAAGACACCATACCTTACTATAAATATAAGTTTGATCTAGTTTTTGAATCAGAGTCCTACAAACTATCGATCCATTATTACAGATTGGACAATCCATAATAACCATCTGGATATAACATTACAGGATAAACAAGCAAGAACAACTTACTTAATAGATATAGCCAATTCAAACACACATAACATAGAGAAATCAATAAGTGAAAAACACCAGAAATATGCAGAATTAAAAGAGGTAATTGAATGACTATGAAACATGAAAAGGGTATACTTTGTCCCATTAGTAATATCTACAACTGGTATCATCCCAAAGTCACTACACAATAGCATTAAATAATTAGGCCTACACAACAATATTTATGTAAATTTGCAGAAATTCACAATACTAACACCACCAGAATGGTCCAAAAGTTCCTAGTAATTGGGAGTTGAGTGCATTTGGCTATACCTGTACCTCAGGTTTTACCAGCTTGTGCTGAGAAAAAGTAAAATACAACAATAATAATAAATAACTAAGCAATAAATATTGAGAACGTGAGATAAAGATTCCATAGGTTGTGAGTCCATACATTGTGGGAAAAGTTCAGTGATGGGCCGAGTGAAGTTATCCTCTCTGGTTCAAGACCCTGATGGCTGAGGGGTAATAACTGTTCCTGAACTTGGTGGTGCGGGTCCTGAGGCTCCTGTACCTTCTTCCTGATGGTAGCAACAGGAAGAGAGCACATGACCTGGGTGCTGAGGATCTTTGATGATGGATGCTGCTTTTCTATGACAATGCTCATTGTAGATATGCTCAATTGTGGGGAAGGCTTTACCTGTGATGGACTGAGCCATATCCATTTCTTTTTGCAGGAGTTTCTGTTCAAGGGCACTGGTGTTTATATTGCAGGCTGTGATGCAACCATTCAATATACTGTCCACCACACATCTATAGAGATTTGTCAAAGTTTTAGACGTTATGCTGAATATTCGCAAACTCCTAAGAAAGTAGAGGTGCTGCCATGCTTTCTTCATAATTGCTCATAAGTGCTGGACCCAGGGCAGATCCTCTGAAATTGTAACACTGAGGAATTTGAAGTTGCTGACTCTCTTCACCTCTGATTCCCTGATGAGGACTGGCTTATGGGCCTCCGGTTTCCTCCTCCTGATGTCAATAATTAACTCCTTGGTCTCGCTAACATTAAGTGAGAAGTTGTTGTTGTGGTATCACTCAGTCAGATTTTCAGTCTCCCTCCTATATGCTGATTCATCACCACCTTTGATTCAGCCAACTTCACTGGTGTCATAAGTAAACTTGAATATGGCATTAGAGCTGTGCTCTGCCTCACAGCCAGAAGTATAAAGTGAGTAGAGCAAGGGACTAAGCACAAAACTTTGTGGTGCACCTGTGTTGATGGAATTTTTGGAGGAGATGTTGTTGTGAATCTGAAGTGACTGAGGTCTGTAAGTGAGGGTCTGCAAAGAACATATTAAGGCCAAGTTCTTGTAGTTTTATTGATTAGTTTTGAGGGTATGAGAGCATTCAAAGCCAAGCTGTAGTCAATGTGGTGCATCCTGATGTATGGACCTTCGCTGTCCAGATGCTTCAGCATTGAGTGAAGAGCCGAAGAAATGGCACCTGTTTCGCCACTGGACAAAATTGGAGAAGATCCAAAAGTCACTTCTCAGGCAAGAGTTGATCTATTTCATCACCAACCTCTCAAAGCACTTCATCACGATGGATGTAAGTGCTACTGGATGATAGTCAAAGGGGGATGTTACCACCTTCTTCTTTTGAACCAGTACCTCAGCAAGAGTGAAGCAAGAGGTTAAAGATATTGGTGAACCCTCCAGTCAGTTGATCAGAATAGGTCTATAGTACTCAGCCAGGGACCCCATCGGGGCTGGAAGCTTTCCACTGGTTCACCCTCCTAATGGAAGCTCTCTCATTGGCCTCAGAAACTAAAATCAGTGTCAGTGGGGTCCAAAGGAGTTCATGAAGATGCCTCCATATTTTGACAGCCAAACCATGTACAGTATAAAAGTTATTGCGCACATTTGGGAATTGAAACCTCGTTGCAAACTATATGCAGGAATATTTTTCTGCTATCTTAATAATATATGCTGTGTGTGCTCTGTGCTGTGTGTGCTCTGTGCTGTGTGTGCTCTGTGCTGTGTTTTGCACCTTGGTCCCAGAAGGACACTAATTCATTTGGCTGTATTCATGGGTATAGTTGAATGACAATTAACCTTGAACTTAACGTTGTACTTGAATGTGAACACCAAGGTAAAAGATTTCCTCTGATATTTTCAAATGGCTCAACACAAGAGGACAAATTCTGAGGTCTCATGTTCATATGTTCTTCTGTCGGGTAGGCTGAAGTTTGTTAAGAACTGCAGAATATGCGATTTACAGCTAAAATAGATCAATAATGAGGTAAGCAATTTTCGTCAAGTTTTATAACAGTACCAGAATTTCTTTCCAATAAAATTAAAGTGGCTTTGATCCACACATAAAATATTACTGTAAAAAAGAATATTTAGTTTCCTTGATGGTTATAAAGCTTAAAGTTATTTAATGGAAATATTATCCATTTTCCTTAGATTAAACTGAGTTAGCTACAAAAACCATTCAATGGACATTAATAATTGTAAATATTAAGATAGTAGACCAGGAAATTATGAGTGCACATGAAAGATTGGTGATAACAAATCTGCCTCTAAATAATATTCTTTGGATATGGGTTTTGAATATGTCTAATTCTTCACACAGTTATGCCTATCTAATTACTTTAAACAAAGACTGTCAGCACATTCAGGAAATTCTACTGCCTCTGGGCCATTTGCCCATTAAACCTACTTGTCAAGTCTCTTTTAATTGGTTTGGTCTAAAATTGAAGTTGTGTGATCAAATGTGGTATAGTGCAGACCCTCCAAATAAAATTGCTCCTTTGCTTCCCCTGTAAGTGCCCAAATGATTTAAATGAAAGCTCCAATGGCCCACTTTCTGACTATTTAGAAATTCCAGTCATTCATTCATAATCAAGTATAAAATTAAGGATACAAAATATGTTAGTGTACCCAGCACCATGCTAATGCAATATGGTCAAGGGGAGAAGGCAGGAGAATGGGATTGAGAGGGATAATAAATTAGCTATGATGGAATGGTGGAGAAAACTCAATGGGCTGAATGGCCTAGTTCTACTCCTATGTCTTCTAGTCTTATGGTTCATATTTAAAGCTCAGAAATCAGAAGGTGTTTACATGATGGAGAAAATTGTAAGCTATGAAGTAGATCCACAGAATCTCTTGATTCGAAAGAATATAGTTCATTTGTGAGACAGCCTGACTAATGGTTAGTATGGAGATGGTTATCCCACAACTCAGAGGAGTGCAAGGAAGGAGAGAGAAAAAGCTGCCATGTCCCTAATGTCCTTAAGCTATTTATACTCTGTAATGATGGGGAGATGTTTCCCAGGCGCGTGCAGCTGCAGCAAAGACCTTAGCACCTTGAGTAGCTCAGCTGTCCCCGGCAGAAGGAGGAAGGTCAAGACAGCCCCTTGGTAATTCCCTCCCCCTCCCTTCCGCTATCCCTATGTCACTCTGCCCCCTCCCCCAGCTGCCTATCACCTCCCTCATGGTTCCACCTCCTTCTACTACCTATTGTGTTTTCCCCTATTCCTTCTTCACCTTTCCTGCCTATCACATCCCTGCCTCCCTTCCCCTACCCCTTCATCTTTCCCCTTACTGGTTTTTCACCTGGAACCTACCAGCCTTCTCCTTCCCACCCTCCCCCCACCTTCTTTATAGGGCCTCTGCCCCTTCCCTCTACAGTCCTGACGAAGGGTTCCAGCCTGAAACATTGACTGATCGTTTCCACGGATGCTGCTCGACCTGCTGAGTTCCTCCAGCGTGTTGTGAGTGTTGCTCAAGACAGCATTAATTGCATGGTATTCGATATTTCCTCACAACTGCCATGACTAAGGATATTACTAGGTGTATGGAAATGCTCCTGGATAGCACCACTGTTGTTGACTGAATGAACGGTGGTGATGAATCAGCATATAGGAGGGAGACTGAAAATCTGTTGTTGGTGCTGCAACAACAACCTCTCACTCGATGTCAGCCAGACAAAGGAGATGATTATTGACTTCAGGAGGAGGAGGAGCCCAGAGGTCTGTGAACCAATCCTCAATGGGGGATCAGAAATAGAGAAGGTCAGCAGCTTTAAATTCTTCGTGTTATCATTTCAGAGAATCTGTCCTGGGTGCAGCACATAAGTGCCATTATGACAAAAGCACAGCAGCACCTTTACTCTCTTTGAGGTCTGCATAGAATCAGCATGTTAACAAACTTCAATAGATGTATAGTGGAGAGTAGATAGACTGGTTGCTTCATGGTCTGGTGTGGAAACACCAATGCCCTTGTATGGAAAACCCTACAAAAAGTAGTGGCTACAGCTCAGTCTATCATGGGTAAAGCCATCCCCACAACTGAGCACATCTGCACAAAGCACTGTCACCGGAAAGCAGCATCCATCATCAAGGGCCCCCACCACCTACTCATGCTCTCATCTCACTGCCGCCATCAGGAAGGAAGTACAAGAGCCTGGGACCCGCACCACCAGGTTCAGGAACATTTATTATTCCTCAACCATCAGGCTCTAGAACCAGAGAGGATAACTTCACTCAACTTCAGTCTCACCATCACTGAACTGTTCGCATAAGCTATGGTCTCACTTTCTAGAACTCTTCATCTCATGTTCTTGATATTTTTTGCTTATTTATTTTATTATTATTTCCCTTTTTTCTCTTTATTTTTTTATTTGAGCAGCTTGCTGCTTTTTATGAAAATTGGTTGTCTGTCCTATTGGGTGTGGTCTTTCATCGATTCTATTTTGTTTCTTGTATTTACTGTGATTGCCTGAAAGATGATGAATTTCAGTGCTGTTTATGGTGACATATATGTATTTTGATAATAAATTTACTTTGAACTTTGAACTTTGAAGTGGATATATAGCCAAAGATCTTTGTTAACGTTGGTATCAATGACATAGGTGAAATAATAAGATCATGCAGATAAACTTTGGGGAGGATAAGGATGAAAGTAGGATTGAAGTGATCAATAGAAAAGTCTACAGCAATATGTGCATAGTCTATTGAAAGTAACATGGCATTTTGGAAAAAAAATAGTTAACATAGCATTCAGGAATTCAGTCTTGGTAAAGCATGGAGTCTGAGACCAAGGAAGGCATGGATGAAGTAACTGGAATATTTTGTCCTTTTCCTGAACTATACGTTAGCTAAGTTGCAAAGCTCTTGGAATGCAGAAGAGATTTACCAGAATTACTTCAGGGATGAAGGAGTTTAGCTGTATTCAGACTGGAGAATCTGGAGTTTGCTTGGTGTAGAGAAATTTGTGGGGGGTTCTGATAGTTGGGTATAAAATAAAGAAATCTATGGACAAAATAGGTAGAGAAACTGTTCCCTCAGGTGAAGGGTCAAATGGGAGCATCGTATAGAGAGCCTTTGTAGATCAATCGACCTACTGTAAGTGGCATCCTCATAGTTTACAGTCACTTTGTGATTCTGCAATCTTATTACATAAATCATCAAAAACCCTGCAGAAAGTGATAAAAAATACCTTATTAAAAATTAAGATAACCTAGCAATGACAGGTTGTCATGAACACAAGATATTCTGCAGATACTGGAAATCCAGAGCAACACACACAAATGCTGGAGGAAATCAGCCAGCTAGGCAACATCATTGGAAATTAACCAACAGTTGATGTTTCAGGCTGAGACCCTTCTTTAGGACTGGAAAAGAAGGGTGAAGATGCCAGAACAACAAGGTGGGTGGGGGGGGGGGAGGGTGAGGATGGGCTTCCCCATTCATGGTATGTGTTTTGCCATGTACGTACATAGATACTCTATATTTACTGGTAAATAAAAGACTGTAAATCCAATTTGCTTAACGTTTTATTATCCTATATTAAAATTTATGGTCTGTCCTTTCTTCAGTTTCTCTTTAAATAGGAATCCATCTGTTGGTTCATCACCATTTTGAGATCACTCGCAGTTATATCAATTTTTAGAGTTATGAGTGAAAACTGTGGGCAGGTTGTTTATAGAAAGAAGTCTATGCTCAACTAGAAGCAAAAAGGAAATCTATGGCCATAGCAACAAAGCTGATTGGAATCTCTATACCACAATAGGGAGCCTCTGACCTCAGTTCTGTTTCAACAGGAGCTTCCGGCCATTGCATCACATGTGCCATGAGATATGTGCATTATAGTGTATACAATGTATTAGTTTGCAGAAATAATATGCAGCCTCAACACTGAATGTTTATAGCAGGAATTAACTCACTACAGCAATGTGTACAACAGGAGAATCCAGACTGGAATAAGACTGTCCAAAGTTAAAACTTATACTATTCCATCTCAGTCTTTGAGGAATTAGGTTATTCTGTATGTAATTTCTCACACTGACAATGTCAAATGGATAACCAAAGATAAACACTGAGTACAAAAGTAAGTGGCCTATTAACGTTAATTAGGGTTGATCTCTCCTTTAAACTATCTGACAATGCCGGAAGATGCTCTTTTGCTCTGACCTGTTTCACTTTGTAAATCCTGCTGTTTCAGTTCAACAGAACGGATATTGTCTTCTTAATGCCTGTAAATTTATGCTGCCAAGATTGAGTGATTCTTTGCCAAGGAAGTCTGCTTCCATGGTGATGATCTATGGCTTTCTCTGTTGATTCATGGGCTGACTTATCTTGGAAGACCAAAAAGAGATGTAGTCTTAAGCACTGAAGCCAGTAAGTAATGTGCACTATTTTGTTATGAATCCTCTATGGCTAGAAACAATGAATCAACTTCAAAACTTACTTACAACAGTATTATAATTTCAGCAGTGGTGAATTGATGCTGGGATGGGTTGCATATTATTTCTGCAAAATAATACACTGCTGGTGCACATCAAAGAATTTGCATCAACACTTCAATATGATGTTACATGCCAGATTTTTGTGTGCACTTTCATGCACAATTAGGCATTGAGGTGAATGCTGCAAGTACCTTGATGTGCAATAGCAGTGTATTATTTTGCAGATATGATATCTATCCTACTCCAGGATCAGTTCACCACTGTTGAAATAATGAGGTGCTTATACATTTACAGTATACTTCTATCATGATTCATATATCAAGGAATTCTACACCTAAATGTAAAGAGGTAGACCTACATTGACCACATTAAAAGTAATTTAACTTGCAAGCAGTACCGCGATCTCTCGAGTCGAGGGTGATATTCTCCTCGGGGGTTGTCTATTGGTAGGTCCTCAAATTACTGCAGAGGCTGATCTGGGGGCCACATATTCTGGTGCAGTGTGGTCCAGATTAAGTTGTAACTCTCGTTAGTGGTTGTATCTTTTGTATTTTAGTCTCCCATTTTGCAGCTACCACTTCTTCATAGAGAACAACTCTCTCTCGAATGGATTTCCTCTGGGTGTATCAGTTGAGTGCAATGTCTTCCCAGTTTTCGGATGTAATGTTGAAGTTCTTCAGTCTCATTTTGATGTTATCATTGAAATGTTTCCTTTTCTCACCAGGAACACGCTGACCTTCCTTCAACTGGTCCATGATTCAACTGGACATAAGCTATCCATCAATGTTCGTATTACTTTATCATGGTGGAGCAGCTGTTCTTGTTGGCCTCCTCCAGTACACTGGTGTTAGTGTGTTTGTTCTTCCAGCAGATGCTTAAAGACTTTCATAATCATCTTTCATGGTATTGGTCCAGGGCTTTCAGGTGCCTGCTGTAGGTGGTCCGTGATCTAGCTACATACAGTAATGCAGGAAGGACAACTGCTCTATAGACCAAAAGTTTTGTTTGGACCTGTCTGTAGGTCATGGAATTTGCAAGTACTTCATGAAGCGTGTTAGGAAGAAAAGATTGGGCAACGTCTATATAATGTTGACAAGAGGGCATACAGGAGTGAGATATGCCAACTAGTGGAATGGTGCCGCAGCAACAACCTGGCACTCAGCGTCAGTAAGACGAGAGAGCTGATTGTGGACTTCAAGAAGAGCAAGATGAAGGAACACATACTAATCTTCATTGAGGGATCAGAAGTGGAGAGAGTGAGCAGTTTCAATTTCTTGGATGTCAAGATCTCTGAGGATCTAACCTGGTCCCAACATATTGATGTAGTTATAAAAAAGGCAAGACAGCAGTTATACTTCATTAGGAGTTTGAAGAGATTCGACATGTCAACAAATACACTCAAAAACTTCTATAGATGTACCGTGGAGAGCATTCTGACAGGCTGCATCACTGTCTGGCATGGAGGGGCTACTGCACAGGACCGAAAGAAGCTGCAGAGGGTTGTAAATCTAGTCAGCTGCATTTTTGGTACTAGCCTACAAGTACCCAGGACATCTTCAGGGAGTGGTGTCTCAGAAAGGCAGCGTCCATTATTAAGGACCTCCAGCACTCAGGGCATTCCCTTTTCTCACTGTTACCATCAGGTAGGAGATACAGAAGCCTGAAGGCACACACTCAGCAATTCAGGAACAGCTTCTTCCCTTCTGCCATCTGATTCCTAAATGGACATTGAACCCTTGGACACTACCTCACTTTTTTAATATACAGTATTTCTGATTTTTGCATGTTTTTAATCTATTCAATATATATATATATACTGTAATTGATTGATTTATTTATTAATTAATTAATATTTTTTCTCTTCTATATTATGTATTGCATTGAACTGCTGCTGCAAAGATAACAAATTTCACATCACATGCCAGTGATAATAAACCTGATTCTGATCCAAATACCAGTCATTTCTGAAAAGAATACAACATACTGTATTTTGCTTTCTGATTACTTAATTTCAGTATGATGTGCATTTGAGGAGATGCAAAGTGCAGGAAACAAAAAAGAAAAAAAATATTGAAAGCACACAAAAGACTCTCAGCCTTTGTTGAAAGACAAAAACGGACTTCATGTGATTTTTACATTCGCGGGTGCTGCTGAAATGATCTTACATAAATCCCTCAACACACATCAAAGTTGCTGGTGAACGCAGCAGGCCAGGCAGCGTCTCCAGGAAGAGGTACAGTCGACGTTTCGGGCTGAGACCCTTTGTCAGGACTAACTGAAGGAAGAGTTAGTAAGAGATTTGAAAGTGGGAGGAGGAGGGGGAGGGGGAGATCCAAAATGATAGGAGAAGACAGGAGGGAGAGGGATGGAGCCAAGAGTTGGACAGGTGATTGGCAAAAGGGATACGAGAGGATCATAGGACAGGAGGTCCGGGGAGAAAGACAAGGGGTGCAGTGGACGTTTCAGGCTGAGACCCTTTGTCAGGACTAACTGAAGGAAGAGTTAGTAAGAGATTTGAAAGTGGGAGGGGGAGGGGGAGATCCAAAATACTGCCTGGCCTGCTGCATTCACCAGCAGCTTTGATGTGTGTTGCTTGAATTTCCAGCATCTGCAGAATTCCTGTTGTTTACATAAATCCCTCACTTATCTCCCTGTGGAGTAAATGCATAAGATCATCAGACATAGGAGCAGTGTATGTTTCAATGTAAATGTGATAAATAAATCCGAATCTGATTGCTAAAGCCACCAAATGCTCCCGGGAATCATGTTTAGAAATGAAGAAATCTCATGTAGTACCCAGTTGACGCAGGTTATGGTGCGTCCTGATGTAAAATGGTATTAAGCCAGTAAACAATACAGTATATGGAGTCATGGAGTCAAAAAGCATTGAAATAGGTTTTTCTGACCATCATCATCTCCATGTTGAGCTTATGTACCTCTCTTTACTAATCTAATTTTCCAGTAATTGATTTGAAGCTTGTATGCATTGGTGACTCAAGTGACCACCTCAATACTCATTGAATGTTGTAGGGACACCTGCCTCCAACACGCATTCCAGAATCCAACCATACTCGTAGTGAATGAGTTCTTTCTTGGATCCCCTCTATACCTATTTGCCCTTACCTTAAATCTGTGCTCTCTAGTTTTAGATTCCTCTGTATGAGGAAAAGTTTCCCACTACTTAACTTATCTATGCCACTCATAATTTGGTATACTTCCAAGTTTCTCCTTTGACTCCTAAAGCAAAATCTCTGCTGTTAACTTTTGCAAAGGAGAAATGGAATGCTTAGCTTTCCAAATTACAAATGTGCCAAGAACAGAAAGCTTCTGTTTCTACAATATAATATAGTAGTGAAAACAAATTGGTCCTGCAATGCTTGCTATCCAGATTTTTCACATCTGTCTCCTCATCCTCTTTTCCTCAACAGCAGAAAACACTCTCATTGCAAAATTTGCCTCTGTGGTTGATGAGCATACTCTGTGCAAAATGATCACTCTCTATGGCCAATTAAGGGAATCCGGTTATGACATTTAATTGTATACATGTATGCTGCCAAACAAGACAAGGTTCCTCCAGACCTAGGTGCACAACACAGTACATATAACTCACACACGACACATAAAGTAATATTTCCACAAATAAATTAAGAAATAATAAGGTGAGTTTATGACACAAGTTAAAAAGTAAACAGTATAATACTACTGGTGTTTCATATGCTTCATATGAATCTCCAGGCCTTGGATTAGCTAAAAATTTAGCCAACTTTTAGCCCCAGCAAAGACAATGTGTTCAGAACACTGCAATGGTGATCACTGCCACTTGCTAAATCGCGGCAGTAAGAGTCAGGATTGAGTTTGCAGTAGAGACTATGGCAAGATAAGGAAGACCAGTTCAAATTGGACATCAAAGACAAATTAAATAAGTTAAAATCTACCAGAATCGATTCCCACGTCTTACTCAATTCTGTCTCCAAAGAGAAGTTAAATCAAATTAAAATACTGGAATTACTCTCTTTACACTTTACACTTTAATTGTTACACATTAGGCATTTCATTTGGCAATAGATTTATTCTGACATTCCGTTCTCTCCTCTCTCAAAGATGCTAACCGATACTTGTGATAAACTGCAGTGATTGTATCCAGAATCTGTGATCTTCTATTACAGTTATCTGTCTCCTGCTTTTAATTTTTTACTTGTCCAAATGTTTCTCTTTTCCTCACTGACTATTAACGTTTCAGCAGACCTACATTTTTTTACAGTTATATCAAATGCCCACTCCTGCCATCCCAGCTGTTTTTTCTTAGATAATTATCTGGTGTTCCACAAATTATTCTGTCTTCTCTTTGCCAGTCTGCAAATTCCTCAAATTTACACCTTGCTGAGAATAATTTAATTCAGCACACACTGATCATTGCCTTCTTCAAGTTACAACACAAGTGTGAAAAATCCATGTCTTTCAAATGCCAATTTGTGTTTAAGCCCGCATAATTTCTCATACTTATTATTACATTCAGGACTGGATTGTCTCCATTCTCCAACTGAAAATATTCTGAATGCCCACTGTTTCTTCCTCAATCATAACTTAAATACTGAAAGCCGTATTTTCTTTTCACCATTTCCATTTGCATTCCAGAAATTGATTCGAGAATTATTTCAAATAATTACAAATCTGACTGCAAATTTTCCAGCCAGCTGAATTCAAAATAGAGCTTGCATTTTGTCCACTCCATTTGCACTTCTCTGCAAAAAGAAGTCCTTATTTTTAATTTTCTTTGTTTTTCCACTCTCGATCAATCCCATCTAAGAGTAGAGAATGGTCTTCAATTTGCTTTAGGATTAATTAAATTTGATAAATGTTGATAAATTGAGAAGTACTAAAGGCTATGACAGCTTCATATTCAGAAGCTTTGCCTTTGTCAATAAACTTCACCTTATTGTATTTAGTTCATGATATGAAACAACGTCACCCTCGTATGAGAAAGGCTATAAAATCATGCCATGGTGAATATTCTTTGAAGTTTGGGCCAAAGTCACCCTATTCTAAGTTTTAACTTTCACCTGACTGGTATACTCATATGCTCAAAATCAATATTTAAAAGTCAAATAAATGTCTAAAAAAAAGGTTTGCTTATATATTTCAATAAATACACATAACACCTTTCGTGATGAAGTGCTGTTTAAAGTATAGTTACACTGGTGATGGGATAGTGATGCTTTTGGAAAGCAACAAGTTAACAGCTAGATAATCTGTTTTGAAATGATTGTTAAGGATTAACTGTTGGACAGGACATCAAAATTAACTTTTGGCTTTTCCTCCAGTTGCCTGTAAATGAAGACAGTGGTTTGGGTTTATATGTTTTCTGCAAACCACCACCACGGCCTGTACAGCACATTTTCACTTCCACCATGGAACCTGACCCTGGAATTACGTGATCAAAGTGTCTGGAGTGGCCTTGATTCAACAACCTTTGTTAGGAGTTTGGAGAGGTTTGGTATGTCACTGAAGACTCTTGCAAATTTCTATAGATGCATTCTGACTGGTTGCATCAAAGCCAGGTATGGAAGCTTCAATGTGCAGGATCACGTGAGGCTGCAGAGGACTGTAGCTCAACCAGATCTATCAAGGCCACAATCCTCCCCACAATTGAGAACATCGTTAAGAGGTGGTGCCTCAGGAAGGCATGACCCATCACCGAGGACCTTCACCATCAGGACACGCCTATTCTCATTACTACTATTATAAGAGGACGAGGTACAGGAGCCTGACGACACACAGAGAGTGAGTCACAAACAGCTTCTTTCCCTTTGCCATCAGATTTCTGAATGGTCCATGAACCTATAAACACTACCTCATTATTCCTATTTTTGCACTAACTATTTATTTGGAAATAAACAGGGTGGGAAAAGGTATAGTCCAGGTAGTTCTTCTTCTGACACCTCCGTCTCTGTGCCTACTTCTTTGGTAAAGACTCTCCAGCCTGCTTCAGTGACCCCTTCTCCCATCTTCAACCCTCCTCATTTTCCTTGGCACCCCACTCTGAATTCCTGCCTGCTCTGGATCTTTTTATTGCTGACCGCAGACAAGTTATCAACCAGCTTGACTATAACACCCCTCTCACTAATTCTAAACTCACTCCATCTGAACACAATGCTCATAAACACAAAATAATCTGCAGATGCTGGGGTCAAAGCAACACTCACAACAAGCCGGAGGAACTCAGCAGGTCGGGCAGCATCCGTGGAAACGATGAATCGCGTTTCCACGGATGCTGCCTGACCTGCTGAGTTCCTCCAGCGTGTTGTGAGTATTGAACACAATGCTCTCCACTCTTTCCACTTTAATATCAACCTCACTATCAAACCTGCAAATAACGGAGGTGCAGTATTAGTCTGGCGGACTGACCTCTACCTAGCTGAGGCCAGACGCCTCATCTCACTTACCCCTTGAACAGGACCCTAGTAAGGAGCACCAGGCCATTGCCTCCTGCACCACCACCAACCTTATTAACTCTGGGGATCTCCTATTCACTGCCAGCAACCTCATAGTTCCGTCACTCCGCACCTCCCGTTTCCACCTCCTACCCAAGATCCATAAACTTGCCTATCCGGGTAGACCCATTGTCTCTGCTTGTTCCTACCCCACCAAACTTACTGTATATCTGCATACCTCGACTCTGTCTTATCCTCCCAGTTCAGTTCCTTCCTTCTTACATCTATGACACTTCACACACTCTTGATATATTCAATGAGATCTCTAGCCATGATCATCTCATTTTCACTATGGATGTCCACTCCCTATACACCTCCTTCTCTCAACAGCAGGGCCTTTAAGCTCTCCGCTTCTTTCTGGACAACAGAGCCAATCTGATCCCCTCCACCACCACTCTCCTCCGTCTGGCAGAACTGGACCTCGCCCTCAACATTTTCTCCTTCAGCTCCTCCCACTTCGTTACTTCCTTCAAATTATATGTGTAGCTACGGACACTCGCATAAGACCCAGCTATGCCTGCCTTTTCTTTGGCTATGTGGAACAGTCCATGTTCCAAGCCTGCACCAGCATTACTCCCCAACTCTTCCTACACTGCATCAATGACTGCCTTCTCCTTGGATTGTCACCTTGTCGTGGTGGAGAAGCTTGTGTGGTCCTGTGATCCAGAGAGCGATGTCATCTGGAGCTATGCTCCTGGTAGGGTCACCCATGGCAGTAAGGTCAAGGGTGAGGTACCTGACAAAGAACAATCTAACCAAGACCTCAGTGGTGGAACAGACAGACGAAGTTACTTCAAACTCAACGGCTGTGAAGGCAGATGAAGGCTGCAAAAAATCCATCAGCTCTAATTGTCGAGGTTTCCATGCCATTGGAATCAGTTGGTTGATTTGTGAAGTATTATGTGCTTCTTCCAGTGCAACATCAAGTACACGTTAAACAAATACACATACAGGCGTCTTCACTCTGTGGGCCACTTCTTCAGAACAAAGACCATCATCCTCGACCTCGAGGGATAGCCACGGCGACGACGACAATGACTGCATTGGTGTGCTTCCTGCACCCATGCTGAGCTTGTCGACTTCATCTACTTTACCTCCAACTTCCACTCTGCCTTTAAATTGACCTCATCCATTGCCCACACCTCCCTACACTTTCTCAATCTCTCTATTTCCATCTCTGGAGACAGACTATCTACCAACATCTTTTACAAACTTACTGACTCTCACAGCTACCTGGACTATACCTCTTCCCAAACCATCACTTGTAAAAATGCCATCCTCTTCTCTCAGTTCATCCATCTTCATCTGATCTCATGACGTGGCTTTTCATTCCAGAACTACTGACCTTCTTCAAAGAAAGGGGCTTCCCTTCCTCCACCATTAGTGCTGCCCTCACCCACATCTCTTCCATTTCATGCACATCTGCCCTCATCCTATCCTTCCACCGCCACACCATAGATACGTAGATATGTCTTCTTTTGTCCTCACCTACCAACCTACTTCCTTCCACGTCCAGTACATAATTCTCTGTAACTTCCGTCATCTCCAATGGGATCCCACAGCCAAACACATCTTTCCCTCCACCAACTTTCTGCTTTCCGCAGGGATCGCTCCCTATGTGACTCCTGGTAGTTATCCTTGCAAGCGGAACAAGTGCCACATCTCCCCCTACACCTCTTCCCTCACTACCTTTCAGGGCCCCTAACAGTCCTTCCAGGTGAGGCGGCACTTCACCTGCGAGTCTGATAAGGTCACTTACTCTATCTGCTGTGGCCTCCTATATAGTGGTGAGACACAACGTAGATTGGGAGATTGCTTCAACGAGTGCCTTTGCTCCATCTCCCAGAGAAAGCGGAATCTCCCATGGTCACTCCCTCCCATGTAGGCTTGTCCCATTTCCATTCTGACACGGCAGTCCATGGCCACCTCTACTGCCACAGTGAGGCCACACTCAGGTTGGAGGAGCAACAGCTTATATTCCGTCTGGGTAGCCTCCAACCTGATGGCATGAACATCAATTTCTCGAACTTCAGGTAATTGCCCCCCCCCTTCTCTTTCACCATTCCCCATTCCTGCTTCCCTCTCTCACCCTGTCTCCTTAACTGCCCATTACCTGCCTCTGGTACTCCTCCTCCTTACCTTTCTTCCTTGGTTGTCTGTCTTCTCGTATCAGACTCCCACTTCTCCAGCCCTTTATCTTGTTCACCAATCAACTTCCCTGCTCTTTAGTTCACCCCTCGCCCTCTCCCTGTTTCACATATCACTAACCACCTTGTACTCCTTCCTTCCCTCTCCCGAACTCCTTACTCTGACTTCTCTTTCTTTCCAGTCCTAATGAATCCAGTTCCAGTCCCAAAACATCAAGTTCCTTGGGGTGCAGATATTGGACAATCTCACCTGATCCAGGAACACCACTGGGATTGTGAAACAGGCCCAGCAGAGATTGAGGAAGCTTAAACAAGCATCACTCCCCACTAACACCTTAACTACATTCTACAGAGGCGTGGTTGAGAGTGTGCTGACCTTTTGCATCACAACCTGGTAATCCAGCTGCAGTGCTGTCGACAAAAAAGCCTTGCAGAGGGTGGTTAGGGGAGAAGAGAAGGTTATTGAGGTCTCCCTACCTTCTGTCCAAGACCTCTTTCAGAGTCGATGCCTCCAGAAGTCATGGTACATCATTAAAGACCCCTCACACCCTCTCCATGAACTGTTTGTTCTTCTGCCATCAGGCAAACATTACAGGAGCATCAAAACTAAAACCACAAGGCTACTAAACAGCTTCCTCCCACAGGCAGTCAGACTGCTAAATAGCTGCTCTACCTGACTCTGCTTTGGACACTTTTAACTAGCACTGGACACTTATAACTTGATTTTAACTGACATGTGGCTGTTGTGTTTTACTATTTATTGTTATGTTTATTATTTAGTGTTACGTTTGTTATGTTATGATTGCACTGCTCCTGAGAAACCCTGTCTCATTCTGCCTTGCAGAGCTGATGTATGGTTAGAATGACAATAAAGTTTTTTGAATTGAATTGAAATTGAATGGTGTCAGCCCGAAACGTCGTCTGTTTATTCATTTCCTATTCATTTCAAATGCTGCCTGGCTGGCTGTGTTTCTCCAGCATTTGTGTGCGTTGCGACAGGAGCAAGCGTTGCTCTACAAAACGTGCAAATAGGCCATGGCTGATCTGTTACCTCAAATCTACTTTCCCATCCAATCCTCAAGTACTCTAACTCAACGAACTGTGCCAAACTCTTTTAACATGTCCATAATTATACTCCAGGAATAACCAGCAGAGCCTAGTGAAGAAGAATTCCTTCCTCTGACTGGAGAAATACCTCCTGATCTTAATAAAAAACTGACAATATTTTCTGTATTCTGAGACAAAGACCCATTATTTGAAAATCTCCAGCCTGCAAATCAACTTTCTTAAACCTTAATAGAACCTTATATAAACACAAGTGATGAAAGATTAGACAGAGGATCTTGGCCCAAAATGTCGACTGTTTATTCTTCTCCACAGATGCTGACTGACCTGCTGAGCTCCTCCAGCATTTTGTGTCTGTCGAAACTTATATGTTGCGAGGAGATACGTTTTCACTCTTAAGTGCTTGCCCACCTGACTCGATATCACGTTATATGGAAACCCTCAATTTCTCCTCCAGGAAGACCACCTCCTGCCACATTAATTCTCCAACCCCTGTCATCTCATGACTCATTGCCCACTTCTAAGGCAAGTCTATTCTTCCTCAGGAAGATTAACAAAGTGTGGTTGTGGTCAGAATAGACATACATTTTCATTCATAATTAACCACAGCCTATTGTGACAATTACTGCCAGCTGCTGAGAAGTGTTTTTGCTGCTACTGCTCGTCTTTCATTTTAATTCCTTTCATTTGTAAATCGGATGACAATAATAATTGTCATCCTAATTCTGCTTCTGATAATGGAACTCATTTTAATTTTTTTCTAAGGTCCCAAGGTTCTTTGTTCAGGTTGGACTGTGGCCAGAAAAACTCTTTTGCTCTCTCAAGAACATCAAAGTCCCTTACATCACAGGGTTTCATATCATATTACCAAATGCTGGGAAGACATATTAATTGTATATCAGCTACTGGGCTCTTCTGTAACCCAATGTCAGACAAATCATAGGAAGAGGATGAATGATAATCAAAATTGAATACAACAGTAAAATGACTGCAGGCAGTAATTTGGAGTTGTGGTAAGGGAGAGACTAGAGCATTTCTTATTGGTCTCAAGCAGTATTTTTTGAAATACCATTCATTCATACAGCCAGTAGCTTCATAGTTTGAAAGGGTATCTTAAGATTTATTTGCAGATGGCTTAATTTCTTCAGTTCCTTCAAAAGTTTCTTTAAAAGTTACTTATTTGGTTATACTTTCATTCTTTTCCTGCCATGAACTTTCTTATTTCCCCTGCTTGATCTCTTTCTTACCCCCACTTGCTATGATTGGTTTTAAAAAGGGAGTACTATCTAAATATAAGTCAATACGGTACTTTGTTGAATACTATTTACAGGCAGAAGTGATCAAAGGATCATGGGGTAGCATTGTACCGTAGTGGTTAACATAATGCATTACAGTACCTGCGACCCAGGTTCAATTCAGGACGCAGTCTCTGTCTGTAAAGAGTATAACGTTCACCCCGTGACCGTGTGGGTTTCCACCTGGTGCTCTGCTTTCCTCCCACAGCCCAAAGATGTACTGGTTGGTAAGTTAATTGGTCATTGTAATTTTTCCCATGATTAGGTTGGGTTAAATTGGGGGTTGCTGGATCACATGGATTGAAGGGCCAGAAGGGCTGTTCCATGCTGTATCTCAGTAAGTAAATAAATAAAATCATAAGTAACACACAGAAAATGCAGGCCAGGCAGTATCTATGGAGAGGAATAAAGAGTTGATGTTTGGGCCAAGATCCTTCATCAGGACAAGAAGGGAAGGGGGAAAGATCCAGAATAGTAAGGTAGGCGGAAATCATGTTTCAATAACCCAACTTGCATGCAAGGTGAAAAATTTGGCTTCAAGAAAGGGATGAAAGTTAATTCACAGACAGTTGTAGTTTTAGTTGTCTGTTCAAACATTGCAAAGTACGAGTGATCATGGAGAAAATGAATTACTTTAAAAAAAAACTTTAAAGTAATTTTTAAAGTTTTTAAAGAAAGGGGCTTCCCTTCCTCCACTATCAACTCTGCTCTCAAACGCATCTCCCCCATTTCACGTACATCTGCTCTCACTCCATCCTCCTGCCACCCCATTAGGAATAGGGTTCCCCTGGTCCTCACCTACCACCCCACCAGCCTCCGGATCCAACATATTCTCTGTAACTTCCGCCACGTCCAACGGGATCCCACCACTAAGCACATCTTTCCCTCCCCACCTCTCTCTGCTTTCTGCAGGGATCGCTCCCTACGCTACTCCCTTGTCCATTCGTCCCCCCCATCCCTCCCCACTGATCTCCCTCCTGGCACTTATCCTTGTAAGCGGAACAAGTGCTACACATGCCCTTACACTTCCTCCCTTACCACCATTCAGGGCCCCAAACAGTCCTTCCAGGTGAGGCAACACTTCACCTGTGAGTCGGCTGGGGTGATATACTGCGTCCGGTGCTCCCAATGTGGCCTTCTATATACTGGCGAGACCCGTCGCAGACTGGGAGACCGCTTTGCTGAACACCTACGCTCTGTCCGCCAGAGAAAGCAGGATCTCCCAGTGGCCACACATTTTAATTCCACATCCCATTCCCATTCTGACATGTCTATCCATGGCCTCCTCTACTGTAAAGATGAAGCCGCACTCAGGTTGGAGGAACAACACCTTATATTCCGTCTGGGTAGCCTCCAACCTGATGGCATGAACATCGACTTCTCTAACTTCCACTAATGCCCCACCTCCCCCTCGTACCCCATCTGTTATTTATTTTTATACACACATTCTTTCTCTCACTCTCCTTTTTCTCCCTCTGTCCCTCTGAATATACCCCTTGCCCATCCTCTGGGTTCCCCCCCTCTTGTCTTTCTTCCCGGACCTCCTGTCCCATGATCCTCTCGTATCCCTTTTGCCAATCACCTGTCCAGCTCTTGGCTCCATCCCTCCCCCTCCTGTCTTCTCCTATCATTTTGGATCTCCCGCTCCCCCTCCCACTTTCAAATCTCTTACTAACTCTTCCTTCAGTTAGTCCTGACGAAGGGTCTCGGCCCGAAACGTCGACTGTACCTCTTCCTAGAGATGCTGCCTGGCCTGCTGCGTTCACCAGTAACTTTGATGTGTGTTACTTTAAAAAAGTTATATTTTTTGGTGAAGGAAAATATAGGTCAGAAAAAGATAGCAGAGGTGGAGAGTGGACAAGGTCAAGGAGGAGTTATAAAGCCCTTACTTCATCCTCTGGTGGCGATTTAGGAACAGTTTGAATTATGTCAACCCCTCTCACACTGTTTCTTGATTTTAACTTTCAGCAGAGGTCGAGATCACGAACAATAAAGGGCAACATATTTTAAAAAATATATAAAATTCTGAAGGGTTTATGTGATAAAACTCCTTTGGTTGAAAGTGTCAGACTAAAAGATTGGGTAGTCTTTAGAACGCAATTCTAAAATGAATTCATAATCAGAGCTATTTAACGGAAGACATACATAGTTTGTTATATGTGGCAGGGCAGGTTGAAAAAGTGGTGAAAGCACATTCGGGGTTCTGCACTAGGTCAACAGAGGTATGAAGTGCTACAGCAAAGAGGTCCTGATCAATCTGTAAAAAACATAGGTTGAACCACAAATAAAGTATTGTGTCCATTCCTGGGCATCACACTTTGGGAGGTCTCACAGGAAGTGTCAAATTGATTTACCAAACTGATTCCAGGAATTTTTTAAATGGCTATCAGTCTTTACCAAGAAGGACCTGGAAGTCAGTACGAACGAAGAGTGTCATGCTGATATACTATGGCATGTAGACATCAAGGAGGAGTAGTAGAGATTCTTGAAGAGCATCAAATTGGATAAGTTTCCCAAGTCTAATAGGATCTCTTGCAGGTTATTGAAATAGGCGAGAACCTTCACAGATATCCTTGTATCCTCTTTAGTCACAGTCAAAGTTTCAGAGGACTAGATAATAGCAATTGTGCTTTCTCTGTTTATAAATTTTTTTAAATAGCCTCATTTGTTATATGTGCATCGAAACATTCAGACATACAGTGAAATGCATCATTTGCACAACAACCAACACTGCCTGAGGAAGTGATGAGCTGGGGGCAGCCTGCAAGTGTTGCAATGCTTCCGGCACCAACATATCATGTCTCTAACCATAATTTGTGCCTCGTTAAAATGTGGGAGCAAACTGGAGCACCCAAAGGAAACCTGCCTGGTACTTTGCCACCCTTGTTTACTAAGGGCCATAACATTGTACGCCGGTGAGGCTTATATCACCACTAGAAAAATTATTGCAGAAAAATCTTAGACATTGGATCTATCTGGAAAAGAACAGACTTATTAGGCATTTTCAGCATGGTTTTGTGCAGTATAGGTCCTGTCCTACAAATTTTTAAAAGACAGTTGAACAGGTAACACGGATTGGAAAAGTGTAGAAGGTTATGGGCCAAATGCTAGCAAAAGGGATTTGTTTCACTGGACATATTAGTTGGCATAGATCTGATGGGCTGAGGGACCTGTTCATATGTTGTACTGTTGTGTGTTCTCTATTTTGACCAATGTTTTCCTTCACCAAAATATTAAATCAACATTATGAATAACTTCTTGTGCCCCAAATTGGCAGTAATTTGTGACGACTAGACATCAAGCTATGCCTACAATCAGTAAATTCACTTTCATCCCCTCCTTGAAGTCAAACATTTTGCCCTCTTTACCCTCTTCCTTTTGCATGGAAGGTGGGTAAACTGTAATATTATTCCCCACAATCACTTAGCCTTTTCATGGTATTTAAGAAGGAACAGCAACATGGTAAAATTACACGGTGTTGTAATTTTAAATAAAATCATAGCAGATGGGGGAAACTAAGATAACAATCAGAGGAAATCGGGAGGCTGGCTGGACATGCTGGGATTATCCTCCTTGAAGAGAAAGGTTGAACGAGCTAGGGTGGTTCCCTTTGGAGCAAAGGAGGATGAAAGGTGACGATAGAGGTTTACAAGACAATAAGAGGCATAGTTCAAGTGGATAACCAGATACTTTTTCCCAGGCTAATACGAGGGGATATAATTTTAAGGTGTTTGGAAGAAAGTATGAGGGGGTGGCAGAGAGGGTGGAGGGTGCAAGGAACGTGCTTCAGGGGGTGGTGGTAGAATCAGTCCTTAGATGATGGAAAATTAAAGGACTGTGTAGGAGGGAAGGGTTAAATTCATATTAAAGTTATATTATAAGATCAGCACTACATCATAGATGAAGGGTCTGTACAATGTTATACTGTTCTATGTGCGATGTTGTGAAGGAATTTGATGAAGTTATTTAAAATCAGAGACAGAGTGATAGAGGGATATGTTGCGACACTAAGAACTGTTGACTAACAGTTCGCATTGTGTATTCCACGGACCAGCAAATACCGGCCAGTTTAGCGAGCAGAGCGGCGGACACCCCTGCTGAAATCCGGAGGAAAACACCAGAGGATGCAGAGGGGAATCACAAAGCCGAGGAAAGAGGACTGGGTCGAAACAACAAAGACTTTTGGAGAAGAGTTTGGTGGGTAATACCGTTTCGGCTGACCGGAAGTGCACTGAGAGTGGTAAGCGTTAAGGAGTGAAGTGCTTACTGATTTGGTTAACAACGGATGGTGCAATCTGGGGCATATTACGATCGAGGAACGTGTTTGCAGACTGGATATTGAACTTTTTACTGTTGGACTTCGGCCACATTCCACCGTGATACAACACTTGGCGGCACGGGAGGTCGTTCCTGCCTGTGGCCATCGAATGTGCAGCTCCTCCCGTGGAGGGTCAGACACCCAGAGCCAATAGACTGGTCCTGGACTTATTTTCCATCTGGCACAGTTTGCATTTTGGTGTTTGATTGTTGGGGTTTTTTGTATTGCTATATTTACGCCCTATTCTTGGTTGGTGCGGTTGTAACGAAACCAAATTTCCCTCGGGATTAATAAAGTATATCTATCTATCTAAAGAAGCAAAAGTGACAGGAGTGAAAAATGTTATTAAATCGGCATTGTTACACTTTGAGATGTACTCCTAGGTTAACAATAGAGCCAGATTCCACTTAGTGTACTAAAGAAAACTGGATAGCTATCTGAAAGGCAACAAAATTGTTTTATTTCTTTTATTTAGAGATACACAACAGTACAGACCCTTCTGGCCTAATGAATCCGTGCTGCTCAATTACACCCATGTGACTAATTAACCCATCTCCCCATACGTCTTTAGAATGGGTGAGGAAAGCAGAGAACCTCGAGGGCAGTCACCAGGAGAATGTACAATTTCTTTATGGACAATATTGGGTGTTGAACCCCGGTTGCTGGCGCTGTAAAATGGTGCACAAACCGTTACACTACCATGCTATTGGCAGAGGATAGACATGTGGACTCACCTGAATTGTTCTGACGTGGAGTCATGAGAATCAGATGGGCTAAATGGCCTCTTTCCTTGTTTTACGTGCTCTGTGATTCTGTGAAGGCAGGCGAAAATAGTGAGCCAAGTAGTGTCCTTTCCAAATGGCCCAATGACACAAACGCAGGCATAAAATTAGAAAAGCCATTCTATAAATAAACTGAGACTTTAATGTTAATGTTATTGCTAAGAATGCTGATGACCTCCAGGTGCTAATACAATCAACGAGAAGCAACGGCTTGTTTAATGTATCGATATAATTAGACGAACAGCTTAGATGTGTCCAGTAGACTGGAAAACACCAAGATTACCATAAAAATAGAGCAGCTGGATAAATCTATATATGTAAGAGATTTGATTTCTCAAGACGAAACCCTGGTGGTGAATCTGAAAGAAAAGCCCTCCTAAACACCTGCCATTTACTTCAAGTTGATGAAGAAATGGAAAAGAATTAACCTCCATTCTGTCCCAAGCTCTGCTGCAAGTAACTTGGATTACACACTTCTTAGTTGTATAACTGTAAAATAGAATGTCATAAACCAAAAGATGATGAAAATACCTTAACAGAGTTAAATTCATAGCTTCAAAGACCTAAGGATACCTGAATATAAAATGTTAGTGGACTGAATCACTTGAGAGTGATTACTGATGGATCAGACATGCAAATTTAGTTATAATTCCTCCACTGATTCATTAGTGGAATCAGTGATGTACTGTTGTGTGTTCTCTGTTCTGACCAATGTTTTCCTTCACCAAAATATTAAATCAGCATTATGAATGATTCATTGGGCCCAGAATTGCTAGTGATTTGTGACGACTAGACATCAAGCTTTGTCTACAACCAGTAAATTCACTTTCATCCCCTCCTTGAAGCCAAACATTGTGTCCTCTTTACTTTCTTTCTTTTGCATATTCATAGCAAGCTTCGTTTTTGGATGTTTATTCAAATTCTAAATAAATTGATTAACTAAGTATGTACATGTTACCATATACTAGCTTGAGATTATTTTTCTTTCAGGTATTTACAGGAGAAAGAAGAAATACAATAAGCTTTACAAAAAAAGTGTAAGCAGACAAAGTCTGACAAAAACAATGTGGAAAAGACAAACTGTGTAAGTAAAAAATAATAACATTGAGAATATGAGATGTAAAGTTGTCCTTGAGAGTGAGACTGGAGGTTGTAGGATCAGCGAGGAATAGTGGTGACTGGTGACTCCCCGCACTCACACACCCCATCCCACCCCCCGATCACAGCTCTCATCCATTCTGGGTCTTCACTATTCCCTCTGACCTCCCCCTCTCTGAGGCAGAATGTTCTGTCCTCATTAAAGGCCTCACCTTTGCCCCCTGTTCCCGCACCTCAGTGAGTTCCACACCTGCCATGACGCTGAGCTCTTTTCCCATCACATCAGTCTCTGGGCCTGCTTTTTCGGCAAGGATTCTCCAGCCCGCACTGATGACTCTTTCTCCCATCTTCAACCCTCCTCCTCTTCCTGGACACCCTACTCTGGATCTTTTTATTGCTCACTGCCTCCTCAACTTTAACACCTCTCTCTCAAATGCTAACCACACTCTTTCCAAACGTGCTGCTCTCCACTCTCTACACTAATCCTAGCTTCACCAACAAACCCATAGGTTATGGGTGTGCTGTATTAGTCCGGCAGATTGACCTCTATCTTGCGGAGACCAGGCGACAACTCTCAGACTCTTCCTCTTACTTACCCCTCGAACAGGATCCCACTAAAGAGCACTGAGGCCATTGTCTCCCACACCATCACCGACCTTATTAACTCTGGGGATCACCAGCCTCATGATTCCCTCAACCTGCACCTCCTTATTCTATCTCTTACCCAAGAACAATAAACAGGCCTGTCCAGGTTGACCCATTGTTCTACTTGTTCCTGTCCCACCGAACTTAATGTATAACTGCATGCCTCAATTCTTTTTTATCCCCCGATTCATTCCCTTCCTACCTATATCCATAACACTTCACACACTCCTGATCTCTTCCATGCCTTTAAGTTTCTTTGCCTCGATGGTCTTATTTTCACTATGGATATCCCGTCCTTATACACCTCCATCCCGATCAGGAGGGTGTTAAAGCTCTCCGCTTCAATCCAGACAACAAACCCAATCAGTTCCGCTCTACCACCACTCTCCTCTATCTGGCAGAACTGGACCTCACCCTCAGTAAGTACTCCTTCAGCTCCTCCCTCTTCCTCCAAACTAAAGGTGTAGTTTTGGGCACTCGCATATGACCCAGCCATGCCTGCCTGTTTGTTGGCGATATGGAATAGTCCATGTTCCAAGCCTGAACTGTTAACTCTTCCCAACAATTCCTGAGCTACATCAATGATTGCATCGGTGCTGCTTTCTGTGCCCATGCTGAGCTCATCGACTTCATCAGCTTTGACTCCAACTTCCACTCTGGTCCAAATTTATTTGGTTCATTTCCATCACCTACTTCCCCTTTCTCCGTCTCTCTGTCTCCATCTCTGGAGACAGTCTATCTATTGATATCTTTCATAAACCCACTGATTCTCAGAGCTACCTGGACTATACCTCTCCCCACACTAGCATCTCCTTCTCTCAGTTCTTCTGTCTACACCACATCTGCTCTCAGGATGAGGCTTTTCATTCTGAACTATTGAGATGTCCTCCTTCTTCAAAGAAAGGGGCTTCCCTTTCTCCACCATCAATACTGCCCTCAACCACATCTCTTCCATTTCACTCATATCTACCTTCACCATATTCTCCTGCTGCCACACCAGGGATAGGGTTCCTCTTGTCCTCACCTACCACTCCACTAGCCTCTGCGTCCGGACATAATTCTCCATAACTTTTGCTACCTCCAATGGGATCCCACTACCAAGCACATCTTTCCCCCCCCACCCCCCTCCACTTTCCACTTTCGGCAGGGATCATTCCCTATGTGACTCCTTTGTCCATCTGTTCCTCCCCACTGATCTCCCTCGTGGTACTTACCTTTGCAAGCAGAACAAGTCCCACACCAGCCCCTACACCTCCTCCCTCATTATCATTCAGGGTCCCAAGCAGGTGAGGCGACACTTCACCTGCGAGTCTGTAGGGGCCATATACTGTATCCAGTGCTCCTTGAGTGGCCTTCTGTACATCAGTGAGACCTGGCGTAGATTGGGAGACTGCTACATCGAACACCTATGCTCTGTCCACCAGAAAAAGCGGATCTCCCAGTGGCCATCCATTTCACCTTCTTACTCTGACTTCTCCTCTTTGTTTTCCGTCCTGATGAAGGGTCTCGGTATGAAAGGTTGAGCCATTTACTCTTTGCCATAGGTGCAGCCTGGCCTGCTGAGTTCCTCCAGCATTTTGTGTGTGTTGCAGTGGTGAGTGAAGTTACCTACATCAATTCAGTAGTCTGATGGGTAATATTTGTTCTTGAACTTGGTGTTGTATGATATAAGGCTTCCACCTGCTGAATGGTCATAGCAAGAAGAGGGCATGGTCTGGACAGTGGGAGTCTTTGATGATGGATGCTGCTTTCTTGTGGCAGTGCTCCATGTAAACGCTGGGGATTCCCTTGTCTGTGATGGATCCACAACTTTCTGTAGTCTTTTCCATTCCTGTACATTGGTATTTCTATACTAGGCTGTGATGTCAAAGTTGCTGAATCTACTTAAACTTCTAAGAAAGTAGGTGCACGGTTGTGCCTCTTGGTGATGATCCTTACATGCTGGTCCCAAGGCAGATCCTCTGATATGTTAACACCAAGGTATTTAAACCTTCTGACCCTCTCCACCTCCATTTCATTCATGAGGACAGTTTTATAGACCTCTGGCTTCTTCCTCCTGTGGCCGAACACCTTTGATTTTGTTGACATTGAGTCCGATGCTTTGGAGTAGTTTCACCTTATCTCCAAAATTAAGATCTGATTTCTGCATCAACAATTAATATCCTATGCCTCACTGGATTACAACATCTAATGTGAACTGTTCTTCAGAGTCTCGCCAGCATCGAGGACATGTTCAAATGCAATGACTCAAAAAGACAGTATCTATCATTAAGGACCCCCATCAACTGGTACATGCCCTCTTTTCACTGCTACCATCAGGAAGGAGGTATCAGAGTCAGAAAACACACATCCAAAATTTTAGGAACAGCTTTTTCTCCTCTGCCACCAAATTTCTGAACAGACAATGAACCAACCCAGAAAAACTATCTCACTGTTTTCTTTTCTCTTATTTTGCACTACTTATTTAACTTAGATTATAATAAATTATATATGTATGTAGTTCTTATATGTATTGCACAGTATTTCTATCACAAAGCAACAAATTTCACAACATATACCAGTTATATTAATTCTGATTCAGGTATCTGATCCTTTAGAATTGAAAACAGGATATTGTGCCTCTTTAACTTCTTAAAATCCCAGGTGAAATTTATTGATTCCCTGCAACGAGTAGATAACCTTGCAATTTCCCAGTTAACCAATGGATCAGACATTCTGAATGAATGGGGTAATTGCTGGTTGTTTGAACTTCTGTGACTGCTACATAATGGTAATTTTCTGGTTATTATATCCTTTCTTCATTGCCTTTACTCAATAGCATTGCCTATAAACCTTTAGGTTCCCTGTTTTCACTATGTACTGTCCCTTATAATCTCTGTAACTGCCAGCTGTTCTTTAGAGGAGATGTAATCGGTATTTATCCTTAGTAAGCAACACTCAAAGAATGCTGGAGGAACTCAGCAGGGCAAGCAGCATCTTTGGAAACGAGTAAAGCATTGCTGTTTCAGGCTGAGACCCTTCTTCAATGTCATGGCCCGAAATGTTGACTGTTTACCCTTTCCATAGATGCTGTCTGGCCTGCTGAGTTCCTCCAGCATTTTGAGTGTGTTATTTTGGACTTCCAGCATCTGCAGATTTTCTTGGGTTTATCTTTAGTAAATTTAGATACTGCTTTTAAGAATTTTTTGAGGCATTTGCTAAGGTGCTAAAGATTGAAGGGAGCAGTCTGTGTATATAAGGACAATATACAGTATCTATAAATTTAGGCTTCTGTGGGAACACAGGGCAGCATCCAATCTCTGGTCCCAGTAGAAAGCCTTCCATTCCTTGCCTTATGCAGTGCAGGAGTGAATGTTGTTAGATGGGGAAAAACTTGCCTCTACATTGGTGAGACCCACCGTAAATTGGAGGACTGCATCATCGAGCAGCTCCACCCCATCTGCCAGAAGTGAAACTTCCTGCTGGCCGAACCATGGCATTCCTCTTGTGCCACAATGAGGCCACCCTTAGAGTGGAGGAGCAACACCCTATAGTCCATCTGTGTAGCCTCCAACCTGCTGGCATAAGTATTGATTGCTCCTTCTGTTTTTAAAAAAATATTTTCCTCTCCCTTTCCCTCTTCTATTCCCCACTCTGGCCTCTTACCTCTTCTCACCTACTTATCACTTCCTCCTGGGTCCCCTCCTTTCCTTTCTCCAATGGTCCACTCTCTTCTATCAGATGTCTTCCTCTACAGCCCTTTACCCTTCCTCCCTACCTGGCTTCACCTATCACCTTCTAACTATCCTCCTTCCCTCTCCCTCACCTTTTTGTTCTGGCATCTCCTGTCTTCTCTTTCAGTCCTGAAGAAATGTCTCAGCCGAAAACATTGACAGTTAGTTCATTTCCATGGAAGCTGCCTGACCTACTAAGTTCCTCCAACATTTTGCGAGTGTTGCTTTGGATTTCCAGCATCTGCAGAGTTCTTGTGTTAATGCCTCTCCTCAAAGATGCTCTTCAGCTACCAAGTTTGCAAGGTCTAGAAAAACACGACTAGCAAGGTTTAAACCAGTAAAACAAGCAAAACTAGAGGCTCCTACCAAAAAATGGGGTATTACATTGGGTTTGTTTCACACTGGCTTTTACATTCTCTATTACGTGAGATAGGCTAACCAGATAGAAAGGCTAGAGGAAGGCTGGGGTTGGCTCTGGGAATGCAAATGCTGGAAATCTGCCGCAACTCATGCACAATTTTGTGTGTGTTGTTTGAGAAATTTAATGTTTTAACATCTCACCCTTCAATGACTTGTTTAATTTAGAGGTTATGATTCAGTTCAAGGTTGTTTTTGTAAAAATGCAAATAAACAATAAAAGGTTGAGTAAATGCGTGTGTGAGACAGATCCCCGTCTGAGCTAGGCAAAAGATGATAGATGCCATAAAAGGTGTTGCAGCGGTGTTGGCTTTGTTGGAAAATGGTGCAAGCATAATGTAACATGCACAATTCTTGAGAAAAGTGTATCTTGAAAATAAAAACAGAAAACAGGATTTTCTACATCAGAAATATTTTGCATAAAGATGCTCTATGATTCCAATTTATAATTCTCAAATATCAGTGCTAGAAAATTAAATTATGAAAGAGTAGACTGGCAGAGTAGCCTAGAGGTTAGCACAATGCTTTACAGTACAGGTGTCCTGGGTTCAATTCCTGCTGCTGCCGTTAAGGAGTTTGTACATTCTCCCTGTGATTGCGTTGGTTTCCTCTGGGTGCTCCGCTTTCTTCCTACAGCCCAAAGACGTACCAGTTGGTAGGTTAATTGGCTATTGTGAGTTGTACCGTGATTAGGCTAGGATTAAATCAGCAGATTTCTGAGTGGCGTGGGCTCGAAGAGCCAGAAGGTCCTATTCTGTGCTGTGTCTCAATAAATTGTGTGGAATCTGATCTATGTAATCTACAAAACCAATGTATCCTTCCCTGAATTTGATGTCCTAAATTGAAACGGATTCCCCAGATGGGACACATCCAAGATACTGAAGCATTATTTTTTCATTTTCTTTTGTGTTCTAGCTCAGTGTTACACAATGCCAGCTTGGTGCTGATTCACGGGCTAATTTTGTTCTGTGGAACAGACCAGAAAATTAATTGCAAACTGCTCCAATCTATTGAAGCTTTTGTAACAGTAAGGGTCTTCATCCACTTTATTTACACTGGATTTAAGCCCAGATTCTAGAGGTGGAATGACATCTTTTTCTGATACACTTGACTCCCTACTCTCTACAGTGCTCCTTTCAAGCTACAATCCGACTCAGATTCAGTCAGCTCACCTTTGGAACAAAATCAAGATCATTCAAAAGAGAGAAAAATATAAATAGAGTGAAGTTTTCCCCGTTGACCTGACATCAACTGAGTCATGACTAGAGTGCAACACCATCCCATATGAAGCAAACAATAGTTCAGCTGTGTGTATTTTTCCTCAGAGGTAACAAAATGAAGCCTGAAGTAAGGGATGTTAAACAAGTGGGTGAATTTTCTTGCAAGGAACTCAGTAGAAATTTGGTCATTGTCAGATAAAGCTGGAATCAGTGTATGCTTTACTATGTAGTTCATTTTTATTGATCACCCAGTCAGTGCTATTGACTGTGTGATGAATGATGTTAGAAATCTGTTATGACCTTTCTGTTAACATAACTTTAGTAGCATCAGACAGTGCTGTATTAGTATATACTGAGCAAAATTACACCATGCTTTGTTTTGCTTGTTACAAATGCCCATCTGAGTACTTGTGCTCTACAAACACAAGAAAGTCTGCAGATGCTGGAAATCCAAAGCAACACACACAAAATGCTGGAGGAACTCAGCAGGTCAGGCAGCATCTCTGGAAAATAGTAAACAGCTGATGTTTCAGGGCGAGACTCTTCTCCTGCTGAAATGTCGACCTTTTATTATTTTCCATAGATGCTGCCTGACCTGCTGAGTTTTTCCAGCATTTTGCGCGTGATGCTTTAGAATATTTGTGCTTCTGTCCTTATATACAAGTGCATGTCCCCTGGACCATGTACAATATGCCCACTCTATTGTTTACATCATCAGAGGAGAGAGAGCAGTTGGCTCCAAAACCAATGTGTGCACTACCAAATGAAAGTGGATTGGCAGCTTGTAACGGTTACATGCGGCACCTGTGTCTTTCCATCACTGTTAAATGAAGCATCTAGAAGGGAATGGGTTAACACAAAAGAGAAACCAAAGAAGGATACAAATTTATGTTCACTCATTACCTCTTACAATCCTTAAACAAAAGCACAAATGATTTGTCCGAGCAATCTGTTCCCCAATCTGTTCGGTCTGCGAGTCGATTCTGAGTGTTAATATCCTGAGAGTCTAACAAGGAGCAAAGGAGTTATTGTGATGTGAAGCTGATGAATAAGGACAGCCTGACTGTCACCCGGACATGCAGCTTATTAATATCCTGATCAAGTTGGAATGAATAAATGCAACAGGGCTGAAATAAACCTTTTGCTGCAGATAAATATGTTACACACACAAATGCAAATATAAACATTTGTTTGGACCATCACACTTCAGCTCCTAGTGAGAACATGGTCCACGCACAAAACTGCTCCAATTAGGCACTAATTGGCATTAAATTGACAAGTCGGGGTCACTGCATGCCTGGCTTCTAGGAATAGAAACCTGCCACAGTGGCATAGTATGGTCAACAATTTAAGGTTAATTCAGTGGCTCATCAGTGTGGCAAAGAAGAGCCATTACTACAAATAAATGAATATCTTCAGCTGGGGCTTTTTTTTAAAAGATAATTCAAAATGAGCAGTACTTATCTTCCTCAACTTTATGAATGTAATATTTATTTTTAAAAGCAGTGCAATTAATACAACAGAGCTGTAAGATAGCCAAAGGAAAAATAAACTCAGTGGCCACTTTATTAGGTACACCTGCTCATTAATATAAGTATCTGACCAGCCAATCATGTGGCAGCAACTCCTTTCTAAAAGCATGCAGACATGGTCAAGAGGTTCAGCTGCTGTTCAGAACAAACATTAGCATTAGATTGGGGGCGGGGGCCGGGAAGGAAATGTGATATGAGTGATTTTGACCATGGAAATATTATTGATGCCAGACAAGGTAGTTTGAGTATCTCAGAAACTGTTCATCTACTGGGATTTGTATGCACAAGTCTCATGAGCAGGGGTTCCCAACCTGGGGTTCATGGACCCTTGCATAACGGTATTGGTCCATGGCACTAAAAGGGTTTGGAAGCCCTGCTCTCAAGATTACAGAGAATGGTGCAGAAAAACAAAAAAAAAATCCAGTGAGCAGCAGTTCTGTGGGGGAAAACACTATGTTACTAAGAGAAGTCAGAGGAGAATGGCCGAACTGGTTCAAGCTGATAGGAACTTATCCAAGCCAATCTACAGTAAAACGCAATGCATGAATGCAAAGTGAAGTATGCATCATCATTACTTTGGTAGATAAAGGACATTTACATAGATTAGGGGGCACATATATAATGGTATGCAAATCTATAAACACTAAAGGAATGGGCTGAGAAGTCTGCGCATATTATACTATTGAAAACTGGCCATTTCCAAAATGAAAAGTGGATGCTATGAATTACATGTTAAATTATGCTACTGTGCTGGGCACTTCTACATGCAACATTGTGTTTTTCTGCACCAGATGTGCATGGAATGATGTCATTTCCTGTGAAGAATTGAGAACCATTTTCCCCAGAAGTTATAGTACAATGTTCTATGGTGCACTTGACCATTTGGCATTCTCAAGAGAAGCATGCATGCTCTTTAAAGAGGGTTCCAGTTCATACCTGAGAATTCCTGCCTTCCTTAGCTTCCCCAAGCATCAATTTAATCCAAACTACTGTCCTTTCAAGCACAAATCTCAAGCCAAGCTCCCAACTGTCATCCCAACTAAATTACCACAAATCTGTCTGATCTTCACCAACTCTCTAATATGTTCTTCGCTCCTAATTCAGTTCATTAAGTCCTAATAGATATCCAACCATTGATTTTTCTTCAACGTCCTGATTTCATGGCCCTAGACTGGCTTGGACTTCATTCACTATTGAATGTTGCCACCGTTGGCCTATAACTAAAAAAGACATAATCGTGCTTTCACCTGCATTCCTCAGCACGGAAATCATAATATACTTTCCAATTCTTCATAAAGATTTCTTAAAGATAAAGCAAAATATGCCTACTCTATCCTCACTAATTCTGCATACTTTCACATTGAACCAGTCTGAATTAGACATCATAAAATGGAATAAGATTTGGGTTCATGTGTAATTAAAGCCAGCTCCTCAGATTAATATGCCATACACATAGCTACGACACAAGACCTTCATAATTCAAAACGATGTTTACATAAGAAGAACTGTGTGCACCTTATTGGGCACAATAGGTATAAGACCATAAGACACAGGAGCAGTGTTAGGCCATTCAGCCCATTGAGTCTGTTCTGCCATTCAATCCTGGCTGATTTATTCTCCCTCTCAGCCCCATTCTCACAGCTTCTCTCCATAATCTTTGATGCCTTCTTCAACAGGACACTCTCAAACTCCGCTTTAAATATACCCAATGACTTGGCCTCCACAGCTGTCAATGGCAGTGAATTCTACAAATTCACCACCCTCTGGCAAAATAATTTCTCCTCATCTTTGTTCTAAAGGGAAGTCCTTCAATTCTGAGGCTGTCTCCTCTGGTCCTAGATTCTCTCAATATTGGAAACATGTGACATAGCATGCTGAAAGTTATATAGCTTTAAACAAGGTATAATATTGATGTGACAGAATGGCTTGATATGAAGCAATATTAAATAGTAAACTAAATTTATAGTGCTGTGAAACTGACAACATATTATGAAATTCTGTAAATATTGATTGAGATTTTTTTCATCTTGCTCCAATCCCCCTAACTGCCATTTGGCGCATGGGAAGCCTACACCAAAACCATATTTGATTAATGGGGCTTATTATAAAGCTTACTACTGTTTCATTAAGATCATTGGTCAACAGTTCAATTAGCTTAACAGAGTGTGAGTGGGATATCCTTTTAAAAGGCTTATCGTGAAACTTGTATCTGGCTTCTCTTTCCTTACATTACCAGATAATATTGTTAAATATTTTCCTACGAGGAGCTTATGTGCATGGTATTATTGACTTTACACCCAGTGTTTTGGGTACATTCTTCCTTTATTTTGATCTGTATTTTGCCTGCATAGCAGCATTGGGAAATTGTTGTTCTACTGCCTTGGCAGACTTGCTCTAAAATCACATTTCTGGGGCTAAGTCCACAAGACCATAAGACATAGGAGCAGAATTAGGCCAATCAGCCCATCAAGTCTGCTCCACCATTCCACCATAGCTGATCCTGGATCACACTCAACCCCATACACCTGCATTTTCGCCATATCCTTTGATGCCCTGACTGATCAGGAAATGATCAACTTCTGCCTTAAATATACCCAAGGACTTGGCTTCCACCACAGTCTGTGACAGAGCATTCCAAAGATTCACAACTCTCTGGCTAAAAAAATTTCTCCTTATCTCTGTTCTAAAAGTTCGTCCCTCAATTTTGTTCTGGATACTTCCACCATAGGAAACATCCTCTCCATATCTACCTATCTAGTCATTTCAACATTCGGTAGGTTTCAATGGGATCCCTGAACATTCTTCTAAATTCCAGTGAGTACAGGGCTAAAGCAACCAAAAGCTCCTCATACGTTAATCGTTTCATTCCAGACCCATCCTCACGAACGGCCTTCAGACTCTCTCCAATAACAGTACATCCTTCCTAAGATATGGGGCCCAAAACTGTTGACAATACTCCAAGTGCGGCCTGACTAGTGTCTTATAAAGCCTCAGAATTATCTCCTTGCTTTTATATTCTATTCCCCTTGAAATAAATGGCAAAGTTGCATTTGCCTTCTTTACCACAGAGTCAACCCATAAATTAATCTTCTGGGATTCTTGCACAAGGAGTCCTAAATCACTCTGCACCTCTGATGTTTGAACCTTCTCCCCATTTGGAGTCCGCACTATTGATCCTTTTATCAAAATGCATTATCGTACATTTCTCAACACTGTGCTTCATCTGCCACATTTTTATCCATTCTTCCTTTCTTATTAAATCTTTTTATTAATTTTCCAAAATTATAAACAGAATAACAATATTGATGCAAAGAGATTGGAATTATCTTATTGTTGATAAACATGTACAAAAAAGATTTTGAATAATACAAGTGTAGTAGACTTCCAAACTCTTAATATAGTTAATCATAAAGAAAAAAAAAATTAAAAAAAGAATAATGCAAAGAAAAACCCCAAAAAAACCAAAAAAAAACTAAATACTAAACCCAAAAAGAAAGCAAACGGAACAAAACAAGGCTGGACCAATATCTTAAATCAAATACATTCAATAACGTCGTCAATTCCGCTCCTCTAATCATATATTTCAAGTTAATAAGAAGGATACGGGAAAGGTCAAGTTACATCATATGGAAATGTTGAATAAATGGCTTCCAAGTCTCTTCAAATTTAAACAAAGGATCAAAAATGACACTTCTTATCCATTCTTCCAACTTGTCTAAGTCCTACTGCATCACATTGCTTCCTCGGCACTACCTACCCCTCCACCTATCTTCATATCATCTGCAAACTTTGCCAGAAAGCCATCAATTTCACTATCCATTTCACTGACAAACAATGTGATAAGTGGCAGTCTCAATACTGACTCCTGAGGAACACTACTAGTCACTGGCAGCCAATCAGAAAGGGCCCCCTTTATTCCAAGTTGCCGCCGCCTGCCTGTCATCCATTCCTCTATCCATGCCAGTATCTTTCCTGTAACGCCATAGCCTCATGTGTGGCACCTTATCAAATGCCTCTGGAAATCCAAGTAAATGACATCACTGCCTCTCCTTTGTCCACCCTGCTTGTTACTTCCTTGAAGAACTCCAACAGATATGTCAAGCAAGTTTTCTCTTCACAGAAACCATGCTGACTTTGACTTATTTTATTATTAGTCTCCAAGTACCCCAAAACCTCATCCTTAATAATAGTCTCCAACAAGTTCCCAATCACTGAGGTTAGGCTAACTGGTTTATAATTTCCTTTCTTTTGCTTTCCACCCTTCTTAAAGAGTGGAGTGATATTTGCAATTTTTTAGTCCTCCGGAACCATCCAGAATCAAGTGGTTCTTGTAAGATCATGACTATTGCATCCATTATTTCTTCAACAACCTCTTTCACAACTCTGGGATGTAGTCCATCTGGTTCCAATGACTTATTCATCTCAAGAACTTTATGTTTGCCCAGCACTTTTTCCTTTGTAATAGCACTGGCACTCAGTCCTGTTCCCTGACACTCATGGACCTCTGGCACACTGCCAGTGTCTTCCATAGTGAAGGCTGATGCAAAGTACCCATTAGGTTCATCCACCATTTCCTTGTCCCTCATTACTACCTCACCAGTCTCATTTTCCAGTGGTCAACTCTCACCTCCCTTTTACTCTTTATATAACTGATAAAATCTTTTAGTATCCTGTTTTATATTATTGGCTAATCTGCCCTCATATTTAATCTTTTCCCTTCTTGTAGCTTCCTTAGTAGCCTTTTGTTGGATTTTAAAAGCTTTCCAACCGTCCAACTTCCCACACACTTTTGTTCCCTTATATGCCCTTTCCTCGGCTTTTATGCAGTCCTTAACTTCCCTTGTCAGCCATGGTTGCCTACATTTGAGAACCGCTTCCTCTGTGACACATATCTATCCTGCACCTTGTGAACAGTTCCAAGAAACTTCAGCCATCTTTGCTTTGCCATCATCCCTGCCAGGATCCTTCTCCAATCCACCTGGGCAAGCTCCTCCCTCATGCCTCTGTAATTCCCTTTATTCCATTGTGATGCTGATATATGTGACTTATGCTTCTCCCTCTCAATTGCAGTATGAGTTCAATCATATAATGATCTCTGCCTCCTAAGGTTTCTTTTACATTAAGTTCCCCAATAAGATCTGGGTTATTACACAACATTCAATCTAAGGTAGCCTTTCCCCGAATAGGCTCAAGCATGAGCTGCTCTAAAAAGCCATCTCAGCCAACAAACTCCCTTTCTTGCAATCTGACACCAACCTGATTTTCCCAATCCCCTTGCATATTGAAGTCCCCTATTACCATTGTGTTATTACACTTATTACAGGCCATTTCCAGCTCCCTTTGCAATCTCAACCCCACATCTTGGCGATTATTTGGAGGCCTAATATATATGATTCCCATAATGGTTTCTTTACCTTGGCAGTTTCTTAACTCCACCCACAAAGATAACATTCTCCAACCCTATGTCACCTCTTTCTAAAGATGTAATTCCATTTCTCACCAACACAGCCACACCACCACCTATGCTTTCCTGCTTGTCCTTTCAATACAAAGTAGATCCTTTGATGTTAAGCTCCCAGCTATGGCTTGCTTTCAGCTACGACTTCGTGATGCTCAAAATGTCATATCAGCCAATCTCTAATTGCGCCACGAGTTCATCCACCTTATTCCGAATACTGTCTGTCTGTCTAGGTACCATATCTGACGCGGACTTTGGTGACCATGGTTTTCCATGTAGATCTATCCTTCGTTTTTTAGATGACTTCCATTTCCGCTATGCGTAGCCACCTGGCTATGCTTTTGGTGTACATAAGCCGAGGTCTTCCTCTAGGTTTACTCCCCTCAGTCTTTCCAGAGAGTATGAATTTTTCCAGTTCATCTTTCCGCATGATGTGTCCTAGGAATCTGAGTTGTCTTTCTCTTATTGTTGGTATGAGTGATCGAACTGCTTGGGCTCTTCTGAGAACTTCTTCATTTGATGTGTATGTGGTCCATGATATTTTTAACATTCTCCTGTAGAACCATAATTCAGCTGCTTCTAGTCTCTTGGTCCAGCATTCACTTCCATAAGTCAGGATAGAATAAATGTAGCACTGCAGTATTCTGTTTTTAGTGTACGTGCTCATCTTTCTGTCTGTTAATATGGTCTTCATTTTTTGGAAAGCTTCTTTCGCCATTGCTATTCTGTATTTGATATCTGTGTTGCACCTGCCGTTACTTGTTATTAGGCTGCCAAGATATTTGAATTTGTTGACTTGTTTGATGTTTGTATTTCTGATCTTGATCACGCATTGTGGGATGTTTGTCTTTCTGGAGATGACCATGCTTTATGTCTTCTTGGTGTTGATTGAGAGGCCTCTGCGATTACTTTCTGCTGCCACTATAGTGAGTAGTTCTTGAAGTTTTGTTTCTGAGTCAGCTATTAGTACGATGTCATCAGCATATCTGATGTTATTTATATTATGACCTCCAATTGTGAACCCTTTGATGTCTTTGATACTTCTCAAGATATTTTCACTATACAGGTTCCGAATACTACGTGTATTTAAACACAGCACCTTCACCCTTTTGAATTTTGCCTCTGTGGTACAATTTATCTCTTTGCTTTGTCTGTATTTGTACCCAATCATTGACTTGTCCTTCCTTACATTAATATTACATCCATCATCTACTTGTAAACCTGCTGGCTCATCCTCAGCTCTACCATTCTGGTTCCCATACCCCTGCCATATTAGTTTAAACCACTCCCAAATGCTCTAGTAAACCTGCAAGAATATTGGTCCTCCTAAGTGTAATCAGTCCCTTTTGTACATGTCACACCTACCCCTCAAGAGGTTCCAATTATCCAGAAATCTGTATCCCTGTCCCCTGCTCCAATTCTTCAGCCATGCATTTAACTGCCTCCTCATTATATTCTTATCCTCACTATCACGTAGCACGGGCAGCAATCATGAGATTGCTACCCGCGAGGTCCTGCTTCTCAGCTTCCTTCTTAATTCCCTGTATTCTTTTTTTCAGAACCCCCTCCCTTTTTCTACCCATGTCGTTGGTACCAATACGAACCACGACTTCTGGCTGCTCACCCTCCCTTTTCCGGATACCGTGGATGCGTTCTGAAGCATCGCGTTCAGAATCAGAGTCAAGAGTGAATTTTGAAATGCCTTTCTTTCTGAGGCGATTTGATCAATAAACACTTCAGCAAAAGAACCAAGATTCAAGATTATTTAATGCCATTTCCTGTACACAAGTGTAAATGAGAATGACATAATTGTTACTCCAGATCTGATGCAGCACAGAAAAAACACAAAAGATAAAAACACAATAATAATTTAAAAACAAAATAAATATAAACACATAAGGCAGCTAATATACATTGATTGATTGTATGTCCATAAAGTGATGCTAGGCTGTACACGAGGAGAATGACAAGAAATAATAAAGTGGTGGTGGGTTAGTGGGGGAGAGGTGTTGATCAGCCTTGCTGCTTGGGGAAAGTAACTGTTTTTGAGTCTGGTGGTCCTGGTGTGGAAGTTTTGTAGCCTCCTTTCTGATGGGAGTGAGGCAAACAGTCCATGAGCAGGGTGGGTGGGATCCTTCATGATGCTATTGGCTTTATTTTGGCACCTTTCTGTATACACACGGTATATCCTTGATGCTGGGTAGTTTACGTGAAAATCTTCAAAATGTACCCAAGCATTTTGGAGCTTGTTCAAACATTCACTTTCGATTAAATATGGCAGTGGAGTCATCAAATTTGTGGAAGTCTAGTCTCCATAACAAAGGAACAAAATAATAATCTTAGGTTTTGTGCAGAGTAGATTCACTAGATTGATTACTGAAATGTTGAAGTTTACTACAAGTAAGATCAGCAAATGTTGGCTTGGGTCCAGAAGAATGAAAAACAATCACAATAAACTGGTAATGATTTCTGAGTGAGATAGGCAGGACAGTTAATTTAGGATTTAGAAACATCTAAACTCCATGGATTGTAACTGTTTGGAATTGTCTACCCCTGAGGATTCAACTCTTTCAAGCATTCAAGACTAACACTGACAGTTTTTTGAATTCTAGAGAAATCAAGACAAATGGGATTGGCAGGAGAAATTGGAAAAGGTTCAAGGTCTTATAGAATGATACAACTCACTCAAAGGTCCTACTTCCTATGTTCTTATGTGTCAACATCAGATGGGTTTAAATCTTACTTTGTTCATAGTCTGATTAGGAGCACGCCCAAGTAATCTGGTCTGTTGCATGCAATTTGCATCTACTAGACTGTTGGTTGTCAACAAACAGCTTCTTTCACTTGTAGGAAGAAAGCAATGAATGTTTCCAATGAGTCAAACTCGCAGAATGAAAGCAGAGCTGTTGAGCTGCCAACTGCCCGACGATTCATGATTGAGACCCTCTGGCCCAGCTTATCATTCAGAACCAGTTGGTCGCCTTCCCATTAAATTCACACGCTTGGTGGGTCAGCCATTCTGGGTGACCCATATTGAAACCTCTCTCTGTTAAAGTCATTCTGTGGGAGGTATTAGAGCCCCTAAGTCCAAGTAAACTGGGATTTGTATTCCATTACTTTCTGTAAGCTTAATTCATCACTAAAATGGGGAACATGAGAAAACAACATGCAAAATGAAGTGTGGAGACAGTGGCCAACGTGCAGAATAATTGTTAGCTGCCCATTGGCACATCACGATGCAGGGTCATAGGTAAGCTATTGCACATTTTCTGCCTTTTAGTACTTGGAAACTAGCAGGGAATTGTGGTGTTTTGAAAGACGTGGCAAAGTTCAACCTGTAACTGTAAACCTAAGATGTTAGCTAGAAGACTGGCTTGCATACACATCTGGTTTTCATTGAAAGATAGTTAACACAATGTTACATTGATATTCACTTGGTTTATTTAAGGATGCAAGCAGATATTTAAAAATTATACAGTACTAACAAAACTTTAAAAGGAAGCAAAATCCCAGCGTTAACAGGACACTTGACAAAATGCACAAGGGTAAAACAACTGCACTGTACAAATGGCAAAAGTGAGCAGCATTGGCCAGGATCATCCTGACAATGTTGATAATCCCATATGGAACTGTTGACATTTCCTTATACAACTGTCAGGATCCACAGACTCCCACACAAGCATGCACTTATATGGAAGTCCTGAACCTGCCAAATGTGCTCCAAGATTTCCAGTGGTTGGCTTTCTTCCAATGGAAACCAAACCAGATAAAAATCTTTCTTCAGCTGACTCTTTGAGTCCAGTGATGAAGTGCCAACTTTTTATAATTCCCTAGCAAGTAGATTGGGATTTCAATACAGAGGGAGAGGTGAAAATCAGATAATTTATATTATGTCTATTTAATGAACTGAATTAACTTAAATTTATTGGTTGTGTTTTCCACTGTTTACTTGAATTAAAAGTGTAATTCAATATTAATTTTGAATATGTATTAACAGTTGAGACTTTCACAGACATTCATATTATTGGACAGCTCTGGTAGCTGGCTAGGTCTTCAGGAAAAGCATGGAATGAATGTGACTTGGTCTACTGTCAGAGCATTTCTGTTGAAAGAGCTGATTTATGCTCCACTATCTGATATTGTTCATGATTGAAAGGGCCTATCTGCTCAAAGCCTTACTGACCACATTAGAAATGGCTTCACCAAGGAAGCTGCTGCTGGGTATGTGCTCCTGGTAAGAACAGGTCAGGTGAACAGGAGAATGATGAGCCAGGGTCGTTGGGTGACTGGGTAACCGTTGCGAGTAAAATTCAGACCCTGATGTCTCCTTTGTTTCTAATTTTAATAGAGGCGTCAACCCTGTACCATTAACATTATAATAGCAGACAATACAATTTAACATGCTATTTTATATTAGTGCTGTGACAAATTGAACTGTTTCAAATCTTCCTCAGTTGATTACTCTGTGGTGGCCTTTGATCTGAATGGCCTCATCATTCTCCTTTAAACTATTTTCAATTCTTTTTCCATTTGAGTAGAATTATTTGTTTATTTATTATCAACCTAGTCAAAGCTTATTAATCTTAACTTTCTGCCACTTTACTGTTACCTGAATAGATCCCTCAGAGATCTATTCATGTCACCCACTCCTTGACTGCATGCTGCCAGTTACATTGTTATTAACCTTCCCTCAATCTCTATATTATCTGACTGTTTATCTACTGTTCCTGCTATTTTCTGTGTTTAAATGTAGGGAAGACCACCCAGTTGTTGATTCAAACACCCCCATCTGTGCATTTGCTTCCTCCCAATTTGAATATTCCAATGTGCTCCTGTCTGGCTTCCATTTCTCCACCCTCCATCAACATAGAGGCTGAAAATACTACAGAAAAAGGTCAGTACTTCCATGTAGTTCAATTAGTTATGCTGGAAAACCCAGACGAGTTTAGAGCTAGCACAGTTCAGTGATTCCATTCATTCCATAGGGGAGGAACAGCTGCAAAGGAGAACAGTAGGCTTTGGGTCAATTAGTGTTTTTAATTGTTTGAATTAACATAAATTGCTTAAGTGTTTTCCAGTGTTAAAATTCTTTACTCGCTTAATGTTTAAATCATTTAAGCTTTCTGTCATTATGTTTAATAATAAAACATTTTTGAATGTTAGTTATTATTTAAGACTCTTGGCGAAATTACATTCAAGCTATCTGACATCTGTAGCTGGTTTATGCAGACACTATAGCTTAACCAACTGTCAAAGAAGTTCTGCAAGGTATGTAAGTGTAAAAATTCGTACTGCATAGAGTCTTGCCAGGTAGATGAAGGCCGGCTTCAGGGGTTATGTTGCAAATGGAATGCCTCCTAAGGTAAGAGCAGGTTTAGCAAGCTGATGAATGGCAAGACACTTGGAAACTGGGGCCAACACGAGGAAATCTGCAGATGCTGGAAATTCAAGCAACACACATCAAAGTTGCTGGTGAACGCAGCAGGCCAGGCAGCATCTCTAAGAAGAGGTACAGTCGACATTTTGGGCCGAGACCCTTCGTCAGGACTAACTGAAAGAAGAGGTAGTGAGAGATTTGAAAGTAGGAGGGGGAGGGGGAGATCGGAAATGATAGGAGAAGACAGGAGGGTGAGGGATGGCTAGTAAAAGATCTCACTGCTCCCCATCTGTAATTTCTTCGGTTCTTCAACTTTTCAACCATATTTTGACCATCCCTCCCCCTCCTGTCTTCTCCTATCATTTTGGATCTCCCCCTCTCCCTCCCACTTTCAAATCTCTTACTAGCTCTTTTTTCAGTTAATCCTGAGGAAGGGTCTCAGCCCGAAATGTCGACTGTACCTCTTCCTAGCAATGCTGCCTGGCCTGCTGCGTTTATCAGCAACTTTGATGTGTGAAACTGGGGCCAATGTCTTCTAACTATATTGAAGAGATGCATCACTACCATCCTTACTAACCGGTTCCTTCTTGTGCTTAAATACTCCTGTGGCCTCTTCCTACCCTGCTTCCATGCAAACCTTACCAAATGAATTTAGACACCCTTTGTTAACCTTACCATTAGATGAAGTTTTTTGTTCCTTCAACCTTCAGTGCCCTCAGTAAAACTCAACACTTCCCCTGAACTTAATCCTTTCAGTTCTGGCTCAACACACATTCATTTTGAATATTCCTCAGCGAAGTACTTTTAAAACTATTAAACCCCCTGTAAATTATTACAGATGTAAGAGTATTGTTTTTATTGACATTGCAGATGCAGGAAGTCCAAACTGAGCAATACAGAGGAACTAAATATTTTGAAAACCAAAGGCGAAAAAAATCTTTTAAAGTTTGGACTGTTTTATTATCTATGTGCTCAGAAAGACAAAGAAACCAAAGGCTATTTATCTCTGTTTAATGTCAAGTCAAGCCATTGCTGCACTCACTTTAAAATACCAACTTCATCTGGGATCCAGTTGGCCATCCTTTGGGGGCATGAAAGTTACAAAGGAGCTTCTTAATAGCTGTTGAAGGAGTTAATATGGACACCACTAAGTGCAGGCCAGCCTTGAAGAGTCTGTATGAGGACAGCACCAACATAAGAATACTTGTAAACACTTGAGCTACCTATCAGAGCATCCCAGCTGTATAAAATAAAATGAAGCCTCAGGAGCACAGCCATTTCTAATAACATTGTGGAGTTATATTCTTCAGAGGTTTCAACAAAAATGAAAATAAATAAGATGTCTAAAAATGTGCCTGAGGATAAAAGTTTGGTAGGACATAGTAGGAATAAAACTGATTATCAAAACAGAGAGGATACTTTGAATAAATTCCAGACTTGCCCATAAACCCACTGAGGCTTAAGGTGGATTCAATGACTGTAATTAACATTCAAGTCTTTTGGGTAGTTGCACTAATCTTTTTAAATAGCTTTGTCAAAAAATAAATTCTCATCTATTGAATAATGATTTGAAACAATCTGGGAACTTAATCAAAAGCTTGGAGTCCCTTTTAGTTTGGTGCAAACACAGAAATTGATAGAACAAAACACCAAGTTGTTTGCACAGTCAGACATCTAGTTCACATATACTTTATTCTTTTAAAGGGATTGTGGAAAGCATGCCACAAAATGTGCCCTCTCGAGCAGCAGATTACCAAAGGACTCTCTGTGCTGTTCACTGTACACTATCTTTAATCTTCTAAGTTTTCAACTGTTGGGCAGTTGCCTCAAAAGGAAAAGCTTATAGAATGTAAAAGAAGAATAGTCACTCCTTACCAAAGTATATGCTGCAATTTAAGAAAGCTATTGTTTGCAGTTTTCTTAATGCTATTTACTAATTGCAAGACATTGTCTTTACACATGTGACCCTATTGTCTTGTATGTCAATCCCTGTATACTGGAGAATTTCATGGCAATGACTCATTCAACACAGTGTCCTGGAAACTGGGGTGAGAACTCTCCCAGCACTGCGGGGAGTGAGAGCATTTGGGGTACAGCACTGAAGAAGCTTTTAATAGCAATTGAACCAAGAAAATGGAGAGATCATACTGCTGACAGTGTGTGAGATCTTAAACCTGCGGGAGTAATGAAGCAGCGATCATGATCAAACCTGTCACAATACACTGAATGAAATCATTTGCAGCATAATTACAGGTCTGCTGCATTACACACGGGCCATGATCTGAATATCTCTTTTGTCATATGCACAGCTTCGTAATAGCACATCACCAATTCATTTCTGGTCTGAAAAGGGATCACATCATGGAGTTGTCACATACTCCTTTAGGACCAGATTGACCGCGAGAACCTCACTGGGGATTTACTGGGAACTATATGCAGCAAATAGAGAATTCAGTCTGTTAGAATGAAAAGAGGAGGTTATTTGGCTCAGTGCTGATGTTACTACCCGCAGCTAATTATAAGTGTTGACAGCAGGCTACAGGGAGATGATGTGAGCAAGAGGGTAAGGGACAGAACAGCCTGTGATTGTATTGGGCTTGCTGTCCACAAAATTCTGAACTCAGATGAAGAGCTTAAGTCCTATCCAATATAAATAGCCGCAGGTATCCTCACTATTGGGCAGTTATACTGTAGCCACCTACTCTTCAAAGGCTAGATCACTTCCTTGTTTATCCTCCACAATGAGTTTAGTTGCCAGTACCCATTATATGGTTGGTGGGTCCACCCCGCCCTACCAAGGAGGAGATACTTCCAGTTTAAATACAGTTCATTCATTTTTAGATAAAAATTAAATTTAGATAAAATTCTTAAAATACATTTAAAACTCAAAAAGGTTTTCTGTCTTACAAACGATGTCTGAATTACAAATGATTTCTAAAACACAAAGAGTTTCCAAAACACAGGTACAATTTCTATAAGCTAAGAAGACATACCAACGAGTTGCAGATGAACAAATTGTCCATCGCAGAAATCAGAATCAGGTTTATTATCACCGGCATGTGCCGTGGAATTGGTTAACTTAGCAGCAGCAGTTCAATGCAATATATAATATAGAAGAAGAAATAATAATAATAAAAAAATCAATCAATTACAGTATGTGTATATTGAATAGATTGAAAATCATGCAAAAACAGAAATAATATATATTTAACAAATGAGGTAGTGTTCACGGGTTCAATGTCCATTTAGGAATGGAATGTCAGAGTGGAATAAGCTGTTCCTGAATTACTGAGTGTGTGCCTTCTGGCTTCTGTGCCTTTTACCTGATGGTAACAGTGAGAAAAGGGCATGCGCTGGGAGTCCTCAATAATGGACACCGCCTTTCTGAGACACTGCTCCTTGAAGATGTCCTGGGTACCTTGTAGGTTAGTACCTAAGATGGAGCTGACTAAATTTACAAGCCTCTGCAGCAAGGTAGAATTTTTTGAGTGTTTTTGTTGACATACCAAATCTCTTCAAATTCCTAATAAAATATGGTCACTGTCTTGCATTCTTTATAGCTGCTTCGATATGTTGGGGCCAGGTTAGGTCCTCAGAGATCTTAACACCCAGGAACTTGAAACAACTCACTCTTTCCACTTCTGATCCCTCTATGAAGATGGTATTTGTTCCTTCAATTTACCCTTCCTGAAATCCACAAACAGCTCTTTTGTCTTACTGACATTGAGTGCAAGGTTGCTGTCATGACACCACTGCAATGAAAGGCAGAGGTATTAATTCTGGTCGCCCTATCTTTCTGTCATTCTTATTGAACTTCCTTGGCCATTCCTGACAAGCCTGACTGCTCTCTTATATTTATAATCTATTTTATTGCTACTTGGTGACTTCACATGCATGTGGTATTTTTTCAGATATCTTCTCACACAGATGGTCTACAAACCTCTGGGGACAGAGATCACAAACACTCGAAGTTAATGCTGTGAGAACTGACTCTCTTAGTATACAAATCTCCAATCTATTGACAGATTAGCTATTTGATGTGCTAAGTGATAGTATCAGTCTCTTCTGCAAGTTTCCTTGTACTAATTAACCTAGTCATTGGTGTCTGGTTTGACTCAAGCCGAATTAATACAGCTCGATTCTATTCCACTGCATCCCTATGGACCAGTGTTGTTTGTTTGCAGAGCTGTCCTTTTCACTTCAGACTGATTATTGCTTGCAATTTACAATGAGAACTGAAGACAGGTTCCTTTTTACGACAGGAAGCTGAGCAAAAAGTATTGCTTGGGAGTTTAACTTGCTCTTCTTACTCAAAAGCAACTCTTTGATCCTCTCAAATGTCAGCTGCTGTGTTAGAAAACTGAGCAAGGAAAAAAGAACCATTCCCCAGCACACACCATGATATAGGAGCTGGGTTAGGCCATTCAGCCCATTAAGTCTACTCTGGCATTCGATCATGTCTGACTTCAGATAAGATTAGGTAAAATTTGATTTATGTGTCACATGTACATCGAACTATACGGCAAATTACAGTGTCATTTGTAGAGGATTGTGCTGGGCAACCCACAAGTGTCACCACACCTCCAGTGCCAACATAGCATGCCCATAAGTCACTAAACCTAACTGTATGTCTTTGGAGTGTGGGAGGAAACTGGAGCACTCTGAGAAAACCCACGCAGTCATGCGGAGAATGTAAAAACTTCTTACAGAAAACGGTGGTAATCGAATCCTAGTCTTACAGATGACACAGTAATAACAATACACTAACTGCCAAGCTATTTCCTCTTAACCCCATTCCCCTGCCTTCTCCCCATAAATTGACACCCTTACCAATCAGCAGTCTATCAACTTCTGTTTTAAATGTACCCAATGACTTGGCCTCCACAGCCATCGATCACAACAGATTCCACTGATAAACCACCTTCTGGCAAAAAAAATTTCCCCTCAACTCTGTTCTAAAGAGACAACCTTATATTCGGGTGCTATATCCTCTGGCCCTCGACTCTCCCACTATTGAAAAAGTCTGCACATTCACTCTGTCTGGGCCCTTTCATTGTACAACCTTTCTGACTCAGTTCACAACTGATGTAGCATGGAATTAGATGTCCAATCCTATTTGTGATCTCCATTCGCTGGCTTCATTGACAACTTTCTGACAGAGGTCAACAGGCCAGCAGTGAGAAAGCAGAGGTCTCCTCAAATGGCACGATCAAGTTCAAAGTTTTAAACTGCAGAACAGTCATAACTTTAAAAATCCTGGTTTTGTGACTTGGAATACTATCAATAGTGAAATGTGGTTCGCATAGGGATAAACAAACTGGTGAGAGGAAGAGTTATTCGGCCTGTGAATGACTGAGGTCTTCGCCCATACTGTCAGACAAACTCAGCAATTAGTAGATGAAAACACTCGTGAGCTCTGGTCATTCCAGAGATTTGTCACTTACAATTCAGATTCATTTCACTCAGATGGAGAGCTTGGACACACCAGTCTACATCATCTTACAGAAATAGCTAATCAAAATCATAAATGACAAATGAAATAAAAGCCTATTGAGACAATGGAAAATAGTTAGCAGAGAACATATGGAAGATGCCAAACATGCACTGAGATGTATTGTACAAATGCACACAGTGGATTGTATTCCCATAGTGTGGAGAACAATTACTAAATACTGTGGGTTTTGTTTTTTTTTCACACAACATGATTAACATAATTCATCTATAATTTCAAATAAACACAGATGGTAACCTTTCATTCGAAACGCATTTATTTATTGTCATTCTTGAGATGGAAGATTAGTTCTTGGTTAATAGACAGTTTTTACAAATTAGCCACTCGAACTTTCAAACATCCTCCAAGTACCAATAAACTATCCTTTCATATGAATATGTAAAAGAACATAGATGCTTCTTATTTGCATAATTTTTCCTTTTGTACATCGATTGCTTGTCAGTCTTTGTTTATGTATAATTTCCTATAAATTCTATTGTATTTCTTTATTTGCATGTACACACGTGCAAGAACATTTACATTATGATGTGCAGTCTTTATTTTGTGCAATTTTGATCGGGCATCCTGCAGGTAACAAACCTCACAGCACTAGATTGAATCGAACCGAGCTGAGCTGAATATACCTGGACTCTAGATTTTGTGTTTTATATTCTGTGTTTTTTGCTCATTTTTCCCATTTGCACGATTTGTTTCTTTGTGCCATTTGGAGGAGGGGGGACGTGGTTGACGTTCTTCCTTGAACAGGCTCCAGGGTTTTCTTTGTTCTGTCAGTGGGAAGACGAGTCTCAGGGTTGTATACTGCCTATACATACTTCAATAATAAATGTACTATGAATCTTTGAAAATGAATCTCAAGGTAGTATGTGGTAACAGATACATATTTTGATAGTGAATTTTACTTTCCCTATGAAATCGAAAACAGAAGCTGAACATGCTGGAAATATTCAGCAGGTCAGGCTACATCTATGGGGAGAGAAACAAAGCTAATGTCCCCAAACCTTAAGGAGAACTGAAAAGGGGACAAAAGCAACTTGTTCAGAATCGAGGAGGGCGAGAGAGGGGAGCTATCAATGATAGGGCGAAACCAAGGTGAACAACGGGCTAAGATGTAAGCAAGTTTACCTGGTCAATGAGTGAATGTAAGCAGCTAGGGGTGAGAACATGGGCAGATCAGACTTATTTTCTCTTTAAAATTTCCCGTATATGCAGTTTTGTTTTGATTTGCCCTTACTCTGACAGTCAACAAAGAAGCAATGGACCAAAATGTGTATATTGTTCTTTAATGCATTTTTTTATTCATGTACAGTGCAAGTATTAGGAAGATTATAAATGATTTCAAATGGCTAGAAATATCACTGGAAATTTCACACCACAGTTATTACCAAATACCTATCTGTCTTTTAAAAACATAAGTTCCCTTGTTTTCTTCTTTAAGCCCAGTAATTCTTTTAATTTCTTCACAAATGTAAATTCCCCAGTCACTGCTGGTCAACTTTTGAAATGATTAGAGACTGCAGTTCACCTTCATTATGAAAAGCTCACCATAGGATAACAAAATCTGATGCTTTCCGATTAGTTCAATCTCCTTTGACTTGTGTACTGGAAATGACATGAAACAATCTTGAATTGTTTGATTTCCAGTTACGTCCATCTTGAGGACCTCACACAATTGTTATTGAAGTTGGAACTTGCTTAATCTGTTTTAGAATGTAAAATGTGCTCAAGATTCAGCTTTCAGATGAAAATTCTTGTAGCTGAAGGTATCTTAGAAAAGTTCATTCCATACTAGAGTTAGACCATTTTTCACATGGTCCTAACACCCAGATAACATGGCTCCCCTGATGTGTGAGAGGCCAGCTGGTACCTTTAGAGTCTGCACTGATGCTGGAGAGTAAAGTGTAGCTATCTTCCTGCTGAGCCAAAAGGGGTAGAAGTGCTTTCTCTATCCCACAACCATTGTCTTTATGAATTGCAAACCATTTTCTAGGACAATTCTGGACCAGAGCTAGGTAGGCTTTGTTTCCATATGGCAACGAATGTCTTCGTGAAGGGCATTGAATCTATTATAGCATTCAGAGTATTCCTATAAGTCTTACTTCCTCAGTTCATTCTCCATAATGTATTTGGTGTTAAATGTTTATTAATCTTACCTGGATTGATAGAACTGTATCCATTATTATTAACTACATGCTAACGTGCCAACTGAAAATTCATTGTCTTCGACTGCAAAGACTACTTGTGTCACATGACTGGCACAAGTCTTCAGATAGGATTCATGCTTCTCAACTGTTCTGGCAGTGTGGACATGAAAACAAACAAAGCTCTCTAAAAGTCATCAAAAGTCATAAGTGCGCTCCCACACTTGCATCATCATTTTCATCTTCAAAGTTCATCTTGACCAGAATCTTGCCAGCGAGTTAAAGTCTGCAAACTGGACCACTCTCAAACTTGGCAGCAGAATCATGCCAAGTTGGTCCATTGATCATCGTAAGAGGATATTGATAAACTACAGGTATCAGCCACTGTTCCTGGGGCAGCCTGAGGGATCTTGATGAGTAGGGGTGAGATATTGGGCGTGTTAAGATTCATCAGGTGAACTGTCTGTGGACTTGGCAATACTGAACAGGATGTGCGACATAACATCTTGCCTTTCTTCCATCAAAGGCAACCCAACCTAAACTGTGCACTGCCTCTTACTCTCCACAAATGCTAGCTGATTTACTGAGTATTTCCAGCCCTTTCTTTTCATTGAAACATCTTGCATGCATGTTCAGATATCTGAAATATACATTAGCCCCTGTGTTAAGATATTCAAGGGCTGCTGTCCATTTCAGGTTTCTCAAAATACACTCAATTCGGCAGGGGAAACTGACTTCCTAAACTTAACTTTACATGCATATCAAGCTTCAATTTCATCCTCACACACTCCTTCACCTTTTTTGCAATAGCCAGTGCAGTTATAGAACTTTATGGATGATGTGGTAGCAAAGTGGGTAATCTAACGACATTATAGCACCAATAACATGGATTCAGTCCCACTGCTGTCTGTAAGTTGTTTTAAAACTTTCCCCATTTCTGGATGTTTCAGTATCATCACACATTCCAAAGATGTATGGGTTAGTAAGGAAATTGGTCACATGGGTGGTGTGGGCTTATTGAGCAGAAAGGCCTGTTACCATGCATAAATAAAGCTGATGTTCCAGTGGAGAAAGAGACTAAAGCTTACCTGTGCTCATTTCTATTCCAATAATGAAGGGAAGAGTCCATTCAATCAGAAAGATAATAAATAAAATGCCAAAGCATCCAAAGTTCTGAATTGGTTATACAAATGGGTCACATGAAAGCCATGGGACAGGTACAAAGCCTTTCAGACAATTGATAAACTACAGTTGATATAGACTCCAAGGACTAACATAATTCACTGAAGTCATTAGGGCTAGTCTCTCTTGTGTAATTGACATTCTATTCCACTCGTATCAGGATCTGAACGCATAAGCTAAATATAACCAAACCACAATTATATTAAGGCTCTGGGAAAAGGGATAGAGCATTTAAAGCAGGTCTATGCACTAAGATACTGACTTTGCAGAAGTGAGCATTTTTGTTTATGAAATAGAAACCGAAAATGCTTGAAATTGTCAGCAAGTCAGACGGCAGCTCTGGAGAGAGGAGCAGAGGCAATATTTTAGGCTAACAATTAATCTTCAGAACTGCTATTATTGAAACAAGGGTTTAACAATAGGTTACAGTGCCAGTGATCAGTGACTGGTGTTTAAATCCTGCCACTGCCTGGAAGGAGTTTTCATACCCCCCTTGTGACTGTGGTTTCCTCTGGGTGCTCCAGCTTCCTCCCACATTCTAAAGATATACGATTAAGGCTGGTGAGATGTGCACATGCTTTTGGCACCAGAAGCATTGCAACACTTTATGGGCTGCCCAGCACAATCTTCACTGATTTGATTTGACGCAAGTAATGCATTTCACTGTATACCTTGATGTTTTGAGGTACGTGTAACAAATAAAGCTACTCTTTAGTCTTTTAAACTTTATGATTAACTTTTAGAGAAGTGGGAGAGATGGGGAGAATAAAAGGAATGTACGTGACAGTGTGGAGTCCAGAGGAAACAAGTGAGACAGAATTGTGTAAACAAGGAGTGTGTGTTGAACATAGAACATAGAATAGTACAGCACAGTACAGACCCTTCGGCCCACAATGTTGTGCCGACCCTCAAACCCTGCCTCCCATATAACACCACACCTTAAATTCCTCCATATACCTGTCTAGTAGTCTCTTCAATTTCAGTAGTGTATCTGCCTCCACCACTGACTCAGGCAGTGCATTCCACGCACCAACCACTCTCTGAGTAAAAAACCTTCCTCTAATATCCCCCTTGAATTTCCAATCCCTTACCTTAAAGCCATGTCCTCTTGTATTGAGCAGTGGTGCCCTGGGGATGAGGCGCTGGCTATCCACTCTATCTATTCCTCTTAGTATCTTGTATACCTCTATCATGTCTCCTCTCATCCTCCTTCTCTCCAAAGAGTAAAGCCCTAGCTCCCTTAATCTCTGATCATAATGCATACTTTCTAAACCAGGCAGCATTCTGGTAAATCTCCTCTGTACCCTTTCCAATGCTTCCACATCCTTCCTATAGTGAGGCGACCAGAAATGGACACAGTACTCCAAGTGTGGCCTAACCTGAGTTTTATAGAGCTGCATCATTACCTTGCATCATTAGTTAACAGCAGTTAATCTATCAGGAGAAGAAGATGTAACTGAAGGGTGGACAAGGGAGACAACTAAAAAAAATGTTTAGAACTGTGCGAAACAGAATATGGCACTTAGAGGTCATTGGTAAAACTCTTAATTTGCAAGGTGCAAGAAGGTTAAGATGCCCCCTATTAGCACAATTTCTTCCAAATCAAAGCACAGCACTTAAGTGGCAACCCATCCTTCCCAGCATACGAAGGTTGTAGTTTATAACAGCCATAAAATGCACTGTATTTATCCATCTAAGTTATTCCAGCAGCACCTTTCAAGCCCACAATATATACCAGCAACAAAAATAAGGATAGTAGGTGCATTGGAATCCCACCTTCCTTGGTTGTCATTCAAGATGGAACACTTGCACGGATATCATTGTTTCTTGAGCATTCCTATCCCAATCCTGAAATCCTGGAACTCACCAGCAAGCACTACAGTCAGAATACCCTGACAGCCAGAACTCCAGAAGGTCTAGGTGACTCAGCAACACCTTCTCGAGGGCCAGTGGATGCTGACATTGACAGCAGTGATTACATCCATAGAATAATACATCTATTTAAAAAATGCACTTCCTCACATGTCGAGTGCATCTTGATGAGGGGTTCCGAATGATGCACTTGGAGATTGATATCTCTCATGCTACTGAGTATAGCAACTAGAATGTTTTTTCAATATGTGGAATCTCCTGGTTTACAGCACCACTCGTGAATACTACCCACATATTAGTACAATTTGCTTAATTAGGCTATGGTGGTAGTTGTATACTTTATCAAGAAAGCCAGGAATCCTGTTAAGCTACCGAGCCATGGCACAACAGGACTGCTGCCATTTTCTGATAGGATCTTTTGTTGTCCTGCTGGTTGTCCTGTGCATTTGAACACACATTGCCACGTATACCTTATCTGCATTAACAATAACCAATGCATAATTCCAGGATTGAATGGCTTGTCATATGAAGAGTATTTGATGGCTTTGGGCCCATATTCACTGGATTTCGGAAGAATAAGGGGTGACCTCATTGAAACCTATCGAATGGTGAAAGACCTTGGGAGAGTGGATGAGGAGTGGATGCTTCCTATGGTGGAAGAGGCTAAGACCGGAGGACATGGCCTCAGAATAGAGGGGCATTCTTTTGGTACAGAGATGAAGAGGAATTTCTTTAGTCTGAGAGTGGTGAATCTGTGAAATTCTTTGCCACAGGTAGCTGTGGAGGTCAAGTCTTTATGTATATTTAAGCGTGAGGTTGATAGATTATTGATTGGTCAGGGCATGAAGGGATATGGGCAGAAGATTGGGGCTGAGAGGAAAATTGGATCAGCCATGATGAAATGGCAGAGCAGATGTGATGGGCCAAAAGGCCTAATTATAGTCTTATAAGTTATAGCAGGACTTTACCATACTTGTCTTTTCTGTGTAAAAATTCCGCTTACTCTTTCTTTTAAGTTGCAATATATGAAGCAGTAACATGTAGCCTAACATAATTTGATTTATTAGCTGAAATGTTCAACTACAACAGCAAAATGAAAATTTAAGAAAAATGTTCCGCATGCCAACATTAACCTGGAAGCCAATAAAACTGGTAGACTGACGGGAGCTTTAATCGCTTTAATCCCTTACTAACTCCAATTGGTTCCCAAATTCGCAGAGAGATTAGAATTTGACTTTGCAGCAACTATATAGCCCGTTACCACAAGCCCCCAGTGTGATCTTATCTTCAGCTTCATGAAGACTGGTCATCATTCAACACATCCTGGTTGGATCACTTTCTTTTTGCCTTTGCCCCCAGCTAGTTGCTTCTGTGTTGTTTTCCCCAAGGTACAATATTTTGGCAGCCGATGTCATTCTACATTCCTAATGCACTAAAGTCTACTGTTGAGTCTGATTGCCAAGTCAAACACCAGGTTATTGCTGCAGTCACTGAATTACAATTGCCCCACAGTTGAACTCTGAAGCATTTGGAAGCCATGTGTAATATATCAGCCTAAACCAATGGATAGTAGGGCATTTTGAAATAACCAATTGTGCAGCAAGAAGGAAAAACAGACAAGTCACACTTGTTCCTCATTCATACATAAAAGGTTATTTAATTTCAAAGTGCCATAAAAATGATTATATGTACATTGAAAAATTCCTATTAAATGTACGATGAGAATGCTTATTTCTATTCAAAATAGTGGCATGTGTTTAATTCTTCCAAATTTAGCATTCTATCATTATGTACAACATCAAAAATCTAGATAGGGTTTTTGATAAGATGGTGTCACCACAACAATGTTGCATCATTGTCACCAAGACCAAGGAATTTGTAGACTTGGTTGTGGACTTCAGGAAGGAGAAGTCGAGGGAAAACACACCAGTCCTCCTCGAGGTCTCAGCAGCAGAAAGGGTGAGCAGTTCCAAGTTCCTGAGTCTCAACGTCTCTGAAGATCTATCCGGGACTCAACATATAGGTGCAATTACAAAGAAGGCACAACAGCGGCTATATTTCATGAGGAGTTTGAGGAGACTTGACACGTCACCAGAGACTCACGCAAATTTCTACAGATGTACCATGGAGAGCTGGTTGCAACACCATCACGTATGGAGCAGCCACTGCACAGGATCGGAAAAAGTCGCAGGAAGTTGCAAACTCAGCCAGCTCCATCACGGGCACCAGCCTCCCCGGCATCGAGATCATATTCAATAGGTGATGCCTCAAAAAGGCAGAATCTATGATTAAGGATGCCCATCACCCAGGACATGTCTGTTTCTCATCAAGGAGGAGGTGCAGGAGCCTCAAGGCACAGACTCAACATTTTAAGAATAGCTTTTTCCCCTCTGACATCAGACTTGCGATGGACAATGTACATTAACTCACTATTTTTTTCTTTATTTCACTCGCGTTTTGCTCTACTTAATTTAAGTTAATTATGTATATATATTTCTTATTGTAATTTATAGTTTTTTTCACTGTTATGTATTGCAATATACTGCTGCCACAAAACAACAAATGTAATGACATATGCCAGTACTATCAATCCTGATTCTGATCTGACATTAGGGGAACTCAGTCATCAATGTCATTTTTTTCTGAATGCTTTTACATAATATTTTCTTATTTTATATTAAAAGAATCGTAGTGAATATCATAGGCTGAGTAACTAATCTATACGGATAAAGAAGGTAATGTTTGATCCATTATCAATGGTGCATTACTCAGTCCTTTTTAGGCATTAACTAGAATTGCAAGCTGTGATTAAAGGTGATGCTGGACATTTTGATCAAAGTACCTGGTAATGTTTGATCATGTCATGTCTGATTTTGTGCAGTCTGGTGGAAATTGTATGATCTTGATCTTACAGAAAGTAGACCACCTGCAGTTAAACAGTGTGGCATCAACTGATACAGTGAGAGAGACATCTGACAACCATATTGTCACCCGTGAGCAGGTACCAGGCCACCTCAGGGTGCCCAGTCACTACATCTTTAGCAATATGCAGCACTTTACTCTCTTGAGCATAGAAGAATGTGGGGAGATTGTATAGAGATTCATAAGATTTTGAGAGGTATATACATGCAAGTTTTTCCCCTGAGGTTGGATAACAGCTAGGTTTAGGGTGAAAGCTGAAATATTTAAGGGTGAAAGGTGAAATATTTAAGGGAAAGATGAGGGAAAACCTCTTCAATCAGAGGGTGGTGAGAGTGTGCAACGAGCTGCCAGGGTAAGTGGTGGATGTGATTCCAGTTTGAATGTTTAAGAGAAATTTGGATGGGTACATGGACGGTAGGCGTATGGAGGGCAATGGTCTGGGTTCAGGTCAATGGACTATGCAGTTTAATTGGTGCAGCATTGATGAGATAGGCTGAAGGGCCTGTTTCTGTGCTGTAGTTTTCTAACACTCCATTATTCTTATATGAAGAGGAACTTCTTCACTCAGAGGATAGTGAAAGTGTGGAATGAGCTGCCAAAGGAAGTGGTGGATGCGGGTTCAATTTTAACATTTAAGAGAAGTTTGGATAGGTAGATGGATGAGAGGAGTATGAAGGTCTTTGATCAGGGTGTGGGTAGATGGGACTAGACAGAAAAGCAGCTCAGTATGTACTAGGTGGGCTGAAATATTGCTGTGCTGTGGTGCTCGAAGACTCTAATATTCGTCCCCCACCCCCACAAATATGACACAGAATATAGTGTAAATCCTGTCACATGTGACACTAAATCAGAGCCAAACTTAATCAGAATCAGCATCAGGTTAATATCACCTGTATATGAAATGTTTTAAGTTAACTTCGCAGCAGTACAGTACAATGCAGTACTCGATGAGATGGGGGATAAAAACTGTGAATTATAGTAAGTGTGTATAATGTGGATTTCATATAATCTGTGTAAACTGGATGGTCTGTAATGGTCAGTATGGGTGAATTGGACCATATTTCCTGTTTCATGCTGTATTAATCCATGACACTATAGAAAACTGAACTGAACCAGATCAGGACATTGCAAAAAAACAATTATTGTGATATTATGATTCATTGCAAGAAATGTTATTACAGGAAATAGGAATTATTCTGTTTATAATCTGAGGTCTGTTAAGATATCATGTTTTTAAGGAGAACTATGACACAATTCCTCACAACTGACCAGCTGTCTTAACTTTATTAGCATGGAGGGTGTGACATAAATTCCAAGCAAAGTTTATCGAAGGAACATGAACACCAGCTACAGTTTTGGTACAGTAAGTCTAATGGTAAGGGATGATGCCATCTTGAACAATTTATTCAGCTAACTGTCATCCAAGTAAAAGATAAGTTTTCTGGGGAGAGTTCACAGGCTAACGGGAATCCCTCTTGCTGCCTTTATTCTGTTAATTAGATGGGTGCACTGAGGGGTTTGTTGAAATGAGTGATTGATTCAGCTGGGATTTGTCCTTGTTGCCTCCAGCACTGCGTGGGATAAAGGGAAAGATGAGAAGGAGAGAGCTTTATAAGGTGGATCCCATGCTCGGCTTGGCTTACTTTGAGAAAATTACCAAGAACAAGGGCATTCCTGTAGGCTGCCAAATCCTGAACTGCCCTGCTGTTCATTAGCCATCTTGTTCCATCTGCTCTGGGTCAGAGGTCTACTTTATACAATTGCATTTTTTCAAATAAATATACTTGTGAAGCTAGAAAACCATGATATTTTGTTGCACTGTTTAGTTAGTTGATATTGAGACACAATTCGAAATCTTCTGCTGGAAACAATAAAGGATGGTGATGTACAACTTAACTATTATGCTGTGATGAGGACATGGATTTGGTAGCCATATTTGTCTTTCTAGGCCACAGATATTGTGGGCTTGGCAGGTTTTGTCCATTAAATTAATAAGATGCTGCAGTGCATCTTACAGATAATGTGCACTGTGGACATGGTGCACTGGTTGATATTGGTTCAAATACATTCCACTCAGGCTTTGTCCTGGATGGTGTACATATCTTTGAGTGAATAGAATTGAATTCATCCGGACAGGTGAAGAATTCTTCGTCATAGCCTTGATGTCTCCTAAGTGTACATACACATTTTTAAAGTGTGTAAGGTGATTTATTCACCCCAAAATGCATTGTATCTCACCTCTTGTAACTACAGGATTTCTCTGGGTAGTACAACAGTGATATGTCCCATGGGTTTGATTGTTGCGGATTTTTAGATTTGATTTAGATTATGAAGACACGCAGACCTCTTTTATTGTCATTTAGTAATGTATGCACTAAGAAATGATACAATATTTCCTCCGGTGTGATATCACAAAACACAGGACAGACCAAGACTGAAAAAACTAACAAAACCACATAATTATAACATATAGTTACAACAGTGCAACAATACCAGAACTTGATGAAGAGGTCCATGAGCACAGTAAAAAGTTCAAAGTCTCTCAAATGTCCCACATCTCACGCAGACGGGAGAAGGAAGAAAAACTCCCCCTGCCATGCCGACCACAGTCCGACTCTGATTCGTCCGAAAACTTCGAGCCTCCGATCAGCTCTCCGACACCGAGTACTGGGCGCCATCTCTGTCCAAATGATTCGACCTCAATCTCAGTCACCAACAGCAGGCAAAACCAGGGATTTTGAGGCCTTCCCTCCGGAAGATTCCCAACCGTGCAGTAACAACAGCAGCGAATGAAAGTTTTAGAAATTTCTCCAGATGTTCCTCTGTGCTTTCGTGTCTGTCTCCATCAAATCAGAATTGTCCATGGCCCCTATTTAACGGATACGATATCATTTGTCACCAGAGGGCTGCGCACGCGCGGTGCGCTACACTCTCTCCTCCCGCCGATTGCAGATGGTAACTCCATAGGACATTAAGTGAATGTGGCTAAGTTTTCTTAATAGAGTGAAATCAATGTCTAGCAAAGGTATGGTATCGACGTTATTTGACCCATTTTCTTAGCCCAGACCTGATTAAAGGGAACTGAATGGTGACCACAGTGCAGCCATACCCCTACATTCAATCACTCATGGAGGTACCGACAGTGGGGCCGGTAAAATATTACACCATCAGAGGCGAAAATGAGAGATGTAGGGGCAATGCTGTGTGGAATCAAGTTTATGGTTCAGACAAATGCAAATCTCTCTTAAACATAATCACTTCAAACTGCTCCTACACTCAAGCTCGTATCTTTAGGTTTGGGTCAAAAGCCTGTTGACATAAAGTGGCACATGTTGGAATTTGGCATGATTTATGAAGTGTCTTAAAAGTAGAGAACAATTTCGATTACACAGGAGATTCTGTAGATGCTGGATATTTTGAACCTCCCATACAAAGTGCTGGAGAAGTTCAGCAGTCAGGCAGCATCTGTGGAAGAGACTAAACCGTCAAATTTTCAGGCCCAGACTCTTCATCAGGACTAAAGGATTGGTGATACCTGACGTCGATTGGGGGATTGTTTCATCGAGCACCTTTGCTCCATCTGCCACAAAAGGTTGGTTTCTCTGTGGCCACACTTTTCAATTTGACTTCCCATTCCCATTCTTACATGTCTGTCCATGGAACTCTTCTACTGCCACGATGAGGTCATACTCAGGTTGAAGGAGCATCATCTCATGTTCCGTTATATCAATTTATTTACATTAGAACTTAGACCAAAAGACCGTAACTTCTTGTAAATTCTCCGTAGTCCCCTTCCTCTATTTTTCCATTCCCCATTCCAGTTTCCCTCTCAACCCTTCTCACCTGCCCATGACCTTCCCTTTGGTTTCTCTCCTCTTTTCCTTTCAGAGTCAGAATCAGGTTTATTATCACCGGCATGTGACGTGAAATTTGCTTACTTAGCAGCAGCAGTTCAATGCAATACGTAATCTAGCAGAGAGAAAAAAAATAATAAATAAAGTAAAAAATTAATAATACTAAATAAGTAAATCAATTACAGTATATGTAAACATAGAAACATAGAAAATAGGTGCAGGAGTAGGCCATTCGGCCCTTCAAGCCTGCACCGCCATTTATTATGATCATGTATATTGAATAGATTAAAAATGTACAAAAATCAGAAATACTGTATATTAAAAAAGTGAAGTAGTGTCCAAGGGTTCAATATCCATTTAGAAATCAGATGGCAGAGGGGAAGAAGCTGTTCCTGAACCATTGAGTATGTGCCTTTAGGCTTCTGTACCTACCTGATGGTAACAGTGAGAAAAGGGCATGCCCTGGGTGCTGGAGGTCCTTAATATTGGACACTGCATTTCTGAGATACTGCTCCCTGAAGATATCCTGGGTACTTTGTAGGCTAGTACCCAAGATGGTGCTGACTAGATTTACAACCCTCTGCAGCTTCTTTTGGTCCTGTGCAGTAGCTCCCCCATACCAGACAGTGATGCAGCCTGTCAGAATGCTCTCCACGGTACATCAATAGAAGTTTTTGAGTGTATTTGTTGACATGCCAAATCTCTTCAAACTCCTAATGAAGTATAGCCACTGTCTTGCTTTCTTTATAATTACATCAATATGTTGGGACCAGGTTAGATCCTCAGAGATCTTGACACCCAGGAACTTGAAACTGCTCACTATCTCCACTTCTGATCCCTCTATGAGGATTGGTATGTGTTCCTTCGTCTTATCCTTCCTGAAGTCCACAATCAGCTCTTTTATCTTACTGACGTTGAGTGCCAGGTTGTTACTGCAGCACCACTCTACTATTTGGCATATCTCACTCCTGTACACCCTCGCATCACCACCTGAGATTCTACCAACAATGGTTGTATTGTCAGCAAATTTATAGATGGTATTTGAGCTATGCTTAGCCACACAGTCATTTGTATATAGAGAGTAGAGCAGTGGGCTGAGCACACATTCCTGAGGTGCCCCAGTGTTGATCATCAGCAAGGAGGATATATTATCACCAATCTGCACAGATTGTGGTCTTCATGATAGAAAGCTGAGGATCCAATTGCAGAGGGAGGTACAGAGGCCCAGGTTCTGCAACTTCTCAATCAGGATTGTGGGAATGATGGTATGAAATGCTGAGCGATAGTCAATGAACAGCATCCTGACATAGGTGCTTGTAACACTCACAACATGCTGGAGGAACTCAGCAGGTCGAGTAGCATCCGTGGAAAAGATCGTTCGATGTTTCAGGCCGGAACCCTTCCTCAGGACTGTAGAGGGAAGGGGCAGAGGCCCTATAAAGAAGGTGGGGGGAGGGTGGAAAGGAGAAGGCTGGTAGGTTCCAGGTGAAAAACCAGTAAGGGGAAAGATAAAGGGATGGGGGAGGGGAAGCAGGGCGGTGATAGGCAGGAAAGGTGAAGAAGGAATAGGGGAAAACACAATGGGTAGTAGAAGGAAGCGGAACCATGAGGGAGGTGATAGGCAGCTGGGTGAGGGGGCAAAGTGACATAGGGATAGAGGAAGCGATGGTGTTGTCCAGGTGGCCTAAAGCCGTGTGAAGAACCGTTGAGATTGCATCTGCCATTGACCTAATTTGGTGATAGGCAAATTGCAATGGGTCCCGGCTCTTTCTGAGGCAGGAGTACAGACTAGTCATGACCAACCTTTCAAAGCATTTCATCACTTTAGGTGTGAGTGCTACCAGGCGATAGTCATTTAGGCAGCTCACATTATTTTTCTTCAGCACTGGTATAATTGTTGTCTTTTTGAAGCAAGTGGGAACTTCTGCTGTAGCAGTGAGAGGTTGAAAATCCTTAAATACTCCCGCTAGTTGGTTGGCACAGGTTTTCAGAGCCTTACCAGATACTCCATCTGGATCACCTTGCGAGTGCTCACTCTCTTTAATGACAGCCTAACATTGGCCTCTGAGACAGAGATCACAGGGTCATCAGGTGCAGCAGGGATCTACACAGCTGTAGTTTTGTTCTCCCTTTCAAAGTAGGCATAGAAGATGTTGAGTTCATCTGGTAGTGAAGCATCGCTGCCATTCATGCTATTGGGTTTCACTTTGTAGGAATTAATGTCCTGCAAACCCTGCCAGAGTTGCCGTGCATCCGGTGTCATCTCCAATCTCATTCAAAATTGTCTCTTTGCCCTGGAAATAGTCCTCTGTGAATCATACCTGGTTTTCTGGTACAGGCCTGGATCGTCAGACCTGAATGCCACAGATTTGGCCTTCAGCAGACGACGTACCCCTGGTTCATCCACGGCTTTTGGTTTGGGAATGCACAGTAAGTCTTTGTGGGCACACACTCACCCACACAGGCTTTAATGAAGTTGTTAACAACTGCAGCATACTCATCCAGGTTTGAAGATGAATCCGTGAATACAGTCCAGTCCACCGATTCAAAGCAGTCCTGTAGGCGCTCCTGTGCTTCCCTTGTCCGTACATTCTTGGTCCTCACTACTGGTGCTGCAGTCTTCAGTCTCTGCCTATACTCAGGGAGTAGAAGTACAGCCAGGTGGTCAGACTTCCCAAAGTGACGGCATGGAATAGCACGGTAGGCGTTCTTGATGGTGGTGTAGCAATGGTGGTTGTTTCCTCTGGTATTGTAAGTGGTCTGTTGATGGTAATTGCTTAGTGATTTTTTCAGACTGGCCTGGTTAAAATCTCCCAAAACGATGGTGAAGGCGTTAGGGTGCACTGTTTTGAGTATGTTGATCCCATTGCTTGATCATGTAAAGCCTGGTTGACATTGGCCTGAGGTGGAATGCATATCACTACCAAAATGACCCCAGAGAATTCCTGTGGTAGGTAAAAAGAGCGGCACTTAACTGGTAGATATTCCAGGTCTGGTGAGCAGAATTGGGACAGCACTGTTCTATTTGTGCACCAAGAAGAGTTGATCATGAGGCATACTCCTCCATCTCTGCTTTTGAGAGTCTCTATAGGTCTATCCTGATGATGAATCGCTGCATCCAGTACAGAAGGGGTTAACCATGATTCCATGAAACAAAGGACACGCGTGGTCCTAATGTCCCTCTGATTCAACACCCTAGTTCTGAGATCATCGATTTTATTCACCAGAGACTGCATGTTTGCCAGCAAAATAGTCGGCATAGGGATTTTAAAACCCCGTTTTCTTCAATGCACTTGTAACCTCTTTCTGCACCCATGCTTCCTCCGTGGTGTCCTACGTGGGCGCTTCTGACCACAATCGGTGTTGTTTCTGGCAGTTTTAAGCAGTGATAGTTTGATTAAATACATTAAGATATCTTTGTTGACTTTACTAATTTTGGAAGCAGTTGTGCTCTTTAGCTGTATCAGGCTGAAAAAGGAATATTTAATCATATCCATTTAGGGTACTGCTGCTACTCGAGTTGCACCTAGGCGCCCCAGAAGTTTTCTTCCATAGTTCATCATCCTCTCCTATTAGATTCCTCTTCTTCAGTTCCTTACCTCTTCCACCTTTCACTTCCCAGCTTCTAACATCACCCTCCCTCCCCCACCGACCCACCTTCCCCCTCGATTGGTTGGTTTCACCTATCACCTGCCAGCTTGTAATCCTTCCCCTTCACCACCTTCTTATTCTGGCTTCTGCTTCTTTCCTTTCCAGTCTCGGACTGAGACAGCAACTATTTACTCCCCTCCACAGATGCTGCCTGACATGGTGAGTTCCTGTAGAATTTTGCGCATGTTGAACAACTTCAGTTGCAAATGAAGATATTTTTTATGTCCCCCCATATTAGTTCATTTCCCTCCTTACCCCCATCATTTTTTGCATTTTTCTTTGGCAATAGTTTCCATTATATGAATAGCTCGGAAACAGGATTCCTTTGGGGTTTCCAGATGTACTGTGTGTTAGTGATAAGCAAGAAGAGTTACCAGGGGGCTAATAACATACAAGGCAGTTTGGATGCTTTCATTTTCGCCTTGGGTCCAAAGCCCAGCATATGTTGGAGGAGACCTTTCTTCGTGCCACCCCTGTTTTACAAGGCTGACTGTCAAAGAGTGTCACCATTTGTTGCGGGATGTCCTTCAGTCAGCATCTGGAACAGAGTCAGCTTTGTTCCAGAGAAGGCAAGGTGACTGCATCACCAATATTTCACGCCACTGAATATCTCAAGCCACATATAGGACATCTGCTGCAACTTGCATTCTGCATTGTAATACTTCCTAAAGGTGCTGACAAGTGCACGGACTTTTATCATTCACTGTGTATTTTCATTGCAGATGAGGCTTGTGCAGGGATAAGGGAAAATTGTACTAATTTCATGGACTATATGAACAGCACTTTTAAGCCTTCCACACAGAGACATTGAAAACAAACTATGATTTGATTGGCTCATGGATAATTAATAAGGGATCATACATCTAAGGTTGCTGAACAAAGTAGAATTTCATATGAGCAAATGTTATGAATTGTCTTTATAAACAAGAAAGCACGTAACTATAATCGTCCCATTCTGCCTGCCACTATGTCTACCTGCAGCATTATTGCAGACATGACAAATAATCACTCGAGAATGTCATTATAATCAGAGAAGTAACACGTTTCGAGATTTCATTGATAAGGGTAAATAAATCCTTACCTAAGAGTAGTGAGTAAATCTTCTTTATGAACAAAATAAAGCATTTGTCTGCTCTGGTCATTCATTCTAATTTTTGCTCCTTCTGTGTCTTCCCGCACCAGAATGCTAATTTATAACAGTTTCCTGAATTTAAAATAAGCTACAAAAATTTGTATTTAGGAATGTGAGACACTGAAGCAAGGTGATGAAAAGTGTGACAGAGAAAGTGCGAGGCCTGTTAGGTGATGAATAGGTCATGGTATGAAGCGTGTTTTTTTAAGTTGTGGATGGTAGGACATTTTCTCAATGCAGAATCTTGCATAGATTCATCACCCGTGCTTTACTGTGCTCAGTTTTGTGCACATTTTTCGATGAAGCAAAGAAGCACCAGCATTTGTACAGCTGTAGCTCAGATGCACCCCTGAGCAAGAGCACTCTAGGCTTTCGTTCTAGATATTTCAGCAGATTGATACATGCTGATACTAACGATATGCTACACTTTCAAAAGAGACAGCAAACCAACATCCTCAATGGGATTCAAGATTTAAGATTGTTTATTGTCATTATTCAGTACACAAGTGTAAAGGAGATCAAAATGATTCTTACTCTGGATCCAATGTAGCATATAAAAACACAATAATCATAAAAAACATAATTAAAAAAAGCAAAAGGAAAACACAATAAATATAAATATAAAAGCAATCCTATATAAAAAAATGTACTAGTAACTGAGTGTGGCTGCATATAAGTAAGATTAGTTGATATACATAGACTGATTGTAATGTACATAAAGTGACACACTTGTAAGTGATTGAAAAGATTCTTTGCCACTATTTCAATGAAGAGCAAGAGAGCAAATATTTGTTCTTCAAACAATACCACAAAAAAACAAAGTTTTGACAGTTTACCATTACTCATTGGCTACAAGGCCAGAGGACAGGAAGTTTGCTGATCAGCTGACATTATTTTACAAGTGGGATAGATAAAGCAAATACATTCTTTGGTGATAGGGAAATAGTTGGAAAATCTTGTGAATCTTGGTGTAGGTCAAGACACAGGCACAGTCAGCCGAAATTTATTGAGCCAAGGTTGTGGCTGAGTAACTCATTTGATATTTTTCGGAGGAAGCAAGGAATGTTAAAGAAGGTGAAGTATTTGATGCAACACACATAAAAATTGCTGGGGAACACAGCAGGCCAGGCAGCATCTCTACGAAGAGGTACAGTCAATGTTTCGGCTGAGACCCTTCGTCAGGACTAACTGAAAGAAGAGATAGTAAGAGATTTGAAAGTGGGAGGGGGAGATCTGAAATGATAGGAGAAGACAGGAGGGGAGGGGTGGAGCCAAGAGCTGGACAGGTGATAGGCAAAAGAGATATGAGAGGATCATGGGACAGGATGCCTAGGGAGAAAGAAAGGGGGAACGGGGAAGGGGGAGGGGGGAATGCCCAGAGGATGGGCAAGGAGTATAGTGAGAGGGACAGAAGGAGAAAAAGGAGAGTGAGAGAAAAAAAAGTGGGAAATAAATAAATAACGGATGGGTTTTGAAGGGGAGGTGGGGCATTAACGGAAGTTAGAAAAGTCAATGTTCATGCCATCAGGTTGGAGGCTACCCAGACGGAATATAAGGTGTTGTTCCTCCAACCTGAGTGTGGCCTCATCTTGACAGTAGAGGAGGCTGTGGATAGACATATCAGAATGGGGATGGGACGTGGATTTAAAATCTGTGGCCACTGGGAGATCCTGCTTTCTCTGGCGGACAGAGCGTAGGTGTTCAGCGAAACGGTCTCCCAGCCTACGTTGGATCTTGCCAATATATAGAATGCAGCATCGGGAGCACCGTACGCAGTATATCAACCCAGCCGACTCACAGGTGAAGTGTCGCCTCACCTGGGAGGACTGTCTGGGGCCCTGAATGGTGGTGAGGGAGGTAGTGTAAGGGCATGTGTAGCACTTGTTCCACTTGCAAGGATAAGTGCCCAGAGGGAGGTCGGTGGGAAGGGATGGGTGGGGACGAATGGACAAGGGAGTCGATGTCTAGATTTTAGCTGGTCACTTAACAAAATATCAGGTCAGGTTTATTGAGAAATCTAAAGCACATGGAATCAAGTTGTATTAAAAACTGACTCAGTGGCAGGTAGCAATGTTTGCTGGAAATTTTAGAGACTGCACATCCAGCTGCAAAAAGATTCAGTACCATAGCTCTCACTTTTTGTGGCTTATGTCATTGGTTTGGACTTAAATGTGAGGACAGATATTAAGAATTCACATTAATATTAAAATTGGCAACATATTTGTTAGTAAGGGAGAAAGTTCCATAGATGCTGAGTTCCTCTAGCATTTTCCAGTGAATGCAGCAGGCCAGGCAGTATCTTTAGGAAGAGGCACAGTCGACGTTTCGGGCCGAGACCCTTCGTCAGGACTAACTGAAAGAAGAGCTAGTAAGAGATTTGAAAGTGGGAGGGGGGGAGTGATATCCAAAATGATAGGAGAAGACAGGAGGGGGAGGAATGGAGCCAAGAGCTGGACAGTTGATTGGCAAAAGGGATATGAGAGGATCATGGGAGAGGAAGCCTAGGGAGAAAAAAAGGGGGAGGGGTGAAGCCCAGAGGATGGGCAAGGGGTATAGTGAGAGGGACAGAGGGAGAAAAAGGAGAGAGAGAAAAAGAATACATATGTATAATAAATAAATAAATAAGGGATGGGGTAAGAAGACATTAACGGAAGTTAGAGAAGTCAATGTTCATGCCATCAGGTTGGAGGCTACCCAGACGGAATATAAGGTGCTGTTCCTCCAACCTGAGTGAGCCCTTCCAGGTGAGGCGACACTTCACCTGTGAGTCGGCTGGGGTGATATACTGCGTCCGGTGCTCCCGATGTGGTCTTCTATATATTGGTGAGACCCGACGCAGACTGGGAGATCGTGTCACTGAACACCTACGCTCTGTCCGCCAGAGAAAGCAGGATCTCCCAGTGGCCACACATTTTAATTCCACATCCCATTCCCATTCTGATATGTCTATCCACGGCCTCCTCTACTGTAAAGATGAAGCCACACTCAGGTTGGAGGAACAACACCTTATATTCCGTCTGGGTAGCCTCCAACCTGATGGCATGAACATTGAACGTTGACTTCTCAGACTTCCGCTAATGCCCCACATCCCCCTCGTAACCCATCCAGATGAGGAATTTCTTTAACCAGAGGGTGGTGACTCTGTGGAATCCATTGCCACAGACAGTTGTAGAGACCACAACATTGGGTATATTTAAAGTGGATATTGGTAGATTGTTGAGCATCGAAGTAAGAGCATCGAAAGTTATGGGGAGAAGCAGGAGAATAGGATTGAGGGGAAAAATTAGTCAACTATGATTGAATGGTGGAGAAGACTCAATGAGCCTCTTGGCCTAATTCTGTTCCTGTGTCTTATGGATTTACGGTCTTATATATGGACAACAGTATAAAATCCCAGGCAGTTTGCTTTGTAATGTTTTCTTAAATGAAGATTACTGAGTAAATAGAGTGTTTATTATAAATAAATAATATTTAATTTATAAGCAGATTTAGCAAAACACAAAATGTCAGCATGTAAGTAAACATATATAGGAATTAAATTTGCAATTTGTCTCCAAAGACAGATCATGACACTTGGGAAAGCAAATAATGGGAAATCAGGCATCTCCCCTGCATATTTAATTTTATCCATTATTCAAAATAAACTAGCACAAGCATACTGAACCAAGTGGCCAACTTCCCAGCTTTAGGATGTGACAACACTGGACAGCAAAATTTTTCAAAAATGTTGCTTCTTCAGAATTTTTTTTTTGTTTATGATAGACCGCTTGATGCTGAACACAATATAATTTCAGACTACTTGTATCACGTAGGAATTTGGAGAAACAAGAAATTAACTTTTATTGAATATAATGTGCTTAATTCATAATGGTGCTGACACTTTGCAATAGCTCAACTAAACTAAAAAAATCAAGCAACAGACACAAAATGCTGGTGGAACGCAGCAGGCCAGGCAGCATCTATAAGAAGAGGCACAGTTGATGTTTTGAGCCGAGACCCTTCGTCAGGACTCTGCTTCGTGTGAGATAAAAAATGTTTTGTTGATGATTTTCATTTGTACTCAGTGCCTGAGGCTTCTCACTTCAGCCTGCATTTATGGATTCCAGTTGCTCAGATAACATTTCTCTATGACCACAATGTCCTGCTGAAACCTTTCACCATGCTCACCACTGACAGTTCCAAGATTTCCAGGGAAGAAGTCTAAATGGGAATACAGACGTGTTGCTCTTCATAGTTTTGTATGCTTAAAGCATGTTGTCAACCAGCTACATGTAGTTTGGTGCTCTGTAGTTGCCAAGAAAATTTCCAACAACATCCTTGAATGCCTTCCATACGATTTTTCTCTGATCCCACTGGAAGTTCTTCGAATTGCCTATTCGAATGACCTGTTTGATTTGTAGACCAACAAAAAGGCCTTCCTTAACCTTGGCATCAATTATTCTGATTTGAATTTTAAATTGAAATAACATATAGGCGTTTTTTTTAAAAATGGTGCCTGATAGGGAAAGTTCATGGTGATTTTCATAATCAGCTGCCCAGAATTCATGTATTCAGGAAGCAACGTCTTTGTTGTTCAGTATAGTAGTTCTCTGAACGTTCCAGAGTGATAATCATTAGCTCGGAACCAAGAAAAGTTCAGTTGAAGCTTGAGCAGAGGAATCAAAAAAAAATTGTGAGCTAATTGAGCTTAATTAACTTAAGCTTACTTTTCTTGGGAACTGAAAAGCAAATTAGCAGAATCTATTTTGAGCTTTCTTTTAGCATCAGATTCTCATGTATGGGGACCTATAGGGTATCTTGCTTTTTATTCAGTTTTCTGAAAATGCTGTCACCACTCTTGGTCACCCAGCCCTGGATCAGTGAATATGCATCTAATTTCAGGCCTGTCAGGCCATGAGGGGTTCCAGCTAGTACATACACAGCCAATGCTATGACTTTCTTGCACCAATGGAACCTACTGCGTGCAGCCTGTCAGAGATGCGTGAGATGTTTCCAGATGAGGAAATTTCAGGCTGCCAGTTGCAGAGGGTGGATCTTTGTGAAGAGCCCTTACATAGACCAGTGATATCCATTCCAACACCTGTGGAAAGATTTTTAAAAATTCCATCTCTTCCGGGCTAGGAGGAACTTTGAAACCAATATCTGGAACCATCTGGAACCGTACTCTGGAACCATCTTAACAAAGCAAGCTAAATAGTTTCCTGTACATTAAAAAATTTGATATATGCCAGAATGAAAAATATCCTTAAGTATTACGGACAAAAATGCTTGCTAAAGATGTTTTGACTTGGGAGGAGTGCAAAAAAGTGTCTCTTACATTGAGGTGTAGCTGGGAGTGCCATCTGGTGCTCTTGTACGGGACCTGAGACCTGTTCATTCTATCTGCTCATGCCACTGCCATCAACCGCCACAACCAGTTGTGTAATCAACGTACCTATCTCCTGTTGGTTTGACTAGGCTGAGACTATGTACTTCAACTGAAATGCTCTAGATTTGCATCACATACATACGTCCTGCACCTAATAAAGTTGCCACTTGGTATATATTCATGGTGCCCATCCACTTCAAAGTACAATGTTTTGTACATTTAGACATGCTCTTCTGCACACCACTGTTGTAACACATAATTATTTGAGTTGCTGCCGCCTTCCTATTAACGTGAACCCGTCTGGCCTTTTCCTCTGACCTCTCTCGTTACGAAGTCATTTTTACCCACAGAACAGCAGTGCACTGGAGGTTTTTTTCTTTTTTGTTTTTCACATCATTTTCTGTAAACTCTAGAGACTATTGTGTGTGAGATTTCCAGGAGATCAGCAGTTTCTGAGATACTCAAATTACCCCATCTGGCACCGACAATCATTCCACATTCAAAGTCACTTAGATCACATTTCTTCCCCATTCTAATGTTTGGTCTGAACAACAACTGAACCTCTTGACCATGTCTGCATGTCTTTATGCATTATGTTGCTACCACATGATTGGCTCATTGGATGTTTGCTTTAACAAGCAGGTGTACAGGTGGCTGTCGAGTGTATCATTGTCTTTTAACAACATTAACATAATTTTAGATATACAGCATAGAATAGGCCCTTCTGGCCCACCAAGCCACACCACCCAGCATTGCGCCTAATCATAGGACAACTTACAATGACCGATTAACCTACTACCCAGTACATATTTGGATTGTGGGAGGAAACTGGAGCACCTGGAGGAAACCCAAACATACAGGGGAAGAACAGACAAAACTTTCTTACAGGGGACACTGGAATTGAACTCTGAACTCTGAACTCTGACACCCAGAGCTATAATCGTGTTGCACTAGCTGCTATGCTACCCTGGCACCTGACTTTTTAAATGTTGTTTTATGCAAATAAGTGAGTACTATAGAAGATTGCACTCCTGGGTCATTTTCAAAAAGGGATGTAAATGCATTGACTTGCTATAGATGTGTGTGAGGATCTACCAAATTACATTCATCCAATATGTAACTTACAAATTTTCAAAGCCAGACAAGAATAAAACATATAGAATATGCCATTGCCTGTTGTGTGTTATAAAAAGCCTTTCTAAGTAAAGCTGACCAGATAAATAGTAACATAGAAACATAGAAAATAGGTGCAGGAGTAGACCATTCGGTCCTTCGAGCCTGCACCGCCAATCAGTATGATCATGGCTGATCATCCCCAACTCAGAACCCTGTACCTGCCTTCCCTCCATACCCCCTGATCCCTTTAGCCACAAGGGCCATATCTAACTCCCTCTTAAATATAACCTATGAACTGGCCTGAACTGTTTCCTGTGGCAGAGAGTTCCACAGATTCACCACTCTCTGTGTGAAGAAGCTTTTCCTCATCTCAGTCCTAAAAGGCTTCCCCTTTATCCTTAAACTGTGACCCCTCGTTCTGGACTTCCCCAACATCGGGAACAATCTTCCTGCATCTAGTCTGTCCAATCCCTTTAGGATTTTATATGTTTCAATAAGATCGCCCCTCAATCTTCTAAATTCCAACGAGTATAAACCTAGTAGGCAACAATATTAATTTGTTTTTTTTAGAGAGATACAGTGCAGAATAGGCCCTCTGGCCCTTCAAGTTCTGCCACCTCAGCAACACCTGACAACCCCGATTTAACCCTAATCTAATCACGGAACGGTTTATAATGACCAGTTAACCTACCCGGTTCGTCCTTAGACTGTGGGTGGAAACTGGAGCACCTGGGAAAAACCAGCACACTCCACAGGGAGAGCGTACAGAGACTCATTACAGAGGATGCCAGGAATGAACTCTGAACTCTGAACTCTGTAATAGTGCCACACTAAGCACTATGCTACCATGGCACCACTGTCTCTTAAATAGAGATATTTGTCGTAAAATCCTGTAGTTTGATGAGATATTTCCTATTTCTCCACAGTTATTATGTAAAATGTCTTTCTCTTTACTTTTTCCTGTTCCTAGTTGGTGAATGATTTTCTACTTTCTGGGAAAGGCAGTCTGACAGAGCACTTGCCATGAGTCCATCATTGGTCTTTTCCAAGAACTGCATGCAAATCATGGACTTGCTTATCTTCTCATTTCAATTACTGTCCCTGGGGTAAGTGCTTCACCGTGGCAATCTGGCTCAGTAAACTCTTTGTGTTATGAGTCACTGTGGAAGCAGGAAAAGAGGAACTCACATCATATCACTCTGACGATGCAATATGCCTGTTTAGTTGTATATATAGATCATTCTTATGGAGGAATGAACTGTAACAAAATCCTCCACTAATACTTTGGTTAATGCCTGTTTAATACACGACCCATTCAAGTATTTTATTCTAATTATCTGAGAGTAAGAAACTAAATTTAGGCTAATAAAGCTAAATTGAAACAGTTATAGTTTGTATTTTTAATCCCAGAAGTAAAGCTAAAATTGAACCAGGCTTCAAAATTGTCAGCATGAGAGGCACTGAGGCACCTTAAAACACAAGTCACCAGTACAAAGCTCTGATCTCTGCCTGTTCAGAATGTCAATGAGCTGAGTTCCCTTCAGCTGAACAGCCAAAATGCTTGGCTCAGCTTTGTTAACATTCCTTCTATGTTAGGCAAACCTAACCCAATTAGCCCAGAAAGAAAGAGATGAAGATGTCAGCGTTAGTGGTAGATTGCCCAAGAAATTAAAGCCATGGTTAATGCCGTCTAGGCAGATTAAGCAAACTGTATACCGGCAGAATCCTTGATTGTTCTAGTCTGGCAGATAAATAAGAAAAAGAACTGCTGCTTTCTAAATGAAACATGAAAGACTTAACGTGGTTATACAATAGGTAAATTAATGGTGTGATGTAAAACAAATACAGATGCTAGACCCATCATAACTAATTGCACTAGAGGTTGTACCAATTACTCTAAGAATGAACAGATTAAGATTTTAATAAAATCTTTCTTTAGTAAGTACACTCTATTTGTTCAGCAGAAGAAAGACCCAGATGCTCTAAATTTGACAGTTTGTGCTTAATGGCAGCACTAGGCACATATGAAAACAGATGGGATACTATTCAGATGGAAACCATAGCTCTTAAGTCTGATGAGGTATCAACTGTGTGCTGTGCTGATCTCCATCTCCTTTTGGCAAGAAATGTTAGAGTGAACATGAAGAGGATGTTTTCTATAGTGGAGTAAATCTAGGAACAGAGGGCACAGCCTCAGAATACAAGATCATCCCTTTAGAACAGAGATGAGCAGGATTTTTTTCTAGCAAAAGGGTGGTGAATCTGTGTAATTCATTGCCACAGATGACGGTGGAGGCCAAGTCATTGATTATATTTAAACAGAGGTTGATGAGTTCTTGATTAATAAGTGCGTCAAATGTTACAGGGAGAAGGCAGGAAACTGGAGTTGAGAAAGATAACAAATTAACCATGATGGAACGGTGGAGCATACTCGATAGTTGGAATGGCCTAAATCTGCTCCACTGTCTTATGGCACTGCAGACAGCATTGTGTTGATACAGTGCCTGCAGAGTAAATTTGTTTGCCAAAAAACAAGACAGATTTGAGCATTCGGTGCTTCAGTGTTGATTGATTGCTCAGACGGAACAGTATATTTTCAGCACGAGACAAGCTAGTTTGTATCAGTCATTTTGCTCGAACGAGCTCATTTGAGCCAATAATCCAGCTAAAGTGATGGAAGTCACCCAGCAGAAGCAAACAGTCAGACTGAAGGACTGGCCTGCTTCTCAAATCATTCACAAATCAGCACAAACTCACATGCCATTGATTGATACTTCTTTTTAAATAATAGGTGCAGTTGCCAAAATAGGTTATGTGGCTTCCATAAGTGAAACAATTTATTATTAAAAGTTTTCAGATTAATTCATTTCACAGACTTAATAAAGGATGTGTTTAGCTGATCATGAGTTCTAGGAATTGGTTTACCACAGAAGCTGACTTTAATGTACCCTCATTAGGTTCTTTTAAGACTTCCTAAATGCAACATCCCTTCCGCTTCCTTTTTTTTGGGGTAAATTAATGGGTCATTCTGACTGGTTTGTCTCTTTTCTAGTTTTAGAAATGAATAAAGACTACAAGTATGGGATAGCGACCGACGCACATTATATAGAATGTAATTGTGCCTTCAAAAATAAGGGAGTCAATTACAACTTGAATATCATCAGAGGCAACTTACTGCTATCCCCCAGAGGAGAAGTCATTACCCGTAGAGATCACATGCACATAGAGATACAGTAGACAGAAGATTGAGTGTCAGTTCCAACAGAAATGCAGGGAGTAGCATCAACCACTATTTACATCTTTCTGTCAATCTCACAAGATACTTTTGCTCCATTATTTGGGAGATATTGCAGAACACCCTCCTCAAATCTGCAGGTTGTCTCCAATCTAGTTTGCCTCACGGTAGAATGCAAGCCATGATCCAAACCAAGAGTTTACAAAGAGCAAATCTCAGTTAAGAAGCGTCAAACAAAGTTGCATCGATACCCCAGAATGCCTCCAACAAACTACTTGCTGGAAAGTTAGGTGAGGAGCTTAGGTTCTTTTATGAGAAATGGAATGGAGTGGAGAGGGGACATGGTTTTGAAACTACTGTCTTCTCCATTTACTCCAACTACCTCAGTGCCATGTGATCCTGGCTTTCAACCCCTTATTCTGGCAGCAGACTAGGAGCTAGCTACAGGGTGGGGAGAGACAGCTGTTGACAGACAAGAATAGAATTATAAGGAGGGCAGTGGTTAAAACCAAAGGATGGCTCACAAGTGCTCAGGTAAGTTCGAGGGATAAGATATCAGGACACAGTGTGAAAAGAAGAAGAGAATATCTGTTCCTTCAGGTCTCACAAAGAAGAAGAAAAACAGTTCCTGATCGGACCCGCTCCATTATCAGGTGATCTTCCTGCTTTCTCACTGGTTGAAACATTTAAATCTCCCCTACTCTGACCACAGTTAAAAATTGCAATGAGGCCAGAGGCTGTCATTAACCCTAAAATGTATATCTAGTTTTAGGTGATCCCTTTTTCCTCACTCAAACCTAAAGAATCACCCAGAGCTCTCAGTGAGTGACTCACCTGGCCAGTTTCAAAACCCTGTCACCTGCTTTCTTTCAGAATCGATAGAATTTCACATAGATTTGGACATTCAAATTCAAAGAATATTAAAAGTGTGAAATTTGTTCCAGTTAGTTTATTTAATGATATTTTGTCTCAGTTGGAATACTCACTGGGGTCACAAGATTCTCATTGTATCTCAGTACATATGACAATAACAAGCCAATACCAATAAAAGTTCTTCTGTCCTCAGGAAAGGTACTTTACATGATCATTGTGTGATAGGTTAGTACAGGTCGACCTTCACTAATCTGACTACCTGTAATCCGGTTCCTTCAATAATCCGCACTGATTTCAAATTTTCCGCACAACTGTAATTTCAGATTTTCCGGGCCACTGTACCAATCTGCTGCGCATTGTTTTGGTTGCGCTAGATCTGTTCACGTGTTGACGCACTCTTGTAAGCCCAGACAGGTGACTCCTGCTTGTTTTCCTGCATTTATTAATATCATTTGTATGAGTCGCAGCCGCCCGTCTCACCCACCAGCGGTTGGGGTGCTGGCGCGTGCTGGGCCGGTCCGCCTTCTTGCCCCCCTGCCGGCAGTCGTGCACTGCCCTCCGGCGTCGCCCGGCCGGCACTCCATTCTCTTCTGCCTATGACCTCACATCAGACGTGGTGACCCGCTGAACTTAAGCATTTTACTAAACGGAGGAAAAGAAACTAACGAGGATCCCCTCAGTAACTGCGAGTGAAGAGGGAAGAGCCCAGCGCCAAATCCCTGGCCGCCTGACGGTCGCATGAAATGTGGCGTATAGAAGACCTCCTTTCTCCGACTTCTGCTTCTGACAACCCCACACTTGCGGACATGTAACTTTGCCTGAAGGTATATTAAATGTCTCACTTTAGAAGTGGAAGTACTCAACTGTTCTGTATAAGTTAATTCCTGTACATTTACCTGCACCCTTTATTTTATCTGTGCCATTACAGTATATTATTTTATTAAAATTTCACATGCTACTCATTTAATATTTCTGTTTCATTATTATCTAACTTGTACTGATTTACATGAGTCACCTCTTTCTCCCTTACTAGGAGAGAGAGCGAGTCTGCAGCATGTCAAACTATTGGGTGAACAATGTAGTCTTTGGGATAACTGCAAGTCTGTGTCTTTGCTATTGCTTAGCTCACGCTTCAGTGCTGGTAGTGGGTGCGCTTTATTTTTTGCCGGTAGGGAGGGGAGATTGTTGCTCGCTGCCGCTTACACGTGGGAGGGAGGGGAGTGGGGAGGGAACTTAGGGGTTCTAACATTTAACTGTCCTTCATTCTTTGGGGCACTCCTCTGCTTTCGTAGATGGTTGCGAAGAAAAAGCATCTTAGGATGTATATTGTACACATTTCTCTGACATTAAATGAACCTGTGAATCCTTTGATATTTTAAAGGTATGATGAGGCGGTTAGGCAGTATGATCCTTCTGTAATTCGGCATTTTCACTAATCCGGCACTCCTCAGGTCCCAATGGTGCTGGATTATAGAAGTTGACATGTATATACTTAGAGCTAGACTATGGTATTCTACCTCCCATGAGCCTTGGGATTTTTTTGTGAACTGCAGCAGTTGAATACACATGAGGAAATTTGAGAAAGCAATTGGTCATGGGAGAGATTGCTAGGTGTTATTAGAAAGAGACCGGGGGGCGTTGATATCGGATTGGGACGTTGAGGGGTGCACCACGATTGATTGCTGTGTGAAGATAAGGATTATAACCATGTGAGATTAAGATACAGTGATGAGTTGCATTGAAATCGCAATTACATCGTAGATGCCCTCAAAGAGGTCTACAGGAAGGACTAGGTTTTTATTTTAAGAATGTTTAATAGTAGCTATTTCCTTGGACTATACCCCATAAGCTATGGCCTGCTAGGCACATCCCCTTCAGATAAACCAAAGCTGGTGTCACTTTTTCAGTGGAGCCCCTGTTTTGATATGTGACCAACTGAGTCTTTGAATCACAAAGACAGGAGTGATTTTGCAAGAGTACTATCCAGCTCTGAGTTGCCATTGCATAACTCTGGATATCTCTGTCCATTAGTGCATTTAATGCACAGGGAATCCAAATGCAATAAAGTACACAATCACTGTTTCCGATCTGGACCCAGACCTCTGACTGCTCTCCCAACCCCTCCAGAGTGCTCTGCAGTGATTAACCCTGGAATCAAGGAAGATATATAACATTTTGGAAACACCTGTCTTCAACCTTGGGTATAGAATCCCCCATAACAAATGTTTTCCTGCTTTTTCTATTGCCTCCCTGCACAGCTTAAGAACATTCCTTATGTACACCTGGACATCAAAAGTAATCTAGTAGGAAGGCCACAAATCAAGTGGAAGGCAACAGGAAGAGAAAACAGAAAGAAATAGTGATTAAGTGTCTTAAATACTAACTCATAAAAACTAGAAAGAGGGACAAACTACTGAAGTTAAAGGCTTCCATCTTGTTGACAATTTAGGAATGAATAAGTTATACAGGAGAATTCAGCAGAAAGGACTTTGATTACACCCCAACTGTTGGGTTAGGAATGTCAGTCACAAGAATGGTTACAGTGAAGTACAGCAGAGGTCTGACTGCTTTTGGAATATAAGAAATACAGCAATGAATTTACTAACTCATTGTCATGAAATCTATTATCCAAGTGATTACACACATGTTGAATGAATGGAATCATAGGCACAGTATTTATGTCAGAACTTATAGATGCAGTGGTTTTTTCACTTTGTCATATTGTGACTGTAGCTTGTTAATTTTTGCTTTTGCATACTGCAGAGCTTCCATTGTCTTCAAGAAGCTTTTCTGAAGGAATTTACAAAGAGATGCCACATCTTCTAAAACATCATTAAGGACAGTTAATGCTACTCAATATTGCAGATTGGTCAAAGTCTTCAGGCAGTAGTTGCAGATTGGATCGTTACATTCATTAACTTGCTCTTTGCAATACTGGATCAAAACTTCATAATTCCTCATTAATGTCTTGACAGCCACTTTATTTTGTTTAGTGGTCTAAATGACACAACATCACATTCTGTGATATTAGCTAGTCCCAGCTGCACAGCAACAAAAACTACGTGCACGGAAGCATTTCAGTTACTGCACAGCCACACACCTGTGAAGCTTAGAGGGAACAGTGCCCTTCAATCCCATTCTCCCACTTAGTTCCTGCAATCTATTCCTCCACAAGCCTAGCTTGATTCTCCTACCAAATTCACAGTTGATCTACCAGCATGATTTTGGAATGTGGGAGAAAATCATGGCATCTTGGGGAAAACCACAGAGCCTCTGGAGGAACATGTGCACAGACAACACCAGAAATCAGGATCAAACCAGCTCTCGAATGCTATTGCTCCCACCATTTTTTTTTACTCTACCGACATGGGTGTTTTCGGATAAAATTTGCTCTTTGATGGATAATTTAAAACACGTATGTGAAGTTTCCAGAGCAGATAAGTTCTGAAAGGAACATAGTGAGAGACAAAAAAAAGAGTTTTGCTCTGCATTACTGGTCTAAATTACACACAAAAATACACTCAATTGCCACTTTATTAAGTACCTCCAACTGAACTTCTGCAGCGGACTGCTAGTTGCTCCAAATTCCAGCATCTGCAGTCTCTAGTGTCTCCTAAGCAATTATCTGTTTTCTTAATTCTTTTCTGATAATCTTAGGTAATAAAAACTCCTAGTTTATTGACTATCCTCAGCAAACACATTTTCAGCCTTCCTTGCTGCATTTGAAACTTGTCTTTTTAAGGCCAGGGATTAAGACAATGAGTCCTTGGGCAATATCATAGGTATGTGTATTTCACTGGCCTCAGTGAACAAAACACTTGCATAAACGCATCTCCTCCATTTCACGTACATCTGCTCTCACTCCATCCTCCCACCACCCCACTAGGAATAGGGTTCCCCTGGTCCTCACCTACCACCCCACCAGCCTCCGGGTCCAACATATTATTCTCCGTAACTTCCGCCACCTCCAACGGGATCCCACCACTAAGCACATCTTTCCCTCCCCCCCTCTCTTTGCATTCCGCAGGGATCGCTCCCTACGCAACTCCCTTGTCCATTCGTCCCCCCCATCCCTCCCCACTGATCTCCCTCCTGGCACTTATCCTTGTAAGCGGAACAAGTGCTACACATGCCCTTACACTTCCTCCCTTACCACCATTCAGGGCCCCAAACAGTCCTTCCAGGTGAGGCATCACTTCACCTGTGAGTCGACTGGGGTGATATACTGCGTCCGGTGCTCCCGATGTGGCCTTTTATATATTGGTGAGACCCGACGCAGACTGGGAGACCGCTTTGCTGAACATCTACGCTCTGTCTGCCAGAGAAAGCAGGATCTCCCAGTGGCCACACATTTTAATTCCACATCCCATTCCCATTCTGATATGTCTATCCACGGCCTCCTCTACTGTAAAGATGAAGCTACACTCAGGTTGGAGGAACAACACCTTATATTCCGTCTGGGTAGCCTCCAACCTGATGGCATGAACATTGACTTCTCTAACTTCCGCTAGGCCCCACCTCCCCCTTGTACCCCAGCTGTTACTCATTTTTATGCACACATTCTTTCTCTCACTCTCCTTTTTCTCCCTCTGTCCCTCTGAATATACCTCTTGCCCATCCTCTGGGTCACCCCCCCCCCGTCTTTCTTCCCAGACCTCCTGTCCCATGATCCTCTCGTATCCCCTTTTGCCTATCACCTGTCCAGCTCTCGGCTCTATCCCTCCCCCTCCTGTCTTCTCCTATCATTTTGCATCTCCCCCTCCCCCTCCAGCTTTCAAATCCCTTACTCACTCTTCCTTCAGTTAGTCCTGACGAAGGGTCTCGGCCTGAAACGTCGACTGCACCTCTTCCTATAGATGCTGCCTGGCCTGCTGCGTTCACCAGCAATTTTGATGTGTGTTACTTGCATTCTTGTTGGTGCCCTTCTTAATCACTTTAAGAAAACTTCGAGGCAAGGAAACAATTTGACGTGTAGTCACTGCTATGACAGATATCTGCACACAGAAAAATCCCAGAGGCAGCAAAATTATAACAATGGATAATATGATGCTTTGATGTTGTTAAAGAAAGGGTAAAGGTTGACTACAATTATTCACATGGTCTACTTCAAAACAGAAACATTTCATTTTTGTTTTTGTTTTGGCATGAGGGAGCAGCGTGGGACTTAAATTAATGTCTCAGCTGATTACACACCCAGTAAAACAGCAGAACTGACAGTGCTATTCTGTATGGGCTTGGATTTCCATCCTCAAGTCTCTGGAGAAGGATTTGAACCCAGGACCTTCCGAGTTCAAGGTAGAAGTGTCAACATCTGAACTGATTTTGAGCGGGCACATAACAAAATGCAACATCATAGCCTTTGACTATAGAGAAAAAGGGAGTTCAAAGACCAAGACCTCAAAATTGGCACAGGTCTACCAAGTGTGCTTTATTCCCAAATGGCTGTATGAATTAGAATACGGACAACCTCTATCAAACCACTAGAAGAGAACCATCAACACAGTACCTGCAAAATTCTCCAATCCACTGGCAGCATAGGCAGATGAATGTCAGACACCTTGCTCTTGCTACATCCCAATCATTGAGGATCTGACTACATTCATTGAAGTCTGAAGTGGAGGTTGAAGAATGTGTGTGTGTATGTGTGTTCAGGGTGTGGGGACATAACTGACATCAGACACCTAAAATATTCACTCTACTCCCAGCTATATCTCAGCAAGAGTTATCCACAGGGACAAAGAAAAGATTTCAAGATATCCTCCTTGACCTGTAGGAGTCTAATGCTCAAGACTATTCTAACTAGTATCCAGGGAGACATCAAGCAGTTAGAAAGGAGCACCCAGAGCCAAAGCCAAAGTACAAAAGGTGTACAAATGTTAACTAATGAAACAACCCCTTTCTGACAAACGCTTCCTGTCCCATCTGTGACAGTCGGTAGTTCCTGCACAGGACTCATTCATCGTCCCAGAATCCACAGAACTGAAGCAGAGCCGCATCTGAGATACTGCAGAAGAAGAAGAAGAAGAAGAAGAAAAGATATACAGTAAGAATTTTTGGAAAAATGACAAGGTAGATGACATGAGGAGGTTCCTCCTGATTGGGGAGGGGGGTGGGGGGGGGGAAATCCCAGAACTCAGGATAAAGTAAAAGTGATTTAAAACCATAGAACAAAGAGCAGAGAGCAGTCCAGCACAGGAACTGGCCATTTGGCTGCACTGTTGCGTCGAACCAATTACATTAATAATCAAATGGCCGTAAACTAATCCCCTCTGCCTACACAATGTCCATATCCTTCCATTTCCCTCCCATTCATGTGTCTATCTAAATGTCTGTTAAAAGTCCCTCATGTATCCGCCTCTACCACCAGTCCAGGCACCCACCAATTTATGTGTAAAAAAACTGGCCACTGCACCCCCACGCCCACATCTCTAAAATTACACCCTCTCACCTTAGATATATGTCCTCTGGTCATTTCAACCCTTAGGAAAAGATATTGTCTGTATACTCTATCTATGCCTCTCATAATCTGATAAACCTCTATCAGGTCTCCCCTCAGCCTCCACCACTCCAGAGAAAACAACCAATGTTTGTCCAACCTTTCATTATAACACATGCCCTCTAATCCAGGCAGCATCATGGTAAACCTCTTCTGCGTCCTTTCCAAAGCTTCAACATCCTTTCTATAATGGAGCAACCAAAACTGTATGTAATACTCCAGATAAAGCCTACTCGAATTTTATAAAGCTGCAACATAACTTCCTGACTTGTGAATTCAATGCCTCAACTAATAAAGTCAAGCATGCCATAGGCCTTCTTAACCACCCTATTAACCTGTATAGCCACTTTCAGGGAGCTTCGAATTTGGACCCCAAGATCCCTCTGCTCATCAACTCTTACACAGAACATAGAACATAGAATAGTACAGCATAGTACAGGCCATTTGGCCCACAATGTTGTGCTGACCCTTAAACCCTGCCTTCCATATAACTCCCCACCTTAAATTCCTCCATATATCTGTCTAGTAGTCTCTTAAATTTCACTAGTGTATCTAACTCTTGCCCTTACATTTGACCTACCAAGGTGTAATATTTCACATTTGGCCAGGTTAAGCTCCATCTGACATTTCTCCACCCATATCTGTAACTGATCTATATCCCACTATATTCCTTTCCTGTCGTCTACTATCCCCAACCCCTTCAACCTCCATATCACCTGCAAACATACTAACCCACCCATCTACATTTTCATCCAGGTCATTTATTTACATCACAAACAACAAACAGGTCATGACCACTTCTGTCCTCCAACGGCAAGCCAGTTCTGAATCCAAACAGCCAATTCACAATAGATCCCACGCATCTTAATCTTCTGTATGAGCCTTCCATTAGGGACCTTGTCAAATGTCTTGCAAAAATTCATTTGTACAACATCCACAGCTTGACCTTCATTAATCACCCTCATTGCCTTGTCTAAAAACACAATCAAGTTAGTAGCAAAGGACTTGCCCTGCAAAAAGCCATGTTGGCTCTCTCTAATTAGGGCATGGTTTTCCAAATGCTCATAAATCCTATTTCTAAGAATTTTTCCCAGTAAATTCCCTGCCACTGATGTGAGACTCACTGGTCTGTAGTTTCCAGGATTATCCCTTGTCCCCTTCTTGAATAATGGAACACCCTTAGCTACTCACCAGTCTTCCAGGACCTCACCTGTGGCTAGAGACGACATGAAGTATTGGTCAAGACTCAGCAAATTCTCTTGCCTCTCTCAATTACCTGAAGTATATCCCATCAGGTCCTGGGGACTTATCCACCTTAATCCTCTTCAAGAGACATAACACTTCCTCTTTTACCTCAAAATACCCTAGCATATCAATACACTCAGCACTGATCTCCTATCCTCCACATCCTTCTCCTCGGTAAATACGGATGTAAGGTACATATTAAGGATCTCGTCCACATCTTCCACATCCAAATATTCTCCTCCTTCTCCCTGAGTAGTCCTACCCACTTTCCCTAGTTATCTTCTTGTTCTTGATGTATGTATAGAATGGGGAAGTATTTTCTCTCTTAAGATCATACAGCACAGAAAAAGGCCTTTGGCCCATAATATCCATGGCAACATTTTTGCCCATCTACTAAACCTATTTGCCAATATTGAGACTGAATCTCCTGGTGTATTGGGAATCTCTGTGATTCACTGTTTCAGAAAATTCTTGATGCTAACACTAAATATATTTTGGGCGGAGACACATAGATTTTTGGACTACAGATGAATGGAAGGTATTGTACAAGAGGTAGGACAGGGGAACTGAGGTCAACTATTTTATCAGTGCAATCTGATTGAATAGCAAATAAGGCCAAAGGGTTCCTCTAGCCTCGGCTTTTGTTCTTATAACTTGTTTTCTGAAACAAAAGAATACAGCTCTGAACCCAGAAACAGGAAATGGTTCATGATTCTTTTCTTGCCTCAAACAATATATTTCAAAAGTTAGCTGGGAATTACTTTCATCTGTGCTAATAAATTGCTAGCTGTGCTTCCAATAGTTCACTGGAAAAGACGTAGCTAGCCGTTAGCTGCCAGCATTGCTGATTGTTTTCTCCTCCGGTACTAAATTTACAAGCTTACGCTCACCTCCAAGTGTGGGCACCAGAGGATTCACACCTATTAAGTGGTTGACCAGTATGACTTAAGTCACCATTTCCTCTGCTGTGTTCATGCTTGCAAGAACAGGTTAGATGTTTGTGTTATAAAATTCTGGTATTGCTGGGTCTGTTGGCTTTGCTGATGCAGGACAAGCCATGAAGAGATGTGATGTTGGTCACAGGAATGCTTCCCAACAAGTGGACCCACCTTCAAAGGCATAAACATAGAAAAGTGCCGGAAAAAAACCCAGCAATATCATAAAAGATCCCACCCACCCTGCTCATGGACTGCTGGTCCTACTCCCATCAGGGAAGAGGCAACACAGCAACAAGCCATGACTACCTGGCTCAGAGTCATAGAGTGGAAAAGGTCAGAAACAGGCCTCTCGGCCCACTTAGTCTGTGCCATGATTATTTAAACTGCCTACTCCCACTGACCTGCAATGGGACCAGAGCCCTCCATACCCCTACCACGCATATACCTATCCAAGCTTCTTGCCTCCAGTCAGAGAGGTAACCATCTACTACCACTCTCTGGCTTCTCCCACAAAGACAATGTCTAATCCAGTTGACTACCACATCTTGAATGCTGAGTGGCTGAAACCTTCTTGACCAATCTTCCATGCAGGACCTAGTCAAATGCCTTACTAAAGTCCATGTAGACAACATCAACTGTTTTGCCTTCATCAACTTTACTGGAAACCTCCTCAAAAAACTCTGTAAGATTGGTTGGACATGACCTTCCAAGTATGAAGCGATGCTGACTATCCTTAATCAGTCCATGTCTATCCGATCCCTTAGAATACCTTCCAATAACATTCCCACAACTGATGTCTGACTCACCAGCCTATAATTCCCTCTTTATTTTTAGAGCCTACTTTAAACAGCGGAACATTGGCTATTCCCCAATCCTCTGGTACCTTTCGTGTTGCTAAGGACGATTTAAATATCTCGACAATTTCTGCACTTGCCTCCTATAGGGTCTGAGAGAACACCTCGTCAGGTCCTGGGGTTTATCCACCCTGATTTTCTTCAGGATAGCAAACTCCTCTTCCGCTGTAATCTGTACAGGGTCCATGAAGTTGATGCCACTTTGCCTAAGTTCTAAAGGCTCTGTGTCCATCTCGTGAGTAAATACAGATGCAAAAAAATTATTTATCCATCCCTCACCAGGAAGGCCTCAAAGCTCTCCATTTTTTTCTGGACCACCAGACCTAACCAGTTCTCCTCCACCACCACTCTCCTTTGCCTAGCGGAACTTGCCCTCACTCTAAATAATTTCTCCTTTGGCTCCTCCCACTTCCTTCAAACAAAAGGTGTAGCCACTCACATGGGTCACAACTATTGCTGCTGTTTGTTGACTACAGGGAACAGTCTATGTTCCAAACCTACTCTGGTGACCATCCCGCCCTTTTCCTATGCTACATTGATGCTGCTTCCTGCACCCATGCTGAACTAGTCTTTATCCACCTTGCCTCCAACTTCCACCCTGCCCTCAACTTCACCTGGTCCATTTCCGACACCTCCGTCAGCTTTCTTGATCTCACTGTCTCTATCTCCAGAGACAGCTTATCTACTGATGTCTATTACAAACCCATGGACTCTCTTAGCTACCTGGACTATAGCGCTTCCCACCCTGTTACATGTAAAAATACCGTCCCCTTCTGTCAATTTCTCCATCTCCGCTGCACCTGCTCTCAGGTTGAGATTTTTCATTCCAGAATGAATGAGATGTCCTCCTTTTTCAAAGAAAGGGGCGTCCCTTCCTTCACCATCAGTGCTACCCTCAACCACGTCTTTTTCATTTCACGCGTGTCTGCTCTTACCCCATCCTCCCACCAAACTACCAGGGATAGGGTTCCTCTTGTCCTCATTTACCACCCCAGCAGCTTCCACGTCCAGCATATAATTCTCTGAAACTTCCGCCATCTCCAATGGGAATCCCACCACCAACTACATTTTTCTCTCTGCTCCCCCACCCCCCATGTTCTACTTTCTGCAGGGATTTCTCCGGACACAATTCACTCGTCCATTCGTCCTTCCCCACTATCTCCCTCCTGGCACTTATCCTTACATGCAGAACAAGTGCTACACCTCCCCGTACACCTCCTTCCTCCTAAACAGTCCTTCCAGGTGAGGTGACATTTCACCTGTGAGTCTGTTGGGGTCATATACTGTACCCGGTATTCCCAGTGTGGCCTCCTGTATATCGGTGAGACGCGACATAGATTGGGAGACTGCTACGCCAAGCACCTGCATTCTGTCTGGCAGAAAAAGTGGGATCTCCTAGTTGCCATCCATTTTAATTCCACTTCCCATTCCCATTCTGATACGTCTATCCATGGCCTCCTCCACTGGTGTGATGAGGCCACACTTAGGTTGGAGGAACAACATCTTATATTCTGCTTGGCTCGCCTCCAACCTGATGGCATGAATATTAATTTCTCGAACTTTTGGTATTGCTTCCCCAGCGCCCCACTCCTTCATCATTTCCCATCCCCTTTTCCCTCTCTCACCTTATCTCCTTGCGCACACATCGTCTCCCTCTAGTGTTCCTGCTCCCTTTTCTTTCTTCTATGACCTTCTGTCTCATTCACCAATCTATTTCCCAGCTCTTTGTTTCATCCTTCCCTCTCCAGGTTTCACCTATCACCTTGTCTTTCTCTCTCCCCTCCCCTCACCTTTTAAATCTATTCCTCAGCATTTTTTCCCCAGTCCTGCCAAAGGGTCTCAGCCCAAAATGTCGACCATATTTTTTCCATCGATGCTGCGCGGCCTGTTGAGTTCCTCCAGCATTTTGTGTGTGTTGCTTGGATTTCCAGCATCTTCAGATTTTCTCTTGTTTGTGTTAAAATCTCCCTCATCTGTTTTGACGGCACACATGGATTACCATTCTAGATTTCCAGAGGACCAATTTTGTCTCTTGCAATCTTTTTGCTCTTAACATATCTGTACAATCCCTTCGGATTCTCCTTCACTTTGTCTGCTGGAGCAACTTCATGCCTCCTTTTAGCTTTCCTGAGTTATTTCTTAAATGTTCTCTTGGATTTCTTATAATTCATAAGCACCTCATTTGTTCCTACCTGCCTATACCTGCTATGTACTTCCTTTTTTCTCTTTACTAGAGCCTCACTATCTCTTCCCCTAACTAATGAACCCTCTATCACTACAGCATGCCTTTCTCCCCACTTCCCTTCTGAGTCACAGAGCCACACTCAGTGTCAGAGACCCTAACTCTGTGACTTTCCTCTGCTAAGTCATACATCCCAACTCTATCCAAAGAGATAGTCATAGTCATAGTCATAGTCATACTTTATTGATCCCGGGGGGAAATTGGTTTTCGTTACAGTTGCACCATAAATAATAAATAGTAATAGCACCATAAATAGTTAAATAGTAATATGTAAATTATGCCAGTAAATTATGAAGTAAGTCCAGGACCAGCCTATTGGCTCAGGGTGTCTGACCCTCCAAGGGAGGAGTTGTAAAGTTTGATGGCCACAGGCAGGAATGACTTCCTATGATGCTCTGTGCTGCATCTCGGTGGAATGAGTCTCTGGCTGAATGTACTCCTGTGCCCACCCAGTACATTATGTAGTGGATGGGAGACATTGACCAAGATGGCATGCAACTTGGACAGCATCCTCTTTTCAGACACCACCGTCAGAGAGTCCAGTTCCATCCCCACAACATCACTGGCTTTACGAATGAGTTTGTTGATTCTGTTGGTGACTGCTACCCTCAGCCTGCTGCCCCAGCACACAACAGCAAACATGATCGCACTGGCCACCACAGACTCGTAGAACATCCTCAGCATCGTCCGGCAGATGTTAAAGGACCTCAGTCTCCTCAGGAAATAGAGACGGCTCTGACCCTTCTTGTAGACAGCCTCAGTGTTCTTTGACCAGTCCTGTTTATTGTCAATTCGTATCCCCAGGTATTTATAATCCTCCACCATGTCCACACTGACCCCCTGGATGGAAACAGGGGTCACCGGTGCCTTAACCGGTACAAGCAACATGCATCTATGTTGAGGGGAATGGTCAAAGGGTTAACATGCACTGGCTCCTTAACTCCTTTCCCCTTCTTAACTTTTACCCAGTTTCCTGTATTCTGCACCTTGGGTGTAACCGACTCTCTAGATGTCATATCTATCATCCCTTCAGCCCCCCGAGTGATCCACAGTTCATCCAATTCCACCTCCAACACCTCCATGCAAATTATTAGAAGCTGTAGTTGGACGCACATTTTGCAGGTGTAGTCATCAGGGACACTGCCTTCCCATATCCCTCAAGAAGAGCATTCCACTATCCTGCCTGCCATTTCTACTGTTCTAACTGATCAAATGTAAGGAAGTGGGGTGTTTGGAATCTCTACTTGCAGTTTTTTGTTTTTGCCTTCTCTGACTGAAACCCTCTCTTTGCTGAAGGCTCGAAGAGCTAAAACCTCAAAATCTCCACTCCGATACTGAACACTTTGACAATGGCCATTCCACTTGCACCTGCCATACTTTAATTTGTTCTTACTAATCAATCCCAAACGCTGGTTGATCACTGGTCAAAGCTCCAAACAACTGCCATGAGTTGTTGCGTTTTATAGTGGCTCAGTAAACCTTAGTGAAATTCTGTGCTCTCAAGCTTCTACTCTCCTGATTAGCAACTCAAAAACAGTTACTTCCCCAAGATCAACACCTCTACCCATGAACCCGCCCCATTATACTCCCCATTACCACTACTTTATCATTTCCATAAGACCATAAGATATAGGAGCAGAATTAGGCCATTTGGCCCATTGAGTCTGCTCCACCATTTCATCATGGTTGATCCAATTTTCCTCTTGGCTCCAATCTCCTGCCTTCTCCCTGTATTCCTTCATGCCTTGGCCAATCAAGAATCTATCAAACTCTGCCTTAAATATACATAAATATTTGGCCTCCACAGCTGTCTGTGGCAAAGAGTTACACAGATTCACCACTCTCTGACTAAAGGAGTTCCTCCTCATCTCCAATCTAAAAGGATGCCCCTCTATTCTGAGCATGTCACCTCTAGTCTTAGACTCTTCCACCAGACAAAACATCCTCTCCACATCCATTCTATCAAGGTCTTTCAACATTCAATAGGTTTCAATTATGTCACCCCTCATTCTTCTAAATTCCAGTGAATACAGACGCAAAGCCATCAATCGCTCTTCATATGACAGGCCATTCAATCCTGGAATCATTTTCGTGAATCTCCTTTGAACCCCCTCCAGTTTCATTACAACCTTTCTAACATAAGTGGTCCAAAACTGTTTACAATACTCCAAGTGAGGCCTCACCAGTGTTTTAAAAAATTTCAACATTACATCTTTGCTTTTATATTCTAGTCCCCTTGAAATGAAGGCTAACATTGCACTTGCCTTTCTCACCCCAGACGCAACCTCCCAATTAACATTCAGGGAAATCTGCACAAGGACTCCCAAGTCCCTTTGCACCTCTGTTTTTTGTATTTTCTCTCCATTTAGAAAATAGTCAACCCTTTCATTTCTTCTACCTAAGTACATGACTGTACACTTCCCAACACTGTATTCCATCTGCTATTTTTTGCCCATTCTCCTACTCTGTCTAGGTCCTTCTGTGGCCTCTCTACTTCTACAGAACTAGCTGCCCCTCCACCTATCTTCATATTGTCTGCAAATCTTGCAGCAAAGCCATCAATTCCATCATTCAAATCATTGACATATAATATAAAAAGAAGGGGTCCCAATACAGACCCCTGTGGAACACCACTAGTCACCTTCCTGTTAAAGTTACATTATGTACAGATATTCCTGTACCTAATGTCACTTCAGGCAGACACTAATTTGTATTTGTATTTATTGTGCTGTTTTATTGTGTCCTTTATGCTTAATGTGTTTTTTATGCTGCATCAGATCTGGAGTAGCTCTCCTGTACACTTCTATACTGACAGATGCCACTTAAAAATCTTGAATCTTTAATCTGGCACAGCAAACATGGTCAAGTATAGCAAAGGGTTATGGCTGAGTGAATGACCAGAGCAGACTGAGATCCAGAATGTGGCGAAAATCTATTGAATTGCTTATGGCAGTTCTCAAGAAATCATTTAGTCCATCACACATTCTCCTCTTCCCTGGATAAAGACTAGAAAGAAGGTGACGTGTCTGAAAAGACTGTAAACATAAATCTAGAGCACAACATGCTCTTCATATAGAATGTAATTTGTACTGGTGCAATCGTATCAGAATGATACTATTGATTCATCCCAAAGCCTTTAAATTACATTGAAGGGACAGTGACTGAAACTCATAAGAACTCAACTTCAAAAAAAAATGTTGGCAATGGAAATACAATGTAATAACTTACAGGAAACATGGGGTGTCTTATAAACAAAGAGAAATTTGAAACACCTGCAGAAAGAAATAAAATTTGAGCTTCATAAACAAAGGGTGTCAAACCAATTTTATCACAGACCTGTTACAGCTAATTTCACCATAGAGCTGTTCTAATTTGTAGCATTGAATATTCAGCAGGCAATCTGATAAGCCTTGATATAACAATCTAATTTTATCCCTTTTTAATATTGTAATTCTCAATATTGTCTTTTATTCAGTGCATCTTTGATGTTAGTAACTAGGCGGTAATTATTCATGATCAGATGTTGGACTCACAGAACACTCTGATACTTGTCTGAGCCCCCATGATTTATATTTTTTTATGTCTACTAAGTTTATTTCATCTACATTATTCTCTATTTTTGAAGGTAAATAAGCTTCACTGGTGCAAACTTGCTGGTACAAGCCAAATTGCTTTTGTGAGTTAAGTATTCAATTTGACAGTGGCTATAATGGTTGGTACAAATCCCTTCTCTCCAGCCTGCTGTGCTCACACTTTCAATGTGCTGCAAGAGGGCTAGTGCGTGAAAATGAGAGAAAAAAAATAACTGGAAAGTAAAGTGTTCTTCCAAAATCATATCTCCTTTTTGCCCTTTGCAAATGGTGACAAATCTGTCGTTTATTTTCAGTATTTCCTCTTCTTATTATTGTCTGAAAGCTGTCACTGTTGGAGTGCATTTTCACCATGCACCAAAATGCTTACACTAACTGAGTGAAAATCCTGTTCGAAAAGCACCATGGAGGCATGAATCTTAAACACATCTGCCATTTCCACCTCCCCCACTCTCCACCGACATAACGATTCATTTGAATTGTTACCAATCATCATTTCTGTTGCAGCCTTACTCTGAAAATTGCCCTTTAAAGTTTATTTTGGGTACTGCTATTTTTCTTTAACTGTAATGTAACTTGAAAAATAATGGTGTTATTTACCAGGCATACAAAAATAATAATAATAATTAGTCATATTAAAGAAAATATACTTTCACATTTAAGTGCTTTAACAGTTATTTTCATGACAAAAGTGTTTCCACTCTGTTTTAAACAAGCGTTGTTTTAAATTGTATTGTCTTGATTCAAGTGTTCACTGTAGTATTAGTGAGAAATTAGTGAGCCCCACTTGCACTGGTGGGTGTCATCACAAACTCTATATTTTAATTATTAAAAATACTAATTATATTTACCAACATGATTGCAAAATATGAAATACGATTGTTGAGAATTTTAACATTTTTTTAAATAAAGCACATATACTTGTTCCGAAAGAGCCTGCTCGTTGGAAGGAGAATGTGATATTCTCTGTGTAAAAGCTAACAATCACACACATGTTAATTTTCAACTTGTTTTGTCTGTTATTGATTGTGTGCAGAGCCTCTCAGATGAGCCCAATCACACATTTGGATGTTGCTGTATTGCACAAACATTGAGGGGTGTCCTCTCTAATTTGCAGCTCCCTTGAAGCTTTGAAGCAGCAGATTTGTTTGATTATGATGTGTGGTCTCTACAGCCCTCTGGACACCACTATATGCCCGCTGTTTAGAAAGTGCCAGCGACACTCTATCTACAGAAGACAAATGACAATCGATATACTGTCAGAGGACAAATATACCTCCCCTGGGTCCTAGTGTCCTAATTTCAGCTAGGTTGCAGATATTATGTGGATGTCTACAAAGCAGTATAGCACTTAGCAGGAAATTTACATTCAGTGGCCATTTTATTAAGTACACCTGTATACCTGCTCATTAATGCAAGTATATAATCAGCCAATCATATGGAAGCAACTCAATGCATAAAAGCATGCAGACCTAGTCAAGAGGTTCTGTTACTGCTCAGACCAAACATCTGAAGGTGATCTAAGTGACTTTGACTGTTGGTGGCAGATGGAGAGGTTTGAGTATCTCAGAAACTGCTGATCTCTTGGAATGTTCACACACAGCAGCCTCTAGAGTTTACAGGGAAAGCATCCAATGAGGAGAATGGCCAGGCTGGTTCAAACTGACAGGAGGGCGACAGGAACTCAAAAATCTATGCGTTACAACGGTGCTGCACAGGAGAGCATCCCTGAATGCACAACACATCGAACCTTGAAGTGGATGGGCTACAGCACTATGAACATACACTCACTGTCACTTTATCAGGTACAGGAAGTTTTGAATAAAGTGGCCACTGAGTGTACTTGTGCATGATCAGGTTAAGTGTTTGAATGTTTTAATACTTTAATCATGATCATGCTTATATGTACATAATGATAAATTCAGTGGTGTCTCTTGTGTAATAAAAAGAACAGTTCACTTTTGAAGGCTAAACGCTTTGATGCAGCTTAGCTCATGTACAATCTGAAGGCTGCAATCATTGTCATTCTGTGCTTTCATGAAATTGTAAAGCATTCTCTTAATCCAATAATAATGTCTTGACCTTGGCAGCAAAAGAAGTCTGCTCACCAAATTTATCATAATAACTGATTTAATCATTGCCTCAAAGACAGGGATAAAATACCACTCGTTGGTGACGTGGTGGAGTTTGTCTTTAAATCCTTGTCTACATCATTTCAATCCTGAGTCCTTTGGAGAACTATTCATACCGACAGAAATTTGTGCAGGTTTGTTCCCAGTTTGAAAAGGTACAACTTGTGTCCAGGAATGTTATTCCGTCTGCACCCAGAGGGTCACGAATTGCTTTTAATGATGAGGAGCAACATTTGTCACCTTTGCACTTTGTAATAATTATGTAACTGCTTCAACATGGCTACCCATTCCATAGTAGACAAATTAAAAAGATTATGTAAAATAGATGTCTTAAATTGTCTTGCTTTATAAACCTAAATGAAGATGATACTTGTTTTTTTTAATTCACTGATAGGATGAAGATGTTAATGCCAGTGGCCTAATTGGCACTGAGCATTTCAGTTAGTTGAGCATCAACCACATGGGATGGCTCTGGAGTCACATATAGGTCAGACCGAATCAGAGTGGAAGATCTTCGCTGAATAGTATTACTTATCCAATCCTGTAATGTCAGGGTTATGATTCTTCTTTTTCTTTAAAAAAAAGAAATGTGATTCGTTTCAGTAGTCATATAAAAATTCCACACATTCTGTGATTCAGGCTCATTGTCCAGAAGATTCAAGATTCAGGACTCAAGATTATTTAAGTGAGAATGAAACGATTGTTACTTTGGATCTGATGCAGCGTAGAAAAAACCACAATAAGCATAAAAACTCTATTCAAAAAGCACATTAATTATAAATGCTGATTAGCTTATATTCATAGACTGATTGTATGTACACAAAGTGACATTAGGTACAGGAGTTCATCTACATTAGGTAACTCTGACAGGAAATGTTAAGTGGTGGCAGGGTGGCATGGATTTATGGGTGGAGCTGTCGATCAACTGGATGGCTTGATGGTCCTGGCATGGATGCTGCCAAGCTTCTTCCTTGATGGGAGTGGGACAACAGACCATGAGCAGGATAGGTAGGATTCTTCGTGATATTTCTGGCCATTTTCCAGCGCCATTCTGCTCTGCTAGTCCAATATTTCTAGCTGTAAAATTATAACTGGTTCCTACATTGCCTATCTGTAAGTGATGATCGGTAAATTCTAATCTTTAGCGGAATTAATGCAGCCTAGAATGAAAAGTGTAAAGTTCCAAGGGGCTTTTTAAAATATCAGGAAAGAGATGACAGTACAGGGAAAAAAGAGGATCTGGAAGAGAATTCCAGAGGCCAGTGACATTAATAAGGTGAGGTGATCCATGCTATAACCTGGAGAGTGGACTATGTGTGCTGACATATAGGCTTGGTCCGGGCAATGGAGAAATGATAGAGTAAGACTATGGATGCACTTAAATATAAAGATTTTGATGTTCTGAAATGCTCTGGGGATTGGAAACTAACAGAGTTCAACAAGGATGTAAGTAGAAGTCAAGCTGTTCCAATTGATCCATTGGGGAAATCTCACTCATTTTCCTTTAAGCCATGCATTTACATCGATTCATTGCGAAACCAAATACTTGCCAGCTCTTTCATTAAAGTACAAAAGAACTGAAAAAATCTGAGATTGCAGCATTTTTAAGAATGATATACAACTGATTTTCATTGTGGGATGTGAACGTCATTTGCTAGCATTGTCCACAGCCCCATCCCAAATACTAACTACTTGACCATTTCACAGACATGGTACTAGAGTTGCAAATGCCCCAGACAAAGTAAGACTGATAGTCTTTCTTCCCTGAAGAATGTCGTGACCAGATAGATTTTGTTGCATTGTTATCCTTACTTATACTAACTTCTAATTCCAGATTTAGTTAATAATTTCATAGTATTCAAATTTATGTCTCTAAATGAATAATCAATGATTTAGGATATTAGACCAGTAAATGAACCATTCTGCTATCATAACTTGTAATGGCCTTGACTGATAATTGAGCTGTAATTGTTAAGGTGGAATAACACACAGTTTATATAAGTTAACATGGAAAGCTACACTGAGTTCACAAATTTTGGAAAAGAACTTAGACAACAAGTATTATAAATTTGAATCAGTGAAATACGTGGGGATAAATGTTCCAATAAATTAACATGGCACTTAGACAAATGGATATTGACCAAAATGCTAACCCTGCCTTTTTAATGTTTATACTTTAAAAAGTTAACTTATGAATATCAAACAGGAGAAAGTCTGCTGATGCTGGAAATCCAAAGTGACACACACAAAATTGCTGGAGGAGCTCAGCACGTCTGGCAACATATATGGAAAAGAGTAAACAGTTGGTGTTTTGGCCCGAGACCGTTCTTCAGTACTGAGAGTCTGATGCTATCTGACCTGCTGAGTTGCTCCAGTATTTCGTGTGTTGCTTAACATTTAAATATATTTTATCTTCTAAACTCCAAGCTTCAAATCAAAAATTAGAATAATTTAGGAATTATTCCTAATTTAAATCTAATTTCTACAATGAACCCTTTCCTGCTTTGATTAATTATTATAATATGTTTTGTTACCTTTTCAGTGTAAAGTGACACCCATGATTAATTTAATCCTGTGATTCAAACTATACAGTTTGACTCCCACAATACCACAATATTTCCTCTGCCTAGTCTACTGAACAGGTGTTAAACTGCTCTCCCATTTGCCCACTCAAGGAGAGTCAAATATTCTGTGGGACGATTTTTAAAGGGGCCTTGGACAATGATCTCCAATCTTTGCTCGATATTTGTCTCCTATATCACTAAAGAAAAGCATATCTAGTTAATGACATATTGCTATTTTGGGATCTTGCCGTGTGGAGATACAAGAACTATGAAAACGGTTGATATAGACAGAGGATGTAAAATGTAATATATTGATGCAATTTTTATCTAATTTATAATACTTTTTTCACTGTAATCAACTCAAACAGAAGTAAATCAAATAGTTTTGACTCCAAAACTTCTTATCTTTCTTATTTGAAAGGGTAACATTATAGAAAAAAGTTTATGCTGTAGCAACAAATGATAACATACCTGCTGTAGTTTACCATCCTGTACGTACACAAGTCTCATTTCTCATCTTGAAAATCAGCAAATGGTAATCAGTGTCTTACTAAACTACGTACTCTGCTTTCCATCCTCAGTCAATACATTCATCTTCAGTGACTTCAACCTATGATTAAGTTCACCTGTATACACAGCCCTCTTACAATCTCTCCTAACAATTTTTTGAGTTTTGATGGCATCACAATTTATTGAAGGAAATAAAAGGAATAATCATTTTAAACTCCAATGAGCACAGAGGCCTACAAGCTCCGAACTATATGTGAAATTATAATGGATATACTTTTCTGATTTCTTTAGAAAATAAACAATCATTTTGCTGATAGAAGATTTTAATGATGTTCAAAAATATGCAAATAATCCAAATTTAAGATCTGAATTGAATGCAATCTAGCCCCTAATATGAATTACGGAAAAGACCATAGGGTCACCAGCCCAGTGAAGCAGTTCAATGGAAATTAGAAACTGTAAGCAAGAAGCAGATACACATGTAACAAACTATTTGATTATGATTACTTACACTCATAATTATATGAGTGAAGGTAATTGTGCCTTTAAAAGCAGCATTTTCAGAATAAGGGTCAGTATTGTAAAATTACACACAGCTAAGTCAAGATGCCAGATAAAATTCCAGCTGTTTATCCCAATCTCTAAAGTTCAATACTCAGCATACTGCTAATGGTGGAGTTTATTGTAGAGTAAGGTAAACACCCCACAAAGTGCACACTTGTCTTTGTAAGATTACAACTTAAGAATTTTAAAAAATTCTCTTATCAACGCTGTTATAAATTTGTTTTAAAATGGATTGCTCTCCCTTACTTTTATTGAAGAGTATCATTTAAAACATAATCTTTTTATAAATCAACTGACTAATAATTTGTTTAAAACCATAACACAATAATTTTCAACTGAAAATCTTAAAAGCTATGTACCTGTATTGTAAAACTTTATTTTCATGCCAAACATATCTGAAAGAACACAGACACACTTTGACTTAAAATTGACCAGGAACCAGAACCCAAGAAATAAATACTCTTGGCATTGTTGTGACAGATTATCTTTTGTTTCAAAAACTTGTGTACCGCTTCCCACGGAAACCTCGATTTGAAATTGAAAAGAAATAAAAACTATACAAGGGACCATTGATGAATTATTGATGTAGTGCAACAATTAAGAAATAGAGGTAGAAAGAAATTCTGCACTTTTCAGAAGATGGAATTTAATTTACAGACTTAGTCAAAAATGTTATTTCAGAGATATTCAAAAGTAGTGTGATTCCTGGCTATTGTATATATCTGCAGATACTTACAGGGAGGTAAAGAAAAAATATTATTTAATAAAAATGTAGCATTGCTCATTTAAAAATAAACTTCAGACCAGTGTCAGGCTGAAACATAAAATGTCATTTGTTTCTTCCCCAAGTTGGTTTTCATGATAAGTTGAGTTGTGAAGGCAACTCAAGCAACTTACAAAAAGGATAATTAATATCTCAGAGAGTGTTAGAACCCTGAAGCCAACCTTTTCAAAATATATAATTAAAGATTTGTTTTAAAATGCATCGAGATTCTTAATTAAAAAGAGCCAATTACGGCACAGTTTCTGAATTGTGTGCAGCTGTGTGGAAAAACCTGGGAAGATATTGCAATGTTGAGTTATGCAAGCTTTAAAGTTTAGGCCAGCAGGCTTGATGCAGGTCTGCTAAAAGCTTGGTTTCTGGTAATAGTTTATATCCTTATAAGTATGAACCTTTATATCATTGGTATCGATCGTAGATATATGATTCACCACCCATATCCAACTCAGAACATGCCCAAAAAAGATCCCCAATATTTTTAAAACTGAAACCTTATAGAATAGGTGCTGCTGTCATATTTGGTGTCCCTACATTGGTCTGTTAAATGAATTCAGTAAGTTCTGTCCTTGTATCATCATGGCATTTTCTTCAGCATTCAAGCAAACTGATGTACTCAATCAGCTCTGTACTGGTTTGTGTTTTAGCTTTAAAATTTAGGTTGTTGTCTAGGCTTTCAAAATCCTAATGAAGGAAAATGGCCTAAAATATAATATTTTGTATATTTAATATAAATTACAAAAAATTTTCCTTCAACACTTCTATATTTGTTAAAATTCTGTTTTTTTTATTTTATCATCATCAGTCACTAAAATAAGTGGTAACATACAGTTGATATCAAGTAAAAAGTGGGAAACAAACTTTTCTTTTAGTTTTTCTTACTACATTTTATTTGGAATTATCATAAATATCTGGCATTGTAGTATCTAAACTTTTGATTAAATTTCACATGTAGACTGTTTGTATATTCAATCGTGCATCAATGAAATATTATATTTTAAAGGGATAAGCATAAAATCCCCACATTGTGTTCTACACTTTACAGACATTATATTGCATTTGCAAATTTAAAGATTTTTGTTCATACAATGGCTGACTGGAACCATCTAATTTGTAGTCAGGATGCTGATTCTAATTCACACTCAGGCACAATAGATTCATTGCAAGTTGCAGAAACTTCATGTGTCACTCAGAGTGCTCCTTCAATTATAAGGACCTACATGCTTTCAGATGTTTATGTTACTGACATCAATTAAATTAGACCATTTAACAGTACTCTATCTTGTGCTTGCAGTCTTCGCCAATAAGCTACCAAAAGAACACACTTCCATCTAGATTTATAGATTTTAATTATCAAGTGAATGCAAGAAAATGCTTGTCACCATGCATTTCAATGTGTAATCTTTAAAAATAAATATTAAGTGTTTTATCCAGGCATGTCATGACACACAAACAGTGGCAACCTACTCTAGCTGAGATGGACTGGGCTGGTGGATACAAAGATTGTCAAGTATCAATTGAGTATAATTATGCAATCTTGAATCAACGTTTGCTTGTTCATACAGTAAAAAGGAGTGTTCCTCCTTTTAATTTAAGATTTGAATTAATATTTTTGTGATAATTTTGAATTTCAAACTCCTTGTAAGAATAATTTTTAAATTTTTTAACATTTAAGAATTTGTAACAGGATTGATCCATAGAATGTCACTTTTATATTTTGTCCTCTTAGTGTTTAAGAAATTAGAATTTGCTCATTGTTCTCGGTGTCTTTACAGAATAATAATTATTGCCTGCCAGTACCTCAATTTTACATTAATATGTTTGGAATGAATTGTTCAATGCTGAAAAACAAGAAGAAATGCTGATTAGAGCATCAAGCTCAGTATTGTACTTTAATCAGCTGCAGATTTCAATTTCAGTACGACAATCTCAAACATTAATTATTACTCTAAGAATATATACAGGGGAAGAGGAAGTAGAAGGCAAAGGTGTAAATCTGGGACCTGGAATTATATTATCTCATAAGTTCTTTAGAGTGAATCCTTTCATAAGAAAATAAGACGTAGGAGCGGAATTAGGCCACTTGCCTCATCGAGTTTGCTCTGCCATTCTGTCATGAATGATTTATTATCCTTCTTAACCCTATTCTCCTGTCTTCTCCACATAACTATTGACACCCTGGCTAATCAAGAACCTATCAACTTCCGTCTTAGATATACTCAGTGACTTGCCTTCCACAGCTGTCCGTGGCAGTGAATTCCACAGATTCTCCACCCTCTGGCTAAAGAAAGGCCTCCACTTCTCTGTTCTTAATGGATGTCCCTCTATTCCAGGGGTTCCCAACCTGGGGTCCACGGACTCTTTGGTTAATGGTAGGAGTCTGCAGCATAAGAATGGTTGGAAACTCCTGCTCTATTCTGAGGGTGTGGCTTCTGGCCCTAGACTCACCCACTGTAGGAAATATCCTCTCTACATCTACTCTATCAAGACCTTTCAATATTTGATAGGTTTCAATGAGATCCCCCTCATTTCTCTAAACCCCAGCAAGTACAGACCCAGAGCCATCAAACGCTTCTTATACGTTAACTCTTACATTCCCGGAATCATTCCTGTGAACCTCCTCTGGACCTTCTCTAGCACATGCTTTCTTTGATAAGCGGCCCAAAGATGCACGCAATACCCCAAGTGAAGTCTCACCAATATTTTATAAAGCTTCAGTGTCACATCCTTGCTCTTACATTCTAGTCGTCCTCTCAAAATGAATGTTAATACTGCATTTGACTTCCTTACCACTGACTCAGCCTGTAAGTTAATCTTTAGAGAATCCTGCTCAAGGACTCACAAGTCTCTTTGCACCTCTGATTTTTTTAAATGTTCCCAACACTAACCCCTGCAGAATACCATTAGTTCAAAGTTCAAATCAAACTGTGTATGCCATTATATGCAACCCTGAAATTAATTTCCTTGTTGGCATACTCAATAAATCCATAATAAAATAATAACCATAATAAAATCAATGAAAGACCGCATCAGCTCGGGGGTTCAACAAGAGTGCAAAATGCAACAAACTGTGCAAAAATAAAAAAAAGAAATAATAATAATAATAAATAAATAAGCACTAAATATTGAGAACATGAGATGAAATGAGTCCATAGCATGTGGGAACATGTCAGTAATGGGCAAGTGAAACTGAGTGAAATTATCCCCTTTGGTTCAAGAGGCTGATGATTGAGGGGTAATAACTGTTCCTGAACTTGGTGGTGTGAGTCCAGGGGCTCCTGTACTTTCTTCTTGATGGCAGCAGCGAGAAAAGAAAATGGCCTCGATGGTGGGGGCCCCTGATGGTGGAAGCTGCTTTCTTGCAACAGCACTCCAAGTAGATGTGCTCAATGGTGGGGAGGGCTTTACCTGTGAGGGACTGCACTGTATCCACTACCAACAACCAATCAGAATATAATAATAATACTCTCCTGTGCCTCACTGGTGCATCAGGCAGCAACCTTGCCATTTCTTTATCATTTTTTTTTCTGTTTTTGATGCGGCTGCATTGCTAGCTCAACGCTCATCCCAGCATGATGGATAGCGTACAAGGAGCCAGCTAGATTTGAACTCAGGACTACATGCCACAAAGTCTGATGCGGATGCCACTACAACACTGGCCAGCTGGCCAACCAGAATAGGCCCCCTTTATTTCCACTCTTTGCCTCCTTCCAGTCAGCCAACCTTCTATCCATGCTAGTATCTTTGTTGTAATATAATGGGCTCTTATTTTATTAAGCAACCTCATGTGCAGAACCTCATCAAAGACTTTCTGAATATCAAAGTAAACAACATCCACTAATTCTCCTTTGTCTATCCTGTCTAGTATTTCCTCAAAAAATTCCAAAGGTGCGTCAGGCAAGATATCCCCTTTAGAAACCATGCTGACTTTGACCTACTTTATCATGCATCTCCAAGTACCCTTTCATCTTCACTGTTGTAGACAATAAAATTATTACAATGTAATAATTTATTTGATAACGTCAGAAAAAATATTTAGGTAAGTAATTCGCTATTAAAGAGTAAATCAGTGGGCATGGTAATATCCTGAAAGGATGATTTGTTTAGAAACATCAACATTAACTTCCATTTGTATGTCACATTTAATGCAAAAGAATATCTCTAGAAACTTCATAGAAGATTGATCAATCAGAGGGCATCAAGCCAAAAGAAGCTTCTGGGGATCGTGTGACAGCTTACAACGGTTTGAGGTTTGACAAGTGACTTTTTGAAGAGGTGTAATGACAGCAGTTTTGGAGGGTTGAAAATTTAAAAGCACCATCTCAGAAGAGCAAAGAAGAAAATACTGTTTCTGTTAACAACTGGGTAGCCTGCAGTTCAGTTGGAATGAAATTATAGCTTTAAGTTTACATATCATCTTTATTATAATAAAAAAAAATCCAAAACACTTCAATGGAGCACAATCAGGCAAATCTGGCACTAAGCTTCGTAAGGACATGTTAAGAATAATTGGCCAAAATTTGGTCAACATTGAAGAACTTTCAGAAAAAGTGATGTCAAAGGGGAAATAGATTCGATGAAATAGGGAGGCTTTTGGAGCGAATTTGTAAACTTAAAAATTCAGTGAATTGAGGAATTCCAATGAGGAAGTGATTAAAATAAGTTTTGTTCATGATTAAGTAAGGTCCAAAAACATTTGATGTAGCCAGTAGATGACTGATAACTAACATGTTTTGTATTTTGTCTGTGCCATCTTGAACTTGAAGAATAAAATGGGGGTGGGTTTATAACAGTGAAAAAGACTAATACAGAGGAACGTAAAGGATTTAGTTAAAAGAAGTATCTCACTGCTTGAAGAAAATGATTTTAGGCTGTAAATAATCCACCATGAACTAAAAAATAGTTGAAACCTTTTTTGCACAAACTTCACCACACACACACAGACACACACAAAATCTCAGATCCGACAGTTGCAATCATTTTACTATTAATAAGTATATAATATGAATATTTTAGAAATCAATTATTTAGAAATAATTGTAAACAATTACATTTTTAAAAAAAACTATTGATAATGATAATGTCAGATGCTTTAATCATGATACGATGGGCTTTAGGACCCAGATGTAACCCTCTGCTGGTAGTGGGAAGGCAGCGCAGACTCCTCCTTATCTATAGTGTCAAACTTGACATCACCCTGAAAGCTGTGCATGGTAACTTCCACGGCGATCACAGCTCCCTCAGATCATTGCTGGCATGCTTCACAGAGATATGCTCCACTCACAACCGATCACAGCTCCGAAATGGCCTTGGCTTTCCGAACCTGCATTCTCACTCTGATCCTCTGCCGTGTTATCTGCGCAGCGCTATCGCCGGGGTATTCTGCAAATGAAGGTAAGAATTATAAAGAGATGGAAACATTTTCTTTCCCTCACTGAAGTATTAGAGACGGTCCAGCGCATACCGGCAGGAGGCTGCGCTTCCATCATCTGCTAAAGTGGTCAGGAGCGCAATTTAACAACATTAACCGATTAAAGCGGCCACATCAAACATCTACGGCCACGGTATAATAACGTTATCATTGCGATTTGTAAATGCTATTATAAATGTTATTGCAATGAAATAGCAACTAAATAAAATCAAAGTCGATCCCTCTGCTTAAAATGGGAGAAAGTTCACCCAAGAAAGAATTCAAATTATAGCCGGGCAGGATTTTCTGAAATTATTTTAATCCAGGTAGTGTTCAGTGATTTTGTGAAATGCTGCATTCGGTGCCGTAAAGGTGATGGATGTTTATTGGGGGTGTCGAGGCACCCGCATCCCGCAGGCGTGCAGAGGTTGGGGGAAGTCTCACCAGTAATTACAACAAATTAGTAAATAAGAGGGAAACGTTGCGACGCGGTTAGGTTAGTTTTGTGAAGTGTCTTCTCAAACAGGGTTAAATGATATACTTTCCTTGCTGACATTCTCGCCGTTACAGGCAAGTTGGGAAACTTTGGCCGCTATTTAAATTGAGGCGGCTAGTTCATCTCAAGAACGGACGCGCGATGGGAGTTACAAGCCAGTCAGTGGTCCATTTGGAGAAAACTTTTATAAATGGTTTATCATTCTGTCGTTGGATGCTATTTATGTTTGTGCTGAACTGGGCTGACATGTAGAATTGAGATACTCAGCAAACAAACTATTATTTTACCTTAAAATTTGTTCTCTTGACCTACAATCTATTACATTTTCTGTTTAAAAAAAGAAAGTGCTTCCTGCAGATAAAAAGTTTGAAAAACTTAATTTGGTGGAGAATACAGTGATTAGGGTAAATGGAGAAATATAGACAGTCTGGAGCAAGGGACACGTCTTCATAATTGTATTCCATTTACTTGCTTTTGTCCGGAGAAATCATTTTCTAATCACATTTTATTTAAATACTTGATCACTTACAGTCAGACAATTATGAGCGATTTTATTTTATAAAATAGTTTATTTTCTTCCTGTTTCAGATACTACGATTAAGGGGGTTTTATAAAGGAACTTGGTGCACAAATTATAATTCTGTGCATCTCATACACCTTTTGGGAAAGAAATACAATTTTAAGTTACTATGCGAATAAATTTCTTTATTATACTTCATGAAATTTGAAGTTTTTGAAGAAGTTGTTGATTTGATGGCTCAGGAAAATAAGGATCAGTCACAAATCCTAAATTATATTGATAAGAAAAGATATAAGATGAGCAGGTAGAATATAGATTTAAGTTTCTTGGCATAGCATTAATGTTTTGGGAATGAATTAAGTTGTTGGACATAAATTTTGTTGCTAGCTCTTTCAAAACGCTTTGATAACCTTGAGTAAGACCATCATGCTAAAATTTAACCTCAAGACAAGCAATGAATCTGCCATTGAACCTGGCATCTAGTTCTCACAAAGAAGCGAACCTGACAATTATTCCTGCGCGGTACATATCGTTGTTAAAAGTTTGTCGTACAATCCTGGATTTTAACTGGCAGTCCTTGCGAATTCTGTAGCGTTTCAGTGACAATTATACCTTCATTGTTGTTTCCGGTCCACGGTGTAAGATTTATTAGTAATAGTGCAAAATTATTTTCCAGACTTGTGTTTTAATATGCACATATTTTAGGTTCCGTTTAATTGTTAAACTTTAGGCGTTTAGAGAGAACTAAATATTAGGCAGGCGGAAAAGCTCAGCATTTTTAGCTTTACCAGGCAAGGTCGGTGATCCATCCCATTCACCATGAAGCAATTATTCAATTAGTCGCAATGTCTTGAAATGTGACCAGTGTGGGTCACTACAGAGCTTTCCTGTGGACAGGGAGCTCTGGGATCGGAAATCAATTTTGACACTTAGTTGATAAAATGTTACTGTATCGTGCTTCCTCTTCGTAATTTGAATTAAGTGGGGACAGGAAAAAAAGTCGCTACCATCTTCTCGTACAGGTCGGGTTGATCGAAGGCGGTTCATACCGTGGATAAGGAGGCTGTGGCAGGTCGGGAAAGGGGTGAACAGAACAGCGCCAAGTGAAATGTTAATGGAAGTGCCCTGGTCATAATGTCATTTAAACAACTAGACTATCATTTCAGAAAAGGAGATTGGGACTTTTAATTGATAAATTATGGAATATTCCGGACTGTGTGTTGGAAAAAAAACACTCGTACTCAATATTATACGGCATAGTGCCTGTGAAGGAAATCGAGAAGCATCGCAGCGTGCAAAAAAAAGATTTATTCTATCGAGTTTAAATGTAATTTAACAAATAACCTACATAATAGGTTATAACCTGTTATAACCTGTTATAACCTACATAAATTCAGAAATATACGCGTCCAAAAGTTTAACGTTTAAACTACTGTTGAAAACAATTAAAATTTCTTTTGAACTGAACGAAAACTTCTTTCATTCAGTTGCACTTTGTGCCTTGAAGGAGACCTCTTGAAATGTGGCAACACCTGTGGCCTGTTTGACCAGGTATATATTCATACCGTTCAGACAGTGAAATGTTATTTTGATTTCATAAATGCGACCTCGGCGCCGGGAGCGGCATCTGTTTGGCATCGCTTTGTGAGACAGGACTCGGAAACTCTTGCAAGCTTGCTCACCCCTCCTGAACTCTGAAAGATTGGCGCTTTTCCGACAATGATTAGAACTTTGCGCACAGTGCAGCTCCGCTCCACCCCGCCATGGCAGAAATGTTGTCTCTGCAGTTATCTCTGATTCATCCCTCTCTGCAATTTCACTTCGTCAATGAAAGCGATTCGCTGCATGCGATTGGCTTATGTACGAATGCTCACGGTGTGTGTCTACATGGATACAAAAAAAAGGGCTCAAATATTTGCATACATATGTACATGTAAGCAAAATTAGAGACACATTTATGCACGCACTTATGATACATGATATAACAGCACAGTTACTCACATATAAGATGAATCACATATAATTCAACTAAACATACAGAACACACGCATAAATGCAGAAGACCCTCACATACGAGGGGCGATTGATATGTTCGTGGCCTACGGTAAAGGAGTCAATTTTAGAAAATCTAGCACATTTATTTTCCAATAGAGTCCCCTCCTACATTTACACACTTAGTCTAACGATCGTGGAGCATACGGATCCCTTCTTTGTAGAAATCGGCGTCTTGGACCTCCAGAAGTGGTCCACAGCAGGGGTGATTAATAGGTTCGTGGAACCTAAGGTAGAACGAGATGAGTTATTAACTTCAAACTTTCTGCATAATCACTCAAAGAGTTGACCTGCATGTGATGTGCATGTAACGAGAGCTGTATAACTCATCTCCCTCTACCTTAGGCCACGTACGTATCAATCACCCCTGCTGTGGACCACTTCTGGAGGTTCAAGACGCCGACTTCTACAAAGAACGGATTCGTATGCTCCACGACCGCTGGACTAAGTGTGTAAATGTAGGAGGGGACTATGTTGAAAGATAAATATGCTAGGTTTTCTAAGATTGACTTCTGCGAACTTAGGCCACGAAGATATCAATCACCCCTCGTATATGTAGATATGATGAAATTACATCGATCCAGAAATAATGTATGTAAAGGCTTTACGACAAATATACGTATGGTTATATACAGATCGATTCATAAAGCGTTGGAATTGACTAGTTGAACGTGTTTCTCCTAAATGATCTCCATAACACATAATTTACAATTCATAATTTTATAAAAGTATGTGATGACTTTAAGATTGAGAAAATGATATTTTCACATTCTCTTGGTTAAGCTTCTTGATAAATTAGTTTGTGTAGTGAGGGTTCGCGAAGCATAATCAGTATTTTGCTCCAATTTAGCGAACTCTATCAAAAAGGTTAGGAAATCTTGAGAGAGCCCTAACTGTGGTCTTCTTGGAGTTTAACAATAACTTCAAGCGAGGCATCTGTCACTTTAGGGACAACTTCATGGTTGTAAGTAGTCGAAGATGGTTGAGCAGATTGCGAATTTCTATCGCCGAATATGCGACCGCGGCGCAGTAGAACGCCACGAACGGACTGTTTGGGCCAATTTAATGGACTAGCGCTTTGCAGATTATGCACGGCTTGGTTGTTTAAAAAGAGACCCCTTCAAATTACGTTACTAATTAGATGCCTCTATTGTTACTACTTACTGCTTCGATAGCGACCAAGCACACGGGCGGTAAAGAATGCACGGCCAACACCTCACTCTTTAGTCTGGTTAAGCGGCGCATCCAATAGGAGGGTCAGTAACCGAGAAAAGGGGAGCGGGGAGAGGTTCAGTAGATTCCCAGAGCTGCGTTCGAAAGTGACGCATGGATTTAATACGACCGATGATATTCACAAAGCACCAAATCCGAGAACGCATGACCGAAATATTGATCCAGGTAGTAGAAGTTGCTGGCGCAGCCGATTCCTGGGCAGTAAAGATGAACATTCTCACTAAGATGAATAGTGAACCGGCTTACAAAGGTCCTTTTGGACAATTGGAAATAAACAAACATTGCACGGAGTGATCAAATCCCTCACATTAAGTTTTAACCAGATGCTGCCTGCAGTCCCTTCTATACACGCCACCCCTAAAAGCTACCGTCTCTCCCTTACACACACACATCCGAGCGCACAGAAATCCACCCGGGCTCCAAAGTCCAGTTTCGGTCAAGGCGCGAGTGAGCTTTGGTCCTAGTTAGGTGTTCTTGTTTTGGGCAGACTGCTGAGAGACGGTGCCAGCAGGCTGGGTAACACCGGCGTAAGGCGGCAGGGTAAATCGCGGCGGGAGAGTGTATTTAACCCGGCGCCGAACATAACGTTAAGAAAAGAACATGTGTCTGAGCGCCGTGTTAACCCCATATGTTGCTGTTGTCTTCAGCTCTCTGCAGGCTGTCGGGGTGTCTGTTCAATGTATTATCAGACGGGGCGATCTCCTTTCGGATTGTCCGGGAGTTTCATAATTCACATGTTATTCAGAATATATCCTTTTCAGGCGATTGGTTTCTGTGCGACTTTTTAAATTTACTGCCCATTTAATTTGCGAAAATTGCAAGCATGCTTCTCCCTTTCCCTAATAAGTGTGCCAGTCGAAATAATAGTCACTTATTTTAAACAGAATGCTTTGCTTAGTGAAGTGTAAATGAAATCTTTTCAGAAAAATACAAAGAATCAGACTGATTATCAAAGGTTAATGGAACGAGCACTAAACTGACCGGGCACCCTGTGTAGGGATCACCAAGGCAACAACTATTAACTATTGACTGTCATTCACCAGAGCAAAGTATAGAAATTGGGCCTAGTATGGGAGTAATGTGGGAGTACACAATGCATCACTAGAAATATAAGCCAACAGAAATGGCCCGTTATATCTCAATGGGCTTTCATCAAATAAGTGTACATGTTATTGCTACAGAGTAAAAATGATTATACAACATTTCAGTAAGTTATTTACAAATTTCAAAAAGTTACGTGAAAATTTTACCTCTTTTAACCTTTTAATCATAAACGTGTTTGCTCTTGTTAGCGCGTCTAAAATTTAATAACATAAGTATTATGTCAATTACTGTGGACTTATTCCATTCAATAAATAATGTGCATGCACTGTTATCCATGATAAAAGAGGGAAGCCAGTCAATGCAGGCCATGAAGTAATGGGCCAAATGCCAGCTGTAGTCTTCAGGCATGAGGCTAGTTATATCCAAACAAGGTTAATTAAGATTTTTTTTAGGGCACCATTATGGCCAGATGTTTGTGCTTTACTGCCAGAGAATTCTCCATGATTCTTTTCCAAATGTAAACTCCAAGGAGCACAATTTGTCTCTTTGTGGAAATACTGATGGGACAGTTATTATATCATCTTGTGTATTCTCTGCCAAGCGGAGTCTATAACTACAAGGTCTAGCTTTTGACCATGACAGGATATGAATAGAAAACATCACCCAGAAGAACAAAGAATGTGAATGTGCAGTGTTTGAAACTGTGTGGATTTCAAACTCATCCATTATAGACTTCCGTGGTCTGTGAGCACTGGACACAATGAACAGCACTGATTTTACTGGAACGTCACTTCACAAATGAGCAGTATCACATTCAGTCATATTATGGGCCCAGCATGTAGTCTCTGCCACAAGGTTACATTTTATAAAGGGGTTATTAGAGTAAATCCACGAAGACAGTATTACACTTCAGTGCAGATGGTACTGCATTTTCTGTAAAGTGAACTCTCCTGATAGATAGCATGGTGACCTAGATTGTACATAGCTCTACCAGGAAGTATGCTTCAGGAAAATACACCACACACCAAAAAAAATCTACAGAAGATATCTTTAAAACACATAGATATAATCTTTTGGTGTGGAGGTAATCAAGCTTCTCTGATTCGTGGGTTAGGAAAGAAACCTCTCACCCAATGCCGTTGTAATTAAAAGTGTAGACGTGGGGAAAATTGGAAGTAGCTGTGACAGCTTCATTGGGCAATACTCTGCTGACAGTAACTGAAAATGGCCGCTTGGCCAAGATGCTACCACATGATGAATGTCTACGCAGTTCTGCCCAAGCAAGAGAGACAACATCTTTGGGAAATGAGAGGAGAAAACTGACAAACAACAAAGTATAAGAAAACACAGAAAACTTAATATGATCAAACAAAAGCATTTTTCAGCAAATTATTGTTAATTTTGTGGCTAAAGCAATTCTAGGTTATTTTATTTTTCAGATATTATTTTGGAATCTGGGCAGAATACTCTTGGTAGTAATCATGTCATCAAGCTCTTTGTAATACAAAACTGTAAAAAACATCAACTGAGAGAGTGCTAATTAATCCTCAAACCAATTTCTCTGTAAAAAAAAATTATTGTGTTAATCATGGAAAGACGTAAATTATATCAGTAGAAAAAAGCTAATACATTCAGAATAACAGTTTAATGTATCCTATATGCCATTCCTGAGATTTCAATAGCCTTTTTCATAATGCTCATTATTTTTTACTTTCTGCTACCCAAGTCTTTTTTTATATATTAGGCTGCTTTATTTCTGTTTATGAATAACACAATTTAGGTGATTGGAGGAAGTTAGTTATTTCTGAGGTCTTTCATTTGTCAATTACTTTCCTTTGAACCTACGTTTGTACATTTGTAAATAGTTTTCCTAACCTACACTACAGTGTCATAATAAGCTGCTGTTCTCCACTTCGCTAAATTGCTAGGATATATATTTTTTAATTGAGACACAGCACAGAATATGCTCTTCTGGTTCTTTGAGCTATGCTGCCCAGTAACTCCCGATTTAATCCTAGCCTAATCATGGGACAATTTACAATGATCAATTAACCTCGCAACCAGTACCAAATACATAATGTAACTGCTGCAGGCCTGTTGTCCTTGTCTGGTGGAGGAACAGTCGACATTGGAGCTGTGTAGCCTCAGTTGTAGTGAAAACTAGGCTCCAAGCCTTGGGCTTGCCTGCTGCTGCAGACCAGGCGAGAGACACGGAAGTGCTACTATGTTGTTGAACTTGGCCAGGGCCTAGCCTCGCCCATTGGTGCTGCCCTCCTGTGTTCGAGTAGTGGATTGCGTGCATCTGTATACTGCCGGGAGACTGTACCATCGAGTGCTGGACATTGTCGCTCAGGGTCTTGACTATATATGCTTTTTTTGAGTGAATATGCTTCTTCGCTCAACATTTTGAATTATGTCACTTGCTATTTTGAATGTTTTGCACCTTGGCCCCAGAGGACCACTCTTTCATCTGTATCCACATATGGTTTGAATGATAGTTAAACTTGATGCGATATTAATGGAGAAAGAAACAATCTACGTGCTACTAATAACTTAACACTAACACATCCCACCACTCTACCCCATTCTCAACAATAAATACAGCAAAATGCATTTCAACAGTACTCTCACAGAGTCTACATTCATCAGTCACTCTTGTCTGTAACACAAGTGTGTTCCAATGTGATTGTGAGGACCTGCTCCAAAGTCAGACAAGCAGACAGACATGTGTGCATATGTGCTAATGTGTGTGTGTGCGCACGCACACACACACACACACACACAGAGTCACTTAGATACATGCTCAGATTGAAATGAGTGAAGAGATTGTCAGAAGAAAAGAGCCAAGCACCAGCTAGATAATTAGAAGCCGTCAGGCCTGGGGATTAGTAACACCGGTTTTGGATTGGGTGACTATTGGCTGTAGTAACTACAGCATTAACACATTGTTAAAGTAGCCCAGTTCACTCCTATCAATTCATACCCACTGATTGAAAACCATGCTGCTCCCTGAGTTCCCTGACATTCCCCATGTTATCTTTAAAAGATCTTGAACAGAATTTTTTAAGGAGTGATTCTCCATGAGCAATAAATAAATTAACATGAGGAACAGATTGAACACTCATGCCTTTCCTGTCATTGGGTTAGAAAAAGTGGTGGAAATTCATAAGTATCAATATTTCAATGTAAAATACCATAAATCAATTCAAATTTTCATGGTGCGATTCACTTTCATACTGAGATTTGTCATATAAAAATACATTTCTAGCTTGTAAAGTGGGAATGCTTGGAGTTGAGAGCAGTGAAGCAGAGATATAGAAAAGGAAGCAGAATGAACAGCCTGAATCCCTTTTCTCTTGAAAAGTGACCTGATAGAGGTCTTCAAAGGTTTAAAGGGTTTTGAATAGAGTGCAGAGAGTGAGAGTGTTTCCACTTGTAGAGAAGAACATGATCAGAGACTTTGCAGGCGCTGGAAATCCAGGGCAGCAGAAGGCTGGAGGAAAGCTGGAAGGACAGTTATCAATTTAAAAGAAACATTTTTGCCCAAAGAGTGGTGGGAATGTGGATCTTGCTGCTGCAGGGAGTGGTTGATGTGAATACTTGAGATGATTTTAATGAAGACTGGACGTGCAGGTGCAGGCAAAGGAAGTGGAGTGATACAATAATGGGTTTAGTTCAGTAGGACGAGGCCACATTGGAACATAATTGTCAGAACCAAATTGCCTGTTTATGTGCCGTATTTCAAATATAATCCTATACAATTCCCGTAGAATGGTTTGTGATTAAGTTAGATCGTGGTGGTGTATTGATTCTTTTGAGATATGATTAAATCTTAATTTCTGGATAGACTGAATCCATTTTGGATTATTACAAAAGATCCATTATATACCCTTTCACTAGCATCACTAACAACAGGATTATCTGGTCACTATCACATTGCTTTTTAGGGGTGGGTGTTTGTTGTGTACAAATTAACTCTGTTTCACATAATACAAAATAAAAGCACTTCAGAAGTTCTTCACTGTGGATGTCTTGAAAAGATGTTGGTTCTTTCTTTTGAGGTCTTTTTTCATTAATTTTCTATTTCATAGCATGGGATGATTGTGATTACTGCTACAGTGTATAATTAATATTATACCTCAGATATTCCATGTATTTGATGACAGTGGTTATCCTTCAGCAACAAGCTCCCATGATTGAATCAACTCGTGGAAAATGAAATGAAATAGCAGGCCCTTTAGCCCATCTAATCCTGGCCAAACTATTATTTGGCCAAGTCCCATCAACCTGCACCTGGACCATCGCTCTCCGTACCTCTTCCATCCATATACAAACCCAAATTTCTTTTAAATTCTGAAATCAAACACTCATCCACCATGTCTGCTGGAATTAAGCCATTCATTTCCAATTATGATTCATGCTGCATCTATGTTAAATTTTATTTTATGACATATTACAATGAAAAAGCATTCCACACAAAATTGGTACATGCAGCCTTTGCCATGACAGTTTAAAAGCACTATCGACACTCTGAGGTGACTAGGGTTTCTTATAAGTTAAAATGAAATGCCCATAAATGCCAAGCAGCATGCCTGCAAAATGCACACGTTCAACACAACAATGAAACCTCATGGAAGTTTGCTTGATTCATTTACAATTAACCATTTTGTACTATATTAACTATTCTTAGAATATAATTAGCATTATACAAACTGTTACGAATTTTGTTGTTGTATATGAGAAGCCATTTTACTTACATCCAGCTGCTTTGTGAAGACTCACAATTCAAATGTTATTTGTTTGCAGAAAGATGGTGAAACTACAAAAATAGGTTTAAATAAAACACTGTGACACACAGAGTAATTTCAATCATTAACCTTGTTTTCAAAACGATAGCTTCCTGAAACCTTTTGGTAGACTTTTTGGTGTCAATTAAGTCCCTGGAGTGTTCCCTTATATCCATATCTAGTAGTCTACCCTTTCAGTAATAGTACACCTATAACGTTTTGTCATAGTGATTTTTCCTCAAGGTAGTTCTTATAACTCTATCTTTTTGCAATCCTACAAATGAAGACGCTATGAAATAAACTGATGATGCTGCCTGGCCTGCTGCAGCATGTGTGTTGCTTGAAATTCCAGCATCTGCAGAATTCCTCGTGTTTGCGTTCATAAATTATTTTTGTTGTGTGATTTCAAACATACTATATTTTATTTGCTGTGAAGCTGGTAAAGACAAATGAGACACTGGCTACTATGTATAAGACTCTCCAAGAGTGCATAAATACTTCCTTCCCTCAATTATTTCTCAATTATTATTAATATTCATGTACCCATATGCCATTCCCGGATGCTGCTTGCAAAGAAGGTCTCTTGATACTCGAATATGATGCCGTCACATATTATTATTTCAAAAATGATTGCAGCAGAATGGTATTGAATATTGTGATGATTTATCTTGGACTATATTTCAATACTTGTGAACAATGGAAGGAATTTCATCAATCTATATTATCACATTTCTTGGGAACAAGGAAAAATGCTTCATTTACATGACCTACTTTGAAATTCAGGTGAATACCACAATCATTTTGCATAAAGTAAAATCCAATGCAAAAATAATATCAGTGATGGTTAATCTTTTTTCAGAGTGCATATCAGAAGAGAAACATAATTCAAAACATAATAAACAAATTTTGCATTTGTCTTTGAACAGTTGGACAGGGTCTTTTAATCTTCATGTGGATTCCAGTAGGCAGACAGAGTCCTATTTTAGCATTTTGACCTTGCAGAGTACCTCAAGACTGCATTCAGCACCTGCCTACACCACTCATATCCACCACTAGTCTGAATGCACAGCTCCTCAGATTTGACAAGAGGAACAAAAGAGTCAGGTTGACACGGTGAAGGAGTGAAAGAAAGTTATGTTTCTTTATCAGAATGGCTGATTTAATCTATTTTACAAAATGTGTCAGCCCCTTTTTTGTGCACTCAATTGTTACAGCTTACCTTTGCTTCTGACATGTTGATATAATTGTTAAGTCATCAAGCTTCATTGCATGAATTCAAAGTGGTATCCACTATCATATAGTTTGGGTAGAGTGAATTTATATTACTTCTTTGCGATAATATCTCTACGGGAGATAGATAAAGCTGGAACTCAGTTCCAAAGTCAGAATTGCACATCTGTGCTTTTGGTGCGGCATGTCCAGTTTTCTACCATTATTCCTCTAATGCAAGTATATTAAGTACTTACTTTCTAAAAGGTCAGCAGCTTGCAAGAAATCTATTTTTAAGGGGTTTACAAAGCAGGTTGAATATTTAGGTTTTTGTTTTTGCTCAGTTTGTGTTTTGATTTTTATTAGTATGCAGCAAAATTATTCATTTCTATTATTAAAAAATTTCACTGAAATGACAGATCACCTCTCAGTCACAATATAGCTCAACTAAAGTGACAATTGAAAAGTTACATTAATTCTACTTTTCATAAAATCTTTAGTTCCTTTTTTATTGTCCATTGTACCCACACTTTTGGTCTATTAACCCTTTTAAGACTATCACTCCATTCCACATGAACTGGATCAGTCAATAGTCTATGTGCACTTTTTAAAATCCATATGCAGCATTCCAAAAGAAATATCCAACAAAATTTCAATTCAGCATGGTTGAAATTTTCACGGTTTTATTGTCAGAAAACTCCAGCACTATATTCCAGAAATGCCTTCAGGTATGTTTTTGTCTCGTCAAAACTGACAGCTTCATTCTCTACAAATTAGTAGTAGCGACCAGGAAGGTGGAGTCCATGGTTTTCCAACCGATCAAAGGGTTGATGGCTGTCATAGACAATGGAATCAGTGAGGGGTATGGGCAGGATAAATCTTCCTTAGCAGTATCTGTGTTTTGTTTAGCTAACTACAAGGTAAAGCTTCTTATGTATGTTGCTAACCTCAGCTCCAAACTCATCAACTTAATTTTCCCATGATTACGCATGGATTTGAGACTAAAACAGTTATTAATTAAGATGAACTATTGGCTTCTGAAATATTGTTTAGTTTATAAACAAAAAGAGGCTATGCTGTCAATCTGATTAAGAACAGAAAGCACAGAAAACACTCCATAAGTCATGATGGAGCGATGGAGGGAAAGACTTAGTAAGGTTTCGAGTCAACAAACTTTCATCAAAATTTGTATGATGATTTCGCATTTGCTGCAATGATGTTATTTTTAAAAATGAAATTACATACAACAAACAGAGACCCACACACATATGTGCAACTTTACTGGGAAATACCCAGTTTTTGCTTAAAATGTTGGGTCTGTTCATTCAATTTCTTGCAGGCATTTTATTTTTGAGATGAGGAGACTGTCCCCTGGTGTGAATGCATTAATTGGCTGGCTATTCAGCATTTCAGTTAGTGCATGTAGATTTGCATAAATCTGATTGTACTGAGAGAACCCGCAACATTCCTATTAGAGTAGTAAGCACCCACTGGGACATAAGAAGAGCAACATTAATAAACAATAAGAACATAATAGATTGAAAACCTTGGGCCGGAGGCAGTCGGTTAGGTCCACCAAAAAGCTAAAACAAAAACAAACCAGTTGTTTTCCCCTGAAAACAATATTTTCATCCATTGCTTTTTGTTAGGGATACCTTCGAACTATTCTGGGTGATAAAGATGCTTAGAAGCTAATACATTCATATAATATTTCAATATTTTTTACTTTAAAACAACGTTTGTCTTAAATAGATGTGTGTTTCTAATGAAGTAGCAGAAGAGGAGAATGTGTTAAACATATTTCTCATGACAATTGTAACCTTATACTTCAAAACCTTAATTGGTAATATTTAAATTACATCTAAAATAGGAAATATTAATATTAATAATTTCATGTGAGTTATTATAAAAATTTTGTTCCGAGGTATTGTTTCAATATTAGCTTGCCCTATCTGTGCTGTATAATTAAATCAGAATACACTCATTTTAGTTCTGCCAGTGTTTCATGTTCAGATACACATCTTTTTGTTCAAATCTTTCCATCACATCATCAGTTCAATTTCCTTCAGGTCTACAACTCTTCCAGGACACAGCAGTCTTCCAAACTGGATAATTGTGTAAGGTGTCCAAAACTTATCTTACTGCTTTTTCAGCTGCGTAAGTTATAAATTCTGGAATTACCCTTGAATACATCCAGAACTTTCTTTCTGCTAACATGTTGGCCATTAAAACCTCATAAATTCTGTCCCAATTTATCCTTTTTGTGATTGAATTCAAATTTTGTCAGATAATTTATTATTCTACTGTGTAACATCTTTAAGAAAGCTGAATGAAAGGTGTGTCTAAATGCTAACAGAAATAACTTGCAATAGTGTGGAAAATCTGGTATCCTGGTCAAGGCCTGCATCACTGCGAGTGGGCTCAATCATTCACAGATCTTGCCTGTCATGGGTTGTTGTGCACAGTTTGGCATCACCGGTTGTTCTACCAACCTCTACATTTGTGCACCATACATAAAAAAGATGCAAATCACATCTAAGGGAGAGTACTACGCCAACAGGAAGAACTGTCTTAGATAAAATTCCTTTATGTAAATATCCAGAATTCAAGCTTTTTTGAATCCGTATGTACATCATTTGAATTTTGTCCATTTGAATACTGCCTTTAAAATGGCTAATTTTAATTGTGTTAATAGTTCCACCAAAGTAAACAAATTTCCTAGTGTACCATTCCAAGTTCAAAGTAAATTTATTTTCCAAGAACATATATGTCATCATACACAACCATGAGATTCCTGTTCTTGCAGGCATACTGAGTAAATCCTTCATAGAATAAGAAACATAATAGTATCATTGAAAGACTGTAGCAACTTAGGTATTCAACCAGTGTGTGAAAGACAACAAACTGTGAAAATACAAAATGAAATGAATAATAATAATAATAATAATAAATAAATATCAAGGATATGAGATAAAGAGTCCTTGAAAGTGAGTCCAGAGGTGTGGGAACATTTCAATAATGGGGCAATCTCCATTGGTTCAAGAGCCTGATGGTTGAGGGGTAATAACTGTTCCTGAACTTGATGGTGAGAATCATAAGATTCCTGTACCTTCTTACTAATGGCAGCAGTGAGAAGACAGCATGTCCCGGGTCTTGGGGGTCCTTGATGATAGATGCTGCTTTCCTGAGACAGCACTCCTTGCAGATGTGCTCATTGGTGGGGAAGGCTTTACTCACAATGGACTGCTACAGTTTGTAGGATACTGTGTCATACACCCAACAATAAATCCTGCATTTGTCATTTTTGTTCGCTGGCAAAGTGTTTCATATCTTATTTTAACACAAGAATAAATGTTACTTGTTTCTCTGGGATTATATTGGGATTATATAACTTGACAGCTGAAGCAATTTTACCAAGAGGCATGCACTATAAAATACATAAAAAATATATAACTCTGCCCCTCATTTCTTGAAACTCTCAAATGGTAACAAAGTAACAACACTTCTCTGGATCAGTGAATTCTAAAAAAAAAGTTATTTTTTACATTTGATAAAGAAATTCTTCAGGGACATAAAAATTGATGAAACAGTTTTGCACACACACACAAATATGAACACACATGTTAAGTATGCATAGGTACACATGCATGTTCACAGTCATACACACATTAAAATGCTGCAAAACAGTGGATACAGCTGTAGTGTTTTCACATGAAGTGACAATCGATAACTCTGTGGGATGGCAATAGATAACTCCAGATAGTTGGCAGTAGTAATTTATAACAACCATTTAATGGCTGATCTGCACTGATCTCTTACAAGACCATACATTTTGAATGGAGGTAGATAATAATGCCACTATCTAAAGTTTGCTTTGTGTTCTGTTTATCTGATAGAACATTGATACCTTCCTGTAGTTACTTTCAACTGAAGTCTTCTTAATCATAGACTCTAAATTCATCTAAGATATTGGTATGATTGAAAGTCCTCTCACTTAAGTAGTGTATATGGAACCTCACTGCACAGTCGCTAATATTATTATGGATCGTTATGATTTGTTCTCTCTAATTGTGACAACTTTTAATCCAGTATGTTTCTTTCTCTCAGATTACAAGACTTTCCTGAATAGCCTGTTAGATGCAATATTTGCCAAGCTGCTTGCTAAAATCCATGTAAATTATATTGTTTCCTAATCTTATTGATCTTGTTCCCTTCTCAAAAATGTAATCCAATTACTCAATTACAGTCTTCCTTCAACAAACTTATGCTTGTTATCCTTGATTAACCTTTGCATATCAAACTTCTGATTTATGCTGTCGCTCAGAGTATTATCAATTATAATTTTATCAATATTTATTAGTCTGGCTGTCCTGTACTTATTCAACCTATTCTTTTCTTCCTTTTTAAACAATGTTACCACATTAGCAGTCTTGCAGTGTTCTGGTAGCATTGCTACAGCCAGAGAATTAGAAAAGGTTGGACCAATGGTTTCCTCCCCTTAAACAGAATAGCATGTATTTTATCTAGATAAATGGCTTGCCGTTCTGTTTTAAACTTTCTTTATGGGACCAGAAAGGTCCTTCCTAGCTGTGCTTTATCCCAGACACTCTTATGCGATAAGACACAGGAGAAGAACTAGGCCATTCTGCCTATCGAGTCTGCTCTGCTATTCAATCATGGCGGATCTATTACCCCTCTCAACCCTATTCTTCTGCCTTCTCCCCATAACTTTTGATGGCCTTACCAACTAAATACCTATCAACCACTACTTTAAATGTGCCCAATGTGCCTGTGGCAATAAGTTCCACAAATTCACCACATTCTGGCTAAAGAAGTTCATCCTCATCTCTGTTCTAAAGAGGCACTCTTTTATTCTGAGGCTGAACCCTCTGGTCCTGGACTCTCCCACTTTTGGAAACACTTTCTGCATGTCTACTCTATGTAAGCATTTCTATATTTCGGTAGATTTCAATGGAATCCACCCTCATCCTTCTAAGCTCAAGCGAGCAGAGGTCACTGACTATTTGGCAGTGTCCATGGCATCTTTTTGCTTCCAACAGATATGGATTAGGATACTGAGAGACAATACCTGGTAGACTGTGAGTTAATACCTGGTAGGTTCTTGCTAATATTGATAATCTGCTTTCCGTCGGCCTGCAAAACCATTCAAGAGTTTGAGTCAACCACCAATCTTGCCCCATGAATTACCATCTATTGTAGTGTAACAAACCTAAGATTCTGTATAAAAAGTAGGCGGTTTCTGTCAGTGCAGGGTTCCCCTGTAGACAGTTCCCTCACTAACAGATAAACCATATTCCCTTGGATACCTTTGAGGGGATGTTCATTCATAGGGAAGCAGCAGTAGTCGGGTCTCTGGCACTGTGCCTGGTCTGAGGCTCAGAGACAAAAGGTACAATCAATCAGACAGGGTGTCCCCCTCGCTATCTAATCTCCTATCAGGGTGGCAGGGATAGGAGATCCAGTAGTGAGGGGGGCAGGCAAGAGATTCTGTGGCTGCAGAAGTGATGCCAGGGTGGTGAGTGCCTCCTGGGTGCCAGGGTCAAAGAAGCCTCTGAGTGGCTGCAGAAAAATTCTCAAGGAGGAGGAAAATTGATTTCAATACAGATGCATTTTGGTAAGTTAAACTTGCACAGGATTTATACTACATGGTAGAGCACCTGGGAGGCCTAGGCGAGGATGGTAAGAACCCAAAGTGCTGGAGTGTCCAAGACTAGAATCTAGACCCAATTTCGAGACTGAGACGAGAACAGGGTTCTTGACTAGATGCTAGAATTGAACCTGATGAGACTAAATGAGAATCCAAATGAGACAGAAATCCTAAAAGCAATCGCAGACTGAACCAAAGTTGAGCTGACATTTGAGCCCAGAACCTGAGTTCAGATGCTCTTTAAATATCCAAATGGTGGCGCCAATACATGGCTGCCAATTCGCGGAGCAGGACAGAACCTTTAAAGGGACACTGCCAGCAAGCCATTCTCTGGAGAACTGGAGCATCTAAACTCTGGAGGCTGGCATGGTCAGGTGAGTACCACAACAGAAGTTAGGAGTACAAGTGCATAGATCATTGAAGGCAGTATCACAGGTCAACAGGGTGATGATAAAAGGCATTTAGCATTGAATATAGCAATTAGGACATTACGTTGTAGTTATATAAGTTATTGGTGAGGCTACACTTAGCATACTGTTCACAGTTTTAGTTGCCCTGTTGTAGGAAAGATGTGTTTAATCTGGAAAGACTGTAGAAAAGATTCATGAGGACATTGGCGAGACCAAAGGGCCTGAGTTATACGGAGAAGTTGGTCAGGTTGGGACTTTATTCTTTGGAATGTGGGAGAACGAGGGGTTGCCCTGATAGAAATGATCGAAATTATGAGAGGCATGGATAAGGTAGATGATCATCCTTTACCATCATAGAAATGACTAAAAATAGGGAGCATAGATTTAGGGAGAGAGAGGAAAGATTTAAATGGGTCCCGAGAAGCAACTTCTTTTCACAAAGGGTGAACGTAGAGAACAAGTTTCTAGAGGAAGTAGTGGAGATATGTACAATTGGATCATTTAAGAAGCACAATGATACGTAAGTGGAAGGGGTAGGATTTGAGGGGTATGAGCCAAAAGCAGGAATTTGGGGCAAGCTGAGTGGGTATTGTGGTTGGTGAGGACTCACAGGGCCAAAGAGCCTGTTCCCATGTTGTATTGTTCTATGACTCTATGCAATCTTCCATAAATCAAAAACATTTCATTTTATGTATGGTGGATGTCGGAATCTGCAGTTTAATACTTTTGTTAATCTTGCAGCTTTGCTGTTAACTGTTCATACAGTTTCCTTGCACCCATCTGCCCACACATCGGTTCGGTAAGATTAAGTGTTACTGATTCCATTAGCACTTTGGTATCATAGCTAGTGCAGACTATATTATATTAAACAGTACTGGCAATGGAGGAACTAAAGACAGTAGCTTAGTTTCAGTTTCTTCTGATTTCTTGGAACAGTTAGTCCTATATTAGAGTGATTCTTCACTGCTTTTGACAAATCAGGGAACACATTTTACCTACGGTCATTGAATTGCCTTTGAATATTTCAGTTCTGTGAAAGAACAATGTAAATGAGCTCATATTTCTGTTTCAGAAATCCTCATATCACTGTCTGATAAGTAGAAATGTGGAAAGTGCTTTGAACAGATGTTCCAATCTGTGATGGAGGTGCTGATTAACACTAGTCTTGGTTTCGTTTGAATAATGGAGTGCTAAGGTGTCAGAATTTAATGAAAAAATGCAGATTAATGGGGTAACACTTCAGAGATTTCAATGTAGTTTTAAGTGTTTTCACTGGGGTGGAAATGCCATGGGACACTGCTGGTGATATTAAGTATTTCATGTCCACACACTTGCCCCAATCACTGAATGAATTGTTCACAAAACCCACAGCAGCAACTGTCCTTACTCCAATCACAAGTATATTGCTCAGAATTGTCCCTTTGTGTCTGAAAATACAGGAGAGTAAAGATACCAAATGACCACTAGTGAGTGACTACTTGTCACACATGAGGCTGCTAAACAAGACAGGATCCCATGGTAGAACAGGGAAGATACTAGCATGGACAGAAGATTGGCCAGCTAGCAGAAGGCTAGAAGTGGGAATAAAGGGGGCCTTGTTCTTGTTGCTGCCGGTAACCAGTGGTGTTGTGCAGGGGTTGGTGTTGCATCTGCTACTTTTCATGTTATTTGTTAATTATCTCGATGACAGGATTGATCGCTTTATGGTCAAGTTTGCAGATGATACAAAGATGAGGGGGCAGGTGATGCTGAGGAAACAGGGAGTCTGCATGAAGGAATTGGACAAATCAGGAGAATGGGCAAACAAGTGGCAGATGGAATGCAGTGTAGGGAAGAGGATGTCATGTATTTTGGTAAAAGGGATAAAGGCGAAGACTATTTTCTGAATGGAATAAATTCAAAAATACAAAGGGACTTAGAAGTCCTGGTACAGTATTCCTTAAAGGTTAACTTGCATGTTGAGTTGGCATTAAGGAAGGTAAATGAAATGTTAGAGTTTATTTTCCAGAGGACTAGAATATAAAAGCAAAAATGTAATTCGGAGTCTTTATAAAGCCCGGGTCAGACCAAATATGGAGGAATCTGAGCAGTTTGGGGCCCCAAACTTAAGAAAGGATGTGTAGGTCTTGGAGAAGTTCCAGAAGACTTTGCAAAAAATATCTTGGAAATGAAAGGGTTAAGATATGAGGAGTGTTTGATTGCTCTGAGCCTGTATTGGCTAGAGCTTTCTCACTGAAATTTACCAGATATGGAAAGCCTGGATACAGTTGATGTAGAGAGGATGTTTCCAATAGTGGGAGAGTCTAGGACCAGAGAGCACAGCTTCAGAATAAAAGGACAGCTCTTTACAACAGAATTGAGGAAAAATTTCTTTAGCGAGAAGGTGGTGAATCTGTGGAATTCACTGTCACAGATGGCTGTGGAGACCAAGTCATTGGGTATATTTAAAGTGGAGGTTGATCAGTTCTTGGCTATTGTGGGGAGAAGGCAGGAAAATGGAGTTGAGAGGAAAAATAATTCAGCCATGATCAAATGGTGGAGCATACTTGATGGGCTGAATGGCCTAATTTTACTCCTGTGTCCTAAGTCTTAGTGTTCTTTTCCAAGGGGTTCATGATCACTATTTTCCTCAAGAGAAGTCCATGACTCCCTTTTTTCCCAATGAATTCAAACACAACGTAGTTGGAAACTGTAATATGCACAATCACAACTGTCTCTTCAAGGTAGAACTGAGTGAGTGTGCTAGTATTTTAGCTTCAGGTAAGATGTTGACTCAAACTCCCATATGTCAACTAAATCGGATGGTAGAATTTCCATAATTTCATTCTGAAGGATAGGCTTTGTTTGTATCTTGCTTATCACTCATCCTGTTTGGCCCACTCTCTCATTATACTGCTGATAAGCATCAAGTTAAACCTGGAGTGAACCTGGATTTGTAACCAGCTGGAAAGAAGAGGTGCAGAGCTTTTCCTACCGAGTGAAAGAAGTAATCCATTCAGTGGGCTCAATTCAGGTCCCAACAAGATCACATCTTCTCTCATGCAGCATTCATTTGTTGTTAGTCTGATCTTACTGTGTCTGACTGTAACAACAATGAGTGAAACTCAATAATATTCTCTTGATTCTGAAACAATGTTGTATCATCTAGGGATGAGGCAAGACTTTAAACAATTGCTATTTCATTCATAGAGCAGCACACAATGGTACAGACCCTTTGGCCCATGGTGTTGTGCTGGTGTTTTAACCTACTCTAAGATTAACCTACCCTTTCCTTTCACAGGGCTTTCCATTTTAGCCTTCATCCATATGCCTATCTACGAGTCTCTTAAATGTCCTAATGTAACTGCCTCTACCTGGTAGAGTTTACAACCACCCCTGGCAGTTTGTTCCCATGCATCCAACCTACATAAAACCTACCTTTGACCCTGACCACTATACTTACAATTATGCTTCCTCGTATTAGCCATCTTCGCCCTGGGAAAAAGTCTCTGGCTGTCGACTCTATCAAGGCTCCTCTCATCCTTGTTCTTTCCAAAGAGAAAAACACTAGCTTGTTCAGCCTTTCCTCATGCCCTCTAATCAAAGCAGTATCCTGGTAAATGTCCTCTGCATCCTCTCTAAAGCTTCCATATCCTCCCCATAAAGAGGAAATTACTGTGAAAAACTTCACTGTGTAGCGTACCAATATTGTACAATATGATAAGAATTATAATTTGTATAGTTCCTACCATGTCATAAAATCCTGGTACTTGAACAGTGAAAGTGCATTCTCGTGAATTGCTATAATATTGTAAACATTATAAAATGATACTCTTGTACCCTGCTGGTGTCTGTTGTTTTTTGATACCCTGGCAGCTGAGGTTTAGCCGCAGGCAGATTGGGAATTAATTTGTTCAGTTGGCACAATATGTTACTCTCACTCAAGCACCACATTCAGGATAAATTAATTGTGTATTTATCAGGATTCAAATGTATAATGCATAGTTTTAGACAATGGAACAATTAAAATATGACAAGCATATTCAACAGTCAACCTTGAGATTAGGACAATTAAATCCAAAGAAAATCTAAACACACAATAAAGCTCAGGTAGCTCATGCTTGCCTTTGCATTTTGAACAGTATTAATTCTTTGTGGTATATACTGTAGTAAAACCTTACACATAATCCCATAATGGTTATCTATTTATGTGTCCAGTGACTGTATTTCATACACAAATTTAAGATTTCATTTAAACAGTGACTTGATATATAGAGAAATTGGCATTCAGATAAGATGCAAATTTATTTGGAAATTAATTGTCTTAAATCATCTGAAGAAAGTTTCTGTTGAGCAAACGTGGGGCTTTTTGCTTATTGGCTGTTATTTGTCTCCACAGTTAATCTCCTGGATTCTAAAACTGCACAGGGGGAACTGGGTTGGATATCCTACCCGATACATGGGGTAAGTTCAGACCAACAGTCTTCAAAATGCTTAAATTTAACTGATGATTTAAATTTTAACAACTCTTGTTCTAATCTTCACTTCATTATGGATTTGGTGCAGGAGTTTGGGATTAATGCAGAAAAATGAGCAATGAAAATTGTGCTACTTAGAATAGATTGGCTAAGTTAAGGTTTAATGATCATGAATATTCGTCCTTTAAAATCTCATTTTCATCAATCCGCAGCATCACAATGTTTTCCTTGTTTCTAGCACTGTTCCCTCTCACGTTGGGCTGTTTATTTCCACCAACAGTTGATTCAAACAGAAACTGAAGATGTAGATAGATTACCTGAGTCACAAGGATAGTCATCGGAAGAGAGTGTTGTTTGATCACAAATAAACAGTTATTTCGGTCAATAAGCCGAAGGTTCAGAAGAGTTCATTTAACCACTGGTTAAGGTATAAATTGATCAAAACCAAATTAGTCACACTGTACACATAATGTCAATAGACCATTAGACAGTCAACATGGGATTTTCTTGCAGTTTAGCCAATAATCTAAATTACATTGTAGGGAGTGTAATTAATAGGTAATTATCTAAATTTGTGTCGTCTGTTAGGTGGGCTGGAAGACCACTTCAGAAATATGAGCAGCCATTGGTTGCCACTGGAATTCCAGTGTTAGCTGATGATCATAGTGATGTGTAGAACAGTGGAACCATATCTCACAACCGTATTCCTGCATTGAGTTGAATGGTCTTGATAATGCTCTCCTGAATAAAATGGCTGAAGGGATGAACCAGAGCAAAATCCCAATGTTACTCATTTCCTAGTGGAAAATGCAGTTGTGGGTGAAGCCAAAAACAGGACTGTCCTCAACTCAAACATACATAGCAGAGGTGTGGCCATGCTGCAACTTGATTAGCTTATATTTAGAATGAGCATCACACCAGAACCGGCAGAAGCTTTCGGGGCATCTTTTAATAATGGGGCTTCAACATTATTATCAGGAAGGAATTTAAAGAGAACATTAACTTAATATAAAGGGTTATTTTATGAAGGTGTTTGATGTCTATATTAACCAAGCAGGTCAACCAAGGTTTAACTTGAATTTGGTTAGATATTATTCTAAATGCTTCATTGAATCTATTTATACCCATAATAATTTAGAAATTAAATGGTCTGGCTTTAGATATGTTCTCCATCTGTTCTCTTATCTTAGTCTTGAATTAACGCATGCACAATATGCATTTATCTCACCTATTGATAACTGGCACAGCAATCGTAACAGCCTGTCAGTAATCTCCCTGATACTGCGCGTGTCTTGGCAAACGTACCAGAATCCTGTATAACTCCAAAAGGACTATTGTCTTAAATATACTCTCCTGCCAGTATTGAACTTGGATGCAAACAAATCTAGATACTAAAGCAAGCATGAATTGTTACAGTAGTTGGCATAAAGCTAAAGAGCCAGGTATGAAGGCTGACTCCTTGATTCATACAGTCAGGAGCTCCCTGTTGCAGTGCCTGGTCCTGGAAAAGAGCAGGAGGTCAGTTGCACCCCCCCCCCCCGCCCGATATCCTGACCCTTCGTACTTCCAGGCTGCAGTATATAAAGGCAGGTCCGTGACGATCTGACCTTGTAGCTGGTCAGCAGTTCTCTTCACAATCATCAACTAACAATCAGTGCAATACAGCTCGTCCATGATTTCCAGGCAGCCATTTGCATCTGATCCTCACTAATAAGTTAAGGTTCTTTTTAAAATTAATATTAATAATGTAATTAATTTATGAGACACAAGTCTTAAATTTTGAACCTTGAACTTAAAAATAATAGCTTGTAATCTTTAAATTTATTTAAATCTATTTCAGCTCCTTCTGAATGACTGATCATCAGAGGCACTCTGAGTCAGTAGAAAATCTGCCAATAGCCTTCTGGGCGGAGAGGTTGTGGGGTTTTAGGGTCAGCTGTCTAAGGTGGAGTTGCCTTTTGCAGAATGCTGTGTCTTACCAAATGGCTGCAGAAGTGATACCTGTGAGATATTGGAAGCCTCATAGTTACAAAGAGTGAATTCAAACTTAGTGATCTAATGAGAAATGAGCACAAAGCGTCGGTGGGCCAAACACACCAATGGGAATGTAAGCTGGTTACGGCATCACAGTGCAGATTGAAATCATCCTCTTACTCTGTCATTTGCTTATTCTCTGCCAGAAATCACTCCTTCTCTGTTCATACAGGGCCCATATTTTCCATCACTAGATTTTTTTTCTTTTTGCATACTTACAGAAGCACCTAAGGTCTGATTTTCTTACATTTCTTGCTAGTTTACAGACATATCTTGTTTTTCTTTATAAATTCTTGTTGAGTTGTAAAATGCTTGCAATGTTCAGGCCTACTGGTATTTCAGACAACTTCAGGAACCTCTTCCTTGTATTGAATACTCATTTCAATTTCCCTTTTCAGCCATGGATTGACCACTTTTCCTATTATGGTTTTGTGTTCTAAATGGGACAAACCAGAAAATGGGACATACCAAAAAATGGCATTGTAGGTAAATTAAACGTTGATGCAGAATAAACAGTGTTCGGAATCAAGATCACAGATTTACTTCTTCTGTCAATTTGTCTTCTTTTCAACGTTATCTCATGCCTTTGTCATTTTAGTTACTATTCTTGCCTCCCTACCCAACACTTTTCTCTTTCTTCAGGATTCACCTTCTACCCAGTGACAGCTGTGCTCACAATTCCAATAAAGAAACCCTGTTGGGATTAGTATTTACTGTTATCATTTTTCTTATGCGATTCTTTTCAAAACCATTTTACGCATCTTTCTGATATCCTGCCATTTTTCAAACCAATTGCATGCAGTTTTTTCACAGAGTTATTTACTACCTTGATTTATCAAGGAACTGTATTAGTTGTTAAATCTCCTTTGCAGCAGAAAGCACAGAGAGGTGCTGTTATTTCAGCAACATCTTTTCATGCCTCAGTTAAGATGAACAGCTTTCTACCAATATGAAAACTATCTTCATTTAGCAAGTGCGGCTTTGGATATTAACAAATGATTGAAGTCTAGCGTTCTTGTGTTACAGGAATCATTTATGAAGCAGATGGGTGCTAAGAGTAACTTTGTGACTCATTATATTTAACAGCTTAGTCAGCACTGACTGGTATGCACTTACTCTGGAGTTCAATGACAGAATCATTCAGGCCTTTGGATGGGTTTCAAGGATTATTTATAAACCTATTGCTTTTTCTTTCAAGCACTTGCCTTTCATAGAACCATAGAACCATAGAACACTGCAGCACAGAAAACAGGCCATTCGGCCCTTCTAGTCTGTGCCGAAACATTATTCCGTTAGTCCCATTGACCTCAATCCAGTCCATAACCCTTCAGACCTCTCCCATCCAAGTACCTATACAATTTATTCTTAAGACTTAAGAGTGAGCCCCTATTTACCACGTCAGATGGCAGCTCGTTCCACACCCCCACCACTCTCTGAGTGAAGAAGTTCCCCCAAACCTTTCCCCTTTCACCCTAAAGCCATGTCCTTTCATGTTTATCTCTCCTAATCTAAGTGGAAAGAGCCTATTCACATTTACTCTGTCTATACCCCTCATAATTTTGTAAACCTCTATCATATCTCCCCTCATTCTTCTACGCTCCAAGGAAGAAAGTCCTAACCTGTTCAATCTTTCCCTGTAACTCAACTCCCGAAGACCCGGCAACATCTTAGTAAATCTTCTCTGCACTCTTTCAATCTTACTGATATCCTTCCTGTAGTTAGGTGACTAGAACTGTACACAATACTCCAAATTTGGCCTCACCAATGTCTTATACAACCTCCCCATGACATCCCAACTCCTATACTCAATACTTTGATTTATGAATGCCAGGATGCCAAAAGCCTTCTTTACAACCCTGTCTACCTGTGACACCAGTTTCAGGGAATCATGTATCTGAACTCCCAGATCTCTTTGTTCTTCCGCACTCCTCAGTGCCCTACCATTTACTGTGTATGTCCTACCTTGATTTGTCCTTCCAAAATGCAACACCTCACACTTGTTTGCATTAAATTCCATCTGTCATTTTCTGGCCCATTTTTCCTGTTGGTCCAGATCCCTCTGCAAGCTTTGAAAGCCTTCCTCGCTGTCCACAACGCCTCCAATCTTAGTGTCATCAGCAAAATTGCTGATCCAATTTACCACATTATCATCTAGATCATTGATATAGACAACAAACAACAATGGTCCCAGCACAGATCCTTAAGGCACACCACTAGTCACAGGCCTCCAGTCTGAGAAGCAACCATCCACTATCACTTTCTGTCTTCTCTCACACAACCAATTTCAAATCCAATTTACAACTTCTCCATGGATACCTAGTGTCTGGACCTTCTGAACTAACCTCCAATGTGGGACCTTGTCAAAGGCCTTACTAAAGTCCATGTAGACAACATCCACAGGCTTTCCTTCATCTGCTTTCTTGATAACCTCATCGAAAAACTCTACAAGATTCATTAAACACGATCTACCACGCACAAAGCCATGCTGACTGTCCTTAATCAGCCCTTGACTGTCCAAATACTTGTATATCCGATCTCTCAGAACACCTTCCAATAATTTACCTACTACTGATGTCAGGCTCACCAGCCTGTAATTGCATGGTTTACTTTTGGAGCCTTTTTTAAACAACGGAACAACATGAGCTACCCTCCAATCCTCCAGCACCATACCATGAAGCACATTTTTCTGAAGGACATTTTAAAACAAACCTTTGATAGGACTAATCTTTCATGACAATGAATATAGATTGTAGTGGCAGAGCCAAAATATTGCAAGAGGCCATCAGATACTTCCTATTTGAGTTTTCCTACTTTCTGATTGAAATTATAGTAATAGCAAATAATAACGATAGTGAAGAATAAACAATATGTTGTGTTGTGAGACCATTAAGTTGTTATACCAATGGAAATGATTTGGCAGAATGCAAAAAAAAAAGAAATATTGGATTTCATGCGGGACATTTCACAACTTCAAGACCCCCAAAGTGGTGTCTGTTCGATGAGAAATGTCCAAAGTGGAGATTTACATTGGACAATGTAAAGGTATGCTTAAAAATTATTGAAGAAAAGACAGAAAATATAGTAATGATGTTAACTATAGGGCATATGAAAATATGAGAGCTATAGTCCAAAGGGAAATTCAAATTGCCAAAAGGCAGGTTGAGAAGGATATTGCTGATAATGCTAAGATTGACCCTAAGAGATTTTTTCAACATTTTGGTAGTACAAGAAAAATCAAGGAGTAAGTTAAGTGTCACACATAAAAAATGCTGGTGAACGCAGCAGGCCAGGCAGCATCTACAGGAAGAGGTACAGTTGACGTTTGAGGCCGAGACCCTTCATCAGGACTAACTGAAGGAAGAGATAGTAAGATATTTGAAAGTGGGAGGGGGAGGGGGAGATCCGAAATGATAGGAGAAGACAGGAGGGGGAGGGGTGGAGCCAAGAGCTAGAGAAGGGAGAGGATCATGGGATGGGAAACCTGGGGAGAAAGAGAAGGGGGGAGGGGAGCCCGGAGGGTGAAGAGCAGACAAGGAGGTATAGTGCGAGTGACAGTGGGAGAAAAAGGAGAGAGAGAAAAAAAAGGGGGGGGGAAATATATATATATAAAATATATTAAATAAGTAAATAAGGGATAGAGTGTGAAGGGGAGGAGGGGCATTAATGGAAGTTAGAGAAGTCAATATTCATGCCATCAGGTTGGAGGCTACCCAGACAGAATATAAGGTGTTGTTCCTCCAACTTGAGTGTGGCTTCACCTTGACAGTAGAAGAGGCCATGGATAGACATATCAGAATGGGAATGGGACATGGAATTAAAATGTGTGGCCACTGGGAGATCTTGCTTTCTCTTGTGGACAGAACGTCGGTGTTCAGCGAAACGGTCTCCCAGCCTGCGTCGGGTCTCGCTAATATACGAAGCACATCCTTCCCTCCCCCATTCTTTCTGCTTTCCACAGGGATCGCTCCCTACACGACTCCCTTGTCCATTCGCCCGCCCCCCCCCATCTCTTCCCACTGATCTCACTCCCGGCACTTATCCTTGTAAGCGGAACAAGTGCTGCACATCCTTACACTTCCTCCCTCACCACCATTCAGGGCCCCAGACAGTCCTTCCAGGTGAGGGGACACTTCACCTGTGAGTCGGCTGGGGTGATATACTGCGTCCGGTGCTCCCGGTGCAGCCTTCTATATATTGGCAAGACCTGGTGCAGGCTGGGAGGCTGTTTCACTAAACACCTGCGCTCTGTCCACCAGAGAATGCAGGAGCTCCCAGTGGCCACATATTTTAATTCCATGTCCCATTCCCATTCTGATATGTCTATCCACGGCCTCCTCTACTGTCAAGATGGAGCCACACTCAGGTTGAAGGAACAACACCTTATATTCCGTCTGGGTAGCCTCCAACCTGATGGCATGAATATTGACTTCTCAAGCTCCCGCTAATGCCCCACCTCCCCCTCGTACCCCATCCCTTATTTATTTATTTAATATTGTATATATATTCCCCCAACCCTTTTTTCTCTCTCTCTTTTTTCTCCCTCTGTCCCTCTCACTATAACTCCTTGCCTGCTTTCCACCCTCCAGGCTCCCCTCCCCCACTTCTCTTTCTCCCCAGGCTCCCTGTCCCGTGATCCTCTCCTTTCTCTAGCTCGTAGATCCACCCCTCCCCTCCTGTCTTCTCCTATCATTTCGGATCTCCCCCTCCCCCTCCCACTTTCAAATCTCTTACTATCTCTTCTTTCAGTTAGTCCTGACGAAGGGTCCCGGCCCGAAACGTCGACTGTATCTCTTCCTAGAGATGCTGCCTGGCCTGTTGTGTTCACCAGCAATTTTTGTGTGTATTACTTGAATTTCCAGCATCTGCAGATTTCCTCGTGTCTGCAGTAAGTTAAGTGTATTAGGAATAATAGCGGGGTGTTAAATTATGCAGAGCAGGACACAGCAGATACACTTAACTCATATTTTGCTAAAGTATTCACCTGCAAAGATGCCACTAAGTGTAGAGAAAAATAAGGTTGTTTTAATTACTTAGAGATCTTAGAAAGTGAGGTCCTGCTTCAGCAGAAAAGGATGAAAGTCAATAAATCTCCAGGGCCAAATGACATATATCCAAGGGTACTTAAAGAGGTCTGTGATTATATATACAAACCCCTAACATGTACTTTTTAAAAGTCATTGAAAAACTGGTGAAATCCCAAAGGAATGAAAATGGGCTAATGTTGGCCCAGTATATAAGAAGGGTGACGGTACTAATGCTGGTAACTACAGACCAGTAAGCTTAATATGTATCACAGGCAAGATAATAGAAACAATAATAAAGCATTGGATGGAAAAGCAGCTGATAAGTTTAGGCTAGTTAGCTGAAAGCTAGCATGGGTTACTAATATGCAGGAGTTCTATGAAGTGACAACTAAAATTCACGATAACAATAAAGCAGTTGATATCATTTACTAGGACCTTCAGAAGGCTTTTGACAAAGTACCCTATGAGAGGTTTGTAGTCAAATTACAGCAGGTAGGGATTCAGAGTAAAGTGTGCGAATGGGTGCAGAATTGACTCGAAACAGAAAACAACGAGTTAAGATGAGAGGATCATTTTCACACCAAGAAGATGTTAACAGTAGGGTTCCACAGGGATTGGTTTTGGAGTCGCTGCTGTTTTTAATTTACATTAATGATTTGGATAAGCACATAACAAATGAACTAGTAAAGTTTGTCAATGACACAAAATTAGGGGGATGGGTTGATAACATTCAGGCAGCAGAATCAATGTAGCTAGATCTAAGCACAATCTAGGTATGACAGATAAATGGCAGATGAAAGTTAATGTAAATAAATGTAAAGTTTTACATATATGAATTAGAAATATTGGATATTAATATATAGTGGAAGGTCTTGAGTTAGGAAGTGCACCGTTTGAGAAGGATTTGAACATCCTGGTAAACTCATCACAATGAACACCTAGACAATGCACAGAAGTGATTAGGAAAGCTAATGGAGTCTTGGGCTATATAATGCACTCGGTGGAGTTCAAGTCTAGAGACGTTCCCCTTAAGCTGTATCATGCACTGGTAATGCCACGCCTCGAGTACTGTGTACAATTTTGGTCTCCACATAGTGTGAGGGATGTGAAGGCACTAAAGAGAGTCCAGGGAGGGGCAGCTAGACTCATTCCAGGTCTGCAGGGTTATGAACTACAAAGATAGATTGAAAGAATTAAGTCTTTTTATCTTTAGTAGACGTAGAGACATGATAGACGGGTTCAAAATCGTTAAGGGTGTAAGTAAGATGGATGCCAGCTGCTACTTCAAAATTAATCCATTATCAAAAACATAGGTGGAGACTGGTTAAGGGGAGATTTCAGACTAACATCAGGAACCATTTCTTTACAGAGTGAGTTCTGGACACAGGGAACAAACTACTAGTTGTATAGTTGAGAGTAGTACCTCAGAGACTTTCAAATCTAAACTCGATAGTTATTTCAACACACCATGTGAACAGGAATTTAGCAAGCTTTGTTGGGCCAGTTGGCCTGTTCTTGTCAAAAACTTTCTAATGCTATAATGTTCTAATGAGGTAATGTGGTAAATAAAGCCAAAAATGTACAATCAGTAGGGGTTATGAACAGGTATAACACAATGCCTGGATGACTTATGTCCACTGTGTTCCTTGAGAAATAAATATTAGCATGAGCATCTTTACTTTTCTTATAATATTATTATAAAAAGCATTATATGACTTTTTACATCTTACTAGCAAGTTAGTCAGAATCTTATCTTAATATCCTGTTGGGAAGATGGTTCCTGTGGAACTATAACACGTCCTCAGTATTGCACTGACGTGTCTTTACTATAGGGAAATACAACCTAATCGTTAATATGGATTAAGTATACGAGGGGTGATTGATAAGTTCATGGCCGAAGGTAGAAGGAGTCAATTTTAGAAAACCGAGCACATTTATCTTTCAACATAGCCCCCTCCTACATTTACACACTTAGTCTAGTGGTCGTGGAGCATACGGATCCCTTCTTTGTAGAAGTTGGCATCTTGGACCTCCAGAAGTGGTCCACAGCAGGGGTGATTGATAAGTTTATGGCCTAGCGGAGGAGCAGGGAGGAGAAGATGGCAGTGCGACACAGCGCGTGCGGCCGTTCTGAATGATATCATATCTGTGAAGTAGGATGCCGTGCACAATCCTGATTTGATAGAGACAGACGTGAAGAAGAACAGAGGAACATCTGGAGAAACTTCTGAAATGCCCGCTTTGCTGCCGTTGCTACTGTGCAATCGAGAATCTCCGGAGGGAAGGCCCCAAATCCTCAGCCTTGCCTATCGTCTGTTGCCGGGGCCGGGGTCGAAGCGCTCTGCAGAGATGGTGCTTGGTGCATTGGTGTTGGAGAGCTGGTTGGAGGCTCGGAGTTTTCGGATGGACTCGGAGTCGGACTGTGGTTGGATACTTCCAGGATGCTGCATTGGCAAGTTTGCGGTGCTGGAGGTTTACTGCCTGCGTGAGATGATGGGACTTTCGAGAGACTTTGAGACTTTACCGTGCCCATGGTCTGTTCTTATCAAATTACGGTATTGCTTTGCACTGTTGTAACTATATGTTATAATTATGTGGTTTTTGTTAGTTTTTCAGTCTTGGATTGTCATGTGTTTCTGTGATATCATTCTGGAAAAACATTGTTTTATTTCTTAATGCATGCATTACTAAATGACAATAAAAGAGGACTGCGTGTCCTCATAATCTAATCTAATCTAAGGTAGGAGGAGATAAGTTATTAACTTTAAACTTTCTGCATAATCACTCAAAGAGTTGAACTGCACGTGCATGTAACGAGAGCTGTATAACTCATCTTCTTCCACCTTAGGCCACAAACTTATCAATCACCCCTGCTGTGGACCACTTTCTGGAGGTCCAAGATGCCGACTTCTACAAAGAAGGGATTCGTATACTCCATGACCGCTGGACTAAGTGTGTAAATGTAGGAGGGACTATGTTGAAAAATAAATGCACTAGGTTTTCTAAAATTGATTCCTTCTACCTTAGGCCACAAACATATCAATCACCCCTCGCATATTTGCATGAGTAGACACAATAATAAGTCCCTGGCGGAATAGTATACTGTAATTTACTTTCAAAATTCATTTAAAATAAGAACAGAAAATGGTGGAAGCATTCAGCAGATCTAACCGTGTCAGTAGAGAAAGAAACAGTTAATATTTCAGGTCAGTGACCTGTCATTATTATTCCATTTTTCTTACGTTCCAGGTTCCCATCATCTACAATACCTTACCTTTGAGTTAATGTTACTCATTATTTAATCTTCACAGGCTACATAGTGGTAAATTCAGAGTGGCCCTATCAAAGTGCGCGACGAAATAGAATATGATGAATTAAACAGGTTTGGCTGCTATATCCTCATGGAATCTATGAGGATTGATTGTAGATGAATCATTTGTTCTTGCACTTAAAGGAAAGGTTCCAAAATTTCCTGTCTTAAGAATCAGTTTTTCCCCCATGACTCTATTTGAATCAGTTTTTCCCCCCATGACCATTAACAAAATAAGATGGAAGACCTCAGTTTCTTTCTTTCTTTCTCTCTCTCCCTCCTTCCCTCCTACTTTCTCTCTCTTCTGCTCTCTCTCTCTCACTCTGTCTGAATCTTTCTCCCTCCCTCTTCCCTTCCCCTCTCCTTTTTTTCTCTCTCCCTTGCTATTCCATTACACTTTATTTTACAGTTCAGGTAGCCTCTGACAAAACCCATTCTGTCCATGTCTGTTGCCCTTGGAAACAGAACCTGTGTAATTTTCCTGGCTATCTCATGCACTATGGTCAGAATAGTTGTCTTCCTTCACCTCTGGAGCACAAGTTCAAATTTTTCAGACTGATAGACGTAGATCATCGCTCTAGCAAAGGGTAAATCTCAGTATATTATCATTCCTGTTTGGCTCCAGGTGGAGAAAAAATCAAGTCCAAAACTATCTGTGATTTAGAAATAATTGCACAATGTGACACAAAAGCACTTTGGAGTGGCTGGTCTGGGGATTGGAGCTGCCCTACTCTTGCAATTGTTCTTCTGAGCAGATAAAGAAGGTCATTGAAGCACTCAAAGGGAATTTCCAGATCTGACCACATGCATGTCAACATCTTTTCAGGGTCTTTTCATGTAGGTGGTGGATGTGATTTTTTTATTCTCTCTTGATAATGCGAAATTGAAATTGTTCCTCAAGGTATATGCATTAACACCTAAACTTGGGTTAATGCCAGTGCTGAAAGGTAAGTGCTGCAGAGATGTTAGATATTCATTAGCAGGTAAAATATGAGGTTGGATATCACATCAAATGGCTTTAGTTTAGAAACATAGAAAAATAGAAATCCACAGCACATTACAGGCCCTTCGGCTCACAACATTGTGTCGACCATTGACCAACTCTAGACACTGTCTGGAATTTCCCTACCGTATAACCCTCTATTTTTCTAAGTTCCGAGTACCTATCTAAGAGTCTCTTAAAAGATCCTATCGTATCCGCCTCTACCACCTTTGCTGGCAGTGCATTCCATGCACCCACCATTCTCTGTGTGAAAAACTTACCTCTGACTTCCCCTTTGCACCTACTTCCAAGCACCGGAAAGCTATGCCCACTCGTATTAGCCATTTCAGCCCTGGGGAAAAAGCCTCTGACTAGCCACACAATCAATGCCTCTCATCATCTTATACACCTCTATCAGGTCACCTCTCGTGCTTCGTCGCTCCAAGGAGAGAAGGCCAAGTTCACTCATTCACTCAAAGTTTAACCTTACAAAAGTGTGCTGCCAGAGATCAAGGAAGAATCAGCAATCTTTAATGTGAGTGTATACTGATTAGAAAAAGAGCTATGCAGTCACAGAGCTTATATTCAATCAGTGAGCACAGGGTTATCAGCCCAGAATTTGTACCGAGAAACAAGTCACTCACATTAACTGTTGACCTACAAAAAAGATCATATCTACTTTGTACAGTACCATAGTGAGAACTTGCTTGATAGTGTCATGCAAATACTCCATGGCAAGTTGAATAGTTTGCACTGGAAATTCAGAGCAACTCAAACCTAAAAGCCATTGAGAAAAATATCTGTCATCCAGTTAAAATACATATCATTGGTTTAATAGTCCATTAAAACTATTTAAGTCTTTATTTCTGAGTTACATCAACAATAAAAACACTTAAATACAATTAAATATAAAACCCTTGGGACTTAATATTGAGTCTAAGAATTATATTTAACCAGCCTTTCCTATTTGTGTCAGAACTGCCCAGATCTAATCTAAGATTATTAACTCTGCTCTTCTCACTCCACAGATGCTAACTGATCTGTTGAGTAATCCTAGCATTCTCTTTTACCTCAGATATGCAGTGATTGCTGTATTGTGGATCTCATAGTTCCATTTTTTCCTACTTTTCTCAAATATCTTCATTTCCCTTGTTTAGAGGGCACTGAAATAATTGTGATCCCTGAACAACCTTTGCCTCCACACTGTAACAAACATTCTCTTTATTTTCTCCTTCCCTCTCCTACTCTGTGACATTGAGTATGATTGTTTTCTCAGTATTCCATTTCAGATGAAAGGCTATTGATCAAAAACAGTGACTTTGTTTTTTTCTCTCTCCATAGACTACTCCCCAGTTTTAATTTTAATTTCAAATTTCCAGACTCTTCAGCTTTGTGCTTTTCAATGTTTAAAAATGAATCAAGCTTTTCAATCTGAAAATGGAAAAAAAGACTAATAACTTAGAAACATTCAAATAAATTGAAACATTAAAGAAAATGTAAAAATGTGATCTTATTAGAATGGAATTGGTTTATTATTGTCATATGATAACATAACAATAATTTATGCCTTCACTTCCAAGGATTTTGTAGCTCATCTCCTCAATATTATTTATTTACTTATTTTTTATTTGTACTGTTTGCATTCTTTTGTTTATGTGTAGTTCTTTTATTGATTTTATTATTTTTCTCTGTTCCGCTGTGAGTGCTTGCAAGAAAATGAACCTTAAGGTAGTATATATTGACACATATGTACTTTGATAATAAATTTACTTTGAACTTTTAACATGTACTGATGTACACTGAAAAGCTTGACTTGCATATTGTTCATAAAGATCAAATCATTACACAGTGCATTGAGGTAGAACAAGGTAAAATAATAACAGTGGAAAATAAAGTGTAAAAGCCACAGAGAAAGGGCAGTGAAGGTAAACAATAAAGTACAAGATCCTAACAAGGTAGATTGTGAGGTGAAGAGTCCATCTTGTCATAATAGGAACCTTTTAATGGTCTTTTAACAGCGGGGTAGAAGCTGTCTTTGAGCTTGGTTGTACATGCTTTCAGACTTTTGTATCTTCTGCCCAAAGAAGGGAAAGGAAAGAATGTCCAGTCTGGGTGGGTCTTTGATTATACTGGCTCTTTTACTGAGATAGCGAGAAGTATGGACAGTTTAGGAGAGACTGGTTTTCATGATGTTGCTGACCAGTTAATCAGTAGAGGAAAACTTGCCAAACCAGGTCTAATCTGTCACACATCGTTTGAGCAGATTTCCCTTTGTTTAGTTGTGGGGAATGACCACAGCTTTCAGCTTCATGGTCAACAAAACATCAGCAAACAGCTACCATCGAGCCTGCAGAAAAATCCCAAATTTGTCAGCGTTTAGTTATTATATGCTGAAATTTAGCTTTTCCCTACATATACTGAATATCACTAAATATTTGAGTCATACACTGAATCATTTGCCATATATTTTTCATATTTGTAATAGGATTAGTTGATGAAAAGGTCAACAGGAATTTGGAACAATCTATTTACTCCATTGTTAAGCTCTGTGCGACTTTTCACTGAGCTACCAATTACTGAAATGTATTTACAGTAAGCAAATATATGAGAACTAAAACAGAAATTGAGAAGTATTTCATCATGCAATGTTGATAGAACCCAATGAAGTTCAAGAGTAATATGTTTAACAGTGAATCATTGGATTATACAAATTATAGATTAGAACTCTGAGTAATCATTAAAGTCCTTTGATCACATTGGATTTGTGTCAAAATGCAAGTTCTTTTTAAGAAAGTGGGCCAATATTGTGCTAACTCTTGGAATGCTCCCTATTTTCAGATGAAAATGTTAACCTTAGAGAGAAAATGCCATGAATGGAATAACTATTCTTCATGGCATTTAACTGTTAAATACAATGTTTTTTCAATGATGTGTAGGATCACTGAAATGAAAAATTCCATCATATCAAAGAAAACCATAAAGAAATTAGATGGCCAGGTTGAACCACAGATAGAAATTGCAGGAAGATGATTATCTAGTTCAACTAGATTGGTTTCAATGTACAAGGCAAAAGACTGTGGATTCTAGGTCCCAGTTGTAATGCAGGCATCACTGTACAAAGGTGGAAGGGAATTTAGCTAAATAATGACTGAACTTGACAAGCAAGGCCCAGGGTAAGACCGCTTATCCCTTGGAGAAATAAGAAAAGTGTAAAACAAAAGGTTACTGTGAACAGTTACTTCTCATTCTGCTCCTGTTCCGTCATTGTACCTCGGAGCAAAAACTGGAGGCTGCCCCACTATGTTTAAGATGTTAGTTGTAACTAAGTTTGAACATGAGTTCTACCATTAGATGGGGCCATTTTGTGGAAGAATAGCACAGGTGGTAGAGTTCCAGTGACTGGGGTTCCTGACTTTGGGTGCTGCCTAGCGGGAGTTTATGTGTCCTCCTTGTGTTCCAATTTCCTCTCAGAGCCCAGAGTTGATTAGCCTCTGTGAACTGCCCCAAGTGTGTGGGTAAGTGGAAACCTCTTGGTGATGGAAATGCAGAGAAAATAGCTTGCATGGGAGATTAGTAGGGGAATAGAATTGCTCTGTGCGCTGGCAGAAACTTGATGAGCCGAAATAACCTTCTTTTATGTTGTATAGTAGTACGCTTTCAAGGTTGTGATCCTTTGGGGATCTATGTTAAACCAACATCAGGCCCAATATAGTCAGAGGTAATGAAGGTTACTCACAATATTCACCTAGCACCACTTCCCTGTGGCGCACCAGAAAAAGCAACTCAGCAAATTTTATGGATGTTTTTGACTTTATTAGATGCTCTCCTGTGGTGAGCAAATATCTTCAAACTGGGTTCTGTTTATTGTCCCAATCATTTTATTGTGAGCTGAAATAATGGGAGTGCTTATAGCTTGCTGAAGAGGCATCTAAATTGTTTTAGTAATTAAACTGAAAGGCTTGGGTCTTGTTGATAAGGTAAAGTTTAGGAGTCAGGGTGCTCCATCAATTTTCTACTTGCATGTTCTTTTGTGTTATAGAAACAATTTGGCAATAATGCGGTGTATTGTATTAGTTTTGCAATGGGTAGAGGGGAAGGAACGTTAGGGGTGAGTGGTGAAAGTAGCAGTACTCTCTGTTGCAAACTGCACTGCTCCCTCTCTTGCTTGAGTGCCAGTTGCTTCAGTTAAAATGGGCAGCTCCATTTCAAAGGCTGTTCTTGCAGGAGATGCTGTTGTGGGTTTGTGGCAGGTCTTCTTTAGTGTCTATTATCTGCTTTGGTGAAGGACTCAGTAATGATCTGGAATTCAGTCTTCAGGTGTGCATGTGCAAGGACTTCTCTTCTGAATAGAGATGAAGAGAAGTTTCTTTAGCCAGAGGGTTGTAAATCTGTGAAATTTGTTGCCACATTCAACTGTGCATGCCAAGTCACTGAGTATGTTGAAAGTGGAGGTAGACTTTTTTTATTCATTAGAGCATCAAACAATAAGAGGTGAAGGAAAGAGAATGAGATGGAGAGAGAAAATACTTGAGCCATGTTCAAATGGTGGACCAAAAGGCTTAATTTTGCCCCTATTTCTTCTGGTTTTTGTTGTATCTACTAATTGCTCCTTTCCAATGGTTCACGTCCTTTCTAGTTTATCAACTGAAATTTCCAAGGAGAATTACGTTGTTAGGATTTGGTCCTGGTAGGTTCAGATGGTTTTCTTGTCTTGTTCAGTACTTCCAGTGTCAAGTGTATATGTTGTTGACTGTAGTTTGCTGGCCCTGTAATGAAGCGATTTGATGAGTGATGAGATGGTCATATATCTGATGGGCAGAGATGAATAGAAGACTAGTTTATTTAATGGTGAAGCCACACTCATGAGGACAGTTTTCATTTTTTAGCTTGACCTCGACTGAGGCCACACCCCAGCCTGCTATCATGCTCCCCTACCACCAGTATCCCAAACTGTAGTGACCAAGGCCTTTGTCTTAGCACTCTAAAAAAAGTCTGTTCACTGGGATGCACTCATCCTTCAGGTGGGGGAGAATCTCACTCAGCCACTGCCAGGCCTTCACAAGCTTTAATTCACCCATGGCTTGTTACTGTGGGTTGGCAGCAGGCAATCATGTCGTTCTCCCCTTTAAGCTGCACAGGCAAAATGCTAGAGAAGGTAATCTTATCAGGTAGATCTATGGAGAGGAATAGAGGGGAATAAATGGAATTTACATTCCCCATTCTGGTTTTCCTCTTACTTTTCTTGTCTCCTCACCTCCATCTAGTTCTCCATCACCTCCCTCTGGTTCCCCTCTTCCTTCTCTTTTTTCCATGGCTCACTGTCCTGTCCTATTAGAATCCTTCTTCTTCAGACCTTTGCCTCTACCACCTATCACCTCCCAGGTTCTTACTTCATACACACCCCCTATTTGCTCACATTTCCCCTCACTTAGTCTTACTTATCACCTATCGCTTGTACTCCTTCCCCAATTCCCACCTTCTTATTTGGCTTCTGCCACCTCCCTTTCTAGTCTTGATGAAGGCTTGTGGCCCGAAGCACTGGCTGTTTATTCCCCTCCATACATTCTGCATGACTGTTTATTTCTCCAGCATTTTGTGTGTGTTGCTTGAGACTTACAACAAATGCAGAATCTCTTGTGTTTATGGTGCTCTCCTTTAACTTTGGGCATGTTCACTGTATTTGTTCAGCTAGCAGTGAGCACAAAATGAAGGCAAGGCAACCAGACCCAGTAAAGTCTGCTCTTGCGTTCTCCGGGGAGTTTGACAATGATGGAAAACTCCTGCTTTTAATTTTTCTGTTGTTGCCATTGTCCCTCACTTTCATATGCCTGTAACTGCACACAATGAGAATTGCAGTTTTATAAGCTGCGATGTTGAGGACAGCCTATCATAGTCAAGGAGCATGATGGGATAGGGTGGCAGGTGGTGGCCAACTGGGTTGAGAAACGCACACAGTTTTAACCGCCCTCACTGCTAACCAGTCAAAGCTGCCTGACAAAAGAGGCACATGGTGTATGGAGGCCCATTATCTCAGTGCACAAAAAGAAACCCCTTTATCACAATAATTACATCTCTTTTTCTCTGCAGTTAACCCTGTCCATTTGTTTAAGATTACCAGTAATTGCAAAGTGACACAGAAGGGTTGATGTGAGTGCTAGAAGGTACTCCCTGGGTGGTTCATTTCTATGCTCTTGTTCATTGCTGGCCCTTTATGAGGACAACTTTGCTATAGCAACCGTTCCCAGAATGCCTGAAATGTCTGCTTCTCTAACGGAGAAGGCGTGTCACAGAGATCAAGAGGCCTGACCAATACTAAAACATATTCTGTCCTCCTACTGTTCCCTCACAGCCAGCTCCCAAAATCATTGCTCAATTTATAAATCTCCTAATCTAGTTAAGGTTCTCAACTTCTGAAACAAAAGCAATGTCAGTTCATAAGTTTAACTCTAAAATACAGTTAGAATGATTTTGTTTTTGTCAGAGCAGTCAGGAATGAACATGCTGATAAATTCCATGGTAGTGGTGTTTTACTGCTGTCAGTGCCCACAGTTAGTGGTTAAGCTTTTCAACTTACCTTTTGTTATTTTTGTGTATCAGAATTGTAATGAGGAATCTACTTAACACTTCAGGTGGTCACAGTGTTATGCTATTTTGTTTCGGGTAATTGGTGGGGGGGGATATTTGTGGGAAGGGAAGGGATACACAGTTCTGAACTGTAAACCATACTTTGCTCTTGCCTATATTCACTCTTGGGATGTCCAGACAGGATTGACGTCTGCAACTGCCTCATGACCCCAGTGGCTTACTCAAAGGCTGAAGTCAAGTATGGACCAGATTGGGCACATAGGCTCATTAGCTTTCAGGAAAGACATTAGAGAAGCAGATGGGTTTTTACAACAGTCTGGTAGTTTCATGATAATCATTACTGATAATAGCTTTTTAATTCAATGCTTATTACTTGATTTCAGATTCTACAACCTCCATAGCAGAACTTGAACTCATGTCACGCGATCACTTATTCAAAGTAACCTAAACACAAACACGAGAAAGTCTGCAGGTGCTGGAAATCCAGCGTAACACACACAAAATACTGGAGGAATTCAGCGAATCAGGCAGCATCTATGACGTTTTGGGCTGAGACCCTTCACCTGGAATGCAAAGGAGGAGGGAAGATGGCTGAATAAAAAGGTGGGGGAGGGGAAAGAGGCTAGCTGGAAGGTGATAGATGAAGTCAGGTGAATAGGAAAGGTCAAGGGCAGGAGAAGAAGTAATCTGATAGGAGAAGAGAGTGGACAATAGGAAAAAGGGAAGAAGGAGGGGACCCGGGGGAAGTAATAGGTAATTGAGAAGTAAAAGGTCTGAGTGGGGAATGGGGCGGGGGGGGGGTCATGAAATTTAGTTACTGGAAGGAGGAATTGATATTCATGTCATCAGGTTGGAGGCTACCCAGACGGATTATAAGGTGTGGTTCCTTTACCCTGAGGATGGCCTCATCTGAGCACAAGAGGAGGTCATCGACCGACACATCGGACCTGGAACAGGAACTTAAACACATACTGTCAGGCATGGATGAGCGGCAATGTTGTATCTTTGTATGCTGTTCCATAAAGACTCTTAATTACAATACCTTAAAATTCAAACTTAAAACAAGTTAACAAAGGTTACCTTTACATGTTACACTAGCGCTATCTTGTTGGCTCTGCTTTGGTGCTCACAGCACCCTGCCCCCCATATCCACACTTATTTGATTTGGACTCAGAGAGGCCACTACGCTGAATCAATGACAGACAGTGATTACAATGACCAGGCCTGGGCTGTCACAGACCTTCTATTATCATGCTGAGGAAACCTCACTCGGATGTGGCCATGAAGGCTTTGACAACCCAGCAATGCCTCACCTGCAGCGCTGCAGGCTGTCAAGCCTGTCTGGAAACTGAATGTCTCTTAATGTGCCTGACATTTTAAAAACTTTGATAACTTTGACAGGTGGTAAATTTGGGAGTCGGTCTTCTGCCAGCTTTCAAAGCACTTAGCATCAATGAACCAATAAATGCTGTGGAGTCTGAGCTCCACCCCAGGAATCCCCATGATATGACACTCCCCTATGTGATTAACAAACTTTTATCAACCCTCTGATTTGGCACTGCTATCACCTGAGTCATTTTCTCCATCTCCACCATCGCTCCTCTGTCTCTGCAACCTACAAACCCATGCTGATTCCATTTCTTCGTTTATAACAGGTCAACAGCCCAAAGCATTAAAGGTTGCTTCTCCAAACATTCTGCCTAACCTGCTGAATTCCTTCCAGCATTTTTTATTTTCGTTTGTTTATACATCATGTGCTTCTTTTGCCAATATCACGATTATATGCGCTATATTTTGAAATATTTAATACTATGAAGAGTCATAGTCGTAGAAAAGTACAGCACAGATACAGACTCTTCAGCCCATCTAATCCATGCTGAGCTATCTAAACTGCTTTTCCTCATCAACCTGCACTTGGACCATAGCCCTCCATACCCCACCATCCATGTACCGATGCAAACTCTCTCTTAAATGTTCAAATCAAGCTTGCATGCACCACTTGCACTGGCAGCTCACTCCACACTCTCACGACCCTATGAGTGAAGAAGCTTCCCCTCTTGTTCCTCTTAAACTTTATACCTTTCACCCTTAACCTATGACCTCTAGTTATAGTCCGACCCAACCTCAGCTGAAAAAGCCTGTTTGCAGGCTTTTTACCCTGTCTATACCTTTTATAAAGATGCATTTAACTCGAGATTTATTCCCAGTCCCAAAATGACCAGTACAGTACGGTTAAACTTTGCCTCTAAAATTCATTTCTATTGACGTAAATAGCTCTGAGTTTCAGGAACAAAGTAGCATTTATTAACAAAGCAGCAATGAATTTCCAGACATAATTTTATCATAATTTTTGGTTGATACATGTTTTAACAACTAATGATAATTTTATGATCTTCTGAACATTATTCCTGTACCCAGAAGCAGAAAATAAGTATGAGTTTCACTTGATGCTTGCATAAAATTATATATCACATAGTATCTGAAAATGAATTCCATTATTATTTCTGTGAGATTGTGTTCATACGATTATAGTATAATAAATTAAGCACTTTGCAGTTTTTACATTGAGATTTGGAAACTGTGCTTCAAATGTAAAATGGCATTTATTCAAGGGCCATTTCTTCAAATATATTGTTTAAAGTGCACTATAAGTAACACTTCAGAAAGCAGTTGCATCTTTTCTGTCCAACCCCGCTTTCAAGTCTGCTCTGAAATATCAACCAGATATTTCCAAAATGCTTCTTTATGTTTAGGCCTTTCTTGCATTTCCTTTATTTTCAAGCCCATGAAATCCTGTACTTTTCTACAGTAGGAGTTTTTTTTTAATTGCTGGGGCATCAGCTATGTATCACCTGGGTAAATAACAAGTTCACTACCTGAAAAGTTATACCAAAAGTGCAGTTTTTCATTTCTATACTGTTGTAACATGGTGCAGGGAAATCCCTCTCGGCTCACAATGCCTGTACAGATCCCTACATAGTATTCAAGTCTGCAATCCCATACCACTTATCAATTTTGGTGGACAAAGGAAATGCTTCAAAGATAATATCATAATCTGCCTGAAGAAATTCAACATTACCTGTAAAAACTGGGAAGACTTGCACTCAGTAGGTACACCTGGAGGAAATTTGTTCAAGATGGAGCTGTGATACATGAGAATGCCCTCCACTGCGCTCCAGAGAACCAGCAGCAGCTGTGAAAGGAGAGACTGCGCAACCTAAAAGCCCAAACACTAACCACAGCCACCCCTTAACTCTTGGCCTCAGTGTACGAGAATATGCAGCTCCTGTATTGGCTGCTACAGCCACCTGAGGACCCACCAACAGAAACCCCCTTAGTAGAACATCATACTCAAATTGTGATCACACTACTACTACTTGGCAATCTACATAACCCTACATTCATTGGAATTGGGACTTCACAATGCCTTCCCTTGACTTTTCTTTCCCAGTTTTTCAAAACCATAGAACCGTGTATTCTTCTTTCCCCACTTCTTTCCATTTCGAGGTATAGCTGAGTAACAGGCCCTTCTGCCCAATGAGCTCATGCTGTCCAATTACACCCATTGACTAATTAACCTAGTACCCTGCACGTATTTGGAATGTGGGAGGAAACTAGAGCATCCAGAAGAAACCCATTTCATGGGGAGAATGTAAAAACTCCTTACAAAGAGCGGCAGGAAATGAACTGCATCGCTGCTGCTGTACCTGACTGCCCGATATGCAGAACTCAGCGTAGGAATTACCTCACAATTGATCCTAAATTTATCTTGTTTTTCCCTTTTTTCTCCTGCTTGAAAACTGTACATTCACTGCTCACAAATCTCCTTCTGTTTTGTCCAAACAATTCCTATTAATATTTTATTTTATTAAAATATCTCAACATGCAATATGTATTAGCTCGTCCATTATGTTTTATTTTTATTAATTTATAGAGTGCAGCCACTATTAGCAAGGCTAGCCTTTATTTCTTGTTTTCAATTGTTCTTGAGCAAAGGGGCTTTTTAAACCATTTTATGAAGCAATTAAGGATCAATCGTACTGTTGAAGATGCAGTGTCATAAATGTTAGACCATTTCCAATTTACCTCTGTAAAGAATTGAATGAAATGGGTGGTCTTATGGATTACTCAGTTCTCTCATGGCTACCAGTTTAATATTGCAAAATTATTTAATTACCCTGAACCACAAAGTGCATGTGTCTCTGAAGGATAAGTTCAGACCTCTGGATTACTTGTGCTAGTATGAGACTAATCTGATATCAGCATTGATGCTTGGTTGTCATGCCCAAGTCCTGCTATGGCCTCATCTCTCCAATTATTTGGATACAATGAAATATCTTAAAAAGGTTTAGATCTTCTGGTTAATGATATTTTCCTGAGCCATCCTGGCTAGATTTCAGGTATCTTAAAACGCAAACAACAGGAATTCTGCAGATGCTGGAAATTCAAGCAACACACATCAAAGTTGCTGGTGAACGCAGCAGGACAGGCAGCATCTCTAGGAAGAGGTACAGTTGACATTTCAGGCCGAGACCCTTCATCAGGACTAGACGAAGGGTCTCGGCCTGAAACGTCGACTGTCCCTCTTCCTAGAGATGCTGCCTGGCCTGCTGCATTCACCAGCAACTTTGATATGTGTTGCTTTCAGATATCTTGTGACTTTTGACAAATCCTGTTGCTTTCTCACTGAGGCGAACCAGTGTTTTTTTAAGACTTCAGAATCAGATTCAGGTTCAATATCACTGGCGTATGTTGTGAAGTTTGTTTGCAGTACATTGCAATACGCAGCGATAAAAAGCTATAAATTACAATGAGTACAGTACTGTGCAGAAGTCTTAGGCACAAGACCTTTGCAGAGCACTGTAAAAAGGACATTGCACTGTACTGCTACTGCAAAAGTAAAAACAGATTTCATGACGTATGTGAGTGATGACAAACCTGATTCTGATATGGGTCTCTATTTTGGATGGAGAGTGGAAAGGGTACAGGGTGAGGAAAATCATGTTTGGGAAAAGGGAAAGGGAGAGGGGAGGGAGCAGGAAGCACCAGGGAGACATGTTGTAATTATCAATAAACCAATTGTTTGGAATCAAATGACCTTGCCTGGTGTCCCAAGACTAGGTATCTCTGCACAAATGCCACACCCTCCCATGACACTTCTTCTCTGCCACCTCAGCTTCACATTGACAAATACAGTTCACTGTGCAAAAGGCTTGGGCACCCGAGTGCTATATATATGTGCTAAGATTTTTGCGCAGTACTGTACACATAAAAAAATAAATTAAATAAGTAATGCAACTATGCAACAATGCTGCTTACTGACGTACCCATGCCTTTGATTGTGAATTTCAGCTGTAGTAATCCTGAATGGGAATATTTGATGATTCCCATCAGAACTGCAGGTGATGAGTTACCAGTCATCGGCACCATCTCAGATGGAGATGAAGGTTAGGTTATCGGAGAATAACCTAACTTTTATTTTCCTCAGCAGACTTTCTGTGCACCATACCAAATACCTCCAGGAAATCTCACTATAGCAGTTTCCATCCACTCTTGAATAAAGGAGTTACCGTTGCCAATTATCCAATCCAAAGGAAGCTTTCCTTACTCAGAGTCACAGCTACCAGAAACTCAGCAGCAAGCCAACAAGCAGATAAAAATCCAATGCTTTCTCATTTTTCAAATTTACATCAAAAGGGACAAAGTCCAATGTTTCTAAGCGTGATGAAAAATGTCCTTGAAAGCAGCTGTAAAGAAAATGGGAGGACAGAGAATGAGCAAGGATATTAACAGTATTGGGCTCTTATTCAATTCCAGTTGTGAGCAAGTGCTCTCCAATATTTACAGCAGTAGGCACTGAAGAAGTGCATAGTTTGAAAACCTGTCAAAAGCAAATATTTTTTAAATGGCCTGGCCTGCTGAATTCCTCTGGCATTGTGTGTGTTTACTTTGGATTTCTAGCATCTGCATATTTTCTTGTGATGAATTTTAAAATAGTTGATTTTATTTTGTTTATCTTTAACATTGTTAGTGCTATCCTGACACACTTGGAGTATCCAAAAAAGGTTTTAGATCCCCCAGTTAATGTTTTTTTCCCCAAAACCATCCCGGTGGCTTTTCAGATATTTTGTGGGTTTTCACAATTCCTGTTGTTCGCTCTCAACTCAGTCCTGTTTTTTTAAAGACTTGAAGGTTAGTTTATACCAAGAATAGATAAAAGGGTTTTATTTCTTGAAATGTGGAGGATGAGTGAGGGTCTGTTTGATTGTTCTTGGATTTTGTAACGAATAGAATGACATGATTTTGATAGTGTGAAGAGTCAAGGAAAAATCTCTATTGCCTTGAAATTAGATTGAATAGCATCAGGAAGAGAAAACACTTCCTCCATAAGGAGTAACAGTAATGTGGAAATCAGTCTTATAAAAAGAACAAAACACTGTTTCACTTCATGGTTTTAAGTCTGAATTAAATATATTTTAATGGCAGGAACATTAAAATAGATTCAGCAGTGGCTGGATGGGAGGCGCCAGAGAGTAGTGGTGGATAACTGTTTGTCAGATTGGGGGCTGGTGAATAGTGATGTGCCTCAGGGATCTGTACTGGGTCCAATGTTGTTTGTCATATACATTAAATGATCTGGATGATAGGGTGGTAAATTGGATTAGTAAGTATGCAGATGATACTAAGACAGGTGGAGTTGTGGATAATGAAGTAGGTTTTCAAAGCTTGCAGAGAGATTTAGGTCAGTTAGAAGTGTGGGCTGAAAGATGGCAGATGGAGTTTAATGCTGATAAATGTAAGGTGCTGCATTTTGGTAGGACTAATCAAAATAGGACATACGTGGTAAATGGTAGGGCACTGAAGAATGCAGTAGAACAGGGGGATCGAGGAATAATGGTGCATAGTTCCCTGAAGGTGGAATCTCATATGGATAGGGTGGTGAAGAAAGCTTTTGGTATGCTGGCCTTTATAAATCAGAGCATTGAGTATAGGAATTGGGATGTAACGTTAAAATTGTACAAGGCATTGGTAAGGCCAAATTTGGAGTATTGTGTACAGTTCTGGTCACCGAATTATAGGAAAGATGTGAACAAAATAGGGAGAGTACAGAGAAGGTTTACTAGAATGTTACCTGGGTTTCAGCACCTAAGTCACAGAGAAAGGTTGAACAAGTTCGGTCTTTATTCTTTGGAGCATAGAAGGTTGAGGGGGGACTTGATAGAGGTATTTAAAATTATGAGGGGGATAGATAGAGTTGTCGTGGATAGGCTTTTTCCATTGAGAGTAGGGGAGATTCAAACAAGAGGACATGAGTTGAGAGTAAAAGGGCAAAAGTTTAGGGGTAACATGAGGGGGAACTTCTTTACTCAGAGAGTGGTAGCTGTGTGGAATGAGCTTCCAGCAGAAGTGGTTGAAGCAGGTTTGATATCGTCATTTAAAGTTAAATTGGATAGCTATATGGACAGGAAAGGAATGGAGGGTTATGGGCTGACTGCAGGTTGGTGGGACTAGGTGAGAGTAAGAGTTCAGCATGGACTAGAAGGGCCGAGATGGCCTGTTTCCGTGCTGTAATTGTTATATGGTTATATTAACTGTCATGGGGCAAAGGCAGATGGATGAGTTTAAGATAGAGACTGAGCCATGAGGATGAATGGCCTACATTTGTTCCTACATTATAGTGTGCTTCAGTTAGCTGTGGACTCCCTCATGATTAGGGATTCAGAGAAAGCTGAATCCCAGAGGGAATAACTTCACTCAACTTTGCTTGCCCCATCACTGAACTGTTCCCACAACCTACAGACTCACTTTCAAGAATTCCTCATCTTATGCTCTTGATAGTTTTTGCTTATTTATTTATTTACTTGCTTATTTAGTTAGTTTTTATTATTCTTTCCTTTTTTCTTTATGTTTGTATTTGAATAGTTTGTTGTCTTTTGCACACTGGTGTCCACCTTGTTGGAGCGGTCTTTCATTGATTCTATTATGGTTATGGATTTATTGAGTATGCCTGCAAGAAAATGAATCTCAGGGTTGTATATGATGACATATATGTATTTTGATAATATATTTACTCTGAACTGGAAGGCAAGAGAAAAGGCCAGCAATAGGCCCTGATATTACCCATATGCTTGGCCCACAATGCCAGAGTACAACAGGATAACACATATGTGTTTTCCTTGCCTGCAGACTCAGGTGCCTGAATGTTCACTGAACCATCCCACCTTAAGGTTAAAGTCATTCCAATAGCTGGATAAAAGAAGACTTACATTTGAGTCATAATTTTTGTGACTACAACACATGTGACAAACAGTAGGTACAAAATAAAATAGAATAAAAATCATGTTAGGTGGCTTACTAAAATAAAAAAAAAAGAGAATTTAGAGTGTCAAAATGTCAGAAAAAGGAACAAAAGTTTCACTCAATTATCTTTTGGTATTTAACTGAGTCTTGGAGGTTATCCTTACCCATAGAATACCATCAGGAAATCATTAGGGATTCCTTTCCTCCAATGCTGTTTTTGAAGATTGTCAGAGAATTTTGGAGACTGTTTTATTATTTCTGACCTTGCAGAACTTTGAGATTACCTCCCAGGGTTTTCTGAAACTAAGATGGGAGAACACTGTGTGGTTTGGTATTTTCCCGTCCTGTAGTCAAGCGTGGGAAACAACTTGTATCAATAAAAGTATTTTCATTATAGTAGGAATACTTGGAGGGCTCCCAGATGAATAAGATATTACCAATCAAGTTCCTCCTGTGAGCTGCTTATGTGAAGTATTGGTGTAACGTATTTACATTCATAAGAAAAAAAAGAGCATGTATATTTCTGTTATTGGATATTATACATACACATATCTAAAGCAGAACACCGAGATGAGAAATCAAGTACATTTTTGCATCTAGGTGACTGAATGCTGTAGAAATTGTTTCCCTATGCTCTGCTCAGTGCACTATTTTTAGCTTTAATAGCTGGCATCATTCCTTGCAGCCTATGTTATCATTGTCAGCAATTGAGAAGTTTCCTCCCATCAGGCTAATTGTACCTAAATCTGTTGCACATGGGATGAAGGAAAGTGATGTTAGTCAACAACAGCATTTAAGATTTTGTTTCAATTATTTATGAAAGCCCTTTATATTTATATTCATGCTCGTCTCACAAGGGGATGGATTGTGAAGGAACAGCAGGGAGCTGAGGGATAGGAGTTACGGCAAATCTCATTTTAAAGGAAAAACATTGTGTATCTTGTACATTAGTGCAGAAGGTTACACTTTGGAATATGTTCAAAAGAAGCACAAAATCATTATATTCACTTATTCAAACCCTACATATAATTGCTGACACCTGGAAGATCTTTTATTGAACATTGCTTTAAAAATACAACACAGGCTAAAACTTTATTAAACAGAAAATGAAAGTCAAGATTGCTAAGCGATCCCCAGCTGAAGAGTATGCTCAAAGGATATCACACAGGAATATACAGAAAGTAATTACAGCTGTGATGCTACTGCAAACAGATTGTTTCATTACTGGTGCTTTAAATACTTTATTTCAATCAAATCACTTTTTCATGTTGGTCTTGCTGAGTACAGAATATGTAATTTAGACACTGGTGGAATTCAACTTTATTGAAGATATGCAACATGATTTAAAAGGCCAGCAGTAGCATAAACTGACAAGAATTTAATAAAATAAAATGCTAGCCTAGTACCCAATCGCAGGAGTATCTAAGGCTAGGACTTTACTTCTGGATTGCTCCTGCCTCATCATCACTATTTTAAAATAAAGGCAAGCAGGGTAATCTCCCTTGTATGGAAATATACAAAGCAACAGATGCAAAATGCTGGAAGAACTCATCAGGTCAGGCAGCATCTATGGAAAAGTGTAAACAGTCGACATTTTGGACCGAGACCCTTCATCAGGACTGAGAAAGAAGGGGGAAGATACCTAAGTAAAAAGGTATGGGCTGGGGATGGAGAGGCTAGCTAGAAGGTGATAGGTGAAGCCAGGTGGGTGGGAAAGGTCTAGGGCTGGAGAAGATAGAATCTGATAGGAGAGGAGAGTGAAAAACGGGAGAAAGGGAAGAAGGTGGGGACCTAGAGGGATGTAGTAGACAGTGAAAAGAAGGGGAAGGTCAGAGTGGGGAATGGAAGAAGTGTGGAGGTGGGTGGGGAAAGTTGTTCACTGGAAGAAGAAATTGATATGCATGCCATCAGGTTGGACGGTACCCAGACAGCATATAAGATGTTGATCCTCTACCCTGAGAGTGGCCTCATCTTGGCACAAGAGGAGCCTTGGATCAAGAAATTGGAATGGGAATGGGAAATAAACAAGTTTCTGAACACGACTGGAAAAGAAGTATTTCAGAGGAACTGATCAATCTGTCTCATTATTACTATAAAACAGCCATCAAGAAGACACTGCCTATATTGGGAGATGAACTTCTTACTTCTAGACAAAATGGATGAAATTGAATGACAATATTATTTACCCCAATAATTGGGATAACTTGCAAAATTCTTATTCACTTCTTGGGGAGAAGCAACTTAAACAACACAACCACCTATTATACTTTTACGATGTTCAAACCATGCCATTAAATCATGTCATAACACTATTTTACCTTAATAATTACAGGTATTTTTTCAATACTTTCACTTCCTTTGGTGCACTGCAGTTCATTTCTTAAGTCAAAACTTGATTGGTTCAGTTTTTGGACCCTGCTGGGACAGGAATGTGTGAGTCTTGAATGAGGGAATGGGAGAACAGCCATGGCATGAGGAGCTGAGTGGTCTAGTACTGCTTCAGTGTTCCATGTTCTTGTGAAAGAAGTGGGGAAAATGGCTGTTTCACCTGCACAGGTTAGTCTTTTGGGCCCAGGACACTGGGAGGAGAATTGGTGGGAAAGAGCAGGTGCTGCATCTCCATCAGTTGTAAGAGAAGGTGAGACAGGAAGCTAAGTGTGTGTCAGAGGTGATGGGGAAGCTAAGTGTGTGTAGAGATGATGGAGAAAGGAACTAGAGTGTAAAGGTCTCTTCTGTCACACATGACCTCTTGAATTTCCTCCACAAGTGGAAGATCAGTGCCGAAGAACTTTGCACAAAACTTTCCGAGATACCCCTTGGCCCTAGCAATATGGTGTTAAACTGTGCTGGTACTTTTAGATCAGAGGTTCCCAATCCTTTTATAATGCCTTGGACCCTTGCCATTAACTGAGAAATCTGTAGACCATCAGCTGGGAACCCCTGTTTAAGACTATTATGTTTGATATATTGATTGCAATATCTAGAAGAACCTGATGAATGATATTCCAAATACAGCTAGGCAACAAAGCAGTTTTGGATAGATCTTGTGGCACAAAGCCCATTGAAACTGCAGTAGGTGGTCTAAATGCATCCTCTTCATCCAAGACAGATTTGCACTGTTCTGCCCATTTGGATTGTGTTGGAGATTGACACCACACAATGAAATGTTACATTAGTGGACACATAGGGCACATTTCAAAGTAGTTGTGACAATAGAAATGGCTGAAACAAAATGGTGAAGGTGACAAACAAATTCTCTTTATTGTCACATGCAGAAGTGCAGTGAGGTACACATACAATGAAAGAATTACTTGCAGCACCATCACAGACACATAGATTCAGACAGCACACAAAACATAAATCGTAAATACTGTAAGTAATACAAGACAGGAAGAAAAAAAGGTGGTCTACAGACAATTGACTGACAAGACAGTGTGTTGGTTGGGATGAGAGCTAATTTCACTCGCTTTCTGCAAGTCATCTCCATGGTGTTATAACTACGAAAACTGCCCCGGCTGCTGTGTTTCATGCTCACTAATATGATGAACTGATAAAAAAAGATTTTGGCTGCTCTGGGGTTTGGATCTGAGGACTAATTTTTGATACGGAATGGTGGTGTTTGCTTCAAGGAAGTAGAGGTAACCCTGGAAGTTATAGACCAGCGAGTCTGACTTCTGTGATGGGCAAGTTGTTGGAGAAGATCCTGAGGGGCAGGATTTATGAGCATTTGGAAAGCCATAATCTGATCAGAGATAGTCAGCATAGCTTTTTCAAGGGCAGGTCATGTCTTATGAACCTGATTGAATTCTTTGAGGATGTAACAAAACACATTGATGAAGATAGAGCAGTGGATGTAGTGTATATGGATTTCAGTAAGGCATTTGATAAGATTCCCCATGCCAGGCTCATTCAGAAAGTAATGAGGCATAGGATCTAAGGAGACCTTGCTTTGTGGATCCAGAATTTTTTTGCCCACAGAAGACAAAGGGTGGTTGTAAATGGTTCATATTCTGCATGGAGGACGGTGACCAGTGGTGTTCCACAGGGATCTGTTCTGGGACTCCTCCTCTTTTTGATTTTTATAAATGACCTGGATGAAGAAGTAGAATGATGTCTTAGTAAGTTCGCTGATGGCATTAAAGTTGCGGGTGTTGTGGATAGTCTGGGGGGTTGTCAGAGGTTACAGTGCAACATCGATAAGTTGCAGAACTGGGCTGAGATGTGACAGATGGAGTTCAACACAGATAAGTGTGAAGTGGTTCATTTCAGTAGGTCAAATTTGATGTCGGAATATAGTATTAATGTTAAGACCTTTGGCAGTGTGGAGGATCAGTGAGATCTTGGGGTCTGTATCCATAGGACACCCAAAGCTGCTGCGCAGGTTGACAGTGCTATTAAGAAGGTGTATGGTGTGTTGGCCTTCATAAACCATAGGATTGAGTTCAAGAGCCATGAAGTAACATTACAGCTATATAAGTCCTTGGTCAGACCCCATTTGGAGTGCTGTGTTCAGTTCTGGTTACCTCACTACAGGAAGGACGTGGCGACTATAGAAAAAGTGCAGCGGAGATATTCAAGGATGTTCCCTGGATTGGAGAGCATGCCTTATGAGAATAGGTTGAGTGAACTTGACCTTTTCTCCTTGGAGCGATGGAGGATGAGAGGTGACCTGATAGAGGTATATAAGATGATGAGAGGCATTGATCGTGTGGATAGCTAAAGGCTTTTCCCCAGAGCTGAAATGACTAGCACGAGGCGGCATAGTTTGAAGGTGCCTGGAAGTGGGTACAAGGGGGATGTCAGAGGGATTTTCACACAGAGAGTGGTGGATGCATGGAATACACTGCCAGTGATGGTGGTAGAGGCAGATGCTATAGGGTCTTTTAAGAGACTCTTAGATAGGTACATTGAACTTAGAAAAATAGTGGGCTATGCAGTAGGGAAATTCTAGGCAGTTTTTAGAGTAGGTTACGTGGTCAGCACAACATTGTTGGCTGAAAGGCCTGTAATGCGCTGTAAATTTCTATGTCAGACCAGTATCTAATTATTTGCATGATTTTTATTTCTTTTTTCTCTTGTGCATTGAGTGTTGGTCATTTATTTTTGTTTTTTTTCATTGGGATTTTTCAATTTTCTTGCTTTGTGGCTACCTGTGAACAAGCAAATCACAAGGTTACATAAGTTATACGTTCTTTGATAATAAATGAATCGTGAATTTTGTAAAAAAGAACACAATCGGAAACAGGTCTATGATTGTGCGAGAGGTGGTCTCTTGTGTTCCCTTGCTGAGGTGGGGTTAAGGTTGTGCAGGTGGGTATAAGAACCTGGTGATTCCAGGAGAGAAGCTGTTCCTGAACGTAGTGTGGGGTTCGGGCTTCTCTATTTCCTGCCCAACGGTAGCAGTGAGAAGAAGGCATGACCCAGATGGTGGGGATGGCTGACGATATTGCTGCTGCTGTGAGAAAGCCCCTCATGTAAATGCCTTTATTGCTGTGGAGGGCTGTTCCTATGATAGACTGGGCTGCTCTCTGCAAACACACAATCCTGTGCATTGGAATTGCTTTAGTATATCCAGGACATAATGCAACTAGTCAGGATACTTTCAACAGTGCCTTTGTAAAAGCCTGTTAGAATATCCGACAACATGCCAAATCTCAAATGTGGCCATCAGATAGAGATATCATCAGGAATGGTTTTGCTTCATCCAGACAACCAAACCTGCTTCTATTTAAAATAGGAAGAAAGGATCCGTTATGTAAAGAGTTAACTAGTTTTATATTTTCTGCTTTGAAGATATAATAGCCAGCAATGGTCAAACAGTTGGGAAAAGCAAGTTCTAATTCTGGGATTTTCTGTTTTTTAATATACATTCAGCTGAAATATCTCAAATTTTGCAGGCATAATTATGGTAAGGCTGACAATGTTTGATGTTATAACTTGGTGAAACTGACAGCAACTTTTGGTGTTTGCATATAAATATAGATTCCAGATGTTTCTTTCCCTCTTCTCACTGAGTACGTTGTCAAAGTCCTCACAGAGCAAAATCCTTTTCAAATTGCTGAATTGATGAAAGCTTTAACCTCTTTGTGAACTATTCTGGATGTACCAATGTTGAGCCCATGTTGAATGGAATGTAACAAAATTCATAACGGTGTTCAAAGCCCATTTACTGCAGAACAGTGCCCCAACCCAGATAAAGCATATTATGTGCATGAAGTCCAATTTCCTATGAATAATTTTTACCATATTCTATCATTTTCAAAGTGATACATCAAATTGTGACTACTACATTTTTACTCTATCCCCATTTGTACCATCTAGAATTTACTTACAGTATATAGAACATTGAACAGTACAAGCCCTTTGGCTCACGATGTTGTGCCGACCTTTTAACCTACTCCAAGAACATTTAACTCTTCTCTCGCACATAGCAATCCATTTTTTTTATTCATCCATGTACTTTTCTAAGAGTCTCTTAAATGCCCATAATGTATTTGCCTGTACCATCACCTCAGGCAGAGTGTTTAAGTATCACATCGTCTCCCCCTATCACTCTGTCTCTGTGATTCCATCAAATTCCATCATAACTTACCACATAGAACAGTATAGCACAGACAGGCCCTTCATGCATGATGTTGTGCTGATCTTATAACCTACTCTAATATCAATCTAACCCTTCCCTCCAACATCTCTAAGAGACCCTTAGGTAGACACATGGCTGATAGAAAAAGCAGACCATGTGCACGAAGTTCACTTCCCTATCATACATGTGCCTAACTAAGAGTCTCGTAAATGCCCCTGATGTTCCTGCTTCTACCAGCACCCCTGGCAGCATGTACCATGCACTGACCACTCTGCGTAAAAAGAACTACCTCTGACATTCCTCGTAAACATTCCTCCAATCACCTTAAAATTATGCCTCTTCATTTTACCCTGGAGAGAAGACTGGCTATCCATTCTAGCTATGCCTCTTTTCATCTTCTACAACTGTAGCAAGTCATCTCTCATCCTCCTTTGCTCCAGAGAGAAAAGCATTACCTGTCTCCCAAAAGAATTCGTTTTTTTTAAAAAAAAAGCCGCTTTGTCATCTGTGTGGGTTTTTCAGTGTGATTGCCTGCTTGGGTAGCTTCATGGACAGCAGAGATTCACTGCACGACAGAACAAAATCAATATCAGAAAGGGGAATATTCACACCACAGACATCATTAGATTTGTGAGCAGTTATTGCTAAGGTCAGCAGTGGTGTGCTGTCACTTAGCTGCTGAATGCAAAATATAACTTATTGAGTAAAATAAGTTATGCATAAACCAAATACTTGTGGCTACAGGAAAGCATAGGGTGGGAGGCGGTGATGGAGGGGTGGGTTAGTGATGTGAGTTGGCGGAGCTGCCTATGCATATATATATATTTCTATACAGTCAGTGGCCACTTTTTCAGTTACACCTGTACACCTGCTCATTAGTGCAAATATCTAATCTGCCAATCATGTGGCGGCAGCTCACTGCATTAAAACATCCAACCCTGATCATGAGGTTCAGTAGCTCAGATTAAAAATCTGAATGGGGGAAGAAATATGATCTAAGTCTCTTTGACCATGGAATGATTGCTGGTGCCCGGTGGGGTAGCTTGAGTAATTCCGAAATGGCTGTTCTCCTGGGATTTTCGTTCACAGCAGTCTCTGGGGTTTATAGAGAATGCGGTGAAAAACAAATAACATCCGGTGAACAGCATTTCTGTAGGCAAAAATGCTCTGTTAATGGGAGTAGTCAGAGAATAATTGCCAGACTGGTTCAAGCAGACAGGAAGGTAACAGTAACTCAGATGCCACATGTTAAAGCAATGGTGTGCAGAAGAGCATCTCTGAATGGCAGAGTAATCCTGTGGCTTTCCTCTCAATAATAAACGTTGGATACTGTTTGAAGAGACAACAAAGCGAGGGAAGCCACAGCAGCCAGGTCTCTGGCACTGAGTCTGGCTCTGTGGTTCAGAAGGGAAGGGAGGGGAAGAAGAGGAATGCAGTAGAGATAGGGGATTTCATCATTAGTGGAGCAGAAAGCAGATTCTGTGGACATGAAAGGGACCACAGATGATATGTTGCCTCTCCTTTGTCTGGGTCAGGGATGTCTAGGATCAGATCCATGATCTGTAACACTAAAGGGGAAGGGTGAACAGCTAGAAGTCATGGTAAATATTGGTACCAATGACATAAGTAGGAAAAAAGAGGAGATCCTGAAGAGAAAATATCGGGAGTTGGGCTGAAAGCTGAAAAGCAGGACATCCAGATTAGTAATCTCAGGATTGCTACTGTTGCTATGTACTAGAGAGCGTACGATTAGGATAGTTTGGCAGATGAATGTGTGGCTGAAGAATTGCTGCAGGGGGCAGCATTTCAGATTTCTGGATCATAGGGATCTTTTCTGGGGAAGGCATGTCCTGTAAATAAAGGACAGGTTATACCTGAACCTGAGGGGGCCCAATATGTTTGCGAGCAGATTTGCTAGGTGGTTTAAACTAATTTGGCATGGGGATGGAAACTGGGGTGATGAGCTGAGGATGGGCAGTTAGTAAAGACAGGCAGATGATAGGGCAAAATTGCAGTCAATGGGATGATTTAAATTGTAAGGGGGGGGTGAAAATCAAAAAAGGTGATGAATACAGGACTGGAGGTGCTATATTTGAATACACACTGTATACGGAATAAGATAGATAATCTTGTAGTGCAGTTAGAGATTGGTAGGTATGATGGTGTGGGCATCTGAGTTGTGGCTGAAAGAAGGTCATAGTTGAGAACTTAACATCCAAGGATACACACTGTATTGAAGGGCAGGCAGGTAGGCGGACAGGCTGAAGTGGCTCTATTGGTAAAAACTGGTAAAATCAAATCCTTAGAAATAGATGACATAGGCTTGGAAGATGTAGTATCCTTGTGGTTGGAGTTAAGAAACACTTTCATTAGTACGTAGAAGTCCCAACAAGGGAGCGTGTGATACTAGATCTGCTATTAGGGAATGAGATAGGGCAAGTGGCAGAAGTTTGTGTCGGGGAACATTTTGCATCCAGTGACCACAGTACCATTAGACTCAAAGAAAATATGCAAAGAGGTAGGTCTGGTCTGCGGGATGAGATTTTAAATTGAAGAAAGGCCCATTTTGATGGTATCAGAAATGATTGGGCAAGTGTGGATTGGGACAGGTTGTTTTCTAGCAAAGGTGTACTTGGAAAGTGTGAGGCCTTCAAAAATGACATTTTGAGAGTACAAAGCTTGTTATGTGCCTGTCAGAATAAAAGGTAAAGACAATAACTGCAGAGAACCTTGGATTTCAAGAGATGTCAAGGTTACGGGACATAGTGCTTTCACGGCCTATATTTTTAATTTCTCCCAGGCCCAGGCAGTTGTCCCCACAAGCTTCAAGATCACCACCATCGTGCCAGTGCTGAAGCATTCCACTGCCACGGGCCTGAATGTCTTCTGCCCAGTTGCACTCACTCCCATCATTGCAAAGTGCTTTGAGAGACTGGTTCTATCACATCTGAAATCCTGTCTGCCCACTACCCTGGACCTCCATCAATTTGCCTATCGCACCAACAGGTCAACAGAGGATGCCAACTCCATGGCACTTCACTCTGCCCTGAACCACCTGGACAGCCCCAGCTCTTACGTCAGAATGCTGTTCATTGACTTTAGTTCGGCATTCAATACTGTGATCCCCTCCAAGCTGATCACCAAACTTTGCCAGCTTGGTACCAGCTCATCCATCTGCAATTGAACCTCGGACTTTCTGACTAACAGATCCCAATCAGTTAAGCTAGACAACCTCTCCTTCTTCACTCTCACCCTGAACACTGGCGAGCCTCAAGGCTGTGTGCTGAGCCCTGTTCTTTGCTCCCTTTTCACCTATGACTGTGTTCCTATACATGGTTCTAACTCCATAATCAAGTTCACAGACGCCAGTGGTTGGCCTGGTCAGAGGGAATGACAAGACAGCCTACAGGGATGAGGTCCAGCACCTGGCCACGTGGTGTGCCGACAGCAACTGGCCCTTAACACCCAGAAGACCAAGGAGATCATCGTGGACTTCAGGCATGCTAGGAGCCACACTCACGTCCCCATCTACATCAAATTCCTTGGTGTCCACTTTTCTGAGGATCTCACCTAGTCTCTGAACTCCTCCATCCTGATCAAAAAGACGCAACAGCACCTTTATTTCCTGTGGAGCATCAAGAAAGCTCACCTCTGTCCCAGGATACTGACAGAACTGTACCATTGAGAGCATACTCACCAACTGCATCTCAGTGTGGTATGGCAGTTGTCCCGTATCGGACTGCAAAGTACTCCAGCATGTGGTGAAAACTGCCCAGCGGATTATTGGCACCCAATTGCCCACCATTGAGAACATCTACCATAAACGCTGCCTGGGCAGGGCGAGAAGCTTAATCAAGGATGCATCTCACCCTAACCATGGACTTTTTACTCTCCTCCTATCCAGTAGGCACTACAGGAGCCTCCGCTCCCGCACCAGCAGACACAAAAAGAGCTTCTTCCCTGAGGCTGTGACCCTGTTAAACTTCACATCACAGCGCTAAGCAGTATTGCACCCATATTGTACTGTCTCAGTACTTTTGTATTTGTGTGTTGTAGCACTTACTTTTTATTCACAATTATTTTGTAAATAACACTATTCTTTGCACTTCTGGTTAGATGCTAACTACATTTCATTGGCTTTGTATCTGTACTCGGCACAATGACAATAAAGTTGAATCTAATCTAATCTAATCTAATATGATGAATAAACTTTTCTTGGACTTCCAGCTGGGTGCAGGTATTGATTTTAACTGACGTTTCAAGGACAAACTCTTCCATCTTCATCAGAGATGATGCCTAGTCATGTCTAGTCCGGTGTATATATACCCCTGTGATCTGTCCCTCCTGACTGGTTCGTCCTCATCCCATCAGGTTTCCACCAGCCCACCTTGTTCACAGACAAGTTCCACTTCTTACCTAGAATGAGACCCTTGTCTTTGTTAAAATTCTTTTTCTTTAGTTGGGACCCAGAAAGGATTGTCATCAATCAAACTGGGAAAAGCATTGACGACACAATTAGATCAGTCCTCGCCGAGGGGCTAGACTTTTCTCTGGTCCCTGGAGCTACACTTTATCAAGACTACATTGGCAGAGTAGGGCAAGAAATCTAAAAACTACCATGGAAAAGCTATGGATAGAGGTCTGCATAGCCTTCGAAACCAGACATTACCGAAGGAGAGTGACCAGCCCTCCAGGCACTACGGCGAAACACAGCCATCGTGATGTTACGGACAAAGAAAATGTAACAGTGCTGATGTCCTCAGAGAAGTACCACAGGAACGTCCAGCAGACTCTGGATGATCCTGCCTATGGGGTTCTACAGCAGGATCCCGGGGATTCAATTGGGAGGATGATCTCCGCTCTCCTGAAGAAATCCAGACTGCCAGCAGACATACGCAAGACACTCCCCAGGCACCAGTACCACCAAGACTTTACGGGCTCCCTAAGGTACACAAGGAGGGATCGTGATAGATACTCCAGCTTACTACCTCGCTAGGCATTTAACAACCATGTTTTCACCCTTTGTTGAGGGCTGTGAGCATCACACCACAGGTTTCGATGACAAGCTCTGCCATCTTCATCAGCGACGATGCCTGGACCTGCTCAGGCTGGTGGTATTTATAGCCCCGTCATCCGTCCCACCTAATTGGTTAGTGCTCATCCAATCATATTTCCAATGTCCCGCCTTGTTTACAATGGGGCAGGTAGTGTTGGGGAAGCGGGGTGGCTGCAGAAAGGACTCAGACAGGTTGGGGGAAGGGACAAAGAAGTGGCAGATGGAATATAATGTAGGGAAATGCATGGAATAAAGGCATGGGCTATTTTGTAAATGTGGAGAAAATTTAAAAATCAGAGGTGTAGAGTAGACTTGGGAGTTAACTTACAGTTGAGTCAGTGGTTCTGAAGGTAAATGCAGGGTTAGTATTCCTTTCCAGAGGACTAAAACACAAAAGCAAGGATGTAATGCTGAGGCTTTATAAGGCATTAATAAGCCTGCACTTGGAGTACTGTGAGCAGTTTTAGGCCCCTTATCTAAGAAATGATGTGCTGATATTGAATAGCATCCAGAGGAGGTTCATGAGAATAATTCTGGGAATGTAAATGTTAACATTAGATTAACATGTGTTTGATGGCTCTGGGGCTGTACTTGCTGGAGTTTAGGAACATGAGAAGGGACCTCGTTGAAACCTATGGAATATTGAAAGGTCTGGATAGAGTGGATGTGGAGAGGATGTTTCCTATAGTGGGAGAGTCTTGGACCAGGGAGCACAGCCTCAGAATTGTGGGACGTCCATTTAGAACAGAAAATAGGAAATATTTCTTTAGCTAGACGGTCGTGAATCTGTGGAATTCTTTCTCATGGATGGTTGTGCAGGCCAAGTCATTGGGTATATTTAAGATGAAGGTTGACAGATTCTTGATTAGTCAGGATGTTGGAGGTTACGGGGAGATAGCAGGAAAATGGAGTTGAGAAGCATAATAAATTAGCCATGATGGAATGGAGGAGCAGGCTTGATGGGCTGAGCCCTAATTCTGCTCCTATATTGTGTGGTCTTATGGTTTTATGGAATGCATGACGTGGTGAACCTTGAGCAGCAAAGACCACAGACACACACTCAGTGGCCACTTTATTAGGTACAGAAGTTACCTAATAAACTCACCTCTGAGTGTATGTTTCAGAAAAGAAAGTGAGAGGAGTCAATGGAACTAATGAAGGTGTAATGTCTGTCAATGAGCAAAGTGACATGTGATCTGTGTCTGAGAGAGTGTAGGTGTGGTCACTGTAAATGAGGGGATTGAATTTGTGATCTCTGTCAATATCAGGAGGAATTTGTGGTCTTTAGCAATAAAAAGAGTGCATATGTGATCTCTGGCAATGGTGGAGTGATAATAAAATCCTAATGAAGCCTTCAGCCTGAAATATCAGCTGTTTGTTCCCCTCCACAGGAAGCTGCCCGACTTGTGAGTCCCTTCAGCATTTGATGTGTTTTGCTCTAGATTTCCAGCATCTGCAGAATCTCTTGCTTTTATGAGGAGTGATGGTCTGCTCTTTGTTAATGAGGGTTGTGCTCGTTGTCAATTGGGATTGTGCTCTTTGTTAACTGTGGCCAGGTTTGAAGACAACAACAAGATGGTGGATGAACAGGCCGTGTGGCAGCAACAGGAAGTCTGCAGAAGCATCTGGGCAGGTTGGGAGAATGGGCAAAGAAACTGCAGATGGAACACACTTTAGAGAAGTTTGGGTTATACACTTTGATTAGAAAAATAAAAACGTAGGCAAATTTGTAAATTGAAGAGAATCCAGAAATTGGATGTGCAAAGAGATTTGAGAGTCATACTTCAAGATTCCTTAAAGATTAATTTGCAGAATGAGACAGTAGTTATGAAGTCAAATACAATGTTCGCATTTGGTTCAAAAGGACGATAATATGAAATCAAGAATGTATTGCTGAGGCTCTAGAAAGCATTGGCCAACCACACTTGGAATCTTGTGAGCAGCTTTGGGCCTTGTATCTAAAGAAAGATGTGCTGGCCTTGGAAATGGTCCAGAAGGTGTTCAAAAGTGATATCAGGAATGAAAGGTTTAATGTATAAGGAGTATTTGATAGCACTGGGTATATACTCAATGGAGTTCAAAAGGATAAAGGGGGATCTCATTGAAACTTACCAAATACAGAAAGGTCTGGATAGACTGGATGTGAAGAGACTATTTTCATTAGTAGGAGAGTCTAGGGCACAGCCACAGGGTAAAGGGACGTCCCTTTAGAACTGAGATGAGGAGGCATTTTTCCAGTCAGAGGGTATGAATCTGTGGAATTCATTGCTAGAGGGCTGTGAAGGCCAAATCATTGCTTATATTTAAGGCAGGAATTGATAGGTTCTCGATTGGTAAATTGGCTAAGTTATGGGGAGAATGGGTTTTTAAAAAAATCAGTCACAATTGAATAGTGGAGCAGACTCAATGGGCCAAATAGACTAATCCTGCTTATTTATGGCCTTATTATTTATTTATTTATTTATCTATCTGTCAACAAAGAGAGTGAAGATGTGATCTGTGTCAGTGGAAGAGTGATGAAGATAGGAAGGTTTGCTCAATATCAATGAAAGGAATGAATGGACCAGGAAAACTGAATGCACACTCTATTTATACTGCCTTCTGTTATAGAAAGGAAGTAAGGGCTTCTGTAGAACCAGGGGGAATGACTATGAATATTGCACTCAAATGGACACAGTTATTTCTGGAATCTGTGGACCTATGTCCTCACCTTGGTATGGGCGGGGGTTGGCGGTTATGGATCGCATTTATCTAGTTTACCTCCAAAGCTTTGTTTATTGTCTTCTGAAAAATGAAGAATGCAGAGGAGCATCGGCTGCAGTGAGATCCATTCAATCATCATTTCATATCAAAACAAAGTCAACAAAAGGGATTTCTCTCAATGAGTGAATCTAAAGCTTACAATCGGTGACACAATGTTATCACTGCACACGTTGAAAACTTCCTTGACAGATGACACAAACCCTCAGAGTACAGAATTCTTTGCCTTAATAAATGGTTTGTATACTTCTATTGATTTCAACTTGATGGTGGCATTCCTGAGCAGATTTTAGAGGGGTAAAACCAGAAACGGTTCTGCAAATGAGTCTTCGACGCTTGCACTTCCCACATTTTCTAATGGTTTCTGACCACCATTATCTGCTCATAAATGGCAGGATCCCATCTTCATGCTCAGGTGAACAGAAAGCATCCCATGTGATAATTTCAAAGGAGAAATGGGAAATTAGCTCGAGGCCCAAGCAAGGTTTATTTTTCAGTTAATATTACGACATTAGAAATACGGTCTTTACATAGATTCATAAAAAACTGCAGCACAGAGACAAGACCCTTTGGTCCATCTAATCTGTGCTGAACAATTTAAATTGTTTACTCCCATCGATCTGCACCAGGACCATAGCCCTCCATATCCCTCCCATCATGTACCTATCCAAACTTCTCTTAAATGTTGAAATCAAAATTGCATCCACCACTTATGCTGACAGCTTGTTCTGAACTCTCATGACCCTCTAAGTGAAGAAGTTTGCCCTTACGTTCCCCTTAAAAATTTCACCTTTCACCCTTAATCTATGACATCTAGTTGTCATCTCACCCAACCTCAGTGGAAAAAGCCTTCTTGCATTTACCCTATCTATACCCCTCAAATCTTCCCTCAGTCTTCTATGTTCCAGGAAATCAAGTTCTAACCTATGCAATCTTTCCTTATAACTCAGGTCCCACAGTCCTAGCGATATCCTTGTAAATTTTCTCCGTACTCTTTCAATCTTGTTTACATCAAATCATCCCTCAATCTTCTATGTTCCAGGAAATCAAGTTCTAACCTATTCAATCTTTCCTTATAACTCAGGTCCTCCAGTCCTGGCAATATCCTTGTAAGTTTTCTCCGTACTCTTTCAATCTCATTTACATCTTTCCTATAGTTAGATGACCAAAACTGTACACGATATTTCAAATGAGGCTTCACTAACATCTTATACAACTTCAACATAACATTCCAATTCCTGCAATCAATATTTTGATCAATGAAGGTCAATATGCCAAAAGCTTTCTTTACGACTCTATCTACCACTTTCAATGAATTATGAACCTATATTCCCAATCCCTTTGTTCTATCACCCTGTTCAATGTTCTACTGCTCACTGTGTAAGACATCCGTAGGCTGGTCCTCCCACTGGTCTGCATTAAAATCTATCTGTCATTTTTCAGCCCATTTTTCCAACTGGTCCAGATCCCTCTGTAAACTGCCCACTACATCCCTGATTTTTGTGTCATCTGCAAATGTACTGATCCAGTTAACCACTTTATTATTCAGATCAGTGATATAAATGGCAAACAGCATTGGACTCAGCACTGATCCCTGTGGCATTCCACTAGTTACAGGCCTCCAGTCAGAGGGGCAAACATCTACTACCACTTTCGAACTTTTGCTCTTAACATATCTGTAGAAGCCCTTAGGATTCTCCTTCACCTTGGGAACCCTCATGCCTTATTTTAGCCCTCTTGATTTCTTTTTTATGTGTTCTCTTGCATTTCTTATACTCCTCAAATAACTTTTCTTCCCCACCTGCCTATACCTGCTTTGCAGCTCCTTCTTTTTCTTAACCAGGGCCTCAATATCTCTCAAAAACTAAGACTCCTGAAACCTGTTATCCTTGTCTTTTATTTTGACAGGCACATATAAGCTTTGTACTCTCAAAATTTCACTTTTAACGTCTTCCCACTTACCAAGTACACCTCTACCAGAAAATAACCTGTCCTCATCTGCAATTACCAGGTCCTTTCCAACACCATCAAAATTGACCTTTCTCAAATTTAGAATCTCAACCCAAGGACTAGATCTATCCTTTTCTATAATTACTTTGAAACTAATCGCATTATGATCTTTAGATGCACAGTGTTCCTCTACTCAAACTTCTGTCACCTGCCCTCTCATTCTCTAATAGGAGATGAAGTATTACACACTCTCTCACAGAATTTCTATGTATTGATTAAGCAAACTTTCCTGAACACACTTGACAAACTCTATCCCATCCCATCCTTTTACAGTATGGGATTCCTAGTCAATAAGTGGAAAGTTAAAATCACCTACTATCACAACCTTATGTTTCTTGCAACAACCTGCGATCTTTCTGCACAAATTTGTTCCTCTAAATCCTGCGGACTGTTGGTTGGTGTCTAATATAGCCCCATTAACCTGGTCTTACCTTTCTTATTCCTCAGTTCCACCCATAAAGCCTCACTAGATGAGTTATCCAGTCTGACCTCTCCCTTTAATCCGTCCTGCTCTATCACTTCTGAAACACAAGAACCCTAGAATATTGGGCTGCCAGTTCTGCCCCTCGTGCAAGCAGGTCCCACTAATGGCTACAATATCATAAGTCTAAGTGTTGATTCATGCTCTGTCATCCATCCACCTTTCCTACAACACATCTTATCCATCATATTGCTGTTCATGGGCGGTTGCTGTGTGTGTATTGGCGAGCATATTTTTATATTTTTATTCATTTTATTTTATTCAGAGAAGCAGCATGGAAACAGACCCTTATGGCCCAAATGAGCCCCCGCCGCCCACTTACACGCTTGTAACCAATTAACCTAGTAACCTGCAGGTATTTGAAATGTGGGAGGAAACGGGAACACCCAGGGAAACCCATGTCACTAGGAGAACATACAAACTCCTTACAAACAGTGATGCTAACTGCTATGCCACTGTGACCCTCTTCTCTCATTATGATTATGAGCACACTTCCAAAGTGCTGAAATGGCTGTCAGATGTGTTGGAACTTCTTGACATCCCATTTTTGGTTCATTTCTGTTTAAATTCTACCGCTGAGTTGTCCATACAATGTAGGCATGCAATGGGTGTCCTGCCACTAGCCACTAAGCTGGAACTGAGCTTGTTCATACAATGCATCATCTATCTGGTTGGTGCCTGAGGAAATGAAGGCTGAAATCCAGACCAGGCTTCACCCAACTGGAGATTACTTATTGTCTTATTTCTTGGACTCCGGTTTTCAGTCAGATAGCTGGACATAATGACAATCCAGCTAAATCTATCAATCAAAAGAGAGTTTTGTCCCCACGTGTATTAGGTTTGCTGAGAATTATTATTTTATCATTGTTTTCTTTTTCTTTCAGTGGGAAGAAATCAGCGGAGTGGATGAACACTACATACCTATTCGTACTTACCAGGTTTGCAATGTGATGGAAGCCAGCCAGAACAATTGGCTGCGGACAAATTGGATTCCACGGAATTCTGCTCAGAAGGTCTATGTGGAACTTAAGTTCACTTTGAGAGATTGCAATAGCATCCCTCTCGTATTGGGTTCCTGTAAAGAAACATTCAATCTTTATTATATGGAGTCTGATGAAGATCACATTGTCAAGTTTAGAGAAAGCCAGTTTGTGAAGATTGACACTATTGCTGCAGATGAGAGTTTCACTCAGATGGACCTGGGAGACCGAATCCTCAAGCTGAACACTGAGGTCCGTGAGGTTGGACCAATCAACAAGAAAGGATTCTACTTGGCCTTTCAAGATGTTGGTGCCTGTGTCGCTTTAGTATCAGTGCGAGTCTTCTTCAAAAAGTGTCCTTTCATCACCAGGAACTTGGCTATGTTCCCAGACACGGTGCCTGGGGTGGACTCTCTGTCTCTTGTGGAGGTGCGCGGTTCCTGTGTTAACCACTCCAAGGAGGAGGACCCACCCAGGATGTATTGCAGCACTGATGGAGAATGGCTAGTGCCAATAGGGAAGTGCCTGTGTAACGCTGGATATGAAGAAAGAGGAAGTACATGTCAAGGTAACAATTAGCTAAGTTATAGTTTGCAAAAAAACACCATCAGAAAATTGAAAAGTTTTTGAACTGTTTTAAGAACTGTGTTATCAGTTTCAACAGATATGCAGAATTCATTCTGCTAAGAAGGGAACATTAATACACAGAACTGTTCTGTTTCACCCTTGCTGTTTCATAACAGCTGACTTTGCTTTAGTGCTTCCAGCGACATTTTAGGTCACTTTTTAAAATTAGTTGCCTGATTGCATAAGCTGAGAGAGCGGAGAAAAATCAGTTCTTCAATAATATTGTGGAGGTAATTCTAGGTCACATCTGGCATTCTCAAGAAATGCTAATTATTCACGAATGGGATTTGTGAGGTCCAAAGAGCCTGGGTAAGAATGACAGGAGTGTTATTGATTCTTGAGAACTGTATGAGTTGAGTTCCCAGAGTTATCTTGGGACTTAAAACACTTCTCGGCATTAAATACTTTGAAGTTTTTATTTTGACATGGTTAAGTGTTTGCCTTTCATTAGCCTTAGGCAATGTAGTTCTTTAATAATTGAACAGCAACTTCAAAAACGAAATCATTTAATATGTTTTTGAGTCATTATTTTTTTTATCAAAATACCATCATTACTTGATTGTATTAGGATAAATATCCACTCCTACTGGAAGTGCTATATCTGTGATATATTAATGTATGTGGTTAAAGTCTGCTTCATATTAAGCACATACAACATCAAAGAGGGGAATAAAATGGGTAAGGGTAGGCTCAGAGCAACAAGGGCTGCCTGATGGCCCAGATGGATTTGGTGGGCTGAAAAACTTGTTTTCGTGCTGTATCTCCCTTTGACTGGATGATTATGACTCAAAGTACTGACACACTGACAAGGCAGATATCTAAATATCCATGTATGGTAATAGATTCACTCACAGCAAAGCAAAGTACCATTGACATCTGGCAGATTTACCCTTATCCCACTTCCTGATGAAATAAGTGTAGTTTATTATGAACGTTTGGAGAGTTAAACTGAACACACTGTCAATTTTCTAATAGTATTTGAAAGAGGAAGCAGCACATCATACAACTGCACTGGATAATTACCCACTTACCGACTCTCACTTCTTTTTATTTATGACAATTGCTTTTCCAAAACATTTTAACCCTATATCTCATTTCTTTCGTTAGTTGATGGGATTTGTATAAGAGATGTGAAGAGCGTAATTGAGGGTGTTTACTCTATCCTTGCCAGCACACTCATAGGAGTCCCTGTAGACTGGTTAGCTTTGAGAATGCTATCTTGCAGCCTTTTCCGTACCAATTCCTTCCATTGGCACAGGAACCTAAAACCTGCCACACTGCTGCAACATTTCATTGGATCATTACTATCCAGAATAGTTCTACAAAAATCTGGACATAAAATATGATTCCATGAGTAATACATTTTACTAACAGCTTGTGTATATGTTTATGGGTATCTGGGGAGATATGTCTCTATCAAAGGAGGTGTAAGGCTCTCCTTCCTTCCACTAGCCTGCAGGTCACCCTTGGGCAAGGTGTAGAACCTGCTTAGCCCCTTGATCAGGGTCACGTGAAGCCATGTGAGCAGCTAGTGCGTATCGCAAGTCCTGGTTATGCGACCACTGAAGCCAGGCAGAGAAGCTCTGAAGAATATTGATAATGGCTGGGATCACCCATCTTGTAAAGGCACTGCCCGGAAGGAGGCAATGGCAAACCAGGAAGCCACTTCTGTAGAAGCACTTGGCAAGAACAACATGGTCACAGAAGGACCATGATCACCTTCATCAGAGGACATGGCACTTAATGGACAAACAAATATATAATTATTGAAACTCGTACCTTATGACAATATCAGCATAATTTTTAGAAACATCTCATGTGCTTGATACACATTGTGTTACTTCAGAATGTAACTCATATGAAGTACGCAGCCATTCTTCTCACTCTAAGACAGTTCAATATCAGTGGTGAGGTAAGACCATTGTACATGATTGAAAGGTCAATGTTGAAGGCCTGAATCCCCTTACAAAAAATTCTTAATTTTAAGAATATTCAAAACACCACTGCCTGTGTCCAAGCTCACCAAGTCCTTTTCAACATCCTTCTTTCAGCTCAGTACAATGGTGTGCAACATCTTGATTTTAAAATTCTCAAGCTTGTTAGTAAATCTAGAATCATCACTCTCTACTCTAATTACTTCCATCACACTGCCTTTAGGCATATGCATTTCTTTCACTTCTGCTCCCTTGATCAGCCTGGGTTTTAATCATTGCACAACTGCCAACCATACCTTCAGGTCTGAATTTCACTCCCCATTCTCTCTTCCTCTTCAGCTCTCTTTCTGCTTGTAAGGTGCATCTAACAGCCTATCTCCTTGACCAAGCTTTTGACCATCTATTCTAAATATCAAATTTTGTATGCTTGCACCTTTGTGAAGTCCTTTGGGATTGATTGCAATATTAGAAACACTATCTAACTGCAAGGAGGAGGAATACTCCCAGCATGATGCATGTGGTCAGTGTTTCCTAATCTCTAACTGATCTATTGCAAATTGTGCAGACTGCTACAATGCAGCCAAAAAAATCTCAGAGTGTGTGTGCTAATTCAAAGGCTCTTCGCTGACTGTCTTTGGATGCTCCTGACATAAATCTTTGAGTCCAGACAGCAGTTAGTTATTTGATACAATCCTTAATTGAGGGATGGTATTAAAGTAAAAATCATTGCTCACAGCCATGTCGATCATCATCATTATGTCCCAGTTTAAGGCCTTAATGAAGAATTCCGGCATTGCAGCTATTCCTCAGTCTTGCAGTGGAGAGGCACAGGCTAGGCATGGGGTACTGATCTGCAGCCTCTTCTGACTGACCAATCATAATTCTCCTAACTTAGCCATTCTTACTCAATTGGGCTGCCCACCTTTTAAAACACAAATGTGAATCACATCATAATACTGCTGTTTATAACAGAGCACTGATAGGGAAGGAGATGCAAAGTTGTTTTTTTATCTTATTCATAAGTACATGTATGCACAGGTACAATGAAAATTTTACTTGCAGCAGCATCACTAACACATAGCATCATATAAGCAGCAGAAAACCATGTATGAAACATAATTTTTGTTGAATTTTTACAAGAAAGAACACAATTAGAACAAAAAAAGAGGAAAGGGAGTAGTAGGAATACTAAACATAGAATATTTCCAATTTTAAATTCACTTTTAAAAATTGTGCTGAAATCGTTAGTTAATATTAAAATTAATAGTAATCTACTTAAAAGTATGAAAGAAGCAAATTATTTTGGGTTTGCAATTCAATAGTGCTGGGGGAAGATGAGCTGAAAGTAATTGGTGTGATGTGCTGATTACAGTTTTACTATGGGCTTATCACAGCAGAGTTCAACCATGTGAGAGGCTCAAAGCAATTTGCACTGCTGCATGCCCTCACAGGTTTCCCCTCTGCACTTGGAGGACGTGAACTGAGTCCAGGGGTAAGTCTGGGGTGAAGTGGTGGAGTCCCGGACTCACTGGTAGGACAGATCAGGTCTCATTCTGGGATCAGAGACAGGTGGGAATTGGAGCTCAAGGGCAGTTGGGGACAATTGAAGTCAGAGTGGGTCTTTGGGTTTGAGCCATTTGGAAAAGAGGTAAGGAAAAGAAGCTGTTTGAGTGGGAATTATGCTCTTCCTTAGGGGGCAGCAACATAGATGTTTTCAGAGCACCCAGTTGCTTTTCTGAGCGATGATCAAAATAATCTGGCAGTTACGTTTGATGAATGAGTTGTGTCATAAGTCCATGCACACGTTGTGACTGCAAATGCTCAGTTGAATTCCTGGAATGATTGTGATTCAACCTGGGCACTGTTCCATATCAGAGCCTCAACATACAAATGTAAAATCAGTCTTCCATGACCATACCAAATGGGACAATGTCCAATGTTTTCTTATTGTTTGTCTGAGGACAATATATGATTGTTAATGCAAAATTATTTTGATAACTTAGCCTTGTTTCTCTTTACCCATCCTCAGTATGATAGCTGATGAACCTGCAAACGGTTTATAGTCTTTTAACCACTTTGAGGGGGCACAGCTCACAATTCCTTGAGCAGGGTTCTGAACTAATTGCTGTTAAATGATATGCTGATGCATCAGTGTTAAAGGTGCAGTGCTCAAATTGCTCTTGGATTTCATGTGGATTGGAATACTAAATGATTCAGAAGCCAACAATTGCAGGCAGGTGGAGAGACAGTGCCAGGGAATGTTAATTCTTTCCAGGTCAGATTCACAGAATGATGCTAGTTATGAGGCCCTAAAGCAGCAGGCGGTGAAAGGCAGCTTTTAATCAATTTGATCTTATTTTCTATCATATCACCCTTAAGAGCCATTTAAAATACACATATACACATGAACCTGGGTTAAAGCAACATTTTGCTGCTCTTGATTCCTGTTGTTATGTAGGGTCTGAGCTGAGAAGGAGAAATATGACACCTATGGGACAGTCTTCTCCCTAGATGTGTCTGAAGGATACATGAATGTAGTACAGCTGGAGGGGATAGAAGCTATCAATGGCTCATTTTTTAGAATGATGATAACTCAAAGAGTAAACCTGAGCCCATTGAATGCTAATCATTAAGGCAAGATAGTGAAAGTAAAAGTTCAAAGTTTGTACTTACTGTACCTCCTGTACCCCATAAAGTGGCTACTGAGCGTAGATTTCAACTGCAACTTATGTAGGCTCCAGAGAATAGAATGGCAGCTTTTATCTTTCTCTCATAGATCTTAATTCCTTTAGGATGGACTTGTTCTGCATTACATAACACAAAGGAGGTGCGTGTATAAGCGCGAACTTGGTTGAAATTTTAAAACTAGTGGAAGTAACTGTAAAGACTATATAGTTATGTACATTCTGATATGCCCCTTAAACAACAAAGTTGCTACCAGCTCAGAAATTTAACTCTGTTTTCTTATTTATTTCTTATAACACCACCTGCTACATTTCACAAATATTTTCAAGGGAGGGTGAAGACTGCATGATAATGTCAACGTGCCAGTCATTCGGAAGCACTTGAGATGTAATCCTAACCTCTGAGAATTGGTTGCACCTGTTCGGATACATCTGCATTGAAATATTTCAGGTTACAAGAAGATATAACAAAAATTGTTCTTTCTGCTTGTTGAAATTAAAGGCACATAGAAAAAAACTATTCACAGGTGTGAGCCACTATTCTAGGCATCCGCAGTGAAAAGGGGAAGTGGGAGACAAATTCTAGGCATCCGCAGTGAAAAGGGGAAGTGGGAGACAAATTCTAGGCATCCGCAGTGAAAAGGGGAAGTGGGAGACAAATTTGTTCAGATCCCAGCAAACTGAATGCCCATTCCGTTCCTTGATTTACCTTTGATGATGGGCTAAAAAAAGATGGTTTGGATGTACTTGGTATTTGGTCCACTGCTTAATATTGAAGAGGTTTAGCAATACCTTATGAATCCATTTATTTTCACCATGTTTAAATAGCAACGGCAAAGGAGGGGGGGGCGGTTGATAGGAAGCTGCAAGCCATGACAACAATTCCCAGTGGAGGTTGGTTGTAGGGGATTCGTAGCCCATTCTTTAGTTAGAGCCTTCAGCATTTTGGGCATCGAGGGAGAGAGGAAGGGGAGAACCATCCGCAGTACCACCGATACAGCAGAGAGGGCCTCAAGATGGCTGTGGCTCAAAAAAGGGGAGCCATGGAGTCATAAGTAGCTAGCCATCTGGACACAAGCTGGGGTCTGATCAGCCCCGGCTGGGTCACCTGGAGGAGGTTGTATGATGTTGAAAGACCCGAAGCACTCAATGATTCCAGGAACATCACTGAAGATGTGTCCAAAAACATCAATAGATGTATGAACACAGCAAATAGTATTCTATACTTTCTAGAATAAATTAACTGTTTTGTGACCTGTCATGGGAAAAGGCTATCAAGTGGACAAAGAACAAGAAACAAAATCTCTTAATGAAGTGTAACAACCCCACTAACTCTTGGGACTTTCTGCCACTCATCCACTCAAAGAGGAGCATTAAGAGCCTCACGTCCGTGCACTGGGAGCTCACCAAGTCAGTGATTTCTTATCCATTCTTCCATTCCCCACTCTGGGTCCCCTCTTACCTCTCCTCTACTCCAGACCTGCCTATCACCTCCTCCTGGTGACCTTCTTCCATCCCTTTCTCCCATGGTCCACTGTCTTCTCCTATCAGATTCCTTCTTCTCCAGCCCTTCAGCTTTTCCACCTATCACCTCCCAGCTTCTTACTTCATCGCCCCCTCCCCACCCACTTGACTTCACCTATCATCTTCTATCTTGTACTCTTTCTTCCTCCCCCAACTTCTTATTCTGCCTTCTTCCCCCTTCCTTTCCAGTCCCGATGAAGGGTCTGGACTGGAAACGTTGACTGTTTATTCATTTCCATGGATACTGACTGATCTGTTGAGTTCCTCCAGCACTTTGTGTGTGTTGTTCTGACTTAGGATAAATTAGGATAATTTAGCACTAAAGCTGCCTTGATAACAGTTGTTAAGATTGAACGAGTGAATTGGGTATAATTTTTCAAACCTGTTTCTAACCTTTAGTATTAATATTTCTTTATTTAAAATATTATCATAAATTCAAGTTTGTTGAAACTCTACTTTCCAAAGTAATATTCCCCCAAATGATCTCTGTCTTCGTCTTTAGCTGGCCTATTTACTCAGCCAGCTGTTACTCAAAGCCTTTTACTAAGATCACACCATTTGAATGGCCAGTACATGAAACTGAAGGGCTGAGTTCTGTGTATATTCTTTCAGTTCACAGGATTTCATTTCACAGCATTTCCCAGCATTTCAGCTTTCCCAAAAGTTCAGAAATTTCTCGACTGCACTCATGTAATGTCACTTTGTACTCAAAGCTCCCTGGTGACCTTTTGCCAGGGTTGCCCAATTTCAGCCTTGAAGGTTCCCCATGGCCTCTCTGTTAAGAACTGAGGCCCTGAGGGCACTGTTCTCCAATGGTCTGTCAAGGTCATTGTGAGCTGCTGACAGCATTAATCCCACAGCCCTCCAGTTATCGCAGTAGATTACCAGAACAGCCTGCAGCATGCTGTTACATGGAAAGACTCAGATGTGATATCGGGTGGCATGGTAGCATAGTAGCTACTGCAACACTTCACAGCACTGGCTGTAAGATCAGCGCTCGGTTCCCACTGCTGCCTGTGACCATGCGGGTTTCCTCCGGGTGCTCTAGTTTCCTCCCAAATTCCAAAGATGTTCAGTTAGGAGAAGTAAGTTGTGGGCATGCTATACTGAAGCCAAGAGTGCAGTGAAACTTGTGGGCTGCCCAGCACAATCCTCACTGACTTGATTTGATTTGATTTGATGCAAAATGACATGTTTCACTGTATATTTCCATGTTTTGATGTATTTGTGACAAGTAACACTAATGTTTATCTTTATGGAACACTGCATCTGAATACCTCAGTTTTTATGGGACTGACAGGTGGTGTTAAAAGAAGAAATGTTACCACTTTACTGCCAGTGAAAGGTGTAGTGTGCCTCTTTGGCAAGTTGTGCTTCAGATTAGCACAGACTAGCCATGTTTATTTGGATGTAGCTAATGTAATCCAGACAGCTGACAAGGCCTGTCGCATGCCCTTGTGAACTTGTTTATGCTGAAGTAGTTTAGATTTTATGTTCATTTAACTAAAAGCCTAAATTAATGTGGCACCATACCATAGGGGGGGGCATAGTAGCGTAGCAGTCAGTGTAATGCTTTACATTGCCAATCAGGTTTAATCGGAATAAGAATCAGATTTAATATGACTGGTAAATGTCGGGAAATACTGTATATTGTTTTGTGACAGCAGTAAATTGCAATGCATAATAAAAAATACTATAAATTACAATAAGAAATATATAAAAAGTAAATTTGAAAAGTAATTCAAAAAGAGAGAAAAACAAAAGAAAGAAAAAAAAGTGAGGTAATGTACTTCGGTTCATTGTCCATTCAAAAATCTGATGGCGAAGGGCAAGAAGCTGTTCCCAAAACATTGAATGTGTGACCTCAGGTTGCAGTACCTCTCCTTGATGGTAGCAATGAGAAAAGGGCACGTTCTGGGTGAGGGGTGTCCTTAATGATAGATGCAGCTTGTTTAAGGCATCACCTTTTGAAGATGATCTTGATGCTGGGGAGGCTAGTGCCCATATTGGAACTGGCTGAGTTTGCAGCTTTCTGCAGATTTTTCCGATCCTGTGCAGTGACCCCTCCATACCAGATGGTGATGCAACCAGTTGGAATGCTCTCCACGGTACATCTGTAGAAATGTGCAAAGTCTCCTTGGTGACGTACCAAGTCTCCTCAAACTCTTAATGAAATTTACTACAAACGCTGTCGTGCCTTTGTTGTAATTGTATCAATATGTTGGGACCACGATAGATTTTCAGAGACGTTGATACCAAGGAACTTGAATCTGCTTACCCTCTCCTCTGCCGATCGCTTGATGAGGATTCTTAGTCCTGGTCTTACTAACGTTGTTGTTTTGACACCACTCATCCAGCTGATCTATCTCACTCCTGCACACCTTCTCATTACCATCAGACATTCTGCCAATAATAGATGTGTCATCAGCAAATTTATAGATGGTGCTAGCTGCACAGTTGTGGTTGCGGAGAGTTTGTATATTCTCCCGGTGACTGCATGTGTCCGTGTACTCCAGTTTCCTGCCACATTCCAAAGTCGTACAGGTTAGTGTTAGTGAGTTGTGGGCATGCTATGTTGGCACAGGAACCATGGCAACACTTGTGGGCTGCCTCCAGCATAATCCTTGGAATGTGTTGGTCATTGACACAAGCAACAGATTTCACTGTATGCTTCGTTGTTTCTGATGTACAGGTGACAAATACATCTTATCTACACTGCAGCTCAGATCTCTGAAGATGATGCTGTGTGATGTACCCCACCCTGCCAAATAACAGACAATACACCATATGTGATTAAATGATTACACTTTATAGATCTTACTGGAACTATGTAATTAATAGAGATAAAATATAAAAGGAAAATAAAAGGCACCAATCTTATCAAAGTTCAACCACTTCGTGCACAACAGTTGGAGCTCAATTAGTGGAGTCTTCTTTCCACCATTCGATCCCCTCTGACCCCCTCGACCCACCGCCTGGGACCAACCACGGCGGTCGACCAGATGCTCCACACGAGTCTGTCTTCGTTTCCTCTCCTCGCCGAAGACCCTGGGCCTCGGACTCCCGCTCAGGGTTGGTCCCGCCGCCCAGGGTCACAGCATCGCGTCTCCTCTCTCTGTCCCCATCGCGCCTTCTCCCCCAAAGCCCGTGAACAATAGCTTACAGACACACACGAAAGAATAACATCTATCCCAATTGGTTAGCAAATGGATACAATTCTCTTTATAACCCAAACAAGCTGCTAGAGAGAGAACTTTCTCAGCAGTTATTATTACAGAAAAGCCATTTTAATTATAACATAACAAAGAAGCCATTTTGTTAGCCTTCGCAGTAACATAAAAGAAGAACCCCCTTACATATATATACAATATGTATCTCACTGTAATTTATAGTATATTGGAAAGTATATTGAGTAACTGGCTGCATGACAGTCTGGTATGGAAACACCAATGCCCTTAAATGGAAATCCTACAAAAAGTATTGGATACAGCTAAGTCCATTACGGGTAAAACCTTCCCCACCATTGAACACATCTACATGAAATGCTGCTGGAGGAAAGCAGCATTCAACATCAAGGATCTCTCCCATCCAGGACATGCTATCTTCTCACTGCTGCCATCGGGAAGAAGGTACAGGAGCCTTGGGACTCACACCACCAGGTTCAGTAACATTTATTACCCCTCAACCAGCAGGCTCTTGAACCAAAGGGGATAACTTCACTTAACTTCCCTTGGCCCATCATTGAAATGTTCCCACAACCAATGGACTCATTTTCAAAGACTCTTCATTTAATTTTCTCAAAAAAATAAATATTGCTTATTTATATATTATTATTATCTACTTGTTTTCATGTTTGCACTGTCTATTGTCTTTTGTACACTGGTTGAATACCCAAGTATTTCATTGATTCTGTTATGGTTATTATTCTATAGATTTATTGAGTATGCCCACAAAAATTGAATCTCAGAGTTGTATATGGTGTCATATATGTACTTTGATAACAAACTTACTTTGAACTTTGTTCTGCTGCCATCAAGCTACTAATTTCACAACATATGTTAGTGATAATAAACCTGATTCTGACTCTGATTCTGACCTTGAGGCTGATGGGATTTTACATCACAAACCTCATCCGAGCTTCTGATTAATACTTCTGGAGAGCAAAAGTTGTGCACGGTAGGAAGCAGAACAGCATCAGATAGCAGACGAGGTTCTTTCTTTCTTTTTAAATCTTTTTATTGAATAAGTATACAAAAGAGTAAGCCATATAGGCACTAATACACTGTTAGAATATAATAAAATTACAGGAAATATTAATACAGAAAAAAAAGTGATACAAACAATGTAATTTAAACATAACATACTAAGGTAACATAATAGTATACTAATTTTTATATATATATATCAATAGAGAAAAGGAAAAAAAAACCCCCCAAAAAAACCCACCGTGCAACTAAACTAAAAGCAAAGCAAAGCAATGGGCTAACTTGGAACCAAATAGAGTTAAAGAACTTAAAATCACGTCCTCAAACCCGACCTCCATTAAAAACAGTAAAAAAAAACAAGATGGGTATATAAATATGGAGCAAAAAAGAGAAGAGAAAAAAAATTACATTAAATGAAAATATTAAATAAAAGATCTCCAGGTCTGTTCAAATTTAGGTGAGGAATCATAAAGATTGCTTCTAATTTTCTCCAAATTCAAGCATAATATCATCTGAGAAAACCAAAAAAAGGTGGTTGGAGCATTAAGCTCTTTCCAATGTTGTAAGATACATCTTTTCACCATTAAAGTAAGAAATGCAATCATTCTACGGGCTGAAGGAGAAAGATTACTGGAAAATTTAGGTAGTCCAAAGATAGCAGTAATAGGGTGAGGAGAGATATCTATATTCAATACCTTTGAGATAATATTAAAAATGTCTCTCCAAAAAGTTTCCAGAGTAGGACAAGACCAAAACATATGAGTTAAAGAGGCTATCTGCCCCAGACATCTATCACAAAAAGGATTAATATGAGAATAAAAGCGAGCTAATTTATCTTTGGACATATGTGCTCTATGAACAACTTTAAATTGAATTAGGGAATGTTTAGCACAGATAGAGGAAGTATTGACTAATTGTAAAATCTGCCCCCAGTCATCCATGGAAATGATAGACCCCAATTCCTGTTCCCAATCTACCCTAATCTTATCAAATGGAGCTTTCCTAAGTTTCATAATAATATTATAAATCATAGCCGATGCACCTTTCTGACATGGATTAAGGTTAATTATAGTATCTAAAATGTATGTAGGAGGAAGCATTGGAAAAGAAGAAAGTATAGTACTTAGGAAATTTCTAACTTGTAGATATCTAAAAAAATGTATTCTTGATAAATTATATTTATTAGATAATTGTTCAAAAGACATAAGGGAACCATCTAAAAATAAATCCAAAAACCGTGAAATACCCTTAGTCTTCCAAATTTGAAAAGCACGATCCGTAAAAGAGGGAGGAAAAAATATGTTACCTAAAGTAGGAATCGCTAGCCCAAATTGGTTAAGATCAAAAAATTTTCTGAATTGGAACCAAATACGTAAGGTATATTTAACTATCGGGTTAGATACCTGTTTAAGGCGTTTCAAATCAAAAGGAAGAGAGGAACCTAAAATAGAGCTAAGTGTATAGCCCTGAACAGATTGTAATTCCAATGCTACCCATTTAGGAATGGATAGTATATCCTGGTCAAGTAACCAAAATTTCATATGTCAAATATTGATTGCCCAATAATAGAATCTAAAGTTAGGTAATGCTAAACCTCCATCTCTCTTAGCTTTCTGTAAATGTATTTTATCCAGTCTCGGGTTTTTATTTTGCCAAATAAATGAAGAAATTTTTGAGTCAAACAGACGAGGTTCAACAAAATGTTTGTTAACATTTAAGTAAAATTTCTCTGGAGGGCCCAGAAAGAGAAGGAATATCTGTAGAAACTTTAAGAAGGTTTAATTCTTGAAGCCTCTTCTGCTAATATCAGGCTTTCTAGTATCTGGTGAAATACCACAAGAAAGTAACTGTATAGCAAAGGGTATTGCTAGAGTGATTTCCATATCTAATACTTATCTTCAGGATGTCAATGTTCTGAACTACTAATCATGTGGACTATCATGGTGGCACTTTGTGTCCTAAACATTGCATTACTATCTTCAGCACGGATGAAGAATATAACCATGATCTGATTGGAGCAATTTGTGGAATTATTTTTCTGACCTAAAGTGAAGTGGAATAATAGATTGTTTTAAAGAAACTGTGGCAGATTAATGGGGTAGTGCCAGGAAAGGAAGCTTTGTACTGCCTGGTATAGTGCCAATCGGCAATGAGTCAGAAATGATGTGTGAGGAATGATTCATTGTTACCAATGGAGGTGGAAGTTGTTTCATCCTTTCTTCAGTTAAGGCATCACTCCTGCCTGGTTTCTAAATGCTTCCTCTGTTGCCTCATCAATATGGTTGGACCTAATCTCCTTCTCTCAGAATAATACAGATCATGGAATATTATTCTTAATTATTCTTAAAGATAGTCCTATTGTCCAGCACTGGATGGATGAAAGAATAACAATAACCATCCCATAATACTCAGTGACCAACACTCACAGGCAATGACTCCGGAGTATACTAAACAGAACAAAAAGGATGCTCAGTACTCATATCTTAAAGCATCCTTGTCAATTGTTCTATCAGCCTACCATGCAAGAAGGAAATGCCAATGTCGTGTGTGTGGTACAGGGGTGAAGAAAGTGCAGAGGATGATCTAGGTGAGAACCTAGTTGGCATTTTATCGGATCGAGCCTACTGATGGATGGTTTGGCACTCCCTGTGACTATAACTAAATGTGGTGGAAGATTTTTCTGATTGATAATGTAAGGCTTAGTGTAATAGCTACCTAATTGGAATGGTAGAATGTGGATTAATATTGTGAAGTGAATGATAATTGATAACAAATTGGTCTTATTGGAGACTGATTAAGTGTTCTACTCAAGGGCAACTTAGCCCCTTGAGCCTGTTCTGCAATAGGGCACAGACAGAAAGTTTAGAGAGAGAGAGAGAGAGATAGAGATAGAGAGAGAACGCAAACAACAGGAATTCTGCAGATGCTGGAAATTCAAGCAACACACATCAAAGTTGCTGGTGAACACAGCAGGCCAGGCAGCATCTCTAGGAAGAGGTGCAGTCGACGTTTCAGGCCGACACCCTTCGTCAGGACTAACTGAAGGAAGAGTGAGTAAGGGATTTGAAAGTTGGAGGGGGAGGGGGAGATCCAAAATGACAGGAGAAGACAGGAGAAGACAGGAGGGGGAGGGATGGAGCCAAGAGCTGGACAGGTGAATTCCATCTGGGTAGCCTCCAACCTGATGGTATGAACATCGACTTCTCTAACTTCCGCTAATGCCCCACCTCCCCCTCGTACCCCATCTGTTACTTATTTTTATACACACATTCTTTCTCTCACTCTCCTTTTTCTCCCTCTGTCCCTCTGAATATACCCCTTGCCCATCCTCTGGGTCCCCCTCCCACCTTGTCTTTCTTCTCGGACCTCCTGTCCCATGATCCTCTCGTATCCCTTTTGCCTATCACCTGTCCAGCTCTTGGCTCCATCCCTCCCCCTCCTGTCTTCTCCTATCATTTTGGATCTCCCCCTCCCCTCCAACTTTCAAATCCCTCACTCACTCTTCCTTCAGTTAGTCCTGACGAAGGGTCTTGGCCTGAAACGTCGACTGCACCTCTTCCTAGAGATGCTGCCTGGCCTGCTGCGTTCACCAGCAACTTTTATGTGTGTTGCTAGAGAGAGAGCGATTGTGAATTACAGTTGCAAGCAACAGGAATCTCTGAGTCACTGCAACAGAAATCTCTGAGTCACTGCAACAGACTGAATGCAGGAGCTCAGCAGAGCGATCCATCACTGTGTTTGGTTTTACAAATGCAGACGTGACCTCATGGTACAATAATATTTCTCTCAACACTAACTTTTCTCAGTTTCTTTTGATATATAAAAAATACCCCAGATTTCCATTGCTTCTATCAAGGTTACCTATGTCCTTGCCCATTTATTCAGCCTGTTTCCATTCCCTGAATCCTCTCTTTATTCTGCCGACAACTCACACTGCCATCCAGCTGTGTATTATCAGCAGAATTAAGTATATTACAATTGGTCTGCCACATGCACAGTCTTCTGATATAGACCCCAGCTCGATCTCTACGGCACCTCACTGGTCTGAAATGGGCTCTATATTCGTACTGTTTGTTTTCAATCCATTAACCTGTCCTCACTCCACAACCATGCAATGCCTCTGATCCCTTGTGCCCCAGTTTTGTTTAATAAATATGCAGCACCCCATCAAAAGCTGTTTGAAAGTCCAAAGTAGGGTGTTCACTAGCTTCCCTGTAGCTCTTCTGCAAGTTAACACCTCAAAAATGCTCGAGAGATTTTTGTCAAACATGATTTTTCTTTCATATCCAATATTTTTGAAGATTCATTCACCACATTACAGGTTGCTGTAAAGTAACAAACATTGGAAAACCTTACCATATTTTTAAATAAATCCTGACCTGAGCATTTTCATTTTGAGCTGGGCATCCCATCTGATTCCAAAGGACTAGCTTTCCTTGGGAAGGGAGAGAGAATGATAACTTCATCATGAATAATGAACAAGTGCCCAACAACAGGTAGATCCTGCTGGTAATTTCCCAAAGCATTACCGGCAGCAGCTTACCCATCATCACAGACAAATATACAGAAAGGTGCCAGAAGAAGGCCAGAAATATCATGAAAGATCTCACACACCTTGCTCATGGACCAATTATTCCACACCCACCAGGCAAGAGGCTACGTAGCATCCATGCCTGGACTACCAGACATAAAAATAGTTAATTCCGCCAAGCTATCAGGTTGATCAACCCCTCCACCCATTAATCCATGCGATCACACCCCCCACCACAACCACTGTATCCACATCAGCCACTCTTTTCCACAGCCCCTTAGTTTTCTTCACCTCCCTTACACTGCCACTTTATACTTACAGTCTACGCTTCATATCTATACAGTCACTGTCCTACTGTGTTTTCATAGGCCCTGCTGCTGCCTACAAGAGTTTCTCTTGCCAAGACACTTTGTCACTTTATCTTTTCCTGTCAGAGTCACCTTATGTTCAGAGAATCCTGCACCAGGCATCATTTTATGTACATACAATCAGTGTATACATATAAACTAATCTTATGTATATACGGCCATAGTCAACAGTTTTCATAGCATAGCTTTTACATTTGTTTATTATGATTAATGCTTATTTTCACTTTTAATGCTGCATCAGATCCAGAGAAACAATCATCTCATTCCTCCCCCCCCCAACCAGGTTTTACCTATCACCTTGTGTTTCTCTCTTCCCTCTCCCCACCTTTCAAATCTACTCAGCTGAAGTCCCGCTGAAGTATTTCGGCCCAAGACGTCATCCGTATTCTTTTCCATAGATGCTGCCTGGCCTGCTGAGTTCCTCCAGCATTTTGTGTGTGTTGCTCGGATTTCCAGCATCTGCAGATTTTCTCTTGTTTGTAATCATCTCATTCTCCTTTACACGTGTACTGAAGAATTACAATAAACAACGTTGAGTCTTGAATATGAAAAGCAAATCTGAGAACCTGGAAAATGTGTTTGAAAATTGTAATATTAAATTCATTCATCTGATTTATTTTTGAATTACTTAATAATTAGATTTTACAATGTTATTATCAGGTTTTAACTGAAGCAATTTCCTATTTGCAGTTGTAACATAACATGATGCCAAGCTGGCCAATAGAGAAGTACCTGTTTAGTGCAATACCCCCAAAGACTACATACAGTTGCACATCATTTATATGATGTTCATACTGAACAAAAGGTTAAATTGAGCAACAAAACCTGTTTTCTTATTCTCATAACATCAAAGCATTCTTCTGTTGCTGTCACAAATTTTGTTGCCAGCTTTGTTCTCTCTGTTCCTTGCAAGCAGCAATGAAAAGCCATGTTTGTGTTTCTCCTTCATCCACTGTTGTTGTGCAGTAAAGAATTTAACCTGTGCTCCTTTATTTCAGCATAAGCACTGCTGGTGAGCTATTGACCAAGGACCTACTGTCCAGTGTGGGGATTGCCATCAGACAACGGGGCATGTGACTATGATGAATGATTCCCCCTTTTGCATTGTTAGTGGCTAATGGGAGAGGTCTGAATAAGAAAGGGCTTCCATGTTCTGTTGGGTTTTCATGGAGGGCTTTGCTGCAATCGGGAATAATTGAAGCTGTGTCCTTCTCCAGAGATGAAGGATTTTTCAGAATCCTTGGCACTCAATAATAATTACCTGCAGAAATAAATGCAGAAACTGCATATATGGGAGAAGAATGCTGAATGAAAGCGGTTTGGCTTCCACTTCTGGTAAATGATAGTCCTGGCTGCTTAAACACAAGCAGATACTGAAAATTTTGAGCTACTCACACAAAATGCTGGAGGAATTCAGCAAGTCAGGCAGCATCTATGGAGGAGAATAAACAGTTGATGTTTCAGGTCGAGGCCCTTCATTAGGACTGGAAATGAAGGGTGAAGAAGCCAGAATAAGAAGGTGGGGGAGGGAAAGGAATACAAGCTGATAGGTGATCGGTGATAGGTAAAACCAGATGAGGGGGATGGAGGCTGTGTGGTAGAGGGGGAAGAATGATGTAAGAAGCTGGGAGGTGATAGGTGGAAGAGGTAAAAGTCTGAGGAAGAAGGAATCTGATAGGAGAAGACAGTGGACCATGGGAGAAAGGGAAGGAGGAGGGACACAGAGGGAGGTGATGGGGAGGTGAAGAGAAGAGATGGGGTGAGAGGGGAACCAGAATGGGGAATGGAGAAAGAGCAAAGGGCAAAAGGGAGAAATTACTGTGAGTTAGAGAAATCGATGTTCATACCATCAGGTTGAAGGCTACTTAGGTGAAATATTCTGGCTTTTTGTTTTATAGCAGCATTTACTGGTCTGTAAGAAGGCACATCTAAATATATTAGAACAGACTGAGTGGGCCAGGCTTCTTACTAGAGTATAGAAGAATGAGATATAACCTCACTGGGACATGCAACATATTGAGAAGGTTTGACAGTATAGATGTGGGGACTTGGGGAGGATGACCCCAATCTAAGGAGTCCAGATTTGGGGATTTGTGGGGGTTGTAGGTGGTTCATAAAATAGCAGCAAGTAGTCCACTTAATAAAGAAATAATAAAAATAGTTTCTTCACTTAGATAGTGATGAATGATTGGAATTCTCAGACCAGCAGTATTGCATGGGCTTGATCAGTGATCACATTCAAAACAGATTTTGATAGATTCCAGGACATAGAAGACTTCAGAGTAATAATGTTGAGGGAGAAGATAGGCCAAGAGCAGGTCAGGTCCAAGAGGCTAGATGGCTCCTCCCACTCCTCTTTCTGGTGTTCTTATGTACACAGAGCCCAGTTTGCCTATGGAGGTTGGTGGACCACTGTGCACTTCTGGTGTGTAATGTTTCATGTTTACTCCTTGCTACATCAGACACTTGGGTGCTCAATTCATGCATGTTTAAAAAATACATTACATTAATCAATTCCTAGCCAGTCAGTATTACCTAAAATGCTGCTGTGATAATAATTCGTACCTCATTACTGTTGCATCAGATTCACCTTCAGATAATCAGTGCCAGATACAAATGTTTCTCATGCCAGTTTATTGGACTGAAACTCAGTAAGTGGCATTAGTGATTTTCTTTAGAGTTATTCCTGTGCACAACTTGATTCAAACTTGCTTATAAAGAATACACAGTTTGTGATGAGACTGACTGTAAGTTTAGGATATATAAGCTAGCCAGATGGAATCTTCTAAGCTACAGGAGGGATTGGGAACCTTGTGATCTTCATCAGATAATCTTCATTTTTTGTCATAAGTCACATTCAAAAATTGATATTGATTTATTATTGTCACACAAACCACCGATACAATGAAAAGCTTGTCTTGCATACTGTTTATACAGATCAAAAATGCATTGAGGCAGAACAAAGTAAAACAATAACAATTCAGAATATAGTGGAACGGCTACAGAGAATGTGCAGTGCAAGATCATAACAAAGTAGATTAGAACTCAAGATTTCATCTTATCATTCGAGAGTCTGGTAACAGCAGGATGGAAGCTGTCCTTGAGCCTGGCGGTACGTGCTTTCTGGCTTTTGAATCTTCTGTCCCATGGGAGAGGGGAGAAGAGAGACTGTTCAGGGTGGGCGGGGACCTTGAGTATGCTCACTGGTTTACTGAGACTGCTTTCATGATTTGCTAAACCAGGTTATGTATGGTTAATAACCGGACAAGTGATCTTAAAATCGCATTAGAAGTGCAGGCATTTTCATAAAAGCACCAACTTGACAAGTATGTTAAACACTGAGCTGCAACTTAATCATTTCCCTCTTGAACTGATGAATGATGTTCTGCTATTGAAGTGACGAAGGAGATATTTATCATGCTCATTTTCATGTTGTATTTCTTGGTAAAGGCTTCTGAAGCCAGTTTCCCAGCCACAGAATTCCTTGGTGAACGTTGTTGTCTGCTGTTGTAGAGACTTTGAGGTACTGGGAAATGTGTCAGAGAAACCATGAAATCAAGAGTCCAGCAGAGGACCTGCAGAGAAGTTAAATCAATTAGACTGTAAAAGCCTTTTCGACTTTCCATTAAAAAATACTTCTACTTTTCACTGTGATGCAGCTTTATAATCTTCACCGAGAGAAACAGAAAGCAATATTGTGTGTGTTGGAATTACTGCTTAAAATATTGGCTAATGGGCAAGCATTAATCCACTTGAAAGTACAGCATTTAATTACAAGGATAAAACATTGGATTCATGAGTGAGCAGTTAAATCCAGTGAAGCTGGAACGGGCCATGTTGGAACTGGGACCTGTGCCCATTTAACAGATTTTGTATTACTGGAGGTGGAGACACGATTAACCCACTGTGTTTAATTACTTTAAGCCGGTGGTAATTAAACTTTACGACCAGGGAGCACTTACACAGTCAACCTAGGTGGCAAAAAGAATACACACTGGGTGTTATTGTGCTTGAGCATTTCTCATTGTTTATTTCTCTCCCCGTCCTACTGCTATCCCAGCTAACTGGATTTCTTTTTATAGACTAAATCCCTTGTAATGACTTTAGGCTACAAAATACTGTCACTAATGCCATCATGCAGGCATTTACTGCACTTTTATCAAAATCTTCACTTCTTAATGACATGGAGAAAATAATTTAATGTGAACATATTGAGCATCGTGCAATAAAGTGACAATCATTTCCAGGCTAGAATTGCCTCAGGTGGCACTTTTTGATATCATATTAATTTGATACCACAGAAAACTGCCAACTCTTTTTGACTCGGAGCTACTTAAAGCACATCATCTGCTGACTCTGTTCTATGCCTTAAATTGCAATGTTTCCCCATTGTTTGTAATTTATATTTGAAATTGTAACTAATAAACATGACAGCTTTGGCAGTAAGGTTCAGATACATCTGTGGTGAACCTAGTCTCCCTCAAAAAAATCTCTGGAAATTTTTGCCTACCTAAACTCAGAACAATTTGGAACTTTTCTGAAGTTCAAGCACAGACCTTCTTTATGATCTTCACCTATATTCTTGAATGCCAGCACGATGTTTACAATTGCCCAATGTTTACAAATACAAATGTTTACCAATGCTTCACGCAGAAATCCAAACAGGCATCATTACCAATAACGATGCAGCATATTATCCAACTGCAGGAGGCTTGCCTGCAAATTACTAATAAGTAAGGTCTTTGACCTCAAACTTTTACAAGATCAAGGCCTATGAGCACGGTTAGTGACTAGGTTCTCATTCTCAGCTGTGACCACTCAACTCACACGGGCAGGAGTAGCTGAAGCTCGTGGGAAGAATATTCTCTCTAGTGACCGGTAAGTAAGGCAGCGCCAGTATCAGCAGTGCTCAGCAATTGGTATCCCAGTGACAGATCTGCCTCATCATGTGGCTAAACCAGTATGTTGACCATCAGCAGTCTCTGGAATATCCTGAGGGCTCAAGTGAGGGCAGCATTAGAGAGGCTTGGTGTGGAAGTGATTGTAGAGATGGGCTGGGGCAGTGACTTGGAGACATTAAAAGCAAGTAAGAGAATTTGAAAACTGAATTGACTACACATCAGGACAGCATGCATTGGAATAATGAGCAAATGGGGATTGAGTCATGAGGATATGGGCAGCAGACTTTAGGTTATGCTCTCATTTTCACAACCTAACAAGAAGTGCACTGACAACTCCAGAGATAACCAAAGAGCTGAGGAAGAGTTGAAATTGGATGATGATATAAGAACACAATGCCATAAGACACAAGCAGAATTAGGCCTTTCGGACCATCAGGTCTACTCCACCATTCCATCATGGCTGATTTATTATCTGTCTCAACCCTATTTGCCTGCCTTCTCATAACCTTTGTTGTCCTACTCATAAAGAACCTATCAACCTCCGCTTTAAATATACCCAATGACTTGGCTTCCACAGCCATCTGTAGCAATGAAGTTCACAGATTGACTGCTGTCTGGCAAAAAAAAATCCTTCTCATCTCTGTTCTATTCTGAGGCTCTCCCCTCTCAATATTCAATAGAGGGTTAGACAGAAATGGTAGAAAGACTGGAAGCAACTTGTCTTGGAGTTAAATACAACTGAGATACTGAATGGCTCAGTTCAGCCTCAAAGCAGTGACCAGAGTGTGGAATGGGGCCAATGCTAGGGAATGGATTTTGTGGCAGACACAAATACAATGGCTTCACAGAGTCATACAGAATATCAGTAGAGCTACTAGGACTTGATCTTTCAATCCCTATGGTAAGTCGACACTCTTGATGTTGGCCGTGGGCTTGGAGTGGTGACAAGGAGGGAGGGTAGGTACGTCATCGGGGTCATCAGGTGGGCACCCTCCTTCTTTGATGTTTCATTGATAAGCCCATGATGTCTCCAGAGGGCTCAATGGTGCTACCTGGCATCCCAGATACACCCCCCTCAGTTCCATGTCCTCCTGTCTTCATCTTGCAGCCCAGTTGTTGTCTTTCCTTTTAATCTGAATCCATTTGCGGCTTTCTTCTGCTGCATTTGACAAGGATTTGACTGCTTGTTGGAGGGAGTGACCCCTCACCCCCATACAGAGAAGAGACTCAGAAACACGCACTTTGGCCCACTGTCCATGTCGGGCATGAAGTACCCATTTTTACATTGATCCTACCCTAACCCATTTTATTCTCCCCACATTCCCCAGAAGATTCTGCTACTCACCCTCATACAATGGGCAATTTACAGTTGCCAGTTGATGTGGGAGGAAATTGGAGCATCAGTGGAAATCCACACAACCACCAGGCAACTGTGCCAACCCTGCCCTACTGCACCAAGGAAAAGGATTGGGAATCTGGATCACTTGAGCTGGGCCACAGCAGCTCTGCCTTCTTTTCAATATTTAGCCAAAGAATACTCCTGATACTCCATTTGGATGAGTAGAGTGTCAAATCAGAGACAAAGGTGGAGTCAAGGGTGGTGTTGATGTGTTAGAGCTGGGGGTTTCAACACACATACATCACGCTTTCAGCTCTAGTTACTGAGCGCAGGATGAAAATGTGGTAAAGAGATGCAAGGATAGATAATGAGCAGCAGCAGTAATAGCTGATGTCACTCAGAGTATTAGGTCCTTGCAGCTCTGGATGGTGGGAGAATAGAGGTGGGGAGAAAGCCTGTAAGTTAATATATCACTATGGAGAAGTCAGATCATCTGCAATGAGCTCTTTAAATATGCTGGGAGCCAGGGAGCATTGGGCTCTGAGGTTTTTATGAGTACCTCAATTGGTTAATTGTTGTTTAACAAGTGCCAATAATCATTTAGAGTTCCTTGTGTTTTTTTCTCAAGCAATCCACTCTTTGTAATGCATTCTCCTGGAGCTTTCTGTTTAAACCTGTTAAGTTTATTTTGATAGGCTTGGGGATTCTGTGTTACTTGTATTATTTAAATAGACACCCAATTAGCATTAATTGCAGGGTCCTAGTTTTGAGAATGTTTTGTCTCACAGTGTCACTCAGCAGGGGCACTGATGTTCTGTTGGAATTATTCTGAATAAACACCGGCCGCTGCCTCTACATCGGACATCTGTCTTTCCTCTGAGGATATCTTGTCAGGTGGTATCTCATCTACTCCACAATGGTAAGTTATAGGCTCCAGAACATGGGTACATTGTCCCAGAATTGGGAACTAGAATGAATTTTCCACTCGATTCTGTAGTTTCAGTCTTTCAGATATTTGTATACATCTATCATGTATATATCTATTAGTAGATGGATTCTAGGGAGTAGTTTCATACCCAGAAACAATTTGGTGCCATTTTCGGGCTGCACTGAGGCAACATTGGAGTAGGGTGAGAAGGCAATTTGGAGGGGACCAGATGCAGACTGAGAGAGATATTTGACACTGCAGTGGGATTGTGAGCAGCATCTCTCTTCATTGCTGTGTCCTGAATTATGTTTTTCACAATAACATAACCTTACCTTTTAGTGGTCGCTCTAAGAAATGTTTGTAACATTGTCTGTGGAGCACACCCTGTACTAGCTGTGTCCAGGAAAGGACACTTTTTGCAAAGGAAGCTTCAATTTGACTTTAGATTCTCTATTTGTACATGCAGTGGCCCAAAGCCTATTTTTGCAGTGGGCATTTGTTGCTTTTTTTTGTCTTTATTAATTTGAGGCTTATTTCTTGGATCTGACTGCTTGGGTTTTTCTTCACTGGGGTGTTGAAGCTTTGAAGCCTCTCCACAGAAGCAATTGTTACCCAGTTTACCTTGGAGATAATGTCAGCTTGTGATGAAGTAAGGACATTTTCTCGTCCTCAGCACAATTGAACCTGTACATTAGTGACTCGCCAGAAATTAAATGCTGGAAATGTACTTACACTGACACATTTACAACAAATTTCAGTCTCGTCTTGGAAGACAATGACTGTGCTGATATTCTTATCATGGCAGACCATTGTCATTGCCAGTACCTCATACTGAGTTTTGCCATTTGCTAGCTCCGCAAAGGATTGCAAAGAGCTGTGAATGTCATTTTGGTGGGAGATTGAAACGTGACCCAAAGCTTGTGTTTCTTGAAATCACTGCACAGCAGTCCGTGCCATTCAGAGAACATCTAATAAATAAACAGCTACAAGTGTTAAAACAAGAAATGACCTCATCTTAACAGACACTAAATGCTGGAGGAACTCAGCAGGTCAAGTAGCATCAATGGAGAAGAATAAACAGTTGATGTTTGAACCAAGATCCTTCAACAACATTTATTAGGATTGATGAGGGGTCTCGGCTCAAAATGTCAACTGTTTATTCCTTTCTTGTATGCTGCTTGAATTGCTGAGTTTCTGAGTTGGGCTTGACGTCCAATTTAATAAAAGCATGTGGCTCATGTATGGGTCTGTGTGTACTATTCCTCTCACTTGGCTACCTGTGGTATTGATTACAACACAAGCTACAGTAAGGCACAAGGTTGTGTCAGAGTGCAAAACAACCACTTCTATCACAGACATTTTCATTTCCCATCAGTCTGTATAATATCCTGTCATCGTCTGACACATTTCTAGTAGATCTATCACCAGCTTTTGACTTTGGTGGTCCCAGTAATTTATTGCAATACTAATGAATACTGGTGACCTATTTTTTTATGACAACCAATATCTAACAATAGTTGATGGAAATACTGTGAGAATATCTTGTATAAATATGAGACAGTTCAGACAATGTCTCATAACTTTGGTATTTACCCACTGTTTAGTTTTGATGCTGTGTATATAAAATTTAACACCATATCTATTACTGTCTTGGCATGGTTCTTGCAGCATTAGAGGGAAAATAGCATCACATTCTCACATTTCCTCCTGATTTTTTCAAGCAGTTAGATACAAGAGAGAATTAAATTTTAAAACCATCCATTGGAAGATGAAAGGCCCTCTAACCTAATGACACTGTTTAATTGTGTGAATTAGAATGCATGTTTAAAAATTGCATATTGCTTGTGGCAAAACATCTTTATACATCAGAAGTCTCTTCGTTTGAGGAAGTCATTAAATGAATCTGTTTTTCTGACTAAAAATGGATTGCCGTATTTGAAACAAAAATCATCTTTGCCACATTGTTGCAAAAATTAATCCAAAGGCAAATGATAATTGTCATTTTTAATAGCAGAATATTGGCTTGCTCAATGTTTATCATCCCCACCTGTCTATTAGTAAAATAATTGACAGGCATGCATCTAATCAAATTTGTGGCATTGGACCGAGCTGTCTACTGTCACACAAAATTCCTGGAGCTTTGAAAGCTTCTTTGGATCATTCATTTTTAGCAGCCAAACTCTGCATATGTTATTTGTATATAACATGGCAAAGTGGCTTTAAAGTGTTGCCAGCCTTCCCTTGGCAGTATTAAATCATAAGAGCCTGATTCACCTACATTAGCCAAGGTTGAAACTAATTTTCATCATAGTTTGATGCAGGGGTGTGCAGACAGTATTTTCAGTGACACTTCTTGTTCAGTGAAATGGGCACCAAATTCAGTGCAGTGCTCAAGTGGCAGGAAACTTTTACTGTTCCAAAGGTGAAGTAACAGCCACACTATAATCCAGTCATGACCCCAGAGAGGACCACCACCACATGTATTATTGTACTTTTATAATAGAATTTCATTGTAAACATGCTATTACCTGAACTTATTGTGTCACTGTTCAAGCATATTGGATCCCATGGGAGAGGAGAGTCGGAGTTCTCTACCGTGTTTTGCAAAATCATTACCATTCTGATTCTAATGGAAGTCCTGAATGTTGAAAACCAGTACCACATTTTATTCAAATAAATCATAATCTTTTTCCAGTACAGAAAAGGGAATCTTAATCCAAAATAATTTCCTTCATACCACTGGAACTACCACAGTGGCCTAGTCTGCCCTGTCCTCAACTGAAGTAAGGGTAGTTTCAATTGTATGAAGGAAATGTCCAGAGTGAACAGGGAAAATAGGCTAAATGAAAAGTCAGTGAAAGACACTTAAGTAGCTCTTCCATAATATTCTGCGAAGTTTATCCCAAACACAAAGAGAAGACTCAATGAAAAAGATGAACCATTCACAGTTATCAAAGGAGGTCAAAAGAAATATCGAGTCAAAAACCAAAGTAACGAAAGCCTGCAGTAGACTAGAGTACTGGGATTCTTCTTTCAGGAACTACCAGCAGGGGATGAGAAGACTAATAAGAAAAGAGAAAATTAGTTATGAGACTAAATCTTCTGAACAAGCACCAATAGCTTTTATGTGTACACCCAGTGGAAAAGTGATCACTGAAGGTATGTTGATGGTCTTCTACTGCTGTAGCCTATTCACATCAAGATATGAGGGGCTGTGTATTCAGAGATGTTCTTCTGTACATGACTATTGTAAGTCAAGTGCTGTTTATTGTCATTTAACTGAATACGTGTATATAATGTATATAGAAACAAGACAACATTTCTTCAAACCAAGCTGTAAAGCACATAACACACACAACACATGATAACTTATGAAGGTAAGAATAAAATATACAGATGAATCACACATTAATAACAAACTAAATAATATTAAATATTGTAAGGTACGGAACAAATTATCCAGTGACACTTCGTATAGGATGCGGCTGGAGTTCAGGAGCCCAATGGCCTAGGGGTAGAAACTGTTTCTCATCCTGACCATTCTCGTTTTAATGTGTTGTAGTCTCCTTCCTGATGGCAGAAAGTCAAAGAAGATGCTGGATGGATGGGTGGGATCCTTAATAATACTAAGGGCCCTGCATATGCTGCGCTCCTGATAAGTATCCCCGATGGATGGTAGAGAGGCTCCTTTGATCCTCTCAGCTGTTCTCACAGTCCTTTGTAGAGACTTCAGGTCCGATGCTCGACTGCTCCCATACCAGATGGAGATGCAACTTGTCAGGATGCTCTGAGTGCTGCTCCTGTAGAACACAGTTGAGATGGGAAGATGGGGGTTTGGGAGCCTTGCTTGCCCCAATCTTCTTAGGAAGTGGAGGCTCTGCTCTACCTTCTTGTTCAGGGAGGAGATATTAAGGGACCCAGTGAGGTCATCTGTGATGTGAATTCCCAGGAACTTGGAGTACTTAACTATCTCTATGGAGGAGCCATGTCTTCACAAAGGGTAATGCGCGATATTTGAATTCCTGTTGCCTTCCTGTCAGCTTGAACCAGTCTAGCCATTCTCCTCCGACCTCTCTCAGTTTTAAGGCAGTTTCACCCACAGAACGGATGCTCACTGTATTTTTTTTGTTGCACTATTCTCTGTAAATTCTAGAGACTTGTGTGTGAAAATTGGAGGAGATCAGCAGTTTCTGAGATACTCAGACTACCTCATCTGACACTAACAATCATTCCACGGTCAAAGTCACTTAGATTACATTTCTTCTCCATTCTGATGTTTGATCTGAGTAACAACCAAACCTCTTGATCATGTCAATGTACTTTTATGCATTGGGTTGCTGCCAAATGATTGGCTGATTAGATATTTGCATTAATGAACAGGTGTACCTAATAAGATGGCCCCTGAGTGTATACAAAAATGAAGAACGTGGCTATTTATTGGAACCTGGAGAGTGAGAGTGGAGAATTAATAATGGGAAACAGGGAATCACAAGATAATTTAAATCAATACTTTGTATCAATACTCTGAATGGAAGTCTGTAGATGACAACAAAGACAACAGTTGGGGCATTTACAAATACAAAGAAAAAATTATAATAATCCCCACCAGGAGGGATAAGGTATTGGTAACTCCTGGAACTAAAGGAAGACAGGTCATGAAGAGAAAGAGAGAACGTGAAGCATAGAACTGTGCAGCTCAGCAATTAACCCACTCCCTAATCAATCTAACCCTACCCTCCCACATAGTCCTCTATTTTTCGATCATTAATGTGCTTACAGTATATAAGAGTCTTTAATATGTCCTTAACGTATCTGCCCCTACCACCAACCCTGACAGCATTTTACACATCACGTACCACTGTCTGTGTTTAAAAAAAATCCTCCCTCTGACCTCCTCTTTGTCCTTTCCACCAAATATCTTAAAATTATGTCCTTTCGTATTAGCCATTACAACCCTGGGAAAAATATCTCTGGTTGACCACTCTATCTATACCTCTTTTCATTTTATACACCTCTATCGAGTCATCCCTCATCTTCCTTTGCTCCAAAGAGAAAAACCCTAATATGCTCAATCTTTCCTCATAGACATGCTGTCTAATCCAGGCAGTATCTTGGTAAATCTCCTCTGCACCCTCTCTAAAGCTTCATATTCTTCCTATAAAGAGGTGACCAGACTCCAAATGTGCCCTAACTAGAGCTTTCTAGAGCTGCAACATTAGGTCATAGCTATTAAACTCCCCTGTCCAATGAAGGCAATGCAACATAAACTTTCTTATCTAATCTATCAACTTGTGAGGTAATTGTGAGGGATTGGATGTCACACCCAAGATCCTCCCCACTGCTAAGAATCCTACCATTATTCTTATACTCTGCTTCAAGTTCCATGCTCCAAAGTGCAATAATTGACACATCTCTGGATTGAACATCATTTGCCACATATCAGCCCAGGTCTGCAGTCTATCAATGTCACAGTGTAAAGTACAACAACCTTATATACTGTCCACGACATCAGCAGCCTTTGTGTCAACTGCAAATTTACTAACCCACCCTTCTACTTCCTCATCTGTCCTTTATACAACTCACAAAGAGCAAAGCTCATAGAACAGATCACTGTGAACCAACCTACTGATGGACCTCCAGGCAGAATACGCTCCATCTACTACCACCCTCTGCCTTCGGAATCCAAGCAGCCACGTTTCCCTGGATCCCATGTCTCCTGGCTTTCTGGGTGAGCCTATCCTCGGAAAACGTGGCAAGTGCCGTACTAAAATCTGTCTATATCACATCCATCGATCTACCCTCATCACATTGTATCAGCACCTACATTGTTACAGTTGTGTGGAGTGTTGGTATGGCTGCACCAACACTCCAATGGAATGCATTTCCCGTCTCCTTATTTACAAAAGTGGGAAACTATCAGACAGTTTAGCTTAACATCTGCTATTGGGAAGATGTTGGATTCTATAATCATGGAATAAATAGCAAATCATTTGCAGAAGCTTGATGTATTTCAATCAAGTGAACATGGATTTATGGCAGGTAAATCATGTTTGACAAACACAAAGATTCTGCAGATGCTGGAAATCCAGAGCATGACACAGAAAATGCTCAAGGAATTCAACAGGTAGGCAACATCTATGGAGAAGAATAAACAGTTAATATTTTTGGAGCAAGACCCTTCATCGGGACTGAAAAAGAAGGGGGAAGAAGCCAGAATAAGAAAGAGTGCAAGCTGGCAGGTGATAGGTGAAATCAGGTGAAGGGGAAGACGGGAGGGGTGGGGTGGTGATGTGAGAAGAGATGAAACGTGGAAGAGGTGAAGGACTGAAGAAGAAGGAATTTGATAGAAGAGGTGAGTTGACCATGAGAGAAGAGATAGAGCAGGGGCTCCAGAGGGAGGTGATGCACAGCCTAGGAGAAAGGTTGGTGTAAGAGAAGAGCCGGAATAGAAAAAAAAATGAGAAGATAGAGGGGTGAGAAACTACCAGAAAGAAGTTAGAGAAATCGATATTCGTGCCATCGGGTTGGAAGCTACGCAGGTGGAATATGAGGTGTTGCTACTTCAACCTGAGTATTGCTGGAGTTCCACAAAGGATGTAAGGAACAGAGTTGATAGAAGGGATATGTGGATGTGGTGTACTTTGATTTTCAGAACACATTTGAGAATGTGCCATATAAAAGGTTGATTCACAAGATAAACACTCACAGTGAAGACTAGTTATCACAATATTATAAAAAAGGAAGGGGAAGAAGCCAGAATATAAAGGTAGGGGAAAGAGAACAAGCTGGAAGGCGATAGGAGAAACCAGGTGAGGGAGAAGGTGGGTTGGGTCCTATTCAGACTAGAAAATTGCATCAGAAATCAATTCTCGGCCTCAGTTATTTATATTATAGAAATAATGAATTGGAGGGAGAGGCAGAGAACTTGGTGATGACATAAACTGATGAGAGGACATGTTGCTATGAGGATATTTGGAACTGGCAGCAGGATATAGATAGATTGAGTGCGTGAGCAAAGGCTTGGCAAGCGAAGGTTAATATCGGAAATTGTGAGATCATGCACTACAATGGAAGGAATCAAAATGTGGTCTGTTATCTAAGTGTTGAGGAATTTTGCTGTTCTTGTGCATGAACTACAGATTATTAAGTAGGGACAAAAGGTCACTAAAAGGGTAGATGGCATATTATTCCTTATTGTTAGGAGCGTGAGGTTTAAACATGCTGTTGTGTGGGGAGTTGGTGAGGTTGCATTTGCAGTTACAGAGTGCAGTTTTGGTCCCCTTATTTAAGGAATGACTTACTAGCATTGGAGTAAGTCCAGAAGAGATTCACTGGGCTAATTCCTGGAATATCCCATCAAGAGCAGCCTAATAAGTTTGGCCTGTGTTCTTTCAAATTTCGAAGAATGAGGGCAGGTGAGTGTCAAATGAGAGGACATAGATTCAAGTTATGGAATTAGAAATTTTAAACTGAGGTGTATAAGAATTTGTTATTGCAGAAGGCGGTGAATCTCTGGAATTCTGTATCCTGGAGGACTGTGGAGGCGAGATCACTGGAGTTATTTAAAACGGTGACTGATAGGTTGTTAAAGGACCATAATGGAGTGATGTTTTTGAATGGGCACAGAAGAGGAGTTGGGCCAAGGGAGGGAATAGGCATGATCATATTAAATGGTTGTGCTGATTTCAGGGGTCAGGTTTCATCTGTTCTTGCAGATCGCTGTGTTCTTATTTTTTTGGCATTTGTCATGAATTCCTAGTGTAGAAAGTGATAATCGCCTTTTACCTGAAGTAATTTCAATTGGTTTCTGCCTTTAAGTCTCTGGTTTCAGTGTACTTATTGAATAGTATGTCGTGCAATCTTATGGCAGTTGTCTAGTCTGATTCGCTTATGTAAATTGTGTCATAGTCGACTGCTTTGCCAATAAGCCAGAAAAAGTCAAAGCTTTCTGTCACTAATAGTGTTAGTGCTTAATTCTGCATGCAGAAAGCTACTTGATGTGAATCAAAGGTTTTTTTTCTGCATTTAGCAACATTTGTCAGAAGCAATAGAAGTAATTTAAGTGATATTTCAAAATAGGTTTGAGTTAATGTCTGCAAGGAATAATTGCCTTTTGTTCTGTAGCAGAGGGACAGATTGTTTAAGCACAGCCTGTGATCTGCCATTTTCCGCCTCAGACATTTAATATCTCCCCAAACATTTAAACGATCAGCTAACTTGATTTATAACTGTTGAGATAGCGCAAAATTAAAAATTAATTAATTTGAATGAATTTGTAATCAAGTGGACAGGGCTGAGCTATAGTTATGCTAATAGGTCTATTCTGTGCACACTTGCAGCCAGCTGATCCCCAGAATAGGTGACAGCTGCGACGTGCGTAACTGACAAATGGAACTCAGCGCAGGGGAAGGGTCAGTCGTTTATCTGCAGGTCTCCTGGGCTCCAACTTCAAGTGGGTTAAAGTCTCCCTGACTGCCTCACAGCCAAAAGAAGAGAGAGATTTTTGACTCTGACTCCTTGACAATCCAATAGGTCGGAAGGTCAGTCAATAAGCTGAAGATGCACCAATCGATAGAATGCCTTTGTAACTAAGCTGAAAGAACTGTACAGGGGTGCTGGTGTCCATTTCTATTCAGAGCAGCCCTTGCTCAGTACCGATTGCTGGTGCTGATTGTATGCTATGCTAATTGCAAAAAACCCATTGAAGGAGAGAAACCCTGGCCTGTGAACTTTTTTTCCTCCAGTCTGCAGTCATCCCTATTAATAGCAGTAAATGCATTCACAGCAACTTATAGAGAGAGAAAGAAATTGATTCTTGACAGTTTATTTATGCATTCCAAGGTTTATTTCTTTACTGTCTGCACTCTTGTCTTGCCCTTGTTATATATAAATGTATATACACTCAGTGGGCACGTTATTAGGTACCTCCTGTGGCCATGAGATGTATTTTCACGATCTTCTGCTGTTATAGACCATCCACTTCAGGGTTCAACATGTTGTTTGTTCAGAAGTGCTCTTCTGCGCACCACTGTTGTAACGTGTGGTTATTTGAGCTACTGTTGCCTTCCTGTCAGTTTCAACCAGTCAGTCCATTCTCCTCTTAACTCTCTCATTAATAAGGCATTTTTACCCACAGACTAGATCCTGCTCACTGGATTTATTTCTGTTTCTCGCACCATTCTCTGTAACCTCTAGAGACTGATGTGCATGAAAATCCCAGGAGATCAGCAGTTTCTGAGAAACTCAAACCATGCCGTCTGGCACCAACAATCAAAGTCACTTAGATCATTCTTCCTCTCCATTCTGATATTTGTTCTGAACAACTGAACCTCATGACCATGTCTGCATGCTTTTATGCATTGAGTTGCTGCCACATGATTTGACAGGTTAGAAATTTGCGTTAAAGAGCAGGTGTACAGGTTTACCTAATAAAGTGGTCACTGATTGTATCGAAATGTATTTTGGCAATTATAGATACAAAATTCTGAATAGCCTCTTTTCTGTGCTTTAAATGAATATGATATCATAACTCTCCTTGAAAGACATGTGATCTATTGAGAACAGACCAGCACAGAAAAACACCGTAAGATTAGTATTGGTGTCAGGGAAGACAGGAGAACTGAAATGTTCGTTGCTGAAAGAAGCAAAGAAACGGATCTTACAATTGCACATCTAAGACAGCCAACAGGCTATAGCACTACAAGATGATGACAGCCATAGAAGTGAATAAACATTCGACATTTCGGGCCAAAACCTGTCATCAGATCTCTGCATCTAAGGCGAGGAATAAAGAGTCGACCCTTCATTCTTCTCCATAGATACTGCCTCACATATGGAGTTATTCCAACATTTTGTGTCCCATAATTGATATGGGGGAGAAAATGAATAAGCTGCGCGGAGTACCTGGCATTAACTCAGGTACTAGATTTGGGCATGGCAAGTGACTCCCTGATTAGTAATCCAGGCAAAGTTCTCCTCACAAACATCTGAGACCGGTATCTAACTTGAGAGTGCTTTCCCTCAGATGAATCAAGCAACAGTCATACTCAAAGAATTATAGCATACAGGCAACGTACCAGCCTCATCCATTACAATCCCCTTTACATCATGTCCCAAGGACAAGACAGACTTATCAGAAGCAGAGGTACAGTAGTATACAGGCAGGAAAAGGAAGCCTTGGTAGCCTTAACATTTACTCCAGACCCCAAGAAGTTGTATGTCATCCTATTAGAAATTAGTAAGGCAATCTCCTCCTGATTCTCACACACTGTCCTCCTTCACCTGATGCATCAGTGCTCTTTTATGTTTAGACAACACCTAGTAGAAGTGCCAAAAGTGGAAAGGTGATAGAATAATCATCATTGAGAGGAGCTAGGTAGCATCCTGACTCTGAACTGAATCCTGTAGAAAGTAAGGTAGTTGCCAGACTGGGTCTATATCGGCTAGATAGTGAATCAGTATGAGGGATAAATCTACTTGGTCTTCACCTCACCAACCTGTCTCTCCACGATAGTATTGCAAGAGGTGACCTCTGCACAATGTGGTAATGGAACAAAGCCCCATCTTCGTAGCAGGGGCACCCTTTATCACTTCAGATTGAAGTGTGGCTCTTCAATCGAGGTAAATGGTATAGTCCACTTTACCCCATTCACTTCTTTGACCATTAACTAACAATAGCGTATCCTGACCGAACCTGCAACTTCTACTAAGAAGAGCAAATGCCTCAGCACTTGTGAACACCACCACCTGCAGATTGCCCTCCGAGTCACTCACCTCAGTCACTGACCTGGAAACACATCGTGGCTTCTTCATTTTCATTGCATTGAGTTTCTGCAGCTCCATATCCAACCGTTATCAGAGCAACTGCCGGAATTCAAGAAAGAAGCTTCACCACCATAGTGACACATAAGATATATTGGCCTTGCCAATGACACGAATATCTTGAAAAGCATATTTCAAAAAGTTTATAACAGATAACCAGAAATGTTTTAAACATGATGTTTTAATATCTAAAAAGCTTTGAAAGTAAAACAAGGGAACACATGGAAACAGAACAGTAGAGTGACTCGGAGGGCAATCTGCAGGTGGTGGTTTTCACAAGTGCTGAAGCATTTGCTCTTCTTAGTAGAGGTTGGCCATTTGTCCCATGAAGCTGAGACAACCTATCTAAACTTAATCTATGATCAATCCAACCCCTCCCTCCTACATAGCTCATAGCCCTTCATTTTTCATTCATCCCTGTGTCTGCTGAAGAGTCTCTGAAGTGTTTCTAATCCATCAGCCTCAGTCACCACTACTGGCAGTACAGGCCAGGAATTTACACTTAAAAATCCTACCTCTGGCATCTCCCCTAAACTACCTTCCGCTAATCTTAAAAGGATGTCCTCTTTTAGAACATATAAATTTTGATTTAGATTGCCATGTATTTTTCCCATATTACCATCCCTTCAAGTAGCACTTCATATTGTTCTCTCTATGCCTTATCAAAATCTATGGTGACTTTCACTTACATAGCAAAGTCTGTAGCATCCTATGTTGCTTCACAAGGATGTAATGAGATCATCCTAGCACTGGGCAAAAGAATACATAACTAAGAACTTCAAAAAACTTGGTTACAGAGTTGTATTTAGGGGGAAACTGCTGGGCAATGTAAAGGAGAAAATTCCAGGGTTTAGGTCTCAGTTGGCTGAAAACATGTCTTCATAACATGAGACTTTAGAAGCAAAGGATGAGATGACCTGGAGAATTTTTGCAGGGACATGGTGTGCTATCATGAGCAGATCTGTCTATGTAAAAACAGCTGTTCAGCTAAACATGAATTTGTGATAAAATTACAGTCCAATCGACCCAAAGCATGCTCGACTGGGTGAGATCCTGTTACTTGGCACAAATACAGCTCAAAATACTTGTGGCAAAGAGTGTTATGCCAATAAGCGTTGCAGCTAGGCTGGAGTACTGAGCTGTTAATTGGTGCTGTAAACTAATAATGATTTAAATCAGAATTTAGTCACACTTAAATGAAAGAAGAATAACAAAAATGTTCTCATTCTTTAATGTAACCAGATTGCTTAAAGCTACTGAAAATGTCCCCGTAAAATTATTCAGTGGGTGTTGAAGTGGTTATAAACTGTTCTGTTACATTGCTCATGCTGAAGCAATGGTTCAGGCATGTAGAAGATATGCAATTAAAAGCAATAGTATGCTGAATGAAACTCGGGGCAATGGACAAACGTAAAACCAACTGAAAATTCACAAATTTCAGACTCTGGCATCTACTTTTGTTCTGTGCTTCAGTCTCAGAAGAACATCCTCTGCCCCACACCTCCACGGCCCAACATCCCTTCTCCGCATCAGTAATTTATTCGTGACGTGTGCATCTTTGTCTTTGCACAACTGAGCAGAGGTGACCCAGTCACTAGCCTGTGATGAGCTCGTTGATCACTGTTGTGGTTGGTATCCATGTATGTATTAGTGCCAGTATGCTCATTTGGAGAGAAGGAGCAGCTGATGACCAGATATCAAAAGTAGGTCTGTCATGTCACATCGGATCACTGATTAATAACCTATGCGCATGACAAATTTGCACACCCTCATTCCTTGCCTTCTCTCCCCGGCCCTCCCGGCAAACATTAGGTTGGTTATCAACAGGATCTGCATTGAACTACCAAATAGTACAGAGCCGATTCTGAGTGCTGAGTTTCACTTCTGTGTGCCTTCGGCCACCTTGCCGGCTCTGAGGTGGCATTGAAGTCAGTGGGGCAGAGGAAGAGAGGAAATTGGGGAAGGAGTGGACCAAGTAGGAAACAGTCTTGGCAGGAGAGCTGGGGAGATGGAGAGCTAGGCGTGGAGGAGTTCCTACCCCTGACTCTCCAAGTACTGAGGCCATGTCCTCTGGGTCTTGTTTCAGTCCAGCACCTGATGATAAGGATGAAAATGCCAGTTCCACCAGGTCATTCCAAAAATGGAAACAAGTATCCCATGTGCCCCCTCAGATCACAACTAATGCATGAACTGCTCCTGCTGCCCAAGAACATCTTCATACATTAGCTGTTGGCCATCCAATGGTGCAGGCATCTCCATCCATCCGTGAGACATGTTCACTGTCTTCCTTTACTTCCATTTGCTTCCACTGCAGTTGTATTCTCTACCCTTGCTTCTGCCCTCCTCCTCACACACCCAATTTAGCAATGAGGTCTGAAAATCTATCCTCATGAGGGGTAGCCACCTATCAAGATTCATGAATCAGACAGTTTATTCTCCTTCTTCAGTTGATGGGTGTAAAGGAGAATGAAATTATTGTTACTCTGGATCCGATGCAGTATAACAAGACACAGTAAGCATAAAATACACATTAAAAACGTCAAAAACACAATACATGTAAATATAAAGGCACTCCTCCTAAAAAACAAAACATTCGAGTAACTGTTATATGCGTAGACTGATTGTATGTACATAAAGTGACATTAGGTGATGTGTATTTAGTAGGGTGGGTTAATGGGTGGGGGTGTTGACCAGCCTGACGACTTGGGGGAAGTAACCGTTTTTGAGTCTAGTTGTCCTCACATGGATGCTATGTAGCCTTTTCCCTGATAGGAGAGGGACAAACGGCCCACCTGCCTGCATCATCAACAGAAGTTTTGTAGATGTTGGAAATGCAGAGTAACTTATACAAAATGCTGGAGGAAATCAGCATCTATGGAAAGGAATAAATAGTCGAGACCCTTCACTGCGACCATGAGACAAAACAGAGGAGTAGAATTCGGCCATTTTAGCCCATCGAGTCTGCTCTGCCATTCCACTATGGCTGATCCCAGATCTCACTCAACCCCATACACCTGCCTTCTTGCCATACCCTTTGATGCCCTGACCAATCAGAAAACTATCAACTTGTGCCTTAAATCTGCACACAGACTTGGCCTCCACCGCAGCCTGTGGCAGAGCATTCTACAGATTCTCTACTCTCTGGCTAAAAGAAAATCCTTCTTATTTCTGTTCTAAAAGGTCACCCCTCAATTTTGAGGCTGTGTCCTTTAGTTTTGGATACCTCCACCATAGGAAATATCTTCTCCACATCCACCTTATCTAGTCCTTTCCACATTCGGTAGGTTTCAATGAGATCCCCCTGCATTCTTCTAAATTCCAGTGAGTATAGGGGCCAAAGCTACCAAATGCTCCTCATATGTTAAACTCTTCATTCCCAGAATCATCCTTGTGAACCTCCTCTGGACTCTCTCCAATGACAACACATCCTTTCTGAGAAATGGGGCCCAAAACTGTTTACAATACTCCAAGTGCCTTATAAAGCCTCAGCATTACCTCCTTCCTTTTATATTCTATTTCCATTGTAATAAATGCCAACATTGCATTTGCCTTCTTTAACATAGACTTAACCTGTAAATTAACCTTCTGGGATTCTTGCACAAGGACTCCTAAGTCCCTCTGCACCTCTGATGTTTGAACCTTCTCCCCATTTATAGTCCGCACTATTGTTCCTTTTACCAAAATGCACTATCATACATTTTCCAACTCTATTCCATCTGCCACATTTTTGCTTATTCTTCCAGTTTGTCAAAGTCCTGCTGCCATCGCATGTCTTCCTCAGCATTACCTACCTCTTCACCTACCTTCATTGCCACAAAACCATCAATTCCATCATCCATGCAAACATGAGGAAATCTGCAGTTGCTGGACATTCAAGCAACACATACAAAATGCTGGTGGAACGCAGCAGGCCAGACAGCATCCATAGGAAGAAGCACAGTCGACTTTTCGGGCCGAGACCCTTCGTCAGGACTTCTTTCAGTTAGTCCTGACGAAGGGTCTCGGCCCGAAACGTCGACTGCGCTTCTTCTTATGGATGCTGTCTGGCCTGCTGCAATTCCATTATACAAATCATTGACAAACAATGTGAAAAGTGGCAGTGCCAATACTGACCGCTGAGGAACAACACTAGACATGGGCAGCCAACCAGAAAAGGCCCCCCTTATTCCCTCACGCCGCCTCCCGCCTGTCAGCCATTCCTCTATCCGTGCCCGTATCTCTGCTGTAACGCTGTTGGATTTTATCTTGTTAAGCCGCTGGAAAGGAAAGGAGAAAAAGCCAGCATACAAAGGTAGGGGGAGGGGAAGGAGTATAAACCAGAAAGGGAGACGTGAAGCCAGGTGAGGGGGAAGGTAGGTGGGTAGGGGAGGGGATGAAATGAGAAGCTGGGGGGTGATAGATGGAAAAGGTAAAGGGCTGAAGAAGAAGGAATCTGATATGAGAGGTGAGTGGACAACGGGGATGGCAGTATCAGCCCTGTGCAAATAGCCACTGACCGTCAGTCACAAATTCGGGGATAGTTAGTCACCCCAGATTTCTAATTCAGATCCACACTGCCATTGAGCAACTATTTTTCAGAAAATAAGTGAAATAAAATGCATTTTCTGGTAATAATTCAGGATATTAAGTATGCTTGAGAACTCGGTATATTTCCATGCTTTTATTTCAACTCATTAATAATTTACAATATAATTTTAAATTCAGATATGAGTAATAGGTTGCTGCCAGCCACCCAATTAGAGCGCATTGGTTTTACTTGGCCATCGACTAACAAAGGTTTATTGATAGAGTGAGTTATTAATTAGGGCTTACCTTGTGAGAACTCATGGGTCAGGTAACACAAACAGAACATTACGTTGGTCATGGAGCCTTTGGGAAATACACAGCAGCTGAATACTCCCCCTCAAAAGGCTTCAAGCAAGCATTATGGAACAGATTGTGAACATTAGCATGAGAATGCATAAACAAATATGCTTTTGAGGACCTAAGCTTCCCTACGCAAAACAGCAAGGAGGAGAAATTGTTGATTTTCTTTCCCCCCGTCTGCCTTTGAAGGAGTGGGACCAACGATTGTCTGGATAAGCAGCCAGAGACCTTCAGTGGAGTCGAAGAGTGAAATCCAGGATAGACAGCCTGTCTGTGTCTCTGTGGCAGGGGTGTGGGGAATGCTTCTCAAATTGAATAAGGGATCAATAGGAAAACTAGTGGATATTGAAGAGTAGACAGGGGCACATTGTCATCTTGTCTTGCTGTCTGTTCAATGGTTCCTGCAAATCAAAGTACTCCACCAGTGACAAGTGATGCTTCTATTCCAAGCAAACCAGGATGAATGATTGAATATGAATCTCCCTCAAACAATCCAAGACTAATCATAAATGGTAAAGCATGCCTTGAAAATCATTTACAGGCAAAGGAAGAGTTAAAAATAACGGTGTAAGATTAATAATATATTGCATTATTCTTTTAACTGAGATATTAGCCTGTTTAAAATAAAGTGCAGTAATTAAGGAACACCAATGGACAGTGGAATTTTCAAATGAATATACTCTGCATTTACTACCAGTGCCTGTCAGCATCATGTCAAGGTCATCATGTTTTGTTAGCACTATCTGCTGTTCCTTTCAAGCATGATACATATTAATCAGTGGGACAGATCCAGAGCAGGTCTGACAGCTCAGATCTGGTCATCCATGATGTGCAGCCACAGAGCTCTATCCTATCATGGTGTGTACCTATTGGCCAGTCAGATCCCTTATTGTAACAGTATCATCAAGCCAGGGGATAAAGTCTGACCCAAAGAGGAGTGCAGAAGAGCGTACCAGGAGTAACACCAATCATACTTAAGAGTGAGATGGTAACCTGGTAAAATTATAGCACGGGATTGCACACATTCTGTACTGTGGAACAGAGAAAGCTAAGCAAACCTTATATAATATTGTGCTGGCTGGTGGTTTAGGACCATCAGCACCGGACTTCAAGGCGAATGGTCCTGGGTTCGATTCTGGCAGGCTCCTTACAGAATTTCCATCCCTGCTGGGTTGAGCGTCGAGCTAGCATCTCAGCATCATTAAAAAAAAACAGACAAATGTTAAGGAAAAGGCAAAAATGCGCCTGATGTATATATACAGGTGCAACAGTATGTTAATAGGAGGGTTAAAAATGTAACCAAGGCAAGTACATATTTAATAGAGCTATTTAGAAAAGCATATAATTCAGATAACGGTAGTAGAATCATTTCAAGTGTGTATAAGGGTTTGTCAAGTCTTAAGACACATTCGACTTCATACATTAAAACAAAATGGGAGAAGGAAGGAGGGATAATTATATCTGAGGAAGAATTATCAATAATATGGAGGTATCAATGGAATTGTACCAGTTCACAGAAATGGAGGGAGTTTGGATGGAAAAACTTGATAAGATATTTTATTACACCCTCACAGAAATCCCATTTTGATAGTAACCTCCCTGTTTGCTGAAGAAATTGTGGAAATCAAAATGCAAACCATTATCATATGTTCTGGGATTGCCCCGTTATCAAAGACTATTGGAGTTGGATACACAATGCCCTATGTTACGTACCCCGTAACTGGGTTGCCAAACCAGCAGAAATGGATCACTCAGTTGGAGTCTGGATTACTAGAACTAAGAAAGTTTTATTAAAGAAACAAGCAACACAGTACTCTAATCATAAGGATAATGAATGCAACAGTTCAGCAATGATAAACACACATGTACACAAAATTAAGATAACAGGATCAATCAAGCTCTATCGTTGTCTAGGGGTAAATGACCAGTTTCAAAGTGACGCAAAGTTCAGTTCAATTTAGTTCAGTTCAGTTCGCAGTAATCGCTGCCGTGGCGATGGACAGTGGGGGGAAGGAGAGAGAGAGAGCAAAACAAATGAATATTCAACACAGCTTCCACACAGACCTTCGCAGTCAGCTTTCTGGCGAGTCCTTTGTGATGTCATCTGAGGTCACCGACTGTGACCCCTCCGTTTCCAGATACGATCGTTTCTCTGCGGTGAACCCAGCACCCAGGCAAGGGTGGACACACACCAGGTTCCCACCGATCGTGCCTTTCCACCCTGTGCGTCTATGGCCCGATACTTCCCACCGACTTGTGAGAGACGCACCGCTTCCAGGGTCTTGTTACCTCAGGTGTCATGTGTGTTGCCTTAGCGAACCTGTCCCTTTTTATCCCCCTGCTGGGGTATCGCCTGTCCATCACTTCAAACAGTTCAGGGTTCAAAGGGGGAGCCAATCTTGACAGCTCTCCTTCCTTCATTAACATCTCCAAATGCTGCTCCATTGTTTTCCTTATCTCTCTCTCTCCTGAAGACAGGTGGCAGACCAACTGCTGATTCCACTGGTGCCAGCCCAGGCCAGCTACATCTTAATCTATGTGTATTCTTGTCACACTTATAAGACATTTTTAAATGTGAAATACCCTTAGAAAGTAAGACCATATATTTTGGGTATGTACCTCAAGAATGGTTGAAAAGAGATAAATATTTGATGAATATACCGCTGGTGGCTGGTAAAAAGACTCTTACCAGAAAATGGTTATCACAGGAGAGCCCAACTTTAAATGCATGGATGGCAATTACAATGGATATTTACAAAATGGAGAAGATAACAGCATCTGTTAATCATAAGTTGGAACAATTTGATTCATACTGGGAAAAATGGTTCAACTACATAACACCTCATAGGCCTGATTTTATTCTCACAAATCAATGAATATGTTTTTTAAAAAAAGATCACTCCCTACTTGTACATAGTTTTCTCCTTTTGCTTGTTCTTTCTTTCCTCTCTTTTCTATAGGTGTATACCTCAGATAAATATTATGTGGAGATTTGTGGCAAATATGATTATATGATATATGTACAATATCTGAAATACATCTTATGGAAATGTTTGTGATGATGAACTTCAATAAAAAATAAATTACACAAAAAAGGAAAGCAACAACATATATATATCTAGTTTGTATGAATTTGCATTCTTGCAAGTTATATGTATAAATACATGAATTGCACATGCCATCATGATACCATGTGATACGTGCACACCCCGCTTAAAGTAAACTCAAAGTTAGACCTGCACTTGTACTCCTGTGCCTTCGTTTGAACTGGTTTAATGTTCTGAAGTTACGAAACATAACACGAGTTATGAATGATGATAGGCAATTAAACAACAATGGGAGGAGGAGAACCGTGCCCACCCTAGCAAAGTCCAGCACGTGTAAGCAATAGAAATAATCCATCTTCATTTCTTTAGCAAGCATTGCTGATGGTATATGGGAAGATAATTGTCAAGCATGAAATTTGAGGGTTGTGATATTCGGCCACTAAACCTCTAACATTGCCTTGTACTTCCTGAGTGTCCCAGAGTGTAAGGATACAAACACTGTATATTTGGACTTGGAAATGTTGGCCCTGAAACTGGCTATCATTATGGGGTTGCTCTCAAAGTTGCTGTTCGTCCTCTGCTGCCGGATGCAGCCTCCAAGTACAAATATCAACGACGATGGGACATTGGATCTGAGGCAATCACAAATGAAAGCAAGCAGTAGGTATTTTGATCTCCTCCGGCAGGTTGTAAGGGAGAGGACCTGGTTGGTTGGTTAATCCATTTTATCACTTGATTATGTCATGCAGTGTCACTATGCTAATCTAATTTATAAAGGCTATTTCGGGACACAAAAGATTAATAAAAGACACCAGTTGCACTCTTTGCTCTACCTTTGCGCACTGGGTTTTAGTTTTCAGTGCAAACCATTAGCTAAGTTCCCCAACTTTTATCAAGATTTTAAAAATATATGAATAATTTGTAATATATTCATATAACTGCAGCACCACTTGGGATATTTTATTAGAGATTATGAACTATCTATTGTAAAACTCAATTTAAAGAATGCAATTCCTTTGATGGATAAATCTGTATTAATGACTGTGTTACTGGATATTGCAATGAAGCTCATTGCCATGATTATTAAAATATGCATCTTCTGATAAAATTGAAATAAAACCAGGAATAATATAACTAAAGTCGCAGGTTAATTTTTTTTTAAATATTAGAGTTTTTGTTACCTTCGGTAACTTAGAAGAACCTTCAAGAATTGACAGTTGTTCATGTCGGCAGTTTGAAAGAGCTTAAGGGGTACAATTCAGACATACGCAATCAAGCACTGTATTTTACTGGAACAAATTATAACCAGGCGATCATTTCAGATTGTGTTATATCACTTACTCCAGCTGCCAAATTATGTGACTATGAACTCAATTTTTAACTGACCAATCTCCTACTTATGGTCTTATGATATTCTTAACTTTATGCTGAACTTTATCATTGCCACGATGGGATCAAATTGACACTCTAAGATCAAAAGTAGAGCAATGCACAGCTACATGAGTGAAAATCTTTGGTTTGTAAGAAGACGAAAAGGGGGAAATATTTCTATTACAAGTTATTACTGTAAAATAGATTACCTTTTGAAATGCAAGTTATTTTTTTATGAATTTGCTATAATCACACTAAGGCATGTTATATTGGAAATAATTTTGTAGATCAGAGTTTATAATCAGTGGGATGCTGCAGGGTCTGAACAATAGAATCAATGAAAACCCGCACACGACAAACAGACAGACAGCAAATGCGTAAAAGGCAACAAATAATAATAATAAATAAGTAATAATTATTGAAAACTTGATATGAAGAGTCCTTGAAAGTTGTGGGAGCAGTTCAGTGTTGGAAAGAGAGAAGTTATCCACTTTGGTTCAAAAGCCTGATGGCTGAGGGATAATAACTATTGCTGAACCCTCTGGTGTGGGGCTTGAGGCTCCCGTAACTTTTTCCTGATGGTGGTAGCAATAAGAGAGATTGGCCTGGATGGTGGGGGTCCTTGATGATGGATACTACTTTCCTGTGACAGTGCTCCATCTGGATGTGGTCAATGGTGGGGAGGGATTAATGGACTGGGTAAATTACCAAAAATCCACTAATTTTTGTAGGCTTTTCTGTTCAGGAGCATTGATGTTTCCACACCAGGCCGTGATGCAACCGATCAGTATACTGTCCACCACACACTGGTGTTCAGCTAGATCTAGAGTACTTGCATATGAATCTTTGAAAGCTGCTATGAAGTAAAAGTACCCAGGAAGATAAATGGAATGCTAGTCTTATTGAAAGAGATTTGAATATAAAAGTAAAGTGTCTTATTAAAACTAGTAGTAGGCAGCTGTCGAACCGAGGGGATCATGGGTTTGTGCCTCTGATGGACTGTGTCCTCCCCAGGGCGCAAGCCTGGGTGGGAAGATTTGAAGAACTGGCTGTTGCTCGTGCAGTGGGTTCTTCCTCTCCACGTCACTGACGTAGACCAAGGCAAGGGCAAGTGCCAATACAGCTTGACAACCAGTGTCGTCGCAGAGGTTGCCAGAGTGAAGTTGTAAACAACATCAAACTGCCTTAGGAACCCCGGCTCTGGATTTCTTCCTTGGGGTTTACTCCCGAAACCTTTCCCGTGGGTGGGGATGGATGCAAGGCAGCGGAAGTTTAAAATCAGCGTTTTCCTTCTAGGCGGGCTGCCATTCAAGGCTGATGAGCTCCACCTGCCCTATGTATTAAGACCATGTAGATGATATTATAGACCATTTTAATCCCCTTACTAAGGAAGGATTAGATTATTCGATTATGAGGAAACACAGTCCTCTTTTATTGTCATTTAGTAATGCATGCATTAAGAAATGACACAATGTTCCTCTGGTGTGATATCACAGAAACACGAGACAGACCAAGACTGAAAAATTGACAAAAACCACATAATTATAACATACAGTTACAACAGTGCAAGCAATACTGTAACTTGATGAAGAACAGGCCTTGGGCACGTTAAAACATTCAAAGTCTCTCGAAAGTCCCAACATCTCACGCAGACGGGAGAAGGAAGAAAACTCTCCCTGCCATGAGCTTCCAGCGCCGCAAACTTGCCGATGCAGCATCCTGGAAGCACCCGACCACAGTCCGACTCTGAGTCGTCCAAAAATTTCGAGCCTCCGGCCAGCCCTCTGGCACCGAGCACCATCTCTGCCGAGCGCTTCGACCCCAGCCCCAGCTGCCAGCAGCAGGCAAAGCCAAGGATTTGGGGCCTTCCCTCCGGAGATTCTCGATCACACAGTAGCAGCGGCAGCGAAACCGGGCATTTCAGAAATTTCTCCAGATGTTCCTCTGTGCTTCTCACGACTGTCTCCATCAAATGAGAATTGTGCACAGCCCCTATGTAACAAATACGATATCATTTCAATTGAGAGGCTGCGCGTGCCACGTCACGCCGCTATCTTCTCTTCCCACCATTCATACTCGGGAATGCAGTGATGGTTCAGCAAATTGATTACTGCAATGAAGAAACTGTCCTATAAAGTGACACTATGCAGACTGGATTTATACTATTTTCTGTTTAGAGAAGTAAGAGACCATGGAAACATACAAATTCATATGGGACTTGACAGAATTTATCAGGGATGTTGCCTCCCTTAGCTAGGCTGTCTGGAAGAAGGTGTCATCATCTCAAATGAAAAGAGCTGAGATGAGAATAACAATATTGGGCCAATAGTCTTTGGAAGTTTCTGGAGATTTAGTTGTGGAATATACCTGGGGAGAATGGTAGAGTTTTAAGGGAAAGAGGAAATAAGGGATTAATTCAAATTCAAGTTTATTGTCCTCTGACTGTGTGTGTGTATATATATACTGGTGGTAGACCTGAGTAGAGCTAAGGTACCGGTGACTCCTGTTTCCCTCCAGGGGGTCAGTGTGGACATGGTGGAGGATTACAAAGATTACAAATACCTGGGGATACAAATTGACAATAAACTGGACTGGTCAAAGAACACTGAGGCTGTCTACAAGAAGGGTCAGAGCCATCTCTATTTCCTGAGGAGACTGATGTCCTTTAACATCTGCCGGACGATGCTGAGGATATTCTACGAGTCTGTGGTGGCCAGGGCTATCATGTTTGCTGTTGTGTGCTGGGGCAGCAAGCTGAGGGTAGCAGACACCAACAGAATCAACAAACTTATTCGTAAGGCCAGTGATGTTGTAGGGATGGAACTGGACTCTCTCATGGTGGTGTCTGAAAAGAGAATGCTGTTTAAGTTGCATGCCATCTTGGTCAATGTCTCCCATCCCCTACATAATGGACTGGGTGGGCACAGGAGTACATTCAGCCAGAGACTCATTCCCCCAAGATGCAGCACAGAGTGTCATAGGAAGTCATTCCTGCCTGTGGCCATCAAACTTTACAACTCCTCCCTTGGAGGGTTAGACACCCTGTGCCAATAGGCTGGTCCTGGACTTATTTCATAATTTACTGGCATAATTTGCATATTACCATTTAACTATTTATGGTTCTATTACTATTTATTATTTATGGTGCAACTGTAACGAAAACCAATTTCCCCCGGAATCAATAAAGTATGACAATGACTATATATATATATATATAACCAAATGAAACAACGTTTCTCCAGACCACAGTGCATCCACAAAACATGTATCACATACAACACATAAAGCAAAATATTACCTTAAATAAGTAAATAAAATATAACTGAATGTGCATGTAGAGAACAGCATAGATAAACAGTAAACAGTAAACTTTACACAATAAACTGTAGTACAGGAAAGTAAACTTTGATGACTGTACTCCTTTCCATAGATGCTGCCTGGCCTGCTGAGTTCCTCCAGCATTTTATCTGTGTTGTTTAGAGGAAAGTAATAGTCTTATTGAATGGCAAAGCAGGCACAAGGATAAAAAAGCTCGGTCTCCTAAAGGGTGTGCATTATGTTGTTGACAAGTTTTAAGTACCAATTATCACTTTTGGAGTCCAATTTTGGATTGAAGGAGATGCAAATAAGAAATGCAATAGTGACATTCTGCTCCTTAAAATGATAATGAAATGTGCTGCAGGCATGTTCTTTATTCTTCAGTTTACATGCAAACAACTTCTGTTTATATATAAGCTAAGAGAAAAGAGATGTGTTTGCCACAGTTTTTCTGAAGAACAATAGTGTTAACAAGAGATAATTCACCAGAGTTAAAGCTATTTAATGTATAATTTCCCAACACTTCCGCTGCTGAAAGGAGAAAACAGCTAGAAAACACATTTGAGACTTGGGATTGGAAGCACAAAATTAGCAAAAGTGTAATGTAAAGCTAATTTTACCTAATAATAAATACTGAAAGCCCTAGAGTAATTCATATTTCATGCATATCCTTCCATGTGGCCTTCATAATGATCCAGTTGTGGGATTGGGGTGAATCAACTCCTTATTTTTCAAATTCTCATTCACAACGTACAATCTCACTGCTTCCTATCTCCACAACTTTTCAAGAAAAACATCCTCCCACATTAGCCTCAGCTGCTCCAATTATTGATGGCCTCAATTGATCCTCGAGGATCCATTTTCTGGAGATTTCTTACCTTCTTAAAATGCTTCTTAAAAACTAGTTTTTTAAATAAAGCTTTTTGACATCAATCTTGATACCTTTATCTCAATGGCATCAAATTGTTTGGACAATTATGCTTCTAAGTAATCACATCTCCAAATAATTCTCAAAGTGATCAAATTTAAGATCATTTAACAATCAGAAATGATTTGAAGTAAGTAAGTTCTTGTTACCAGGATGACTGCCGACAGTCACTTATTGAAGCTGCTGAAAATATGGCTGAGGATAAGGTTGGCTTGCACTACTGTTCCTACAGTTAAAGCTGCCTGTCTTTATTCACTGTAAAAGATCACACAGAGAACAATAGCTGAAGGGAGCTATGTTAACTATACACTCAAAATGGGTAACTTTAGAAGAGTGTGAGGGAAAACAGCCAAAGGGCTCACTATGTTCGCTGCTAATTTCAATCTAATGTAAAATAACTGCAACATCTTTTTTGTCTCATCAATAAGTTTTCCGAAGATTGTCTTTGACCGTCCATGATTTTCGATGATGACTGAGGCCTGGGCAAGGTTGTATGGAAGACTGGCAGTTGCCCATGCTGCAAGTCTCCCCTCTCCACACCACCGATGTGATCCAAGGGAAGGGCACTAGGACCGATACAGCTTGGCACCAGTGTCATCTTGAATGTGTGGTTAAGTGCCTTGCTCAAGGACACAACACTGAGGCTCGAACTAGCGACCTTCAGATCACTAGACCGATGCCTTAACCACTTGGCCATGCGCCACACCAGAAGATTGTATTATTTGGATAATCAAACCAAAATTTGAAAAACATTAATGTCATGCCAAAACAAATTAAGGTTGTTTATAATATATGGCATAACTTCAGACTGCGTCAATTCTTCAGATGCAACGTGAAAACCTGTGCATCTACCATTCAGAATGAAGATAGAGGAGGTTTACCAGATGAGCAGGTTAGCCTATGAGGAAAGATTGATTCGCTTGGGACTATACTTCGTGGAATTCAGAAGAATGACTGGTGATCTTATAGAAACATGTAAAATTATGAAAAAGCATAGACAAGATAGAGGCGAGAAAGTTGTTTCCACTGGTAAGTGAGACTAGAACTAGGAGACATAATGGAGATGAAGAGAAACTGCTTTTCCCAGAGAACTGTGAATCCATGGAATCCTCTGTCCAGACCACCTTATTAAATACATCTAAGACACAGTTCAATAAATTTTTGCATAGCAGGGGAATGAAGGGTTATGGGGGAAAGGCAGGCAGATGGAGCTGAATCCATGGCCAGATCAGCCATGATCTTATTGAATATCAGAGAAGGCTCGATGGGCCAGATGGCCTACTTCTGCTCCTATTTCTAATGTTCTTATGGGGACACTTTCTGGGTCATTAGATATATAATTGTAGCTTAAATACTTAATTATTTCTAACCCCATTTTGCAAAGGCAAGGATGAATTGATTTAACGAGTTAAATAACGGTGAGAACCACAGGGGAGTGAAGGGAGAAGACTGGGCACGAGCAAGACTAACACTGTCTGAGTAAGAGAAAGCAGCAGGGGATGATTGTGAGGATCTAAAGACATGAGGCTGATCTGGATAAAAAAAAAGCAGGCAAAGTGAGAGGGATAAAGGATAAGGACAAATGCTTTACTGTGCCAGTGATCACTGATTGGGGTTTGATTCTCTGTAAGCAGTTTGTATGGGTTATCTCTGGGTCCTCTGGTTTCCTCCCACGTTCCACAGAGGTACTGTATGCTTAAGGTTAGTGTGCTGTGGGCATGTTACATTGGCTCTATAAGCATGGTGATACTTGCAGTTTGCCCAGCACAATCTTTTCTGATTTCATTTGAAGCAAATCACACATTTCACTATATGTTTCAATGTAAATGTGACAGATAAAGTTAATCTCTTTAGGGGAAAAGGATGGTAACGTGAGGCACGCGACATAGAACATTACAGCACATTACAGGCCTTTTGGTTCACAATGTTGTGCCGAACTTTTAACCTAATCCAACCTGTCTGTCCCACATAACCCTCCATTTTTCTATCACCCATGTGCCCATCTAAGAGTTTCTTAAATGCAGTAAGCAAGGTTAATGGAATTTAAACAATGAAGGGCACTGGACTGAACACAGTGGACTGAGTGAAACATGGGTGTGAGGTGTAGGAGAAGTTGAGTGACAAAATTTAACAGACATAAATGGAAACAACAGGAATTCTGCAGATGCTGGAAATTCAAGCAACACACATCAAAGTTGCTGGTGAAAGCAGCAGGCCAGGCAGCATCTCTAGGAAGAGGTACAGTCGACGTTTCAGGCTGAGACCCTTCGTCAGTCCTGACGAAGGGTCTCAGCCTGAAACATCGACTGTACCTCTTCCTAGAGATGCTGCCTGGCCTGCTGCGTTCACCAGCAACTTTGATGTGTGTTGCAGACATAAACGGATGTGGGAATGTCAAGGAGATAAGTGGGGAT